>NC_090314.1:41013570-42214393 GCF_039906515.1 Pseudorca crassidens
GAGAAGCTAAATTATAATCACAAGATCATCAGGGACAGAAAATTACAGCAAAGGAAGGTAATTGAGTGATCTTAATTGTGAGTACCATCCTTCATGGAATCCAAGAAGCCATCAGTTTTAAGACAAACCTCATTTATGTATCACTAAGAAAATGCTGCAAATTAAAGAATGACACGTCACCGATGGTTATGGTGTATGTCAGTTTCACAGATGTAAATATTTGGGGGGAAAGGCATGTCTTAGAATTAACTAATATTTATTTATAAATATTCATCAAGAATCTACTAAATGGGGCTACTGTAGCGAACAAGACTGAAATAGTCCCTAGATTCACAGAGTTTATATGAGTGATCTTAATTGTGAGTACCATCCTTCATGGAATCCAAGAAGCCATCAGTTTTAAGACAAACCTCATTTATGTATCACTAAGAAAATGCTGCAAATTAAAGAATGACACGTCACCGATGGTTATGGTGTATGTCAGTTTCACAGATGTAAATATTTGGGGGGAAAGGCATGTCTTAGAATTAACTAATATTTATTTATAAATATTCATCAAGAATCTACTAAATGGGGCTACTGTAGCGAACAAGACTGAAATAGTCCCTAGATTCACAGAGTTTATAGTCACGTTGGGGTGATAGACAGGCAAGGCATAACAGTGGTTTGGTGATGAGAGCACAGTAAGTACAACTAAATGAAGTTGGTTAGAGTTTGATGGATGGGGGGAGGAGGGGAGGCAGGGAGTATAGTAAGACACGATACTGGAGAGCAGTAAGCAAGTACCGCATCACAGAATAAGCCATGTAAAAAAGTTTGAGCTTTATTCTGAGGACAGTGGGACGTTCTTCAGTGGCTTTAAGCAGAACGTGACACATCTGAAAGGTCGCTCTGGCTACAGTGTGGAGAGTGGATTGGAGGATGGGGAGCAAGAATAGAGATGGTGAAACCAGTCGGGTGGATATTGCAGTAATCCAGGTGAACGACTGTAACGTGATGGTAGGCCAGATATATAGATGCACAGATTTCTGATGCTGCTCCAGGATATTCATAAGCAGACTGGGGTGCTTGTGTTCATTGGCCAGATCACTTTTTCCTTTGAAAGTTCAAAAGACAGCTAAGTAGCCGAATTCCTGCTCTTTCTATCTTCCCTGCAGATTCTGTCTTCATTTGTTATGTGCGTTCTTCAGACTCATTACAGTACCGTTTCTTATCATTAGGTTAGCTTTATCTGTATGTAACAGTTAGGTTACATCATAAGATGTATTGACATACGTGCTTTCTAGTTACCTTGATGGACTTAGCTGTTAGTACCTCCTCCAGCCACCCATTTACTAGCACTTCCTTAAAGTGGGACATGGTGCAGGTGGTTGATTTCAAATGTTACATTTTGATTTCTCCTTGTTTCGGCCTCATTGTAATCTTACTTTGAGGTTTCAGGGAAACCTTATCATCAGTCATCAGCACAGTTAGGAGATGGGGCCTCATGAATAATGAGAGTTAGAGTTGGGTGGGTTTATGTCTGGAGTAACAAATGTGGAAAATTTGGTAGGACATCAAGAAATGGATAAAAGATTACTAAGTAGTTAAAAGGACCCATTTAAATTTGAATACATGGATTTATGGTAGGCCAGTTCTAATAGTTTTTAGTCTTTCTGCGGCAAATCATTATAGCCTAGAAGACTACAAATGAGAGATGGACGATGAGAGAGATCCAGGACTGGATCCAGGTTTGGGCACATAACAGAAAGTTACATGTCCATACATTAAGTAAACTGTCAATGAATAAAGTGTCTAGTGAACCTAGGAAGTGATTAGTGAATTAAGTGGAGAATGTTTGCTTGTATTAGACTAATAATTCAAACATTAGGTCCTTAGGCTCTGGTTCCGCATGGCTGTTAACAATGAAGACTGTTAACTCTGGAGAGTCAAGGAGGAAGGGGTCAAGGGGATTGATAGGTTATCAAACAGGTGTGCTTTTAAAACATTTTATTATACAAGTAAATCATGTTTATTTTAGAAAACAGGAAGTACATATAAGCATCAAAAATAGAGTAAAATGTCACTCATAATCCCATTATCTAGAGACGATCACTGGTAACATTTGTTGTATTTCTTTCCATGTGTTCCTACACGTATTTTTCATTAAAAATGGATAATACCATGTGTACGTGGTCATAACTTGCTTGTTTTACTTAATAGACTATAGATAATAGATTATAGATTTTCATGTCAGTAACTACATTTCTATACTTCTTTAATACTGTTTTTAGTGGTACTCTCCATTAGATGGGCATACCACAGCTGATTTAATCAATTCCATTTAACATAGAATTTGAAGTTTTTAATTGGAGGAAATGGATTAAAAGGAAGGAACACAAGCCAGGACAGAAATTATCTAGAAAGATGTGTATGAATCACAGTGAAGAGCCTAGCAGTGGCAGTGATTGAATAATGAAAGGTAGGAAGATAAAAGAAATATTATAGTCAGCAAATAGTACCGGTAACTATGGAGAAAACTGATCCCCCCTGACGGTTCGATTCAGTCTCTCATGGGAAGTGAGGAAAAGTCTGGCTTCCATGGAAGGAAGCCACAGGAGATGTCAGTTTTCAAAGGCAGAGAGAAGAAATAAGGACTACAATATGGATAAAGGGGAGTTTGCTCGTAGTGTTAGAAGGAGTCCCAAAGTGGAGGAAAACAGTAAGAAAATAACATTCCTTTGTGTGTTCAGGAATGCACAGAACGTTGAGGTGTGAAGCGCCGTTGTTTTACGTGTCTGGCGCCAGACTGCAGAGTTTTAAATCCTGCCTCTCCACTGACTGTAGAACTTCCAGCAAGTTTCTTAATTTCCTCATCAGTAAAATAGGGATAATAGCGTACCTACCTCATAAGGCTGTGAGGATCACCAGAGGTTAATAAGGTGTCAAGGGATTAGAACAGTGCCAAGCACACACTAAGACTCCATACACAACAGCCCTTATTTATACGGAGTAGAATAAGGACACCTGTTAGAAACAAAGGGAGTAATAATTGAAGTGAGAGGAAGCTCTTGTAGCAGGAGCTACAGTAGAGATACAAGCGACATTCACTGAGCATTGGTGAAGGAATTGCTAAATACAAGCACATGGTCGCTGAAGCACACGTGGACATGTATTCCGCACCGCACCACAGCATTCTGGATGCAGTGACCATGGACGTGTATGTCCAAACATCATTTTGTTTCTCCCTATGGCCTGGGGAGAGAGGCAGGCAGACATAGCATAGAACTAAGCAGTAAGCCCAAAGGAAAGTTAGGAAGTTTAAAAATTAAGCCCTTAGAACCCAAACCTAATTTCCTCCCTAAGTGCCCTTAGAACTAGGGGGGTTTGTTTCCTTTTTGGCTCATTTTCCCAGGGGTTCTCCACCAAGAACGGTAGCCTGCTGCTCAACCCTCCCCACACCCGTGGGCATTTGGAAATGGTGTGGGGACATTCTTGATGGTCAGAATTTCTTGGGGGCATATAAGTAGTCTGGCGCCAGGACCACTGAGCGCTCTTCAGGTGTGCAGACAGCCCCACGTAATGGAGAGCCGCCTGCAGAGAAACACTGTGGTGCGAAATCTGTGTTGTAGGGTGAGTCAGTCCAGAATTTCCCCAGATAGCAAAGCGTAAGCCGCATTCTAAGGATTGTGTTCGAGTTGATGTGCGGAGACTTACGTCCTCCCCAAGACATTTTCAGCAAAGTCCTACTCTGGGTTGGAATGTCAGAAATTGCTCACAGATCAGCTCGCCTATGCTTAGAAGCAGAGATTCATCTGTGGGCTTGGTTCCCTGGAACACAGGAAAGCCGTTTGAACACTTCGTCCTGTAGGATGTGGAAGATCACTACTGTAGAAGCCCTTTTTGTTCTTTTAACCAAGCCCAGATGGTAGGTTGTAAGTAAGTTTTCGTTGTATCTGCTCCTTTTTGTGAAGTCCCAACTTTGGGGAACTCTGTTATGACTACTAGAATATAATATGCCATAGGGGAGAGGAGTGGTAACCTCCTTTTTTAGTATGAGGAATAGCTGGGGCACATACTTGCCGCCTAGTGTGTTAATCCTGTTTTTGTGTCTGTGTTCGTCTCAGGAGAGAAACCCTTTATCTGTGAAATCTGTGGCAAAAGCTTCACCAGCCGCCCCAACATGAAGAGGCACCGCAGAACTCATACAGGCGAGAAGCCCTATCCGTGTGATGTGTGCGGCCAGCGGTTCCGCTTCTCCAACATGCTTAAGGCCCACAAGGAGAAGTGCTTTCGGGTGACCAGCCCCGTGAACGTGCCGCCTGCTGTCCAGATCCCACTCACAACCTCCCCGGCCACCCCAGTTCCTTCTGTGGGGAGCACCCCCACGACCCCCGCCCCTCCCATCAGCATGAACCCCGTCAGCACGCTAACCCCTCGGCCCATGCCCCACCCCTTCTCGCACCTTCACATCCACGCACACCCTCACCACCCACACCACCTTCCTATCCCCCCAGTCCCTCACCTCCCCCCACCTCCAGCTCTCTTTAAGAGTGAGCCTTTAAATAACAGGGGCCAGGGTGAGGACACCTTTCTGCGGCACCTGGCAGAGAAGAACAGTTCAGCCCAGCATCACTAACATCCATCTCCTTAAACGTGTTCTCCGCGAGTTCCGTGCCCCGGTGTGAGTTTGCAGAGTGGGGGTTGGTGAGCGTTTCTGTAGCTGTCAGACTCTCCTCAGCCTCCACCCAGAGCTTTGTCATTGTCTTGGTGAATCGGCACATCCGAGGGAGTGGACGAGAAGACCCTGAGCTCACGGAGGGAACTGTCGAACCAGGGAACCACCGAACTAAAGCCCAATTTGCTTGCATTTTCTGGTGACTTTTATAAATTTCAAATACTCAGACTTGTGGAATTTTATAATTTCATATCAGCTGATGAGGTATGCTTGCTTTTATATCCTGGACTTCTCCTCAAAGAGGGGACAGGCCTGGTTTCCTTTGTACTAATCGGGAAGGCTGTGACATTAATCCAGAGCATTAATTGTATCACTGTGTATCGTAACATTCTTTTCAGCTTTCGGTGCTGGCTTCGGAGTCGAGCTAGCCATGTTTCACAGTATATCAAGCATTATAGAGAAAGACAGAAATTTTCTTCTTTGTGTAGCTCTCCTAATGCACTCTTTATTTTACTACAGAAATTATTTTAGAGTTTTTGTATAGACTTCTTTAGTAGTCTGTTTCTAAAATGAAATGTATTTCAATAAGCAGTGTAATTTTTTCAGTGTAGCTGGACCTATGTTGTAAAATAGAAAAAATTTTTATAATCATCAAAATGTGATTCTTAAAGATGCATATAACTTCTATAGTTCAAAGTTATTCTTACATCCGTACAACTCAAAGGTGCTTCAGAGACTAGATGTATCTGAAAGGGTCTCCAGACCAGGTTACTGCGAAAATGAGGTTTTGCTTTCGGAATCTGGCATAAGTCCTTGGTAGTTTTTTAATCTCTGCTTAACACTCGGGGGCCTGTTAGGCTCACGGACATGCTGTGTCCTCTATGTTTCGTTCGGTTCAGTTAGTACGTTGAATGGAATGATTTGCAGAGGGCTGAGCCTTTTCCAGGGAGGTCACCTGAAGCTGGCCTGTTTTGAAAATCTGAGTAAAGCTGCTCGCCGTCAAGAGGAGGAGGTGGCGGAGGCTGTTTCCTCTCAGTCACGTCTCGCTTCCCCCAGAAATGTGTTCAGGTTCAGCCTCTGTGGGACGACCAACTGAAGTCTCCTAATACACTGCTCACTTTAAGGTTGCTTTATTTTTCTAATTGTCACAAAAAGATAAAATAGTACACTAAAATCACAAACATGATGTTGCCTGATAGCGGCTGAGAAATTTGGATAAGAACACAAATTGGTTATGACTTTTAAAATGTCTCTTCTATCCATGGATGTAGTCACAACTTCGAGCTATTCTAACACAGTTTAAATTGTGGTGAGAGGGAGAAAACGACGTTTTGCTGCCCTGTCCTCTGCAAGCGATGATGTGATAGCGGCCTTCTTGGTGATAAGGAGAGCCGCAAATGGGGCAGGTTTGAAAGAGTTTGGGTAACTTCTAAAGAGCATGGTCAGTCAGGAGCTCATTATAAGAAAGGCTGAACAGAAGGGCTGACGGATTGGTTATATTTAACTGATCACATTTATCCAGACTCAGTGTAGATAAAAATTTTGTAATTTTTCATCTCAGCGAACTGAGTTTCAAAGCGAGGTCTTTCTTTCTCCCTCTCTCTCTCTCTCTCTCTCCCCCTCATTTTTTTAATCTTGAAATTTCTTCATTTTTCTTTCCTCAAGGTTTTAAATCTTTGCCTGAATCAGAACCCTGACTTTTATTTATTTTTTTATTTTTAATATTAAGTGTGCAGATAGACTTACAGCACTTTTTCTGGCTGATTAGCTCTGTGGTAGGAAAACTGGAACTCTTTCCATTGAGGTTAAGTCCCTATTTTTAAAATATCGCATTCTCTGTTAGCTTTTTGGTTTAATATTTCCAGATTTTTTCCTTCTGATTACTGCCTTTGTCTTCTATAATGAGCATAGGAGAATTTGGGAATGAGGTGGAAAAGTATCTCAAGACATACTTTTCCTGTTTCTGGATTAACTTCTAAGGAATGTGGTTTTAAATATTTGTATACATTCTTGGAACACTCAAGTACCCAAACCAATAAGAAAAGTTAATTCCTTATTTATGACTGTTACATCTTTAGTGGCTGCCTCCCCTTATTCACACGGTCTCCTTGGCGTTCCATGACAAGTTTGTGGATATACCATGTGTGGTATATGTGTGGACATACCATTATTTCATGTCCAAGCTTGTAATATTAAAATGATGTTTAAGATGTAAATTACAGCTTAGTTAATTGGTTATACCTTATTTTGTTCTAAATAAATTTACAATATTGGGCAGCAGTTCTGAATTCTAGACTTGAGACCATTGAATCAACCATTTTATGAGGTGTACTATAATTACACACTGGAAAATTCAGGTAGTCATATTTGATTTTCCATTCAAGTGAATATAGCCATAAAAAAATATCTACTACATAGGAAAACCAATATTAAGCAAATAATCACCACCACCCTTAACAGAAGCAAAGAAAGGATTATCTTTTTTTAAAAATCAGCATTGTCAAACAGTACATTTCTTAGTGAAATGTATTGTGGAACAATCTGGAAACTTCCAATTTTTTTTCCCTAGATAAGCATACCCTCCCTGATTTGGGGTTTGTGGTCTTCGGGAAAACTGCTCAGAATATAATGACTCCTCACCAGTGTCATATTACATATGCCTAATGAAATGCATTAAGAATATTCATACCATTAATGCTTCTGAATAGAAGAACTGAAGAATTAAGCCTTAAACATATACGTGCATCAGGTTTAACACGCTTAAGACTCAAACTCAGGGTTAAAATTTTGATTGGGGTCCTTTACTAAAATAAAAGTTGCATTTATATATGGTGTGTTCCCTCCCACCTATAGTACAGCACCCTGTGACTTATTCAAAACTTATTAACTACTTGTTATCTGTTTATGAAAAAAAGAACTGGGGAGGAGTTTGAGTTCTCAGCCCTTATCTGTACTTAAATTTTAAAGACAACAAAGGCCACATTTCAGCATTATATAGATACCAAATTGAGGCTGTTTCTCCTGACTTAATTCTACTGTCTTCAAAGGCTTGTATCATTGCTAGAGTTAAGACTTACTTGAAAATTCCCAGCTTGAGTTGCTATTGCTTTTTAAATTTTTTTTGCACTTTTCTATTCTTTTCTCATAGATTTATCATTCAAATATGAACTCTTCCTTAGCCTGAATGAAAGGCTGCTCGTTGCTTTCTCAAATTGAGTGGGGCGGGCTCATACTGAGTCAGACTTTACATCTGAATGAAGAAAATAAGATGAACGGTTTAAAAGCACGTGGCTTCCTTTCCGTGTATATTTGTGATTTGATCCTTGTTTTTAGCAAGCAGCGAAGTCTCCACATAAAACTTTACTACAGTAGTTCAAAGTAACCTTTGCAAATCAGTTATGTATACTTTTACAGTCTGCCGTTTTTCCATTAACCGTTCTAAATTAATGACTGAGCGTGGATATTACCACAGTTGTACCATCTTTTGTAAAACTACATTGGTTGAAAGTACCTTTTCATCGTGGTTAGAATGCTCCCTATAATTTTTTTTTTTTAACATCTTTATTGGGGTATAATTGCTTTACAATGGTGTGTTAGTTTCTGCTTTATAACAAAGTGAATCAGGTATACATATACATATGTTCCCATATCTCGCTCCCTATAATTTGACTGTCCCTTATATACTAACTGGAGGCAAAATACTCTGAAGAGATACTTGTACACTTTTTCTACTTCTTGAAATTTTTTTCACTTTTTATGTTTTTTGAATGGATATGCTTGTTTAGCTTAATTTTTATTTCACTGGAAGTTTTAAATCTTAAGAAAATCAAGCAGAAATAGAACTCCATTGCAGACGTGTATTATATTTACCACATCTTGAAGATTTCCGTTAGTGAAACACAGAATGGTAGGTGGGGTTTTAATTTTAAAAAGAGAGAGAGAGAAGAAAACTAAAGTTAGAGAAACCCATCTGTTTGAGCTACTGCATAGAAGAGACAACTTTTATTACATCGCTGATCCACATATGAACATTTCGATGCTGTTGCAGACTGTATGGGAAGTATTTGATGAAAAAGGGATGAGTTACACCTAAGAATTTTATCAACTATCTCCCATTACAAAAATCAACTCACTTGGAATTCTTCAGACTATAAAATTGAGCAAGTGAATATTGGGTTTTAATTTTCATTTACCTAAACCAAGATAGGAAATTTCCCAAAAGATCATTTTTTTCAGGAATGAAAGGTCATTAGCCACTAGAGATACTGGCATTATTATGTACTAGCGACACCCTAGCTTACCTGCTTCTGTCATCTGTAGTGTTTATAACACATAACAATGACCTTCCAACCCTGGACGCTACCTCGATAAAGCAAACCAGAGATCCTCTCTACACTTTCTATGGAAGCCATAAAAGTTGCCATCGATATATCTACTTTCATAGTTCTGTACTTTTATACTCTCTAGACTTTTTATAGACTTTGTGATCAGATCTTTTTGTCTTAGAGGATAGGTTTTGCAAGATTCAAAGGAAAATCAAACTCCTTGGTTGTCCCAGCTCTGAAACCTTAGCCTCAGTAAATTTGTTTAAAGAACTAGATAATGTACCACTTATCAACTTTTTCATTAAGCTATTTTGCAGAATTGCATATCGGGAAAACAAACTTCTCTTTCTCATTCCCTAAGTAGAAGCTATATTGTTGTAAGAAGCTACTTACAAAGCGGATTTCTACCTTGTTAGACTCTGTGTATAACTTGATAATGTATGTCTCGTCATAGTGTTCCTGGAGTTGTTTTTATTTCCTTATGACAGATTAGTGCGTGTACATCTCTCACTCATCCTGTATTATCTCACTGCAGCTTCAGTCTCTCTCACTCTGTTCTTGAGTGCCTTCAAAAAGCCAGCATCATGGAACATTCTTTTCCTGATCTAAATCCTACCTCTGATTATTCATCCTCCATGAGTATTGGAACTCACTCTTATTCCAATTGATTTGTCTCTACAAACTAGCTCTAAAACCTTGGATGTGAATTTTTTATGTATTTCTGTTTTGTTCCCCCATGTCACTTTTAGATTACATTTTAAACTTTTATTTATATCTTATTTCTTCACGTATTACATCTCTAGTGATGAAAGGCTTTATCCTTATCTTAACTGCTCATGTTCCTTTCTTTCACCAGAAAGTAGATGTTCCTTTCAAATTAAAGGTCATTGAGTATCTCTTTTGAACATCTTTTTCTCGTCTTAGTCTTCCTGAAATGCCTCCCCTTTCTGAGTAAGGGATCTAGATTGCTGCTCTTGCTATGCCCTGTTCTGATACGCTCTCTCTCTTCGAGAAACATTTGGCCAGGTTGTACCCATAATGTTACTTTAGTCAAATCAATTTAAAATTGCTCTCTGGGTTTATCAGAAGTCCTTTACTGATGTTTGATCTGCCTCTCTCATCCTTCTGTCCCTCAAAAACTTCCGGTTACTCTCTTCTACTTGTTCACATCTAATTAATTTTTAAAATATCGTTGATACGTAGTATATGAAGGATGTCATAAAAAGGAGGTTTCAGTGTGTTCTCCATGTGATATGAGCACCTTATTGATAAAACATTGTAGCGATTGGCTCATCTTTCACGGTCAGAACTGCAGTTCGTGCTGCGTACAGGTGTCTTGCTCCCTTTCAGTTCTCCTCCCAGACTGAAAACAAATAGACCTCATTAAAATGAGGAAATTAGATTGCTTTTTTTTAAGTGAATGAAAGCTATTGAGTTGAGTATTTTGGCCTTAGTCGAAATTTTTCCTTTCTGACTTAAAACGTCATGCCTCTTTCCTTAAAGTGGATGATACTAATACTCAGGTTTTCAAGGCTAACTAACAACCACGTGAAGTGGGAGTCTAAGAAGGCAGCTGTTAATAAATTCTTGTTCCTTTTATCTGGCGACAGTATGTTATGGTGGGATGGTGTGATATTGTGAGAATGCTTATGTTTGATAATGAATAAATTCAAGACATTTGAAGATGTCACTGGTTGTTTGGAATGGGAATACTCGTTTACAAAATGCAAAAAGTAGATTTCTACAGAAATAAGTGACAAGAGTTTCTTGTTGTTTGAAATCTTCTTGCTTTAGTATGCCTTGATAGTCCCCAAACCTAGAAGTTTGCCTCTTTTAGGTGGTAACTGGCTACCTAAAGTAACCACTTTGAATCTGTGGCTTTTCTCCTGGGACTCTCAGGCAGCACAGCAGTGGGAGCCGTGCGGGGAGTGGGGGAGGGGGGCGCTCACACCTGAGGAGCCACATCCCTGAGACAGACTGTTGGCTTGTTTCATGTCTTTGTACGTAGGAGACGTTTGGCACAAGTATCAAAGGGCCTTTGCCTCTAAGAAGTATCTCCTCCACCTTCTAGTTTCACACCATTTGAGCTTCCCTGGTGAGATCAGGGACGTTACAAATTACTTGAAAATGATTTTGGGGATGGGGAAGAAGGGGTAGGAGCTGAATTTTGCTTAACTTTGGAAGGAAATCTGGAACTTGCATTGTTGGTTTTGATCAACCAAAGAGCCTGTCTCTAGAGCGGATGTGCCAAAGAATCAAGTTGTTTCTAAATATCCAGCTCCTCTGAGCACACACAGCTTCCTTCTTACCTGACTTCTACAGGTGAAAAGGGACCGTGTGATCACAAGGCCAGAGACACCAACTCACATTCTGCGTAGGACCTGAGGCTGCGTTTAATCGCATTCAGAAGCTGGTGGGAAATATTTTGTTCTTTTAGAAGCTGCGGCCTATGCTAGAAATATCTTTTCTGTGCTTCGTTATTCAACTCATTAGACTTGTTCCAAAAGTAAAAAAGGAAGAAACCGTGTGGCGTAGTTTTGGTGTTTACTGCTGAAGTTGTATCCCCAACCATATCTATGCAGCCTCTGAAAATCAGATGAATTCTTCTCAATCTTCCATACGTTTGAATATGCATCTTCCTCTTGACATGGGCAGCATGATTCTGCTCCACCAGCACTACTGGCTTTGTCCACAAGGGAGCAACAAAATACCTTAGCTTCTTTATTCTTGCCTTCTAAAGAAAGATCCCGCTTTTAAGTCTCTTATAGAATATTCTCTCTAGGCTCAATATTTATTTATAGATCTTGGTTTTTAAGACATTTTCCCTTATTACTAAGTGCTCAGCCTTCATGATGGAAACAAAGGTTGATATGTGGGTCAGAGGTCCTTGTGGGTCAGGCATCTGAATTAGCCTTTTTACATATTGGTGCCAGAGATTGAAAGCCAGAACCTTCCCATGGGGGATCCGTCGTGTGCTAAGTGCAGAGCAGGAAGGCCACCCTCCTTACTTCTTTTCTCCCAAGTCCCACCGCCAGCGCAGGGCCATTACATCTCTGAGAAGGACACGAGCGGCAGGGGTAGCTCTGGAGTATGAATGAGGAAGTGCTTCTTACCTTCTCTGCTCCAAGCAGATGTCTGTTACAGCAGGGACCAAGTCAGCGGGGTCAGCCCTGTGTCCTGACCTGTAGGGAGTCCCCTGCAGCAGCCGCTCCTCCCGGGTAGGATTCAGTGTGTGTTCCCTCTGTGTCAGTTACTTGTCTTAGCGCTCCTAACTCTCATCAGCTCTCTGACCACAAGTTTCGTTTGTGCTCATAGCAGCACCTTCCTCACAAGAAGCAGGTCAGTGGTCAACTAAGAGGAAACACCAGACCCTAACTGTTCAGCCCGTAGAGCCAGGAGGCATTTGCACCTGGAATGGCCTTGCGAACAGATACCTGCCTGGCCCTTTTTCCCCAGCCAAGTCTGACCCTGAGCAATACAGACAGATAGAGGCATCCACTTGTAACCCCAGCACTTGGCAAAAACCAAAACTGAAGCTGTGATTGGTTTAGGTAACAAGGGGGCCAGGTGTAACTTGTCTGTCTGTATTTTTGTTTTCCCCAACAGTACTGAAATCACTTGCACTTTTCCTCTTTTCTTAAAGAAAAAAAATCCAGTTTGCTTGCCAGGAGTTGTTCAGCGTTAGGTTTACAAAGCTTGTTGTTGAATGTTGAACATTTGTCCAAAGGAGTTTGACAAAACAGAAGCTGCTTGGTCCCTGTTCTGCCTGCTAGGTCATAAGGATTAAGGCCATGTAGCTGGGGTACTTGTGTCAAGTCCAGAAGAGGGCAGTGTCCCTCTCCTACCTCTGTGAGGACGCAATTGAAGGTGAAGGTGGACTCATGTAGGACAGGTACCTCTTGTGCTGCAAAGAAGTTTAGAGGAGTCTTTCAGTTGGGGAGGTGACAGGTAATAGGACAGGATCTCGTAAGATGGGAAAGATACTGGGGAGAGGAGAGCTGCTTGGCCCCAGGGAACCGTAGGGAGGGGGAACCAAGCTTCCCTCCTGAGTCCCCAAACTTGCCCAGCTTCCCTGAGTCCTCTGTATTCCAGCATCCTGTCAGATCCCTCAATGTACTGATTTTCCCCCCTTGTGTTAACTATACCAATATTATTTTTTTAGCAATTGAAATGCACTTTTTAATTTCAACTCAATCATGATTTTAAGTATAAAAAATTTATAGACTGTTAAAACTACTTTTTTGTGTATTTTTAACCACTTGATGTAGCATTGTTTATTTTATTCTTATGAGACTCTGGTACAAGGTGTGCCACTTCATGATATTTCTGAGATGCTGGGCCTTTGGATGTGTACAGTAACCAACTTAATGCTAATGTTCACAGTAAAAAAAAAAAAAAAAAGTAGTCATATCCATTGTGTGTATTTCTTCACTTCATTTCTTCCTTCCTTGTCCTCATGTGACAGTCCTCATAATAGGCTGGCCAGCCCACAAATCCTGCTGACCTCTTCATGAAGGGTAACGTGTTTTCAAGGCTGCTGGCCAAAGTTAGAGCGATTAGTTCTCTTTTATTCTGTGCCGCCTGGCTCAGTGCTGATTGGTTTCAGTAACACTACTCTGTCTAGCTGAACGATAATCTGAACATATCCTAGAAAACAGTATTTGAAAAAAAGGATCATGATTGGGTTCCGAATCAGTTTGAAGAAAAAGAAGACAGATGGAAAGCGCTTACAAAGTACACTCAGTGAAAAGCAGGGATTATAAAATGTGGTACCTGGATGAGGCTCCTTTTCCTTCCCCTATTCCCATTAATTCGTGCACTCGTTTGTTTACTCCACAAATGTTTATGGAGTGGCTAACATGTATTGGGCCCTGACCTGGCCACCGGGGGTTCAGCCGTGAACAAGACACAGTCCCTGCTCTCATGGAGCCCATGTTCCAGTGGAGGAAACCTGACAACAAACAAGTAAATAACTCCAACAGTGAGGCTTGCCCTCAGAGCTGTTACTGTAGCCACTGGAGGATCAACTATTTTCTACCGCGCCTTTCAAGCTCAGGATTACCGTTTCTTTCTGTCTAAGGATTCCAGTGAGGGAGTTAAGCACAGAGAAAGGAAATCTTGTTCAAGGTTCCTTTTGTTTCAAACCTCTTAGAACGGAACAAAACTGCCCAAATCATAGAATTACCATTCTTATTCTTTATCATCTTGTAACTCTGACTAGATGCTGATGTTAACACACTTTTTTCATGAATATAAAGTAGATATTCCCCCTACCCCAGCGTATAGTAAATCAGTGGCTTTCAAACTTCGGCTGTGACCCACAGTAAGAAATGTATTTTCTCATTACTTGGCTATCCAATATACATATCTATGCATTTATTTATAAAAGTGAATTAAAAATCCAAGAAAAATATCTTTGTGCTGCACTTTGATATTTTCTATTCTTTTTTTTTTTTTTTTTTTTTGCGGTACGTGGGCCTCTCAGTGTTGTGGCCTCTCCAGTTGCGGAGCACAGGCTCCAGATGTGCAGGCTCAGCGGCCATGGCTCACGGGCCCAGCCGCTCCGCGGCATGTGGGATCTTCCCGGACCGGGGCACGAACCCGTGTCCCCTGCATCGGCAGGAGGACTCTCAACCACTGCGCCACCAGGGAAGCCCTCTATTCTATTTTTTAAATGCTGATCATGAACTACTAAATTAATTTTAAGACCCACTAAGCCCTACCTGCAGTTTGAAGAATCTTTTCCTAAAGCAGTGTATATGTGTATTATTTTATTCCAGCAGCAGCTTGAATTCAATTTCCTACAGAACCGGGTTGTTTTAACTGGATCTTCTAACATTTTAAGTCTCACGTGTTTCTATTTCTGCCTGGGTCCAAACTCTGAAGCTCCCTGCAGAGATTAGCCATCTCTCATTCCGGTGCCCTGCAGCGGAGACAGGTCAAATCTTGGGCACACTGCAGTCAGTCCTGTCTCATGGGGCCTCTAACCCACCGCCGGTACAATGATCCTCGATGAGTCACGCCTCCTTGTGTCCACACCCTTCTGTAGTCTGTCCTTGCCCCTCCTTCCATTAAACTCCCAGTAAGAAGTGTGGCCATTCTCAGCTCCCTTGAATCTGCGCCGGTCTTAGGAATTCTTTGACCAATAGAATGTGGGGAAATGATGTTGCAAGTCCTGGAGCCTGTGCAGCTTCTGCCTTTAATTCTCTTGGAACGTGACTGAGGAAGCTCAGGTGAGACCCCTGACTGATGAGAAACTGCGTGGAGAGAAGAGGTCCCAGCTGTCCCTGTCAAGGTTCCAGGCACGTGGTTGAGGCCATAGCAGGCCCTTCAGGTCAGCCGACACTCCAACTAAACGCACGCTTAAGAGCCCAGGTAACGCCAGAAGAGTAACTCCCCCACCAACCCAAAGAATCACCAGAAATAAATGATTTTTGTTAGAAACCACTAAGATTCGGGGTGGTTTGTTACACAGCAATAAGATAACCTGGAAACGCCCTCAGATTTAGGTCTAACAGTTACTAAGAGCTTATAATTCTGTACAGTCCGTTATGCAAGAACTTTGGGGGGCATGACGAAGTAACAGTTTTAGCTCATGTGTAACCCTGCTACTTCTATTTCCAATCCCTATTCAGCAACTGTGGACTTGGAGAGGAAGGAGGGTTTCCTCATGTCCACAGCTGATTTCATCAAGAACGCCACCATTTCAGAATTGCCCTCCACCCAGATTTCTGGCCTGCTCTTCTGTGTTCCCAGAACTTCCTGGGTTAGGTACTGCCTGGGTTTAGAGCCCTCTGACTGGTACATCTCACCCCCAGTCCCTGCACCTAAAGCATGGTAGCCCCTTACTTAGCTTCAATCTTTGCAACGACATCGACCTTCCCAAGATGTTATCAGGGGAGACAGTATAAGGGTTAGAAACACACAGGCTTGTTCACAGACAAACTTGGGCTCGACCTTTTCTCCCCTAACGGTCACTTCTGTGGCTGTAAGTTATCTAACCACTCTGCGCCTGTTTCCACATCTGCAGGGTAGGATATTAATAGCAACTCCCTTAAGGTCACCGTGAGGATTGAATAAAGCCGTGCAGGTAAAATGCTCAGCTTGGTGTTTGCTGGGTAGTATTTGTGACAGGCCGCGCCAGGGCGGCCCCCACCTCCAGTCACACCCTGTGCAATCCTCTCGCCTTTGGTTGGGCTGGTTTCGCAACTTGCTTCTCAGGAATGGAATATGACAGAAGTGATGCAGTGTCACTTCCAAGATTAGTTACAAAAAGACTCCTGGTCATGGTCTCTACCTCTCCAATCACCAGCTGCCATGTCATGAAAATACTTAAGGCAGCCTATGGAGGACTTGTCCAGGAACGGAAGCCTGCCAGCAACCCCATGAGTGAGCTTGGAAGTGGGCTCTCCAGCACAGTAGAGTCTAGAAGTGACTTAGCCCAAGCCAGTAGCTTGGTGACCCTGAGCCAGAGACACCTAAGCTGAGGTCAGATTCATGACCAACAAACTATGGAATAATACATGTTTGTTGTTTTAAGCTACTAAGTTTGGGGGTAATTTGTGCAGCAATAGAAAATTAATACGAAGTACAAATGTTATCTATTAGCAGATGGAGAAAACAATGATTGCAGCGGATGCTGTGGTGTGCTTCCCAGATTCTCCCCTCTTCAGGGTCGAGGCACTCATTCTCCCAGCTGCTCCAGAGCGTTTGTGCTGACAGCTCTCAGCTGAGTCTCTCTCCAGGAATGGCTCTCAGCTGAAGAAAGCCACCTGCCCCAAAGTCACACCTCCTCTCCTCCCCAAGGGCAGCCTACATCCAATGACTAGCTGGCACACAGGTGTAATGACCCGGACCTGTTGCCTCAAGGGGGAAATTTTGAAGAGCTGCCCTCTCCTGAGCTCCTGTGAGATCAGCCGAGGCCTTTATTGTGAATTCATCACGGTTCAACTCGGCCCAACTTGACCTCTGTCCAATCCTTCTTTGAAGACTTTCCAAGTTTTGATTCTCGGGAACCTGACCTAATACAGTTGGTGCCAGGACTGTCTAGGGGAAGCAGAGCCAAAAACGGTATTTTGTACCCTTGGCGGGCAGCTGGTGGAGACACTATCACTAGTGATAGGTGGGACGACTGTTCAAACTGTCATCGGTGGTGACCCTGTAAAAGGGAATGCACTTCCGGGGTGGCAGGGGGTGGGGGGGCGGCGATATCACAGGCTTTTGAGAGGCGGGGGAGGTACTAATTCTAAAGACCGTGGAATCTGAAGGCTGTCCTGAGCACCACTGACGCATTAGGGAAAGATAATGAGTGGCCAAGGGTGTCTAACCACCAACTGAAGGCAAGTGTGAAAGCCGGAGGGCCTTGTGTTGTTGAAAGTCCCCCTCATTTGTGATATTTGTTATGTAGCAATAGAAAACTAAAACATTTGTGGGTACCTGGAAGCAGGCTGCCATAACAAATACCTAAAAAGGTAGATTGCCTTGAACTGACTTTTAGTAGAAATATGTACATTAAAGACAGTGCAGGTCAAAAGAACGTGAGGACAATGTAGAGATCCTAAATTGCCTTAGAGAAAGCCTCTGTCTCCATGAACAGATCGTTAATAGAAAGATGAACTTAAGACGCTGACGGTAAGGGCTCAGATGGAAGTGAGGAATATGTTATTGGAACTGAAGGGCAGGTAACCCTCGTTCCGTAGTGGCAGAAAGCTTAGCAGAGTCGTGTCTAGCAGTTACGTGGAAAACAGAACTTGTAAGCAAGGCATGTGGATATTTAGCAGAGATTTTCTAGGTTTCTGGTTTCTTTTTGCTGCTGAGAGTAAAATACAAGAGGAGAGAAATAAATTATGGGAAGAACCGTTCAGAGGAACTGGGACTTGATGATTGGAGAAATTCTCAGCCTATCCAGGTTGCAAATGATACTAAAATGCAGAAATGGCTGCCACACCCTGGCGTAGAGAAAAGCCCTGGCGTGTGGCTGTACCACCTTTCGCCGAGGCTTCAGAGAGATCTAAAAGCCAGTCACAAGAGATCAAGGAATGTATCGGTTTGCCAGGGCTGCCACCATGGAGTACCACCAACTTGGTGGCTTAAACAACGGAAATGTGTGGTCTCACGGTTCCCGAGGCTACAAGACCAAGACCAAGGTGTCAACAGGGTTGGTTCCTTCTGAAGACTGCGCATCTGTTCCATGCCTCTCTCCTAGCTTCTGCAGGGTTACTGGCAAGCTCTGGAGTTCCGTGTCTCGTAGAAGCATCACCCTGATCTCTACCTCCATCTTCTCACGGCATCTCCGTGTGTGTGTGTGTGTGTGTGTGTGTGTGTGTGTGTGTGTGTGTGTGTGTGTTTACCCTTGTTATAAGGACACCAGTCATATCGGATTAAGGGTCCACCCTATTCCAGGGTGACTTCATCTTAATTGCCTCTGCAACAACCCTATTTCCAAATAAGATCACATTCCGAGGTACTGGGGGTTAGGATTTCAAGGTACGAATTTTGGGAGGACACGATTCAATCTGTATCAAGGTATTTGACATAGATCTCAATCAATCCAGGGGTCCTCTAGGAAGCTCAGGGGTTATTGCCCCTTAGCCTTCTCAGCAGAAGCCAAATATAGAAGAGGGATTATTCCAGAAAGACATGTGGGAGAGACTTCTGTCTAATGGAGTGATTCCCTGTGCCACGAATGCAAAGCCCACAAGGTTCTTGAGAAATTTATACCCACAGGAAAAGAAAGACAGAGTAGAAAATGAAAGAAGGCTTTTGGGTCCCCCAAATTTCACTGACAGGAAGCACTTTGATAAAAAGGTCTCAGTTACAAACATGGCCTGTCTTTCATGAAAAACAAAGAGGGGGGATCCAGGAGCCCAGAGGGCAGAGTCAAGAGCCATGAAGAGTTGTTCCCAGGCCTTGAAACCTAATAGAGTTTGCTTGACTAGATTTAACAGCTGCTTTGGACTGGTGACATTTCCTGCTTTCTGAACCAGAACACGACCATTGTCCTAAGCCTGTCCCACCGCTGTGTGCTGGGGGCATATAACTTACTTCTTTAGCGTCACAGGTCCCTAGATGGAGAGGAACTGTGCCCAGGAGCTGTACTTAGTGGCTAATACTCAGCAGATTCATCTGCACCTGACTTACATGATGAAACTTCATACTTTTGAGCTGATGATACTTAGATGAGATTTTGGATTTTGAATTGATGCTATAGTAGGACGAGTCCCTTGGGAACATTGGAAGGGGATGAGTGTATTTTGCGTTTAGGAGGGATGCGAATCTTCGGGGGCCACAGGGTAGACTGTAGAAGGCAGAATTCTAAAACTGGCCCTCCAAGATTCTGTGCCCTAATCCATGAACCTGTTAATTCGATGGGACTCTACTCCTATGATTATGTTATGAGCTGCCACAGCTGACCTGACACCCTGAGCAGAAACCAGTCCAGCCTGCCCAGACTCCTCACCTACATAATTGCACGATACTAAGTGGATGTAGTTTAGAACAGCTGTTTGTGGCCCCTTGTTATGCAGCAATAGAAAACGAACTGCCTTGGCAGCATATAAGGAGAAACTCTCATCTCCTGCAGTCAGAAAGCAGAAAAGCTTATCAGGTCCAGGACTTAAATATAAGAGTAGCAGAGCTCCAGATACAGTTGAATTCTTGTCCACTGCAAGTCTACTATGACAAGTTCAGGGGCCTGGCTGGGAAGGGGTGGAACCCTGAGATCTGTAATGGGGACACTTCTGAGTCCAAGGAATCCCAGGTCTCCCTGAACCCTCTGGTACTGCAGAAGTGGTTCACTCCTTCCTGGAAGAGACTAATTTCCCCCTCTTGCTTAAAGAGGATGCAGAGACCTCTGCCTCGCACACCTTGCTGAGTCTACTCCATCTCTCCTCCTGGCTACCAAACCAATAACTAGGGCCAAGCCACAACATAACCTAGCCAGGGAAGTGCCGGCCTTGCCAAAGGAAGACAAGGACTGTGCCCGTTGTCAATTTTTGCCTCTTCGCTCCAAATATACCCTTCACTGCCTGCTCTGGAAGAATGGATCTGAGCCCTTGAAATATTTCTCCTTTGCCAGTTGGCAAAATGCTAAGCTTCATCACTAGAGGGCCATGGAGGACCTTTGCAGGAGGAAGGGGTTTTCCTTCCTAATTCTAGTGTATCACTGCTGGCAGCCAGCCTCCTGCAGCTCCTCCAGCTCCTGGCTTCTGCAGCATGGGCAGCTTCCCAACTGTCCAGTTCTGGTGCCTGACAGTCAGCAGCACCTGGCGGCCAGCAGCATTTCCCAGCACTCCCCTCAGTATGTTACATAGTGGACTGTCTCCAGTGACACAGCTCCCCGTGCATGGCTTCCCCAGGCATCCTGGAGGGCAGATTTTGGTGAGTTTGCAGGGCAAACTTCCAGCAAGTGCACCTGCTCGTCACCACAGTGACTTTTCTGCCGTCCTTCGAGCCACGACCATATCCTCTCAACAAGATCCGGATCTTGGCCGGGGGGTGGATGGCCTCTTCCTTGGGGACTCCATCCCAGCATTAGGGGTAGTGGCTGTTCCTTAGATCTGCTACTCCTATACTCTTGAGTTCTCTTTGTTTCTTACTAGCCAATCCTTTATTACTCCAATCCCCTATTACGCTTCATTATTCTACATATTGAACTTTTCCTGTCCAAATTACAATGTGGTTTCTGTCTCCTCCTTGGACTCTGACTGATTCAGCCTCCATATTCTGAAGTTGCAGGACCTAGCCAGCATGTACTAACAGAAGCCAGGACAGTATTATGGGACTAGATCAAGGGATATAGGGTGGCGTAAGGTTGGATAGGTGACAGTTTATTGATATGGGAGCATTCTGATAATGGACCCTAGCAAAGATCCCAGGAGATGGTGCTAATACACTGCTAAGACGGCTGTTGGAAATTGGGAGAAAAGACATGGCCTACACTAAGAGAAGTAGAAAAGTTAAAAGTGCTATGGAAGGCCCAGAGAAGTGAGAGTGCTGGAGTGGATATACTATGAAGAGCTAGAAAATTCAACAGCTGACTATATTCCACAGGAGGGCCTGAAGGACACCCCTTTTACCAAAAGGATTAGAAATCTCTGGTAAGGGACACCATCATCACTGAGAAGCTCCATGTGTCTGTCCTCTGCATAGCAGAGCTGATGGTACAGAGCTAGACTCCCTAATAGCAATAAGGATGGTAGCATCCGTACATGACGGAGGCAGATGGTAGCACTTAAACATCAGAGGCAAGGTGGATTCAAGTATAATGAGTGGCTGTGTCAGAATTTGGGGGCGTGGTGTAGCTGATCTACAGAGAGCTACGGAGGTGATTAATAGAACATGACAGGAAGGACAGTCTTCATTATATCCTTGCTAAATTCACCAATCTGGCCTTTGCAAAACACAGACAGGACCTAGGGGATTAAAATGGACCACTGCGGACTTCCCTGGCGGTCCAGTGGTTAAGACTCCACGCTCCCAGTGCAGGGGGCTCGGTTCAATCCCTGGCTGGGGCAGATCCCACATGCTGCGTGGCACGGCGGAAAAGGAAAAAAAAAAGGACCACTGCAAACTCAACAAATGGTAGCCCCATTGAAACTGCTGTGCCAGATGTAGTATCTTTGCTAAAGGTAATTAACCCAGCCTCAGGTCCATGGTTTACAGCCACTGATCTAGTGAATACTTTCTTTTCCATCCCTGTCAAGGAGAAGCAGAAAAAATTTACATTCACTTTAAATGGATAAATGTACATACTATGGCCTTATTCCCGCTACCCTCCACCTGTGTTCTCTCTCCTGCCCTCTGATATAATATAGTCCGAAGAGACCTGACTGTCTGGACATCCTGAATAGCATCACATTGATACACTGCATTGATGGCATTATATTAATCAGACTGGAGGGGCAAGAAGTGGCAAGTGTTTTGGAGGCTTTGCTAAGACATGTTTACTCTAGAGGGTAGAAAATAATCCCTCAGAAGATTCTAGGGCCTGCCACATCAGTGAAATGTTTAGGGGTCCAGTGATCTAGGGCATCCATAAGAAAGGACAAATGATTTCATCCCGCACCTCCCAACTCAAAGAAAAAAATACAATGCCCTGTGGGCCTCTATGGGTTCTGGAGACATCTTTCCATACTTGGCAATGCTGCTTCAACTCATGTAAAGGATGGCACGAAGGGATGCCAACTTTGAGCAGAGTCCAGAGTTGAAAAGAGTTCTTCAGCAGGTCCAGGCCATGGTGCAAGCTGGCCTACCACCTCGCAGATAAGGGCCATACAACGGTGGCATTAGACGCAGCCGTGAAGAAATTATGTGGAGTTTATAGCAAGCCCAAATAGGAGAATTATGTAGACACATGGGGTCTGGAGCAGGTCTATTCTATTTGCATAAGATCATTATAAACTTTTTGCAGAACAGCTTCTGGAATGCCACTGAACCCTGGTATAAACAGAACACCTGACCACAGCCATCAGTGTTCATGCAGCCAGAACTTCCTATCACGAGGTCGATTCTGTCAGACTCATCAGTTGAACTTGAGCAAAGACAGAGGGCACAAGTAAGACGTACAAGTAAGCTACACAAGCACGTGGCCCAGACCCCCATGTCTCCCGCTACACAGGTACCTCTCCACTAGTTATCCATGTTTGGTGGATACATGGGAGTGGGGGGGCACTTTATGATCATCTGAAGGAAGAGGGGGGAAAAAGTAGAGCTTGGTTCACAGACGGGTTGGCTTGCTGGACGCACGCTGGGAACAGACTCGTGCTGCACTGCCACCCTCTCTGGGTCTTCCCGAGGAACAGCAGTGAGGGAGGATCCTCCCGTGGGCAGAGCCTCAGCGGCACACCCAGACATCCACTGCATGTGGATAGAGAAGCAGCCTGAGGTAAGAACATACCAGAAACACGCACAGGGGCAAATGGTCTGACTAGCTGTCCAGGGACTTGAGAAATAAAGTTTGGAAGATCACGACAAGGAAGCATGGTAAAGAGATATGCAGAATGACCTATGGGAATGGGCATGAAGTGTGAAGATTTTCGCAATACACGTTGAAGGCCATCTGAAACATCTACCATGTCTACACTATACATGCCAAGTGGACCAAATAACTGGGCCAGTTGACATTAGCCAGTCTCCATCATTGGTCAACCCAGTGCTCACTCAATGGGTGCATGAATGGAGATCCAAGAGAGCAGGGAATGAAAGTTATAACTGGTCCAACTAGCATGGACTCCCACTCACCAAGATTCGCCTAGCTACTGCCAACCAACCTGCCACTAAGCGGCCAATGCCACGGCCCTGATTTGGCACCACCACTCCTCAAAGAAATCACCTAGCCACTTGGTGACAAGTTGGCCACATTGGATCCCTTCCACTCTGGATGAAGCAAGACAAGACTGGAATCAACACATATTCTGGGTACGGGTTTGCCTTTCCTGCCACAGGGACGGTGAGGGTTAGTTCTCTATCAACTTGACTAGGCTATAACACCCTTATTCAATCAAACACCAATTCAATCTAGGTTTTGCTGTGAAGGCAGTTAACATCTACAGTCTGCTGACTTTAAGTAAAGGATATTATCCTCAATAATTTGGGTGGGCCTCATCTAATCAGTTGAAAGGCCTTAAGCTCAACAGTGAGATTTCCCTGAGGAGGAAGAAATTCCACTGTGGACTGCAGTATCAGCCCCTGCCTGAGCGTTTCAGCCTTCTGGCCTGCCTAATAAATTTGGGACATGTCTAGCTAGCCCCCCACAATTGTATAAGCCAGTTCCTTGCAATAAGTCTCTATAGCTGTAGATAGATACAGATATATCTCCTACTGGTTCTGTCTCTCTGGTCGAGCCCTGGCTGATATAGGGCCTGTGGCAGCATCACTATCTGAGGGCTTACTTTTAAGAAAAACAGAAGCATGGGAGTGGACAGGAAGCCTCCGGCTCCCAAATCACCAATTTCCCAACTTGAGGGAACCCAGCTTAAGGCCACAGCTCACCTGTCCCAAGCACCTGTTGTGTGGTAGCCATTAATGTGGACTTGATGTTAAATACACGACCAGGGAGGAAGAGAACTATTCAGGATCACAACTCTCCAGGCTAATAATCATAGATGGTGGCAAATCACATTTTGTAATGTTGTCAGTGGATGACAGGAATGGTAACCAGGGAGTGTGGCCAGCCTGAGTGGGTGGGCACAGATTCATCCAAAGAAGACTTTCATCGAAAAGTCTCCCCCTTGAGAAATGGGCAGGTGCTGATGTTGGGGTGAAGTCGGGGTCTCTGCAGGATGAATGCAGCACGGCCCCCTGCAGTCCCTCACGTGTGAAGTGACCGGATCAAGCCCTGAAAGGGGTCACAAGCAGAGGAATGAGAGGTTGACCAGTCAGAGGAATGAGAGGTGCTCCGCTGGAGTCAGGAATATTGAACTGAAAAATGAGAAGAGTCAGCATTCAGCGTTTGGAAGTTACTTTTCTCGCTTTCTGGTTGTGACTTTGTAAAAATCCGTTTAGGAAGCCACTGAGCTGCCGTGACTGATGCACTGATTTCCCAGCTGGCTTTGTCTTCGTCTCAGGCTGGGCCCAGGTGAGAGGACATTCATTTCCGTAGGTCGGCCCAGCGGAGGATTGAAATCAGGGAACTCATTGGGGGAAATGCCAGCCCAACGCGGGCCTAGAACCACAGAACTTTTAAACAACGGGAATGCAGGCGGGCCGAGGTAAATGACGGTGGCTTCGGTTAGCAAATAATATCCCAGACAATCTCAGACCACAAAACGGTGCTCACCCTGGAGAGCTATAAAATTAGAACTTCAAACATTAGCTAGTTACCAAATTAAGACTCTTTTATTTACCTTCCTCACCCTCAGCGAGCCACATCTCTCTGCCCAGGTCAGCGCCACAAGGAGAATGACTAGAATGATGTACTGGGGGATGATGTGACATGTTTGGCTTGGGGCTATGAAGACCCACACCCGCTGTCTTGAGTGAAAGAACAGGGCCCTTTTCAGAGGATTTGGTTTTTTCCACCTCTTTGTGATCCAAGTTACCAGACCGTACGGAAGGGTCAAGGAGAGAGCTGGGGACTTCAGCTCAGGAGACCAAGGGTGGAGCATCTGAAACCTCCACTGTACTCGGGGACCCATTCTAGTGGATCCAGAGAGCGGCGCCATCAGTTGAATGTGGGTCTGACAGGAGAGCAGGATCTGTTAAGGCCACCTGACCAGCAACTGGCAGCACTGTCTATAGCCCCTCTGCCTCTTCCACCTTCCTTCCTCCAGACCAGCCCTCTCACCGCCACACGGCCCCTCCGCCTGGCCCTGATCTCACCCTCCACGTGCTCACGCAGGCCTGGGCCCCAGGCGCAGGCTCTCCTCCTCCAATTTCACTCCTGTGTTCGAGACTGACGGGCAGGACACACACCAGGAGACACTGTTATCCACGTGACAGGGGATAAAGTTAGCCTGGTGGGCTTCAGTTTCAAGAGTCTCAGTTCCCTAGGTCTAAACTCCACGTTCCACAGTGCTTGGAGTCTCAGCCCTCATTTTACAGGTGAGGAAACTGACTCCTGGAGAGTAGTGACCAATCAAGGCCACACTGCAAGCTCATGGCAGAGCTGAGGCTGCATCCTTCGGAAAGTCAGTCCCAGGACCTCCGTGTAGCACTCCTTTCTCATCCTTACACTTGCATGTGGGTATTTCTCTTATATCAATCTTTCAAAATAATATAAAAGTTCTAATTCATTCATATTTTAAAGCAGGGGAAGCAATATATTCAACCCCCAAAACAGCTGTAGGTTCCAGCTTCATTTTTACTGGATATTCATTCTATAGTCGCGTGTTTAAAGCAGCACTTTGCCATTCTGAGTTGGCTTTGTCTTGTGCTGAGACATTTGCATCCTCTGAGCACCCCATGCCAGACAGCAGGGACCAAGGAGACTGGGAAATAGTTTCTTCACTAGTGGATAAGCCACACTCAGATCATCGAGAATCAAATGCTCAGATTCACCAGGCTATCCTTGTGGTGTCTACGAGTGGAGAGAGAAATGGAAAACTACCTCTCCTCTCCCGGACTAGGATAAAGGGAACGCTAGACCCTGGTTTCCGTCCAGGCGATGCCAAGATTTTAAAGGGTTCAGATCCCTACTGCTGCTGCCAGCTCGGTCTGTGTGTCTTCGAGGCTGTCTCTCGTTTCCTCCCTCAATGGCCCAGGCAGCTCTGGTCTTGCTGATGGATGCTGGGTCAAGGCCGAACATAATGATGGCCTTTTCCAGACTGCTGCATCGGTGCCCCATTTCAGGCAGCTGGGAATTCAGGTCTCCAGCTTCCCCAGCAAGTCATCTCAAGATGACAGAAACACTGACCATGTACGCAAAGAGCACCAGCCTAGAAAACACGTGTCTAGTTCTAACTCCAGCCTCTATCACAACCCACCTTTCCGGGCCAACCATCCACCCTTCAAAACCCAGCTCAAGCACCACTTCCTCTGTGTATCGTCCTACTGTGAGCTCCTGAGGGAGGAGAACTGTCTTGATCATCTCATCTTTCAAGATACTCAACATACAAATAAGTAATTATGGAATTTCTCCAGAATGAGACGGTGGTCTTGAAGATGGGTTCCTTATTTAAGAGTCTGTGATGGGGCTTCCCTGGTGGTGCAGTCATTAAGGATCCGCCTGCCAATGCAGGGCACACGGGTTCGAGCCCTGGTCCGGGAAGATCCCACATGCCATGGAGCAACTAAGCCTGTGTGCCACAACTATTGAGCCTGGACTCTAGAGCCCGCGAGCCACAGCTACTGAAGTCCATGCACTTAGAGCCCGTGATCCACAACCATAGAAGCCACCGCCATGAGAAGTCCGAGCACCACGACGAAGAGTAGCCCCCGCTTGCCGCAACTAGAGAAAGCCCGCCCGCAGCAACAAAGACCCAACGCAGCCAAAAATAAATAAATAAGTAAATAAAATATATATTAAAAAAAAAAAAAAGAGTCTGTGATGACCCCAATCTGACTTCCAGGATCGGGACCTAATGCCTGAGAGGCACAGAGAGGTGAAAGACCTAGGATTCCTAAACCCTCAGACCACGTGTTCCAACCTAGTCTCTGAGAAGTTACAATGGATACATCATGTACACAGGCATGACGAAGATCTGGAGTTTAGACGTGCCTCTCTTATTTCTGTGGGCACAGATCAGTCATCTGTGGGCATGAGGTCTGTCATCACAGTGTGAGACGACATGGTGTTTCTCCAACAGGTGAGAAAATGGAGTGGTTCCCCAAGGGAATGGGGATGGAAAGAGAAATATCTAGAGGGGTTGAGTGATTTGCTGAACCACACACATGTTGAGGGGTGATCCAGATTCTCAGCTGACATTCTCAGTTTCCCCTCTGGGTTTTCCTGACCAAAGAAAGTCTTGACCAGGCTAAGGTTTGCAATCAACGCAGCGGCCATTTCCTCGCTGAACTGTTTGGGGACAGGGCAGGGATCCAGGAAGAGCTATTTTTTTTTTTTTTTTTTTTTTTTTGCGGTACGCAGGGCCTCTCACTATTGTGGCCTCTCCCGTTGCGGAGCACAGGCTCCGGATGCGCAGGCTCAGCGGCCATGGCTCACGGGCCCAGCTGCTCCGCGGCACGTGAGATCTTCCCGGACCGGGGCACGAACCCGTGTCCCCTGCATCGGCAGGCGGACTCTCAACCACTGCGCCACCAGGGAAGCCCTAGAAAGAGTTACTTTTGAAGTGGGACTTATATGCCGAGGGTCTTCCTTGATGTGGTTTGAAACACTGCCATGGTATGTCTGGATAATGGCTAAATTAGCCCTCCATAAAGACTGAGAATGAAGGGATGTCTAAATATTACTCTGGGACACAGTTTGAGAATCGCCTGTGGGTAGAATGGAAGAACCCCATCAAGAGGTACAAGATAGCAGAATAATCAAATCCACCTCCCATCCCCACTTTCCCAGTTCTGGGCATTTTTTAAAGGTAGAGAAAAAACAGGCATTCAGAGGTCAAATCAGGTCTCTGGGCATCTCCGCCCCTTCCAGGTGCCAGAGAAGAAAATGCCATTGTGCGTGTGTGCTGGGGGAAGAGGGGGCCTGGGGCTGTTGGAAGGCCCACTGCTGCCAGGCGGCAAACGGCCAGCAAGGTTGTGCAGGTCATTTGTGGAGCCAGTGGGTGAGACCTTATAACACTCTGGGCCCCTGGAGGCAGGCTTTTATTAGAAACCTTCCATTTTCTGGCATTTCACTAATTTAGCCAAACCACTCCTGGCAAAAAGTCTGACTGTCCTTAGCCCCAGGGTGGGTTTGATTTAATTGAACGTAGGTAGGAGAGTGTTGGAGAAAGGGCCCTGGGATGGGCGACGAAAACGTAGGCCCCAATCCCGGCTGGGCAGTAACTTACCTTGGGACCTGGACCTTGAACAAATCAACCCCCTTCTCTGGGCCGTTGTTTCCCCAGCAGTAAAACGCACAGGGTAAACCTTAGGCTCGCTCCACCATGGGACGCCATCCTACAGTTAGTTCTACGATTGGCTCGTGACTCGACTCCGGGCATCGGAGGCGGGGGCCCAGCGTAAGTTGTTTGAGCCCCCAAGTTGCCAACTCAAGTTGAGCAAGTGTCCTGAGGTGACCAAGGGGGCCAGCGAGGTTGCCGTTGCCCTGCAACCGCGAGCTGCCGCCCCGCGCCCCGGGAGCGCCACGTGTGGCCGGGAAGGGCGTCGGCTACCCGGCCAGAGAAGCGACGCTCCCGGCGGCCGCACCCGTCCCGGAACGTGGCGCCAACGGAGGCGTGGCGGGGGCCAGGGGGCCGCTGCCCGTCCGAGCCCGCCGCCTGCCCCGCCGCCGGCCCTGCCGCGGGTCAACTCGTCCTTCCTGGACGTGACACGCTCCGCATTCCCGCGACCGCGAGCCGGGAAGCGCAAGGGAAGCCCGGCAGGCGCGGGGCGGGGCAGGATGGGGGAGGAGCTGGGAGCAGGAGGGGGCGGCCATGGCAACGGGTGGGGGCCGGGAGGGGACGTGTGTGCAAAGCTGCTCTCTCCAAGTGTCGCTGCGCGGCCTCCGTTCACCGCCCCCACCGTCTGAATAGCTGTTCTGTCTCCGCGGATCCCCTCGTCGGCTGATTGTTTAACTCCCAGACTGGCTGGCTCTGTTGAATTTCCAGACGCCTCTCTGGGACAGGTCCTGGAGGAGGGGGGGCGGAATTTTTTCGGGAAAAGCCGGGCACAAATAATCTTACCTCTGCTCGCCTCTCTTTTGATCCTCATGCCATCTGGACCTGCGACTCGGCGGGGCCAGTAACCTCCTTTTACAGATGGAAAAACTGAGGGGCGAAGCCACTTAGCCAAAAGCGCATCGCGAGATACAACTAACGGAAACGAGAGAATTCCTATCCCTCCATTGTCAGCGCCCACAGTGAAGCTCTGGAAAACCCTCTGTTGCAGGGCTCAGAATTAGACAGGCCAATCTCCCTCTTTTTCTGCCTGCATCCCCTGGTGAGGGAATGGCAGGCTTCAAGGATGTAAGCCAGAAGGGAGGCAGGACCTAGGTCCTGGACCCTGTTTTGGGCTCCCGGGCTTCCTTTTACTGGATGGCTCCACTTGCCCCCTCCCGTCTCCCCCTTTCCTGTCTTCACTCCATCAGGGTGGGAGGCTGAGGACCACTCTTATTTTCTCATTAATAAATCTGATTAAAGACCACTTGAGTGTTCTAACTTGTGGAACTTGAGCAAACTCATTCCCCATTATGGGCCTCAGTTTTCCAATCTATATAAGGACTCTATTAACCCCTAAGAAATTTTCCAGCACTAATATTCCAGGATTCTAATTCAGATACTTTCTCTGCAGGCAATAGCCTGCTGTAAGGAGTTAACTTTTCTTCCTTTTCTCCATATCATAATTATACTTACCTCCCCAGCACCTGTGCCCATAGTAGCACTCAATAAAAGGCTATTAAGTAAGTATAAAGGTATATCTTTGCCTGTCCACTCTCTCCTAACAAATTCCTAATGATGACCAAAGAAAAAAATAAGTGGGTTTATCAACTCTTTCCAAATATCTCTGCATCACCTTGCATGATGGGATGCTGACAGCCACCTCCTGAGGCTGGTGGGGCAGCAGAAATATTTCAGTTCAGAATCTGGGTTTGAATTTGATCTCTGCCCCTCCCTTACTGCCGCTGGCACATAGCCTCTTTGAACCCTTGGAGTCTTAGGTGTTCCCTGGCCTGTGGGTTTATCAGAAACAACGGCTCCCATTTTACAGGTGGCAAAACCAAAGAAGTGAAGTGACTTGGCCAAGAGCATACCACAAAATACAAGATGGCAGATACAAGATCATTTCCTCATTTGTTCAGTGAAGACAATAATAATGCCTGTGTTACAGGATTGAAGGAAGCTCAGCTGGACTAGAAGGGAAGGCTGTCTATAAGCTGTTAAACTGCTAGTTGTTGGACGCTGCGGTGGGAGCAGTAACACTGTGACCTGGCGTGGGGCTATGAGAAGCTTTCTTACCTTAGACATTTGCATCTGGTCCATAAATAGGGCTGGGCATAGGCACTGGACTCAGGATGAGCAAGACAAGTGCTGGAGGTAGAAGACAGCCAAGTACGAGCACAGAACCTCAAGGCGGTTTTCAAGAAGTACACAGCCCCACGGGGCACGTAAGCAGCACCTCCCCTCCCTGTATCGGGTTGGTTGATTCTGTTCTGTTTGTTTGTGTTGTTTTACCATCTCTGCCATCATGAGCAGCTCCCTTAAGGGAAATATGCACAGTTCAGGACCTGCCACCCTCCACCCAGCTTGGGTGCCACACCTAATGGAGAGGTCAGTTGGGTGACTCTCTGTCATCTTTTCTTGAGGTCTCCAAAAACCTTTCCCCCAAAACCCCAGGGACAAGTTTGCTGGCTTTCCTTGTGGTTCAGCTTCAACCTGCAGTGGAAACACAGCAGGCGGTCATATTTGGGATGTCTGGTTTGTTACCTTGTACCTGAACAATGCTCTAAACATTTTACATTTATTTTTCAAATAAATTTACATTTACCCATACATGTATATGGTTCAAATACTCATGCATGTGGTAAAAAATTGAAAAGGTACAAAAGAGAATATAGTAAAATGTAAGTCTTCCTCACTCCCCTGCCCTCAAGCCTTGAGTTCCCCTCCCCAGAGATAACCACTCTTATTCATTTCTTTTATGTCCTTCTCGAAATCAAATATTCTCTTTTAGGAATTTTTTTTGGGGGGGGGAGGAGGATTGTTGTTTGCTTTATTTTATGGTACTTTTTTTTTTTTGGCTGCACCTCACAGCATGTGGGATCTTCCCCAGCCAAGGATTGGACCCATGCGCCTTGCAGTGGAAGTGCGGAGTCTTAACTGGACCCCAAGGAAGTCCTGTGGCACATTTTAGATAGATGATTTTAATTGTTAAAGTGAAAACATTCACTTTGAAATGAAATTGAAAAATGAATTTAATCTTTTTTGTCTTTTTCTTGACCTTTTTTTTTTTGGCTGTACGCGGGCCTGTCACTGCTGTGGCCTCTCCCGTTGCGGATCACTCCGGACGCGCAGGCTCAGCAGCCATGGCTCACGGGCCCAGCCGCTCCGCGGCATGTGGGATCTTCCCGGACCGGGGCACGAACCCGCGTCCCCTTCATCGGCAGGCGGACTCTCAACCACTGCGCCACCAGGGAAGCCCTCTTGATCTTTTTTTTAAACTTCTTTATTTTTATTGAAGTGTAGTTGATTTACAATGTTGTGTTAGTTTCAGGTGTACAGCAAAGTGATTCAGTTATACATACATATGTATCTATTTTTTTTCAGGTTCTTTTCCCTTATAGGTTATTACAAAATATTGAGTATAGTTCCCTGTGCTGTACAGTAGGTCCTTGTTGGTTACATAATTTTATATATAGTAGTGTGTATATGTTAATCCCAAGCTCCTAATTTATCCCTCCCCTCTCTTTTAGCAATTTTTTTTAAGCCATGTTTGTCAGGACATGCACTATAGACCACCTGAGTCAGAATCACCAGAGTGTCTGCTCCCTGAGCTGCAGTCATTAGAGTTGGAGAACACTTGATTTGAAGAATTTGACAGCTTATCATCCTGTGGTTGGAAAGATATTTCCATATGTTCCTATTTCTAGATGAGGAGACTGTGGCCAAACCTGGTCAGCTTCATGCCAGACCTAGAACCAGAGTCTCCAACACTTTCAGCTACCCCAGTGTTTTATAGACTCTGTGTGTGTGTGATTTGTAGCAAATCTTTTTTTCGAAAGGAAAATGTACCTGTACACATGTAAAATAAAAGTAGAGCTCCTCCTCCTGTTGAAGTGGGTTGGGGCAGGGTAGGGGGCACTCAGCAAGCCTCCTCTGCCTTATGGCAGCCCCTGTGGCACCTGCTTGGAACCCAGGGGTTGAAAGACCACAGTCTCAGCTGACATCCTCGAGGTGACAGGAACTTGGTATTCAGATGGTCAAATCCAAGGTGGGAGAATCCTAGATACCCCCGGTGCCTGGTAAACCCCACCAGGCTTTCTCGAATCCCTCAAGCCCATGAAGGCCGTTTACAGAGAAAGTTGCTCGAAGCCCCAACGTCCCCAAGAAGAGAGGTGGCCTCCTTTGAGCATCTCCATCCCGATCAATTCAAGTACATTTATGGAGACCTCCCATGTGCCCAGTGCAATAAACTCCAAGCAGTTTAAAATTAGTCCCTGCCCTCCCATTGCCCTCAATGTACCTGGAGAGAGAAGACATAAATAGAAGTGATGACATGAGGCAGGTGTGTGCTGGGTGAGGGGTGAAGGTGGGCCAGCAGGCAGGTAAGTCATCTTCTCTCCGGATTTGGGGGAGCTGGAGAAGGCTTTGGGTGGAAAGGCAGGAGGAACAGCAGGACACCCTTCCTGTGGGGCAGAAGCTGGGCCACTGTCCCTCCAGACACGGTCAGAGTCGAAGAAGCAGCAGATCGGGACCTGAAACCTTAACTCCAGCTGAATTAAACTAACTGGCTTGAGGGACTTGGGTTTAGATCTTCACAGCCAAAACGTCCATCCTTCAAACCTGCTTCTCCATAAATAGCAGCTCTGTCCTTCCCGTGGCCCCTTCCAGCTCACTCGACTCTCTCATAAGCACTGGCCTCCTGCTGCCTGTTCTGTCTGCCGGAAGCCTCCTCCCCAAACATCTGCACAGCTGGATCCCTCACTGCATCCCACACCTTATCAGCTGGGCTTCGTCCAGCTGTCTTTGAATAAATATCGCCCTTCTCCCCACTCTCAATACCCTTCCCTGCCTTATGTTCTCCATAGCACATATAGCTATACATTTACTTATTGGTTGCCTCTCCCATTAGATGTGAGCTCCATGAGGGCAAAAAGGGCTGTGCCCCTGGTGCCTGGAATAGCCCCAGACACAGAGTACGTATGTAATAAGCATTCGTTGAACGGATGAGTGCGTGAATGACTCCCCTTAAGGATTCTCCGTAGAACCCTCCCTAGGATGGAGAGGGCTCCTCATGGTGGCAGGAGCTCTGGTTTGGGGACAGCGTAGGAGCCAGCTACGTCCTGGGGCAATTTCACCACGAGCAGTCATAAGAGCAGATCGTAAATCTCAGCAGAAGGTGCAGGTGACGAGTTGAACCAGTTCCTCACAGTGAATGATGAGATCCCGGGGAGAGGAGGGAGAGCCGGCCTTGGGAAGGACCACCACAGGGCTTGGGCAGAGCAGGTAGAAGGCTCGGTTCCCTGTTCCCTGCACATGCTCAGTCACCACAGACCCTGAGCCAGGGACCGAGAGAGAGAGAGGAGCCAGTCATGTGTGATGGGAGTGGCTGAGGCTGTGGCCAGGTGTCCCCTCCTATCCCCTGACTCAGTGCCCTTAACCTGACCTTGGCTCCCTGGATGAATCAGCAAGTTCCAGCCTCTGGGGTTTGTGGCCGCACTTCCGCTGGGGCCAGAGGATCTTGCGCGACATTAAGTAATACACCTGGGCGGGCAGGAGGCTCAGGAAGCCAGCAGCAGCCTGGAGTCAAGGGTCATCCAGGGCCAAGGCTGTGTCTCCGTGTAGAGACCCCAGCACAAAGAACAGCTGATGCTGGGAACTTGGGGGTGGGGAGGGGTTCCCAGCCTCAGCTGAAAATCAGCACCTGGGGTACAAGTAGTTGAAGAAATACAGTTTGACAAAGTGAGAGAGCGGCATGGACATATATACACTACCAAACGTAAAATAGAGAGCTAGTGGGAAGCAGCCGCATAGCACAGGGAGATCAGCTCGGTGCTTTGTGACCACCTACAGGGGTGGGATAGGGAGGGCGAGAGGGAGGGAGACGCAAGAGGGAAGAGATATGGGAACATATGTATATGTATAACTGATTCACTTTGTTATAAAGCAGAAACTAACACACCATTGTAAAGCAATTATGCTCCAATAAAGATGTTAAAAAAAAAAGAAGAAGAAACACAGTTTGGAGGCAGCAAATCCTCACAGAAAGTGAATATGAGTGTGCCTTGCTTTAAGCCACCACTTATAGGAAAACTGCATAGCTCCTGAGGATAGACCAAGGAGCAAGTCCATATTTTAAAGAAGGACTCTCTTTGGGGATAGTGGGCATGGGTGAGCTCCCCTGGTGAACTGGAAATTGTTGCCTTTATGAATATTCCACTTCCACATAATAATCATTTGAAATGTGGCACTCTCTGATTTATAACATGCCTTCAAAGATGTAAATACTTTTCCACATATATATTCTCATCAGATTATCAGAGGGTCCTATGAGATCCCCATTTTACAGATGAGAAAACAGAGGCCTAGAGTGGGTAAGTCGTACAGTTCAGCCAGGTTTTTGGACTTGAAGATCTTTCCAGCCCAGCATGCTGTCCCCATGTGATTCCTACAACATCTCTACAGAGCAGGAGACTATGATCCCTATGACAGAAGAGAAAACCGAAACCCAGTGGGTAAAGGCTCCAACCAGATTCCCAACTCTGAGCCCAGGCTTTGGAGTCAGACAAAGTTTACAGCTCACTAGCTCTACTTAGCACTTACTTGACCTCTATGGGCCTCGGTTTCCTCATCTATAAAATGGGGGTAATAATACCCATGTCACGCAAGCTGTGAGGGTGAACGATGTACGTTATTGCTTAGAGCAGTGACTGACACGTAGCTGCTGTTTTTATGCCTGTCATTCTTGTTATTTTTACAGTTTCTCACACTTCTATGTGAAATATCCACAGAGACATGTTATGGAGTCTCCTCTGGGGTGAGCAAGACGTCAGCCCCTCCCTCATCCCAGGCTTTCACTCCCTTCCTGCTCTCGCCCCTTCCAGAAGGTCACACCAGGCTGATTCTCTCCCAACCCCCAGGAGCCACCCTGCCACCGGGCCTCGGCCCCACCTCACAGCTGCCTTGGCCAAGGATGAAGGGCAATCCCCACAGCCCCTGCCAGCGTGTGGTCACCCCACCTCTGCCTGCTGCAGGGCCCGGAGCCCGGACGGGCCTGGCAGGCTACCAGTACTTCCTTGGTAGGATGCCCCAGCGCTCCCTCCGGGTCCCTCTATTCTGGGAGCTGTAATTTAGACGGCCTTCCCCGCCCCAATTGCTATCTGTGGTAGCAGTTACCCTTCCCTCAGGCCCTGCCCACCCCCACTAGGCTGCCTTTTCATAAACAGCTCCTAGGCTGCCCTGTTATCTTAGGCGCCCGTGGCTCTGGGGAGGAGGCCCTGCCAACCTGGAGATACAAATGACCCCTCAATCCCAGCAGAAGCCAGCCCAAGGCAGGCAAAGTAAGGATGGAACCCTCACCCACCAGAGCCCAATATAGCAGCCCTCAGAACCTGACCCTGCAGTCTGCCAGGGCGGGTGGGGCGCAGAAAAGAGGAGAGCCTGTCATTATGCCCCCAACACCCTGAGGACTGGGTCAGCTTAGGCTGTGGTCTCCCCAGAGGCCCCTGCCTCAGCTCAGCCTGCTCAGCCACAGGGGTGGGGTGGGGGGCATGGGGGGGCATGTGGCAGTCAGTAACAGCAGCAAAAGTGATGTCTCTAAAATGCAGCTGTGACTGTGTCAACCCCTAGCTCCACATCTTCAGCGGCTCCCCATGGCCCTTAGGGATGAGGCTTATAACACCCTCTGCCCTCTGCCCTTTCTACCGCCTCTCTCGCTTTAGGACCTTTGCACAAGCAAAGAGTTCTTCTCTTCATCTAGCTCCTACTCATACTGCAGGTCCTAGCTTAGAAGTCACTTCTCATGGACCCTTCCCCCGACATCACCACACATCACGCTCCTCCCAGGTCCTCCCTTAGACTGGAATGAGTGTCCCTCCCAGGCTCCCCTGAAGCACCAGGCCGTTGCCTATACACTTGTCTCTCTCGCTTGCTGGCTTTAAGTGCTCCCAGGGCAGGAACTCTGTCTTGCTCAGATTGTTTCTAACACCTAGCCCAGTCCTGGTATACAGTAGGTGTTCAAGAAAAGTTTGTTGAAAGGCAATTTCCTGGTGGTCCTGTGCTTAGAACTCTGCGCTTCCACTGCAGGGGGCCCGGGTTCAATCCCTGCTCAGGGAACTAGGATCCCACAAGCTGCACAGCACGGCCAAAAAAAAAACGCTTGTTGAAAGAACTCATTGATGAATAAAGGGATGGCTCCTCTGCCCTCCAGGATGAGTGGGTCTCTTAGGGGCAGGGGTATTTGCTGCTTTGGGCCCTTCATTTTCCCAGAAAGCCCCATCTTCAGTGTTCTGCCCCTTTGTCCTCTAAGTATAACTTCAGGCTTGCTGCACTGTCTGTCCTTTCTGATCTGGAATATACAGTTGCTATCGTCATGGGCCTGCCATTGCGGAGCCCTGAGGGGCTCTGAGGACACACTGTAGGACAAGGCAGACATCCCTGTGTTGAGAGGGTGGAAGGCACAGAAAGAGGGAGTCCCCAGGCCATGGGTCACTTACAAGCAACAATTCTGTTACTAGGAGGCAGATGCGCGTTCTTATTTCGGCACTTTTTGCCGTGATACATCCGTATCACACACTTTGTATTCTGCTTGCTCCAGAGACAGACATTGCAAAGAAGAGCCTACAACTACAGAAATGAAGCTGGAGTTAAATTGTTCTACCTGTTATCCCCCTAAATTATTGGAGGATCTCTGAAATTTGATCTCTGCATCCAAATTGCATTTCCTCCATCGTTTCTCTCATCCCGAAGTTTCACTTGAGTTTCTCCCAGACCGCCTGCCTGGGAGACTGGGAAAATACGGGCACTGCAGCTGCTTCTACCTCCCAAGAGCCTGAGACCCACTCCCAGGAATACAGCCACAGAGCCAAGGTCTAGGGCCCAGGCCTTTTAGGGGTAGAAGAGAGGGGGCTCAACACACCACCTCCCTGCTCCTGGAGGCTGCCTGATGATGTGGCCAAAGCCAGGCCTGGTTAGGACAATCAATCTAGAGGCAAAATATATTACAAAGTGCGAGCTCTGGTAGGTCCCATGATCCAGACATGCTCCCACCTCAGGGCCTTTGCACTTGCTGTTCCCTCTGCCTGATGCTCTTCCCCTCAGGTTTCTCTAAGGCTCACACCCATGGGTCTTTGTTTAACTGACCCCTTCGCAGTCAGACCTTCCCTGGTCGCCCTATTTAAATGGAACCTCCCTCACTCCCACTCCATTTCCCTGCTTTATTTTTCTCCATAGCACTTACTGCTTATCTAACATATAGGGTTCCTTTTCTCCCTCCCTCCCTCCTTTCCTCCCTCCCTCCCTCCATCCTTTCCTTCCTTCCACTGTCTCCTTTCTACAGAATGTAAGAAATACGTGTACAGATGTATCACTCATTTAGTTCTCTATGGCTGTGTAACAGATGACCCTAAATTTTTAGCAACTTAAAACTAGCATGTATTATCTCCCACAGTTTCTGAGAGCCAGAGGTGAAGTTGCAGTCACCTCAAGGCCTGACCCAGGCTGAGGGTCTGCGTCCACACTGGCTTGTGTAGTTGCTGACAGGCCTTAGGTCTGCGCTGGCTGCTGGCCAGAGGCTTCAGTTCCTTGCCTTGTGTGCCTCCCTATAGGACTATCCATGACAGGGTACCTTGCTGCCACGAGAGCAAGTAATCCAAAAAGGGGAAGAGCAAGAGAGTGAGAGAGCCCCAGGAGGGAAGCCACACTCTTATAACCTATATTGGAAGAGATGTCCCTTCGTTTTTGCCCAATGCCACAGGTCACTCAGACTAACCCTGGGTGTGGCCACCGGGAGGTAGGCATCACTGAGGCCATCTTGGAAGCTGGCTAACAATCTCCAACACATCTTCCACACAGAGAAGATGCTCAAGAAACAGTTGTAGAATGAAAGAAGGAAGATAGGAATGATTTCAGCAGAAATCAGTTCTCATGGGGAGCTAATAGCTGTGACCACTGCCCCATCCCTGAAGGATCTGGACCACATTCAGCTTCCCTCCCCCTCCCCCCCCCACCTCTGTCCCTGCGATGCTGTCTTATAATTCACCTCCACCTCTTCCCAGCCATGTGACCTCGGGCAAGCTGCTAAACTCACGGGCCTGTTGTGGGGATGAAAAGAGATGAGGGTGTAAGCATCATAGTGTCTGACCCACACAGCCCTCAAGAAATGTAGCCATCGTGGGCCGTACTGTGTGTTACTAATACCAGAGGGAAAAACCAAAGTATTTCCCTGGCGTCAGGAGCAGTTTTAGAGCTGCGTGTGGCATGTGTGTGTTTCTATATGTTTACTCCTCCAGAAGTGGCTGAGAGGAGCTGTCCAGGGTCTCAGTGCCGAGGATGGGTCATGTGGGCCAGAGACGGTCACGTGCTGGGGCCTTAGTCACCCAAACAAGCAGGACAGACTGTTGAGCACATGGGCTGCTGTCCATTTACAATAAGTAGCATGTGTTACCCCAGTGGTGCTTAACATTTTTGCAGGAAGGGGAGAGGAGGGCAGGTGGTGTCACGAAACTTTTTGAAAGCTTACATAAAAAATGCACGTTGGTACATAAACACACAAAAATGTATGTACTAAATTCAGGCCATTCCCAGATGGACCACAGATTCAAAATGCTAGCACTGGACTGTGACCTTCTTGAAGGCAATGAGGAGCTTATGTCTCTTGGACAAATTAATGCATGAATGAATAAAAAAAGAACAAAAGAGTCAACTGCCAAAAAGGCCAGAATCTTGGACTCTTTGCTGGTTAGCAGCACGTCACCTCCCCTGGTATAATCACCTCTGGAAAACTAGCTGGTTTCATAAGACCTGGGTTCAAGTTTTGCCTTATCCACTCTACTGACTGTATGACCTTGGACTTGTCACCTAACCTCTCTCAGCCTCATTTTCCTCATCAGGAAAATAATGTGAATTACAGAGAGTGTTTTTTTTGTTTTAAGTTTTTTTTTTTTTTTTGGCCATGCAGCGCGGCTTGCGGGATCTTAGTTCCCCAAGCAGGGATCGAACCCGTGCCCCCTTCCGCGGAAACGTGAGCACCAGGGAAGTCCCCAGAGTGTTTTGTAAGCTCCAAAGTCTACTGAAAACATGAGGGACTCTTATTGTTGGTGCACCTGGACCTAGGCAAAAGGAACCCAAAATATTGTTCCTATCAACCTGCCCTCAAGGCCTCCAGCTCCCAGCAGCACAGGCCTGCCTTGGGATAGGAGATTCCTGGGTGGGTCAGCTTGCTCAGAGGAAGGTGTAAAGACATGCTGAGCTGCCAGCACCATCTATTGTTAGCAGATCCACAGTCAGACGGCCAGGTTGCAACACAACTGAGGCTGAGACAGCTTGCTTTGGTCTCATTCCAGGCCTAAGGCCACACCCTATACCAGTAGATGAGGTAGCAACTCCTGCAATCCTTCAGGCAACAAGTATTTATGGTGCGGCTGGCTGCTCTAGATAAAGGCCTGTGCAGCTGCTGCGGATATCCTGGGAGCAAACGCACTACGGCCCTATCCTCGTGGAGGTGACAGTCTGATGGGAGGCAGACATTAATCCATCACCCAGGACAAGTACAGAGTGCCGTGGAGATGTGGAATGGGAGGTCCCGACATCAAGGTGGGAGGAGGGGTTGTGGGCATAACAAATTTCCTTTTAGAAGTGACATACAGAGCTGAGCCCTGAACTCAGTGAGAGGCCATGGATGGTGTGGGAAGAGGCTACAGCATGTGCAAAGGGCCTGTGGTAGCACATGTGAAAGTCTGAAATAAGGCTGGTACGTTTAGAGCACACAATACGAGGAGGAGAGGGATGCAAGAAGTAACCATGGACACGAGGCAGGCAGAAACTAAATCGCCCTGTTCTCTCTAATGTGACATTTGCAAAAATGAAGAGACTAGAGTGGCGGATTTCAAGCCTCTGTACGTCGTTTCACAGAAGGAGGGTGCTTAGAAGCCAAATGAGAGGACAGCAGACAGCTCAGTCCGGGTGAGCCCGTTGTATGGAGAAGGGGCCGGGGCTGGAGAAGGCAGGGAGGGAAATGTTACCCGAAAAACCTGGAAAGGGATTTATCCAGCCCTGATCCCTAAACCCCAACACAGTGCCTTAGACCCAGAGGACCTAAAACAGATCTTGCAGAACTGCCTGAGCGGGGTCACTCCCAGTGGCCTCTTCCACTAAGCCCACCTGCATCAGTTACCAGATCCCCAAGGAAACCTCTACCTTCTGCAGACAGAGAAGTGCTGACCTGAACATCGGGACCGACCACCGCTTGCTACACAGTGTCTTTGGGCAAGGTGCTTTCTTAATGTCCCCAAGCTTCTGCTTTCTTATTTGTAAAATGGAAATACTAAAACCCATCTGCCAGGGTTGATGTGGGGATTACGTTCTTGGCACCCCGTTGGTGCCCAGTGCCTGAATGCAATCGTCCCGGCGGCGATCTGCTCCTCCCTCTGGCCAGCGCCCCTCTCACCACCGGGCAGATTGGAGAGTCAGAGGCCACATTCCTGGCCTCCCGGCCTCCCAGGCCTTACAACCAAAACCTCGGGCAAGAGTTACATCCTCTTTGTGAAGACCAGCTGGAGAGCTCCATTCCTGGCCACCTGAGTCAGGGCTCACCAGGGACTCCTGTCCCTGTCACCTCAGATGACTCCCATCTCCACAAGCTCTCTGCCAGATGGACTGAGCTGAGTTCTAAGGTGAACCCCACGGGAGGGGAGGAAGTTCTGCAGCCAGAGAGCTGGGCAGAGGCCTCAACCTGCTGGGGGGTGGGGATGGGGTGTGGTAGCAGGTGAGAATTCCCATTCCTTCTGTCCCCATCTTTAGACACATGGCTGAGCATCCAACTTGCTTACTCATTGGCACAATGAGAGGGGAAAGTTTAAAGAGAAATACAGGGCTTCCCTGGTGGTACAGTGGTTGAGAGTCTGCCTGCCGATGCAGGGGACACGGGTTCGTGCCCCGGTCCAGGAAGATCCCACGTGCTGCGGAGTGGCTGGGCCCATGAGCCATGGCCGCTGAGCCTGAGTGTCCGGAGCCTGTGCTCTGCAACGGGAGAGGCCACAGCAGTGAGAGGCCGTGTACTGCAAAAAAAGAAAGAGAGAAATAGGTTTGCGTCCTGAAAATTTTAGTGCAGGGAGAGCTAGGAGTTTCTACATTTATTCCATAAAGGTGCTTTGCACGAAGCCCCTGTTGAACTTTGGTATTCCCGTGGCTGGAAGGCGAAACCAGGCAGTAAGAACTCACTACAGGCGGCTACAGGAAGCTCTCTGCCCACCCCTCCTTCAGCCCCAGGGGTGAATTTGGAAACAAGGTTAAAAGGGCTAATTGCATCAAAGGGATTAGAATCTAGTGCCTCCTGAGAGCATGTGACCCTGGACAAGTCATTTGATCTCAATTTTCCTGTTGTAAAATGGGAATAAATCCGAAGTGACTGTTGGTGTGAAGATTTAACAGGGAACACAAGTGGAGGACTAACGTTGAGGAGACTAATGTTGAGGTGAACACAGCAGGGGACTTGTTTCATCCAACAACAAATATCTAAGGCCTACTATGTGCCAGGGTCTATATGCTAGGGACTAGGGGGACTCTAATAAATAAGACAAGCATGGTCTCTGCCCTCACGTTGCCTACTGGAGAAGCAGCGAGGCAGACACTGAATGAGAGAGTGTGGCGTGATGATTAAGGTAGCCAGGTTGGAAGCCCAGCTCTACCATTCACCAGCTGAGTGACCCTAGTCTAGCTCAACTCTTTGTGCCTTGATTTCCCAACAGTAAAACGAGCCATGCACCCACTTCATAGGGTGGTGAGGATTTCATGAACTGACATATGGAAAAATATTTATGTTACCTGAAAACTAGGTTCGCCCCTTGGTGGGTGCCAAAAGACACAACCAAACCAAAGAGCAGGAGAAGGAAGAACTTATTATTTAAAGCACACTTTCACTGCTGTGGCCCGGGTTCAACCCCTGGTCAGGGAACTAAGATCCTGCAAGCCAGGCGGACGGCAAAAAACAAAACAAAACAAAAGTCAATAAGGAGAACACCAGGCATCTTTCCCAAAGGAGATTCAGCATAGAACTGGGGCAAAGGTCAACAAAGTTCAAGCTTTACTTGACTGAAGTCCGGAGGGTCAACATCTTCATCCCATCCTCCACCTGGGCAGGGGCCTTAGTTCCTACAGAACTCAAAGATATGTATCAGATTGTCATGCAGATCCCTTGAGGAGGATCCAGGACTCTGTTTTATAGCTGAGCTATTGGTTCTTGACGGCTTTTCCCTTTTTCCTGCATTCCCTCACTTTCCTTAAACTCATGAATTACTGAGACCTGTTAACGATAAGCACCGTGGCCTGGATCAGATCACGACATGGCTTAGGTCAAAACGGCCTCTCTCATGTCAAGAAAGCCATGCCTGATCGCTTTCTCCAGGGACCCCCTACATTTACAGCACCTACTACGCACTCTGTTAGCACACACGTGATCAGTATAATAAAAGGAAGTGCAGGATGTGTAACAGGGCAAGAGATGATGTCCAGGCTGAACTTGCTCAGCAAATGGGGTGGGTGTGGTCCTGAGAAGGAAAGGGCCCCCTGCAGGGGAGCAGGAGGAAAGGGTGAGGCGTGAAGACTGGGCTGTGAGATGAAGTGGAGCAGCAAACCAGTTGAAGGAGCTGGGACACTGGGAGTTACTGGCAAGGGTTTTAAGGGTCAGGTTTGCAGATTTAAAGCCTTGCTTCCCCTTTGTATATATGGAAACATGGCACACGTTTGTCCTATTCATCAATGTACCCCTAGCCCCTGGCACAGAGATTAGGGTACTCCCTGGCTGACCCTCGCTCCCTCTGGTTTCCAGTCCCACTGGCCTCCAGATCACTCAGGGCCTTTGCATTTGCGCCCTCTCTTCTCCTGGGAGTGGAGCCAGGGAGACTAGCCCCAGGCCTGGGGCTGCCCACCTTCTCCCCACCCACACAGCCCCTTTGTGACCCCCATGAGTTAGGTGTGCCTGGGTTTGAACTCAATTTTTCCTGCTGTCAACATTCAACCATAAGTGCTGCGATCTAGTACGATACCCGGTTCATAGTATGTTCTCAATAAATAAGTTTCTTTCCTCTCTAAACATAATCTTCTCTCCTCCTCACCACCAGGGTGGGAGGGCATAAGGGTGGGGCGGGTGTGGCTAGGAAAGGACTCAGCGAGCGAGGAGAAAGTGGGTTTTTTATTTACCACACTACTTGCAAAGGGGCAGAGAGTTTGGTCCCCAACTTAGTGTTTACAGGGTAGGGGAGTGGGAAAGTCGGCAACCCCCTGTGACCTGTAACGGGAGCAAGGGTCCCAAGGAGCGGGGCGCAGTGACTCTGCCTGGAGGGCAGAGGGCACCTAGCTATGCGCACGTGGGAGAGGAATTGCTTTTCCTCGGCGGGGTCAACCGATCCCTGCTCTTGGGCTTAGGAGAGCAGAACGGAATAAGGGCTGGAGATGAGGGTGCATTTCTGCAAATCTCCGGGATCAGAGCTCTGGAGGCGGCGGTGGAGAAAGTCCACAGCCCGAGCACCTCCAGGTGTGTGCTCGGGACTTACGTAGAGGCCCGCAGCCGCTCTAATGAGGGTGCCCCCCACCCACGCCCCTCTGAAGGGACGCGTTCCACCTCCACTCTCCTACCCTTTCCCGCAGCTCCCAATCCCACCTTCGCTTGCGCTCCGGGAGCCTCCGGGGCAGCCGGGAGGCGTGGCCTGCGGAGGCCCGCCCCTTAGTGTTCTCCGGCGCCACTGTGATTGGACAGCCGCTTGTGACGTGCGGGGACTGCGGTGGGCCCGGGTGCTGCGGCAGCCGCAGCGCCAACCGCGGCTTGGGCTCCGGCTCAGGCTCCCGGGTATTTAAAGGGGAAGCGGCGGCGGCCCGGGGTGGGGATGGGGGGCAAGTGGAGAGAGCGGTCCAGATGCACATCATCCACGGCCCCTCGGGAGTGGAGGGACTCGTGAGAGCCGGAGCCCAAGAAATCCGGGGGCGGATAAGACACCGCGTCCCCTTCAATTCCCGTAAGCACCCCTTGCTCCATCCTGCGCCCAAATACCTCAGCTAGCCCCTCTCCCCACTCTTTACACTCCAAACTCAGCCGGGACAGACGTCTGCAGCCACCGCTCCCCACGTGAGTCCTGGGTTTCCCGAGGTGGGGAGTGCTGGGGTCCCAGTGTGGGGTGGCGGCTGCGCTGAGTCTGAGAGCGCTCTTTCACGCGCGTGTCATTGGGGGAGTCTCCGGGGCGGAGGAATGAGTCCCCCTTCTCCTACCCCAGGAACGGGCTGTCGGGGTTTAGGTCCGTCCCCGACTCGGACAAGGCTTAGGAATCCGTGCTCCCTTGCTCCCTGCCACCCACGAGTCCCCTCGACTCCCGAGCTGCCCGCCCGCCGCCCCTCACTGGAGCGAAGCACCCGCCAGCTGGGGGTGTGCCAGAGTGCCTGCTTTCCAGCCACCTCTAAAAATATCTCTCCCCCCACTCCACCGTCAGCTGCCACCTCCTTGCCCATTGAGGATCCCCTCCGAGCTTGTCCACCCAGGCAGGGCGAGACCAGAGGTGACTCAGGGTCTCAGCTTCCTCACTGGCACGAGAGCTCCAGGACTTCAACCCAGCTAGTCAGGACTGCAAGCTCACAACCCAGGGGGGCAATAGGGAAAGTTCTGGCTGCAGTTTTCCCAAGAGGCAGTAGAGACCCCTGAGTTCTAATCTTGATTCTGATGCTGTGTGACCCAGGATGTTAGCTTGACCCCTCTGGGCCTTTCCTATTCACTGCTGGTGGTGGTGAGCGAGGAATAGACCATGACGAAGTTGGGAGTGCTGTCTGGGGGAGGGAGAGAACTCCAGCCTAGTGGTGGAATCTGGTTTCTAGTGGTTGATACTAAGAGGATGCGTTACTATAGTATCTCTGGGGTCCTTGCCCCCACCACATCCTTATCCTGCACGTTTCTCGTAGAAAACCGTTAAAGCTGCTAAAACTCCATCCATCCATTAAGAGGGGCCTTTCAAACTTAGGGCCTATTCTTGTTTCCCTCCCTCATCCCCAGGTGTCCTCGCACCCTATTCCCATAGATGTAATGTAGCAGCACTTGTGTAAAAAGGTGAACGGGGTGGGTGGGGAGGGTGGAGGGGGGAGGAGAGAAGCAGTGCTTTTAGGTAGGACTAGAACGTGGACTCCCTGCCAGCCTGATGAAACCCTTCTCTCTCTACTCTAGCCTGCAGGAAAAGCTCAGAGGTCCTGTTCCCCTTTCCTCTGAGGGACCCTTTTTGGTGACCACAAAAGGTTTTGATCACTCAGGACAAAGCTAGCAGAGGTGAGTACCTTTTTGAATGTCACAGGAGGCAGATCCAAGCGGGGCCTGGGGTCCCTCTGACTACTCTGGGGTAGGGGTGGGTATCACAGCATGGCCTTCTCAGTTTCGAGGGGAGAAACCCAGGATGCCTGGCTTTCTGCTGTGGGGACTAAAACAAGGGCAACTCACCAAATAAATGTTTAACTGATTTCCCTAAATACTAGTATTAGATGAAAAAAATGTAACTATTTCTTTTGCTATGAGAAGTTTTGAACATGATTAAAACCCAGTAGACTATTCCACCAAATTTAAAAAAGAAAAGAAAAGAAAAAGCACCAAGGGCAGTGAAAGTTGGCTTCTGGGTGGCTCCTGGAGACCCTTTTTTATCTTTGTATCTGCCCGGCACATGTCTGTCCATGTTTGCTTTTACAAGGGGAGTGGCATCCCTTGACCTTTTCTCTTTGGATTTGCCTGGCCCCTGGGGAACATGTGATATCAGCCAGGATTCTGGAAGGCTGAAACTCCCTCTAGAGGGGCCTGGGGACAGCCCTCCCACCTCTAACCCCCTAAACGTGCCCTTCCTTCACCTCACGTGCCTCCCTCCCCTTCTCTCCCATTTTCTTTTTCTTTTTTTTTTTTTGCGGTACACGGGCCTCTCACTGTTGTGGCCTCTCCTGTTGCGGAGCACAGGCTCCGGATGCACAGGCTCAGCGGCCATGGCTCACGGGCCTAGCCGCTCTGTGGCATGTGGGATCTTCCCAGACCGGGGCACGAACCCATGTCCCCTGCATAAGCAGGCAGACTCTCAACCACTGCGCCACCAGGGAAGCCCTCTCCCATCTTCTTGAACTGTGTCTCTTCAATTCCTAGATTACAAGTTCTTAGGGAAAAGGCTGAAACCCACATCCCATCCCTAGCAAAAGGGTTTAACGCATGTGTGGTCAGGGAGTGGGGAGGGATGGGGTACCTCAAGATGGAGAGCGAGAGAGCCCCTCCCTCCTGGGATATCCCAGTCTCTGTCTTGAGGGCTACAGCTTCTCCATGCTGTCCTGGGATGCTCTGGGGAGAGTCAACTTGACAAAGTCAGAGGGGTACCCAGTGTCACCCACTCTCACCACCAGAGGGAAGCAGCCAGCCAGACCTTTGCTCCTTTGCTCCTTAGCCTGTCTAGTCTCCTGGCTCACAGTAGCTTTCCACACCTGTCCCAGCTGCATCTAGTCTCTCATTTAACCCCAGGATGGAGGGGAGGCACTGGAGTTGTGGGTTTGTAGCTGCACTGGTGAAGCCCCCCACGAAGCCAAACCCTGTCCCCAAAGTTACATAGCAAAGTCCGGCAGAAATTTCAACCCGACTCCTGCTGACTGCCAGCCTCTAGAAGCACCAGGGAGGAAGACAGTCCCAGATCACCTGTGGTGCCCAGGGGTCCCGGCCTTCCAGCTGTGGTGCAGTGAGCCTGGTCATCTGCCCCTTCCCCTTTGAGGGCAGAGGGCAGGCAAGGCTGTGGCCAGGTTTTCATGAACCAGGCTCTGTGCCATGGAACCATCATAGCCTTGGGCAAGTTATTTAATCTCTGAGCCCTTCTCATCTGCTGAATTCATGGGATTGTGATGAGCAGGGAGAGAATGTGAGCGAAGATGCTTTGTAAACTATGATGTGCCGTACACAAGAATGGGGCAATGACCATACAGAGAAAAAAGCACTGGTCTCAGACTCTGAGATCTGGTTTTGAGATCTCTGCCACATACAGTGGGTGATGTCTGCACAAGTTGGTTAAACTTTCTAGGTCTCCAATAATATCATCTGTAACCTTTCCAGCATCGTAGGGGATTGTTAAGAGGGTGCCCAGCAAGGGCTTTGTGGTCCTTGGCCTATCTGAGGGGCTGTTTTTACTGAGTGGTTCCTGGGGCTCAGGAGAGGGGTTAGGACAAGGAAACAAAGCCACCTGACTGGGACCCTCAAACGGACCTTGTGTGGTTGTTAGGAGCTCTGGACGACAGCTGGAGGCCAACAGTCCCTACAGGTGGTGCCCAGGGTGATGTACTGACCATGAGCGGGTGTTTTCCAGTTGCTGGCCTCCGATGCCTATCTAGGGTAAGTGGGTCCCTCCAGGGGTCTCTTAGGATGAGGCCTCAGCTCCCATGTTCCCATCATGGGGAGGGAGGAGCCCTATCCAGCCCCTTTTAAGCCTGCCCTCACCTCTACTGCGCCTCCACTAATCCCTGGAAGCTTCCATCCCAGGGGTGGGGCCCTGATGCTTTACATCCTCCACTCCAGGGATCGTGGGCCACTGAAACTCACAGATAGATGTTGGTGAGACCAGAGAGTGACTCTAGGGATGGAAGTCAAAGGGACAATTCTCTTAGGGAGGCAGATAGCAGGTTCAAATCCCAGTTTGGAAATCAGGAGCTTGGCCTTCTGTTTACAGGATGTACCAGGCCATAAACATCACAGGAATATTGGAAAGGGAGTTAGGAAGAAACCAGAAAGAGGAGTGGCTCTGTCTCAACTAACTGGGGTGGGGGGTTGAGAGGCAGAAAGGCAGCATGGTGGATATTCTGAAGCTGTACGTAATCTGCTCGCTGCCCCTCTGTCACATAAAGCTGCTGGCAGGCAGAGAGGCAGGGCCAGGCTGCAGAGGGCTTCTGCTCTCCATTTGCTTGCCTTCGCGCCCTCACACTTGCCCTGTTACCTCCCATCCTCTCCCTTGTGTTTCCCACCCGCCCCCCGCAACATGGTTAACCCAGGGTCTTGACTTCATGTTCCTTCCTCCCCGTGGCCCCGGCACGACTTCCTCCTCTAGCCCTCTTCTTCCCCACTCCTGCCTCATCCCCCCCCCCACCCATGTCCCCACTACCTGCTGCCTCCTCTGCCTTTTCAGCCACTGCTGCTCTCTTTCCTCTCCCTTACCTGTCTCCCAGGTATGTCGTGGCCTGGTGTGGGAGGCTCCGACTTCCCCAAGCCCCACTGCTTCTCCTGCTGCCCGCTTGCTTCGGACTCTCGCAGAAACCCCACCTGCTGACAAGTTCCTCCCAGGGAATTGGCAAGTGATTAGTGATGAGCTGTCAGCACAGGGCCCTAAAACTCCCCCGAGAAGTTGTGTCCCATCTTCGGACCCCTGCCCAGTGCCACTGGCTGGAGGCAGCTCACAGAGAGCCTGCCTGGATTTGGGATAGTCAATCCACCTACCTGGCTCTTCCAAGAGCTAAAATCCAATTCTCTGGCCAGTGCAGAAGCCCAGGCCCCTACCTCTCCAGGCCTGGCACTGATCGCCCACATGCTTTGGGTGGTGCTAGCAAGTCTTCCCTGGCTCCTCCTGTCCACCAGCCCCACAAGCCGTCGGCTGTGCATGGCCAAAAAGGGGAACGAGGAGGCTGCTGCATTTGGGTGAACGGGTGGTTTTCCTTAACTATGTTAGGGAAGAGGGAGTAGAGAGTCCCTCCCACCCTCCCTGTATCCAATGGACAGCTGGGGTCACTGGAAGTCTCCAGAATAGTCCAGAAACCTCCCCAAAGGAGCGCCCCCTTGGAAGCCACTCTGCCACTCTTTTAAGCTGACCCTCGTTAAGCCCCCATAGCCCCGGATGAGAGTAGAAGAAGCAGGTGCCAAAGAAGCCCTTCTGGGTTCACGAGGAGGATGGTCCCCTGAGGATAAACCCCAGCGCAGTTAACCGAGAGGTGCAAGGGGGTGGGCGGGGAAGGCTGGGGGTGGGGACGGCGTTGCTTAACCAGCCTTGGGTCCTCCTCAGGTCTTGGATGTGCCAGCGCCTCTGGCCGAGACCCGCTAACCAGCCTCTCCCTGGCCGGCTCCCGCCGCGCCCCCTCTCGCTTGCTCCTTCCTCTCTCCCCTGCTCCCAGGACGGCGGGATGGCTGCGCAGGGCGCACCGCGCTTCCTCCTGACCTTCGACTTTGACGAGACTATCGTGGATGAAAACAGCGATGACTCCATCGTGCGCGCCGCGCCGGGCCAGCGGCTGCCTGAGAGCCTGCGTGCCACCTACCGCGAGGGCTTCTACAACGAGTACATGCAGCGCGTCTTCCAGTACCTGGGCGAGCAGGGCGTGCGGCCCCGGGACCTGCGCGCCATCTACGAGGCCATCCCCCTGTCGCCCGGCATGGGCGAGCTTCTGCAGTTTGTGGCCAAGCAGGGGGCCTGCTTTGAGGTTATTCTTATCTCAGACGCCAACACCTTTGGCGTGGAGAGTGCGCTGCGCGCCGCCGGCCACCACGGCCTGTTCCGCCGCATCTTCAGCAACCCGTCGGGGCCCGACGCTCGGGGGCTGCTGGCGCTGCGGCCCTTCCACGCGCACAGCTGCGCTCGCTGCCCCGCCAACATGTGCAAGCACAAGGTGCTCAGCGACTACCTGCGCGAGCGGGCCCACGACGGCGTGCACTTCGAGCGCCTTTTCTACGTGGGCGACGGCGCCAACGACTTTTGCCCCATGGGGGTGCTGGCAGGAGGCGACGTGGCCTTCCCGCGCCGGGGCTACCCCATGCACCGCCTTATCCAGGAGGCGCAGAAGGCCGAGCCCAGCTCCTTCTGCGCCAGGGTGGTGCCCTGGGAAACCGCCACCGAAGTGCGTCTCCATCTGCAACAGGTGCTGAAGACGTGCTGAGGACGTGGCCTGCAGGGGGCACCCGGGCGGGGAGGGGGTGAGGGGTGGGGGTCGGGAAAGACACACCTAGCTTTATTACCCCCTTTCCCTTTCGCTTTGTTATGATCCTCCGGGAATTTCCGGAATCCTAGGTTCGTCCATTTGGGGACTGAAAGAGAGAGTTCGGAGCTGTCCCCGTCTATGCAGTTAACCCAGCTCTGCTGCCTCCCCCAGTTCCACTGCAAGCAAATTCCGGAGTCTGCCCCATCCGGGCGGTGCGCATACCTGAGCAGGCAGCAGCGTTTCCAAAACCCTGGTCCTCCCAGCTGGGAGGAAGGGGTTCCCTGGCGGGGTAGAACATCTCCCGCTGCGTTGGTTTAGTTAAACCAACTAAGCCTTTAACTAAAGGTTTAGTTAAACCTTGGGCTGCATGACCTCCCACCCCCAGTCTTCTGTCAAGGGGACCCAGGCCCTGCACTCTCCACCACCCCCTCCCCCGCACCGGACTCCCCGCGGAGAGGAGTGGCGCTCTCTGCCGAAGGTCCCAGGCCTAGATCTTGTTTTACCTACTGTGACCCTACACTGTACTCCTGGCCTCCCTCCCCCCACCCCCCAACCCTGTCAGCATCCCCACAGGAAAAAAAGCCAGAGGGCACAGACACCTCCTTGTGGTCGAATGAGGTAGCACACTGTCCGGGGCTCGGGTCTGGCCAGCCAGGGACCTCACAGACCCCGAAGATACCTCCTCGCACCCCAGCCTCGCCTATGCAGCAAGAAACCAGGGACTTAACCAAAGTTGCCCCGCCGACTGGGCCCTCTGAGTCCCCCTTCTCCCGTATGGAACAGAAAGCCATGATGTTTTAAAGCAGAGCCAGCGGAAACCCAAGGCCCTCCTCCCTCTTTTGGTGTTTCAGAGCTATAAAGGAGGTGAAGGGGCTTCCCTGGTGGTGCAGTGGTTGAGAGTCCGCCTGCCGATGCAGGGAACGTGGGTTCGTGCCCCGGTCCGGGAAGATCCCCCATGCCGTGGAGCGGCTGGGCCCGTGAGCCATGGCCGCTGAGCCTGCGCGTCCGGAGCCTGTGCTCCACAACGGGAGAGGCCACAGCAGTGAGAGGCCCGCGTACAGAAAAAAAAAGAAAAAGAGAAAGGAGGTGAAGGTGGCTGAGATCTCTTGCGCCGCAGCCTGAGGGATGAGGGCGAGGTGATCTCTGCTCTCAGAGAGCCCCACTTAAGTGAGGGAGCTGGTCCCCACTCTTGGGAGGAGTGCCCAGCTTGGGGAACCAAAACTAAATACATAACAAAGCAAGCAACAGGCAAAAGAGCAGGGTGCAGCCCGTCTCTGCAGAGGGGCACAGGGGTCGAGCGCAGAGGGCTCAGTGAGCACCGAGGAGATGGGGGATACCGCTGCTCAGGGCAGGCGGGGGCGCTCAATTAGCGGGAGCCTTACAAGTGGGCTGCCTTTCAGTCCCTCGGTTCCCCAGCCCTGCAGGGCAATCAGGGCATCAGAGTTTTATTCAAAGTTGGCGCTTGCAGCTGGAGACCCTGTCATGCATGGCGTAAGGGTCCCCTGTGGATAAGGTCACCAAACTCCTTGGTTTCCAGTTCTTTCCTGTCTCCAGCAGGCCTCTGGAGAAGGAACAGACACAGCTCACAGCCCAGGAGGTGTGCAGGCCTGGTCCAGTCTTGACTGTGGAGCTGGCTTCGGTGTGGGACTCAGAAAAAGAGGCTCACTCAAGGCTGTGCTTGGGTCAGCATCCCAGAGAGCCCGGACTGTCAGCAGCTGGGTTCCACATAGTTCCCGGGGAAGAATCCAGACCCCTCTGAGCAGACACCCTCACACCAGCCATCGGAGTAGCGGCGGGTGATGCAGATAACGGTGCCCTCAGAGAAGGAGAGTTCGTTGTCCTTCTGGCGGGTGTACGGGTACAGTGTCACCACTGCAGGGCGGGAGGAGAAGGTGCCGTGAGATGTGCCTCCTGCCCCGCCACAGGGATGCTGGAGCCCACATACTGGACCCTAGGGAGCAACGTGGGGGGTGGAGCAGGAGACGCCTTCTCCAAAGCCCCGGGACTCCTCCCCAGCTGAGATAATATTCAATATCAGGCCGGCTGCTTCTCTTCTCTATGGGGGTGTGGGGAACAACAGCCTCACCCCTTTGCAGCTGGAGGGGAGAATGGCTCTGGGCTAGAAGAGCGGAGAATCCTGACCCCAGGATCTGGTGCCTTTCAATCCCAGGTGTCAAGTACCTTTCTCCAAGTATGCATCAGGGACCCAGCTGGGTTCTTCAGGCCCAAAGCCTGGTGGTGGCGGAGGTGGTAGCCCCAAATCATCTACATCCAAGGGTGGAGGAGGGGGCAGGTCCAGGGGCATGGGCAGCTCTGGGGCTGGGAGGGAAAGCAGAAAGGCTGCAAGTGTCACACAGGCAACCGCCTCCAGGCCAAGAAACTTCAGTGTTGGAGAGCAGGGCCCCAGGATCTACCCATTTTTTGCAATCTGCTTTCAGCCCCTGTTCATCCTGGTCCTCCCACAATGCCTCTAGCAGGTAGTAGGTGCTCAGTAAATACGGTAACATTGAACAGTTGTAGGGCTGTCAGACTCTGCCACTTGACTGAGTGAGCCAATGCACTTAGTTTAACCTCTCAGGCTCAGCTTCATCTATTAAATGGGAGTGTGAAGATCCTAGGAGGTTAAGTAAAAGGGAGAAAATGGATGAGAAAGCGGGGGCTAAATTATGTTAGTTCATTCCCTCCGCTGCCTTTCTTCCCGGTACTCCTGCCTTGGACAAAGTGGTCACTGACATAGACCCAGTTGGACCCAACAAGGGTGAGGGTGGGGAGAAGTATTGGGAGGTGAGAACGACCCCAAAGTTGAGCTAGGAGGAGAGGGCAGAGCTCCTTACCCGTTGGGGGCAGGTACAGTTCCCCCAGCGGAGGGGGCGGCAGGAAACCTTCGGAGGCAGCAGGTGGAGGGGGTGGAGGTGGGGGTACTGCCTGCTCCTGGGTCGTGGAGACCCCACCGACACCTTCGGCGCTGCTGAAGACCAGAGAAAGCGGGCGCTCGGCTAGATTGGGGGCGGGGGGGGGGGACACCTTCCTAACTCAGCAACCAACTGGCTCCGCCCCCTTCCGTCATAAGCTCCGCCCCCGTGACCCTGAGTCCTCTTAAGCCCCCGCCCTTCACGACCACCCCCAACCTGGACCTGTGCGGCTCACCAGGCCGAGGCCAGGGAGGAGGCAGAGGAGGCGGCGGAGAGTTTGCCGTCCGGCACCATGGGGAGCTGCACTGGCTCGGGGATCCGGGGCGCTCTCCTGGGGGTGGGCAGAGAGAAGGGGTGTCGTCAAGGGGAAGGCATCAGGCGAGTAGGCGGTCGGTGCGGGGAGGAGGTGGCAACTGGCGGAGGAGGAAGTTTGGCGCCCGGCTTGAAGGGGGCTATGGAGGAGTAGGGTTTCTGGATGGAGCGGCGCAGGTGTGAATTGCGGGGAGGCCTCACCCCAGGGTGGTGGAGCCGGGTGTGGCAGGCGCCTTGATGCTCTTTCGAGACAGGGTCCCGGTCCGCGACAGCTGTGTGCTCAGATCCTGCGGGGGAACAGGGGGCGGGGCTGACACCGGGCGGGGGGGGGGCCTGCAATAGCCCCCTCATCCCAGAGAGGAAATGCGGGAGGGGCAGACGAGAACTGGGAGGGAGAGCGCGGACACAGCAAGTTCCCGGTTCCACTTCCCAGCCCCCCTCTCCCACCCCCGCCCCACCCACTCTTGCTCGCTGCCTGGATCCCAGGCCTCAAGTCTGCCTAGGCTCAGACAGGCACGGTCAGAAGGCCACTTCCTCTGCAGAGCCTCAGCGGCTGAGCCCCACCCGCTCGCAAAAGCGTCTCAGCGCTCAGCTTGGTGGTCCCTGACTCTGAGAAACCCCAACGCCAGTGCGCGGCTGAGGAGGTAGCGGTTGACTTAGAAATGTCCCACCTGTCATTTTCGCAGGCCTGGGGAACTGGCTTTGGGGAGTTTGGGGCAGAGAGGAGCAGAACGTTTAGTGTACCCGTGACAAGGTGCAAACCCACATGCAAGAGAGCACCTCTGTTAGTGACAGGGTTTCCCCTACCTAGAGGGGGTGCATGGGGGCTGATGTCCTCTGCTATCCTTCACAAGGGACAAGACAAAAAGGGACTCGAGCCCACGCATAAAGAATTGAAGTTGGACAGAAGGAAGAACTTACTGGTGAGGAGGCCTGGTGACTGAAGGAGGGCGTGTGCTTTCTCTTTCTGGGGGGAGATGGCGTGTTAAGGATAGCAAGGGGCCATTTAGATGCAGGGGAACGTCCAATCTAGTCTGGAATGTTGGAGTGTGGGGACAAGTAATCAGCAAAATGTGATGGGGGTGTGTGTCCTCTCCCACCTCTCAGAAGGACATGGGTTGTCAAGAAAATGCCAGAGTCATTCACCGTGTCCTCCTGTGAGTGGCTGCGTCCCAGCCCCTTCCCACCCAACAGCAGCTCTGGGGTGACTGTTCAGTGCAGTGACCTCAAACCTCCAGACAGAGGAAGTTGCCGATCTCATGTGGCTGGCCCGCCATTCTCATACACACCCTGACATTCTCCCTCCCCCCTCTTCCCTTTCACACACACCCGCCACCCACAAGGAGGGGTGGAGTGCCCAGATGTCACTCACAGCAGATCGTGTGATACAGAGTAAAGGTCAGTTATGAAGAGAGGGGTCATGAAGAATTTTTAAGGAGGAAGGGGGTGAAGGGACTCCTCTAAGGAGGCCTTGTGGAGTAAGGTAGCCACTTAGGGTGGTGGCTTTAGGGAGTGAGGACGGAAAGGGACTGCAGCTTGGGACAAGAACATGGTTGTGGAAGAAAACTGAGGGTCTAGAGAGAAGAGAGCCATGAGGCAGAAGAGGGTGGGGGGACTTCCCTGGTGGTCCAGTGGTTAAGACTCCGCACTTCCACTGCAAGGGGCACAGGTTCGATCCCTGGTCAGGGAACTAAAATCTCGCATGCTGCGTGACACAGCCAAAAAAAAAAAAGAGAAGAGGGTGGGCTCTGGAGAAAGAGGAGGAGCCCCTCTCTCTACCTTGACCCCGTGACCAATGTCATCCAGGCAACCGAAGTTGAGGGGTCTCCTGTAGTAGGGCGTGAGGGGAGGCAGGCTCTCAGGGGCGATAATTTTCTGGCTGGGGGGCAGCCGCTGGACGGTGGCTAAGGTGCCGATCTCCCTTCGGGCCACCTTCTCCATATGCATGTTCACCATCTGCAAAGACAGGGTTGGAGATGACAGTGGGGCAGCCTCTGCACAGCACCCTTCCCCTTAAGGCTTTGGGGTGGGAGGAGGGACCATCGGAGGCAGGGAAGTCCAGAGAAAGAGTGAGTTTTGTCCCCAAGGGCAGACAGCATTTGGGGAAAGGGTTGCCAGTTGAGAATGGAACCACTCTGGAGCAACTTCCTGGTGGAAGAGAGCAAGGGTTATTATTAGCTGAGCAGGAACCGAGGAAGAGAAAACACAACATCCCTGGGGATGCTGGGAAGAGACGGGGCTGGCTTGGGAGCAGAGGGAGATAAAGTGGAGGTGGCTGAGAATTGTGGCTGGATCAGCTCTTCCTTTGGGGGGACAATAATATAAGTGAATTAACTTCCTCTTGGAATGTACTGTGGAGAAACCTACAGCACTGAGAGGGTGGGAACTCCAATCTGCTGGGGTGAGAGGAAAAGACACACCCACACTGAACATGGGAGAGATGCACAGGCCAGACCCATGTGTAACTGGATCTGTGCGTGTGGTTTATGGGGCAATTCCTTGGCCAAGGATCCAGGAAGGAAGGAGGAGGGTGCGTATGCTAGATGGGCTGGGGTTGCTGTGTGGTGGTGGCAGTGCTTCCAGGGCTGAGGATGACCTTGCCAAGCAAGCACTCTGAGTCTGGGATATTTATAAAATCACCACCCGTGTTTATATGGAAACAGGGTCCATTTTCCTCTTTCCTGTCCTATGCAGCCACCGTGATAGGGAGAGCCTGCTTTCTACCATGTAGGATAGAATTCAGAGAAAGATAAAGTTCTGCCATCGGGGAGTTCCTGGTCCGATGGGGCAGCAAGGCTCACCCCTGAGACACAGCCACAAAGACTAGAAGGCTCAAAAAGTTTGGGGAGTGCCAGCCTTCTGTGATACAGGTGGGCATTTGGACATGGAGGGAGGCAAGAAAGAAATTTTGCTGCAGAAGATGTCCAGGTGGGGCTGAAGAGTTGGGGTGTGAGGCGAGCAGCCTTCCCACAGCCCTTACCTGGCCCAGCGTGCTCACACGGGCTTCCACCTGCCTCAGGGCGGACGCCTGAAGGTCCAACATACGCAGAGTGTGTCCAGCCAGGTTGCCCACCTGGTAGGCCACACTGGCCAGGGCCTGGGTGGTGAAGGCCATGGTCTCCTCCAGCGCCTTCCGTTTGTCTGTGGCCTGAAATACACACAGCCCTGGCCTGAGGCCAGCATATTCCACTGGGGCCGCGGCTGGGTGGGCTGGGCTGGGATGGGGTATAGGAAATGTGGGGGCTGAGTTGGGAGGAAGTGGCAACCCTCAGCTGTTTGAGGAGGTTTCTGTAAGAATGATGTGGTAAGAAGGACTCAGGGGACATCAGGAGAGTGAATCTGCAGCCCTGAGGACTGGGTGCAAGGGAAGGAAAAGGCACCCTCCTCAAATAGTCACACAGGATTGGCTCCACCATCCTCCTGAAGATATTTTTTGAGGGGGGTGGGGGCGGGAGCTAAAGGGTGAATGGTAGAAAGGAAAGAGGAAGTCAATACTGGCTGGAAGAGATATTCTCAGACTTGAAAACCAAACAGCCAACCTCATGCCCCCATCCCAGACCTTCTAACCAGAATCCCCTGGGCGCGGGACCAATGAATCTGTACCTCTAAAAGTTCCTCAGGCGACTCCTGTGCTCCTGGTTTATCTCCAGTCTTCAAGCTGGTGTTTGGGAAGCGATAATCTGATCCATTTTATAGATAAGAAACTGAGGCCCAGGAAGGGTGATTTCAATCACTCATTCCCTCCAACAGCTTCCCAACACACCGAGAATAAAGCTACTTCTAACCGTGGCCTACATAGGGCCTCACAAGGCTGGCTCCTGCTTTCTTTCTCACCCTCATTGCCTTCCACTCTCCCTCACTCACGCCCCTCAAGCCACACTGGCCATTTGGTCTCTCTTCCTGATCAAGCTAAGATCGTTTCTACCTTAGGCCTTTTTTTTTTTTGGCTGCGTTGGATCTTTGTTGCTGCATGCGGGCTTTCTCTAGTTGCAGCGAGCGGGGGCTACTCTTCATTGCGGTGCACGGACTTCTAGTTGCGGTGGCTTCTCTTGTTGCGGAGCACGGGCTCTAGGTGTGCAGGCGTCAGTAGTTGTGGCACACGGCCTCAGTAGTCGTGGCACACGGCCTCAGTAGTCACGGCACGTAGGCTCTAGAGCACAGGTTCAGTAGTTGTGGTGCACGGGCTTAGCTGCTCCGTGGCATATGGGATCCTCCCGGATCAGGGATCGAACCTATCTCCCCCTGCATTGGCAGGCGGGCTCTTAACCACTGTGCCACCAGGGGAGTTCCTCTACTTCAGGACTTTGCACTGGCTGTGTTTCTTTCTAGAATCCTTATTAAATCTCAGCGCTTCAGAGACACCTTCCCTCACCACCCTAAGATCTCCCCCAGCCCACTTCTGTATTGACTCACTATCAGATTTACTCCGTTCTCTTTTCTTCATAGCACTTAGCACTATCAGAAATTATTTATCTATGTACTTTATTATCTATACACACACATACACACACACACACACACACACACACACAAATGTAAGCATTGTGAGGGCAGGGAGCGCATCTGTCATATTCTGTATCCTGTCCTGGAATAGTGCCCAATACACAGACGGTACTTAATGAATACGTGTCTGTGAGTTACTCAGCGGATTGAATGTAAACCCAGACACTTGCTGGGCATCTTCCTGCTGCGTGCCCGGCACTGTGCCAGGTGCTGGCCAGGGCCACACTTCCAGTCAGTGGCGGTGGGGTGGGCAGGGAGTGGCTGAAGACAGAAGAGGGTTTTTTTTCCGTCCCAGATCGGACTGTGCGGGTTGGGACAAAGCTTCTCCGGTCATTTGCTTCCCCAGACAGCTTCCTCATCTCAGGTCAGGGACATGGAGGGTAGCGGGCCAATCCATGGCAAGTCTGGGGAGAGGCCAGCGGAGTGACCAGCAAGGCTGCACGCTGAGGTCTCCTTGCTAAGGGCTCTCAGGTACTCCTCTGGGCCTGCAGTGGAGAACAGACCTAGAACCTGTCCGAGAAGGGTGCTGAGAGAGACCTGGGTGCCTCCAGTGTAGCCCAAGCCAGGCTTGAGCCAAAGGGCAGGCCTAGAACCTTCTGGACAGCACACATACACACACACACACACACCCCGCCCCACACACCCCCTCCATGCTTTTCCCCTCAGGTGCTCCTCCCTGCCTTTCTGTTCCAACTGAGGGAAAGAGCTTCTCGTTTGCATCTAATTTACATCTCATCAACATATGTCCCCAAGTGCCTTGAAAAGGCAAAGAAATCAAACCGGAAATCATAGCAGGTCTTATTCTAGTCCAAGACCTTCCTTTAGTAGGCAAGGAGATGGACGAAGGCCCAGAATGGAGCAGTGACTACTTCTCCGGTCTTAGCTGGCCTCTCCTGCACTGTCCCCTCCCTGGACTGGCATATGGAATTCATCACTGGATTTTTCCTGTCAGTCCAAACAGGAAAAATGTCTGCTTGGGCCCAGCTCTGGGAGGCTAGAGCCTGGATGCCTACTGACCCCTGGCTTTGGTCTTAATCGAAAGTGAGGTCTGGAGAGACAAAGGTCTGGGATCCAACTTCATGGCTGATTGCTTATTCATCATGCAAATCACCCTGTCTACAAATCCAATGGACCCTGACGGAGAACTCTGCCGTTCACCCCAGCCTGCCCTCCCCCATTCCCCATGGGTTTCCTGACACCTGGTTGGGGTGGAGGGAGGGGTGAGGGAGGGAGGGTGTGGGAACCAGGCTTTGTTTAAGACCAGTTCTGAGAAGTCATCCAAACCCTTCCTTAGCATTTGCTCCCCAGACAAAGATCGTCAGAGAAGTCAGGAAAGGTACCTGGTTGTGTGGTCTAGTAGTTAGTGTTCTGCATGAAGGAAGCATGAACCTACAGATTCTGACCTGGGTCAGGGCTTCCGATGCCCTGAGTGTCTGTGCAAGGGCTGCTTCACCTCACTAGAATTGACTTTTTATATCTGTATGTGTCTTCCATCCTTCTGATGAAAGATGATGATGATGGTGATAACGGTAACAGCTGCCATTTATCCTGCCCTTCTTAAGGAGGAGGCGCTGGGCTAAATGCTTTAATACATTATTACATTAAACCCATATGACCACTGAGAAGGAGGGTATAAGAATCAGAGAGGAGGGCTTCCCTGGTGGCGCAGTGGTCGAGAGTCCGCCTGCCGATGCAGGGGACACGGGTTCGTGCCCTGGTCTGGGAAGATCCCACATGCCTCGGAGTGGCTGGGCCCGTGAGTCGTGGCCGCTGAGCCTGCGCATCCGGAGCCTGTGCTCCACAACGGGAGAGGCCACAACAGTGAGAGGCCCGCGTACCGCAAAAAAAAAAAAAAAAAAAAAGAATCAGAGGGGAAACTTGTCTCAGGTCCAGGAGTTGGAAATTGGACTCAGCTCTTTGCGACCTCAAATTCTGTGTGCACACTGTGTGCAAACGAGAACCCATCTGGAAGTGCTTTGAGATGCGCAGAAGATACTGAAGGAATGGGAAGGCCAGCCTCCATCCTAGTCCATAGAAGGAGCATGCCTTCCAGGGCTTGGAGAATAGAGCTGGTTCACAAGCCACATTCCGGCTCATCTGCAGTAGCTACAATCAGCAACTCAATATCTACACGCGGGGTAACATTTTCAACTAGAGGTTTGGGGGTGCTGCTCTGGAGTCAGAGTTGCCGGTTCGAATTCAGATTCTACCGCTAGCTTAGAGACCTTGGGAAAGTGAGTTAAATTCTCCAAAGCTCAGCCTCCTGGTTGTGAAGTAGGAGTGGTCCTCAGCTCACAGACTGGGGTGAGGACTGAAGGAGGCAATGAGAGCAGTTTGGGTGCAGAGCAAAGTGGCTTAACTTTTGTTACCATTGACTCTCTTTAATCTGCCATTTTCCCATAAGCACTTGCTCCTTATATTATTATTTTTTCCCACACGCCTACTGAGCCGGGAGGTCCCAGTGCAAATAACTGTCTTAAAGTCATACAGCATGTCAGGGAGGGGAAGGCAGGGAGGAGAGGGCTCATCGTCAGAAGTCAGGAGTCCTGGGCTGATGCCCGCTCTACCATTGCCAAGCTGTATGACTTGGACAAGTCACCTCACCTCCCTGAACTGTTGTTTCCTCATCTATGAAATTGGAATAATGATGCTGTCTCACAAGGTGGTTAAGAAGGTTAATGAGGGCTTCCCTGGTGGCGCAGTGGTTGAGAGTCCGCCTGCCGATGCAGGGGACACGGGTTTGTGCCCCAGTCTGGGAAGATCCCACATGCCGCGGAGCGGCTGGGCCCGTGAGCCATGGCTGCTGGGCCTGCGCGTCCGGAGCCTGTGCTCCGCAACGGGAGAGGCCACAACAGTGAGAGGCCCGCGTACCGCAAAAAAAAAAAAAGGTTAATGAAATAACAGAGGTGCTCGATCGTTGTTAAGTTTCCCGTGCTCCAGACTTGCGGTCCTGGGACAACCCCACAATTTAGAAAACTATTCTAAAATGCCACCATCCTTATCTTTTGCTGGTAGCCTGTTCCCGGCAGTCTTATTGTCCATCTCCCTGCCTCTGAGTCAGACCCCATCTCTTTAACCTAGCGTAGTCTGACGTCTCTCGGCTCTCCCTCAGATCTCAGGAGCAGAACTTTCCCTCGTCCATCTCAAGCTCACGACAATGGGAAGTTCTTCTGAAGTCTCACCCAGAGCCAGCCTGAACATGGAATGATGGCATCAACAGGTGTGTGAGGACAAGTCTTTGGGCCTCTGGAACTGAGTGAAAGGCTAGGAGGGAGATGAGCCTAGGATGAGGCCTGTAGCAGGACGGGGTAGCGCTGCCTGCCGGGCATGTCTGAGGCTCCGGGAGAGAGAAGGGGCACAGTGGGGGCTTGGAGAGCACGAGTCAGCGTTAGAGTTTGCGGGACTGGGATGAAGCCGCCCTGGAGTGGGAGGATAGATTAGCCAAGGCCCAGGCCGAGCACCTGTCAGGAGGGGGTCCGGGCCCCTGGAGGGGCTGGGCCACCGGGGCTGCGCCTGCTCTGCTTACCTGCACGTAGTTGTCCTCGCAGTAGTCTGCGACTCGCAGCAGGGAGCTGTAGTTGCCCTGCAGGGCCTCCCGGCCCGTGGGGATCTCAAACTCCTGCAGCTGCTGCAGCTCCGCCATGGCCCCCCGCCTCTGCCTGGCTCCCCGGGGAGCCGCTGGTTTTGCGCCTCACCCTGCCCTTGATTGGTCGCTCCGCCTTCCCTCCCTCTCACTGCTTTTGGTTTCCTCTGCTTGAGAGACCCAAACCCACTTGCAAAGGGCAGACATGCTCATTCCGGCACAAGAGGAAGTTAGTCCTCGCTCCCTGGGCCTGTGCTTCTCTGTCCCCTGCCCAGGGGAAGGGGGAAGCTGGGGGCCCCTTGCAGGGGCCCAGCCCCCCAATCCCTCCCAGCAGAGGAAGCCAAGGTCGGGGCGGCTGTGATTGCTCCCTGGGCCTGGAGAGGAAACTGCAGCGGGGGCTGGGATGGGAGACAGGAGGAAGGGGGCTGGCCTGCTCTGGGGGTGGAGATGGATTTTCCACTCATGGAAGGGGAGGAAAGGGCAGAGGGTGGGGGCTTCCTTGGGAAGCTCGGGGATGAGTCACCAAGAGACAGGGGACTGGAGGGTGGAGAGGATACGGAGACCGGTTGTGCTGGGGGCCCTAGGGCAGTGGTGCCGCGACAGTGGAAAACAACCGATGCAGCAGCCAGGGAAACCATGCTGGACACCGGGAAGATACAGCCAGAGGCCCCCTGAGAATCATTATCAAGTCTCTGAAGGGTTACCTGCAATGAAGATCTGGTGTACATACATGTTCTGTGCCTGATAGCGGCAGGACAAGATGAAATTGACTAAGCGTAGAACAAGGGACTCGGGACAACAGGAAGGACTTGGCTTTGAGAAGCACTAAGTTTAAATTCCAGATTAACAGGTCAGTCTTAGGAGGCAGCGGTGGCTGGAGCACTGAGCCCGCCTCAGGAGGTCTGTGCTCCAGTTCCTGCATTCACAGGAGGAGACTCAGACCAGATGACCTCCGGGGTCCTGTCCTGATCTCAATTTCTTAGTGCTCAGAGCTGTGAGTGGGACTTGGATCCTGGAGCAGGGGAAGTTAGGATGGACTCCGGGCCTCCTCCCGGCCCCTCCCACTGGGGAGTCTGTCATTCATTCTAGAGTCAGGAGAAAGAAGAGGATCCCTCACTGACCACATCGGTCCCTTAACATCTGCTCCTTGAGAGGGTTTCCTGTCATTGGACGGGCGTCAGCCTGAGCAGGAGCTCAGTGACTATTAAATGGCACAGCCCTTGGGTGGTCCTGGGAGGAGACCAAGAGAGAGATCAGGACGTGGGCCCTGAGCTCGGGGACTGCTGAGGGAGACCCACACATGGGGCTCAAGGGAGGCATGGAGGCAAAAACGTGGGGACACAGGTGTTAGAGGTGTGGCCATGGGCCCAAGTGCTGAGAGGCACAGCGTCCTAAGTGAGTACATTTTTACTGAATGAGTGAATGAAGATTGAGCTGGGAGAACCTTGCAAGGTGAAATGGTGGGGCTCGAAATGGGGACACAAGGTTTCTCGGGTGAGGGAAGTTAGGAGCTGGTCTAGGAATTGCCTCATTGGGAAGAACAGCCTCAGAGCAGGCTCAGAGGTGGGGAGGAGAGGGCTTGGGAGAGAAGGCCGGGGAAGGGGAGCAATCAGGGCTGGAGGGTGAGAACAGGGAAGCGGGCTGTAAGCCAGAGGGGTCACTACAGGAGGGGGGCCGACGCAGGGGGCAGGGGGCCTGCAGTGGTGGCAGTCTTGGAGGCTCAGGCTGCTGGATGGGCTTAGAACCTTGAGCCTATGATCAGCTTAGGCATCAGAGATTTGGGCTTCCAAACCATCTGCTTTATCCAAAGACTTTCAGCTGCTGAGGAGCTAGGAGGCTCAAACTCCATCTTGTCTGGGCTGGGGACAAGACTTGAAGCGCACGTTCTTTCTTGGCAGGTAAGAGGGGCTAAGGTTGCACTGGGCTGGGAGCTAGCCTTAGAGGTATTGGGTTAGGCACTGGGCAGGCCTTCCTGATAACCCTGTAGTAGTGATGATGAGGATGATGATGGTGATAAATGTATTGTGTTCATTATGTGCCAGGCAGTGTGTTAAAATATTTTACATGCATTATTTTCTTAGCACTCACGATAATCATATAAGGTAGGTAGCATTATTATACCCATTTTGCAGATGGGCAAACTAAGGCTCAAGGAGGATGAGCAAATTGCCTAAGGCCACACAACTTGGAAGCAGCAGAGTCACGATCAGAGTTGGAGGCTGGCAGATTCCAGAGTCTTTCTCTTAGTCACTAAACTACTCTCTCTTCTGACAGGACCTGGAGTTTCCTGAAAACTTCTACCTGTGTCATTAGGTGGAACAATAACTTTGCTTCCCAAATCTGCCTCACTGAAAGAAACTCTTCTCTCCCTTCTCCATGCTCTGATTCCCTTTTCCTCCATAGACAGGTCTTATCTAAAGGGCAAAGATTGTGTGTGCCTCCCCCATGAGGCTGGGAGCATCCTCTCCTCTGGAGGCTAGACTCATAATGGGATGGGGGTGGGGGCGGGGGTGCAGTGAATCTACGGTGAGTGATGAGAATATACGGTGAGCAGGGAGGAGGGTAGAAGTTGAGGTGTGGGGAGTACAGAGGAGGGAGCTGGGGGAGCCCAGGGGATTTGCAATCCCAGCTGTGGAATCCTTTCCAGGACCTGGTCTCTCCAGGGCAGGATGGCCCAGGAGCTCAGTGAGAAGGAGCTTTTAAAGATGGAGGTGGAGCAGCTGAAGAAGGAAGTGAAGAACCCAAGAGCTCCGGTGAGCCTCCTATTCCCTTCCCTGCTTCCTATTCTCCATCCCCTTCTGGTCCTCATGGAGCCGGGACACGAAGGAGGAAGTGATGGACAGCCTGGTGGTGGGCCTTCTCCAGGACAGTAGAAAGAGCAGGAGGTGCCTCTGGAATGGGATGGGAAGTGGAAGGAGGCCAGGGTTTGATCCCACAAAGGTGTGTAAGAGATAACCTCAGAGCCTCGAGGGCTCAATGTGTCCGGCCCTGTCCCTGGGCTGGGCCTGGCCAAAAAGTCCCTCAGGGTAAGAGTCAGGCTTTGCGGTTCTGGTCAAGGTACTCACACCTGCCTGTGCCTCTCATCTTTCTCCTCTCCGGCCTCTATCCCCACCCTGCCCAGAAGCCTGCTTTCTTGGGACTGAACAAATCATGAATCCCGAGCCACAGACAGGGGCTAGACGCACACTTTACTTTCCCGCAGATTTCCAAGACAGGAAAGGAAATCAAGGATTACGTGGAGGCCGAAGCGGGAAACGACCCTCTTCTCAAAGGCATCCCTGAGGACAAGAATCCCTTCAAGGAAAAAGGCGGTTGTATGATAAGCTGATGGCACTGGAGCCCCTCATCCTGAATGCCTGCCCCTCCTCAGCCCCCTCCTTATCCAGAGTCAAGTATCCTGGGACGCCCAGGGAACCAGGGATGTTCACCTTCTCTTAGTCACAGAATGAGTAAAGATGCCTGGTTGCATACATCATGAATCCATTCCCCAGTCCTGCTTTGAACTCTTCTCTCCCACTACCACCTGCCTGGTCACTGCTGACCCCACTTGGAAACACTCCCAGGAAAGCTTCCCTGGCTCAGCAGTGGACATCTAAACTCGTGGGGTCTGAAAAGACTGCAGTTGCCTGAGACCTGGGACGGTCCTTGGGAAACAGTTACTCCTCCCATTTCCCCCCTCCACTGTCTGCCTAGGAGCCAGAATTCCCATTCAGAGCTTTCGGGTTGAGGACTGGAGTTGGGGGCGTCCTTTCCCCCCACCTCATGGCCGGTCCTGTGGAAGTCCCCCTGGTCATTTGGATCACCCCAGATGGCCTGGTGACAAAAAGAGCTCGTAAAGTCGTGATGTCACGATTTATTGAATGTTATTGAGTGCCTGTTCCATGCTGGGCTAGGATAGAAAAGTGAGCTAAATTCAAATGGCTCTTATTTTCATGGAATTTAGCATAGAAGGCGTGAAACAGGGATACAGTTTAATCAGTAAGTGCTGCTGTGGGGAAAAGAAAGTCAAGGGTGGTGCAGGAACACACAGCAGGTGGACAATCAGGGCAATGTAAACTGTCAAAGTGAACTGTTGCAGGCAAGTGGGGGCGTGGGGGGTGAGGACAGACCTGGGAGGGGTGAAACATGGGGCTGGAGAGGAAGATGAGCTCAAGTCTAAAGGATCTTGTTGTGAGCTCAGGTAAGAAGTTTCTTTTTGACCCTCATTGCAATAGGAAGCTGCTGAGGGTATTTAAGCCGCAGAAGGCTAGGTTTTGATTAGCATGAGGGAGGCTGGATCCTGCGAAGGTCGGGAAGACTAATTCCTAGGCCTTGTTAGCAAGAAGATTACTGTCTAAAGGGGCCACAGACAGACGTTCATGATGCAGTGCATTCAGTGCAATGTCAGGGACGTCTGCGTGAAGCATGAGGGGGACACACAGAAGGGCTATCAAATCCAGCTGAGTGGCTGCGTTGCATCCCGGGAGGGAGGACAGGAAAGACCTCGAAAAGTAGGTGATACTTGGAGCTGAGTCCTAAGGGGTTAAGTTGTAAAGGGTGGATGGGTGGCAAATCTGGTTGAAGGGACAGTATGAACAGAGGAATAGATAAAAGAAGAAGAAAAAAAGAACATGGGTTTGTATGCAAACACTCATCAGATCAGTTGTTGGAATGTCAAGAGAAAGGCCTAGATTTTTAGGATCTGCTGCTAGAGAGGTGGGGTTGGAGACCATCCGAGGGTCTTGTCTGCAATACTAAACCACTGACTCTGCTGGGAGTGGGTTGGTAATGTTTGCATTTAGAAGGGAATAGCTTTTGACAAGATGGAAAGGAGAAAGAGTGGAGGCAGAGAGGGAGTTAAGGAGATGATGAGCTCAGGGGAGAGGTGGGTTAGGGCAGTGGCTATAAGTCTAGAGGGGGAGTTCTTTGCGAAATGAAGTTTTCAGATCTTGACATCTCATTGAGAGATAGGCGAGGGACAGGGGGTGGTCAAGGATGCTGACGAGTTTCTGGCTTGGGGGGTGAGAGAGAGAATTGAAAGCAAGTATCTGAAAACAAACCTAACATAATGCATTGAGCTGCAAACTCCCTCAGCCCCTCCCCAGTGGGCCACAGCCCTACGGTGTGTCCTGCTCCTACAGGTGAGGTCATGGGCCACTGGTCAGAATCCAGGATCTCCCAGGAAACATCCACTCCTTTCCCAATTCCATAGTAACCCCACTATGCCATTCTGTGACCTCAATAATAAATTCAGGGGCTTCCCTGGTGGCGCAGTGGTTGACGGTCCGCCTGCCGATGCAGGGGACGCGGGTTCGTGCCCCGGTCCGGGAGGATCCCACGTGCCGCGGAGCGGCTGTGCCCGTGAGCCATGGCCGCTGAGCCTGTGCGTCCGGAGCCTGTGCTCCGCAATGGGAGAGGCCACAGCAGTGAGAGGCCCGCGTACCGCAAAAAAAATAAAAAATAAAAATAATAATAAATTCAGCCACCCCAATATACTCTGCTTAAGAGCAGGAAAAGAAGAGGAAACATTTAAATATAATACTTTTTTTTTTTTAATGGGGAAGTGTTAATATTTCATACGGCTCCATCAGTAAGAGAGGAAAAGCAGATGGGGGCTACAGTCACACGGGTGTAGGTCATGGGCTGTGTCTTCCTTCTTGGCTGGAGTTCTTGGTCCAGGGGTGGACTCCCACCTTCATTCCTCAGGACTCTGAACCCTTATCAGGGCTCCAGGTAGAGCAGTGGTTTCTTCTGCTCACCTTTGTTACCTGAAAAACCCAGTCTGCCTCCTGGTGGGTTTCAAGCTAAAAGACACAACCAAGCCAAAGAGCGGGAGAAGGATTTATTACTTACAACAAGTAAGGAGAACACCAGGGATCTTTCCCAAAACAATAACATTGGGAAAGTTTTAAGCTAAGGATACGTGCATATTCATGAAGGGTCCACAGGAGTCCAAGCTTGAGTTGACTGAAGTCATGAGGGTCAGAAAAGGTCCACATCATCATCCCTTAGGGTCCAGCTGATCTGGTGGTTGAGTGCTTCAGGCTAATCTTTACCAGTGAGGCAAAACTGGGAGTCTTTGCAACTGATATATTATCTTTGATATAGTACAATAACTTCTCTCGCCTGATAACAGTTGTTTGCTTTTGCATTCTTTTGTTCCCTTAAAATCTTTAATTACTGAGACCTGTTCAAGGGCAAGCATTGTGGCCAGGCTTACATCACCAAATGGCTTAGGCCAAAAATGGCCTCTCTTATGTCAAGAAAGTCATGCCTGGTTCTCTTTCTCCAGGGACCCCTTACCTTATCTGCAGTAGTGTCTCCATGTCCCCCTGGCCGCTCTGACTTTTCTCTACCAGACCACGGAAATGGGTGAAGGGGGTGACATCACCTGCAGCATCGGAGCTGAGGAAACAAACCAGTGGGGCCAGGAAAGGAGAAAAAGGCCAAGAAGAGACGAGGACTCTGCCCACTGCCCCATGCCGTCTGATCAGATGCAAATTCCTCAAGACTCTATCTTCTACCCTGCTCACACATTCATCTGTCTATCCCTTTGTTCCAACAGCCTCCCACTGAGCTCCCCTCATCTGGCCCCTCTACTCCCACCCCCAACGCTTGGCTGCAGTGTTTCTCTGTGGCTCCCTTGCTTACCTCCTGTAAGACCAAGTCAAGACTTGTGGGTTGAGCACCGAGGCCCTTCCCACACCATGGGTAAGGGTCCTGCTTACCCCTGCTTACCCCTGAGGCCTCAGCTCTCCCCACTGCTCACCCCACCTGCCCCCAGGACTCCATCAGTGGAGCTTTTCTTAATTCCTCCACCAGCTCGTGCTGGGCTTGAGACACCTTCTGTATCCAGCTAATTCATGTACAGTCACAACCAGGCTGAAGCATCCCTTCTAGGAAAGCTTTCCCAGATTCTCTCCTTTATGACTGAATGAATAGGTCATTCAAAATCAGGTAGTTCAGAATTTAAGAAAGAAGTGTAAAACGGCATACCATGAACAGTGCCTCCCTCCTCTTCTCCTATATTCCTCCCTGGAGAAACCGACGTTAACTGTTTCTCACATGAGCTCTCAGAGATGTTTTATGCAGATACAAGTCAACACATATAAACATTCTCCCTCTTTTTACACAAGCGCTTTTTACCCTTTTTACATTTTTACACAAGCGCATTTTCCTTCTTTTTACAACAGCGCTTCATGCTGTTCCGAGCTTTGGTCTGGATTTCTTTTTTTTTAACCTTACCTGGCTGGACTTCACTTACCTTTGGTGTCTACATGTACTCCTGAGCCTATAACCTTTCATTTTAAACTCTCCTTTAGTCTTCCATTTATTAGTCAAGTTTCAAGCTCCTTGAGGGCGGGGGACAAATCTTTGATTTTTGTATTTCCAGCACCTAGAACATAGTAGGTGCTCAACAAATGGGTGTGGAATGACTGAGTGATTCCTCTTTATAGGCTTACTATGCGCCAGGCATTGTGTATTGAATATACACTATGTCATGTACAAATGAATAAACCAAAGATAATGAGTGGACAGCCCTGGGAATCTAGCATAATGGAGGGGCCAGGCTAGGCACAGACCCGGCTTCCCTGGAGGTCCTGGTGTTCTGCCCTCTGCTGGTCATTCTAGGCAAGGACAACATCCTGCAGGCGCTACCTTCCCGACAATGCTGTCCCTGGGGGCCCTTCCATGAAATAAACCCATGGTAGGGGCTCCTCAGACTGCTGGCAAGGAGGAGAGAGAGGTTCTCCCCTCAGCTACTGGGGATGGAAAAGGGAGGAAAGGTGGAGGGGGGTGTCAGAGACAGAAGTCTCAGAGAAGCTGAGCTAGGAGGGGAAGGAAGAGGGGATGGTGGTGGGTTCAGAACCATTAGTGAGTAGTTGTGAAATCACTTTAGTAGTTGTGACCAGATTTATTTTTTTTTAGTATTTATTTCTTTCTTTATTATTTATTTATATTTATTTTGGCTGTGCCAGGCCTTAGTTGCAGCACACGGGATCTTCGTCGCGGCTCATGGGATCTTTAGTTGTGGCAGGCAGCATCTTTAGTTGCGGTGCGCAAACTCTTAGTTGCGGCATGCATGCAGGATCTAGTTCCCGAACAGGGATCAAACCTGGGCCCGGTGCATTGGGAGCGTGGAGTCTTACCCACTGGACCACCAGGAAAGTCCCGAGACCAGCTTTAAAAAAATAAAAACATAGAAAATATCAGAGTGCAATTTACATAGAATAAAGGTGACTATTGTTTCCCAAACTTTTATTTCAGTTTTGTGTATGTGTGAACTGGTTTGTGATGTAAAACGATATCTTACTGAGGATCTTTATACAAACAAACAAGCAAAACATGGTGAAAGCCACTGGAGACATGATGAGAAAGGCCCTGGGGAGTAAGTCCTCAGTGGGCATAAGGATTCCCAGCAGAATCAAAGCTCAGAGAAAACCATAATTCAAAAAGACACATGCACCCCAATGTTCATTGCAGCACTATTTACAATAGCCAGGTCATGGAAGCAACCTAAATGCCCATCAACAGACGAATGGATAAAGAAGATGTGGTACCTATATACAATGGAATATTACTCAGCCATAAAAATGAACGAAATTGGGTCATTTGTAGAGACGTGGATGGATCTAGAGACTGTCATACAGAGTGAAGTAAGTCAGGAAGAGAAAAACAAATATCGTCTATTAACGCATATATGTGGAACCTAGAAAAATGGTACAGATGAACCGGTTTGCAGGGCAGAAATATAGACACAGATGTAGAGAGCAAACGTATGGACACCAAGGGGGGAAAGTGGCAGGGGGGTGGGGATGGTGGTGTGATGAATTGGGAGATTGGGATTGACATGTATACACTGATGTATATAAAATTGATGACTAATAAGGTCCTGCTGTATAAAAAATATATAAAATAAAATTCAGAAATTCAAAAAAAAAATCAAAGCTCAGGGCAGAAGGCAGGGCAACTTTTGTGGAGCACAACCTCTATCTCAGTGCAGAAATCTTCCTACACCCCATGTGACAAAGACCTTTGAGCTCCCTGACTCCAGACTTCCAGGCACCAGAAGCTCAAAATTTCTCAAGCCTGTTCCACTGATGGACAGCTCAGACTGTTAGAAAGTTCTTCCCATTTGCCCCTCTAACTTCCACCCACGAGTCGTCATTCTCTGCCTCTGTTGCAACCAAGACTAGGAACAACTAGGCAAATAAACTGACAACTAACAAGTGCTCTATACGTTTTATTTTCCTTCCCATATAAGCATTTGTTTTTTTGTCAAGAATCTGACTTTCCACAGTGTTTATTATTCTGGTTATCTTTCTAGCAGTTAACATTATTGAGCCTATCATGGATGGGACACAGAGAAAAGGACTTTTTGCTTACTATTTTATTAAGTCTTAGAGCACTGCCATGCAAAAGGCACCGTTATTGTCATTTTACGGATGAGGCGCAGAATTTTTTTTCCAGCTTTAGTGAGATGTAATTGACATATAACATTGTATAAGTTTTAGGTGTACAACATAATGATTTGCTATACACGTATACATTGCCAAATGATTACCACAGTAAGTTTAGTTAACACATCCATCACCTCACATAGTTACAATTTCAGAACATTTCAATTGCTTACCCAAATGCACCCACCCAGTTAGTGGCAGGATGAAATTTATCAGTGTCTTTGTGTGATCCCTAGAATTGAACCTGATCCTCTGAATGTGGTTCGGCTGGCTCAGAATGGAGGATCTTTATCCTGACTCCCTCTCTGTGGACAACTTTTGATCTCGGATTTCTTATCTGTGACCATGGCAGAAACATGTCTCTAGGCAGGTACTTTTGGACTTTTGTTTGTTTGTTTTCTTTTGTTTTGTTTTTTTGCTGTACGCGGGCCTCTCACTGCTGTGGCCTCTCCCGTCGCGGAGCACAGGCTCCGGACGCGCAGGCTCAGCGGCCATGGCTCACGGGCCCAGCCGCTCCGCGGCATGTGGGATCTTCCCGGACCGGGGCACGAACCCGTGTCCCCTGCATCGGCAGGCGGACTCTCAACCACTGAGACACCAGGGAAGCCCCCTGTTTTGTTTTTTAACTTATTGAAGTATAGTTGATTTACAATGTTGTGTTAATTTCTGCTGTATAGCAAAGCGATTCAGTTACACACACACACACACACACACACACACACACACATATATACATTCTTTTTCGTATTCTTTTCCATTATGGTTTATCACAGGATATTAAATATAGTTCCCTGGGCTATACAGTAGGACCTTGTTGTTTATCACTTTTTGACTTTTTAAATTGACATTCAGAATAGTGCATACAACATAATGCGCACTTTAACAAAATTTTGTAAAGTGAACAATCAATGTAACCTCCACCCAAGGACAAGAAATACAATAGTACCAGTACCCCTGGAAGACTGTTGCTGGCCCCTTTCCAATCATGGCCCTCTCTCTTCCCCAAAGTATTACATATCCTCACTTATATGTGAATTACTCCTTTGCTTTGCTGGATAATTTTACCATCTAAGTTTGCAGCTCTAGACAATATACAGTAGTTAGTTTTGCCTGTTTAGAAACTTTATTTTTTTTAATTAATTAATTAATTTATTTTATTTTTGGCTGCTTTGGGTCTTCATTGCTAAGTGCAGGCTTTCTCTAGTTGCAGCGGGGGCGGAGGGGGGGCTACTCTTTGCTGCAGTGCGCGGGCTTCTCATTGTGGTGGCTTCTCTTGTTGCAGAGAACGGGCTGTAGGTGCGCGGGCTTCAGCAGTTGTGGCTCATGGGCTCTAGAGCGCAGGCTCAGTAGTTGTGGCTCTCTGCGGCACGTGGGATGTGGGATCTTCCTGGACCAGTGCTCAAAACTGTGACCCCTGCATTGGCAGGCAGATTCTTAACCACTGCGCCACCAGGGAAGTCCCAAGAAACTTTATACAAATGGAATAATTTATCATTTATCCTTTTGTATCTACCTTCTTCTGTTCAATACTTTAAAAAAATTCACCCATTTCGTTGCATGTAGTTGTCCATTTGTTTTGTTGCTGTGTAATATTCCATTGTGTGGCCTTACTGCAAATTATTTATCCATTCTACTGTAGGTAGACATTTGAGTTCCAATTTGTGGCTATTATGTTGCTCAAAACTCTTACACATGTCTCTAAGTGCACAAAAGCACACATTTCTGTGGGTATATGTACAAGAGTAAAATTGCTAGATCATAGGGTATGATACCTTCAACTTTAGTAGATCTCAAACTGCTCTCCACCAATTTACGCTCCTTTGAGAATTCACATTATTCCATATTCTCAATAACATTCAGCATTGTCATTCTGGTGAGTGGTATCTCAATGGTATCTCATTGAGCTTTTAATTTGCATGTTCCTGGTGACTGATGTGTTGCATCTTTTCATGTGTACCGGTTATTCTGGATTTCCTTTTTTTTTATGAAGTGTCAGTCCAAGTCTATTGTTATTTTCCATTAGGTTGTTTGTCTTTTTTCTTACTGAATTTTAGGAGCTTTTAATATACTCTGGATACAAGTTGTCAGTTATGCATTACAAATATCTTTTCCTATTCTATGGCTTACTTTTCACTTCCTTTTTGGGGTCTTCTGATAAGAAAAACATAGAATATCATATTAATATGGTGACATATATCAAACTTTCAGAACCTTTCGTGTCTTGCTTAAGAAGACTTTCCCTACCCTGAGGTCATGAAGATATTCTATGTTGTCTTCCAAAGTTTTATTGCTCTTTTTTTTCTTTTTTTCACATAAAGGTCTATAATTCACATGCAATGTATTGCTGTGTTAGTGAAAACTGGGAGGAATTTGATTTCATATTTTTCCATATGGACACTCAATTGTCCCAGAATAATTTATTGAAAAAAGGTCCTTTTCCCCACTGTTCTGTTGTGCTATATTTGTCATAAATCACTGGTCCAAGTATGTGTGCGGCTCTATCTGGGCTCTCCATTCTGTTCCATTGGTATGTTTGTCTTTCTTTTCACCAGTACCTCACTGTCTTAATTCCTACAGTTAATAGTTGATAATAAGCTTTAATATCTGTTAGTGCAAGTCCTCCCACGTCTGTTTAGGTATTTTTGAAGCTGGGATCGCTCATACACACAAATTCATTCAAATGTTTAAGGAGTGTGTGGGGTGGAGTGGGGAGGAAGGGTGCTCAGGAGAGAGTTGGGGAGAGCAGAGCGAGGGTTCTGTTTCCACGGCATCCTCCCAAGGCGCGGGGCCGTATAACCACAGTGCCAGTCACCCTGTAGGGGGATCACAAATGCGTGAGCGGGCTCCCTCGTCACTTGTCCCCGAGAGACAGACAGCTCTCAAAACCCAGATACCAATCCAAAGAAGACAATACTCCGTGTACGTCTCTTCCCCGCTACCCCAGAGGTAAAACCTTTCCTGCAAATCACGTGCGCTTGGTCAGCACCCAAATCAGCGACGCTGGACAAATTCGCCAAAAGAGATTCGCTCAGCCCTGCGGGTGAACCCCATAGAGATTCCTATCGTCTGCTCGGGAGAAATAGCCCATCGATACGGCGAGAAACCGTCGCCAGAGATACCCTGACCGGCTGAAACGGATTGAAGAGTGGATTCCTTGACTAAGGGATTTTTTTTTTTTCCAACTGAAAGACAACCTCGCAGTCTACTGCCCGAGTACCGGACAACCCAGACAGACACACTTCAGTATCTGGCCGACTTCCGGGCGGACGGACCCCCAAACACACGCCCTCCTCCGCAGTCGGCTATTCCCTCCCGCTCCCCTCGGCTCCCTATGGCTATTTCGTTCGCTGTTTCCAGAGCAGAAGTGTTTGGCCCTTCTGCATGTTAGCCAATGGGGAGAAGCATTCCCGGCAGCTTGCGGGGCGGGGGTGGGGGTGGCGGTGGCGTTTCCTAGACCAGAAGGCTGCCACTGTTCCCCGCCCGAAGCGGAATCCTCGGGATCCCTCGGGCACCTTCGGCCGTCCCCGGCAAGCTAAAGTCACGCTCCAGCTCCCACAGACACTTACTTTTCCGCCCCGAGTCTCGCGCATGCGCACCGCGACCTTCAAGCAGGCTCTGAAACGAAAGCATCTTGAGAAAGAGGGAGGGACCCTAAATCGCGGTCAGGTAGGTCACGGGGGGACGCCGGCACAGCCTGAGATGGCCACTGCCGCCAGGGGCCTCCAAAATAGGAATTGTAGAACCAAAAGGTTTTGGAGAGGTCCCACCGAGATTTGAACTCGGATCGCTGGATTCAAAGTCCAGAGTGCTAACCATTACACCATGGGACCCGCTCGCTACTTTTGGCGGCCGGGAGCCTCCTCAAGTCACATAGCGGGCGCGCCGGGCTGCCTTTCGAAAACGGCAGTGGATGCCGGGTTTACCGGCTCTGGGTCCTGGGCTCTGGTCCCCAAGCCGAACTGGCGGGCAGGAGCGGAGCAACGAGGGCTTCAGCGTCCCCGGCGTCCTATACCATCCCGGTCCCAGGGTGTCATTTCTTGCTGCCTCTCTCCCTGCTCTCCTCCAGGGGTCCTCACCGGGTTTGAGGAAGCCCGGGGGGTGGGGTGGGGGGGGCGGCAGGCTGGCGGGGTCGGCCTTAGCGGGGCTAGGCCCGCGATGTTGGACCGGAGAAGGCCGACTCCGACCCATAGACCCCTAGCAGGAGGCTCGGCGCTCGCATCCTGGGCTTCGTATTGTTTATTTATTTACTTACACAGCGACTACCCCGGGGAGGTTATTTTTGGCCGAGCGGGGAGGGAAGCTGACTGGCACGTCGAGGGACAGCCGTTCAAGGCCCAGGTGCCCCAAGCGCGAATCGCCGCTAGGAAGTGCGCCCCACCTGATTCCTTGGCGTTACACGTAGCTAGAGCCACCGAGAAATCTGCACAGAAAGTTCCGCTTCCATCTCCCTCTCCTACTTTAAACGCTACTTGGGGGCATGGTTCCTTTTAACGTGTAGATTAGAATCAGATCAGTGAAAGAGACAATCCCTTTTGGACTTTCTCATAAGTTTTAGTGAAGGTGTAAAAGGATAATGTTTCTTCAGGTCAGTCTGGCGACAGATAAAATTTTATATGCCATTTGCTCAACAATTGCACTTTTGGAAATTTATCCTAACGGGCTACTAGGACGAGTGCCAGTTAGTCAAGGATGTTCTCAGCTGTGTGGTTTTTAATAGTAAAGAATAAAAATAAATGTCCATTGAGTGAAACTTGATTAAGTAAATACTGACAATATCTATACAATAAATACTGTGCAGGAATTTAGGGGGGAATTTATTGCATTGGCATGAAAAGATATACTGTCCTAAAGAAACAAAAACAAAAATCTACTTGCCGAATAGTGTGTATAATAAAATCCAACTTATACACAAACAGAAAAGCTGAATGAATACACATGTAATGAATATTTGCCATTTATTTGCCCTCGGCCATCTGATTGACTCCGTTTCTTGAGAGACTCAACATTGCATGGGACTGGGTGACAGCAGAGCTGTGCCCCAAGGTAGACACGCTCACTCTCCAGGCTTCTGGCAGCCAGAGTGAAAATGTGTGTCCTTAACTTGGCCAATTGGCTTTAGAATCCAGAAGCAGGAACGTTTTAGAACTTAGTTGGCTGCCGGTGGTGGCTGTGCCAATCCAGAGCCTCAGGGGCAGTGATGGCAGCCGTGCCATGTCCACTGGCAGCAGAAGTGGCATCCTAACTAGACTGTCCAGGATCCTGACCTTGGCTGAGTTCCTGGTTGCCTAGTTCCCCTTCATTCTTGCCCATCTTTCTGAGTTTGCTTTCCCTCTGGTGCTGTGAACTCTATAACGTCCTCCTAATAAGTTCCTTTTCTATGTAAGGTACCCAGAGTCCCTTTCTGTTGCATATAGTCAAGAACCTGCTTAGCCCAAATCCGAAAAGATCTGTTGATGACATTTATCTCCTGGGAGTAAACTTATGAAGTCCTGTTTTTTTGTATTGCTTGAAAAAATCGTTTATAATTCTTGTATATTGTCCGAAGAAACATTAATGATTTTCCATTTTGAAGAATGAACCAAATTCCCCTTCAGCTCCTATGAGATAAGGGTGTCCCTCTCTTAAGGCTGGAGTGACTTAATATCAAATTGACTTAACATCAAATGACTTTAGCAGCTCTGGACCTCAGCTTTCCCATTTATTTCCTTCTTACAAGGGTTCTGTACTGGCTAGAGGGTATTGAAATTAAGTTTTCAAAAACTACTGTAGAAAGCTACTAAAGGGTGATGATTATATCCTTTGAAAGTGTATGACAGTTTCTCTATCTGGTGTGAGGAGAAGGAATGACTGCCCTCCTATTCCCACTCTCCCTACTCCACTCCCTAGTTCTTTGCAGTTCCCTCCACTTTCTTTCTCAGCTTGAAAAAAATCTTACCAGCCCAAATGAAATCCTCCACTTGCTCATTCCTCAAGGAACGTAAAAGGATCATCTCCCTTACTGCTTTTGTCATGACTCACTGGAATTATAAGAAATTGTGTTCTGCGGCTCAGTCTCTCCCATCTTCCCTCTCTCTTCCCCTTGGTTGGGCTGTGAATTCCTTGGGACTTGCTCACCTTTATGTGTGGCTAGTGCCTTAACAGACATGTCCCCTGAACCCCCTTAGAGGGCACAGGAGAACTTAGGAGGAAGAAACAACATTCTAATTTTGTGTTCAGAGACCCTTTATAGCATCATATTCTGTATATATATATTTAATGATAACAGAGAAAACAGAGACAATATGTAATCTCCCTGCCCCAGTGTGACTAGGTTCTTTTAATATAAATCCACTGCACGTGACATCCCAAAGATGGCATCCCATGACGTCTTTGAGAACAGACTCTCAAGCTTCCACACAAGGCGGCTCCTGAAGCTGGGGGAGTCCAGGGCTCTGCTGGAGGTGGGTTTATTGTGGCTTCAGATGTGGCATCCCAGCTGAGGGCTGAACTGGGGCAGAGTGTACCCCAGAAAGTACAATGAGGCCAAGGGTTAAGAAAAGAGGGCTGAAATCCAGGATTAGGGGCTTTAAAGATATTTTCCCAAGTTTCTTATGAGCCTGTAAATATAGAGACAATGGAGTAGGGACAATAATGCTTTGAGGAGTCAACATGGAAAGTATTCATATTCACTCTCAAGGCTGTGTTCAGACAGTTTCCTGTATCCATGCTAGGCTGCTCACAGCTGGGATAGAATGGGCCTTGCTCTGTGTCCTCGCCATTCAGGATAAGTGAGATCTGCCACAGGTCCCCACTTTGCCTTGGGAGCCCTGGTTTTGCCAGACAAGCCACCACTTTGTGCAGGGTGACAGCTGGCCCCTACCCAAGCCCTCCGGTCCAGGCCCTCGCTCTGGGCCTGGCATTCCCCAGGCTCTGATGGGGAAATCTGACCGCTTAGTTGTTTTGTTTTTTTAATTGAAGTATAGTTGATTTACAATGTTGTGTTAGTTTCAGGTGTACAGCAAAGTGATCAGTTATATATAATATATACATATATATATTCTTTTTCAGATTCTTTTCCCTTATAGGTTATTACAAGATATTGAATATAGTTCCCTGTGCTATACAGTAGGTCCTTGTTGTTTATCTATTTTATCCATAGTAGTGTATATCTGTTAATCCCAAACTCCTAATGTATCCCTCCCAGGCCACTTACTTTTTTTGAACAACAGAAAAAAGCAGCATCCACCTTTTATCCTTTTCTTGCGTGTTTTTACTTTCTCTTTTTAAAATAACTATCTTGGGACTTCCCTGGTGGCACAGTGGTTAAGAATCTGCTTGCCAATGCAGGGGAAACAGGCTTGATCCCTGGTCCAGGAAGATCACATGTGCCGCGGAGCAATCAAGCCAGTGTGCCACAACTACAGAGCCTGTGCTTTAGAGCCCATGAGCCACAACTACTGAGCCCGCAAGCCACAACTACTGAGCCCATGAGATACAACTACTGAGCTCACGTGCCACAACTACTGGAGCCCGTGCTCCGCAACAAGAGAAGCCACTGCAATGAAGATGGAAGGCAGCCAAAAATAAATAAATTAATTAAAAAATAATAATTATTATCTTTTCAGATTACAAAGGTAAAATATTTATGGAAAATGTAGAAAATACAGTAAAGTAGAAGGAAGATTTTTAAATAACTACAATTCCAACAAGCACTTTTACATTTGCTATTTCATTTCCTTTTTTAAAATGCATTTTTACAGTCTCACTGTATATATAATTTTATGTTCTGCTTTTGCACTTAACATAATTAAAATGTTAAAAAATATTTAAATAGATAATACATGAGCATAATACAAAATTCAAAAGGTATAAAAGGAAAACACAGATAAATAAGACTTCCTGACTATAATTTTTTTTTGTTCTCCGAGGCAACTTCTGATATGGTCCTTCTAGAGATATTTCATTCTTACACAGATATACATGCATATGCATAATCCTTTTCCAGAAAAAGAAATCAAAACATTGTTCTGCATCTGGTTTTATTTATTTAGCACCATATCTTGAGCATTGTTCCATAACAGTACATATGAAATATACCTCACTTTTTTAAAGGCATTTTATTCTGAGGTATTATTTACATTAAGGAAAATGCACAAATCTTAACGGAATCAATTATTTTTTACAAATGTATACACTTGTGTGATCATCACCTAGATCAAGATATAGGGCATTTCCATCACTCCAGAAAGTTCCCTGGTGCCTTTTTCCAGTTTTTACTGAAACCACTACTCTGGTTTCTATCACCAGAAATTAGTTTTGCCTATTATTATAGTATACATGTACTGTTTTGCAGTATCTATCGCGTGTGGCTTCTGTTGCTAAACATGTTTTTAAGATTCATTCATGTCACTTTATATATCAGCAGTATGTTTTTCATTGCTGAGGAGTACTCCACTGTATGAATATACCACAATTCGTTGGTCCATTCTTCAGTTGATGGACATTTGGGTTGTTTCCAATTTGGGCCTAATATGAGTAAAGCTACCATGACCATTCCTTTACGAACCTTTTTCGGTCTTGGGTATATAACTAGGAATGGAATTGCTGGGTCGTCGGGTAAGTGTACATTTAAGTTTATTAGGAACAGCCAAACAGCTTTCCAAAGTGCTTGTACCATTTTACACTCCCACCAGCAGTGTATGAGGGAGTTCCAGTTGCTTCACATCTTAGCTAACAAGTGGTATTATTAGTCGCTTAAATTTAGCCATTCTAGGAGGTGTATAATAATCTTGCCTTTTGCTTTTAAGTTGCACTTCCCTAATGGTTAATGATGTTGAACGTATTTTTTTACATGCTCACTAGCCATTTGAATATCTTCTTTTCTAAGTGCTTCAAGTATTTTGCCCATTTAGAAAAAAAAAAAACCTGTCTTTATCTTATTGATTTATAAGAATTATATATTTATACATACTTATATATCTATAGATCCATTATGGATATATATATGGTAATTATATATACGGATCCTTTATCAAATATTTGTACTGCAGATATTTTCTTCCAGTATGTGGCTTGTCTTTTCACTTTCTTTCTTTTTTTTTAATTTTGCTAATTTAAAAAAGTATATTTATTTACTTGGTTGTACTGGGTCTTAGTTGTGGTAGGTGGGCTCCTTCGTTGCGGCATACATGCGGGATCTAGTTCCCCGACCAGGGATCAAACCCGGGACACCTACCTTGGGAGTGCAGAGTCTTAACCACTGTACCACCAGGGAAGTTTCTTCACTTTCTTAATAGTGTCTTTTGGTTAGCAGGTTTTAATTTCAATCAAGTCAAATTTATCTTTTTTTTTTTTCCTTTTATGATTAATGCCTCTATGTGCTTGCATGCAGAGATCTGGGATATTTCCAAGCACACAGAATAGAAGAGGGGCTTGTGCAGTTAATACAGATTACTCAATTATACAATGAAAACTTTGATAATCACTTGGTAACATTTCAAGAGGGATGTAGGTTTTATTTATTTATTATTTTTTTGTTTTTTTTTTTTTTTTTAAGTTTTATTTATTTATACAGCAGGTTCTTATGGGATGTAGGTTTTACATGGGAGAGTTGTCTGAAACTGGAGCAGGGAGGCTGAAGGGCAGAAAGGTAGCTGGAGGACCCAGGCAAAGGATTAAGAAAAAGAGCTGTATACAGACATGAATACTGTGAAGGTCATTAGACGTAGGTTTGAGCAGAAGAAATGGGGTAGAGAGCAGAGACTTCCTGGGAAGCTGGTGATCCTGATGTTGTTACTGGTGTCTGAAACACAAACTATGGGCCTACCAAGACTGTAGAATATCAAGAATGGGAAATGGGAGGAAAGAATCAGGATATTGGCATGTGTTAGTCTTCATGTTGGTCCTATGAGAGATAAGCTTTAGGCTGAGGCAGCCTGTTTTTTATTTTTGAGGTACGTGGCCCTCTCTCTGTTGTGGCTTCTCCCGTTGCAGAGCACAGGTTCCGGACGTGCAAGCTCAGCGGCCATGGCTCACAGGCCCAGCTGCTCCGCGGCATGTGGGATCTTCCCGGAGCGGGGCACGAACCCGTGTCCCCTACATCGGCGGGCGGACTCTCAACCACTGCGCCACCAGGGAAGCCCAAGGCAGCTTGTTTTAAAGCAGGTGTAGTATGGTTTTGCTGAGAGTATCTTGCAATCCAAGTTTACTGGATGTCCTATAACTTGGAGCCTTGTAGGCCTAGAAAAGCTAAAATCTCCAACCCAAGAGAAAGCACCGGCAGAGACAGAAGACTTCGCAGGAGACCAATTTGAGTAAAAGACCAGGCTACTACACTGCAATGCTTTAAACATTTTCTGCCCATTAAGAGGAAAAACCTGGGGGCAAAGAGCAAATTGTAGATGGTCTTTCTGTACCTTAGATGACTGTTTTGAAGAGCATTAAGGCAGAGGCCAGGTGCAGAGACCTGTGGGCTTGGAATCCCTCATACATATTCCTGTCGGTCATAGGACACCTGTGCTCTGCCCCACCTCTGGGCTGCAACCTATATATGATAGTTTAAGACAGTTTGGGTCAAGTTTCTGGTACTTGCAGACAAATGCATTCTCATAGATACACTTGGTAGCGGCTTGTATATGTTGTTGGTCTATCAACAATCAAAAAACAGCTGGGGAGGTACCTTCCTGTGTCAGGGAGAGACAGTATCCAGAATGAGGCGGACCCCAGTCCCATTTCCACTTCAGCCACAGGAAGTGGACACGCCCATGCACGCAAAAAAAGGCCACTAGCCCAGTAGCCAATAGGATCCCTCCTTTCTGAAAGTCTTAGGAATTTTCCTTTCCTGAGCAGGAGGGTGGGAATTAGTAGAGGGGAAACAGAGAGAGTGGACTTGAGCTCCCCCTGGAGGCCCACACGATTATTTGCACCAAGTTGTCCAGGAATTAGGAGTTGACCCGCAAGTATCAGAGAGGCCCTTCGCTGTCCTGGAAGGATACCTCTGTCATTGGTTTAGTCCAGGCTGCTCAGTTGTGTCTGAAATTGAAGGCTGGAGGGAGGCCTGTACGGCGGTTATTTTCTGTGATCTGATTTTTACTTCCAAACCACCCAAAGAGAAAACCTTTTATTTATGCCTTTCTGTTTTGAAAACACACAGAATGGTTGTATTATTTAGGACACTTTGCTTATAAGTCACAGGAGCCAACTCAAATTCGATTAAGCAAAAAAGGAGAATTATAAGGGTATAGTGTTTCACAAAACCCCAGGGAAGGAGTATAGCCAGACCTCAGGAAAGAACCAGAAGGCCGCCAGGAGTCTCTCATTTCAGCTCCTTTTTGTGCTTATGTCGAATTCTTTTCTCACTGCACACTGGCTGTCTCAGCTCCCCGGTCTGCACAGTAAGGGGCTGCCCCGCTGCTCCGGAGTGTGACGCCTGCCATCCAGCCACCCATAAAGCCCCACTGGGTATTCTCAGGCCCAATTCAAATTCCAAGAAAGACAATCTGCTTGGCTATTGGTACAGCTTCTCTTAATCCAATATATTTTGACTAGGGAATGGAGGCACACACTCTCTGGGTAGTTGATCTATTCCTGGAGAAGAATTCTTGGAGAACTGGCTCACAGTTTAGGAGAACACCCTCCACTTTAAGAACTCCTCCCTGCTGGAGTAGAAGGTTCCAGTTCTTGGGACAGGGAAGAGGATTTTCCTGGAACCTACCGATGGTAACCACAGCACATCACAACAGTCCCTGCTGGGGGATGTTTTAGGATGCTACAATTGCCATGAAAACACACACCTTTATCTCCCTGTCTCAAGAATGCAAGAAATTCACCAGGAAGGCAGACTTCTTTTTTTGGAACCAGGCATGGGACAAATTAAATATTTGTCTGAATATTTAATTTACATTTTAGCTATGTTTATATATTTAAATATTTAAAAGCTATAAAAACTGAAGCTAGCAAATTGTTAAAATAAATGTTCTATCCTCTTACCTTGACAAATATATCTTTAAAAAGGAAAAATCCAAAATATTGTAAAGCTGTGATTTTTGTAGTTATTTTATTATCCCCCCCTTTTTTAAAAAAAATTTTGTTTTTGGCCGTGCCCTGGGGCATGTAGTATCTTAGTGCCCCAGCCAGGGATTGAACCTGGGCCCCCTTCACTGGGAGCGTGGAGTCTTAACCCCTGGACCACCAAGGAAGTCCCTTTTGTAGTTACTTTAATTTTAAAAAACTTAAGCCATTAAGTGTTTTTATAAAATAATTAGTTTTTGCATTCAATAACCACTTAATTCCCAGCGTAAAGAATTGGTATTGGGACTTCCCTGGTGGCACAGTGGTTAAAAATCCACCTGCCAATGCAAGGGACATGGGTTCGTGCCCTGGTCCGGGAAGATCCCACATGCTGCGGAGCAACTAAGCCTGTGCGCCACAACTACTGAGACTGCGCTCTCACCCTGCGCACCTAGAGCCTGTGCTCCACAAGAGAAACCACCGCAATGAGAAGCGCGCGTACCGCAATGAAGAGCAGCCCCCGCCCCCCACCCCCACCGCAACTAGAGAAAGCCCACGCACAGCAACTAAGACCCAATGCAGCCAAAAATAAATAAATAAATAAATAAGAATTGGTATCACACTTCAAGCATGATACATCTAGAACTACATGTATAAAAATTAGAGTAATAAAAATTGCTTCTATTTTATTTTTTAAAACTATCCAATTTAGAATGTTTATTTTTGGCATGAGGCATTGAGGACTCTTTTACGTTAAAAATTAAGGTAAGATCTTACTCCAATAAAGATCTATTAAAAAAAAACCAAAACAAAAGAAAATGTCTCATAGTATCTTGTTCAAAGATCTTTGCTTACTATTTTTAAATGTTCTTAAGCCACACGTGCAATTGTTGTGAACAGCACACTAATTTTCTAGTACTTTTGGAACCATGAATTGAAAGGCAAGAAAATAGACACTAGGTAGTGGGCAAGACTCTATTGCTATTTATGTTATCTGAGAGGAAGAATTTGACAAATTTAAAAATGTGTCTTTTTCTTTTACCTAAGCACTTTGCTGCTCAAATATTACCAGCATTCCAAAGCACTGTCCACAGACTTGCAGGGCGTTTACACGCAGTCGCCTTTTGTTTTGAGAACATAGGGCAAAAAGAATGGAGAGGGCTTCCCTGGTGGCGCAGTGGTTCAGAATCCACCTGCCAACTCGGGGTACATGGGTTCAAGCCCTGGCCCGGGAAGATCCCACATGCTGCGGAGCAACTAGCCCGTGCACCACAACTACTGAAGCCCATGTGCCACAGCTACTGAAGCCCACATGCCACAACTACTGAAGCCCACAGCCTAGAGCCCGTGCTCCGCAACAAGAGAAGCCACTGCAATTAGAAGCCCATGCACTGAAATGAGGAGTAGCCCCCGCTCGCCGCAACTAGAGAAAGCCCGCGTGCAGCAACAAACACCCAATGCATCCAAAGATAAATTAAAATAAATAAATTTATTTTCTTAAAAAAAGGAACAGAGAAACATTTCTCTAGAGCCTGAACAGTGTTTAGTCCCAAGAGGGGATATTTAGGGAAACAGGTTATGCTGTCCCGGCGCTAAGCACTAGATCCTGAGTGACAGAGATGCCCAAATGTTCATCAGTAAATACATGTGTTTGTTCTTTTCCTCCAGTTTTATTGAGATATAAATGACCGACAGCACTGTATAATTTAAGTAGAGCATAATGATTTGACTTAGCATACATCATGAAATGATTATCACCATAAGTTTAGTGAAAATCTATCATCTCACATAGGTACAAAATTAAAGAAATAGAAAAATAATATTTTTTTCTGCGATGAGAACTCTTAGGATTTACTCTCTTAACCACTTTCATATATTACACACGGCAGTGTTCGTTATATTTATCATGTTGTACATTATGTCCCTAGTACTTATTTATCTTATAACTGGAAGTTTGTACCTTCTGACCACCTTCATCCAACTTTGCCTTCCCCCACCCCCTGCCTCTGGTAACCACAAATCTGATCTCTTCTGTGAGTTTGTTTGTTTTATTTATTTGGTTGTGCTGGGTCTTAGTTGAGGCAGGCAGGCTCCTTAGTTGCGGCTCACTGGCTCCTTAGTTGTGTCATGTGAACTCTTAGTTGCAGCATGCATGTGGGATCTAGTTCCCTGACCAGGAACCGAACCTGGGCCCCCTGCATTGGGAGCGTGGAGTCTTAACCACTGTGCCAACAAGGAAGTTCCTGTTTGTTTGTTTTTAACATCTTTATTAGAGTATAATTGCTTTACAATGGTGTGTTAGTTTCTGCTTTATAACAAAGTGAATCAGTTATACATATACATGTGTCCCCATATCTCTTCCCTCTTGCATCTCCCTCCCTCCCACCCTCCCTATCCCAGCCCTGTTTGTTTCTTGTTTTTTTTTTTTTTTTTTGCGGTACGCGGGCCTCTCACTGTTGTGGCCTCTCCCGTTGCGGAGCACAGGCTCCGGACGTGCAGGCTCAGCGGCCATGGCTCATGGGCCCAGCCACTCTGCGGCATGTGGGATCTTCCCGGACCGGGGCACCAATCCACGTCCCTTGCATCGGCAGGCGGACTCTCAACCACTGCACCACCAGGGAAGCCCTGTTTGTTTGTTTTTGAAGTAAATACATGTGTCTGTGATATGCAGGGTTCTCTAAAGCACAGGATCCAGGTAGGGGCTCGTCTTGCCTGGGTCTAAGGACAGTACTGAATGGAGCAATCCAACATTGTCCCCCTCTATAGCTATGGTGTTGTACATAAAATACATACTATTGCACTAAATGATCATGCATGCTGAAGTTATAAAAACTTTATAACTATGTTTATGACATACACAATGGAATGAGGTGTGTACTTTACTCCTGTTTGGGAGAATAAACAATGATCGCCAGTCTGTATTTGTATCTGAGAAACGCTAAATTGAAGTTAAGCCAATTTCTTTACACCAGGACTTCTCAGAACCTTGAATATACTAATGTGAATTGCGACTGTCCAAGAGGGAGACAGAGCGTGCAGTATTTTTCAAAATTATTTGACCACCAAAACATTTTTCATGAAGTTTTATTAATATCTCACAGACACATTTTCAGAGATCCTGAACTACCCTCGGCCATCTTCAGTAGGAAAGAGTAGAAACCAAAAGGCAGAGCCAGTGCAGCACTGGGAGAACCTCCTGACTCCCAAGGTAACCGAGAGAGCCTGCCTCATCGTGACGGCTCCACTCTGCAGATGACACGGGTCTCTGAGCGGTCAGCAACTGATCTCAAGGCCCTAGAATTTAGTGGCTTGGCCACTGCACTTACGCCGTTTATCATGGCTCCTCAGCAGTGTCTGAGTTCAATCCCAGGAAGTATGGAATCTGTCTTTATGATAGGGAGTCTGATGCCAGGGAAATCTTTATTCCAGCAGTGAGTGGACTACCCCAGGGATCTCATCCCTCCAACTGCCTGCGTCCCATCTGTGTGCCGGGCTCCAGGTGAGCTGACTCCCTCCTCGCCTGCCTGGTCCGCCTCTCATCATCTGATCCGATTCCACTAGTGGACTGAACTGAACCAGGCTTCCACCTTCTCCAGGCAAGGACCCTGGGTTATTCACATTATTTGAGTCCACAAGGTAGGACCAAAAAAAATCTGTGGATGGCAATGATGCTGGAGATGATCTGTGATATAATTTCCACCAAATAACCCTCAAGGACCCAGCAGCCATCTTTTTGACTGAGGATACCAACCCATCATATACTCTTTTGTGTGAGATGAAATGAGATAATGTGAGACACTATATGTACAAATGTTTCATAAATGGTAAGACATCATACAAACAATAATGAATACAGTCTCCGTTGCCCTGATCAGTGATTGGTCCATTTCTAATAACCCTCAGCTTTTGATTGAGATTTCCAGTACCTGAGCCAGACCCATCTGCCCTGTCTGTCTTATCTAGAGTTCAAATTTTGATAGCCCATCCACCAGTTCCTCTGTTTTAGATACCTGCAACCGCTCAGCATAGCGCTTTTCCAGTGCCCGGACAACCTTTACGTGGCACATTGGAGATGGTTCTTGAAGTAGTGGAGAGCCAGCTTGAACTGGATCTGAGCTTTGGTGTTGGTCCGGTATATGTTGTAGCTCTTCTCCAGGGCTGCCAGCTCTGGGTCCGCCACTGGAGAACGGGGCTGGTGACCTACAATCACATTTGAGCAGGACCCCACAAGCAGGCTTCCGAGCCCATCGATAAAGAACTCTGCCAAGAGAGGGAAAGTGCGAGAAGGAAATGTGAGCTTCCGCCAGAGACCCAGGGCCATACTGCAGGTCTGGGAGGGGAGTCGGGGGGAGGGGACACAGTTTATACCCCTGGGGAGCTTCCGCCCCTGTGAAGCCACCTGCCCAGGCTACTGAGTTGAGGACAGACAATGATATGGGTAGAGAGACACAGATTGGCTTCCAACTGGACGGAACTGTGGACTCCAGGACTGAGAGGAATGAGAGGGGAAGGTCACCAGCTGCAGTTTCATAGGAGAGGATGTCTGGAAAAGAAGCAGCAGCAGCCAGGTGGGAAAAGAGGGAGGGGCCAGAGCTGGAGGCAAAGGAAGGGGAAGGGCGTCGTGGAGAAGCAGAACAGCCTGGGGGAGACAAGAAGGCAGAGAGGGTGGTGGGAGGCAAGAGAGACCACGAGGGACTTCCCTGGTGGTCCAGTGGCTGAGACTCTGAGTTCCCAATGCAGGGGGCCTGGGTTCAATCCCTGGCCAGGGAACTAGATCTCACATGCCGCAACTAAGGGTTCGCATGCCGCAACTAAAGACCCTGCATGCTGCAACAAAGACCCTGCACATGGCAATGAAGATCCAGTGTGCCGCAACGAAGACCCAGTGCAGCCAAGTAAATAAATAAATATTCTAAAAAAAAAGAGAGAGACCACGAGCTCTCCATTTTAGGGAGAAAGGGTGAGCTCCCCATTTTGGGGAGAAAGGACAAGCTCCCCTGAGCAGTGGCATACGGCCCTCCCTCCTTGGGAAAAAATAGGCTTCTGAGATCTGTCCACAGCACAGCTCCCTTCCTCACTCTTCCAGCCTCCCCACCTGAATGAGCCACTCGCTGCAGGCGGGGGTCGAAGCCCACTCTTTGGAGCCGCTCTGTGTGGGCCAGGAAGAAGTTGACAACGCCACTCGTCACCACGCAGCTGGGGAAGCCGTCCAGGGGCCGGAAAGATCCTGACCGCCGGTGGAGACAGTTCCCATTCTCACTGTGCTCCAGGAACAGCTTAAACTGGAACACGTTTCCAAGCACACTGCCGCCTACCTAGCCGGTGGGCAGAGAAATCCACATTAGAGAATAGACTCAGTATCCATGTAGCTGCTGTCAAGAAGCCTTCCTGGACTGAACCTCAGTTATGACAAAAATCACACCCTTTATCTACCCTTCATACTACACTTACACCAAGTCCAAAGGGCAGACAACTCTGCTCCGTTTACCCTCCAGCAGGCTCACTCTTTCCAGGTGACTCACTCCCTTCCAGTACAAGGAGTGGTGTTTAGGTGCAAGAGGCAGCCTGCTCGTGCAGGGGTCCCTGTGTGGACTTCCTGCAGCTAGTAGTTTGTCTCAAGCTGCCTTCGTTCCGTTCTCTGCTCCCGGCTCACCTCTCTGTGCTGCCCGTCCCTGCACTCGTGGGAGATGCATGCATCTAGCTGTTGCAGCCCGAACAAAACAGGACAAGCAATTATATCTATTCCTGAACCATCATAATCACCCTGGGTAGCACACCAGTCTGATTGTCTGCCATCACCTGTACTTTCCCTCCCCCCTTAGTAAATGAACCCTCTTGAGTTTTAACTGGACTAAATTAAAGTCTAGCCAATTAACCCAATAAAGATGAAATTTTCCCACTTCCCTTGCAAGGTCTGACCATGTGTCTAAGTCCTGGCTGAAAGGATGTGATTCAGAACAGATGTCTGCAACTTTTATAAAGATCTCAATCTTAAAAGAGAACTTGTCCTTCACTTCCCCTCTCCCCATTTCTTCCGACCATACAGCTGAGGACCACGAAGATGGACAAACAACGGGGAAGGAAGCTGGTCCAGGATGACCCTGGAAGGAGAGTCGAGTGCCAGCTTGCATTCTTACACGGGTGGGAACTGCACCTTCTATGTCATTTACGCTATTGTGATTGGGTCTCTAGAGACATCTTAGTCAAGTCAGATGCTTTGGGGACTGTCCACCTGGAGTATGAAGTAACTGTGGTCACTGTGCTACTTCTTATACATTTTCTTTCTTTTTAACAGCTATATTGAGATAGCTTTGACATATTAAAATTGTATATATTTAAGGTGTACAGCTTGGTGTTTTGATGTATGTATACGTTGTGAAAAGATCACCACACAAGCTAATTGACAAATCTATCACCTCTACCTAGTAATCTCTGCAAATTTCAAAAATACAATGCAGCATTATTAATTACTGTCACCTTTTTCTTCTCTTTTCTATATGTGACTTGACTTTTGATGTTTTTGTTATTTTTTTAATGTCCTTAAGGCCACATAGTCTTTTATAGCCTTGTGCCATTTTCATTTTTGTAACGGTGTGTGACAGCGCCAGAGCCCCGCTCGCTTTCTCTGGCCACTCCAGAGAGGAGGAAGGTAGAAGTAATAAACACACCATTTTAAAAACAGAACAACGGTGAGTTTTGGGCGTGGGTGTTGGTGTAATTTGCTCAAAGAAAAGTAAGAACAGAGGCAGAAGCGGAACTCGTGTGTCTGATTCCCGCGTGATGGTCTCAACCCCGGAGCTGTGCTGCATCACCTCCTGCACCGGGCCCTCCCCCGCCCCTTCTGCCCTCCCTTCTCTCTTTCCCTCCTCTTCTTTCGCATACTTCCCTCTCTTCCTTTCTCCTCCCCTTCCCCTCTCACTTGTCAGATTGCAATGGGGTAGAACCAGCAACTCTCCCTTACCACGTCCAGTTCTGTCTTCTCTAGGACATCCACCAGCACCTCAATCTTGGTCTTGTCGTTGAAGAGAAAGTCATCGTCCACCCAGAGAACGTATTTGGTGGTGACCTGAGATATGGCCAGGTTCCTACCAGCAAACCAACCCTGTGAGTAGAGTGAGGTTAGATGGTGGTTGCCTGCCCTGCTTCATATCAGCGTCACCTGGGAGATTTCTCAGTTCCCAACAAGCAGGCTGCACCACAAACAGTGGCTGAGAACCTCTGGGTTAAAGGGAGTCCATGTCTCAGAGACACTGGAAGAGGGACAGGGACTCTCTGGATCAAAGACTGAGACAAAGGCAGAAAGTCCTTCCTTGGCCCTGTGGCTAACATGGACCGATGGAAGTCCCCTTTCACCCCAGAGAGTCTCTGTGGCTCTCCCGCCCTTTCCCCTCATGCAGCCTGGAAGCTGTTGGAGCGGGGGACACTCTGGTACGTATAATATCCACTATCCACTTCCTCCTGTGTGTGCTTGAAAGATGGTGCATGGGGGAGAGAGACGCTCCAGCGAGGGGGGAATTATAGGGATGAGAGGTTTCTCTGCTGTTGGACCTGCATGTCAGGAAACCTTAGCCTGTCGGACACCTCAAGCCACTTAGAAGGCCCTCAATCAATTTCCACACCAAGTGTGAGGAGAGGCAGATTAACTACCCTGTTAATGCAGAAAAGGGAGAGTGGCCTGATTTCTCTGTGAATTCGGAATCAGCAAGGGGACTCCCCGCCCATGCCAGGCCCCTGCTGCCTTGGGAGGGCCACTGAAGCAGCCCCATTCAGGGCAGAACCTGACTGTGGGCCCTCTTGTCCCGGGATCCGGGTGTCTCCCCATCTGGGAGGGACATACCTTCCCATAAGGCATGGTGTAATACTCCACGTGGCTGTCATTAATTTTCAGGGGCTCCTTGCTGTCATCAGCCACGATCACGGTCAAATCTGGGTAATACTCACGAATGCTCCGGACCATGGTCATGAGCTTGTGGGGACGGAGGAAAGTTTTGGTGGCAATGGTCACCAGGTCTCTGAGCTTCCTCTCTGAGCAAGAAAGGGTAGATGTCAGAGCTCTGTCTTCAGGAAGCCTCGCTGTCCTGACTTGCATCATTCTGGGGGCACATGGGTCGTCTGGTGCGGTGGGGTCAGCTGAAGTTAACGCATGCTGAAAGCTACACCCTCACCTATTGTTGTGGGTGAATGCAAGAGAACCCGACTGCAGAGCCACTTTTCAGAATGACAGAAATCAGAAATCATTCTATAAACCCTTTTCAGTACATGCTGCAGCATTACCCAGCTTCTCCTGGGTCTGTGGGAGAGAATGGAAATGAGACAGGGAGACAAGAGTACAGCCATTTTGGAAAAAGACCGGTCTTGGGTAAACAAGACTTGCAAACTAAAGAACAAAGGCCCTGGGGGCCCGAGTCCCAGAGGAAAAAAACCAGACTCACAGGAATAAAAGATTAACTTTATCTCTGTGCCACTAAGAGTATACCTAGTTGCCACAAGACAAGAAGCTCAACTGTAAATTTTCGCCTAATCTGTTCCTGGGCTTTCTTACAGAACATTCTCATGCATTTCTTCCCCCTCACGGAAGGGCTCCCTATTCCTGACAGCCACCATGCAGCCACCCGCTGCTGAGCAAAGAAGTTGGATGATTTCTGGAAATTATCCGTGATTGTGAGACAAACCTCCCTTTTGTTATAAAAGCAACTCTTCCCTTCTACTCGAGGAGTTGGCACTTTTTTCCCGCCTTCTCTCTCTCTCTCTTTTAAATTTTATTTTATTTTTTATACAGAAGGTTCTTATTAGTTATCCATTTTATACGTATTAGTGTATACATGTCAATCCCAATCTCCCAATTCATCCCACCACCACCACCCCCCCGCCACTTGGTGTCCATACATTCGTTCTCTACATCTATGTCTCTATTTCTGCCCTGCAAACCGATTCATCTGTACCATTCTTCTAGGTTCCACATATATGCATTAATATACGATATCTGTTTTTCTCTTTCTGACTTACTTCACTCTGTATGACAGTCTCTAGATCCATCCACATCTCTACAAATGACCCAATTTCGTTCCTTTTTATGGCTGAGTAATATTGCATTGTATATATGTACCACATCTTCTTTATCCATTCGTCCGTCAATGGACACTTAGGTTGCTTCCATGTCCTGGCTATTGTAAATAGAGCTGCAATGAACATTGTGGTACTTGACTATTTTTGAATTATGGTTTTCTCAGGGTATATGCCCAGTAGTGGGATTGCTGGGTTGTATGGTAGTTCTATTTTTAGTTTTTTAAGGAACCTCCATACTGTTCTCCATAGTGGCTGTATCAATTTACATTCCCACCAACAGTGCAAGAGGGTTCCCTTTTCTCCACACCCTCTCCAGCATTTGTTGTTTGTAGATTTTTTGATGATGCCCATTCTAACTGGTGTGAGATGACACCTCATTGTAGTTTTGATTTGCATTTCTCTAATAATTAGTGATGTTGAGCAGCTTTTCATGTGCCTCTTGGCCATTTGTATGTCTTCTTTGGAGAAATGTCTATTCAGGTCTTCTGCCCATTTTTGGATTGGGTTGTTTGTTTTTTTAATATTGAGCTGCATGAGCTATTTATATATTTTGGAGATTAATCCTTTGTCTGTTGATTCGTTTTGCAAATATTTTCTCCCATTCTGAGGGTTGTCTTTTCCTCTTGTTTATGGTTTCCTTTGCTGTGCAAAAGCTTTTAAGTTTCATTAGGTCCCATTTGTTTATTTTTGTTTTTATTTCCATTACTCTAGGAGGTGAGTCAAAAAAGATCTTGCTGTGATTTATGTCAAAGAGTGTTCTTCCTATGTTTGCCTCTAAGAGTTTCATAGTGCCCGGTATTACATTTAGGTCTCTAATGCATTTTGAGTTTATTTCTGTGTATGGTGTTAGGGAGTATTCTAATTTCATTCTTTTACATGTAGCTGTCCAGGTTTCCCAGCACCACTTATTGAAGAGACTGTCTTTTCCATTGTATATCCTTGCCTCCTTTGTCATAGATTAGTTGACCATAGGTGCGTGGGTTTATCTCTGGGCTTTCTATCCTGTTCCATTGAACTATATTTCTGTTTTTGTGCCAGTACCATATTATCTTGATTACTGTAGCTTTGTAGTATAGTCTGAAGTCAGGGAGTCTGATTCCTCTAGCTCCATTTTTTTCCCTCAAGACCACTTTGGCTATTCGGGGCCTTTTATGTCTCCATACAAATTTTAAGATTTTTTGTTCTAGTTCTGTAAAAAATGCCATTGGTAATTTGATAGGGATTGCACTGAATCTGTTGATTGCTTTGGGTAGTATAGTCATTTTCACAATACTGATTCTTCCAATCCAAGAACACGGTATATCTTTCCATCTGTTTGTATCATCTTTAATTTCTCTCATCAGTATCTTATAGTTTTCTGCATACAGGTCTTTTGTCTCCATAGGTAGGTTTATTCCTAGGTATTTTATTCTTTTTGTTGCAGTGGTAAATGGGAGTGTTTCCTTAATTTCTCTTTCAGATTATTCATCATTAGTGTATAGGAATGCAAGAGATTTCTGTGCATTAACTTTGTATCCTGCAACTTTACCAAATTCATTGATTAGCTCTAGTAGTTTTCTGGTGGCATCTTTAGGATTCTCTATGTATAATATCATGTCGTCTGCAAACAGTGACAGTTTTACTTCTTCTTTTCCAACTTGACTTCCTTTTATTTCTTTTTCTTCTCTGACTGCCATGGCTAGGACTTCAAAAATTATGTTAAATAATAGCGGTGAGAGTGGACATTCTTGTCTTCTTCCTGATCTTAGAGGAAATGCTTTCAGTTTTTCACCATTGAGAATGATGTTTGCTGTGGGTTTGTCATATATGGCTTTTATTATGTAGAGGTAGGTTCCCTCTATGCCCACTTTCTGGAGAGTTTTTATCACAACTGGGTGTTGAATTTTGTCAAAAGCTTTTTCTGCATCTATTGAGATGATCATATGGTTTTTTTCTTCAATTTGTTAATATGGTGTATCCCATTGATTGATTTGCGTATATTGAAGAATCCTTGCATCCCTGGGAAAAATCCCACTTGATCATGGTGTATGATCCTTTTAATGTGTTGTTGGATTCTGTTTGCTAGTATTTTGTTGAGGATTTTTGCATCTATATTCATCAGTGATATTGGTCTGTAATTTTCTTTTTTTGTAGTATCTTTGTCTGGTTTTGGTATCAGGGTGATGGTGGCCTCATAGAATGAGTTTGGGAGTGTTCATTCCTCTGCAATTTTTTGGAAGAGCTTGAGAAGGATGGGTAATAGCTCTTCTCTAAATGTTTGATAGAATTCACCTGTGAAGCCATCTGGTCCTGGTCTTTTGTTTGTTGGAAGATTTTTAATCACAGTTTCAATTTCATTACTTGTGATTGGTCTATTTATATTTTCCATTTCTTCCTGGTTCGGTCTTGGAAGGTTACACCTTTCTAAGAATTTGTCCATTTCTTCCAGGTTGTCCATTTTATTGGCATAGAGTTGCTTGTTGTAGTCTCTGACGATGCTTTGTATTTCTGCAGTGTCTGTTGTAACTTCTCCTTTTTCATTTCTAATTTTATTGATTTGAGTCCTCTCCCTCTTTTTCTTGATGAGTCTGGCTAATGGTTTATCAATTTGGTTTATCTTCTCAAAGAACCAAGTTTTAGTTTTATTGATCTTTGCTATTGTCTTCTTTGTATTTCATTTATTTCTGCTCTGATCTTTATAATTTCTTTCCTTCTAATAACTTGCGTTTTGTTTGTTCTTCTTTCTCTAGTTGCTTTAGGTGTAAGGTTAGATTGTTTATTTGAGATTTTTCTTGTTTCCTGAGGTAGGCTTGTATTGCTATAAACTTCCCTCTTAGAACTGCTTTTGCTGCATCCCATAGGTTTTGGATCATCACGTTTTTGTTGTCATTTGTCTCTAGGTATTTTTTGATTTCCTCTTTGATTTCTTCAGTGGTCTCTTGGTTATTTAGTAACGTATTGTTTAGCCTCCATGTGTGGTTTTTTTTTTAACGTTTTTTCCCTGTAATTGATTTCTAATCTCATAGCGTTGTGGTCAGAAAAGATGCTTCATATGATTTCAGTTTTCTTAAATTTACTGTGGCTTGATTTGTGACCCAAGATGTGATCTATCCTGGAGAATGTTCCGTGTGCACTTTAGAAGACAGTGTAATCTGCTGTTTCTGGATGGAATGTTTTATAAATATCAATTAAATCTATCTGGTCTGTTGTGTCATTTAAAAGTTATGTTTCCTTATTAATTTTCTGTTTGGATGATCTGTCCATTGGTTTAAGTGAGGTGTTAAAGTCCCCCACTATTATTGTGTAACTGTCGATTTCCTCTTTTATAAGCTGTTAGCAGTTGCCTTATGTATTGAGGTGCGCCTATGTTGGGTGCATATATATTTATAATTGTTACATCTTCTTCTTGGATTGATCCCTTGATCATTATGTAGTGTCCTTCCTTGTCTCTTGTCACATTCTTTATTTTAAAGTCTATTTTATCTGATAGGAGTATTGCTACTCCAGCTTTCTTTTGATTTCCATTTGTATGGAATATCTTTTTCCATCTCCTCACTTTCAGTCTGTATGTGTCCCTAGGTCTGAAGTGGGTCTCTTGTAGGCAGCATATATATGGGTCTTGTTTTTATATCCATTCAGTGAGCCTGTATCTTTTGCTTGGAGCATTTAAGCCACTCATGTTTAAGGTAATTATTGATATGTATGTTCCTTTGACCATTTTCTTAATTGCTATGGGCTTGTTTTTGTAGGTCCTTTTCTTCTCTTGTGTTTCCCACTTAGAGAAGTTCCTTTAGCATTTGTTGTAGAGCTGGTTTGGTGGTGCTGAATTCTCTTAGCTTTTGCATGTCTGTCGAATCTGAATGAGATCCTTGCCGGGTAGAGTAATCTTGGCTGTAGGTTCTTCCCTTTCATCACTTTAAATGTATCATGCCACTCCCTTCTGGCTTATAGAGTTTCTGCTGAGAATCAGATGTTAACCTTATGGGAGTTCCCTTGTATGTTATTTGCCATTTTTCCCTTGCTGCTTTCAATAATTTTTCTTTGTCTTTAATTTTTGTCAGTTTGATTACTATGTGTCTCAGCATGTTTCTCCCAGGGTTTATCCTGTATGGGACTCTCTGCACTTCCTGGACTTGGGTGGCTATTTCCTTTCCCATGTTAGGGAAGTTTTCGACTATAATCCTTCAAATATTTTCTCGGGTCCTTTCTGTCTCTTTTCTCCTTCTGGGTCCCCTATAATGCAAATGTTGTTGCCTTTAGTGTTGTCCCAGAGGTCTCTTAGGCTGTCTTCATTTCTTTTCATTCTTTTTTCTTTATTCTGTTCTGCAGCAGTGAATTCCACCATTCTGTCTTCCAGGTCATGTATCCGTTCTTCTGCCTCTGCTATCCTGCTATTGATTCCTTCTAGTGTATTTTTCATTTCAGTTATTGTATTGTTCACCTCTGTTTGTTTGCTCTTTAATTCTTCTAGGTGCTTGTTAAACATTTCTTGCATCTTCTCGATCTTTGCCGCCATTCTTTTTCCAAGGCCCTGGATCATCTTCACTATCATTATTCTGAATTCTTTTTCTGGAAGGTTGCCTATCTCCACTTCATTTAGTTGTTTTTCTGGGGTTTTATCTTGTTCCTTCATCTGGTACTTAGTCCTCTGCCTTTTCATTTTGTCTATCTTTCTGTGAATATGGTTTTCATTCCACAGGCTACAGGATTGTAGTTCTTGCTTCTGCTGTCTGCCTTCTGGTGGATAAGGCTGTCTGAGAGGCTTGTCTCCTGCCTTCTCTCTTGTGCACAAACTATCTCTTTTAATAAAAAGCTCTGTGTGCCTAAGAGTCTTGCAGAAGCGATATTCATTTCTATGGTATTGCTGCTGCCCAAGAATCTGGAAAGGGCTCAGTAACAGAAAGTGTCAAGTAAATCATGTTCAAGAGCATGGCAAATGAATCCTCTCCTACCTTTTCTCTTCTCAGGCCACATGATAAGTTTGGTTCTTTTGTTATAGTAAAGAGAGAATCAGGGGCCTGAATTACCATAGGAGGTGGTCAAGGTAGGGGACTCCCAGCCAAGTTGGTGGTACAGAATTTTGCTTTGAAATTCCATATTTTTCCAAACACATAGCAATGATAAAGAAAAATGCAGACACAGCTGTGCTCAAAAATAGACAACATTTCTTCCAAGAACAGATATCAACAGCTGTGAGCAGAGCTGGAGCTGGGTGTGCAGCAATCTGAGGTCAGAACAGCAGAGGAGTCTGGGAGGCCAAGTCTGAGTGTTTTAATGGAATAAAAGTGTCTCATAAGGTATGTGGGTCCACAGCCAGGCTTTTTGCTAGAAGCCACACACTGAAGCCAGGCTGCACTCCCTCCATCTCTCACCACATACTACCTGCTGGGCAAGGAACCCCAAACATCCATCATCCCTGTACACAACTCTGGTTGCAGAGATGACACCACATCACAGCCAAGCCCTGTGCCAAGCCACCCTTAGGCCCAGCAACTGGCTCTTCAGTGATGACAGTATCACTAGGGAACAAGGACCCCAACACTCCGGTATGAAATGATGGACTAGGAATCTTGGGCTAGTGGAAGTAGAAGCAATTGTAAAGCTGTGAGATGGGAACAAATCAGGAGAGAGAGAGAGAGAGAGGAAAGAGGGAGAAAGAGGGAGAGAGGAGAAAACAAAACAAACAAGCAAAAGCCTCCTACTCAAGATGAGCCACCAGCAAAAATTCCAAGACACTCAAAGAAAACTACAGCCAGCAAATCGACTCTGCACAGTGTGTATCTACCACTCTAGATAGACAAAATCATAGAGGAAGCTGAAAAGGATTTTAAATGAGAATGTTTAAAATCTTTAAAGTGACAAATCACAGAATCACCTATATGAAAAAGAAAATATGGAACAAAAACAGGCATAAATGAAACGAGAATATTTAGATATGAAACCAACTTAAAATTACTGAAGATAAGTGTAAAGAACCAAAAGGGAGACCTGACTTCAGATATTTAAAATTTTTTAACTAACATAAGAGAATGCTATGAACAGCTCTATGACAAAAAAAAAAAAAGTAGGCAATTTACATCAAATTTAAGACAACTTTACAGAAACATTTTAAAAATTGACTCAATGTACATACAGATCAATAACCATTAAAGACACAGAACTGATAGTTTTAAATTTCTTCCCTTTCTCTCACTCCTTCCCATCCACATTCCCATCCTTAACCACCTTCCCCAAAACTTGGACCAAAAAAAAAAAAAAAAAAAGACATAAGGATCAGATAAGTTGTAATAAAACTCCAAGAGACGTATTATTCTTATTTTATTACAATTCACTTCAGCAAACAGTGAAAAAAGGAAAGCTATCCAACTTGTCTTACGAGACTTGTATAATATTGACAACAAAACTGGGCAAGGACATTACAGGAAAAAATAGTCTCAGTTTTGAATACAGGTGCAAGAATCCTATATAAAATTTCATCAAATTTAATTCAGCATTTAATCAACTAATACATTGCAATCAAGATGGGTTTATTCCAGAAATACAGGAACAATTTCAACAGCAGGAAGTCAATAATATAAGTCACTACATAAACCCAATTAAAGGAGAAAAATTATTTCAATGGGTACAGACAATTTATCTGATAAAGTTCAATACTCATTCATATAAAAACTCTCTGCAAGGAAATAGAAAGTAGAAATAGAAAAATTCTTAGCAGCAGTAATAGAAGGAAAGGGACTTCCCTGGTGGTCCAGAGGTTAAGACTTTGCCTTCCAATGCAAGGGGTGCAGGTTCAATCCCTAGTCGAGGAGCTAAGACCCCACATGCCTCACAGCCAAAAAACCAAAACATAAAACAGAAGCAATATTGTAACAAATTCAATAAAGACTTTAAAAAAATGGTCCACATCAGAAATAGAAGGAAAGAAGGAAACTTTCTTACCCTGACACATCTACCACACTCCTACCCAGCAAACATGAATGGTAGAGCATTCGAATGTTCTTAAACTCAGGAACAAGCAAAAGTGCCTTCTACCACTGCTATCATTCAACACTGTACTGCAGATTTTAGCAAAATGCAGTAAGACAAGAAAACTAAACAAATGATAAGAACTGGAAAAGAAGAGACAAAAATTATTATTTGTTCAAGAGACTCTGTTAAAAACGATCACTAATATGAGTGCAAGAACGATGCTGCTTGTGTAAGTTCAGCATTCAAAAATCACTAATGTCCTATATACCAACAGCAACCAATTAAAATGTAGAAGAAAAAGATCCAATTTATAAAAGCAATAAGAAATATAAAGTACCTAAGACTAAATCCAATGAAGTGTGCAATTCCTTTACAAATAAAACTAGAAAATAAATTATTGAAGAACCTATGAAGAGACTATGACATGGAGATTATAACATGGAGTGGTATACCAGATTCATGGTTGGGAATATTCAACTTCATAAAACTGTCAATTCATCTCTAATTAATCTACAAATTCTATGAAATTCTCATCAAAATCTCAAGGGATTTTGGAGGATCTTGATGAGCTGATGCCAAAACGCTAATGAAAAAGTAAAAGACCAAGAAGGGCTGAGAAAAGTTTGCTAAATGAAATACAGTCATCCTGAAGTACAGAATTTATCCCCACTAGATACAAAACCTGTTATAAAGTGTATGGAAACATTATGGAATGAGCCCAAGGATAAATAGATCGATGTGACCTAAGAAAGGTTCAGACCCCTGCATGCATGAAAGTGGGTGTGTGAACGGCTGGCTGTACGAGCAGTAGGCGGCTGCACCACTAGGTCTGTGGTGGTGGGACAACAGGCTCTCCATACACAAAAAATTAGGTCCTCTTCACATGCCACACATAAATATCTAAATGTAAGAACCAAACATGTGCAACTTTTGAAAAAAATAGAGGAGAGTATCTTTGTGGCTCCAACGTAGGGAAGAATTTCTTTTTTTTTTTTTTTTTTGTGGTACGCGGGCCTCTCACTGTTGTGGCCTCTCCCGTTGCGGAGCACAGGCTCCGGACGCGCAGGCTCAGCGGCCATGGCTCACGGGCCCAGCCGCTCCGCGGCACGTGGGATCTTCCCGGACCGGGGCACGAACCCGTGTCCCCTGCATCGGCAGGCGGACTCTCAACCACTGCGCCACCAGGGAAGCCCGGGAAGAAGTTCTTGAATAAGGCACAAAAAGCAAAAGATAGAAAACAACGAATCAATTCTATTAAAGGATAAAGCTTTTAATAACAAAAGACCCCGAAGCAAAATCAAAAGACAAGCCATGGACTGACAAAAGGTCAGAAACTAGAACTTCATGCCATACAATGTAACTTTTATGAGAAGTTCAAAAATGCATTGTACCACACTGTATATGCTGTGTGTGTGTGTGTGTGTGTGTACACATGTGTAAGAATAGAAATCTACATATTAAAATGTACAAAAACAGGGAAAAGAAAGATCATGACTGCTGGAAGAAGGGAGGGGAAGAAGATTGTGGTGATTTCCATTTTATTGGTAACACTTTATCTTTAAACAAATCTGAAGCCAGAAAGGGTTTTTTTGTGAACTCCTTGTACTTATTTCTTTTATTTTTGAGATAGTTATGATGTTAAGCCCATACTTTAAATCCCTCTCCACAGATATTTAATACTATTACTTTAAAATAACAATTTATATTTTGAAAAGAATCTATTTGAATAGATTACATTTTGAATATATAGGTAATACAGTAAAAAAATGTCAACTGTTCAAAATCCTAAATGTATTGAAAGTTATACCATGAAAATACTTCTTCCCATCTCTGTTCCCAACTACTTGGTTTCTTCCCAGGAGTTTACCAGTATTACTAATTTCTTGTTTATTTTTCTGTAATCAAGCAGTTATGTCTTCTTTCCCCCTTTCTTTTTACAGAAAAGGTAGCTTACTCTTTACTCTTTTCTGTACATCTTGGAAAGCATTTTGAATCAGAATAAAAACCTTCCTGCTCCTGTTTTCCTCCTCCATCCTTCTGAATGGCACTGCGTGGCATTTCATTATACCGATGGACCACACTTGATTTAACCCGTGCCTCCCACTTTTAAGGTTTTTGGCATTGCAAACAATGCTGCAATAAATACCTTCAAACAAATGTCATTTCACACAGATGTAAGCATCTTAGGATAATTTCTAGAAGCCACATGATAAGTGGCTGGACCAAAGCACATATACGTTTAAAATGCTGATAGGACTTCCCTGGCGGTGCAGTGGTTAAGAATCTGCACTTCCACTGCAGGGGGCACGGGTTCCATCCCTGGTCAGGGAACTAAGATACGGCTCGCAGTTTATATTTCCCCACTCTTCCAACACAATATGAATGTAGTTTTCATTTGCACTTTTCTTAGCATGAAATTGAGCATATATTTTAATGGCTAAAAGTATTCTTGAATTTAACTTTTTGTGAATTGGCTTATTCTTTTCTTATTGTTCTTTTCTTATTCATGTTCTTTTCTTATTGATTCACAAGTGCTCTTAAGTAAAATTAGACCTTTGACTTTAATGTGTGTTGAAGATATTTTTTCCCAATTCATCCTTTGTCATTTGACTTTGCATATGGTAAGTTTCTGTCATAAAAACATTAAAAATTGTTATGTATTTTATGTTTTTAGTCTTTTCCTTATGGCCCGTGGGTTTTGTGTCATATTTAGAAAAGCATTATACGCCAAAGTTTTTATTAATTAATTAATTTACTTGGCTGTGCCACACAGCATGCGGGATCTTAGTTCCCGGACCAGGGATTCAACTCATGCCCCTGCAGTGGAAACACAGAGTCCTAACCACTGGACTGCCAGGGAAGTCCCTCCAAAGTTATTTTTAAACTCCACGTTTTTTTCTAGTACTTCAAAAAAAATAGATATTTGCCTATTTGGAATTTATCTTGGTATGAGCTGTGAGATAGATTCAACTTGTTCTTTTCCACATAGTTACACAGTTATCCTGCATGATTTCTTAAATAATCCATCTTTTCTCCCTTTAATTTGAAAAGCTACCTTTATCACATGGTAAACTATCAACATGTCTATTTCTAGATTTCTAATTTGATTCCATTGATGTACATATTCCTGCTCTAGTACCACTCTATCTTTATAATTATTCTTCTCCTCCATCTCAGATGGGATCCCTTCTGAATCTCACCAATATTCTATAGGACCCACCATGAAGCCCCAGAGACAAGGGCCTTACCTGGTCCAGGATCATATAACTTGGGCATAACAGGAAGGCGGATGGTCACTGGAAACTTGGCCACTGAGGACTTGGACTCCAGACTCACTGGAGAGAGAAATAAGGTCAGGTTGGGTGCACTGTGTCTGGGTCACTCCCCACGCTGCCCGGGAAGCTGACGGGATGCGGGAGTGGACTGGTGGAATGAGACTGAGGACCGCATAGTCTATGGCAGTGTGGCTCATAACCTGCTGTGCATCCCTGGGGCAACCTGCTGATCACCTCCAAAACTCACGTTTCCTCCCCGTAAGAATCTGTTGGGTAAAGTGGGCTTGGAATCAGAGGGATGGATTAAATTTGACTTTGCCTTGTTATCTGAAATTCCTTGGATAAATCACTTCACCTCCTTCTCCATCTACAAAAGCAAGATAATACTACCTGCCCCATTTTATACCTCACAGGGTCATTTTGTGATAAGAAACGTTTGAAAATCTGAAGGTGAAGAGAACTTTGCCTCTAGTTTGTGCTCATGGGAAATCTGTCCCACACTTCATTTTTTCTGTTGGTGTCCTGGGAATGCATCCTGTGTAGCTGCTCAAAATGGGAACGGGTGCCTTGAATTCAACCAGAAAGAAACTGGGGCTGCCCTGCCGGTGGCAGGAGTTGTTCTCCCAGGAATTCTGGGGATGGGAATGGGGACTGGGATGGGAGGAGGAAGACAAAGCCACTGACCTGGGGGCTTCTAGTTCCCCACATCCCTCTTTCCTGTTAGTGCCCAGGACAAAATACTGATGCATAGACTGCCCCCCATCTACTGCAGCCAACATCTTCAGGTTTGCTTGCTACTGAGAATGAGGAACAGAACTGGATGGTTTCTAGGGACACAGCATGAATGATCTGTCTTCATGGAGAGTCGAGCAGGCACTTTGCCTGTCCTTTCCTTTGAGTCACTCTATGTGGTCAATGGCAACGTGGGGGATAGCACTGGGTACAGTAATTGGGAAGTTAGGTGTTTAGAGTTAGAAACAGGAGCTAGAGAGGCAGGCTTCCTGGAGGAGGAAGACTTTGAGGGCCTGATGGTGTTTTTCTGGGTCCCTAAGCATTTTGGACAGGTCCCTAAGCATCCAAGGACAGCCTCTCACCTACATCCACCCTGCAGCGCTGATACTCTGTGCTTGTGTATGTCACGTGCTGGAGTATGAAATTCAAAAGCTTCCGGTTACTGGTCGAAATGTTCAGCTGCTTCTGGCCTCTGCCCTGTACCACACTGTCTGGGATGTCAGCGAGGGTGTTCAGTGTCCCCAGAGAAGCTGTCAGGGTGACCTAGGGTGGATGAGATAGAAAGATGAAATGCAAAGAACAGCACATACCCAGAATGGCCAGTAGGGAGCAGAGTGCATAAACACGAGAGGAGAAGGATCACGGGTGCCCCTGAAACCTAGGGTCTGGCTCTGCGGTTGCTGCCCCAGCCCCAGTAAAGAAGAATCAAGTTCTAGGACCTGGTGTGTTCAAGGGCCATTTCTGAAGCATTCTTAACTCTTGCCTTGCAGGATACCATTCTTAAAGATTTCTTCCTACCCTTTCCTACCCCGGCTGCTCATATATATATCTATCTCTCCCTCTCCCTCTCTCTCCCTCTCTCTCTGTCTCTCTCTCTCTCTGTCTCTCTCTCTTATTTATTTATTTATTAAAATTTATTTATTTATGGCTGCGTTGGGTCTTCGTTGCTGCGCACGGGCTTTCTCTAGTTGTGGCAAGGGGGAGCCACTCTTCATTGCAGCGCACAGGCGCTTCTCATTTCAGTGGCTTCTCTTGTTGCTGAGCATGGGCTCTAGGCATGCAGGCTTCAGTAGTTGCGGCACATGGGCTCAGTAGTTGTGCCGCACGGGCTTAGTTGCTCCACGGCATGTGGGATCTTCCCAGACCAGGGATTGAACCTGTGCCCTCTGCATTGGCAGGCAGATTCTTAACCACTGTGCCACCAGGGAAGCCCCATGGCTGCTCCTTTTGAATTCCGTTTGCCGACTCCTTGTCTATCTGACCTCCAAAGAGAGTTTTTCAGGGTTTGGTTCTGCATCCTCTTCCCTTCTTAATCTACACCTTCTCACTAGAGGAGGCAGCAGCTTTAAATACTATTCATATGCTGATGGTTTAAAAATGTACATCTTCAGGGACTTCCCTGCTGGTGCAGTGGTTAAGAATACACCTGCCTGCAGTGGTTGAGAGTCCGCCTGCCGATGCAGGGGACACAGGTTCGTGCCCCGGTCCGGGAAGATCCCACATGCCGCGGAGTGGCTAGGCCAGTGAGCCATGGCCTTTGAGCCTGTGCGTCCGGAGCCTGTGCTCTGCAACAGGAGAAGCCACAACAGTGAGAGGCCCACGTACCTCAAAAAAAAAAAAAAAAAAAAAAAAGAATATGCCTGCCAATTCAGGGGACAAGGATTCGATCCCTGGTCTGGAAGATCCCACATGTTGTGGAGCAACTAAGCCCGTGCGCCGCAACTACTGAGCCTGTGCTCTAGAGCCTGTGAGCCACAACTACTGAGCCCACGCGCCATAACTACTGAAGCCCGCGCACCTAGAGCCTGTGCTCTGCAACAAGGGAAGCCACCACAATGAGATGCCTGCGCACCGCAATGAAGAGTAGCCCCCGCTCGCCGCAACTAGAGAAAGCCTGCGTGCAGCAATGAAGACCCAACGCAGCCAAAAATAAATAAAGTAAATAAATAATTTTTTTTTTTTAAGTACATCTTCAGCTCCTATCTTTCTGAAATCCAGCTGCTTCATTGGTTGCTCTGCTAGGAAGTTTCACAAGCAGCTCAAACTGATATCTTCAAAACTGAACTATGTTTTTTTCTCGAGAAACCTGTTTTCCACCCCGTCCCTGGCTCTCCTTGCCTTGTGAATGGCATCTCCACCCACTCAGCTGTTCCAGTCCCCAAATGAAGTCATTCTTGTCCTGCTCTTTCCCCAACACCTACAGCCAATCCATGAGAGAGTCCTGCCCAGTCCACCTTCAACATGTAGCTAGAAGCCATCTGCTTCTCTCCATCCCCACTGCTACTCTCTTCCCTTGCCTTCTTGTCTTTTGCAACAGCCAGTTATCTTTAGGAAAAGTAGCCTAGATTATGTCATTCCTGCTGAAAACACTTTAGTCATTCGAGGTGCTTTCTGAGATCCAAACTACAGGCACTGGGAAAAGAGCAGTGAATAAGACAGACTCCCTGCCTTCAAGAAGCTTATAGTCTAGTGAGGAAGAGTGGCAATAAGCATATCATGACACATATAAAGTAATTCAGGTATGATAAGTGCCATGAAGAAGGGAACACAGAGTAGAGACAAAGTGACAAAGGTGTAGGGGGCAGCGGCGGTGAGGGTAGTTGCGGGGGAGGTGTCCAGAGGCGCCCTCTGGAGGACAGAGCAGCTTTGCTCAATCACCACCTATTACAGCCCCGTGTGGCATGCAGAAGGAGGAAAACTAAATTTCCCAGACTCCTTTTCAGTTAGGGTCTGGATGTGATTTACATCCCACCCCTCAGACATACTTGCATAGACCTTGATTTGGAGCTATCTTAAATGGGAAAGAAGGGCCAGCCACAGAGCATCCACCTTGCTGGCACTGACCCGAATAGAGCCAATACAGCCCGGCTGTGGCCGCAGCTTCCTCTTGTAGCTGAAGGACCCTTGGTGGCCCAGTCCTCTGGAAGTCCTCCCTGGAACTCCAGCTACCCCACGGCTGGAAAATTCTTGACGTCTATAGGCACCCTTCCCCCTCTCCCCACCATGGACTCACGTCTAATATTTAATCAGGATAGAGACTCTGTCAAAATCTGAAACCGGCTACCATGGGGGGAAGAGGGCACAGGCAGTGAGCAAAAGACAGGATGCCAAGTGCAAAAGGGAGCTGGGAAGGGGACCCTTGCCTCATAGATGGGAGCATCTGGTCCTTCAAACTGGAGACCTGGAGAACACAGGGAAAAGGACAAAAAACAACATTTGAGAGGATGCCAAGGACTCCCTGATGCTCTCACCTTCCTGACTGACTCCTACACATCCCTCCAGAGCCCCTTTAAGTGTCACCTATCCAGAGAGTTTGCTGACCACTCCCCTCTCACCAGGGCTCTATTAGATGGTGTCCCATGGTCCTTCTCAAATTCCAGCAGTTCTAAAGCCACCAATGCCCACCCTCAGTTTTGGATGGGTGCTGTGAATTAATCCAGTCCCTTCTAGGTATCTCTGTTACTAAAGGGAAGGAAGCAATAGATAAATAATGAATTATCCTGAACACGCTCAGTTTCCTGGAATAGTCAAATTCATAGAGACAGAAAATAGAATGGTGGTTGCCAGGGACTGAGAGGAAAAGGGAGTTACTGTTAAATGGGTGCAGAGTTTCAGTTGGAAAGATGAAAAAGTTCTAGAGATGGTTGCTGGTGATGGTTGCAGAACAATGTGAATGTACTTAATGCCACAGAATTAGACACTTAAAAATGGTAAATTTTATGTTATGTATGTTTTACCACAATAAAAAAAGAACTACCCAAAATGGCAAATCATTTTTTAAATGACTATTCAAAAACACTAGCAATTCATCCGAAATGATTTTATTTTAGAATCTATCTCTGTTCTTATAATATGATCAGTTCAAGCTCTAATTCAGACATATTCTTCTTATGTGGCCTCAGATAACTCTGTGAAGTTGGCAAAATAATATTTACCTCACAGGGATGTGATGCTGAACTAAAAGAGTGTGTAAAATTCCCTTGTAGAGGAGAGTTTTAACTGGCATAAATATCCTTTGCCATATGCACTCCCTGGAGATGGGCTCATGCTTTGCCTGCTCCCATGATGCTGGAGGCCACCAAAAAGCCAATTATGTCCCAAGATTCCTCGATGCACATAGATTTCTGTCCTCTTCTGTTATCTCGGATACCCAGGGAGGTCACAGCTACTAAGGGCGATTCCCAGTGGTGGCAAGAGTGAGACTAATGAAATGGTTTCATTTCATTAAATGAAACCATATCAAGCTTCATTGTGCTGGGTACACAGCAGGTACCCTATGAATGACTGTTCCCTTCTGCTTCCTCCTTTTGCTTAAGAAGGAATAAGAAAGTTGCTCGGGTCTTTTCTGAACGGAGATGTACCTACCTGGGATGGGAACCGTGTGCAGGGGCATCACTTCCACCCCGTGGACAGGGTACCCAAAGGGCAGGTTGGGCTGAGCCAGCAGGGGCGGTGGGCGAGGCAGCCCTTCTCTGCAGAGAAACAAAACCATTGGCAGCTGCTTCGACGCCTGTCCCTAGTTAGTTCTTAAAGTGATGTTTGTACCCAGAGCTTTGGGCTGCCAATGGTGAGAAACTGAAAGTAGATTGGCCCGATCTGCCCTCCATTTTCTCTCCTCCTTTATTCCTGCCCCTCCCTCCAGCCTCTAATTCCGCACAGGAATTGAAGCAGATTACAACAAAGCACATTCAAAGTCAAAATCACAACCAGCAAAAAAGAAGAAGCAAAATAATCAGACCATATCGGCCAACCCAGCAGCAGTGGCTAAACACCAAAGACACATCTGAACTTCCTGGTAGGCAAGGTACAAAGTAATTGACAACCAATACGCTGGACAAAGGGCAAAGCAGACCAACTCCTGAACGGTGGTAAAACTTTTCTTGTCACTGAACAAATAAAATATATAAAACTTTATCTAGGAATGGATGTTGTCTCAATATTTTTAGAGCAACCACAGTGACCATTTCCAGGTGGCTTTGTTGTTGTAACAACCTTCAGTCAAACGCATAACACAATCCAGTGATATTTTGACTGTTTGAGGGACTAAAGGTAATACGGTTGTTAGGTAGGCTTCAGGGATCCGCTTAACCATGGAAATCATTTAGATTACCTGGAAGGAAGATTAGACTCCTGAAGTATTTACGGGAACATGAAAAGGACAAAATTTTTAAATGGAAAGGTACAGAAATAGGCAATTAACAGAAGAGGAAATACAAATGGCTAATAAATATATGGAACACGCTCAGCTGCAATATTAATCAGGGAAATGCAACTTTAAAAACAATGCAAAAAACAATGATACCTTTTCCTTGAAGCTTTAAAATGTTATGATAGCCAGTGTTGATCAGGTAGACAGTATGTAAATAAGGTACTACACTTACCGACTCTTCATGAAAGTGTGAATTAATATTGGTCCTCTTGAAGGCAATCTGGCCATATTTATTAAAAGCAGAAATAAGTATATCCTATGATTGAGTAATTCAGATGCTAGGTAAGGGGAGAAACTTGTGGTTGTCAACAGTAGGACATGCATAAGGAGGTTTGTTTCAGCACTGCCTGAAGTGAACATCCTTATACACATCTTAATAAATGAAAGAAAGAATGGAAGTATAATGTAATATTATTATAAATTATGTAAATGTAATAATGAAAAATTTGCAAAAATCTGAATATCTTTCAATAGGGGAATGGCTTAATAAAATTCATTGCATTCATATTCATAGCTGTATAGCAATTAAAAGGAATGAGTTGGATGTATCGAACGCTCTTAAAAATGTATCATTGAGGCTCCTGGTGTTGCTTGAGTGCTCATGTGGTGCAGACCTGGTACCTCTTTTGTGAAACGGCAGCTGAGGAGACTCCCGGCGCTCGGATGACGGACAAAAAGCCCAAGAGTTTGTGCATCTGAGTATAGTTTATCCAGAGTGTAATTACAACTGGGGGTGGGGGGCGTCCCTCAGACCGCAGGGGAAAATGTGAGGATCTTGAGCCCTTGAAGGGTTGAGGTGAGGAGAAAGCCCCAAGCAGGATCTTCTTTCCTGAGCATGGGGGACTGACTAGCAGAAAAATTTCCCAGAGCCGGGCCTCTTGGATACCCCTAAATTGGTAGCCAGCGTATCAGCCATTGAAAGCAGGCGCCTCAATGACTTGGCCCAGCCCGCTGTCCCCTGGAAAGCTTAGACACTTTGTGTGAAAGGGGCTTGTAAGGCAATATCTTGCTTACTCACTTGTCTGCCGCCAAGGGACACACAGCCATTGATATTCATGTATAATAGTGGTGTGTGAGATCTGGTTGTACTGACACAGGAGAGTCAATTGTTGAATTTTCAGGAACTTTGAAAGCCAGCTTTTAAACACAGCCAGTAATAAAAATTAAATTATATACATTTAAAATTAAATACAATGGGAACACAGGTAATAAATACTCAAAACTCTCCACTTCCAAATTATTTTACTACATTTTCCTATTATTCTGCTCTTGAGGTTATTTTCATCTATTGTGTCTGTGTGGTGGAGATATTTTATAACTGGAATTCAGTGATATCTTGTCTGTAGCTTGAAATCAGCCACAGTGTGATTATTAAACCACAGAAATTGGCAGACACTACAAGCCACTATCAAAAGACCATTGTGAAACATTTACACCACTGTTCATACTTCTCCCCCCAACATCCATAAACACACCTCCACACACACACGCAACACACAAATGTCCACCCCTCTTCTAAAAACACAAACTAATACACTGTACAAACTTTCTGCACCTTGATGCGGAAAGGTGCTATTCTACTTCACCTTCTAAAGGTACAGCGGGATCTACTTCATTCCTTTTTAATGCCTGAAGCTTCATCCTCCAAACTGCTTCTCTTCCCTCAGGAAGTGAATCACACCCAGAGCTCTGTCCAGAGTCACACATCACCCCATGCCTCTTATTCATTCATTTCTTGACTTGCCCAGCACAGTGCTAAACTGAGGACAAAGAGATCAATAAAGTTCCTTTCCTGGAAGGGTGAGAACCCAGAGCCAGACTCCAAAAGCTAGAATACAAAGTCATCTGTTCAGTAACAGAGGTCAGGCCAGCTCTGAATGTCACCTTTTTCTTGAAGTTCCTTTTTCAATTCTCAGAGCTAGATGCTGTTCTCCCTCTTAAAACCTAGCACATCCCTCCCTCTGACTGCTGTTATAACATTGAGCTTGGGATTGAACTCTTGAGTTCCATGCAATTTGCTGAAAACACTCCCTGGGCCACAGACTGCTCGTGTGCTCTGTGATGATGGTGGCGCAAGGAGGATGTGGTGGGGAGAGTGGCCACTTGACCCCGGTGGGAGGGCACAGTCTGTATCCCTCTATTATACTGTAAGCTCATTGAGAGATGTTGTCTAGATCAGCCCACTACTATAGATAAAATAGATAACCAACAAGGACCTACTGCATAGCACAGGGAACTCTACACAATATTCTGTATATAACTGAATCACTTTGCTGTACACCTGAAACTAACACAACATTGTAAATCAACTAGACTCCAATAAAATAATAAAAAATAAATTTTATAATCCAAAAAAAGGCCCCCTCTCTTGAGTCATCTCCTGCACCAAACTTCTGCCACACTGCACGGCTTGTGCTATCTTAGTTCCCCGACCAGGGATCGAGCCCAGGCCCGGCAGTGAAAGCTCAGAGTCCTAACCACTGGACAGCCAGGGAATTCCCCAAGCTTCTTTAAACTTGAGAGTCGCAGGAATGTCAGTGGCATCTCAGCAACCCCGACCAGAAGAGGAGGCCAGAGGGACAGAAAGGCAGCATCTTTTCTGTGGTTTGGGTTAAACAGGCGCTCCAAAATCATAAGGGACTTCGTTCGCTGGGAACAGAGTCTGTGCCCTGCAGACCAAGCCTTTTCCTGGTTCCGTGGTTTGGAATCACGTTCGCAATCAACACAGGTGCAGGAAGGTAGGGAACTGGCTGTAAAGTGGGCACAACAGGACACTGTGAGCCACAGGAAGGAAAGGTCAGACCAAGGTGGAATAACTTGTTATCTCACCAGATTCCATCATAGGCAAAGAGGCTCCTGACACGTTCCTCAGGTAGAAGCTTCAGCATCCCAGCAGCCGGAGCAGGGTGAGGGAGCCGTGGTTTGTGGTTACTGGACTGTGTATAAAGGTATACACTTCTGAACATAAATAACACAACGCCCAGGACCAAGAGTAAGACCGGCATCTTGAGGATCCACAGACATCTACAGCTGTTGGGACACAAAAGAGCAAAGGCTGTTAAAGTTATTTTTCTTGATTATGTAAACAAAAAAGACTTGATTGTGTAATATAGACGGGAACAGTAACTGGAGGAAAAACGTCAGTTAAACCTGTATCTTACACTACTTAGCAAGATTGATTTCTGTTAAATAGAAGAGTAAAGAATCAATTTGCAACAGAGAGACTCAATAAAAAATCAGAAATAAAAGAATAGGCGGGGGCTTCCCTGGTGGCACAGTGGTTGAGAGTCCGCCTGCCGATGCAGGGGACACGGGTTCGTGCCCCGGTCCGGGAAGATCCCACGTGCCGCGGAGCGGCTGGGCCTGAGAGCCATGGCCACTGAGCCTGCGTGTCCGGAACCTGTGCTCCGCAACGGGAGAGGCCACAGCAGTGAGAGGCCCGTGTACCGCAAAAAAAAAAAAAAAAAAAAAAAAGAATAGGCAAAAAGAGCCCAAGGGGAAATAAAGAGTAAGGTTTGCAATATTAACGTCAACACAGTTGAATTCGAGGCAAAAAAATTATTAAGTGGGACCAAAAGGATCACTTATCATGATCACATGCATGATCCAGAAAACAGACGTAGAGGTCATGACCTTTATCCATTAGATAATAGCATTAAAGCACACAAAGCAAAGAATGGCAGGACATGGAAGGAGAAGGATTACAAATACGAAGACAGTCATAGGTTCTAACCTTCTCACATCTAACACTCTAAAATCTCAGTCCTTAACGGATCAAGTCTCAAAAATATATAAAGCAATAGAGCAACTAAATTATAGAACTCATATTCTGTTAAAGAGCTTTTAGAACATTTACAAAAATGGGCCACTTATTTGAACACAAAGAAAACCATAATAAAGTAGAAATCGTTCAGATTATACACTCCACACTCTGACAAGTACAATCAAAATGAAACCTGTAATAATAAGCCCCCTCTCCCAACAATGTGGAAAAATTTTTTTAAAGCTTTCCAAAGCAAGTGTTTGAATCAAGGACAACATTAGGACAAAAATATAAAACTAATGAGGGTACTACATACAAAACTGTGGAACACACTAAAACTACACTGAGAGGAAAATTTGAAGCTTTAAATACAAATTTCTGATCACAAGACATAAAATTAATAAATTAAACAATCAAATAAGAAGTTTGAAAATAGATAACAAAATGAATCTAAGAAAAGCAGAAACAAGGACTTAATAACAATGCAAATGGAAAGTGGCAAATTAGAAAGAAACCTGAAATGAAATAATTGCTAAATCTAAGCACTGAGGAGAAAATTTTTGAGATACCTGCCTACTTTATAACCTCCCTGCTCTAAGACTCTTCTCCTGACCCACAGAGGTGACACCTATGAGTCTAGTTGTACCACACGATGCTCCCCTGGCCATGGCTGATTGGACCAAGGGTGGACACCTCTGAGCTGGGCTGATCAGCCAGAACTTATTCCCAGGAATCAGGAAGCAGAGATATTGATCAGTTAAACCTGGTCCCCTGAACTGAGAATAGAGGGGAGGAGAGAAGGGAGAGGAGATAGAAGATGAGCGACACAAGAAGCCTAGATCTTGAATAGCTAGATGAAAAAGATGACTTTCTAGAAAAACACAAATAACCTAAACAGATCTGTAAAAGTGAAAAAAAATTGAGGAAGTTGTCAAAGGCCTATGTACTCAACAAAGTCCCAAATCCATGTTTCATAAGTAAACAACTCAATGCCAATTTATAAAAACCAGTTTTAGGGACTTCCCTGTTGGCGCAGTGGTTAGGACTCATGCTCCCAATGCAGGGGGCCCGGGTTCAATCCCTGGTCAGGGAACTAGATCCCACGTGCATGCCACAACCAAGAGTTCGCATGCCACAACTAAGGAGCCAGCAAGCCGCAACTAAGGAGCACACGTGCCGCAACTAAGGAGCCAGCGAGCCACAACTAAGACCCAGCACAACCAAATAAATAAATTAAATAAATATTTAAAAAAAAGTTTTACAGCGATGCAAATGTAGGTATAGATGAATAATGATGTAAACATGCTAAACAAATATTAGCAAATACAGTACAGTGGTATCCTAAATGAAAGATTCACCACTAACAAATGGAGTTTTCTCTAGGAGAGCAAGGATGTCTCAGTGCTATAGTGTGGCTGAACCACTCTGACTCCATTTTGTCAGCTTATCTTAGGCCCACAGTCCTACTCGCGCCCCTTTCTTTTCTTTTCCTTTTTTAAAGAATGACAGCGTCATCAAATTCATTACACAATTTTCAACCTAACAAAAAGAAACAAATCACCGACAACAGAGGGACGTGGTCTTGACCTTTTTGAGGGTTGGGTTTTTTTCCTTTTGCCGTCAGGAAATAAAACTAAGAATTATGTCACTGAGTAAAAACGAAAGTGGGGAGAAAAAAATTCTCCAGGTAAATGGCTTCTCTGGTATTCTATAGTTTTTTTCTCCTTCAACTGTTACCTGCTCCCTTTTCCATGTCATCGAGCCTACTCACAAGGAATGTGCCCAAGCAAGGTAAGTTTCCTATCAACTTTTCCCCTGGCCTTTTCAGTCCTGGAAGGACGCCTTTTGCTGACGCAGACGGTTAAGGGTCATAAGAGCCCCAAGGGGAGGGGAAAATAACCCAGTTCCCATTAATATGGACATGATTCTCCCTAGTAGTCAGATTCTATTTTTAGCTTTGGCCCTTTAAATCCCCCTGTACCCTTTTCTGCAGCACAGAGTGCAGCTTCGAATGCCTATGGATCAAATGCCTCTGGATCCTCTGCCAGAGCCAGCCCATATGTAAGTTACCCACAATAAACTCATAACTGCACTTCATGGAGTTGCCTGCTTCGTTTTCCGGTATCAAAGTTCATTCTCAGTTAGAAGGATATTATTCGATGTCTCTGCCTCCCAACAATCACACAATTTATTAATAAATTTCACCAAGAGAAAATTCAGGTCAGGAGAAAACCCAATATGATTATATTGACAGATGATTTTTTTTTAATAAATTTATTTATTTATTTTTGGCTGCGTTGGGTCTTCGTAGCTGCACGCGGGCTTCTCATTGCGGTGGCTTCTTTTGTTGCAGAGCACAGGCTCTAGGCACGCGGGCTTCAGTAGATGTGGCTCGCGGGATTTAGAGCGCAGGCTTAGTAGTTGTGGCGCACAGACTTAGTTGCTCCGTGGCATGTGGAATCTTCCCTGACCAGGGATAGAACCCATGTCCCCTGCACTAGCAGGCAGATTCTTAACCACTGCGCCACAAGGGAAGCCCTTGACAGATGATTTTAAAAGTATTTAATAAAATCCAACATCCATTCTTAATTTGTTAAACATCCCTCATTTAAGAAAGGACCAAAAACGTCTCCCAAGGCAATAGAAAAGCAAAAATAAACAAATGGAATCTAATCAAACTTACAAGCTTTTGCACAACAAAGGAAACCATAAACAAAACAAAAAGACAACCTAGGACTGGGAGAAAATATTTGCAAATAATGTGACTGACAAGGGCTTAATTTCCAAAACATACAAACATACAATTCAATAACAAAAAAACAAACAACTCAATCAAAAATGGGAGAAGACCTAAATAGACATTTCTCCAGAGAAGACATACAGATGGCCAAGAGGCATATGAAAAGATGCTCATCATCGCTAATTATTAGAGAAATGCAAATCAAAACTACAACGAGGTACCACGTCACACCAGTCAGAATGGCCATCACTAAAAAGTCTACAAATAATAAATGTTGGAGAGGGTGTGGAGAAAGGGAACTCTCCTACACTGCTGCTAGGAATGTAAATTGGTGCAGCCACTATGGAGAAACTAAATCAGAGCTACCATATGATCCAGCAATCCCACTCCTGGGCATATACCCAGACAAAACTATAATTCGAAAAGATACATGCACCCCTATGTCCATAGCAGTACTATTTACAATAGCCAGACCCCCTGGAAACAGCCTAAATGTCCATTGTCAGATGAATGGATAAAGAAGATGTGGGGTGTGTGTGTATATATATAATATATATATAATATATATATATAATATATATACACACACACACAAACACACACACAATGGAATATTACTCAGCCATAAAAAATAAAATAATAATACCATTTGCAGCAACATGGATGGACCTGGAGATTACTGAGCAAAGTAAGTCAGAAAGAGAAAGACGAATACCATATGATATCACTTATATGTGAAATCTAAAATATGACACAAATGAACATATCTATAAAATTGAAACAGACTCACAGACATAGAGAACAGACTTGTGGTTGCCAAGGGAGAAGTGGGAGTGGGGGAGTGAAGGACTGGGAGTTTGGGATTAGCAGATGCAAACTATTATACAGAGAATGGGTAAACAACACGGTCCTACTGCATAGCACAGGGAACTATATTCAATATCCTGTGATAAACCATAATGAAAAAATATGAAAAAGAATATATATATATGTACAACTGAGTCACTTTGCTGTACAGCAGAAATTAACACATTGTAAATCAACTATAATAAAAAATTTTTAAAAAGAAAGGACCTAAAAGAAATGACATCACACTAATAATCGTAAGCACACCTAACATCTGGATCTTGGTTTACATACAGTATTCCCTTCTAAAGGAAATCAGAGCCCCTTGGAGAAATGGTTGATTCTGGCTTTGGGGCAAGGAAAATTCAAAGCAAGTCTGGAATATCCCGTGGTGTCAGAAAGGAAGGAAGCTATCTAAGAAGACCACAGTTATGTCCAAAGAAAAAGAAGCCAGTTTAGGGTCTTCTACCAGCCATATTTGGGACAATTGATACATCAACAAGAACAATGGCTATAATTAACTATAACACATTGAATAAAATAAAATAAAACCCATGAGGCTTCCCTGGTGGCACAGTGGTTGAGAGTCCGCCTGCTGATGCAGGGGACACGGGTTCGTGCCCCGGGCCGGGAGGATCCCACGTGCCACGGAGCGGCTGGGCCCGTGAGCCATGGCCGCTGAGTCTGCGCGTCCAGAGCCTGTGCTCCGCAACGGGAGAGGCCACAACAGTGAGAGGCCCGCGTACCGCAAATAAATAAATAAATAAATAAAACCCATGAAACTAATGATACCCAAGGGGAAAAAATGCAAGGGGTGAGTGGGGTACTTAAAAAAAAAAAAACTTTTTAATTATAGAAAAAAATCCAAGTAAATACAAAAAATAAAGAGAAAAATAAAATAAATTTTACTGTACCGATTACCCACCTTCTACTCCTGTACAAAATGGATTTATCTATTTCTTTACCTATTTCCCTCACTGCTCAAATCATTTTGAAGAAAATTTTGACATCATATCATTTCATCAGCAAATATTCTATCTCTGAAGGGTAATGTGGTAGTTTTGTACTCAAACGAACCGAGCTGGAACCACGTTTCCTTGAATTCCCTTCCCTGTGTAACGCCAGGTTAGTGATGGCCACAAGAGAAATTTGCATGAGATTTAGAGGCACTGCAGGTACTGGCAAGTTCCATCCACTTGATCCTCTTTCCCTCGACTCTGGGTCCAGCACTCCTTCCCAACTACTGGTCCTGCTGACCAGCTACCCCAGGTTCACTACCAGAACTTCCTCTGAGAATTCACAGTAGTGGTAACCATGAGGGACAAGCTTTCATATACTTCTCCAGCAACTCTGTTTGTGGCTGTACTCCAGAAAAACAGATGCTTCTGAATTCTTTCTTTTTTTCTTTTTAAAATTTATTTATTTCTTAAATTTTTGGCTGCATTTGGGCCTTTGTGGCTGCGCACAAAAAAAACTTTCTCTAGTTGGCGGCGAACGGGGTCTACTCTTCGTTGTGGTGCGCAGGCTTCCCATTGCGGTGGCTTCTCTTGTTGCAGAGCATGGGCTCTAGGTGTGCAGGCTTCAGTAGTTGTGGCACACGGGTTTAGTTTCTCCGTGGCATGTGGGATCTTCCCAGACCAGGGCTCAAGCCCATGCCCCCTGCACTGGCAGGCAGATTCTTAACCACTGCGCCACCAGGGAAGCCCTGCTTCTGAATTCTTGCAAGTTCCAGCTCATTCACCTGTGACAAGGTGGCTGGTGACTTTTCTCTAATTCTTTTTTTTTTTTTGGAACTTTTTTTCCCCAGCTTGTCCCACAATTGTGTTAATTCCTATAAAAAATATTTCTTATTCTGCAATACTCATAGAAGTTTTCCTTCTTTGCTTAAGGCTTCAGATAAGGGTTCTTACACAGACACACAATACCATTATCAGCTAAAAATCTAACAATCATTTTCTAATACCATCAAATGTCCACAGAGTTTAACTTTCCCTTTTGTCTTTTTTTTTTTTTTTTAAGGATCAAAGCAGAATCCAAATAAGGTCCATACACTGGTTGATATGTCTCATCAGTTCCTTTTAATATACAGATTCCCCTATATCTCTCTCTTTTTTTCTTGCAACTTATTTGTTGAAGGAACCATGTTGTTTATCCTACATGATTTGGATTTTCCACATCTGGACTGTGCTGATTTCAGCCCCCTGGGTCATGTTCCTTTGCCCCTGTATTTTCTATAAATTTGTAGTTAGATCAAGAGGCTCAGTCAAATTCAGGTTTGATTTCTGAGAAAACTACTTCATAGGTGATGGTGCGTGCCCCTCCATCCGGGAGGCGAGGCACAGAATAGCTCATCATCTCTCTTTCAGGGGATATTAGCAGCCATTTGATGCTTGCCCAAATCACTGGTTCTGAGTATTTTTGGTCTCAGGACCTCTTTATAATCTTAAAAATTATGGAGGACCCCCAAAGAGCTTTTGTATTTGTGGCTTATATCTGTCAATGTTTACCATTTTGGAAATTAAATTTGAGGAGTTTTTAGAAGTATTTATTAATTCAGAAGTAAAATAATAAGCGCATTACATGTTAACACAAATAACATATTTTATGGAAAAAAACTACATTTTTCCAAATAAAAAGTAGTGAGAAAAGTGGCGTCGTTTAACATTTTTGCCTATCTAATGTTTAGCTTAATAGATAAAATGAATCCTCACATTGTTTCTGCATTCAATCTGTTATGATATGTTGTTTGGTTGAAGTATATGAAGAAAATACGGCCCCACAGATGTATAACTGGAAAAGGGAGAAACATTTTAATCGCGTTTTCAGATAATTGTGGATATTCATCTTTGATACCACACCAAAAATCAAGAAGTGGTAGTTTCTTAAAAGATTAGCAGCCCTCCAGGACCCCCGACGGGGCCCTGCACTCCTGGAAGCTCCCTCCCCCGGCGCCCCCTCCCTCCCAGAAGGCCTCGGGGCAGAGCGGTCCTACACCCTGCGCCCAGAACGGAGCCCGCGTTTCCGCAGAGCTGGAACTCCCGGCTCGGGGTCTCTTCCTCCGCCGTCGCGGAACTGCCCCGGAGCCCGAGGGGAGGGCGGCCTCACTGAGGCTGCCGGCTCTGGAGAGGCCCCGGCGGCCGAAGCTGCGACAGTAGTGGGGACAGCGGGCCGGAATCATCGTACCTGGGGGGGTTTGGAGAAGATGGCGGAAGAGTAAGACGCGGAGATCACTTTCCTCCCCACAGATACACCAGAAATACATGTACACGTGGAACAACTCCGACAGAACACCTACTGAACGCTGGCAGAAGACCTCAGACCTCCCAAAAGGCAAGAAACCCCCCACGTACCTGGGTAGGGCAAAAGAAAAAAGAATAGACAGAGACAAAAGGACAGGGACAGGACCTGCACCAGTGGGAGGGAGCCGTGAAGGAGGAAGGGTTTCCACACACTAGGAAGCCCCTTCGCGGGCGGAGATGGCGGGTGGCACAGGGGGAAAGCTTCGGAGCCGCGGAGGAGAGCACAGCAACAGGGGTGCGGGGGGCAAAGCGGGGAGATTCCCGCACAGAGGATCCGGCCGACCGGCACTCACCAGCCCGAGAGGCTCGTCTGCGCACCCGCTGGGGCGGGCGGGGCTGGGAGCTGAGGCTCGGGCTTCTGTCGGGAGCGCAGGGAGAGGACTGGGGTTGGCGACTTGAACATAGCCTGAAGGGGTTAGTGCGCCACGGCTGGCCGGGAGGGAGTCCGGGGAAAAGTCTGGACCTACCGAAGAGGCAAGAGACTTTTTCTTACCTCTTTGTTTCCTGGTGCTCGAGGAGAGGGGATTAAGAGCGCTGCTTAAAGGAGCTCCAGAGACGGGCGCGAGTCGCGGCTAAAATCGCGGACCCCAGAGACAGACATGAGACGCTAAGGCTGCTGCTGCCGCCACCAAGAAGCCTGTGTACGAGCACAGGTCACTCTCCACACCCCCCTTCCGGGGAGCCTGTGCAGCCCGCCACTGCCAGGGTCCCGGGATCCAGGGACAACTACCCCGGAAGAACGCACGGCGCGCCTCAGGCTGGTGCAACGTCACGCCGTCCTCTGCCGCCGCAGGCCCGCCCTGCGCTCCATGCCCCTCCCTCCCCCGCGGCCTGAGTGAGCCAGAGCCCCCGAATCAGCTGCTCCTTTAACCCCGTCCTGCCTGAGCGAAGAACAGACGCCCTCCAGCGACCTACACGTAGAGGCGGGGCCAGATTCAAAGCTGAACCCCGGGAGCTCTGAGAACAAAGAAGAGAAAGGGAAAGCTCTCCCAGCAGCCTCAGAAGCAGCGGATTAAAGCGCCACAATCAACTTGATGTACGTGCATCTGTGGAATACATGAATAGACAACGAATCATCCCAAATTGAGGAGGTGGACTTTGGGAGCAAGATATATTATTTTTTTCCCCTTTTCCCCTTTTTGTGAGTGTGTATGTGTATGCTTCTGTGTGAGATTTTGTCTGTATAGCTTTGCTTTCACCATTTGTCCTAGGGTTCTGACCATCCAGTTTTTTATCTTTTTTTGTTTTTTTACTTTTTAAAACTTCTTTCTTAATAATTATTTTTTATTTTAATAACTTTAGTTTATTTTATCTTACTTTATTTTATCCTCTTTCTTTCTTTCTATTTTTTCTCCCTTTTATTCTGAGCCGTGTGGAGGACAGGCTCTTGGTGCGCCAGCCAGGCGTCAGGACTGTGCCACTGAGGTGGGAGAGCCAGGTTCAGGACACTGGTCCACAAGAGACCTCCCAGCTCCACATAATATGAAACGGTGAAAATCTCCCAGAGAGCTCCATCTCAACGCCAAGACCCAGCTTCATTCAGCGAGCAGCAAGCTACAGTGCTGGACACCCTAAGCCACACAACTAGCAAGACAGGAACACAGCCCCACCCATTAGCAGAGAGGCTGCCTAAAATCATAATAAGTCCACAGACACCCCAAAACACACCACCAGACGTGGACCTGCCCACCAGAGAGACAAGATCCAGCCTCATCCACCAGAACACAGGCACTAGTCCCCTCCACCAGGAAACCTACACAACCCACTGAACCAACCTTAGCCACTGGGGACAGACACCAAAAACAATGGGAACTACGAACCTGCAGCCTGCGAAAAGGAGACCCCAAACACAGTAAGATAAGCAAAATGAAAAGACCGAAAAACAGCAGATGAAGGAGCATGGTAAAAACCCACCAGACCTAACAAATGAATAGGAAATAGGCAGTCTACCTGAAAAAGAATTCAGAATAATGATAGTAAAGATGATCCAAAATCTTGGAAATACAATAGAGAAAATGCAAGAAACATTTAACAAGAACCTAGAAGAACTAAAGAGGAAACAAGCAATGATGAACCACAATAAATGAAATTAAAAATACTCTAGAAGGGATCAATAGCAGAATAACTGAGGCAGAAGAATGGATAAGTGACCTGGAAGATAAAATAGTGGAAATAACTACTGCAGAGCAGAATAAAGAAAAAAGAATGGGGCTTCCCTGGTGGCGCAGTGGTTGAGACTCCACCTGCCGATGCAGGGGACATGGGTTCATGCCCCGGTCCGGGAAGATCCCACATGCCGCGGAGCGGCTGCGCCCGTGAGCCATGGCCGCTGAGCCTGCGCATCCGGAGCCTGTGCTCTGCAACGGGAGAGGCCACGGCAGTGAGAGGCCCGTGTACCACAAAAAAAAAAAAAAAAAGAAAAGAAAAAAGAATGAAAAGAACTGTGGACAGTCTCAGAGACCTCTGGGACAATATTAAACGCAGCAACATTCGAATTATAGGGGGTCCCAGAAGAAGAAGAGAAAAAGAAAGGGACTGAGAAAATATTTGAAGAGATTATAGTTGAAAACTTCCCTAATATGGGAAAAGAAATAGTTAATAAAGTCCAGGAAGCACAGAGAGTCCCATACAGGATAAATCCAAGGAGAAACATGCCAAGACACATATTAATCAAACTGTCAAAAATTAAATACAAAGAAAACATATTAAAAGCAGCAAGGGAAAAACAACAAATAACACACAAGGGAATCCCCATAAGGTTAACAGCTGATCTTTCAGCAGAAACTCTGCAAGCCAATAGGGAGTGGCAGGACATATTTAAAGTGATGAAGGAGAAAAACCTACAACCAAGATTACTCTATCCAGCAACGATCTCATTCAGATTTGATGGAGAAATTAAGACCTTTACAGACAAGCAAAAGCTGAGAGAGTTCAGCACCACCAAACCAGCTTTACAACAAATGCTAAAGGAACTTCTCTAGGCAAGAAACACAAGAGAAGGAAAAGACCTACAGTAACAAACCCAAAACAATTAAGAAAATGGTAATAGGAACATACATATCGATAATTACCTTAAATGTAAATGGATTAAATGCTCCCACCAAAGGACACAGACTGGCTGAATGGATACAAAAACAAGACCCATATATATGCTGTCTACAAGAGGCCCACTTCAGACGTAGGGACACATTCAGACTGAAAGTGAGGGGATGGAAAAAGATATGCCATGCATATGGATATCAGAAGAAAGCTGCAGTAGCAATTCTCATGTCAGACAAAATAGACTTTAAAATAAAGACTATTACAAGAGACAAAGAAGGACACTACATAATGATAAAGGGATCGATCCAAGAAGAAGATATAACAATTGTAAATATTTATGCACCCAACATAGGAGCACCTCAATACATAAGGCAAATGCTAACAGGCATAAAAGGAGAAATCGACAGTAACACAATCATAGTAGGGGACGTTAACACCCCATTTTCACCAATGGACAGATCATCCAAAATGAAAATAAATAAGGAAACACAAGCTTTAAATGATACATTAAACAAGATGGACTTAATTGATATTTATAGGACATTCCATCCAAAAACAACAGAATACACATTTTTGTCAAGTGCTCATGGAACATTCTCCAGGATAGATCATATCTTGGGTCACAAGTCTAGCCTTGGTAAATTTAAGAAAATTGAAATCGTATCAAGTATCTTTTCCAACCACAACGCTATGAGACTAGATATCAATTACAGGAAAAGATCTGTAAAAAATACAAACACATGGAGGCTAAACAATACACTACTTAATAACCAAGTGATCACTGAAGAAATCAAAGAGGAAATCAAAAAATACCTAGAAACAAATGACAATGGAGACACGATGACACAAAACCTATGGGATGCAGCAAAAGCAGTTCTAAGAGGGAATTTTATAGCAACACAATCCTACCTTAAGAAACAGGAAACATCTCAAATAAACAACTTAACCTTGCACCTAAAGCAATTAGAGAAAGAAGAACAAAAAAACCCCAAAGTCAGCAGAAGGAAAGAAATCATAAAGATCAGATCAGAAATAAATGAAAAAGAAATGAAGGAAACGATAGCAAAGATCAATAAAACTAAAAGCTGGTTCTTTGAGAAGATAAACAAAATTGATAAACCATTAGCCAGACTCATCAAGAAAAAAAGGGAGAAGACTCAAATCAATAGAATTAGAAATGAAAAAGGAGAAGTTACAACAGACACCGCAGAAATACAAAGCATCCTAAGAGACTGCTACAAGCAACTCTATGCCAATAAAATGGACAAACTGGAAGAAATGGACAAATTCTTAGAAATGCAAAACCTGCCGAGACTGAACCAGGAAGAAATAGAAAATATGAACAGACCAATCAGAAGCACTGAAATTGGAACTGTGATTAAAAATCTTCCAACAAACAAAAACCCAGGACCAGATGGCTTCACAGGTGAATTCTATCAAACATTTAGAGAAGAGCTAACACCTATCCTTCTCAAACTCTTCCAAAATATAGCAGAGGGAGGAACACTCCCAAACTCATTCTGTGAGGCCACCATCACCCTGATACCAAAACCAGACAAAGATGTCACAAAGAAAGAAAACTACAGGCCAATATCACTGATGAACATACATGCAAAAATCCTCAACAAAATACTAGTAAACAGAATCCAACAGCACATTAAAAGGATCATACATGGGCTTCCCTGGTGGCACAGTGGTTGAGAGTCCGCCTGCCAATGCAGGGGACACAGGTTCGTGCCCCAGTCCAGGAAGATCCCACATGCCGTGGAGCAGCTGGGCCCGTGTGCCATGGCCGCTGAGCCTGCGCGTCCGGAGTCTGTGCTCCGCAACAGGAGAGCCACAACAGTGAGAGGCCTGCGTACCGCAAAAAAAAAAAAAGGACCATACACCATGATCAAGTGGGGTTTATTCCAGGAATGCAAGGATTCTTCAATATACACAAATCAATCAACGTGTTACACCATATTAACAAATTGAAGGAGAAAAACCATATGATCATCTCAATAGATGCAGAGAAAGCTTTCGGCAAAATTCAACACCCATTTATGATAAAAACCCTGCAGAAAGTAGGCATAGAGGAAACTTTCCTCAACATAATAAAGGCCATATATGACAAACCCACAGCCAACATCGTCCTCAATGGTGAAAAACTGAAACCATTTCCACTAAGATCAGGAACAAGACAAGGTTGCCCACTCTCACCACTATTATTCAACAGAGTTTTGGAAGTTCTAGCCACAGCAATCAGAGAAGGAAAAGAAATAAAAGGAATCCAAATCGGAAAAGAAGAAATAAAGCTGTCACTGTTTGCAGATGACATGATACTATACATAGAGAGTCCTAAAGATGCTACCAGAAAACTACTAGAGCTAATCAATGAATTTGGTAAAGTAGCAGGATACAAAATTAATGCACAGTAATCTCTGGCATTCCTATACACTAATGATGAAAAATCTGAAAGTGAAATTAAGAAAACACTCCCATTTACCAGTGCAGCAAAAAGAATAAAATATCTAGGAATAAACCTACCTAAGGAGACAAAAGACCTGTATGCAGAAAATTATAAGGCACTGATGAAAGAAGTTAAAGATGATACAAATAGATGGAGAGTATACCATTTTCTTGGATTGGAAGAATCAACATTGTGAAAATGACTCTACCACCCAAAGCAATCTACAGATTCAATGCAATCCCTATCAAACTACCACTGGCATTTTTCACAGAGCTAGAACAAATATGTCACAATTTGTATGGAAACACAAAAGACCCCAAATAGCCAAAACAATCTTGAGAACGAAAAATGGAGCTGGAGGAATCAAGCTCCCTGACTTCAAACTATACTACAACGCTACAGTAAACAAGACAGTATGGTACTGGCACAAAAACAGAAACATAGATCAATGGAACAGGATAGAAAGCCCAGAGATAAACCCACGCACATATGGTCACCTTATCTTTGATAAAGGAGGCAGGAATGTACAGTGGAGAAAGGACAGCCTCTTCAATAAGTGGTGCTGGGAAAACTGGACAGGTACATGTAAAAGTATGAAATTAGAACACTCCCTATCACCATACACAAAAATAAACTCAAAATGGATTAAAGACCTAAATGTAAGGCCAGAAACTATCAAACTCTTAGAGGAAAACATAGGCAGAACACTCTATGACATAAATCACAGCAAGATCCTTTTTGACCCACCTCCTAGAGAAATGGAAATAAAAACAAAAATAAACAAATGGGACCTAATGAAACTTAAAACTTTTGCACAGCAAAGGAAACCACAAACAAGACCAAAAGACAACCCTCAGAATGGGAGAAAATATTTGCAAATGAAGCAACTGACAAAGGATTAATTTCCAAAATTTACAAGCAGCTCATGCAGCTCAATAACAAACAACCCAATCCAAAAATGGGCAGAAGACCTAAATAGACATTTCTCCAAAGAAGATATACAGACTGCCAACAAACACGTGAAAGAATGCTCAACATCATTAATCATTAGAGAAATGCAAATCAAAACTACAATGAGGGCTTCCCTGGTGGCGCAGTGGTTGAGAGTCCGCCTGCCGATGCTGGGGACACGGGTTCGTGCCCCGGTCTGGGGGGATCCCACGTGCCGCGGAGCGGCTTGGCCCGTGAGCCATGGCCGCTGAGCCTGCGCGTCCAGAGCCTGTGCTCCGTAACGGGAGAGGCCACGGCAGTGAGAGGCCCGCGTACCACACACACACACAAACACACACACACACACAAACACACACCAAAAAAAACTACAATGAGGTATCATCTCACACCAGTTAGAATGGGCATCATCAGAAAATCAGGGTCTGGGGTGATGCTGAGGGTGGAGGAGGGGTGGTGAGTAATGGAAGATGCTGGGAGAGGGGTGTTTAGAGGGTTGACCCAGAGAAGGTTGCCCAGAAGAAGAAAATTAGAATTCCTGTAATTTCTCGGGGGCTTTGGGTAGGTTTCTTGGGGGCTGGTTTTGAAGCCAAAATCTGACTCTTAGTAATGGAAATTTTGGTGTGTATGTGTGTGTGACTCTCGTTTTCCAGCCCTAAGTCAATGAATTTTTTGTACACTGTTACATTAAAATCCACTGGTATGACTTGGACTTTGAATGCATCTTTTACCTACTCATGATTTTATTACACTATACATTAGTCATATGGAAAATATTGGTTAACTGAGTTATGCTGATCCCGCAAATGCTTATGCATTTATTTATTTATTTATTTATTTATTTATTAGCTGTGTTGGGTCTTTGTTGCTGCGCACTGGCTTTCTCTAGTTGCGACGAGCGGGGGCTACTTTTCCTTGTGGTGCTCGGGCTTATCATTGTCGCAGCTTCTCTTGTTGCGGAGCACAGGCTCTAGGCGTGAGGGCCTCAGTAGTTGCAGCACGTGAGCTCAGTAGTTGTGGCGCACGGGCTTAGTTGCTCCGCGGCATGTGGGATCTTCCTGGACCAGGGCTCGAACCCGTATCCCCTATATTGGCAGGCGGATTCTTAACCACTGCGCCACCAGGGAAGCCCTGCTGATGTATTTTTAATGCAATATCGAGAATTCACATTCATTAATATCAACACCAATCTCATCAGAAAAGTCTTTAAATATTAAGACTGTCAAACTCATTGCGGTGGAAATAAGTTTTACAAAGTTCTAATTTATGGAAAGCTTGAACTTTATGATTGGCAACTAATACTGGCAACTGGTGCATCACATGGTCCATTTTTTTGAGAAGACATCTACCCAGTACAGAAGTCTGAATAACCAGCTTATTCTTATTCATTCTTATTCTTTCAAGCAAAAAACATTTCCTTTAAAAAGCATCTACTTCAGGGGCTGCCCTGGTTGCGCAGTGGTTAGGAATCCACCTGCCAGTGCGGGGCACATGGGTTCGAGCCCTGGTCCGGGAAGATCCCACATGTCACGGAGCAGCTAAGCCCGTGCACCACATCTACTGAGCCTGTGCTCTAGAGCCCGCGAGCCACAACTACTGAAGCCCGCGCTCTACAGCCAGTGCTGGGCAACAAGAGAAGCCACGGCAATAAGAAGCCCGTGCACTGCAACAAAGAGTAGTCCCCGCTCACTGCAACTAGAGAAGGACTGGGCGCAGCAACAAAGACCCAACGCAGCTAAAAACAGAAAAAGAAAAAAAGAGATTTCCATTAAAAAGCAGCTACTTCAGGGTCTTCCCTGGTGGTGCAGTGGTTAAGGATCCACCTGCCAGTGCGTGGGACACGGGTTAGAGCCCTGATCCAGGAAGATCCCACATGCCACGGAGCAGCCAAGCCTGTGTGTCACAACTACTGAGCCTGTGCTCTAGAGCCCGTGAACCACAACTACTGAGCTCACGTGCCACAACTACTGAAGCCTACGCGCCTAGAGCCTGTGCTCCGTAACAAGAGAAGCCACCACAATGAGAAGCTCACACACCACCATGAAGAGTAGCCCCCTGCTCGCCACAACTAAAGAAAGCCCTCCTGCAGCAATGAAGACCCAATACAGCCAAAAATAAATAAGTTAAAAAAAAAAAAAGAAAAGCAGCTACTTCAGCTCGCTACTCAAATTGCACAAGCACTTTTTCTTGAGACAACAATCACTGTACTTCAGTCTCTGTCAGGAATGTTTTACGTGTACCTATCATCAAAAAATCTACTTAAAATTGACACTTTTTAAAAAAAAAATCAATCGATTTTACTGTTTCATCAAGGATATTCTGAAGTAAACTGGCTTTTTTCCCTGAGTGTGGTGGGAAAGTACAACTCCCACCAGTTCAAGCTAAGGTACCAGCAGCAGTTTTGCCCATCATTGCCTTTGCATCATCAGTGCAAATGTCAGCACAGTGAAAAAAGCAAGTAGCATCTTACTATTATCATGAAATAGTTTTCACCTTGCAGACTCCCTGAGGGTCACTGGGACCCTCGGGATTCTACGGCCCACAATTGGAGAAGCCCTGCTCTAGCGCATTCTTCTACAGGCCTTTCCTTCCCTAATTTTAGAAGCTCTTGATGTACAGAGATATTCACCTTTTGTCTGTGGTGTAAATAGCTAAGGTTGTCTTTCCCAATTTGTCACTTGTCTTTTTTCTTTAAAAAAAAATGTTTAATTGTGGGAATAAACATAAAGTTTACCACCTTAACCATTTCTAAGTGTACAGCTCAGTAACGTTAAGTATATTGTTCACATTGTTGTACAATGGACCTCCAGAACTTTTCCCTTTTTTCTTTGCTTATATTTTTGCATGCAAATATATTTTATCAATTTTTCTGTAATTGAAATCTTAATCTTTTATCAATTTTTCTGTAATTGAAATCTTAATCTTCCATTGAAGAAAAAAAGCTCCTCTTTACAAAAAAATGAAAATTAATGTATGTAGGAGAAATGATAGAATTAGAGAAATAAATCACCACTTTGCTACCACCAATGTAATAAATGATTCTGGCCAGGACCATCAATGCATGTTAAAACCAGCGGGTGGAAGGCTGTTGGGGAGCAGGATATTGAATGGTGCCAACGTCCAGATTGCTTACTATTTACAAAGAGAAAAAAACTCACCTTTACAATGGAATGATCAGGTAGTCACTACCTTAACCACGTGATCCAAATGAGCATCACTAATAGTGAGACAGCCTAACAAAATGTCCCCCTGATATGATGTGATATGAAGCACACAAATCACTTATGGAGTATTAATGCCAAAAATGTTTGTTGAATCAACATGTAATCAAGACTCAGAGACCTCACTACCAGTTTATAGGAAATAACAGCAGATAAAAAAGCAAACTGAATAACACCATCAACAACTATCAGACACATCAGGATGTGGAACGTTCTGTAAGACAACTGGCCTGGACTCTTCAAAAAGACAATGCTATGAAAAGAGAAAAAAGAAAAAAGTGGAGGGATGGGATAGCTTTTGATAGTCTAAGGAGACTAAAAAGATCAAACAACAAAATGCAATGTGTGAACTTTGACTGGATCATTGTTTCAAAAAACAGTTTTGAAAGACATTTAGCACTAATTATTAGAGAAATGCAAATCAAAACTACAGTGAGGTACCATCTCACATTAGTCAGAATGGCCATAACTTAAAAATCTACGAATAACAAATGCTGCAGAGGATGTGAAGAAAACAGAACCCTCCTACACTGTTGGTTGAGATGTAAATTGGTGCAGCCGCTACGGAAAACAGTATGGAGGTTCTTCAAACTAAAAATAGAGTTGCGATATGATCCTGCAATCCCACTCCTGGGCAAATATTCGGAGAAAGCTATAATTCGAGAAGACACGTGCACCACAATGTTCACTGCAGCACTATTTACAATAGTGCTATTTACAATAGCCAAGACATGGACACGATCTAAATGTCTATTGATAGATAAATGGATAAAAGAAGATGTGGTATATATGTATATAACACACACACACACACACACACACACACACACAAAATGGAATACTACTTGGCCATAAAAAAGAATGAAATAATGCCATTTGCAGCATGTTGATTGGACCTAGAGATTATCACACTAAGTGAAGTAAGTCAGACAGAGAAAAATATCATATGATAATCACTTATATGTAGAATCTAAAATATGACACAAATGAACTTATCTACAAAACAGAAACAGACTCACAGGGGAGTTCCCTGGTGGCCTAGTGGTTAGGATTCTGTGCTTTCACTGCCATGGCCTCAGTTCAATCCCTAGTCATGGAACTGAGATCCCACAAGGCCGCGCAGAGCGACCAAAAGAAAAAAACACTCACAGACATAGAGAACAGACTTGTGGTTGCCAAGGGGGAGGGGGGTGGAGGAGGGAAGGATTGGGAGTTTAGGATTAGAAGGTGCAAACTATTATATATAGAATGGATAAGCAACAAGGTCCTACTGTATAGCACAGGGAACTATATTCAATATCCTGTGATAAACCATAATGGGAAAGAATATGAAAAAGAATGTACATATGTGCATAACTAAATCATTTTGCTATACAATAGAAATTAACACATCATTGTAAATCAACTATACTTCAATAAAATAAATGTAAAAAGCCATTTAGGGGACAATTGTGAACATTTGAGCATGGGCTGAATGTTAGATCATGTTAGGGAATTCATTTTTTTTAGGTGAGATCATTATATTATGATTATATAGGAGAATGCTGTTATTCTTAGAAGTATGCTCAAGTATTTACGGGTGAAGTGTTAAGATGTCTGAAAATTCTTTTCAATGGTTCAGCCATTTGAAAGTAGGGGTGAGAGATAAAGCAAATGTGGTAAAATATTAACCTAGGTGGATCTAGGTGCAGGGTGTATGAGTGTATTCAGTAACATTGTTTCAAGCTGTCTTTAGTTTGACAATTTTAAAAATAAAACTTTGGGATTTATAAACAATTAAGTAAAAATTCCTCAGGTAAAATAAGAATAGGTGGATGCTTTCTTAACATGGCAAAAGATTTACCTTTCAAGCCAAAGCCAGCATTATGCAAAACTCCATTATATCCAGGAACAAGATAAGAATGCCCACTGCTATTATTTAATATTATCATGAAAGTATTGATAAATGCAATAAAATTAGCTTATGGACTAAAAAAGATATATAACTAAAAGGGTAATTAAAAATATAATTATTTACAATACATAAAATTGCATATTTGGAAAAACTAAAATGTTTTAAACGGGAAACTATTAGAAACTGAGGTTTTAGTAAGGTAGCTAGTTACAAAATAAATATTTTTAAAATCATAATAATTATAGTTATAATCTAGTGACCACCTACTATGTTTTACCCCTCTGCCAAGAGCTTTGTGTGTATTTAATTCTCACAACATAATAAAGACGTTCCATTACTCCACCCAATTAACAGATGAATTAGCTGAGGGCGAAAGCAACTTGCACAGTTGGTTGGTGTTAGATGCAGGATTCAAAACCAGACCACACTTTTTTTTTTTTCAGACCACACTTTTAAACACTACATTACCCAGTTTTCTATAAGCCAACAACCATGAGTCAAAACGTAATGAAAGGGATTTCCCTGGTGGCGCAGTGGTTAGAATACGCCTGCCAATGCAGGGGACACGGGTTCTATCCCTGGTCCAGGAAGATCCCACATGCCGGGGAGCAACTAAGCCCGTAAGCCACAACTACTGAGCCCACACGCTGCAACTACCGAGCCTGTGTGCTGCACTACTGAAGTCCACGCCTAGAGCCCATGCTCCGCAACAATAGAAGCCACCGCAATGACAAGCCCACACACCACAATGAAGAGTAGCCCCCGCTCTGTGCAACTAGAGAAAGCCCACGCGCAGCAACGAAGACCCAATGCAGCCATTAATAAATAAATAAATAGACAGACAGATAGATAGATAGATACATAAAAGAATTAAGAAAAACCAGTATATTAGGGAAGTACAAATAAATGGAGATAAATTTCTTATTCTTGACTAGAATAATTCCACACTGTGAAAATGGAACTTCACCCTATATTAATGTATAAATTCAATACAATAACTACATAAATGAACCCACAACAAAAATTTTTTTTCATTTGTCAAAATGACTCAAAATGAAGTAACACATGAGAATAGCAAGGAAAATATTATACATAAGGAGAGCCATACTACTAGAGAATAAAATTACTGTAAAGCTAGAGTTAACTAAAAGCATGTTATTGATTCAAGAATAAGCATATAGGTAAATGGAATAAACCAAAGTCCAGAAATACTTGGGACTTCCCTGGTGGTCCAGTGCTTAAGAATCCACTTTCCAATGCAGGGGACGCAGGTTTGATCCCTGGTTGGGGAACTAAGATCTCACATGCCAAGGGGCAACTAAGCCCACACACCGCAACTAAGCCTCTGCGCAGCAACTAGAGAGCTCGCCGTGCCACATCTACTGAGCCCGAGCACTCTAGAGCCCAAGCACCACAACTAGAGAGAAGCCCACGTGCCACAACAAAAGATATCGTGTGCCGTGGCTAAGACCTGATGCAGCCAAATAAATATTAAAAACAAACAAACAAAGTCCAGAAACACTTGAGTGTAATTTTATGTGGAATTTTCACTATTTTGTTATATATTTCTGTAACATCTGAATTTTCTAAAATGGCATTCAGAACAAGATAGATATATTTAAACTATTCAAGTTATAGACATGCCCGCAGAAAAAAGACCTTTACTTCCTTAGTCAAGTTTCAACCATCTGATCAGACCCCTCTCAGCTTGGAGTTTTGATTTATCAAAGCTGGTTCCAGCTAGGGACAGCATTTTGTGATGCAGTCATTCATAGGAATTGTTCGGTAGGAGATTCCTAATAAAATGTTCAACAGCCGAATTTTTAACAGACGACTACAGATGTTCTACACTGTTAAAATCACACTGTTTATGTGCTTATGTGGGGATATTAAAATTATAATTGTATGGGTCTGCTATTCTGGTTGGACCATATTTGAGAAACATTCGAAAAAGGGCCAAAATCCAATTTATAAAGTCAATGAGAAATAAGGAAATGAGCTTGTCATGTGTATCAGCTGATGGCAACTTGTCCCTTCAAGCCAGGTGAAGCTGTTAACCCTGCCAAGTGGTTCTCCTAGTCCAACTACAGAGGGCTTTGGGACCAGGCAGAAACTAGAGAGGCAGCCTGAGTCCTCAGTCAAAGGTGGTGATTCTCATTGCCCCAAAGCACTCTTGTACCCGAGCAAGGAGGGTCTGATGTTAAGCTGTCTCTGCAGACAGTGGAAACCAATTAGTCAAGATTTTCCTTTTGCCTAAAAATGTAGTCTCATGATTCTGTGTGCTTTATTACAATAATCCCTTTGTGAACCATGACACTTTGACAGCATAGAAACATCTACAAAGAGAAAGATTTAAATATTTAAAGATGCATCAGAACTTTTAAAAATGTCTGCACAGTGAAAAAAAAACTGAAATCAAAAGGGTAGTATTAGACTACTGAAATGGTTCCTAACAAATATGAGAGCAAAGGTTTAATCTTAATTTACCAATGAGAAAAGCACCAAGACACCAAGTAATAAATGGGCACAGAATATGAAGAAATGACTGACCAAAGAAAAAGTACATTTAGCAGGTGAACACACAGGAAAATATTTGTTCTCACCTATAAGTTAAAAAGATTGATATTGAAAATAACACTGAAGTAGCTTTTTTTTTTTTTTTTTTTTTTTTGCGGTACGCGGGCCTCTCACTGCTGCGGAGCACAGGCTCCGGACGCGCAGGCTCAGCGGCCATGGCTCACGGGCCTAGCCGCTCCGCGGCACGTGGGATCTTCCCGGACTCGGGCACGAACCCGTGTCCCCTGCATCGGCAGGCGGACTCTCAACCACTGCACCACCAGGGAAGCCCTGAAGTAGCATTTTATGCCTATTAAGTTAATAACCAAAAAGGGTGGGACTTCCCTGGTGGCACAGTGGTTAAGAATCCGCCTGCCAATGCAAGGGACACTGGTTCGTGCCCTGCTCAGGGAAGATCCCACATGCCGCAGAGCAACTAAGCCCTAGCGCCACAACTATTGAGCCTGCACTCTAGAGCCCGTGAGCCACAACTACTGAGCCCACGTGCCACGACTAAGAAGCCTGTGCGCCTAGAGCCCGTGCTCCGCAACAAGAGAAGCCACCGCAATGAGAAGCCCGCACACCACAACGAAGAGTAGCCCCCGCTCGCTGCAACTATAGAGAAAGCCCACGTGCAGCAACAAAGACCCAACATAGCCAAATAAATAAAATAAATATATTAATTAATTAATTATAAATAAATAACCAAAAAGATTTGGTGAAATTGTGGGCAAAGGTGATATATACACACTACTTTTAAATATTTTAGTCAGGAATTTTTGGTTGCAAGTAACAGAAACTTAGTCAAATTATTTACATAACAACTATGAGTTATTATGTAATTATATAATACCTATGAATTGCTTCACTATGTTAAGAACACAGATAACATTAGCCTTTTTTCCTTGAACTAAATTAGAATTGGCTATATCCCATCCTCTACTGTGATTGGTAGAAAGTCAGAAAAACATTCTGATGGAGCTCCTGCCTCCTCTACTGGCTAGTCTAAGAGCCTTAGAGGCAAAAGAGACTTCTGCCTCCAATAACAATTGACTGGGCAATTCAGACCAACGTTCTCACTGATGACAACTAGAAAAGCTGAACAACTACAACAAATCTGCCTGAAAGGATCAGATGGCTACCAAGACGGTGAAGAATTACTGGGACTGGATTCAAGAGATAATGGAGGCTAAGGATGGAGGCTACTTTTTCCTCTGGATGTGTTTGCTGATTCCTAAGTGGGCGGCTCACAGGCTGAGCATGTTTATCTCAGCCCCTTGGGGTTAAGGGAATAAACGTTAGAGTCCAAGATCCACCGTAAGTGGAGATGGGCGGGGGGTGGCGTGGGGGGCGTTCCTGGTGAATCCCCTTTGCTTTGCATTGGAACTCCAATGGCTTACACCTCGGAGGAGTGAACCAGAATCAGATAGGAATTCCCAGGCATGGCCATAAGGCTTCCCGTCATCTCTTGAAGTTGGATTGAGGCAATCCCACATTGCTAGTGAACCCAGTGCCTAGCAGAACAAAACATAAATCATCTCTGGCAGAAGTTATCCTAGGTCTCAGATTATTCTCACGAACTATTTTGTAAAGACATTGTTTGGCACATGTGGAGATAGTATTTTTAAAAAGAGGAAAATAAGGCAATGAAAACACAGGGCTTCAGATACTGGAGTTATCAGACATATATTGTAAAGTAAATAGACTTAGTATTAAAGAACTGTAAATTAATTATGGAGAATTTTAACACAAAATTGGAGAATACAAAAGGAAACAGAAATTTTAGAAATACAAAATAAAATAACACTATTGAAAAGTTAAGTGGATGAATTTAACAGACAATTAGACAAGACTGGAAGATAAGTCAGACTATAACTGCCAAGGCAGGCGGAGGGGCGGGAGGAATAAATTAGGAATTTGAGATTAACAGATATACGCTGATATATATAAAGCAGATGAACAACAAGGACCTACTGTATAGCACAAGGAACTATATTCAGTGTCTTGTAATAACCTATAATGGAAAAGAAACTGAAAAAGAATAGATATATATATGTATATGTATAACTGAATCGCTTTGCTGTACACCTGAAACATTGTAAATCAACTATACTTCAATAAAAAAATAAAATAAGAGCGGCAGACGGAGTGGGCGCTGCCGCCTGAGACCGAGGCCTGAAGAGAGCTGAGACGCGCCCCAGGAGCGCAGTTAGGATCTGAAACTCGCCTGGGTTTCATGCAGAAGGCCGGAGCAACGGTGTAGAGAAGTGGCGCACAGGCTAGCGGGTCTGCAGACCGTCCGGGGTCGGGCGCGCGCGGGTCCGGCGTACTGTAGTCAGAGCCCGCAGCCCGCCCGGGCGAGTTACGCTGCAGGCGGAGTATTGAACACTAAGTAGTGGCTATGCAGATACAGCTTGAAGCAAATGCAGATACTTCAGTGGAAGAAGAGAGCTTTGACCCACAACCTATTTCTCGATTAGAGCAATGTGGCATACATGCCAATGATGTGAAGAAATTGGAAGAAGCTGGATTCCATACTGTGGAGGCTGTTGCCTATGCACCAAAGAAGGAGCTAATAAATATTAAGGGGGGGGGGGGCTTCCCTGGTGGCGCAGTGGTTGAGAGTCCGCCTGCCGATGCAGGGGACACGGGTTCGTTCCCCAGTCCGGGAAGATCCCACATGCCGCAGAGCGGCTGGGCCCGTGAGCCATGGCCGCTGAGCCTGCGCGTCCGGAGCCTCTGCTCCGCAACGGGAGAGGCCACAACAGTGAGAGGTCCGCGTACCGCAAAAAATAATAATAATAAATAAATAAAATAAAAGAGATTGTTAGTTAACTTTCCAGCAGATTATACGGGAAGCCAGAGACACTGAAATATCTTCTATACCATCAGAACTATTCAAAAATGAAGGTGCCCATAAAGGCATTTTCAGACAAGCAACATTTGAGGGAATCTGTCACCAGTATACCTGCACTAAAGTAACTACTAAAGGCAAATTACTCCAGAAGGAAGATCATAAGGAAAGAAGGAAGAGAAATAAAAATGACAAATAAGTGGGTAAGTCTAGATGACTACCGACTGTGTAAATTAATAGTGTTTTGTTCCTAAACAAAACAGTAAAAAAAATCATAAAGCACACTATAACCAAAAAAGGGTAAAGTAATGACATGTAAATCAGGAAAGGCAGCAAACAGACTAAAATCGTTCCAAGGTCTTCGCATTGTCTACGAAGAAGATTAAAAATACCAAGTAATTTTAGACTATGATAGGTCAAGAATATGTTATAATCTATAGAGTAACTACTATAGAAGTAGTACAAATAAGAAATAATATTCAATAGGAAAATGGGATAATAAAATAATACAAAATAGCACAAGAAAAGAGAAGAACATAGACCAGGTAGAACAAACAGAAAGCACTCATTGAGATGTTAGATTTAAACCAATTGTATCAATAATTACATAAATGTAAACTGATTAAATGCTCCAATTAAAACATAAGGCAATCAGAACGGATGGAAAAAAGAAGCCCAATTATACACGGTTTGCAGGAGACACATCTAAAACAGTGATACAGAAACACTGAGAGTAAAAAGGAAGATAAACATACCAAGTGTAACGAAGATAAAGTTGATATCTCTATATTAATATCAAATGAAGTAGACTTTTAAGACAAAAAGCCAAAACCACAGATACCTCAAGTTATAACATATTCAGTTCACAGGAAGAGATGACAATTCTTTATTCTAATAACATAGCCTCAAAATACATAAAGCAAAATCCTGAAAGAATTCAAAGGAGAAATAGACATATCCACAGTCATGGTGTGAGATTTTAACATACTACCTGGCTCAGCAACATAGGCTCCTTTCAAGAGTCAACTTGCAATCAGAGTAAATATATAACATTCAGAATTGTTCAAGCTGGCTTAGGGAGAAGTTTGTGTCCCTAACCTAGGGGGTACTACTCATTCCTCCATCTATGCAATAGATGTGAAATAAACACTAATAGCACAGCGATTTTAAAGATGAAACCAAGCATCAGTTACTTCAATTCGGCCATTCGTGTGAGCACTTTGAGTTTTTCATTAGTGTTTAAAATTTAAAACAGTGCAGACTGCCAAGTATATTTTGTCTGGTAAGTGTGAATTTACCACGTATGGATTAATTCATACACAAAATATTTTACCCAGTTTGCATATCTTTAAAAATTGTAGTTTTTTAAAATTGTCTTCAAATGAAAAGAAAGCAAGACAACAGTAATTATCATTGGTATTACATAGTATTACTGAAAATAATTCTGTCCTATAGAGAAGGGGAGTATTAAAAAATGATCAGCTGATGATGTCAAATACCCTAGAGTCATAACTTCTCCAAGAGGTCGTGTCAGTTGTATTCCCAGTACCTAGTATGATGCTTCGCACGTGGTAGGATTATCAAACTTTTGTGGAATGAAATATTATGAATAAAATGTCCCACACAATCAAAAAAATACTGGCTTTATCCCCAAATGGAGTTGGATTCCAACCTGCTCCTTCCATTGTAGTCTTTGGGCAAACTTCATTTCATTCTCCATTTCCACAACTATGGCATGGACATAATTCTTCAAAGAGTGCTTCGGTGAACACCAGTGGCACAGTCTAGAACAGGGCCTATACGTAACAAATAAGTGCACCACACTGAATGAAATGAAATGAATTTACCAACTAACAGCCCTCTTGTCTGTATTTCCCATCAGTCTGAAAACTGTTTTTGGAGACACCCTGCTCAACATAACGCTGCTTCATTTCCCCTGACTCATATGCCACGTGCTGCATTTGCCGATGAAGGTCCTGCGGTATTACCGAAGAATAAAAAATATGAAAATCTAGATTATTCCTGCCAGCTAGTCTAAGTCACTGACATTTTAGTTTTAAATAAAACTTACTAATATGCAAAAAAAACCTAACATTTACTGAGTTTACTGCGTGCTACTGTAGTGATCATTTCCTGGGTTGGTAGGGTGTGTTGGAGTCAACTAGCCTATCTCAGAGGGACAAAAATCAGAAATACCTATTTCAAAGCCAGATACTTTTTTTTTTTTTTTTTTTTTTTTTTTTTTGCGGTACGCGGGCCTCTCACTGTTGTGGCCTCTCCCGTTGCGGAGCACCGGCTCCGGAAGCGCAGGCTCAGCGGCCATGGCTCACGGGCCCAGCCGCTCCGCGGCATGTGGGATCCTCCCGGACCGGGGCACGAACCCGTGTCCCCTGCATCGGCAGGCAGACTCCCAACCACTGCGCCACCAGGGAAGCCCCAAAGCCAGATACTTTTTAATAAAAAGGAAAACTAAAAAGGCAAAGAAAAGAAATAGTTTCTTCGGAGGAAGAAACGTTACTTCCCCAAGGCCACAAAGGCCAGCCGCCTTAAGATCATAGAGATGTAAATTAAACAGCAACAACATCATTTAAAACCCAGACCTTTTGTTCACGGTTCCGGCTGCCCATATGTGAAAGGAAAGTCAAGTTTGCCGAGGACTTGCCAGCGTTAAATTCGTTGGCACCAGGAATGTGGGGTGAGGGAATGAGGAAGGTGCTGGAATGAAAGCCTTAGCCAGGGACTTTCGGCGACACGAGGGCTGCCTCCTTCCCCTCGCTCCGCCACAGCCTCTGTACAACGTGTGCTTCATTTTAGTGCTCATGAAACATCATCTGACCAGCACGTTTTTGCATTGTCGGGAGACACCTTCCTTGTTAGCGTTAAATGATCGTTCTAGTTTTGAAAAAGAAAAAGTAAACTTTGGGGATAAAAGGCACAAAATGTATTTCTGATCCTTCTTCCTGGTTTATAAAAACTAAATGAGCCCTCCAAGTCTACTCTTCCCCCGTTAATTAATATGTTATTCCTTAGAGGCGTTAGCGCCCGGAGCCCCAAAACAGACGCTCACTCTGCCTCGAGGCTGTCGCCTGAACCTGAAAACCTACTTTTCGAAACCCCTGACTCCAAAACCCCGGGCTGTTTTCTGAAGCTGCGTAAGAAGGAGCAGCCTAGGTTTCCCGACTGCCCGGAGCCCGCGGTCCCCTCGCCGGGGACCCACATCACCAGGGACCCACATGTCCAGCCCTGGTCAGAGCGTCCGTGTTCCAGGCCGCCCCCCACGCTCGGCACCACAGCACTACGCACTCCAAGCACGAGAGGCAGCCTCCACGTCGAATTTTCCACCTCGAAAACCAGTGTTCCCTGGAGCGCAGCGCTGGAAAACGAGCAGGGGCTCTCAATACCGTCCCCAGGTACTGTCTCCTCGCTGCCCCACCTACGCAGGGGACCGGTTGGACTTAATTTAGAGATCGGCTGCCCCCTCGCTTGGCCCTGGCTTCCGCGGCCCCCGCACCTGGCCGCTTCCCGACGGTGCGTCCGGCTGGCCAAGTCTGACCTCCCACTTTTCTCTGCTTCGGGGACACTCACCCGCACGAAGTCATCCCGAAACCCGCCGCCTCGCACGTTCCGAGGTGGTGGAGCCGGGCAGCCACCCCGCCGATTGTCCAGCCCTTGGCACCGACCCGGGGTAGAGGAAGCCGCGAGAGCTTGGGTCGGACCTGTCCACGTCACCACCAACCCCCGCCCTCCTCCTGGGTCTTGCCTTCCGCCCAGCTTGGCGCCAGTCCGTCCCAGCATCTTTGTGGTCTTTTGGGGACGACCGCACCTTACAGGATCTTAGTTCCCGGACCAGAGATCGAACCCAGTGCCCCCTGCAGTGGAAGCCCCGAGTCCTAACCACTGGACCGCCAGGGAATTGCCGAAAAGGTGACAGTAATGACCACAGCCCCTGCTTGTGATAGATACTAGGCAAGGGCTTGGGGGCTAAACGCTTTATTTACGTTGTACCATTTATTCGTCGCAACAGCCCCAAGAGACGAGTGCTGTTATTAGCCCCACTTTTAGGATGGGGAAGCTGAGGAGAAGTGGGGTGATCAGCTAGTAGGTGGAAGAGCTGGAATTCGAAGTGAGTCTGGGTGACTCGGAAGCCCCGGGCGAGTGGAGCAGTTTCCGTCCCTTGTACGCGGAACCCCCACACCGGCCAGACGCCACCTTGTTGGTGGTCCGAGGTGAAAGAAGGGGCCTTTCTGCGAAGAACCGCGTGGACCCAGCGTTTTACCCCGCGGCACCCGCGCTTCCCTTCTCCCGGCCGGGTCACCAGCCCTGGGCTGTCGGAGCCCGTCCTCGCAGCGCTCTTCGAACGCGTAGCGCACCCTACCCAAGGGCTGCAGTCCCGCTCCCACGCTTCTCTCCCAACTTCCCAGACTCGATCTGGGACCACTTCTCCCGCTCGGTGGGTAAACGGAGTTCCAGCTACACCTTAAGGAGCAACAAAATCCCTGCGCCCACCTCTAGCCTCCCTACCATCGCGGCCTCTCGCTTTCCTTCCCATTGAAACCGTATCCACCTGTCCGCGAGCCTCACTGCCTCCCGCGCAGCTCAAGCTAGAGTTCCGTCTTTGCCCCGCCTCCACCTCGCTCCGCACTCCACACCCCACCGGAACAGTTCCGGCAAAAGAGGCGGGGAGGAAAACTGGAGTGGGTTGAAACCCTCTAACAGCCCCTTACAGCCACTTAATGCCTCTGTGTCTGGACGAGTCTGGTGAATTTCACATGAAATTAGCATTTGCCGGAACCTTTTCATAAGCCAGGTGCGGTGCTGGGCGGCTTCCTGTGCTTCATCTCAAGTGCGATTGTACTGTATTTTACTATGACCCAGCTTAAGTCACAAACATAACCTTGCTTTAAACTAGACAAAACAATGGCACTGGGCTTCCCAGGTGGCACCGTGGTTAAGAATCTGCCTGCAATGCAGGGGACACGGGTTCGAGCCTTTGTCCGGGAAGATCTCACATGCCACGGAGCAACTGAGCCCCTGCACCACAGCTACTGAGCCTGCGCTCTAGAGGCTGCGAGCCACAACTACTGAGCCCATGCGCCACAACTACTGAAGCCCGCGCGCCTAGAGCCCATTTTCCGCAACAAGAGAAGTCACCACAGTGAGAAGCCCGAGTACCCCAACGAAGAGTAGCCCCAGATCGCCACAACTAGAGAAAGCCCCAGCGCAGCAACAAAGACCCAACACAGACAAAACTATATAAATAAAATAAATAAATTTATTAAAAAAAAATAAAACAAAGGCATTTAAAATGCTTGCAAAATGACCGGTGTTTCTATGTGTATATAGTACGTCCTTACTTATACCCTGCCGTGTCCCAAAAAGGAATTTAAGACAGAGACATAAAATAGAATGTCGTGCAAATAAAAGAGAAAAATGACAGTCAATCAGTCAAACCAAATAAGTCTGGAAAGAGATCTGCTACCAGAGGGATCTACGACCTTGCTGCAGGTGAGTCCCAAATTCGGCTCAGAGCTTCTCAGCAGCCAGCAGAAAAGAGAAACCCTGCTGGAGAGAGTTCTGAAGCAGCTATTATAGGTAACTATTTTCTAGGAATAGCTGTGAAAGGGATACTATGCTTTCCCGGGCAAGACTAATCAGCAAAGCGTTGTACGTTGTACTATTTGCCACGTACATGTAATAAAAACACCTCACCGTTTACCAAGGGCTTTCACATGCATTGTCCTTCTTAATTCAACGGATAATAAAGCTGTGAACCGCTTCGCAGATGTGAACACCCAGCCTGTGAGAGATTTCATGACTTGTTCAAACTTTTGTGGCCAGCCTGGAGCTAGGACTTGCACCCAGGAGTTGTGTCTCTAAGGCCAGTGCTGACTCCACTCTACCGCGCCCCCCCCCCCCAGCTCTATCTAAATGGGGAGCTCTTCTTGTGACTTGGAAGTGGGACTGGATTAATTCAGCCAGATTAACTCTTGCCTCACAGAAGTATTGTTGAACCGAGAAGGACCCTGTGGGGTCCTCCTGGGCACAAAAGCCTTTTGGGTGTCCCCTATTTCTTTTCTTTTTTTGAATTTTTTTATTTTTTTTTAATTTTATTGAAGTATAGTTGATCAGGTCCCCCATTTCATATTTGCAGGATAAAGGTTTCAGCCTTCTAGACCTTCCCTGAGTACCAAAGAGCAGATTCAAATAAGGAAATAGGGAATGCAGAAACAAAGGAGGAACTATCAAGAAACTATAGTGCAGCGATGGGGCAAGATCCTGGTTCCTCCTCAGGGAATATACATAACAATACCTTTGAGTTCTTCTACAGGAAGTAAGGCCCCCACCCAAGCGGAGGTGGTAACTTAAGGCTGAACACAAGATTCTGTTGCCAACCAGGGTTCTTGGTCTTCCCCCATCAATAGAAATTGATTAAGAGGCCAAACAAGAAATTCAGGCAAGGCTTTATTGGGGCCCCTGCTGCAGCAGGGAGGGGGAGCGAAAACAAGTAACAGGTTCCCTTTCTGGCTCCAGAGGAGAGACGAGGGGGGATGAGCTGGTCCCTTACAGGGGGTGAGGGTAGGGGGTGTGTCCAGGGGTCTAGCCAAAGGGGTGGCTTAGGAGGTTTACCCACCCTTTTGTCTGTGTTGAGTGCAGGGGGCATGCGCAGTACCCTGCTTTTGCTCCCGACACCCTGGTATTTGCTCCCACTCTTCAGAGATGGCAGCTGGGGTTTTTTTTTCGTCTTTTTGTATCTTGTCCATAATTTGCCCCAATTGCGCATGGACGCAGTTGTTTTTAGTCTCTTATAGTTTCTTTGTATTTTGTTGCTTGAGGAGACTTTTGTCCAGGTGCAAGCACTGCAGCAAAGTGTCCCAGGTCCCAAATCCCAGCCTGTCTCAATTCCTGGAACACCAACCATTACCTCACTACCAGCCAATCGGAATAAAGTCACACACACTGCAGCCCTCACCCCAAATTTTGCCTAGAAAATCTTCTCCCCGAAAACCATTGGGGAATTAGGGGTTTTTGAGCACGAGCCACCCATTCTCCTTGCTTGGCTCTGAAATAAACCTTTCTCTGCTCCGAACTCCGAAGCCTCAGCTTGGCCTCATTGTGCACTGGACACAGAACTTTTCTTCGTTAACACTGTGACCTGTGATTTTGGTTCCAGGGTGCATTCTTTGTGATGGGCAGGAAGGGAAAGTTAGCTAAGTGAGGAGGTTTGCTGGTTTTCAGCTCGATTAGCCAGGGGTTTAAACACCAGTTCCCCATGGCAAAAGCCTGGCTGTGGTCCCTGGGTGTCTAGACCCAGAGCCAAGCAGTGTTCGCTGCTGCCCTGAGACATAGGGAAGAAGGGGCCCCTCCCGTCTACCTGGAGCCCTAACATGTGGCCAGGTCTGTGCACATCTTACACCAGGTGCTGCCTGGGCCAGCCTGAGGGTAGCCTCTCCCAGGATGACTTCAGGCTTTTTCATGGTGGCTGGTTACTATGTATTTTACCACCATAACAAGACCTCCACTTCTCCCTATGTGTGGGCCCATTTCTGGCTGTCACTTGATAAATTGGCAAGTTCTTAAGTCATTTGAACCTCCTCTGTGTTTGGTTATTCTAGCCACTCCCAGTGTCCCATTACACCCACCTCCATTACTGGTGTCACTGGGTCAAAGTCCAAACTCTTTTTTTTTTTTTAATTGATGTATAGTTGATTTACAGTGTTGTGTTAATTACTGCTGTACAGCAAATTGCACAAACTAGGCACTGTTCATTGACTGAGTGGATGATTACCTTGACTGGTGGAATTGCTTTCTTATCCACATAGTCACTAGCCCTTCCTCCTCCCCAAATCTAGTCCTTGCTGATGCTCAATAAATGTATGCTGAAATTATTTTTATATAAATTTATTTAGTTAGTTAGTTTTGGTTGCGTTGGGTCTTCATTGCTGTGCTCCGGCTTTCTCTAGTTGCGGCGAGCAGGGGCTACTCTTCGCTACAGTGCGCGGGCTTCAGGCTCTAGGCGCACGGGGTTCAGTAGTTGTGGCTCTCGGGCTTAGTTGCTCCGTGGCATATGGGATCTTTCCGGCCCAGGGCTTGAACCCGTGTCCCCTGCATTGGCAAGTGGATTCTTAATCACTGAGCCACCAGGGAAGTGCTATGTTGAAATTAAAAAAAAAAAAAAGAAGGTGGGGGTCAGCTGTTCAAAGGACTGAAGGAGCAGGGACAAAATACCCTGGTGTTGGTTTGCAAACTGGCCCGTGTACACGGAGGGCAAGAAGCGACTGAAGAAAGCAGCAGATCACTCCAGACTGGTAGCTGGCAATTTTACTAAGCAAGGGAACTTACAAGGCTTGTCTTGAGCAGCAGCAAGACAAGTAGATCTCAGCATCCATCTGCCAGAATCTTAAGTTTATATAGAGGCCTTAACAGGGTTCAATCGTATACCGTTGCTGATGGTCCCAACACCACCTTGCTCTCTCAAGGTTGTGTCCTTGGAATGGCTCTCGCTGTGGGAACAATGTACAGAGTGTACCTTCCAAGGACAGGGGAGGGGGTGAGGAGCTGCCTACATCCACCTCGAGGGTCAACCAGAGGCCATGTCCTCTTGATTACCTCCTCCAACACCTGGCTTGCCATAATCTCAAAAGGCAAGTGGTGCCCTTTGCCCGAGAATAAGAATTAAGCTCTAGATGTACAGGGTTGGGCCCTCAAGGAGGGAAGGTCCTAAATAAATTAGGCTATGATCTTGGTGGGCTCAAAGGTTGTTCAAGGTCTCACATGCTATTCCTTCTCCCCGAAAGACTCCTCCAATCCTCCATGCTTCTTTTGTCTGGCTTTTATTTTCAGTCTCTGGTTAAATGTCACTTCCTCAAAGTGGCCTTTTCCAGAGCAGGTGTAGCTAAATCGGACTCCTTGTTCGACCTGTTTCTTTGACTTTAACCTTTGCTTTTCGTTGCTTTTGTTATTATAATCATACCTGCCTCAGGAAACCCTGCCCACCTGTGAATGGCTGCAAGAAAAAAGAAACTAACACATCCCCTCCCTGAAGCTGGCCATTCCAGCAGATGTTTTGCAAGACTGATGGCCCTTTTACTTTACTTCCTTACTGCCTCTCCCTCTCTGATACTGTAAGAGAAACTGGCAGCCAGACCCAGATAAGATGGTTTTTCAGAGACTCTAGTCTGCCACCTTCTTGGTCTGCCGGCTTTCCGAATAAAGTCATATTCCTTGCCTCAACACCTCCGATTCCCTGGCCAGTCGTGCGGTGAGCAGAGCGAGCTTGGACTCGGTAACACAGGGACCAGGTCAAATTCTTCTTTTGGTGTCCTTGTAGCACCCAGTACTTCCTGGTCGCTGTCCCGGGCAGAGTTTGTAAGTTATATTAATGTGCTCGTGTGCGTGCGTGCGTGCGTGTGCGTGTGTGTGTGTTTGCTGCTTGTTTCCAACATTCCCTGAAAACAAGGAACGTCACCACTTCTGTTTTGCTCTCCAGTTTATCCCTAGCGTAGGAGCTGGCTCATAGTTAATGTTCAAAACTATCTCATGGAGAAAGGAATGAACGCGTTTTGCTTTACCATTTGATGCTCAGAACAATCTCGGGCCTTCAGTGTTGTGTTTGTCTCATTTTCACATGAGGAAAGTGAGCTCAGAGACTTGTGAGGGGAGGCAGAGGGACTGGAGCCGGGTCTGCTGGATCTAAAGCCCTATACCTCCCCTGCTGCCTGTGTAGAAGGGAGGGTCCAGGTTAGTGATTATGGGAGAAACAGAAAGAGACAGAAGAGACAGGAAGAGACAGAAAGTCAGGAAGGATAGGGCCAAGTCTGGAACAGTGAAGCGAGGACTGAAGTGGAGGATACTGCCTCGCTGTCTTTAGCCTTAACTTGAGTCAAGAAGTGCGTCACTGGGAATTCCCTGGTGGTCCAGGGGTTAGGGCGCCATGTTCTCACTGCTGAGGGCTCAGGTTCAACTCCTGGTTAGGGAACTAAAATCCCACAAGCTGCATGGTGCGGCCAGAAAAGAAAAAAAAAGTGCCTCACTGATGAGGACCGAGGGGAAAAGAAAGCAGACTTGAAAGGCTGCGGATTTCTTCTCAATTGTCTTCTGAATTCTCTGGATGCCCTCAAGAGGCAGAGTGTACTGGTTAAAAGGTGAACTCCAGAGCCTGGCTCTGCTCCTGCCCCCTACCTGCTGTGTGGCCTCGGACAAGTTCTTCAACATCTCTGTGCTTCAGTACCCTCAGCTGTGAAAATGTGGATGATAATATCACTTACCTCATGAGATTGTTTTAAGAATTAAGTGAGTTAATACATGTAAACTGCTTCAGACAGTGCCTGCAAGTGGTACTCTCATAGTAAGTGTTGGCAATTATTATTTGAAGGGCAGCTTTTTTTTTTTTTACATCTTTATTGGGGTATAATTGCTTTACAATGGTGTGTTAGTTTCTGCTTTATAACAAAGTGAATCAGTTATACGTATGTTCCCATATCTCTTCCCTCTTGCAGAAGGGCAGCTTTTTTTTTTTAACTTTTGAATTTTATTTTATTTTTATACAGCAGGTCCTTATTAGTCATCAGTTTTATACACATCCTTGTATACATGTCAGTCCCAATCGCCCAATTCATCACAGCACCACCACCACCACCACCGCCGCTTTTCCACCTTGGTGTCCATACGTTTGTTCTCTACATCTGTGTCTCGATTTCTGCCTGAAGGGCAGCTTTTGTGCTTTGAAATCTCTGTTACTACTAGGGTTTAAGTTAATATTTTTTAAATTTTATTTTTTATTGAAGTCTAGTTGATTTACAATGTTGTGTTAATTACTGCTGTACAGCAAAGTGACTCAGTCATACATATATATATACATATATATATATATTCTTTTTCATATTCTTTTCCATTATGGTTTATCACAGGATATTGAATATAGTTCCCTGTGCTATACAGTGGGACCTTGTTGTTTATCCATTCTATATCTACCAGTTTGCATCTGGTAATCCCAAACTCCCAATCCTTCCCTCTCCCAACCCCTCCCCCTTGGCAACCACCATTCTATTCTCTATGTCCCTGATTCTCTTTCTGTTTCATAGATAGGTTCATTTGTGTCACATTTTAGATTCCACATATAAATGATATCATATGGTATTTGTCTTTCTCTTTCTGACTCACAAATTAATACTGAATGTACTGAAATCACAACTACAAGCTCCATATTCAATGAACAAATCTTATTATTTGTGGTGGAATGAATTATGGGCTCCAATACTTCACCCCCCTGTAGAGTTCTACATCACATGCTTGCCATGGCCTCAGGGTGGGCCAAGACCAGCAACCCTGGGTTCAGTCACAACACTTGCTTGAGCCAAGTGGATGTTAGCAGAGGCTGAAACCTGTTTGTGTGGGTCGGCTTCTTCTCCTGAGTTCCAGTGACCTGCCCTTAGAAGAACACGCCCCAGGTAGCTGTTGTCCCTTCAGCTTTTGACTCTAGAAGAAAACCCAGGAAGGGGATTCAAACCGAACCCATGGCCAGGAGCCAAGACCAACTGACGAGCAGTCTATAGCAGAGTCACCTAGCTGAGCACAGCCTAGGTCTGCTGAAACGTAGTTGATCTTTGGACTCCACAAACTTGAGAATGAATGCTTGTACACATTTCTGGGATGGTTGTTTTTTTTTTTTTTTTTTTTTTTTTTGCGGTACGCGGGCCTCTCACTGTTGTGTCCTCTCCCATTGCGGAGCACAGGCTCAGCGGCCATGGCTCATGGGCCCAGCTGCTCCGCGGCATGTGGGATCTTCTCAGACCGGGGCACGAACCCGTGTCCCCTGCATCGGCAGGCAGACTCTCAACCACTGCGCCACCAGGGAAGCCCTGGGATGGTTTTTACACAGCACTATTTTGACAAAAGTCAACTAAGACATATTTCTATCAACAAGTCCAGCACATTTTAATCCTAAGTTTTAAGGAAAACTTTGATTAATATTTAAAGTTCCTTTAATAATCGTATGCATCGGTCAATGTCAAGTTCACAGTTGGCTCACTCCAAAGGGTTTGGCTGAAGGGAGTTAGAATAAGAATTATTTACAGAGATGTGGGTAGGGTTAAAGAAACCAAAATGAGATGGTGAAACCTTTGGGTGATGAGCAGCAGCAAGAAGCTGTTACCACCTTAGGCTGAGGGGCAAGAGGTGGAAAGAGGGATATTCGAATGACCTCCCACTCCAAAGGACACCTAATGGCATTGTCCACCCGTCATCTGACACCCCTGGGAAAACTGTCTATTTGCATGGCCCTTTAGTTAATTCAGAGGCCCCATGGAGACCCGAACGGCCGGTGAACGAGTGGGTACAGCTTGTTGGCAGTTTCTTATGAACACTTTACACAGGTGCTTCATTCAGCCGGATGGCACTGCATAAGCCTCGGGTTACCTGTAATACCACAGGGTTTAGCTGGGCACCTGGTGGCAGACCCAGGCTCGGGAGAAGCAGAAGCACCAAACAGAGGTGGTGAGCTGGGTCTGTCATCTGCTATATTAGCTATACCTCTTGTCTTTGAATCACCTGCAAATAAGATGTTAGAAATATGTACAGCTATATTAGAAACCAAGATAGATATGAGGACTAAACTCATATATAAAAGACAACCTATTGGGAATTCCCTGGCAGTCCAGTGATTAGAACTCGGCGCTTTCACTGTCCAGGGGCCGGGGGTTCGATCCCTGGTCAGGGAACTAAAATCCTGCAAGCTGCAAGTTGTGGCCAAAAAAAAGACAGCCTATCAACTTGGATTATTAAAATGAGCTATATGATCCTCGTAAGGCACATCCCAAACCAAAATAAAACAAAACAAAAGGGGCACAGGAAGGTTAAACATAAAATGATGGAAAATATTTACTCGGCAAATAGCTAACTGAAAGAAAGCTGGTAGAACAATATTAAAATCAGACAGGAAAATCTTAGGCAATGAATATTAACAGAGACAAGGAGCAATATTTGGTAAAGATAAAAGGAACAGTCTTAAAAGAATAGATAGTAATCAGGAAATCTTCTGTCTCTTTATAATAGAACCTCAAAATGTAATTATAGGGAGAAATTAACAAGCATCCAATTATAGTTGGAGATTTTAACATAAACAGTTCAAGCAGACAAAATTCTAGTGAGGATTTACTAGAATCGAAAAATCCAGTTAACAACCTTGATCAAGTGTGTGTGTGTGTGCGCACGCACGCTTATGTACACTGACATATATACACATACACACATATATGTACTCAAAAGATAGAGAATATACATTCTTTTTAACCACACACACATTTATGAAATGGACTGTTTACTGTGCCCCCCAAAATCTCCAAAAAGTCAACATCTTATAGACCACATTCTCTAACCACAGTGCAGAGCAGTTAGAATCACACACACACACACACACACACACACACACACACACACACACACACACGCCAGGAACCCTTATTAATTTGTAAACTGAGACACATACTTTAAAATGATGCATGCCTTAAAGAGGAAATCTCAATGGAAATTGCTAAATATTTAGAAGTGAACTATGGTGTGGTTCTGGTTTTTACCAGTAAGCTGAACTAACTATGGAGGGAAAATACCATGAAATGGGAAGATTGTGAAAAAACCTAGGGGTGGAGGGGTGGGTGGAAGGTATAGGACAGCAGCTTTGGCTCGAGGTTAGCCGAAGGTGGTTATATAAACTCAAGGAGGAGCTATTGGAGTTATGCCATTACCTTGGAACAACTCATGCCTGGCCACACCTGTGGTGACTCAGAGCTGTTCCAGGTGTCCTCAGAGTAAAATCAGGGCAGCACAAGCAAGTGAGGGGCTAAGGAAAACAAGGAGGCCAACCAACCTGTATATTCACTTCTCTCCCCAAACCTCCAGGAGACAGTTTCAGTTCCTAATTCTGTGAAACCATGACTGTGCATTTCAGTGAGAACATTCCTCCTTGTTCACTAGGACCTTCACATCCCCAAACACAAGGTCATGGGGGATGGGAAGAAAAATTATTCAAGCAAATTTTTATGTGTAATAGTAAGAGGACTGCTTCATCCTTCACTCCATGGTTCCCCAATCCGTGCTTCCAGGCTAAGGGTAAGAAGATGGCGTGTACTGGCCACAGGTTTAAGGCATATGCCCTTTAGACGCAAGCGAAAGGGAACCCTGACTCGGGCCATGAACTTCAGAGGCCCTGTTGTGTTTCTCCTGTGGGGGCGCTCTCATGGGAGGAAGAGTCTGGGCCAAGGGGATGTACCAACCCAGAGCCCACACACACTCAGGCCACTCTCTAGGTGCCCAGGACCCTGGAATTCCCTGCCCACTTCCGGAATCTGCACAGGCCTCTTCCCTAGGAATGTGTCACCACCATCAACATATACATCCCTAGACTCACAGAGTGGCCAAGCGTTAGCTATTTGCAGGGCGTGTGGATGGCGCTTGAGATGTGAAGGTTTGGTCTATACAAATTTACGGAAAGACAAAGGCAGTGGTTGGAAAGGGAAGGGGCTAGACCACGGGCTGCAGCTGGACGTTGGTTTGCCTTGCACTACAGAGATCCGAAAACTCTCAATTCAAATTTGAGTTTCCCCTTCTAATCTGTACCTCTTAATCCCCTACACCTATTTCGCCCCTCCCCCATCCCTCTCCCCTGTGGTAACCTCTAGTTTATTCTCTGTATCTGTGAGGCTGTTTCTGTTACACTTGTTTGTTTCGTTTTTTAGATTCCACATATAAGTGAAAACATACAGTATTTCTCTTCCTCAGTCTGACTTAGTTCATAATACCCTCCAGCTCCATTCATGTTGTTGCAAATGCCAACATTCCTTTTGATGGTTAATATTCCATTGCATATATATATATATATATATATATACACCACAACCTGTTTATCCATTCACCTGTTGATGGGCACTTATTTTTTATTAATATTTATTTATTTGGCTGCGCCAGGTCTTAGTTGCTGCAGCATGTGAGATCTTTTAGTTGGGGGCATGCGGGATCTTTAGTTGTGGCATGTGGGATCTAGTTCCTTGACCAGGGATCGAACTCCGGCCCCCTGCATTGGGAGTGCAGAGTCTTAGCCACTGGCCCACCAGAGAAGTCACTGTTGATGGCATTTAGGTTGCTTTCATAGCTTGGCTATTGTAAATAGTGCTGCAGTTAACACAGGAATGCACATATCTTTTCATTTTCTTCGGATAAATACCCAGAAGTGGAACTGCTGGATCTATGGTAGTCCTATTTTTAATTTTTTGAGGAACTTCCATACTGTTTTCCATGGAAGCTGTACCAATTTACATTTCCGCCAGCAGTGTATTAGGGTTGTAAAGTACAGCACAGGCCATATAGTCAATATTTTGTAATAACTTTGTATCGAATTGCCATTTGTATACCTGGAACTAATATAATATTGTAAGCCAACTATATTTCAATAAAAATAGTAATACAGAAATAGAGAATAGATGCACTGGGGCTTCCCTGGTGGCGCAGTGGTTAAGAATCCGCCTGCCAATGCAGGAGACATGGGTTCGAGCCCTGGTCTGGGAAGATCCCACATGCCACGTTGCAACTAAGCCCGGGCGGGGCACCACAACTACTGAGCCTGCGCTCTAGAGCCCGTGAGCCACAACTACCAAGCCCACATGCCAAAACTATTGAAGCCCTCGCACCTAAAGCCCGTGCTCCCAACAAGAGAAGCCACTACAATGAGAAGACTGTGCACCACAATGAAGAGTAGCCCCTGCTCGCCACAACCAGAGAAAAGCCCACGTGCGGCAACAAAGACCCAGCACAGCCAAAAATAAATAAATTTATTTAGTTTTTTATAAAAAGGAATAGATGCACTAAAAAATTGAGTTTCCAATTCATTATGAAAGTGTATTCGTTAAGGTAGGAGGGCAGAACATCTTCTATTTGACTGCTAGCCTCATTTGTAACTTAAAGTATTTAGACACACGGTACGTCTGCCTCTTATATTCCTGCCTTAGCCTCGCCACTGGGCCTGTGTACTGTGCGCTGTGGGACAGAACTCCAAAGGCACAGTGCTGTCTCCCAGCTAGTGTGTGGCTGAATCTTCAGCAGACCTTTCTGCTGTTCTGTCAAGCCGCTGCTTCTGTGATGGGGCCACTCGTTAAGACCAGGAATTCTGTGAGCATGAACCCACTATCATACTTGCTTCACCACAAAACGTGTCCCCTGGTTGGCATTCCACATTTTATGGGGGACATCATGGTGATGGACGAAGCATTCTGTACAGGGGGTTCGGGCAGAAGTGCTGAGGGTAGGCGGGCAAATCTGTACCCGAACGTGTCTTATCCCCATGTGGACAGAGCACTGCCCTCCATGATGGGGAAGGGTCCAATGTAGTCCACCCACCTTGCCTCCAGGTAGCCAGCTGGTTCCCAGGGAATTGGGGGAGCTTAGTGTTATTCTCTGCTGTTGGCAGGTTCGGCACTCAGCAGCGGCAGAGGCCAAATCAACCTTGGGAAGGGAAGAACGTGTCTCCACTATGGCCACTTTGTACCTGGGCCCATTGAGCAAGCACTAGGGTGACTGGGCAGGGAAAACAACCCCCTGCCTGGTATTTACATCAATCCTAGTTAGGACCCTCCAGAGCAGAAAGGATCTGATATAATCAACCTGCCTCTGACTGGCAAGTTGGTTTCCTAAAGATGGTACCATTTTGAGGGTTTAGCCATTGTTTCTGCTGCTGACAGGTCAGACACTCAGAGGTAGCAGCAGAACGGAGACCAGCCTTGATGATGGGAGCCCATGCACAGGGCCATGCCTAGCTGCATCCCTGCCATTATGGCTACTCTGCTCATGGGCCCATTGGCAAGCATGGGGTGGGGCTGGGGGGTGGGGCAGGACAGAGGCTGGCTGGCCTCCACTGAATCAGTGTATCCACCTCATTGTTGAGTGCCTCTGAGGTGGATGCCCTCTTACGGTTATTGATGGAAAACATAAATATATGCACACTGATGCCCACTCCCACAGGTCCATCCACACACATCTCTAGACCTCCTTTCTCTAGTCTTTCAATCTTGCTTCTTCCAGACCCCAGAGCATCCAGCCAAGCTATTCTTTATTATCCAGACATTCACGTATCTCTTAACCTCTGACCACTTTACCATCTATACTATGACGCTGCCATTAAGATACAGCCTGTATCAGTTAGCTTTCGCTACGTAAAAAACTTCTCCAGTCTGAACGGCTTAAAAACAACAAGCACTTATTTTTTCTCATGATACTGTGGGTAGACTGGGCAGCTCCTCTGCTCCGGACTGGGCTCAGCTGGAGCTGGGGCTGAATAACCTGAGAGCCTCATGGCATGTCTGATTGTTGGCAGGCTGAGTGGCCTAAGGAGACCTCAGCTGGAGTTGAGGACCCTTCACATTTAGGAACCCTTCTGAGGGAGAAAGGTTCCTAAATTCAGTGAGGGCAAACCCTTCCCAAGTCTCTGCTTTCATCAATTTTGCTAATAATGTAACATCCTACAGAGCAAGCCACCTGGCCCAACCCAGATTGAAAGCGTGAAAAACAGGATCTACCTCTTGATGGAAGGATTGGCAGTCACAATGAAAGGGGTGTGCATACACCCACTGGAGGAATTTGTGGCCATTACTGCCATCTACTACATGGCTTTAAGATAAAGAAAAAGTCAAGTGTGTGGCTATCACACCCTTTTAAAAAGACCTCTGAAAAGATGAAGGCAGGGCCTAATAAATCCACTCAGCTAGACAGAAGGGTTCCTGGAATGATTAACTGTAAACTCACAGAAGAGTGATATGCCAGTTCTTTTTCTGTTTGTTTGTTTTGCCTTTTTTTTTTAACTTTTTATTTTATACCGGATTATAGCTGATTAACAGTGTTGTGTTAGTTTCAGGTGTACAGCAAAGTATACATATAAATGTATCTATTCTTTTTCAAATTCTTTTCCCATTTAGGTTGTTACATAATATTGAGCTGGGTTCCCTGTGCTATACGATAAGTCTTTGTTGGTTAACCATTTTGTTTTAAACCTTAATTTTCTTTACTTTTTAAAATTGGTTAATTAATTAATTTATTTTTGGCTGCATTGGGTCCCCGTTGCTGCACGCGTGGGCCCTCTCTAGTTGCAGCGAGCAGGGTCCTCTCACGGTGGTGAGCTCTCTTGTTGTGGAGCATGGGCTCCAGGCGTGCTGGCTCAGTAGCGGTAGCACACGGGCCTAGTCGCTCAGCAGCATGTGGGACCCTCCTGGACCAGGGATTGAACCCACATCCCCTGCATTGGCAGGCAGACTCCCAACCACTGCACCACCAGAGAAGTCCCCATCCATTTTAAATATAGCAGTGTGTACATGTCAATCCCAAACTCCCTAACTACCCCTTCCCCCAACCCCCGGTAACCATAAGTTCGTTCTCTAAGTCTGTGAGTCTGTTTCTGTTTTGTAAATAAGTTCATTTTTATCTTTTTTTTTTTTTAGATTCCACATGTAGGCGATATCATGATATTTCTCTTTCTCTGTCTGACTTACTTCACTCGGTATGACAATCTCTAGGTCCATCCATGTTGCTGCAAATGGCATTATTATTATTCTTTTAATGCTCTACTGTATGAAACTCTTTATTTATTTATTTGGTTGCTCTGGGTCTTAGTTGTGGCAGGCGGGCTCCTTAGTTGCAGCTTGTCTGCTCCTTAGTTGTGGCACGCGGGCTCCTTTAGTTGCAGCAGGCAGGCTCCTTAGTTGCGGCACACCAACCGTTAGTTGCGGCATGCATGTGGGATCTAGTTCCCTGGCCAGGGATCGAACATGAGCCCCCTGCACTGGGAGTGCAGAGTCTTAACAACTGTGCCCCAAGGGAAGTCCTGCAAATGGCATTATTTTGTTCTTTTTTATGGCTGAGTGACATTCCATTGTATGTATGTACCACATCTTCTTTATCTGTTCCTCTATCAATGGACATTTAGGTTGCTTCCATGTCTTGGCTATTGTAAACAGTTGATATGCCTGTTCATAAATATCCAATATTAAGTCTAGAGAGCATAAAAGAATTGTGAGCATGGCTTCTGGCCCATGAAGTTGTCTGAAATCAAATACATAAGAAATATTCATTTCTGGCAGTTATGTGGACAAAGTGGCCCCAACTTGGACTGAAAGAGACAGGAGATGTGAAAGAACCTCGATGCCCCCAAGTTTCTACTATGAAAGGAAAATCACAATGGGAGTCTGCATTGCTAAGAGCACTCTCCACAAAGGAGCCAGCAGGACACTAGGGAAGTGCGATGTATGCACTTCTCAGCCTGGATGGAATCTGACCTTTTGACCTGACGAAGTCACACAGAACACCTGCCAGAAACTCAACATATGTATTGGACCCTTACACTAGAATAACTTGTGATAACCTATCTACTTATCAGACACCTACCCTACAACAACTTGGGATTCCTTGAGGACAAATATTTTCCGATTTTCGTCAAAGTCAATCACAATTCTCACCAGGCAACTTTTAACAACCTAGGGGCTTTTTGTACTTATAAACCCCTGACTCTCTTCCTTGGAACACTCTTTCAGTATTACCCAAATCTGTGCCTCTCAAATTGCAATTTTTAAAAAAAATTTATTTACTTTATTTATTTATTTTTGGCTGCATTGGGTCTTCGCTGCTGCACACGAGCTTTCTCTAATAGCAGCGAGTGGGGTCTACTCTTCGTTGCAGCGCGCGGGCTTCTCATTGCGGTGGCCCCTCTTGTTGCGGAGCACAGTCTCTAGGTGCGCAGGCTTCAGTAGTTCTAGAGCGCAGGCTCAGTAGTTGTGGCGCATGGGCTTAGTTGCTCTGCGGCATGTGGGATCTTCCCGGACCAGGGCTTGAACTTGTGTCCCCTGCATTGGCAGGCGGATTCTTAACCACTGCGCCACCAGGGAAGCCCTCAATCGCAATTCTCAAGACCCCAATTAAATAAATAAGTAAATTCTTTTCTTATCTGCAGCTCCTGCATTATTATTTTCATTGACACTGAAGACAAGAAGGTTAATAGAGCTTCTCTGCCAACACAGGGGGCATATTTTCAATGCTTTCTTCCAAAGTGACCGAGGAGAATGAGAAAGGAAGGATCTTGTAAATACTGAGCTAGGTCTGACAGGAAGGATGCCCAGGTGGTAAACACTCCACTGAGAACGTCACGATGCCAAATGCAATAGTCCCTTCTCTACACTCATGCTATTTGTCTTCTTAGGAGCTTTTAGCAGTTGACTGCTCCCTCTTTCTAGGAACCCATTCTTCTTTTGGTTCCTACCCCACCACATAGTTCAGGTTTCCCTCCCACACCCTGGCAGCTGCTTTCCAGTCTTCTTTCCTGGCTCTGTTATCTGCTCAAACTCAAAATGTAATCCAAGGTCATTCCTGAGAGTCCTTTCTCCAACTATACAGTATCCCTAGGAAATTTCATCCAGATCATGGCATTAAACATCATCTCCATGCCAATGACTATCAAATCTGTACCTCTAGTTCTGACACTAACCACCCAGAGTTAGCACAGACACCACAGGTTTAAGGGCACAATTTCCCAAACTGCTCTTAACTTCATATGCCAAGTGCAGGGGTGTCCAGACCACTTGCACTTCTGACCAACTGGCTACAAATTCAGAGGTCACCACACCCCCTCAGATTCAATAATTTGCTGGAATGACTCACAGAACTCAGGAAACTCTATACTTACTATTACAGTTTTCTTATAAAGGATACAAATCAGGACCCACTAAATGAAGAGACACATAGCAGAAGGTCTGGGAATAAAATTAGATGAGCTATGCTCACTCAGCTTAAGGCTGAGCTAGTTTGTCCTGCATTCCCTCATTCTGGAAAAACATGGTTGTATATGTTAGTCAGCTGGGGCTGCCATCACAAAATACCATAAACTGGGTGACTTAACCAAAAGAAAGTTCTTTTCTCACAGTTCTGGAGGCTGGAAGTCTGGGAGCAGGGCACCAGCATGGTCAGGTTCTGGTGAGAGCTCTCTTCCGGGCCTGCAGACAGCCACCTTCTTGCTGTGTGCCCAAATGGTGGAGAGAGAGACTAGAAGTTCTCTTGTATATCTTTTTTTGGGGGGGGGTGGGGGGGCACACCGTGCAGCATGCAATGCGGAATCTTAGTTCCCCTACCAGGGATCAAACCTGAGCCCCCTGCAGTGAAGTGTGGATTCTTAACCACTGGACCGCCAGGGAAGTCTTGTGTATCTTCTTTTAAAGGCACTAATTCATTCTTTAGGGTCCCATCCTCACGAACTCATCTAAAACTAATTACCTCCCAAAGGCCCCATCTCCAAATACCATTACACTGGGGGTTAGGGCTTCAGCGTATGAATTTGGAGAGGACACAATTCTTCCACAGCACTGCAGTTTTTTGTTATCTTATTTTTCTGCAAGACATAGATCTCTTACACACATCTTGGTGGTTTGTGATGTCCCCCAAAATCATGTCCTAGGTGACTGAGATAGGACCTGAATGTCTTGGACCTCTTTGATGTTTGCTTGGGTTCTCTTTCTTCTACTGTATTGTACCCTTTGTCGTAACAAGTACACTTTGCTTAGGTGACTGAGATAGGACCTGAATGTCTTGGACCTCTTTGATGTTTGCTTGGGTTCTCTTTCTTCTACTGTATTGTACCCTTTGTCGTAACAAGTATACCTTGCTAAGTCTCATGAGTCCTTTCAATCATCTGGTCGTGTGTAACTGCTGCATCCTCTTCCTACTGAGCCACCTGTTTGGCTTCCAGCACTTCTGTGAACGCCTTCCTGAAGGTCAGATGCGTCTAAGGGGAGAGAGTGAGCACGAGATGAGGCAGAGTAATGGCTTCGACAGCACTGCTGCAGGACCCGCACGGCCGCTGGAGGAAGAGGCCACGAATGGCTCTAGCAGCTGGAGATAATGTGAGGTCAGAACGCCCTTCCACCTCCACATCCGTGCCCAATCTGAGTTCACACTCCAGAATCCTTGGCTGCCCAAAGTGCTCCTGTACCTCATTCTGGCACCCTCAGGTAGAATACAGCCCACGGGCACCAGAAGGTATCTATTCGATTGACCACCTCCCTAGGGGAGGAGACCTGTGGGTTCCAGGACCCCCACCACTGACTAGTGCTCTTCCAAGGTCCTTTGATGGCCTGCTTGAAGCCCCCAGGAAGCCAGATGGAAAACTGAGCCCCTGAGAGTGAGGGATGCAGCTGGTTCTCAGGGATTCAAGAGTGTGATGCTCTCTGCTTATGACTTAACCAGTCCACTGCTTTCTCACAGCATCTCCACCACAAAACAGGAAGAGGACTAGAGAGACGATTTCCAAATCATGATTTTGCAAATCATGGTTTTCCCTGTGTGAGTGCTTCTGATAAAGGGTTTAAAAGAAAGAGAAGGCAGATAAAGATATTGCTTCGGGTGAAGGTTTAAAATTCTGATTATGCATAGGTCTTCCCTAATAACATAAATAACTAAGAGACTTGGCTGAAATAAATGTCCCTAATGATAGTTCAATCAGTGAGAATAGATCTCAGGACTCCTAATGCCTAGCCTAAAGCAATTTACTAACTAACCCAATTTTTTATTAAAAAAGAAGTAAAGGGGAAAACAGCTTTCGTTCTTCTATCAAATTCTACTTGCTTTATTTCTTCCCCTACCCTCCTAACTTCTGCTTTTTCTAATATAAGCAGTTCGAAACTTCTACTGAAGACTGCAGTGTGTTCCCTGTTTCTTCCAGAATTTTTAACACCCTCAACTCCCAAACTATGCCTGTTCTGTTCTGTCTGCTGTTTCTACTCCTGTTCAAAGTTTGAGGACGAAAACCCAATCCTGAGAAATGAAAAGTGAAATATATAATTGGAAAATAAAATTTCTCTCTAGAAGGGCCAGCTGAAGGCAGCAAATTTCCCATAAAATCTAATTTTATTCTCATGCTTCTTAGATATGGTTTCTTGTGGTCAGCCCAAATTTCCCCATCCAGAATGAAAAGAGCTTGGCAAACAATCTGAGCTGTTCTGAGAACAATCTGAGATCCCAGACAGACCATGTCCTAGAAGTAAGGCTACACACACTCTAGGAATAAAGTAAAAAATTAAATAGACTCAGTCTAACAAAACCTAAGTCAGGGTTACCTATTAGCAATTTAACTGCCTGCCAAAACCAAATGTAATATTCTTTATGGGAAGATAAAATAATCCAGAACCTCTACAACATATTATCCCAATGTCCAATACACAATACAAATTACTGGACATGGGGGCTTCCCTGGTGGCGCAGTGGTTAAGAATCCACCTGCCAATGCAGTGGACACAGGTTTGAGCCCTGGTCCGGGAAGATCCCACATGTCGCGGAGCAACTAAGCCCGTGTGCCACAAATACTGAGCCTGTGCTCCAGAGCCCGTGAGCCACAACTACTGAGCCCATGCGCCACAACTACTAAAGCCACGCGCCTAGAGCCTGTGCTCTGCAACAGAAGCCACCACAATGAGAAGCCCGCACATCGCAAGGAAGAGTAGCCCTTGCTACGCACAACTAGACAAAGCCTGCACAGCAACGAAGACCCAACACAGCCAAAAAATAAATAAATGAAATAAATTTTTTAAAAAATTTTGTAAAATGAAAAAAAAAATTACTGGACATGAGAAGGAAGAAAGTAACTCATAACCTGTAGCTAAAAGCCAATAGAAGCAGCTTCTTCATTTTATTTGTAGCTACTTCAGTTCCTCACTCCATGATACCCTAGACTTCTCTTTTTACACTTTGAGTTACCTCTTTTACCATTTTATACCTAGCTTCACCTAGTTAACAATTCTTTTTTTTCCCCATTGATGAGGTATAATTGATATATAACATGATGAGGTATAATTGACATATTAGTTTCAGATGTGCAACACAATGATTCAGTATTTATATATATTGTAAAATGATCACCACAGTAAGTAGTTAACAGCTGTCACCATCCACGGTCACAACATTTGTTTTCTTGTGATGAGAACCTTTAAGATTTATCCTCTTAGCAACTTTCAAGTATGCAATACGATATTATTAGCTATAGTTACCATGCTATACATTGCTTATAACTGGAAGTTTCTACCTTTTGACTCCCTTCACCTATTTTGACCACCATCCATCCTCCACCTCTGGCAACCACCAATCTGTTCTCTGAATCTATGAATACGTTTTTTTGGTTCTTTGTTTTTCAGGTTTTTAAAGATTCTACATATAAGTGAGATTATATGGTATTTATCTTTCTCTGACTTTTTTTTTTTTTTTTTTTTTGCGGTACACGGGCCTCTCAGCGTTGTGGCCTCTCCTGCTGCGGAGCAGAGGCTCCGGACGCACAGGCTCAGCAGCCATTGCTCACGGGCCCAGCCGTTCCGCGGCATGTGGGATCCTCCCGGACCGGGGCACGAACCCGTGTCTCCTGCATCGGCAGGCGGACTCTCAACCACTGCACCACCAGGGAAGCCCCTGTCTGACTTATTTCACTTAGCATAATGTCCTCAAGGTCCATCCTTGTCACAAATGGCAAGATTTCTTTCTTTCTTTCTTTTTTAATTAATTTATTTACTTATTTATTTTTGGCTGCGTTGGGTCTTCATTGCTGCACACAGGCACAGAGTGGGGGCTACTCTTCGTTGCAGTGTGAGAGCTTCTCATTGCAGGGGCTTCTCTTGTTGCTGAGCACGGGCTCTAGGCACGCGAGCTTCAGTAGTTGTGGCACACGGGCTCAGTAGTTGTGGCTCGCAGGCTCTAGAGCGCAGGCTCAGTAGTTGTGGTGCACGGGCTTAGTTGCTCCGTGGCATGTGGAAGCCTCCTGGGCTGGGGCTCAAACCCGTGTCCCCTGCATTGGCAGGCGGATTCTTAACCACTGTGCCACCAGGGAAGTCCCCAAGATTTCTTTCTTTTTTACGGCTGAATAATATTATGTTGTGTGCGTGTGTGTGTGTGTGTGTGTGTGTGTGTGTGTATCTCACATTTTCTTTATCCGTTCATCCATTGATGGGCACTTAGGTTGTTTCCATATCTTGGCTATTGTATATAATGCTGTAATGAACATAGGGGCGCATGATAACAATTCTTAATAACAATTATATTAAGTTCTATCTTTTCAAATAACTATTAAGATTTCTGTCTCCTCACTGGACCAGCAGCAAAAAGAATAACAACAGCAGTGAGTTGAAACACATCAATTACGCCAAAATTCATGAACTCATAATAATACTTTTCAAAAACATCTTTGGCTTTGGAGAATGCTTACAAACCAACTTGTTATTCAGAAAACAGGTAAATAAAGGTGAAATTTTAAGCATTTATCCTGTCTTTCCTGTATGAACTGTTCCTCAGGGCAACCAAATAGTTGACGAGGGAAAAGTTTTTATGATAGAAACGTTCCAGTTAATAAATAAAGAAGGAATGATAGAATTAGAAAATGGCTAATGGAATAATGAAACTAGGCAGGGATTGTAAGCAGCTGCTAAAAACATTAGGTGAAAAGCTGCATAGTTTCACTCTTACGTGTGCATAATAGTAATATGATTTTTAAAATGTCTAAATAAGTCTTAAAAGACTCTTTTAATAAAATAAAATTTCTAAGTGAAAGGAAGCAATGACAAGATGCTCAACACCATCAGCCATCTCAGAAATGTAAACCAAATCCACACTGAGATACCACTTCACATCCACTAGGGTGGCTATAAGCAAAAAGACAGACAAAAATAACAAGTACTAGTGAGGATGTGAAAAAATTGGAAGCCTCATACGTAGCTAGTAGAAAAATAAAATGATGCAACTACTTTGGAAAACAGTTTGGCACTTCCTCAAAAAGTTAAACATAGGACTTCCCTGGTGGTGCAGTGGTTGAGAGCCCGCCTGCCGATGCAGGGGACGCGGGTTCGTGCCCCGGTCCAGGAAGATCCCACATGCCGCGGAGCGGCTGGGCCCGTGAGCCATGGCTACTGAGCCTGCACGTCCGGAGCCTGTGCTCCGCAACGGGAGAGGCCGCAACAGTGAGAGGCCCGCGTACCACACACACACAAAAAAAGTTAAACATAGAATTACCATATAACCCAGCACTTCCATTCATAGGTATATACCCAGAGAAAAAATTATATATGTCCACACAAAAACCTGCACAGGAATGTTTACAGCAGCATTATTCATAACAGCCAAAAAGTAGAAACAACCCAAACGTCCATCAACTTCTGAATAAACAAAATGTGCTCTATCCATACAGAGCAATATTACTTGGTAAGAAAAAGAAATGAAAAACTAACTTATCTACGACATGAATGAACCTTGAAAACATTATTATGTTAAGTGAAAGAAGCCAGTCATAAAGACCACATATTGTATGACTCCATTTATATGAAATGTCCAGAACAGGCAAATCTATAGAGACAGGAAGTAAGTTACTGGTTGCCAGGGGCTAGAGGATGTGACCTCTAATGGGGTTTCTTTGGAGGGAGGGACCAAAATGTTCTAACGTTAGATTGTGGTAATAGATGAATATGAATCTCTATGAATATACAAACACCATGGAATTGTATACTTAAATGGGTGAATTTTATGTTATGGAATTATATGGGTATATGGGACTATATGGTTACCAAAACCAACCAAACAAACAAAAAGAAGCAATGGGGCTTCCCTGGTGGCGCAGCGGTTGAGAGTCCGCCTGCCGATGCAGGGGACACAGGTTCGTGCCCCGGTCCGGGAAGATCCCACATGCCGCAGAGCGGCTGGGCCCGTGAGCAATGGCCGCTGAGCCTGCGTGTCCGGAGCCTGTGCTCCGCAACGGGAGAGGCCACAACAGTGAGAGGCCCGCGTACCAAAAAAAAAAAAAAGAAGCAATGACGGGACTTTCTTTTCATGGTGATTAATGCTGCATCTTACAACTGATATCATTTTGGCATTGATTAAATGTGGTAGTTTGTTTTCTTAATTATCAAAGCAATCCTGGAACTTAAGTATTAATAGCCTTATCTTGCAGATGAGTGAACAGTTGTGGATTTGAGGTTAGGTCTACATGGCTCCCGCACTCTGCCTAAGAGTTTGAGTGATTGCAAACCCGGGGTTAGCGCACGGCAGGAAGGAGGCTGTGGTCTGAAGGAGCCTAAGTCAAGGCTGAGCCTACAGGGAAAGTAGAGCTGATTTTGACCCTGGGAGTCCAGGTGGAGGAAACAGGTGCTGGTTTCTTCTAGTCTGGTCAAGAAAATAGTTCCTAGCTTGGGGACATAAAAAAAATGGGGCTGGCAGCACGGATAATCATCCTAAACTCAGTAGTCTCCTCAGGCCCCAGTCCAGGTGCCGACTCCTCCCCTGAGTAAACACTATGGGCTCCGGCCCCAACCCGCAGTGTCAGGGCATCTTAGTTCTTCCCCTGGGGTTGGGGTCAGGATCGCATATCAGCTCTGACTCTCCCTGGGAAGGTTTCACTCTTCTGTCGGAACACTACAGCCAGAAAGAAGGCCTCTTCTCTCCTCCTGGTGCAGGGGCTCTTCCCTCGCGGCAGGGCTGGTTCTGTCCCAGGAGAAGATTGCAGATGCTCTCACAGGAGAGTGGGGCCTAGTAGACAGCTGTTTGGACAGTTTCTGGACCCGCCTTCCAAGCCATGCCTTGAGACTGGCTTAGAATTTTGGCTTCAAACAATTAGTAAACCTATAAAAGCCATCTCGGCAAGGAGGAGAGAAGGCAAACGAGTTAGGTGTTTGCACCTAAATGTACGGTTTCACCTCCACTTGATGTCCAGAAACCAAGGACCCTCCGAGCAAGACCCTTAATCCTGGAGAGTGAAAATAATATGTAAACCCATCCTGAGTTCCCTCTCTTTCCTCCCTTCTCTGGATTAGGTTTCCAGCCTTTATCAGTTTCTTAGCCTGTTTTGTCCCCCACCCCAATTCCCCTCCCAGATCTGATGTTATCACCTTATTTTCCCTTCCTGAGGCTCAGTTTGCGCTCAGTGACATGGGTAGATTCGTCTCTGCCCTGGAAACCACTGCTGCTGGGAATGTTGCCACTTCCTTGTTCTTTCCAGCCTCCTGCAGGAGCGTCTGCTCAAAGCTCCCTGCCTCATCTACCGCTTCCCCTGCTGAACTGTCAGGACTCTCCTCACCCTGCATTCTCCCTTCGGAGTGGGGCAGAGGTAGGACTCTCTGCTTCGGTCAGGAAAGGAAAGACACAACAGATCAGCGGATTGGAATGAAAGATGCAGCACCTGGAATCACATATCTGCACGGGTCAGGCTCTCAGGTGGAAAGACGGGAGGTAGAATCTGCACACTTAGGTACCATCCCTCTCCCTGCCGAGAGCGGCGAGACCCACTTGGTGGGATTGCCCCACTCTGCCTTGTCACACTGCCTGACTGAGCCTCACTGACTAGCCTCTCGAGGTCTAGGATTGTCTCTCCCACCGACCCAGGTTCTTCCCTGCCTTCCACAGCCACGTGATTATATGACCAGTCTCTGCAGGGATCATTCCACCCTTTATCCAGTCCTCCCCATGTCCTGCCTGCATCGCACACTCAGCCTCATCCCTAGGTGGCTCAGCAATTTCTTTCTTATATAACTTGTACGATCCTAGACCATCTCACCCTGTACCTTACCCACTGTGTGAGCTCCACCGCTCTGTGATCTATGCCAGGACTAGCTTAGGAGTTGTCACTTGCATTCTTGATCATTAACTTCAGGGTCCATAATTGTCCAAATCCAGCAAGCATGGGCAGGGGGTGGGGGGTGGGGGCAAAAGAATCACCGGGTTGGGTTGGCGGTGCCTGATCTTCTCTGTTACTCTCCAATTCCAGTGGTCCAGTCTCCCAGGGGTAGATGTGGAAAGGAAAAATGTGACCTGAGAAGGGTTCATTATGTGGTTTGGGTCTCTTACAGCCATTCTGGGTCTCCTCCCCTCCTCCCCAACCTCATAATTAAGCAATTTATTTAAACGGGAGGCACTTTCTAGAAAATTGCCACATTCAGAGACCAAACTGCCTTTCTTAAGTGTGATTTGCTGGAAACTGAACCTCGGTTGTCTGGTTAGTTGTCTTTTCCAGTTTTTCCTTTAAGAGTCCATAGTAGGGGGGCTTCCCTGGTGGCGCAGTGGTAAGAATCCACCTGCCGATGCAGGGGACACGGGTTCGAGCCCTGGTCCGGGAAGATCCCACGTGCCGCGGAGCAACTAAGCCCGTGCGCCACAACTACTGAGCCTGCGCTCTAGAGCCCATGAGCCACAACTACAGAAGCCCACACGCCTAGAGCCCGTGCTCCACAACGAGAAGCCACCGCAATAAGAAGCCTGCACACTACGACGAAGAGCAGCCCCCGCTCGCCGCAACTAGAGAAAAAGCCCGCACACAGCAACGGAGACCCAATGCAGCCAAAAATAAATAAATAAAATAAATAAATTTATTTAAAAAAAAAAAAAGGAGTCCATACTAGGCGTCAACGGCACTTGCAGCCAGGGGGTGATATGGGGCACGAAAGATCCAGTGAATGTTCCAGGTGCTGCCCACTGCGGCTGTACTTTCTGCTGCAAAGGCAATGCCACTGTCTGATTGTATGTGTTCGGGGAATCCAAAAACGTTACTCAGTCCATCTAAGAGTCCTTGAACAGTACGGCACCCATCTCTTGTGCAGACAGAGATGGTTGTGCCACCCCACGAAGATATCCATGGACTCCCAAAGGTATCCACATCCTAATCCCTGGAACCTGTGAACATATGTTACCTGGGAAGGTGAACTGGAGTTACAGACGGAATTAAGGTTGCTGAGTTTGAGGTGAGGAGATTATCCTGGATTTTCTGGGTGGGCCCAGTGAAATCACAAGGATCCTTGTAAGTGAAGGAGGGAGGCTGGAGGGTCAGCGTCAGAATGACGCACGTGAGAAAGACTGGATCAGCCATTGCTAGCTGTGAAGATGGAAGAAGCCAGGAGTCAAGGGTGTGAGCACCCTCCAGAAACTGGAAAAGACAGGGAAAAGGGTTCTGCCTCGGAGCTTCCAGGAAGGAATGCAGGCCTGCCAACATCTTGATGTGGGCCCGGTGAGACCCATTTTGTATTTCTGAACTGCAGAACTGTAAGATAATAACTGTATGTTGACTTAAGCCTCTAAACGTGCGGCAACTTGTTACAGCAGCGATAGGGAAAGAACACAAGTCTCCTGCAGCCAGTGCCCTCAAGAAAGAGTAGGGGGGCTTCCCTGGTGGCGCAGTGGTTGAGAGTCCGCCTGCCAATGCAGGGGACGCGGGTTCGTGCCCCAGTCCGGGAAGATCCCACATGCTGCGGAGCGGCTGGGCCCGTAAGCCATGGCCGCTGAGCCTGCGTGTCCGGAGCCTGTGCTCCGCAACGGGAGAGTCCACAACAGTGAGAGGTCCACGTACCGCAAAAAAAAAAAAAAAGAAAGAAAGAGTAGGGGCCTACGTGGTCTACTTGCCAGGGCCAGCCCCGCCTGGTACCCCTAACTATACACTCTGAAGTCCCCGTTGCTACTCAATTATGTAGCTGGCAGTCCAGGCACATTTTCCAGGCTTCCTTAGCCTCCTGGGCTGGAATCACTAGGCCTTGTTTTAGGGCCCAGTTCTGAACTGTACATGGATGACCACACCCTGTGCGACCGTGTATATGCACAAAGCTGTGGTCCTCACCTGGGCAGTGCAGACCAGCTTGTCGACTCCACCCATGTTCATCCTTGAAGGGTCTCTTTCCCCAGGGGTCATGAACAGGGGGTGTGGCTCTTGTGCAATCTGCTGCCATGGTGTTTGGCCCCACGGGGCCTGAGACTTGTTGATCCGGTCAACTCCGGCCAGGCACCAGACGACACTGCCAGTCCCATGAGTTAATAAATAGATCACAACGTACATTTTTGGGGGGGTGTTTTCAAGACAAGCACCGAAGTCTGCACTCTGCCTACTGGGCAGAATTCCTTTGCCCATGCAGTCTGCAACCATGTTCTCGGGCTGCCACAACAAAATACCACACACGGGGTGGCTTAAACAACAGCAATTTATTTTCCCACAGTTCTACAAGCTAAAAGTGCAAGACCAAGGTGTCAGCGAGTTTGGTTTCTTCTGAGGCCTCGGTTCCTGGCTTGCACACGGCCACCTTCTCACCGTATGTCCATATGGCCTGTCCTCTGTGTTGCACATCCCGGGTGCCTGTGTGTGTCCAAATTTCCTCTTTTTATAAGGACACCAGGCAGACTGGATTAGGACCCGCTCTAACACCCTCATTTTAACTTAATCACCTCTTTCAAGCCCCTCTCTCCAAATGCAATCCAATTCTGAGGTACTGGGGGTCAGGGGTTTTGTTTGGCTGTGCCACGTGGCTTGCAGGATCTTAGTTCCCCAACCAGGGATCGAACCCCTGCACCCCTGCATGGGAATTCTGGGGGTTAGGGCTTTGACGCATGAATTTTAAGGGGACACAATTCAGACCATAACAGTTTCCAAGAACTTTGGTTGGGTTACTGGTCCCAGATTCATGATGGGGTTCATCTTCCAGCCCTGTTCACTCAGAAACTGAACCATCTTATCTAAGGCAGTCGGTATACTGTCCTTAGCCCTTCCGGTCAGAATAATGTCTCCATATAATGGTACTGGACCCTGCTGGTGAGATGTCAGCCTTTTTAGGTCTCGATCTATGCACTGGTGACAAGTTGTGGGAGAGATCAGGCCGCCTTGCAGCAGCCCAGTGACAACACTGTAACCTAAGCCACGTGGAGGCACATCGGCTCTGATCATCTGGAAGCAGTGGGATGCTGGAGTCGGCGTTAGCATCGCTCCCCCACGGTGTATGAGGCCGCTCCAGTCTGCACAGTGGGGCACTAGGCCACATTGAGCTTGTAGGGGTCCACAGGAAGATGCCAGGTGCCAATGGCTTTTTCACTGACCACAAGGCTTATTATAAGGTGATAATACTTCGGGTTTTCTTCATTAATTAATTGATTGATTTTTGGTTGCGTTGGGTCTTCATTGCTTCAAGCGGGCTTTCTCTAGTTGTGGCGAGTGGGGGCTACTCTTTTTTTTTTTTTTTAAATCTTTATTGGAGTGTAATTGCTTTACAACGGTGTGTTAGTTTCTGCTTTATAACAAAGTGAATCAGGTATATATATACATATGTTCCCATATCTCTTCCCTCTTGCGTTTCCCTCCCTCCCACCCACCCTATCCCACCCCTCTAGGTGGTCACAAAGCACCAAGCTGATCTCCCTGTGCTATGCGGCTGCTTCCCACTAGCTATCTATTTTACGTTTGGTAGTGTATACTATGTCCATGCCACTCTCTCACTTTGTCACAGCTTACCCTTCCCCCTCCCCATATCCTCAAGTCCATTCTCTAGTAGCTCTGTGTCTTTATTCCCATCTTGCCCCTAGGTTCTTCATGACCTTTTTTTTTTTCTTAGATTTCATATATGTTAGCATACAGTATTTGTTTTACTCTTTCTGACTTACTTCACTCCGTATGACAGACTCTAGGTCCATCCACCTCACTACAAATAACTCAATTTCGTTTCTTATTATGGCTGAGTAATATTCCATTGTATATATGTACCACATCTTCTTTATCCATTCATCCGATGATGGACACTTAGGTTGCTTCCATGTCCTGGCTATTGTAAATAGAGCTGCAATGAACATTTTGGTACATGACTCTTACTGAATTATGATTTTCTCAGGGTATATTCCCAGTAGTGGGATTGCTGGGTCATATGGTAGTTCTATTTGTAGTTTTTTAAGGAACCTCCATACTGTTCTCCATAGTGGCTGTATCAATTTACATTCCCACCAACAGTGCAAGAGGGTTCCCTTTTCTCCACACCTTTTCCAGCATTCATTGTTTCTAGATTTTTTGATGATGGCCATTCTGACCGGTGTGAGATGTATCTCATTGTAGTTTTGATTTGCATTTCTCTAATGATTAATGATGTTGAGCATTCTTTCATGTGTTTGTTGGCAGTCTGTATATCTTCTTTGGAGAAATGTCTAGGTCTTCTGCCCATTTTTGGATTGGGTTGTTTGCTTTTTTGATATTGAGCTGGATGAGCTGCTTGTATTTTATGGAGATTAATCCTTTGTCAGTTGCTTCATTTGCAAATATTTTCTCCCATTCTGAGTGTTGTCCTTTGGTCTTGTTTATGGTGTCCTTTGCTGTGCAAAAGCTTTTAGGTTTCATTAGGTCCCATTTGTTTATTTTTGTTTTTATTTCCATTTCTCTAGGAGGTGGGTCAAAAAGGATCTTGCTGTGATTTATGTCATAGAGTGTTCTGCCTATGTTATCCTCTAAGAGTTTTATAGTGTCTGGTCTTACATTTAGGTCTTTAATCCATTTTATTTTTGTGTATGGTGTTAGGGAGTGTTCTAATTTCATACTTTTACATGTACTTGTCCAGTTTTCCCAGCACCACTTAATGAAGAGACTGCCTTTTCTCCACTGTATATTCTTGCCTCCTTTATCAAAGATAAGGTGACCATATGTGCCTGGGTTTATCTCTGGGTTTTCTATCCTATTCCATTGATCTATGTTTCTGTTTTTGTGCCAGTACCATACTGTCTTGATTACTGTAGCTTTGTAGTATAGTCTGAAGTCAGGGAGCTTGATTCCTCCAGCTCCATTTTTCGTTCTCAAGATTGCTTTGGCTATTCGGGGTCTTTTGTGTTTCTATACAAATTGTGAAGTTTTTTGTTCTAGTTCTGTGAAAAATGCCAGTGGTAGTTTGATAGGGATTGCATTGAATCTGTAGATTGCTCTGGGTAGTAGAGTCATTTTCACAATGTTGATTCTTCCAATCCAATAACATGGTATATCTCTCCATCTATTTGTATCATCTTTAATTTCTTTCATCAGTGTCTTATAATTTTCTGCATATAGGTCTTTTGTCTCCTTAGGTAGGTTTATTCCTAGATATTTTATTGTTTTTGTTGCAATGGTAAATGGGAGTGTTTTCTTAATTTCACTTTCAGATTTTTCATCATTAGTGTATAGGAATGCAAGAGATTTCTGTGCATTAATTTTGCATCCTGCTACTTTACCAAATTCATTGATTAGCTCTAGTAGTTATCTGGTAGCATCTTTAGGATTCTCTATGTATAGTATCATGTCATCTGCAAATAGTGACAGCTTTACTTCTTTTCCAATTTGGATTCCTTTTATTTCTTTTTCTTCTCTCATTGCTGTGGCTAAAACTTCCAAAACTCTGTTGAATAATAGTGGTGAGAGTGGGCAATCTTGTCTTGTTCCTGATCTTAGTGGAAATGGTTTCAGTTTTTCACCATTGAGGACAATGGTGGCTGTGGGTTTGTCATATATGGCCTTTATTATGTTGAGGAAAGTACCCTCTATGCCTACTTTCTGCAGGGTTTTTATCATAAATGGGTGTTGAATTTTGTCAAAAGCTTTCTCTGCATCCATTGAGGTGATCATATGGTTTTTATCCTTCAGTTGGTTAATATGGTGTATCACATTGATTGATTTGCGTATATTGAAGAATCCTTGCATCCCTGGGATAAATCCCACTTGATCATGGTGTATGATCCTTTTAATGTGTTGTTGAATTCTGTTTGCTAGCATTTTGTTGAGGATCGTTGCATCTATGTTCATCAGTGATATTGGCCTGTAGTTTTCTTTCTTTGTGACATCTTTGTCTGGTTTTGGTATCAGGGTGATGGTGGCCTCACAGAATGAGTTTGGGAATGTTCCTCCCTCTGCTATATTTTGGAAGAGTTTGAGAAGGATAGGTGTTAGCTCTTCTCTAAATGTTTGATAGAATTCGCCTGTGAAGCCATCTGCTCCTGGGCTTTTGTTTGTTGGAAGATTTTAATCACAGTTTCAATTTCAGTGCTTGTGATTGGTCTGTTCATATTTTCTATTTCTTCCTGGTTCAGTCTCGGCAGGTTGTGCATTTCTAAGAATTTGTCCATTTCTTCCAGGTTGTCCATTTTATTGGCATAGAGTTGCTTGTAGTAATCTCTCATGATCCTTTGTATTTCTGCAGTGTCAGTTGTTACTTCTCCTTTTTCATTTCTAATTCTATTGATTTGAGTCTTCTCTCTTTTTTTCTTGATGAGTCTGGCTAATGGTTTATCAATTTTGTTTATCTTTTCAAAGAACCAGCTTTTAGTTTTATTGATCTTTGCTATCGTTTCCTTCATTTCTTTTTCATTTATTTCTGATCTGATCTGATCTTTATGATTTCTTTCCTTCTGCTGACTTTGGGGTTTTTTTGTTCTTCTTTCTCTAATTGCTTTAGGTGCAAGGTTAGGTTGTTTATTTGAGATGTTTCCTGTTTCTTAAGGTAGGATTGTATTTCTATAAACTTCCCTCTTAGAACTGCTTTTGCTGCATCCCACAGGTTTTTGGTCGTCATGTCTCCATTGTCATTTGTTTCTAGGTATTTTTTGATTTCCTCTTTGATTTCTTCAGCGATCACTTGGTTATTAAGTAGTGTATTGTTTAGCCTCCATGTGTTTGTATTTTTTACAGATCTTTTCCTGTAATTGATATCTAGTCTCATAGCGTTGTGGTCGGAAAAGATACTTGATACGATTTCAATTTTCTTAAATTTACCAAGGCTAGATTTGTGACCCAAGATATGATCTATCCTGGAGAATGTTCCATGAGCACTTGAGAAAAATGTGTATTCTGTTGTTTTTGGATGGAATGTTCTATAAATATCAATAAGTCCATCTTGTTTAATCTATCATTTAAAGCTTGTGTTTCCTTATTTATTTTCATTTTGGATGATCTGTCCATTGGTGAAAGTCCCCTACTATGATTGTGTTACTGTCGATTTCTCCTTTTATGGCTGTTAGCATTTGCCTTATGTATTGAGTTGAAAACTTCCCTAATATGGGAAGGGAAATAGTTAATCAAGTCCAGGAAGCACAGAGAGTCCCATACAGGATAAATCCAAGGAGAAACACGCAAAGACACATATTAATCAAACTATCAAAAATTAAATACAAAGAAAACATATCAAAAGCAGCAAGGGAAAAACAACAAATAACACACAAGGGAATCCCCATAAGGTTAACAGCTCATCTTTCAGCAGAAACTCTGCAAGCCAGAAGTGAGTGGCAAGACATATTTAAAGTGATGAAGGAGAAAAACCTACAACCAAGATTACTCTACCCAGCAAGGATCTCATTCAGATTTGATGGAGAAATTAAAACCTTTACAGACAAGCAAAAGCTGAGAGAGTTCAGCACCACCAAACCAGCTTTACAACAAATGCTAAAGGAACTTCTCTAGGCAGGAAACACAAGAGAAGGAAAAGACCTACAATAACAAACCCAAAACAATTAAGAAAATGGTAATAGGAACATACATATCGATAATTACCTTAAATATAAATGGATTAAATGCTCCCACCAAAGGACACAGACTGGCTGAATGGATACAAAAACAAGACCCACATATATGCTGTCTACAAGAGACCCACTTCAGACCTAGGAATACATACAGACTGAAAGTGAGGGGATGGAAAAAGATATTCCATGCAAATGGAAATCAAAAGAAAGCTGGAGTAGCAATTCTCATATCAGACAAAATAGACTTTAAAATAAAGATTATTATTAGAGACAAAGAAGGACACTACATAATGATCAAGGGATCGATCCAAGAAGAAGATATAACAATTGTAAATATTTATGCACTGAACATAGGAGCACCTCAATACATAAGGCAAATACTAACAGCCATAAAAGGGGAAATCGACAGCAACACAATCATAGTAGGGGACTTTAGCAACCCACTTTCACCAATGGAGGCTACTCTTCGTTGTGGTGCACAGGCTTCTCATTGCAGTGGCTTCTCTTGTTGCGGAGCACGGGCTCTAGGCGCGTGGGCTTCAGTAGTTGTGGCACGCGGGCTCTAGAGTGCAGGCTCAGTAGTTGTGGCGCACGGGCTCAGTTGCTGCGCAGCATGTGGGATCTTCCCAGACCAGGGCTCGAACCCGTGTCCACTGCATTGGCAGGTGGATTCTCAACCACTGAGCCACCAGAGAAGCCCCGATAACACTTCTTAAACATCTCTGACTCCATTAGCTTCTTGGTCAGTATAGTGACCTCCTACCCCTTCTTCGGCCCCTACCTCATAGCATCCTGTATTGGTTCACAGTCATAAGAGTAGGCCAGGGAAGCCTGTTGGGCTCCGGACTGTGGACTTGTCCCACTACCACTGTTCTAATTGTGGCATTTCCCCATTGGGAACATTCTTTGTAGTCAAAAGCAGTATCAGTGACAACCACTTGAGTGTGTATTGGCCAAAGGGCCCACTCATCGAGTTACAGTTGTCCACTGTCCAAGCTGAGAGTTAGTCCCAAATCCAGTGGCAGTAGCTTTCCAGCCATGTCCCTGGGTGTTTCCTGGCACCACAGACTTGTACCTCAGTGTCCAAAAGGACTGAAAATGTTTGGCAACCTTGGTTGCCATCAGGTCCCCAGCACATCTTGACCAGTGCATACAGCCTCCAGCCTCCCTTAGGGAAGACGGGACCTTGGCTTCTGCCATAGTCCTGTTTGTTCTTGAAGGGTGACGTCTGGTTAGACGGGCGAAGTGAAGGCATCAGACCAACACAAGTGTAAGCAGCACAGACCTCAGCAGGGCCTCTCAGCCCTCCTGGTCCTCCTATTTGTCCACAGTAAATGTCACAGCTGGCCAGGCATCTTCACCTGCTACAGCCCAGATCTTTAAAATTTGTGGCCCTCTAATGGCCCAAGAGTGATAATTTCCTTCGTGGGCAAGTCATCAACCTCCTGTTTGGGAACTCCCTGACGTAAATGCTAGGTCCACATTGTCCTACAGACTGGATGTTCAATCCGTTTCTCTCCTCTTTAGTCTGAAGGGCATTTACCTCAACCTGTGTCAGGCCTCTGACCTGTGGAGTTGGTTGCCCAGTAGCTAAATAGTTTTCTGGACTTAATTGTCCCCGACGATTGGTGCCAATTGACCAAGCCAGTCAGTCTGACCCTGAGTAACTATCTCATCACCTCGGCCCTCATGGTTTCCACTGAAATTCCAGGCTGGGGTTCCAGTAACCCTAAGGAAATGTATAGGTTCTCCTTCTATCACCCATGGATGCTTACCAGACAAGGGAAGCTCCTGCAGGGTAGGCCATTGTTTCACTGTGGAGGCGGACACCCACTAACTGGGCTTCCCCGGTGGTGCAGTGGTTAAGAATCTGCCTGGGGCTTCCCTGGTGGCGCAGTGGTTGAGAATCTGCCTGCCAGTGCAGGGGGCACGGGTTCGAGCCCTGGTCTGGGAAGATCCCACATGCCGTGGAGCAACTGGGCCCGTGAGCCACAACGACTGAGCCTGAGCATCTGGAGCCTGTGCTCCGCAACAAGAGAGGCCACAATAGTGAGAAGCCCGCGCACCGCAATGAAGAGTGGCCCCTGCTCGCCGCAACTAGAGAAAGCCCTCGCACAGAAACGAATACCCAACACAGCTATAAATAAATAAATAAATAAATTTATTTTAATAAAAAGACTCTGCCTGCCAATGCAGGGGAAACAGGTTCGATCCCTGGTCCAGGAAGATCCCACATGCCGTGGAGCAAATAAGCCTGTGTGCTACAACTACTGAGCCTGCGCTCTAGAGTCCATGAACCACAACTACTGAGCCCACGTGCTGCAACTACTGAAGCCCGTGCTCCGCAACGAGGGAAGCCACGGCAACAAGAAGGCCACGCGCCGCAACTAAGAGTAGCCCCCGCTTGCCGCAACTAGACAAAGTCCGCACGCAACAACGAAGACCCAACGCTGCCAAAAATAAACTTAAAAAAAAACCCAAAAAACCCATGTAGGCAGCCTGTCAGGTAGGCCCAAGTAGTATGTCTTCTGTAGTAAGTTGCATGGTGTCCCCCCAAAAGATATCCCCACCCCAGACCTTAGAATGTGACCTTAATAGAAATAAGGGTCTTTGCAGATATGTGCAAGGATCTCGAGATGAGATCATCCTGGATGTGGGTGGACCCTAAATCCAGTAAGGACTGTCTTTATAGCAGACAGAAAAACAGAGACAGAGCCACAGAGAAGACCATGTTGGCAGAGATTGGAGTGATCTGTCTTCAAGCCACGGAGGGCCAGTGATTGCTATTAACTACCAGAAGCTAGAAGACAGGCATGAGATGGATGTCCCTAAGGGCCTCCAGAAAGAACAGACCTGCTGACACCTTGATCTGACTTGTTTTGGGGTAATTTGTTACAGCGGCCCAAGGAAACTAATATGGTCTCTTTTACAGCAAGATGAATAGGCCAACTTTGACCAACTTTTGCCAAGAGTTACAAGTTTTGAATTAGGACACGGAGTTTCTTGTTAAAAAAAAAAAAAAAAGCAGCTTTTCCTTGACTGTCAGAGAAAATCATTGTTTCAAGACACCTGACTTGGCAAGCAGGCCTGAGTCTCGCTGAGGCCCATGGGTTGTGGTCGCTGCCACTGGCAGGCATCCAAGGCCACTAAGAACGAGACTTCTAAACTCACCAAACGAGATACCTGCATAGAGTGAATATTCTGGACACTAGAGGAATTTTCTAACACTTCATGCACAGTCACGATTCAAACAGGCGACACATTTCAATACCTATTGCACGTTTATACAATAGTTCATACAATGAATGGGCTGGACCCTTGGCCTGCAAAGTTACTTTAACCGTTTTTTTTCCAGTCTTCACTGCAAGTTTTCTGCCCAAACTCTATTAGGTGCTTTTTCACAGAAACAGAGACCAAGGAGTTTTAACACAGGCACTGCAGTAGCTGGAAGCTGAGGGAGCAACTTGCACCAATAAGCAGCTTTGCACTTACTTTGGGTTTTAAGTGATCATTAATTCAGCCTCAAACTCACTTTTAACACCTGAAAGCTCCAATCCTACCTCTGGCCACTTGACGTCCAACATTGATCAAGTGGCATTAGCTATCAGGTCCCCGGAAGTCCTGTCCCCTAATGCGACCCACGAAGCACACAGCCCCTGAATAGACAGGACCTCTGCCCTCTTGCCAACCACTGAGTTACCAGGTCCGGGGGCAAGTATATTATTCCCTAGCCTGGTCCACACAGCCTCCAGTCTACTTTTAAGGGCATTTTAACTTTATGAGCTCCACACTGGGCACCAATTTGTCAAACTCATGTACACGTGACAAGGCAGGGCCAAGGTCAAGGTCTAACGGACTTGACCAGCAAAGATACAAAGAGATTTACAGTTAATTACTTACATGCATGTTTTCCAGTAAACCTTTCGTCTTGTCTCACATGCACCAATGACGATTTCTCTCGCAGAGATGCTGGTTAGCCTTGCTGTGAAAGGTAGTTTCTAGAATCAAATGTCTGTGTGACTTTAGCAACAACCACTCTGAACTTCAGTTGCTTCATCTATAAAATGGGAATAACATTCACTTTAGAATTGTTGTAAGGGTTAAATAAATAACCCATCACGTAAAGCCCTTAATGCCTTAAATGTGTAACAAGCACAATATTTATCTCGACAAACACTGGCCACCATTAGGAAAGTATCCACAGGGTTTCATTCCCATGTTTAACCACCTTAATTATTCCTGGTTTTGTTTTTTGGCCGCACCTCAAGTGGCTTGCAGGATCTTAGTTCCCCGACCAGGGATTGAACCTGGGCCCCGGCAGTGAAAGCACTGAACCACCAGGGAATTCCCTAAGCTGCTTTTTTTTTCCACCTTAATTATTCCTAAAAAAAAAAGTCAGGGAGCCAATAAATATTAATCTCCTATATAAAGCTTAAACTAAGACTTGAAAATCATGTCCCAACATTTATCCAATTATTTGGGAAGGCACTATAACAGCAACACTAAATCTAGCCCAATGACCTTCCCCCATCCAGTCACTTTGCAGAGGAAGAGGGTTAAGTATGGGATCACCATACTTAGCAAATATCCCTCACTGTCCCCTGTGGAAGTCAAGTTTTCACTGATCTGCTCAACATCCAGGGCTGCTAAAAAGCCTACGTGGGAGGGACAGTCCTTAGTGTGTTCCTTCTACACCAGATTTCTGGGGGTAGCCGCATCTATTCACTCAAAAGATAACCTGGAATGTTTCTTTCAGTGTGGCGTTGCCCAGTACCATCATGTCATCTTTTAAGGATGGGTGATAGAGTGGAAAAGGCTGGACCGAGAATCAGGAGAGCCAAGTTCGGGTCCAGGTTGTCACACAAGGCTGTCCCTCAACCAATCTGGGCTTCAAAAAAGGAAAAAAAAATAAGGGAGGGCAGGGTCACAGTAGATGATGACCAAGCTCCCTTCCAGGAAACCCCCCCAAAAAGCCATTGGCACCGTTTTTCTTAGGGCAGGTGTCAGGAACAGCAACTGCAACTCCTCTGCAGACGTTATCCAACATCTTCTTTAACGGTGGAGGCCTTACTCCAACATGCAAAGTAAATTAGGAGCAAGGCCATTTAAAAGCCACTCCTTTCTTGCTATCCTGTAAATATAAGAAAAACCGCCTACTTTGCATCTGAGTGGCTCTGGTCCCTGGAGACCAGAGCTCAGCCCCCCAGAAGTCTGAGCATCTCAGCTACCAGATCTCCCAAACCCTCCCTGAAACACAGACACAGTTCACAGCTTTCAATATGTTTCCTTTTATTTTGAAATTGAAACAGCGGAATGAAGTGATTTGTAGCTGAAACAACCTTCACAGGAAAGAAAACGGGAGCGCGCTCACCCAGCAAAAGAACAAACCCCAAGAGTCGGAGGCAGCCGCCCCACCTCCCCAGACCAAGCGCAGAGCAGGTTAAAGGGTGGAAGGAAGGGTACAATCAAAACCCGGTGGCGACGGGCCGGCAGATTCCCAGCCAAGTACAGTTTTCAAAGTGGCCGCAGTTACAGAATACGGTTACACATATCACAGGCGTGAGTCCCCCCTCCAGCCCCCACCCATGTTTCGCATTTATAAAAATACATTTTTCACTCTCCCACGTGAGTGATGTCTCAGGACCAGACACCAATTCACTTCGCCTCAGGGGAGGGGGCTCTTTTATTCTGGTTTCTGGCACCAGGGTCAAGATGCTGGAGAAAGGGGGAGACCTCAAACGGTGGCAGAGGGTTTTTATTCCTCCTGCTAACTCATTATCGGCTGAAATTCGTCTCGAACACCTTTGCACTGCGGCAGGTTACAGAAACTTTGCATGGAAGTGTTACAGGTGCTCCCCCAACCCCCGGAGGTTGAAATGGTGAGACCAGACTTCAGCACCCCAACATACACAAGCCTTTGTTCTTGGTGGGGGTGAGTGAAGTCACCTGGCTGAGAAGCAACAGGGAGAGCACACGTAGGAACTCACTGGCAGGAATGGCGTCTGGGGTGGGGCAAGCCGGGGGGCAGATTGTGAAAGCTGAACCTGTTAGAAGAGCACATCATCTTAAACAAGTGGAGAAAATCGCCGAAGAGTGAAACTTATTTGCGGGGGAAAAAAAGAGAAAAGTTTGGGGAATTAAAACACTCCAGCAGTCACTGGAAAATGTCTCCCTCTTAAAATTTTTTTTTTTTGGTTTTTTTGTATTTTTTTTTTTAATTTTTTGGAAAGTATTTTTAAGGTAATATTTTTCTTTTCCTTTGGAAAAAGAAATCTTTTTCCCCCCCTAATCTAAGCAAGTGGAGTTGCCACTACCTAATTTATCTCTATTGTCTTGCTAAGAGGTAGATAAAACAAAAGTGAAATGGGGCTTCTATGAGGAGGTCCATTAGAGGGTGGGGAGGGGCTGGGATCGCCCAGTGGAACTCCCCGACTACAAAGACTCCTGAGTGACCAGAGGACCAGGCCCTCGGACTCTCAGGATAAGGGGTCCTGCACCACCTGTCCTTCTAGAGCCAACCGTCCCTGTGAAGACTGGGAAGGGGTACAGAGGAGGTGGAACATCTCCAAGAAACCCTGTTGAAGAGGTCTCAGCTCCGGCTTCCCCAGGCTTCCTGGCTTTGGGGCTGAGTAGCGGGTTCCAGGCTGAGCCCCACATCTCACCTCCAGGCAGCCCCCTCTGCAGGAAGAGAGGAGGCAAGTCCTCTCCTCACCCTCTGGTCCAATAAGATACAGCAGGTGAGGGAGGGACAGGCTGAGGGGAACAAGGTGAAGCATAGGACCCCGGGGGCAAGGAAGGCAGAGAGGGGGGCCTAATGGCCAGTCCTCCCAACCCAACCGATGAGTATCTAGCAGGCATGCCTGTTCCTCAAGGACAAACCTTCTGTGGCACAAGCCTCAGCTCACTCCTCCTGACTGGGATCCAAACCCTTACTCGCCAGTCCCAGCCCTTGGTTCTAATCTTTCTGTGAGGATTGAGGTAGTTAGTGCGTTTATACTCCTAGCATCCGTCACCTGTGGTTACTCAGAACACATGCCCCGAGGAGGTTCCTGCTATTTCATTTAAGGAAAGAAATTCTTTCTTTTGTCTTGTCCATCCAGATGCAACCAGACTACGGCACCAGGAATGGTGCCCCCAAGGAGCTGCACGGGGCCGAGGGCCAGGGCTGGGGCTCCCGCCCTCACCCTCTAAATCCACCTTCGGTCACGAGGCCCCCTCCCTGTTCTGTACCCCGACAGAGAAGCCTTATGTACCCAAAGGAAAGAAACTGAAGTTTTTAGCTGGTGTTCCTCTAAGTCTGAACACAAGAGAAGAGTCCTGCATCTAAATCACCAAGAGTTTGGAGAGGAAATGGCTTTATGTCCCCTGGCATCGAGGATTCTCCTAGCTTCCTGCAGCTACGGTGGCAGGCTGTGCTGTTTTCCTCCTACCAGTTTTCAACAAATAGGCAAAAGTTGGCAGGGTCTGAACGTCAAAAGCCACTAGGATCTCCCCACCAACACTTCAGGGGGGAAAGGGGACTCCCCACCCCTGAGCCAGGAGGAGGAGGGAAGGCTGGACTGGAGGCAGAAGCTCGGGCAGTCCCTCTGGGGCTCTGTGAGGTAGTTATGTAGTACTGCTGTTCCCAGTTTGGCAGAGGGTACGTCTGGGGTGGGAGGAGGGGAAGGCACCCTTGAGAGCTAACTGAGGCCCCTCCTCGTTGCCAGTCTGCCAGGCCTGAAGAGAACTCGCAGTGCTGCCTCTGCAGTGGGGTCAGGGGACAGAGCACAGCCCCACTCGGAGGAGCCCCGAACTTCCCCTCCTTCTCCAAAGTGCAACCAGGAGCCATCGGACCCCCTTCTCAGCTCCCCGCCCCCTGGCACGTACCGCCCCCAATCCCCCAGGAGCCTCAGAAGGGAAGGGGCGGGTCTCCAAGCCCACGCTGCGTCCGGGAGCCCTCCCCCACTCAGACAGCCCAGGTCTACGTCAAAAGATGGTTATTGCTTCGATTCAGAAATGGCGTCTCTCAGCCTCTGTCTGTCTGTCTTTGGCACAGAGGAAAACGGACACACAGAACCAACTGGAGTGTTCCCCTCCAGTGTTCTCTGGGTTTTACACAGGGTCTTTTCTGCCAATCGTGAGGCATAACTTAACAGCCCCCAACCGCCCCCCAGAAGTGGAGAGCTCAGGGTAAAGGGAAAAAGACTGAGAAGGACCAGGTGAAGGGGAGGAAAGAGAAGGTGATGAAACTCCCTGTCCCTAAAAACAGCTCTCTCCTCCCCAGACCCCTCCATAAGAGCCAAGTCCACAACCCAAACTGCAAAAGGCAAGCAGACCCTCGAGGGGTTTCAAGCCATTGGGTGTCACTGTCAGATGCAGCTTCAAAGTCAGGGAATCAAACCATTTTGGTTTTTTACGTGTTCCACAGAATTAAACAATATTTCCCAAAGTGATGGTCCTTTCTTCAAAATATATATGTAGCTCACACACATATCAGAGCACAGAAGCTGTTTTTTTTTCAAAGTCGTTTTTCTCAAATCAACCAAACCTCCCAAGTGCGTTTCACGTTGTTATCTCACCAAGGATGGGGAAATGGAGGTGATGTGCAGGCGGGCATGAGGTGCCCAAAGCCCTCGTCTACAGGTCAAAGGCAGACCCACCAAGACAGGCCTTTTATCCTGCTAAACCTTAACCACCAAACCATATTCCTTTGCTTTCTGGTAGCGTAACTTCCACCATTTTCCTGCTGGGCGAGTATCAGCCGTGCCTAATCCAGGTCAAGTCTGACAGTCCCTTGCCACACTCCTGGTCTCTTCTGGGAGCTGAGTCAGCGAAAGGGAAAGGAAGTGGGCTTCAGGTGTGAAGGGAGCCGGATCCCAAGGAAACTGAACACTGCAACAATCACATTTCAGGTACTGTGGGGATTTTATTCCGATGGTAGCGTTTGAACCGGATATCAAAGCATGCTTGCTGCCGGAAATTCACCTTATATCACTAAACGGCCGACGTCTGAACGTTATCTGCTTCATCTTGGAATAAAGCGTATAGAGCCAGAAAGAAAAGTTGGGAGACCCTTTTTTTGTGGTTTGGACAGGTGGGAAGCTTAATTATACTGGCCTGATAGCATCCCTAAATGCTTTCCTGCCTCCTCCTCTTTGGGGTAGACAGTTCTGGGGGGCTATCCAGGAATGTCATGGGGAGAGAGTGACAAGACACAAATGAGGCAGGAACCTGTCCCCAGTCACATTCCCGAATCCCCTGCCCCTCCTTGCCACCCACCACCCTAAATCAAGAATTTGGTAAGTTTGGGTCCACGGTTAAGAGTCCATCAGATCAATCGAAAGAAGACGGGGAGACAGAGGGGGCAGTTAACTGTTTGCCCCGTGGTCTGTTGATAAAAGACCGAGAATAGCAAGACGGGATTGAAATGAAATAACAAGAACAAAAAGTGAAAAGCACTGCAACAACAAATCAGGTGGACCTCTCTGAGGGCGAGAGGATGGTTTTGTCTCTTCCACTAATGGAATCTTGGCTCCCATATTTTTAGACAGAGAAGTATAGATTTTTTAAAGGGTATCTTTTTTTAGTTATTATTTCTCTCCTCGATAAAACGGAGGCAATATTTTTAAATATCTCAACAGCACCACTGGTGGGAAAAACCAACTGCGGTGCCCTTTAACCAAAGCGGGGAGGGGAGACCACAGGCCGGCCGTTGGAGGGGCTGTTGTTTCGCCCTTGGGGCCACAGTTCTGCTGGGCCTGTTAATCTCATCAGGCAGGATTTTCCTGGGAGAGGCTGGTGGCTTAGGAGATCAGAGCCTGGCCCTGGGCTCTCTCACACGCATGGGCCTTCCCCCACTCGGCCCAGCCTCCGTCCAAGGGGCAGCTCCAGCTGCCTTTCCCACAGGGCCTGTTCTCCATAGAGAGTTCCTAAAGGGTTACACTGGCTCATGTTGTAAGAAATTATGAAACATAACTTTCTCGTTTTTTTTTCTTTTCATTAAAAAAATAAAATATTCAAGACTATCAGCTTCTCTTTTGCTTCTTTTCTTTTTTATATAAAATATCAGCAAGCCGCAAAGAAAAAAAAAAGATTAAAAAAAAAGAGGTGGGGGAACAAAGAGGAAAGTAATTGCTGAGGTAACTTCATACCTTGAGGTAGTTTACTTCGCGCACAGCATTACCTGACTGACTCCGCCCACATGTCAAGGTTGTCTGGTTGTTACTGTCGTTGTTGCAATGTCGGAAGGAGGGGAGTCCAGAGCATGGGCTCGTCCACATGCGGGAGGCCTTCCTCCCTTCCCAGCACACTTGATAGCATTGTCCAAGGTAGCTAAAGTGCACCACCTGGCTAACATGCACTGACGGTCAGTACGTCTGGAGGGGAGGCCTAACCTCATTTAACTGATGGCTGCTAAGTCTTCCACAAGGGCTGAACTGAAAACGGGATCTTGCTGAGCCTGGAAAATTAATAAATTAAGCTTGTTTACCCCTTTGTGCACAACGTTGCTGGTATTTTGAATTTTGTTTTTTTTAGGCACACGTAACGTCATGCCAACGACTCGTGGAGGCAGAAGCCATCAGTTCAATAGGCCTCTAGGATAGAAACAGAAGCAAATTTTCTCTCCAATTTACTGAACAGTCATGAAAGATGCCAAATGATGGACTTCAGCTTTATCAGGAGCCGAGGGTCGGGTTCCACGTCCCACCACCACCAAGGGAACAGTGCCGTGGGGGGGAGTGCCCCGCAACCCCTGCTTCTGGGAACCAGCCCTTATGGGAGCACATGGGCTGGCGTGAGGGCACAGTGGCAGCCTTTGGGGCCACTCAAGTCCTCCATGGAACTGAGACTTTATCAAGGGGCGTTAGTGTCCCCTTCCCAGTGCTCGTATCCAATCATTAAAATAGACTTTAAAAAAATATAAAATCTGCCTGAGAATGATAGGAATCAGGGACAGTACAGTGGTCAGCCCCTATCCCGCTGAGCAGTCAGTACCACCCATGTGCACCTGGACATGACGTGGGACTTACATGGTTAGAGGGACATGAACGGGGCGGGAATCCTAGTGGGGAAGCCCCAACAGAGCGGGAAATTTGAACTGTGCCAATTTTTCAAGGTGGTGATCTGGAATCAATCAGCCACAAGGGCACCCCTTTTAAACGTGGATTACTGTATAGTTCAATCACCTTTCTCCCCATTTCTCCCCCATTCCTTGCCATTCCTACTGGCTGGTTAGGAAGGGATTGGAATTAATCTACAGATGCCAATGTGTCTTCTCCCTTCGAGTCAATAACGTAAGCAAAGCAATGGATTGGTTCTCACTTTTGCCAGTAGCAGAAAGGTAACATAACCAGCGTGAATATACGAAAAGGCTATGTCAGGGCACAAGAATAGAGGTATTTTAATCAATAAACCAAGTAGAAGGTTGGAAGGATCTTAGGGTCAAGAAGTAAACCATCCTTTGAGGTTGATTAAAACACCCCTCTGTGTGTTTTAAAAGCCTGAAGGAAATTTTATTTCTCTTCCCACTGGGGTCTGACCCACCCTCTCGGTGGGACCTAGAGAACTTAAACAATCCACGTTTAAAAGCACCCTGAGCTAGAATTTCCATGGTGACACCCTCAGGGGTGGGCAGTGTTGGGCCAATTGGTTGGGTGTTTAGGGCTGAGAGATCAGGGTTCCTCACTGGAACAACTTCCTCAAGCAAGTGGGCAAACCTGATCTACATCCCGGCCCAAGTGTCCCTGATTCCCGCTCATTCTCAGGCCTGCTGGGGAGAACGTGCTCTCGATTTCGGCCTGTTGTCCTTGAGCCGACGTGATGGGTAGGGGCCGGTCACTTCCTCCGGGCCTGGGCCTGGTTACTCTGTCCCTTTTGGTGCAGCTGTTTGACTTGGGCCAAGATGTCTCGTATCTTCCGCTGAGCCATCTGCAGATAGAACAAACGAGAGTGAGGGTCTCCGAAGGCAAGGAGTTACAGCCTTACGTGCGGAGAGAAGCCATCGGGGTCTGGACACCAGCGGCAACCACGGGTCATGCTGGACTTGTAAGAAAGGTAAGAGAAGACTGAGGATTAGAGTGACCATAAGTTTCTTTGCCTCCGAGCAGACCCTGAGCACCCACTGGATTCATACAGAGGAAGGGAGGATAAACAGTAGTATAAACGCATTCATCAGAATTTAAAACATGACCAAGTTGACACACGTTACTGAACTCGAGGGGGAACTCCCAGAGTTTCCAGGAGCATGTGTCGTCAGAAGGTCGAAAAGCAGGAGACCTCGTCACCAATCACAACTCCACTACGCATGTAAACATCCCAGGAAAGGGGATGAACTGGGATAACCAAAAGGCAGTGAAAGAAGCCCCACTGTGGAAATGGACAGAACACCGAAGGACTGGCATCTCTACTCTCTCCTTCTTAAACGTGTCTTCCCTATGAACAGAGTTGTCTAAGGGAAATCAACTGTAGAATGTGATTCTCTTGACAGAAATTTACCAGAATGTCTCCTTTCCATAAACTGAGTGCTTGACTTCTTGGTTGAAGAGAAAGTTGGTCTAGGTTGGGGAAAGAATGTGGAGTCGATATTTACACATTAATTCTTACTCTGTCAGCCCTGTGCTTGATGTTTTACTAGTTTTTCACTGAGTTCTCATTTTAACCAATGAAAAATGTCACCACTTTGGTATTTAATACACCCTGTCTCTGCATCCCTGGATACATCATTTAAATCTCACATTCCTCACTTGTACGATGAGGTTGTTATGAGGGTTACACGAGTTAATAGAGACCACACAGAACGCTTGGTGTAGCAGCAGAACCCACAAATCTTAAATATTTCTGTGGCTATTAATGGCTCCCAAAGGGCTGTCAGAGAAAGTTGTCACGCTACGCTGGGGTCTGGGTTCCTGTCTTGCCCTTGACTGCGTGAGCAGCCTCAGGTGGGCCACAAGCCTGATGTGACGTGCTTATCCTCTGTGAGTGGAAGGGACCGTATCCAGTAGTCTCCACACCCCTTCTAGCTCCAACACTAAGGGGTTTTAGGAAAACCCCACTAGCTTCCAATCATCCTATAATTTGAACCCGATACCTGCCCTCCTTTCTAGACTCTGGGGTCAGTCCCAATGCTGGGCACTGCTGACTGGCTTTACTGGAAGCAGTGCAGGGATAGATGGTGAGTTCCAGGAAGAGAACAGGAGGGTGGAAGAACTGGAAGCAAGGACGGAGCAGTGGTTCTGGGAAAGGTGAAGGAACTGCACTGCAAACGGGCAACCCAGGATGTTATTCCATGAACAAGGCTGGGTGGTGGATAAGATCCATTTCTCTCCTTATCCAGTGCAAAAGAGAAGGACTAAGGTTAGACGACAGGGAAGACTATTAACGTATGACATGATACACCATAGTTATTACATAATGTAGACTACCTATGAAAACGGTCAAATCACTGTCCCTACAGCCTTCAGAGGGAAAAGAACATCTACACCTCACACCCTTACACCTGGAAGGAAAGAATGACCCAGCCCAGAGGCGGGCAGAGTGCACGGGATTTGTCGAGGTCATGCTCCCGGAGCCCTGCCGCCCTCCCGTGATGGGGGAGCGACATACGTACCTGGCTGGCATAGAAATGCCCAATGATCTTGACGATGACCTGGTCGTTCTCATCAGGGGTCTGGTCTCTCGGCACCACCACCTCAGCTGCTGTCAAATTTTGCAGCTCATTCACCTGGGGGTAGGGGCAGGGAGGACGGGTCAGAGAGGAGCTCAGGGTGCTGCCATGTCCAACATGGATGGGACTGGAGGCTCAAGAGCGTGGTCACTAGCAGCTAGAAACTGGAGGAGTCAGGAGCTGGGCTTGGGAAGTGGAATCAAGTAAACGGGCAAATCGGGAGTACCCAGGCTGAGCCGGGCGGAGGAGCTGGGGGCCAGGGAAGAGCTGTTGGGTTTGGGGACTAGTGTCCAGAGCTTTCAACCTGACCCTCACGGCTCACCGTTTTGCCACCTTTGCCAATGACCCGGCCAGCTGCCGACGCTGGCACCCGGATGTGGGTCTCCAGCTTTACTTCCTCCTTGGGACCAAAGAAGTTCTCCTCCTTGAGTTTTCCATAAATTCTTCCCTGAGCCTGAGAAGAGGAGGTCATTGTTGTGTCAGCGGGCCACATGCATATGACGATAAGGGAAGCTCCCCAAGCCCCACCCCTTCCTCCTCCGGCCCACAGGCCCACGCCCGCTCGGGGTGGGTCACCATCTAGGCCAGGTGATAACAAAAGGTGCACAGGACTGACCTGCTCACTTGTAACACTGGGGAGCCCGGGCAGAGTAACTGAGTATGAGTACGTAGCTCCCCAGAGGAACACAGCATCTAAGCTACAAACCAGACCTATGGGGTCTGGGATGCTTGCGCGGACTTGGACAAGCTGTGGCTGGCAAGTCAAGGCCCTGAGTGGCAGCTGGTGGAAGTCACCCACTCAGAGGGCGGGCTCTTGGTCACTCCACACAGTCTAGAGAGCTGTCCCCGCTCTCCACCCCTCCCTAGGTCAGAATAAGCTATCAGTTCTTTGACTGTCTGCCCGGAAGTTCGAGAACCTCGGCACGTCATAGGGACATAAAGGAGAGAAGGGCCTTCCTTAGTCACGAAGGCAGAGGGCGAGGAAGAAGCCCTCGGACTGCCTTCTTTCCCACGTGCCTATTCACTCTCAGGAGGCAAAGAGGGAGAGCAACAGAGTTCCCGCCTGACGGCAATTTGAGAGCAGCCTTGCAGCCCTGTTTTGCAGGGAAGCTTAAAAACAGGACGCAGATTTGCGCCCCCATCCAAACTCGACTCCTCTGGGTCCTACTTGGAAAGACAATAAAGATCGGAACCTTGAATTGGGCCTCTGGGGGTCCAGTGATGATGACCATACGAAGTTTGGAGTCCGGAGTTTCAGGAGGAGCAATCTACAAAGCAAACGCCCGTCAGAGGTGCCCTCTACCTCCACCTCCTCCAGACCCCTACCACCCTGCTTCCACTCCCCACCTGGGACGGCCAGGGGAGGGGAGAACAGAGACCCCGAACCCCAAGGCTATTGCGCCTGCATCAGAACTCTTATATGAGGGCGTGGGTGCGTTCGTTTCTTGACGTATTCTAAGTTGGGGCGCCCCGCCCACACCCCATCTCCCCCACTCCCCAGCAGGTTTCAGCAGAGTCCTGCCAAGAGGGAGGGGCACAGAAATTTAACAAAACATCTGTTCACTGTGACAGGTTCTCCATGGCCAGGGAAGGTGGAAAGACGGCTAACATTTACTGAGCAACCACTGCGCACCAGGCACTGAGCCAGGGGCTTTGGCTGCATCGCCTCAGAGTATCATCATCCCTACTGTACTGACGAGGAATCCAAGGCTCAGGACCTGAGCTCAGAAGCTGCGATCTGAACCCGGTCGGTCTTGTCTGAACTGAAGTTCTCTTCTGTGCTACAATACCACCTCCTCCCTTAGCCTGAAAGCCCAGGAGCCTGGAAGGCATCCCCCGGAGGACTAAGCGAGGTCAAAAGCAAAGCGTCTGCCCAACGCTGGGCAGACGGGGTGTCTGAGAACAAAAGCGGAGGGTGATGGGAGCAGAGCGCTCTCCCAGCCCGGGCACCGGAAGGAGACAGGGCAGGTCACCTTGATGGAAGCGCTGGCGAAACGGGAGAGCTGTTTGATGTGCTGCCCCTTCTTGCCGATGATGGCGCCCACTGCCTGGGCAGGAATGAACACCTGCACCACCTCCTGCTCTGGAGCCTGCTGCCAAGACAGGACGTGTTATTAACGCAGGTCAGTGGACACAGCCCGGAAGCCCTCCGTGGCCCTGCCCTGCATCCTCGAGGAGGGAAGGGTGCAGGCACCCAGCGGCCACCCTGGGCTACGTGCTCTGTAGCTCTTTGCAGCAGGGACAAAGGGAAGAAGCCGGGCCAGACAAACAGGAAGAGTGCTGCCAGCATCTGAGGCTGCCGTGCACAGGGCTGGTGCTCCAGAGGGTTGGCGCCAGTGGCTGGGAGCCCTTCCCTCTCCCCGCAAATCCCCAAGCCTCAGGCTGCCACAGAGTTGGACCCTGCAGCCACATGGTCCCCTGTAATAAGACCCTGCACCTACCATAAAGGAGCTGTAGGGGGCAGCTCCGGTGACGCTGCTGGGAGGTGGTGGGACTGCACTGGAGGAGGCTGGAAAAAGCCCTACAGCAGCCAAGTTCAGGCCGGGGATGAGGTGAGACTGCAGCTGGGGAAGGAAGGTGAAGAGAGAGAGGTCGGCTCATTCTGACAGGACCTGGTGGCCCTTGTACGTGGCCCCGGCTGAACAAGAGGGTGAGTGGGCCTCAACAGCGGAATGACGTGCTTTTGCCCCAAACCTGCCTGCCCTTCTGGTTTTTACACACACTCACATGTACACCGAGGGTTCTCGCTGGACTAAGAACCGGCAGCTCTGAGGAGAAGGCCCAGCGTTAGACCCTCAGACGTCCTTCCTCTCTAGTGGTTTACAGCGCTCTGACAGAGACATACGTCGGACTCAGCCGATGACAAGGAAGAGACACATCTCTGACTTTCAGGACTCACCTTTTTGGTCACGTGCCCCACATCCTCACTCCCCTTTAAAAACCAGATGAAAATTATGGACCCTCTCCCCACTAAAGTGCACGTGAACACAAACTTTACAGGAGGATCACAGACCTCAAAGCCCAAGACTGGACTCCCACTTGCACCCCAGGAATCAAATGAAGAATCCCTACTAATTTAATTTAAAAAGGATTCTGATGAATCGAGGTCCAAAAAGCAAAGCAAAAGCTCCAAGGCCCGGGCTTCCCTGGTGGCGCAGTGGCTGAGAGTCCGCCTGCCGATGCAGGGGACGCGGGTTCGTGCCCCGGTCCGGGAGGATCCCACGTGCCGCGGAGCGGCTGCGCCCGTGAGCCACGGCCGCTGAGCCTGCGCTCCGCAACGGGAGAGGCCACAACAGTGAGAGGCCCGCGTACCACAAAGGCCCCCCAGCCTGTGAATGCCCACCTCACTGGAGACCCACTTCTGCCATGGCTCAGGCTCACAGAAGGGCAAGCAGAGGCACCCGACACTCACACTCATGGCAGCCACGTCATTCTCATAGGCTTCCCGAACTTTCTTCATGATCTCCTGCTCGGCCCGGCAGCAGTTCTCGATGGCGCCCTTCACGGTGATGGTCCTCTCGGGGTTATAGAGGGTGAGGTCCTGTAGCCTGGGGCGGGGAGCAGAGCAGTGTCAACCTTCCACTGACAGGCCAGGACCGGGACACAGTTCCTGGCTGGGGCCGAGACACAACGATGCCATTTCTGCAGGCTGTTTAGTTTTGGGCAAATAGCTCTCTGCTTCTGGCCTTCGGTTTGTAACCGGGGCAAGGATTCCGCACAGGGAGGTGAGGATACTCAGAGCAGACTGGTAGGGCAAGGAGGATGCTCATAACTGGAAGCTGGTCCCCAATGGTGCCGAGCACTCCACTTCCTGTGCCCTCAGGAACAGAGCAGTTACTTTGCCCACGGGTAAGTCTCTGACGACATCAAGAGGCACAGTGCTCACGGAGTTGCCAGTCCAGCTGCATGACTTTGGTTCCCCCCGCAGTGAGGCAAACCACCACGCACAGCAGGTGCTCAGGGCTCAGAAAAGGATCTGGGTCTGTCCACATCCCATGGCCTGGCAAATGCTCCCGAAACCCCAAAGCCCTGGCTCCTGGCCACAGGTTCTCTCCTCCAGATGCAGAGCAAGAGAGACAGGATGTGGCAGCAAAGGACTGAAGAGGCAGCAGGCTAACAGCAGCCCAGAGCGGTGACGGGCGCTATAATAAACGCTCCAGCCCTTACGGATAAACGCTCTTTACCGCTGCTTTGATTCTTCTTCTTCAACAAGCAGAAACTGCATCCAACTTAAGGGGCAGATATTAAGGCTCAGCGATGAGATACTGCCACCCCAGGTGCCCAGGCATCCCACTCGTAGAGGGAAATGAGAGAGTGCCTTACGAAGAGATGGTGATTTTCGTCTCTGTGTCCTGCTCCACCTTCTTCAGGTTGCGCCCCTCCTTGCCAATGAGACGCCCCACGAAATTATTATGGGCCAGGATCTTCAGGGGAACCTCGTCAGCCCTTGGGAAGAAGCGAGGGACAAGAGCTTCTTAGATGGTGGGCCACCGCAGACGAGGGGTTTCCAAGGTAACCCCAAGACAAAATTACGTTTTCAAAGAAAACCAGCAGATCAGTGGTTGTTTAGGGAGAGAAATGGGAAGCAGGGATGGGTGGCCAAGGGCACAAGGTCAATAAGGGCGATGGGTATGTTCCTTATCCTAACTGTGGTGATGGTTTTATAGATGGAAAGAAGCGAACTATAGGACAGCGTGTTCATTATGTCCTATTTGTGCTAAAATACACGCACATACACACACGTGCACACACCTGTGAGGGCACAGCGTTGCTAGGATACACAAGGCGTTATTTACATGGAGGATTCATTTTCTCAGCTTTTATCCTTTCGTACAATTTCTGTGTCTCCTATCTGTCTCTATTCTTGCTTTTAAAAAGTCTGCGTTAGGGCTTCCCTGGTGGCTCAGTAGTTGAGAGTCCGCCAGCCGATGCGGGGGACATGGGTTCGTGCCCCGGTCCGGGAAGATCCCACATGCCGCGGAGCGGCTGGGCCCGTGAGCCATGGCCGCTGAGCCTGTGCGTCCGGAGCCTGTGCTCCGCAACGGGAGAGGCCGCGGCAGTGAGAGGCCCGTGTACCGCAAAAAAAAAAAAAAAAAAAGTCTGTGTTATAGTCGAGGAGGTGGCAGTCCCCATGTGCCCAGAAGCTGAAGCCTTACGTTTTGGTGTCCTTTGCCTCCTTGTGCATAATCTCCAAGATCATCTTACAGGCAGAGGAGCAGCCCTCGGGGGTCGAGTGCACGCTGATGGCCTTCTCGGCAGCGCCTGCGTTCTCCTTCCTGTGCACGTCGATCCTGAGGGCCACAAGCACACGGACGTTAGCTAACCCTCAGCCGAAGCTACAGTCCGGCTCCTTTTGGAACAAGGCCAAGTGCAGAGCTGAAACGGGCAGAGAAAAGGGCCAGTCTGTTGCTGTGGATTCTGTCCCAGCCAGGAGGTGGTGGCTGAGAATGGTGGCATCTATCATGGGAATACAGGGTTGGGGGATCAACAGTCCTCAGCTCTGAAGCTGCATTTCCCCTTGAATTCTGGATTTCCCCCTTGAGAGAACTATAAAGAGAAGGCACGCTGTCCCAAATTAAAAGTAAATAATAAAAGGATGCATCATGAATAAGGACACGACGTGACCTGTTCTCTTTCCACAGAACACACGACGATCAGCTACAAATATCAGCGAAGAGGGGTGGCTGTGGTGGAATGGGAGATGGGTCAGAACTGTGACCTCTTACTAAGGTCCCTGACGGGCCCCATCCTGCTGCCGCCAGTAAGCGGTGCTGAAATCACAGAGCACTAAGGAGTGGCCGCCTTACCGAGACTAGGTTTGCTCGGTGAGACTTTCTACAAGAAACAAACCCTTCTTACTAACGAAAGTGTGTGGCCCAGCCACTGCCACCAGACGGCACCCCCCAGGCTTCTTCTACCTCCCCAACGTTTCCTAAGAGGTTAAGTTGAGTTGAGGACCCTCAGCGTGCTTCCAGGAGAGGCTTCGCCTCCTGGGCGCCAGCCACTGTTCCCTGGCCCCACCTCCCCTTCCCCTGCAGCCAAGACTCACTTGGACTGGGTCTGTTTCGTGATGTTGCGGATGGTAGCGCCCTCCTTGCCAATGATGGCGCCCACGTACTGGGTGGGCACAAGGAGCCGCAGGGGGATGTCCACTTGCTGTTGCTTGGCTGGGGCTCCCGCTGCCACAGGAGAGCCCTGGCGGGGCTGACCCCGAGAGCCAAAGCCGCCTCGGCGCCCGTTCTCGGGACCCTGTGCTATCTGCTCATCAGGGATGTAGGAGACCTTCAAGGCGTGGTTCTCCAGCTGGTGGCCGTTCAGCTTCATGATGGCTCTGAGGACAGAGGGAGAATCTACTGGTCACTCCAATCCATGCCAATCACACCCAATGCCCTCCAGGTGTACAGCACTCAGCTGGGTTACAACGCGGAACATGCCAGAAGAAAGGGAGATGACCACCTGTGCACCACTCCCACCTCCACCTTAGAGAAGCTTCCAGTCTAATTAGCATAAGACATCAAGTAAGGTAGCATAACACAAATAAGTTATCTCCACTGAATTCTGGAACTGGCTTGGGAATTTCGACCAGAGCTACCTATCACATAGGATTCACAGGAGAACCACATGTGATTCGCGATACGTGAATAATAAATAAAACATGCCAGAACAAGGTTTGTTGTGTCACCTCTTGAGAATGATACTGTCCATGTTTAAGCAAACTCCATGGAAACAGAAGAGGTGGAGACAGAATGGCTTGCAGGAGTTTAAGTCTGTCTGGAATGTCTGAAAAGCGGGACTGATGAACACTGGAGGGAGGGGGCAAGCGCCGTGCATTCCCAAGGCTGATGCTGGTTAGAAATGTTAACAAGGCAACAATACGCAGTAGGAAGGAAGCAAGTGTTGACTTAAAGCCAGGTCAAGGCCCATAGATCAGCCACAGGGACCTCCAGAAAATTCTGAGTCCAGCAGGCATCTAAAAGAAAACTGAATGGCTTGAGAAAGTGGGTGGATTTGACACTAGGTTGGAGGAAACAAATATGATAGAGGCAACATGCTGAAGGGACAAGAAAGCCATCAAAAGCAAAATGGCCTATAAGTGAGCATAAATGAGTACACAAAGTATACAAGTCTGTCAGTACCAGTGGGTGGAGAAGTGTGACTCAACCAAACAGGCTAAGGAGCCAGAAACTGTGGGTGTGATGGGACTCAAGGCAATCCCCGAGATAAAATGTCTGCCTCCGCCACATCATAACAAACCCTTTAGGTCTTAGTTCCTCCTCATCACCACTAGATGGCGCCATCAACACAGCAAAGGACCCCATGGGTTCTCCCGCAACCAGAGACCTATTAAAAGCCAGTATCTTGTCCTAAAAAGGATGTCCCACCTTCCCCGGGAGATCTTTGGGTCCCTCCCTTCAAAGTATTTGCTATCAATCCTGGTGAGGTTTCTGAACCTGAGATTCCTGAACCAAAAGACAAGAGTCTGGATTTGGTTGCCACAAAATCAGAGGCTAGGTGTGGACTCGTGCCCACCTGGACCCCATCCCTGCCCAAGCAGGGGCACCTGACTCCCACCACTCACAAAGACCCTCCTTTGCCCCACTTTTGGGTCCACTCACTGCCTGGTCTGCTCGCGGTTGGAATAGGTGACATTCACCACTGCTGTCTCACTCTCGGTGTTCACTGGGGAAGCAAAACAGAGGTCAAGGTTAGAGCAGCGAGATCTGGAGACGGCACCAATGGTGTAAACATTGTAGAAAGCTCATCTTTGATGGTTACGCGATCAGGAAGGAAATACTTGAATGATGAAGCCTTTCCCCTATAGACCACGTTCACCACAACTCCTGGAAAATTCAAATTAGACTTTACGTGCCTTCCTTTGATTCCCCTACCAGCCCTCAAGAGAGACAGGAATACACAAGGGTGTGCAGTCAACACATTCAGCAGTTATGCAGCAGGGAGAAAAGACACACACACACGCGCACACACACACACACCCCTAGTTTTTTTAACTAGTTAAAATCACACACCTAGTGCGACTGGACCAAGAAATGGTCTGCAAGGACATGGCTGAAGAGATTTGGGGAAACACCCAAAAGCATTTTAGAGTATCCTCAAAGATATACTGATCAAATGTAGGTGTATCATGACCTGGCTGAATGAGCTGACAAGGGTGGCTGCCATGGAGCCCGGGGGGAAGGACGTGGGAGTGGACCTGGGTTGGACATTAGAATTCCAGGCGATCTGGGCACATACTCTTCCCCCTTTGGGGACTGATAAAATTAACCGCTTATGCCTCGTCTTGTGATTATGGGTCACCTAGGCCTGCTTAGCCCCTGGCATGGAGGACTTGGATCAAAAAAATCAAGCCGCCGCCCGAGGACACTGAAAGCACTTAGCCACAAAACTGCAACGCAGACCACTCTCAGCCCTTCTGACCTCAGCGGTACAGCTCTCCCACCTCAGTGGAGAGGAATATTCTGAAAGAATAATCTACCAGAGACCTCCCTGGTGGCTCAGTGGTTGAGGATGTGCCTGGCCAATGTAGGGGACACGGGTTCGAGCCCTGGTCCGGGAAGATCCCACATGCCGCGAAGCAGCTAAGCCCGTGCGCCACAACTACTGAGCCTGAGCTCTAGAGCCCGTGAGCCACAACTACTGAGCCCACGTGCCACAACTACTGAAGCCCGCGCACCTAGATCCTGTGCTCTGCCACAAGAGAAGCCACTGCAATGAGAAGCCCACGCACCGCAACGAAGAGTAGCCCCCACTCGCCACAACTAGAGAAAGCCCGCACGCAGCAACGAAGACACAACGCAGCCATAAACAAACAAATAAATGTAAAAGACGGTGAGACAAAGGACTATTACACAGCCATAAAAAAGAATGGAATTCTGCCATTTGCAGGAACGTGGATGGACCTAGAGAACATTATGCTTAGTGAAATATCAAAGAAAGACAAATAGTGTGCTATCACCTATATGCGGAATCTAAAAAATCCAAATGAATGTATGTGCAAAACAGACACTCAGACAGAAGGCAAACTAGCCGTTACCCAAGAGGAAGGGGGAGAACCTTAAGGGTGGGGGGGTATGGGATTGACAGATACAAACTACTATGTATAAAATTAGACAAGTGATGGGAATTCCCTGGCGGTCCAGTGGTAGGGACTCTGCGCTTTCACTGCCATTGGCCCAGGTTGGATCCCTGGTCAGGGAACTAAGATCTCACAAACCGCGCAGTGTGGCCAAAAAAAATTTTTAAATAAAATAGACAATTGAGAAAAATATATTGCACAGGGAATTATAGACATTATCTTGCAATGACTCTGAATGGAGTATAATCTTTAAAAATACTGAATCACTATGCTGTACAACTGAAACTAATACATTATAAATCAACTATACTTCAATTAAAAATAATAATAATAAAGTCATTCTCTCCCTGAAAAAAAGTAAAAGGGTGGACAGAGAGGACTTTGCTTAGAAAGTGGCATCTGATGGGACTTCCCTGGTGGCGCAGTGGTTAAGAATCCACCTGCCAAGGCAGGGGATACGGGTTCAAGCCCTGGTCCGGGAAGATCCCACGTGCCGCGAAGCAACCAAGCCCATGTGCCACAGCTACTGAGCCTGCACTCTAGAGCCCGCGAGCCACAACTACTGAGCCCATGTGCCACAACTACTGAAGCTCGCGCGCCTAGAGCCCGTGCTCTGCAACAAGAGAAACCACTGCAATGACAAGCCCGCGCACCGCAACTAGAGAAAGCCCGTGCGCAGCAACGAAGACCCAACGCAGCCAAAAATTAATTAACTAAAAAGTGGCATCTGAGCAGCCTAGAAGACTTAATTTTTACAAAATCAAACACTTCCCATTCTGTTCTCTCCAGGTAGCAGGTATTGCCCCCGGATTCGGTATGTTATAGCTCCCTGGTGAGCCTCTTAACCAGCGGTGACTCCTGTTGGGCGCCCCCAGTGAGGCTCTCCAATGTGATCCCAAGCCATGGCTGTCTCTTTGTCCAGGAGTAACGGAGTCATCAGTCTAAGCTGTAAGCAGGACTGGGTGATGGTTATCAGCGCTTCCAGTTGTGTCCTGGCGTTTATGATAAAAGGCAAGCTTCGGGGTCAGCAGGAGAGAACCTGTCTGATGGATTCAGCACTTCATACCTTTATGCAGGCAAGTATTTTAATCGTTTATAATGATTTACAGCTTGCCCCTTTCCACAAAGAATTTGGAGATGAATACTTGAGTCTTGTCTAGGTTTCTTAAAGGTCTGCAAACTCAAACTACTTTGTCTACCTAACGACCAAGCTCTGCTTTATGTCCAACCCAAATCACTCCACATTTTATTTTAGCTTATTTTCTCTGCAAATAATTTATAACCTTAAGCAATAAATTCAAAACTCGTACCCAACTTCTTATGATCTAGAATTCTTTTTTATTATTTCTCCTTCTTGAAAGAGAAGTGATAAAAAGAACTTAATAATAAAAATAAGTTCTTCTGCACTCTTGAAAGATGTTGCCTGCCCGCTATCAATATGTACAAAAATCCTGCTATTTTTTTTAACTGACCAAAGACATGTAGCTCACAATCAGAGGTTCTACAAAAAAAAAAAAAAAAAAAAAAAGACAACCCATTGATTATTCCAGACAAAAACAAAGAATTGTGAAGCTTTTCAAGCAAAAGGGCTACAGATTTGCTCAAGGCGCGTGCGCAGTTTCCATTCTTAATCTATTCCTAAAATCTTGGGACGTGTATTGCTACCCTGGTTGACCCCAGGAGCCTGGGGACCCCGTGCTTGGAATGAGTGACTTTGTTGAGTCTCTCATTAAACAGAGGAGAAACCTGTCCCGGAGAAGCAGCAGAGCTGAAGCTGGAACTCCATGTCCCAGCCCCCACCCCAGCGTACGTCCCTCCACACCTTTGGTCGTCTGCCCCTCTTCCTCACCCACGCCCCCGCCCCCAACTCCAACACCCACCCCTACCCCACCGCCCCACTCCTCTGCCCACTCTTACCTTGCTCGCAGTTCTCCACTGTCCCATACTGAGCCAGCAAGCTGTCCAGTACCTGGGAGCAGGGAGAAGGGAATACGGCTGCTCTGGGCATCCCAGGAACTCACAAAGCATCACTAGACACTCCTCACCCCAAAGCACCGGGGTACAGGCAGAGCCTTTGGTGGGGATTGAGCACGTCACCTGCTCAGTTTGCCCTTTCTCAGGTACTAATGCTGACGGCAATCCGTCGGGGTGTCTTCACAGAATGTACTTGAGCTCAAAAAGGCATTTAAGGGCCTTTTTGGAAGCAGACCTGTGCCACCTGAGTCCCTAGCTGATCCTCTGTCATCACTAAGTTTGGGGTTCAGGGGATACCCTTCCCACCTCCCTAATGCCTCTCACGGTAGGGACTGCCCAAAGGACTAATACTGGAAGTCTTAGGTTAAGGATGCGATCCAACCGGCCTCCCCTCAGCTCCAGCTTCTCTGGCCTAGCCCCAAACCCCCAGGACACCTCCCAGTCATCTCTGCCAGCTCAGGCTGACCCAGACTTCTTTCCCAGTGCCACTGACAGTTTCCCCCAATCACTTACTTCCCATCGAAGCTGGGGTGGAATATTTCGGATCTGTATTTTTCGACTCCTGAAATTAGAGAGAACAGCATCAGTGACAGCTCTGGATACTTTAGGCGCCTGTGACCTTTTGCATTTTTCAGTCCTGTTCCAGTCCATCTTCCTAAACTTCTGCTCAACACCAAAGACTTAAGAGTCTGAGAACGACAACCTTTGGGAATGGAGATTTATTTCGCTGCGTTTTAGAAAGCAAAATAGAGTGCTACCACAGATAGGAAAGCCAAAATCAGATGCCCTAAGCACTGGGATAACATAGTTTCCCCCCTCCACATACCAGTCACATCTGCTTTGTCTCTCCTAGGTTCTCCTCACCAGTTCTCTTACTCAGCAACCATCTATTACCACCCACCGTGTTTCAGGATCTAGGAATACAGAGCTAGCTGTGTGAATTACTACACGAATCATTAACCTGATACCTTTTCAATCGGTGTCTACTCCATGCTGGACTTTGTTCTGCATGCTGGGGACACAATGATAAGCCAAACAGACAAAGTACCTGGCCTCAAGGTGCTCACAATTTATTAGGGGAAACGTATATGCAAACAAATTACAGCGGGATAATTGGCAGCAGCTCGGCTCTTTCTCGGTACAGATATGGATTTAAACCTGTGCTCCCCTTAACAGCACTGATCTTTAAAAGGTTATTTAACTTCTTTGAGGCTCAATTTTCTCCTTTGTGAAACAGGGATAATACCTATTCACAGGGAGGTATAAAGTAATGTCAGATAATATTATCAAGAGCTTAGCAAAGGGCTTGGAGTAAGTACTTAAAATGTAATAACAGACACATGTGTGGACGCTAAGGTGGAGTAATTAACACACACGCAACCCAGCATTAGGACCAACCCCTTCCCTCCTCCCAGTTTACTACGGTTTCTCCTTTCCATCTTTCCAATACTTCTTAAAAACGTAATTTTCCCTGAGGAAGGCTTTCAGGTTCCAGGTTGACTCCCACGGTGATTAACTGCTCACCACCCAAATCAATGCCCTAATCCCTGGGCTTAAAACATTTCAACTGACTTGATCTGCATTGGTCAATGGTCACTTATGTCTTTGCATATCCTTGATCACAAACTCTTAGTTCAGGGACATGGTCCAACAAAATTCTAGTGGCACGAGGGAAAATGAAACTAGGAAGCAAGAAAATCCAGTTCTAGCCCTTAAACTGCCCCTGATTGGCTGTTCTGACTAAGCCACTCAAGCTTCAGGCCCCCGTATTCCTGGCTGACATGCAACAGGGCCCAAGGCAGTTCTTGCCAAGCTAGGGGGAAGGGGTACTCAAAACACACGAGAGCAAGGGAAGGGATGCTAAGCTCTAACTGTAAATGTTTTTGATCTTGGCTCTGTCCTCAGCCAGGTCACTCATTTCATCCCTGTGCCCAAGTATCTTGAGATATAAAATGGAAGCAGAAGGGTCTTTAAGATCCCTTCTAGCTCTGCCGCTTTGAGGGTAGAAAGTCTTTGTCAATGAAATCTTTTCCCGGGTTAAGATAACTTAAGGGAAGCGGAAATGTAGCATAAGTGTTGGAGAATCTATGTCCACGGTTTTCTGCTTTGGCTGGTTCATGAACCTGATCTAAGGAGGACAAAAGAACAAGGGTCAGAGACAAGTCCCGTTCCAGGTCCTCGGCTCCCACACCGGGCCAGCTTCTTGGGATCCAATTCACTGGCCAAGAGGGAGGAGCCTCATGGCATCTGCATGACATGGCGTACAGGATTACCCATACACAACACATTTCGTGATGAAATGGGCAAAGAAAACGCAGGGGCCCTCCCATGAGGAAAATCAAACTCTTGGTGAGCTGAAGAGATGATTATACCGTCGGAAGATTGAGAATACTGATCTACCTTAATGCTAGTGGGGGGGGGGGTTACCTAAGCTGAGGGAGGACCTCCCTCAAGCAGAGGCTTCTGGAAGGACTGCAAGGAGATGGGCGGTGCCTGCCTGGAGTTCAAATCAGTAAGAGCTTAAAGCAGTCCCCTGCAAAAGTTCAGTTTGAAGAGCCCTCTTTCAAGATGGTCCTATAGATTACTCTAATCTCAGGTCAAGGGTCAAAAATACCCTCTTCCTACTTCAAACTCCCAGTTTTAAGGGCTTCCTCTTCAGGGTAGGGAGGAATTGGGAGGGGATGGGGAGGTGAAATCAAATCTCAGTTTGGGATGTTAATCCATATCCTGAAAGCAATGGCAGTCTGGAATGTCTGGAATGTTCCAGGAGGGGGAGGAGGGCAGGGACACCCAACCAATGGAAGAAAAGACATCCTGGCAACCCTCCCCCACCCCCAACAGGCAGGGACTCACCCACCCCTCCAGGGCACACACACCCAATCCTGGGAACCCATGCCAGGCCCCTTGAGGCCTGCAAACCTGGCCGGCAAAGCCCCCAACCCTGACACACACACAGAGACCAAGAAGAACCTCTGTCTTTTAAGCAACCCTGACAAACACACAGAGACCAAGAAGAACCTTTGTCTTTTAAGCCGTTGGCCTGGTTTGTGTGAAGTGTGGTGCTACCTAATTTCTTTCTGGCCCAAAGCACATGTGACCATGCTGAGAACTGGACCCGGTACTCCCTTCCAGGAGCCCATGGGTAACTCACTCGCCCTACAGGTATTTCTGGATGCCTAGCTCATACTGGGCCGGGGCAGTGTGCTGAGGGCTTGGGGGATCAGCATGGAAGCTAAGAGACCCTAACTGCTTACTTCTTTGCTCAGTACCTTACTTTCCTGTGGAAAGCTGACAGGGCTTTTGTGAGGGCTTAAAGCAGGCGGGCTGCGGGGGCGGGGGTGTGCCTGCCAGGCCGTGGTGCTCAGTCCCAGTCCCCAGGAGCCACTACCTGTGATAGTGAAATGGTTAGGCTTCTGCACTGGTGGGGAAATAGCGGGAGATACCACAGCCTAGAGAGAGCCCCCGCGCTCCCACCTCCCGTGACAACCGAAGGGCCCCACTCCAGCACTCCTGAGGATGGGCTTCCACCAGGCTCCAGGGGAGCCTTCGCCCTACAGGCAATAGGGCGCTGCACTGTGCGCAGGACCCTCAACTCTAGCACCCGTTGTTTAGAAAAGCAAGGGAACTCCCGGAGGTTCAGGAGCCGCCACCCACCCTGGAGCTGATAAACCCGTTGAGTGAAAGAATGAAGCCTCCAGCCCCTGGCAATGAAGGCAATGGTTGCGCCAGTCAAATGATTTCCCCAGGGGCTGATACCCGGAGGCTTCTTACCCTCTCTGCCTGCCCCGACCAGCAGGGCAGTTACCAGGTCCTGGGGCAGCTCCCCAGATACAGAGCAATCACAAGGGATGCTCCTTTCTAATGTTGCTGGGGACAAGCAGGGGACACCAGGGCCACAGGGACCGAGTGACCATTCAAGCCCAGGGGAGATTCCAGGAGAGAACGGAGGGAGAGAGAATCTGGGCAGCAGCGTCGTAAGGAGTTAAGTAGGAAAACAAGAGATTCAGGAAGCACAGGAGCTAGAGGCACCCGGAAGGATGGCTGGGAGTGCTCCCTGGGCAGGAAGCTCTCGTCCTTTTCACCTTTTCAGAGAAATGTCATTGACTTAGACTGAATGGGAAGGAAAACAGTTCATTAAGGAAGAAGCTAACATGTGAGGAGTGCTTACCAGATGCCAGGCTCAGGTTCAGCGCCTCCTATAAGCCTCCCACTACCCATGAGCACGATAACCACGGCTCCACTTTACAGACTGGGGTCCTGAGATTGAGGGCTTGAGTATCTGCCAAGTCACACAGGTTCTAAGAGCCAGAGCCAGTATTTGAACCCAAAGACTGTCTGGTTCCAGGCTCTTTGCACAGTCCCCTGAGCTGCCTTGACAATGGCAGAAAGGAAACAAAAGCCTTCGCCAAAATATATTCAGGTTTTCGCTTGAGAACGAGTTTAAAATACTCAGAGTTCACACAACAGAGTGAAGAGCGGGCCTGCTGAGTGGGTGCTGCTCTCCAATAAGTCGAAACATCCCACCTATAACTCCTTAAGACGCATACTTCCATTGTTAGTGGAAAAGTGATTCTGTGCTTATTGAACACTGACTAGACATTTGATAATACTGTTAATATTTTAAAATCAGGTAATTCCCTGGCAGTCTAGCGGTTAGGACTCTGCGCTCTCATTGACGAGGGCGCAGGTTCAATCCCTGGTCAGGGAACTAAGATCCCACAAGCCGTGCGGCACGGCCAAAAAAATAAAAATAAAATAAAATCATACTGATTTCTAGAAATACATACTGAAATAGTTACAGATAAAATGTCATGTCTAGGACTTGCTTTAAAGTAATTAGGGGGAAAATTAATACAGATTGGATACGATTTGGTCATTTTTAAAGCTAGGTGATGAGTACATGGTGGAATTATTTAATTATCCTTTCCATATTTCAAAGTTTTTTTTTCCATAACAAAAAACTTTAAATAAAAAGATAATTCTGAGAAGATGTGGTACTTATATACAATGGAATATTACTAAGCCATGAAGAGGAATGGAATTGGGTCATTTGTAGAGACGTGGATGGACCTAGAGTGTCATACAGAGTGAAGTCAGAAAGAGAAAAGCAAGTATCGTATATCAACGCATATATGTGGAATCTGGAAAAATGGTATAGATGATCTTATCTGCAAAGCAGAAACAGAGACACAGACGTAGAGAACAAATGTATGGATACCATGGGGGAAAGGGGTGGGGTGGGAGGAACTGGGAGACTGGGATTGACACGTATATATTATTCACACTATGTATAAACTGGACAACTGATGGGAACATACTTTATAGGACCGGGAACTCTACCTAATGCACTGTGGTCGCCTAGGTGGGAGGGAAGTCCAAAAGGGAGGGGATATCTGTGTGTGTGTGGCTGATTCGTTTTGTTGTGCAGTGGAGACTAACACGACATTGTAAAGCAACCATACTCCAGTAAAAATAAATAAATAAAAATAAAAAGATAATTCTAGCTCACCCAATTTTAAAGTCATCACAGATTCAAAATGAATGGGTCTAAGCCAATGAGCTTTTCCTCTTTTATTTTTATTAGCAAGAATCCAGGCCCTGGTGAGGAGCCGGCTGAGGGCAGGGAGAACGGGCCTCAGGTCCAGCGGAGAGCGAAACAGATGCATAGATGGGACACTTTTCAGAAGGGGGGTCCCCATATGACAGAATGCACACCTGGACGGAATGCACCCTGGGAACAGTCTTCAGGTCTTCCGGAGGACAGCTAAAAACTGCCCCAGGGAGTCTTCTTTTTCTAAACCTTTGCAAACCAGCTCCTTCCTCTTTCCACCCCCATTCCCAGAGGGTAGCGTGCTGTCTTGAACATGCTCGTGGGCCTCACCCTGCCCGAGAGGGAAGCGTTCCTTTAAACCAGGGTGGGGCAGACCAGTTGTGAGGACAGAGGCAATAGTAGGTTTTGGAAATCTTTTCAGGCTTGGGGCCTCAACCCCCAGAGGCCACTATCAGAGTCAAACCTGGACTTTCATCTCTCCAGAGAACTAGGATTAAACCAGGATCTCCAGATTAGACCCTTTACCTCCACCCCTCCCCCGGGCCGTGATTCTCTGACTAGCAGTCTGCTTGCTCTAGGGCAAGTTAGGCCTTCAACTCCCTAGACCTCAGTTTCTCTCACATCAGGGACCAAAGGATTAGGATTAGTCCTTTTTACTGGATCTTGTGTCCCCAGACAGAGATCAACCCTGTCCACCTACAGTGATACACTTTCTTCATTAGAGTGATTTCCTGTGCCTTAATGGTCTGCCTAAGTGGTTCTTAACCCCTTTTTTTTTTCCTGGAGACTAGGTTCCCATTAGGAAATAAGATAAAAGCTAAGAACACTCTCCACCAGAAAAATGCAAAATTCACTCCAGCCTGCAGACATCTCCTCAAAAGTGTGGGAAGAAACTAGCCCAAGGCAATTAGAAAGCTAAGCTTGACTGGGGATGGAGTTGGGGTTATTACCTGGCAATTTTAAGAGTGAGCAACTAGGATTTTTCAAACTTGCAGTAACACCATGCTCTTTCCATTCTGATCGGCAGTCAAGAAGGTCACCACCACTTCCCCAAGGTTTCTGGTGTCCAGCTGACGTGGAATCATTCCAGATTTTCTTGCCACCTACTAGGCACTGGGCCTGTGTTGTCCACACTACAGTAGCCATTAGTCTAGTCACGTGTAAACTACTGAGCACTTCAAAGCAGCAACTGAATTTTTTCTTAAAATTAAAATGTTTGTATAATGTAACTTTTTCTTCTGTATATTTTATGAACTCTAAATACAGATCAACTGTTTCCAATGAAAATTTAGCATATGAATTGGGACAGGCTCTAACAGTAAAATAAAATACACACTGGGTTCCTGAGACTTAGTAGCCCCCCCAAAAGTAAACGATCTCATTAATCGTTTATATTGATTCCATATTGAACTAATCTTTTGAATTAACTTTAAAAGTAATTTTGAATTAATCTTCTACATTAATTTCACTTTTTTCTCTTTTAATGTGGCTATTAGAAGATTTACACTTACACACGTGGCTTGCCTCACATTTCTACTGGACAGTGCAAGGCACTACGCTGCAGTACACAGCATGGAGGGATGAAGAAGCCAGGTAAGGCTCCTGCTCTCAGGAGTTTACAGTCCAGCAGGGGACCCCAGTTTGGTTTTTTGTTGTTGTTGTTGTTGTTTTGTGTTGTTCTGTTTGGCCATGTTGCGGGGCTTGCAGGATCTTAGTTACCCGACCAGGGATCGAACCCATGCCCCTTCAGTGCAGGCGAGGAGTCCTAACCACAGGACTGCCAGGGAATTCCCCTCAGTTTGGTTTGGGATGGGAGAAGAGAACAGACAAGCTTAAGTGGGTTGGGGAGGTGGGCTGGCCACAGTACCCTTTCGGAAGTGGGTGATCCTGGGACTTCCCTGGTGGTCCAGTGGTTAAGATTCCATGCTTCCACTGCAGGGGGTGTGGGTTCGATCCCAGGTCGGGGAAGTTCCGGGTGCTACGCAGTGCGGCCAAAGAAAAGAAGTGGGTGATCTTGTTGACTCCTCAACAAGAGTCCCATGCGGCTGACACCGGAGAATAAGCACCGCCCCCCCCCCCAAAGCTGGCTCCCATCCCAGTTTTTTTCCCCCAGCTGGAAATCACACATAAAAGATGTCCTAATGTGCCAACCTCTGCCCTTTCCATAAGATCACCACTGACCTAGTCCTTCCTCCCCACCCTGCCTCCTTATCCCTGTAGAGTAGAGAGGTGGAGAAAAAAATAATTGTCTAGGAAAGCTTCTGAAGGGGGCGGACCTGGCACGCTCCAAGCATGGCAGTAGCTGAGAAAGCGGGCCAGGCTGGGGAGGGGAGGAGGAGCTGGCCCAATGCCCAGGGCTCCGTGCCAGGCTGATCCAGAGGCAGGGCAGCCAGACAGGCAGGCAGTCGGGTGGGTTGACCAGCAAGGTAGGGGCTGGAAAGGAAAACACTGACCTACTGGAAGGTGCAGGACCAAGCAGGGCAGATGCCACCACCAAGGGGTCAAAGTATCGGGGGGAGGAGCTGGAAAGCAGGGACACCACTGGAATGCATCTGTGGTCCCATGAACATGGTCTTTTAAAGGTATGAGGCACACACACACTGTCCCACACGTGCTCCTGAACTAATTCTGAGGATAGGAGGGAAAAGCAAATCTCGGGGAGAAACTCTGGGATGGATGACATTCCCTCTCTGGCAGGCTCTTGTACTGTGTTTAATGTGCTCTTGGCCTACCTGGAGTCAGGGAAGAAGAGGGGGATTCACTAGGCCTCTTACATGACCAAGGACACACACACCCCATGAACCTGGCAATCGGAAGTTCCAATTGAAGAAAATCAGATTCCTACATTGAGGAAATAAGATTCATACACCGAGGTCTGAGAGGGTCTTAAATAGTCACCTTCGTTTCACAGATGGAGAAACTGAGGCTCAGGAAAAGGAAAGAGACTTGGCAACTCTGAGGTAGGACTGGAACTCAGCTGGTTTATGCTGAGCTCTAGTCCTACCTGGTTTATGATGAGCTTATACCAGCCTCCTCCCAGGCTGGTTTATGCTCATCTCACCAAACTTCGCTCCTTTCTCTCTGACAAGAAGTGTTAACACAGCAGAAGTTGTATAGCCCCGATGTCAGCAGCAGGAAAAATGCCCATATCCTGTATGGCTAAGTGCATGCCAACTGGCTTTTACTGCATGCGGCTCCAATTTGGGCACAGGATTTAACTTGCAGAAGAGCTAACTGTACTATAATACGGCTGGATGACTGTCAGAGAGATTTGTTAGCAGGGAAAAAGTGTAGTCACCAAAAATTCTGTCCTGAAAAATTTCACGTTGGTTTGGGATAGGCAGGGCTGCAAAGGTGAGAGGCCGGTGGGAGGCGCCACCCGATGTTGGAAAGCAAGCAGAAGAGGAATAAATCCTTTGCTCAATTCACTCATCTCGGAAATACACCGTTTGACTAGAGAGAGCTCACGGGTTTTTTTCTTGCCCATCTAGGCAGTGCCAGAGGAAGCCAAAACAGAAGCTGAGACAGTGGAGCTCTTTCCAGTCAAATTCCAAGTCGGCCTGGGCCAACTGCCACTCCCTCCCTCCACCGTGCTCTCTCTGCCTAGAACCGTGCTCTTTCACCTGAGGGGCTCCTAGAGCCAGAGCTGGCCTCCTGAGCCCTACACAGTGTGAAGTGCGAGGTGTGATGAAGCCATCAGATTCAACCTAATGCATGGAGACAAACAGGAGAGGTGACCCAGTGTAAGCAGTGCAACCCTGTTGGTGCAGGCAGCGATGGTGTGGATAAGAAATTAACCACTGGGGACACTGCTCACCTGCCTTCTCTGGCTAGCAGTGGGAAGCATTTCCAGGAGCTTCTTCGGGGGGTGGGGGGTGGGGCAGCGGCGCGGGTGTTAATCTGCTCTGACAGAGGGTAAGGTGGAGGGAGCCTAGAAAGACCACTTCCTGCCCCAGCCTCACTAGAGACGTTGGTTTAGCTCACCCCCCAGTGGAGATGTCAGCATCTCTCCAGAAAGCTTAAGAGACAAAAGGTCTGGCACTCTGGGGCCCAGAGACCTGGCTGAGGGTGGAGCTGACACCCGGAGGAAAGCCCTGCGGGGCATGCCTCGGAAATGGAGCAAGGTGGAGAGGCTCTCTCCTCAGGAGGGACCGGCAAGCTTGGAAGCACAGCTCCAGGCTAGGATTTGGAGGCAGAGAAGCAAAGAAAAGGATACTAGACCAGACTCAAGAGAAATCAGTTTTCTGCAACTCACAATTTGCACTGAGAAAGACCCTAGTGGAGTTTGGGTACTTCTTGGAATTGTTAGTGTTCCGGCTAAAGGATGAGAATGCATGTCAGCATACGCTGAAAAATACGAATTCACCCTACTAGTGGAAAAGCGCTCTGGTGTGACCCTCCAACAGGAGGTTTAACAACCTCACCGAAGCCTTGTCTCCTCTCCACGGCTGCCAACACAGACCTGTTGGTGGCCGAAAACTTCAGGAAGCTGCTGTTTGTTTCTTTCCAGCGTGTAGGTCTTCATCAGAATAACTCTGTTCTGACATGGACACCTACCCTGAGTTCTGCCCTCGCTTGTCCGGGAGCAAAATGCCCTGTCTGTAGAGGTCTTTCTCCCCAGCCCCAGACTCTGCCAGGGCGTCACGACAGCACCATTCGAGAGGGTTCTCATCCATCCTGGGGAGAGCAGGGGCAAGGTCTCTAACAGCCCAAGGGACGGCGAACACGGCCTTTCAGGAGGCCGGCGGAAAGCAGGCGCGGGCAGGGCAATTGAGAAAGAGGTGCCGGGGAAGGGCGGCAGCAGCTGAGAGTGGGGGAGGGCTGGCAGCAGCTGGGGGGAGGAGGGGAGTCCTCATGAACGGGCAATTGAGAAGGGCCGAGCAGCTGAGCGGCCGGGCTGGCGTCGCCGGGCCTGTGCCCCACGTGGGCCGGCCCCTTCCCCCAGCCCCTCTCACCTCACCCAGGGGAAGCTGAACGCTCGGCCCCGCACCCCGGCCGCTGGGTGGGCCGAGTCGGCAGAGCACAAGGAGGGGGACAGAGGATGTCCCCGGGGGCCCCCTCTCCTGCGGGGCCCGGCGGTCTAGAACGTTCTGCCGCCAGAACCCCCTCGGCGTCCCGACTCTCCCCAGCCCGTCCCACCCGGCCCAGGGGGCCCTGGGCTACGCGCGCAGGGCCCGGAGGGGGAGGGGACACGCGCCGGGGGCTGCCGGGTGGGGGTGGGGACCAGGACTTTGCCCTTTGTCTCTCTCTCTCCAGAGCCACCGGCCGAAACCCGACCCCATCAGTGAGCCAGGCAGCCAGCGAGGGGCAGGCTCCCCCTCCGGGGTCCTTTAGTAAATCCAGACCCGACCTCCCCGTGGTCAGGGCTGACTGAGGTGGTCCTGTGGGGGAGGGGGCTTCCCGCCTGCGAACAGGCCTGCAAGCATTTAAGTGGGAACCGGCTGGGGGCAGGGGGCTGGGAGGGGGCTGGAAATGGGGCCGCAGAAGCAGAAGGGGAGAAAATGGCCCGGGAGGCGGCATTCCTTGGAGACCTCGGCTGGGCTGTGGGAGGAGGCAGGACCCGGGCGGGAGGCCTCCCACTGAGAAGGCAGGAACTGAGGCCTGGGAGTGGGGTGGGCTGGGGGCGCGGAACCAAGACGCCTTCCGGGCCTCGAAAAAAAGACCCTCCTCTCCCAGGGCGTTCTGGGAGCCGCTACAGAAAATTTATAATCGAAGAGTCACACCTCCATGCAGAGTAGGGCATTTGTCTGGGGATGCGAATGACCTTCTTTTGTCTGCCCTCTTGGGGTGTCATCAATTACTGATAGTCTTATTAATAACTCACGTTTACACAGTACTTTAAGGTTTACAATCCACACTCTCCTATGAGCCTAGAACACAGGTTGATTTGAGCCTCTAAACCACAGAAGGTTGAGAATATTTTTATTTCCATTCTGCAATTCAAAAAGAAGCTCAGAGAGGTTAAGTGCCTAGTCCCAAGGTGACACTAGCCAGCCACTGTCACCACACCATGAAGCCGGCTCCTGCTCCTCAGGGAAAGGTAACTGGGTTCTCGCTCCTCAAAAGCATGTATGAGCTATGAATTATGATTCTGCAGGCTTGTAACAAAGGTCAACTCTTTGTCCCTTCCTGCTAGGAGGAGGGGGGATGGGAGGGGAAGCCACTCGATCCCTGCGCCCTTCCCCCCAACCTCTCATTTTCCCCAGGTTTGAACCCAAACAAAAGGAAAGGGGAAGGGAAAAAAAAAAAATTAGCCCAAAGCGCCAGCCCTGGCACCTAGAGGAATGCCAAAGGATGGAAGCTCTTAGAACTCAAAATAGCTACCAGCTTTTTTTTGCGGGGTTCATGGAGATGGGGAGGCTTCATATGAGGACACGAGGCCCAGGAAGATACTGACCCCAGATCCCACAGTGTGCACACATCTGGCAGAAGGGCAAACAGGTTGACGCCTGAATCCTAAACCACTCAAGTCCTTCTCCACTTCATTCAGCCCCCTTTCCGTGGTTTTTCACTAAAAGCAGAATTCCCATCTCCCATGATAGCTGCCCAGACAAGGGGAGAATGTTCTTAGTTTTCTTCAACCATTCAAGATTGCCTGAACATCGCAATGGTGAGAGGAAAAATAATGCAAGACGAGTATGAAACACCTACGGAGGAAGGAGGCTCAGAGCAGGGAGAAGTTAATGTTGGGCATGTTTTTATTTGCTAGCCTTATGCTCTCCCCCGCAAAACATTCAACTTCTCTGAATGTTAGAGGATCAGCTATTCCCACCTTCTAAGAGAGCTCGGCCTTGAAGGCAGAAAGGCCTGGGTTTGAAACCCAGCACCAGTATTCAAGGTATGACCTTGGCTAAGTTACCATAACCACTCAGAGTTCCAGCTTCTTCTTCTGTGGAATGAAGACTAATGCCTGCAGCGTTCTTAGGATTCAATGAAGGAACAGTGCCTAGCTCTGAGTAGATGGATACTCAATAAACGCTCCCTATTATTTTTTAAAGCATTTTTTAAATATTTATTTATTTGTTTTTGGCTGCGTTGGGTCTTTGTTGCTGCACGTGGGCTTTCTCTAGTTGCGGTGCATGAGCTCCTCATTGCGGTGGCTTCTCCTGTTGCAGAGCACGAACTCTAGGTGAGAGGGCTTCAGTAGTTGCCGCACGTGGGCTCAGTAGTTGTGAATCGCGGGCTCTAGAGCGCAGGCTCAGTAGTTGTGGCCCACAGGCCTAGCTGCTCCACGGCATGTGGGATCTTCCCGGACCAGGGCTCGAACCCGTGTCCCCTGCACTGGCAGGCGGATTCTTAACCACTGCTCCACCAGGGAAGCCCTGTGCTCCCTATTATGGCAGAAGGAACTCGTCTTTTGACCCACAGCACGTCACACAGAGCTCTAGAGAAAAGAAGATGCTCAATAAGGGAAATTATGGACATCTGCCATACTTACCTGGGGGCCTCTCCCCACTAGGATGCCATCCCTCTCTTCCAGAAGAGTGGTCTTCCCACAAACATCTCCCTGCCTGTCCACAGTGCTCTCCTGAATCCACTCCTATTTTTTCTGCCTGTCCTCCAAAAACACAGCTTAAGCTCACTCAAAGCCTACCTCCTGTTAGTTCCTGAGGTTGTGTGCCTCTCATTGCAGTCTCTTAGCCTCTGCTGTCCCACAGCTTTTCCTGGATCTAAAGTGAAAACACTGGAGGGCAAGAATTTTATCTTGCACCTCTTTTGTGCAGCTCCTCCTCCCTATGTCTCCCTTCCCTGCCCTGAAAGAGACCCAATAATGCTAAATAAAAACCCAATAAATAATCAAATGTTTAATTCAGGAGAGGGGTCAGGCAAAGACCCCCATTTTATACAGAATGAGGAGGTGGCCACCATGTAAGAAACAAAATTGGTGATCTTTAAATATGGCCAGAGGGAGGCGGGAATGGGGTGTTACTGTTTACTGGGTACAGTTTCAATCTTGCAAGATGAAAAGAGTTCTAGAGACGAACGGAGAGGATGGTTGCACACCACTGTGAATGTTCTTAATACACCCGACCTGTACACTTAAAAATGGTAAATTTTATGTTATGTGTATTTTACTATGTAAAATTATTTTAATTATTTCATATTAATTTTAATTTTTAATATAAAAATTTAATTTTAAATTTAGGTGGGTTATTTTTTGGCTGTGACATTCAGCTTAGCAAAATAAAGAATAAAAAAAGAAAAAAGGATAGAGGTGGAAACCTAAAAGCTCCTGGAGAAAAATGATCTGATAAATTGTATTTCTTTGCCATCTCCACTGTAAAGACCAAGGTCTTTTGTTTGTTCTTCATTATATTTCTATAACCTGGCAGAGGGCATGTCAGTAGCAGACTCTGGGGCTTCTCTGGTGGCACAGTGGTTAAGAATCCGCCTGCCAATACAGGGGACACAGGTTCGAGCCCTGGTCAGGGAAGATCCCACATGCCGCGGAGCAACTAAGCCCGTGCGCCACAACTACTGAGCCCACGTGCCACAAGTACTGAAGCCCTTGCGCCTAGAGCCCGTGCTCCGCAAAAAGAGAGCCCACCGCAATGAGAAGCCCGGGCACCACAACAAAGAGTAGTCCCCACTCGCTGCAACTAGAGAAAGCCCGCCCGCAGCAACAAAGACCCAACACAGCCAAAAATAAATAAATAAATACATTTATTAAAAATAAATAAATAGTAGACTCTGAATAGATAAAAATAAGTGGGTGCACGCATACATGTGTGAATGAATGCATGATCAGAAGTACCAAGCTTTGGAGCAATATGCAAGCTATCAAATGTCTATACCATGTTAAATATTTTCTTGCATGATTTAGTTGTAAATATATATTTTTAAAATTAACACCCCACTCCATCTCCAAAACATGGCTAATGACTGACTGGCAAGAGCCCCACACACCCAGGCTAAAGTGGCTGACCATGTGATGTTCTGAAGAGGAGAACAAAGGAACTCAGGCCTAGACAGGCATCATTCCTCTTCTAGTTAGAAGTGTAGGGAATTCCCTGGCGGTCCAGTGGTTAGAACTCTGCACTTCCAATGCAAGGGGCAGGGGTTCGATCCCTGGTCGGGGAACTAAGCTCCCCCATGCTGTAAGGCATGCCCCCCACCCCCGCAAAAAAAAGTTTAAAGGAAACTACTCAAGATGGTCAGGGGCAAGGGTGGGAAAGTGAAAGAAAGATGATCCGAGAGATCTGTGAGGTTATGAGGTTCGTGAAGATCATTTTATTCCACCTCTTGCCTCCCACAGCTTATTCTGGACAGATACCACTCCACTCTATTCTAAAAAGTCAGCAGAAGCGGCTTTGAATCAAATGGTAATAAACGTTGGGAGGAAACCTCTCTATATAAAATAACTTCAGTCAGCTAGATTTTCCCTTCTACATTAAATAAAAGGTTGCTGGAGTGGATACTCTAGAAAAGTGAAGAGACTGTTCTTCTTAACCCTGCCGTCTCCGCAGCCAACATCCTATTTACATCTCATCCTCGCTCAGAACACACTGGCTGCAGCCACCAACAGCCACGTCTGTGAAGGATCATCTTTGCCCTTTAATTTAGGGTTCTGTCTCCAAATCCTGCCAAAGCAACTGCTCTCTATTACAGTTGGACTTCTCCTCCCAAGCAACTCAGAGACCTGGAGGAGGAAGTGGCATAAATACGTCTAACTCTGAATAGATAGCCTCACCAAGCTTACTCCACCCAACAGCCCCACTCCAGTTCCTCTCTCCCCCCATTTTCTCCTCCTCAGAGTACCTGATGGAAAGGTGACAAGCCCCAAGCAATCCCAAATGCCACTCCAGAAAAGAGGCAACACACATCATTCCGCATAAACTAATTGTAAAACCCTTTATAGTAACTGAATAAAGTCACAAGCCTGTTAAATGGCCTAAAACCACATCCGGATTGGAAGCCCTTCTCCCCACCCCACTAAGAGAAGATTCAACCTTCATTCCCTGGACTGAGATGTGGAAAGGGGCTATATGTCTGTGGGTTTGTGAGTTTGTACCTTTGGGGCAGGGAGGGCTGAAAAAAGCAAGTGGACATCAAAGTGGGTCCTGAGCACCCCTTTGGGGACTGTTTCCAGACCAGGTAGAGAAACTGAGACCACTGTGGCTTTGCTATCTAAGAGGCACGGGAAGGGGAGCCATGGCAGTCACTTCCTCCGCATCCAAGGGTCCCCAACTCCTGAATGCCTACTTTGTTAGCTTAAGCAAGAAGGGAACTTCAAGACAAACATGCCCATCTCCTACCAGATAGGGGAAGCTGCCCATTTCTTCTTCCTCAGACCCCCAAAAGGACTTACACAGTCCCCTTCATCCTGAATTCTTACAACACCTCATCTGCAGAATTAGGATAGTTCTCCTCTCATCAAAGTCCTACCCTACATGCACTTTTGACAGGAGCACCAAAAGTGTGAAATTTCAGCGAGGAACCTGGCCCAGGTTGAGGGCATCAACGTTGCAATGTATGCTCCATTCTCCTAAGAGGATGGTTAAGAGACAGTGGTAAGGGGCTCTTGAGGGTTGCCCTGATGAGCTTCACCTCCTTCTCCCAAAAGGTGGCCTTTCCTTTCAGCACACAGGTGATCAAAAGCATCCTGCACACCAATCCCCCTCAATATGCCTATCCATCATCGTTCCACATAAACTACACGCCATATTCACAGAAGTGTACCTGAACACCGTACCTGTTGCCTTAGATATATGGCCAAGCTGTTACACACAGTCCAAAGACAGGAGGCACAGGTCCACATGGGAAACAAATAATAGCTAATGTGTAATAGCACCAGCTTACAGTTAAGGCAATGACGGCTCAAGGAGGTTAAGTAACTTTTCCAGTTTCCCGGTCATTGCCTGACTCCAAAACTCTTGTTTTTGAGCACTGAGCTCTCCTGGAGAGACCTTTCCTCCACACTCCTGTAGGACTGAGTGAGGGACCTAGGGTAGGTCATGAGACTCTGACCTAATAATAGAGCTTCCTCCCTCCTTGAGCCTCAAGAATTCTGAAAATGATTCCTGTCCTCCCTGCTCCTGTTGCCAAAGAACTCAGACTCCACAAACAACCTTTACACAAGACAATTTTTTTAAAAATTTCTAAATTCTCCGATTTCTCCTCTTAAAGATTCTAACTATATCCAATCAACTAAACTATGCAATCACACCTCACTTAGACTTAACATTTTCCATTTCAGGTGGCCAAAACATCTGGATGAAGGACTAATTTTTTAACTGAAACTAACGCAAAATGAATAAAAATTGAAGCCTTCCTTAACCCACTTTTCCTAAGGAAACGGTGAAAGAACTGACTGGAATCCACAAAACAGATACATTGGAGAGGGAAAGAGAAAATGAAGAGAGATCCTCCACTTCTCCTGTCTCCACAACCTTCCCCCTAAACTATGGCCAAAATTCCCACCCATCCTGATGGGTCACTTATACGCCTTTAGCCACCAAAATGCCACTTGTCTAATAATCAGACTTGTCCTAGGGGTGTTGAAAATATCTGGACAATCCAGTCAAAAATTCTTTTACTCATCCAGCTTCTTGCTCTGTATTTCATACAAAAGCAGTTTACTGGTGGGCTCGCCATGCTCTCTGCTCTCTGCCACACGACCAGAACATCAAATCCTGGAAGCCTGGACTTCTGCACTAGGACTGCATTTCTGGTGGTGTTTGTTCTGTATACAGTTACATTTCAGTGTTTCGCAATCAGGTTTTCTCCAACTATATTAAAATGATGAGGTCCAGACCTACTTTTCTCCTGTGATTTACCCATTATCAACACACGTTTGATTTCAGCAGTCTGCGTTTAGGGTGAAAGCTTGTTCCAGCCTGTTGTTCCTTCATTCCATGACTATCTATTGCAAACCTACTGGCTGCGAAGGAGAAGCAGGTCTTACAAAGCTGGCTCTGCTTGTTCAATACTAGGATGACCCCTTGGACCCACTAAAAAGTACAGAGCCCCCTTTGAACAAACTCAAGTTCTTCTACTAGAATGCAGTTAACAAACTGGGGACTGGACATCTCCCTGCTGGCGATGCGCCCTTGAAACGGTTTGTGTTGTCACAGGCACTCTCCTGGTTGATCATTTTCTAGCTAAATCAAACTTTTATCAATAACCAAAAAAGCATACATTTTGATTCCACGTTTTTTGAGGAGAGACCTTTTCTTATTTGTTTTGACAGACATTTAAAAAGGTGTGGACTGGGCCCAGGTGGAAATGGTATTATGCAAATTTGACATTAACATGGAGTCAAACACTGACTGAGACCCTGAGAAAGATCTTCAAAGCCTCACCAGTGGCCAAATGGAAGACCTGTTGTCAATCTTTTACAACATAAATAAAACCCATCATAGAACCTCTGGTTACTATTACTCCCTTTGTTATTGTTTCAGTCAGCCTTTGGAACATGGGGACACACAGTCTATCTACTGAAGATTACAGATTATGCGACGCTGTTAACTCTCCAAGGTTCTATGCCCCATGGCCAAGGGGCCTCAGCTCCTGGGAGAGGGCAACAGTTAACATGGACTTCCATTTTCTCTCCACCTCTCCATCCTCTTACTTTCCCCTGACCTGCTCTTTTCCTCCCTCCCCTGACTCTTCACTCCACAATCACCCTCCAGCCTTTAGCTTTTGCCTTAGAATGTAAAGGGCTTGAGACAGCGCGGGCGCTGGAAGGTCTGCACCGCGGGGCCTGGGACCTCTCCCAGTGGGGAAGGCTGGGGAAGCCGCGGCGAGGTTTGGGATCTGGGGGCTCCCAGGACGAAGGCGAGGCTGTGGGCCGGCGCGCCGCAGCCAGGGGTCTCGGGACCCTGGGAAAGGAAGCCCTCGTCGGAGACCCAGGCCTGCGGATGTTCCCGGGTAGGGGCTGGTTCAAAGGCAGGCGAGGGCCCCTGCGCGGAGCGGGCAGAGATTGCGAGGCCGGGGCTGGGCTTGGTCTGCGGCGGGCGGGGAAGGGCAGCGGGGCCGGCGCGGGCTCTCCAGGAAGCGCCTCCAGCGCCGCCGCGACTTTCTCTGTTTTTTGAAAAAGCGAAGGGAAGGCAGGCAACTCCGAAAGCAAAAATCGCCTTGCCCTGGTCTGAATCTACCACCCGTCTTCCAAACCTGGTGTCTGCGACCCCCTCCTCCCGTGGGTCGCTGTGCGCCTCTAGCCGCTCCTCTTTAAAAGGGAAGCGGGCAATCCACCCCAACCCCCATCTCCCTCCCTCTCCCTCTCCCTCTCTCTCCTCTCTCTCTCTCTCTCTCTCTGTCTCTCTCCCTCTCTCTCTCTCTCTCTCTCCCTCTCTCTCCCTCTCTCTCCCTCTCTCTTTTTTTCTCCCCGTCTGGAATTTCCAACCCAGGACTAACTCGTCTGATTTTTCCAGTCTCCCCTGCTGCTTTTTTCCTCCTCCTCTTTTCTCTCCCAAACACTCCCATCCCAAAATCTAAGCTGCACTTTCTGGAAGGCATTAGCCACATTTTAAGAATCTTTTAAGAGGATGGGGAGCGAACAAGACTGAATTTAAATTCTAACAGCTGGCAAAATGTCTGTTCTTCAAACGCCTTTGCTTCATACATTTATTCTAATAACAACATCACCAACACTACCACCCCCCCCACACACACGAAAACCAACACAGGTACAACCAATACATATCTCTTCAACACAAAAACCCTTAGACTTCCACAAATAGCACTTAGGTCTCCCTCTTTTCACTTAACTAAAATTTTAATGTTTTAAAATTTTATACTCACTAGCCAATCTCAATGGTATCTTTGTCAACTGGCTGTTACACATTATAGAATAAATAAGCTCAAAAAATAAGCCTTAAAAGTACCCAAACACATAAAATATGGTTCAAATAACATATATTAAGGTAATTTAAAAAGATTAGAAGCTCTGGACCTTTGAATCAAGATTCTTCCAATGGGAATGTCATGTATTTTGTCTCTAAAACATAATTACAAGAAAGAATGTTTTGCTCTTGTTCCAGCAAAATCTATGCCATTAAAACTTTACATTTGAAACAGCTAACTATACTTTGAATAAATTAGTGATGGGAATTACAATTCTTCCCCCTCTTTACTCAAAAGTTCTCCATCTGGGAAACCACTGGAGTAAAATTTCATCTTTCTACTTTGGGTTAGAAAATAAAGTGTTCTGGAAACCTACAACTCTTCCAAAGGATAATCATATACCACTGTCTTTAGGAAAGTCACCTTGAAATACTGAGCACTAAATAACAAGTTAAAGATTTCTCTACCAGTGAAAAAAACTTAATTTATGAATTTGTAAACATTTATTTTCTAGGTGAAAATTAAAATGGGTAAAGTGAACTGATTTCCACCTTTCCTCCAAAGAACGCAGAAAAATTAAGAATCAACTTATTTAAAACTCAAAAACTTGATATTAGTAAGAAAACCTTTTTACTAAAAGTGTCACAAACCGTTTCTACTTTAAACTTACTAGTTGATTATCTGGTCAGACGTATCTTTCAACCATAACCACTAAGGCAAAAGTGCCTGCAAGTACTCCCACCCTAGTACTTGTCCTTCTTTACAGTTGTTTTTTAAAGACATTCCCTTGTTTCTTAACAACCCCCATAATTAATTTTCAGCCCATAAGAACAATTTTCCTTAAAGGCAAACCCATTTCTGAAGGCAAAATTTTTGTCTGTTTTGAAAACATTTAGTGATCCAATTATTTCTTCAGAGTCTCCGCAAATCACTTAAAAATATTTTTGCCACTTACGAGACATCCCTTTGCAGAGATTTTTAAAGCAACTAACTTCAGAAAATTAAACCATAAAATCAGAATTAAGTTTGAATACTTCTCTTCTGAGAGTTCTCACACTTATAGGGCTAGGAGACCAATTTTTGTGTGCTTTTTGATATTTAGAAATTTAAGGGAAAGTGTTATTAGCCCACCTCATTTTAAGTCAGAGAAAACAACCATTAATCTGCCTAAGGAAATCAAAGTCTTTAACTTGAACACATTTCACCTAGAGAAATGCAGTACATCTCTTCACTACTTTTCTTAACAGCAACAACTTTTATTTTGATGACACCAGTGGACAGGAGGTATGCTATCTTTAGGCCACATTCCTCTAGAAAAAGGCACACACAGTGGCAAATGAAACAAAAATTTAATTCCCTTTTAAGGAATTTTCTCCCCAAATACCCAAGCCTCACTAACATGATACCCCTCTACCTTAACTACTCAAGTGTCTTAAAAACAAACAAACAAAAAAAACATACAAATCCTTTTCACAACTGTCTTTAAAATGCTTTTGGTTTTCCTCCTTTGTCCTAATATTTGACAGTGAATATATACAAATTCTCAACAATAAGCTGAAACTCTTGACCAAAATTCCAACACTGACTAAGAGGGTATTTGGGAAGGTCATCTCAGAGAAATTTAACGCCACCCATTTTAAAAATTCAACTTAATGTTTTCAGTTTTTCAACTTAAAGTTCAGTCTCTTGAGTTCTTAAAAAGGAATAAATTATATTTAGCAAATAGATACAAGGCTAAAACAAAATATATTAATAATTCAAAATCAGTTAGAGTTAACTGCTAAAAAATATTTTATCATTTTGATAACCCCCCTCTTAAAAAAAAAAAAAGAGGAACATTTAGGTTGCCAGGTTTTTATGAATCTCTTAGAAATGTTTAAAAAGTCATAATTCATTTGGAACTGAGTACATCAAGAAGATGTACTATTTTAAACAGTAAAAACAATATATATATACACAAAATATATATATATATATATGCACCATTGTTCATTTTGCTTAAAATATATTAGTCATAATTAATTAACTAGTTCCTGTTCTATACATCATGAGACTGAAAACGCCAGGAACAAACCAACTGAAGAAATACTTTCAGACAGACTAAAAACACACACAACATGCTTCCTCAAAGAACACAAAATGATAGAGAGCAAACTGACTTCATGAAAACAAACTTTCTTTTTTTAAATCCTAAAACTTCAAAAATTGATTCATTCTAGAAAAATGAAATGCCTTACCACCACTCAGAAAAAAAAAAAAACACAACTGACTCAATGTTTGTGCTCAAAAATTATTTCAGGAAGGGGGGGAGGATACACAAAAGATTGAATATGGGTGTGGAAGGGAAGATTCTGTACCCACTCCTCACAAACCCACCCCTTCCCAACTCAAAGGAGCCCTCAGTAATACATTTTGGAGGGAACAAGAAGGAGCCTAAAAATGGCTTTAAAGCGAGCAGATGGCTTAGGGGAAAAGATCCATAAACACTGTGCACCATGAAAATTAAAATATAAATGTTTTGCGTTCCATTTCATCACATTTTGCTATTTTCTTGCTTATCACTTTATTCCCTTTAAAATTTAAACCATCCTTTAGAGCAAAAGAAAAAAATTCCATATATTTCAGAATTCCACTTATTCTGGTTATTGTCCATCAACATGTTTCAAACACTTAGCTTTCAGGTCAAATATCCACTATCTTCTCAGTAGATCTACTGATGTCAGTGTACATAGCTCTCTCATTCCCATCTCCAGGAAATGCTTCCAAATAATAAATAAGACTTTTTTTCTTTCTTCCGATTTTATTGTCTCTTTACTCCTAACTCTTAATTGCCTTTCCAATAACAAAGTATTTCAAGCACTTGAGGTTACATCACAAGCTCTATAAACATAGTTACAAGCCATATTGATCATCTATAGAAACAATAGTTCCAAGTTACTTAAGTATCTCAAGCTAAACCACGGAACAGATTTTTCTCACATTAAACTTTCTAGACTCTCTTAACTGCCTTCAGAAAAACACAGCCACCCACCTCCACCTTCCCACCCAGAAAAGGCCAGGAACTATTCTAAAATGTAGCAAGTTTCCAGTTGAAATGAGGGGAGAAAGCGAGGAGAAGATCAAAGACTTACTGGGGGCTGCAACATGAGAGAAAACTCTGCACTGTCATCATGTTTAAAGTCAGGTCTGAGAAAGCAGAAAGACTGCCCTTATACTTCCCAGCCAGAGTTCAATGAAAGATCTGAACCATGAATCAGCTTTGGGGATAACATGATAAGAGTTACCCCCTTTGCTGAAGTGAGGATAGGAAGGTATTGGAACACACTCTCTCTTTCTCTCCCTCTCTCTCTCCCTCTCTCCCTCTCCCTCTCCCTCTCTCTCTCTCTCTCTCTCTCTCTCTCTCTCTCACACACACACACACACACACACACACACACACACACAATTCATCCAGGGAGTTCTAGACCCTCCAAAGAGCCCCAGCTCACAGCCTGAACACAAAGCTCTCACCCCAGATGGTCGGTCCCCTTGCAACAATGGACTGAAGGAGTGGGGGTGGGGGGCTCAGAAAGGATAGTACAGCCAAAGCATATTTGCAAAATCCAGTTGGGAGGGGAGGATGTGTGATGGGAGGGACTAGAGATAGGTGTCTGTGAAAAAATAATGTCTTTGCCTGTTGCAGAAATATAAATAAAGCACAGAATTCTTTGGGTGGCAGGAATTCATTCCACTTCCCCTAGGGAGTCAAAGGGGACCCCCTCCCAATCCACTTAAGAATTATGGTGAGGGAAGGGGGGGAAAAACAGTCCTGCTAGAAACTTGCTGAATGTCCATGAGTCTCAACTCTCTAAAGATTTTTAGCTTCCCCACAAAAATGGTCCCACACACCATGAACAAACTCCACAAGGTTCCTCCTCTATTGATTTTTCTCGCTTTTACTTCTCCAAGTAACATCTCCTAGCCCACCGCAGCCTCAGCTTTTTTTTTTTTTTTTTTTACAAGCTGTAAACCACCCATTACAAGATCTTAGCCAATCTTCCCTCCCTGCCCCCAACATCCGGAGTTGGGGGTGGGAAGGCCAGTAATTGGTTTCTTCCAGTGGAGACACTATGGACCCCTGAACACAGCCTCTCAGCGCCCCCAGGCTGACCCCCTCCCCAGAGAAGAGCTCTTTCCTACCTTTGTTTTTTGGGGACGGAGTGTTCAATCTCTAGGCGTTTTCCTTGCAGCTCCACTTTCCCTAAAGATTAAATTGAAAAAGACAACATGAGAGCTTGGACGGCGGGGGGGGGGGGGGGGGGGAGCGGCAAAAGGAAGGAGAAATCAGAGTAATTCAGGAGTTACTGGGATTTGAGATCTTCCTAGGAATCCAGGTAGTGGGTTCCGCAGCCGGATGCGAAAAGGTCGCCTGGGGAATGGTGGACTCTCTAAATTCATTACCGTGTTTTCTGAATTTTTGTTTTGTTCTCTCACTGAGGTAGCCGAGTAGTGGACGGCTCTGGGAGCCGGATCTGGGGGAGGTACGAGGGCGTCCGTCCGTGTGGGCCGGCTGCCTTTACGGCTCCCAGATGTGGGGAGAAGGGGCCGAGAAAGGGCTCCCCCGTTTCTCCCAAAGTCTGTGGCGGGGGGTGGGGGTGGGGCTGCAGAATGAAACTTTATTTTCCTGTCGAACCAGGGAGAAGGGCTTCGGGCGGCGGGGTGGTCACCTGTCGGGGCCGGCCGGTTGGCGAGGTCCGGGGGAACGGAGCTGGGCCCCGCGAGGAGGGTCCCCGGCGGCCGCCGCGCGCTCCTCTCGGCCCAGCCTGGGCGTCTCGGGAAGCAGCATGGCGACCCGCCGCCGCCGCCGCCGCCGCGCCACCCCGCTCACGCCCCACTTTCAAATCAAAATGGCTCAAGCCCCGGGCCCTGGGCGGTAGGCGGGACCCCGCTCCTCTCAGGTCAGGCCCGAAGGCTGCCGTCCCCACGGAAACCCTGGAGGTCGGGAGCGGAGCGGGGACCCCTTCCCAGCCCGGAAAGGCCTACGGCGGAGGAAGGCGAGGGGGTGCGCACGGGGTGGGGGCGTCCAGCCTCGGACACCGAGGGACTGACGTAGGGCGCCCAGACTGAGTTCGCCTCGGTGGCGAGCCCCCCCCAACTCCTGCCAACAGGGGCTCCCGCCCCGTCGGTTGGGGGCTAGGAGAATCACCTCACTAAAGCCTCCAGCTCTTCATCTCGGGCTAAGAGGAAGGGGCGAGGAAAGACGGATATTTCCGCGCGAGGGGCCAGCGAGGGGACGCAGGGGGCGTCGGAGAAGGTGGATGGGAGTCGGTACCGAGGCCAAGCCCCGCAGGCCGGGGGCAGAGAGGAGTTGGCGGGCAAGGAAATAAGAGGAGCAGGTCCCCGTAGTTTAGGCATTTCGCGGTGCTTTTTCCGGGGAGGTGGGTGCACTCTTACCGGAGAAAGTTTCGATGGCCTTCATCGCCCAGTGTTCGTCGGGGCAGTCCACGAAGGCATAGCCGGACTTGACCAAGAACTGGCCGCTGTAGGAGATCTTGTGCTCCGCAAACACTTTCTCCAAGTCCGCGGGGGTCACGCTCTCGTTGAGATTGCCGATGTACAGCTTGTTCATGGTGGCGGTCTCGGGCAGGACGCAGTCCTGGGCAAGGCCGAGCGGGCGGGCGCGGGCGGCGAGCCTCCTAGGCCGAGGCGGGAGGCGGCGGCAGCAGACGCAAACTTTCTTTGCACCCCACCCCTGAAGTTGTCCGGAGCCGAGGAGGGGAAGGCGGCCGGAGGGCGCGCAGAGGTCGCGGGAGAGTTCGGGGAGGCCCGGGAGAAGTGCCCGCGGCGCGCTGGGAGGCGGACGACGCGGCGCGGCTCCTTCCCTTCTGTCCGAAACCCCTCCAAGCGGGCTGGTGTGTCACGTTTCTCCGCGGCCGCCCTGGCGCCGCCTCTAAATAAAATCGACTTGAAAAAAAAAAATGGAGCGGAAAAAAAAAAAAAAAAAAAGGCGAAGCCACGTGGTGAAAGCCCCCACCCACCCTGCAGGGGAAGACCCCCGACGCCTCTGGGCCCTTGGGCCCTCCAACCTGGCCCAGCCCACCAAACTCCCGGCCGGGGGGGGGAGGGTGCCTCTCAACTCACCCCCCGGGTAAGTTGGGCTGGTGGGGGCTGTTTTCCCGAAGCTCTACTTGCCCCCTCCCCCTTGCAAGAATCTGGCCCCTAGGGAGGCGCCCCGCCCCCCACCCATCCCCCTACCCGGGCCCTAGCTGGGGGGAGAGTGGTCCGGCCCAGAATCTCCCACCTCTTAATGGGTTGGATAAAATGTGCGGTTATTTTTTATTCGAGTGGCCGGGAGTGGGGGGAGTTTGCCCACCCTACCCCAGCTAACTGCTAGCGACTGACAGGCGGGGGACGGCCGAGAGAGACAAAGAGAAGCCGAGGACTTTGGGGTCTTCAAGAGGGGGTCGCGCGAGCCGATGATTTCAAAAGAAAAGCGCTATTCCCCTACATCTTTAAGTGGGGGGGGGGGTCTCGGCCTTCCCAGCCCCAGCGCTAGGAGAATCCCTCGCCTCGGGGGATACAGGATCGAGGGGCCCGGCGAGCGCGGGACTGAGAAGCTGGAAACACGGGGGATCGTGGCTGGAAACCAGGGATCCACAGGAAATCATGTTTCGGGATTCCCCCGGGGTTCATACCGGGGGTTCGGCTGTTGAACTAGAACGTCTCGTGGTCCCGGGGGAAAGCGCGGATCCGGCCCAAGATGACCCCGAGAGAGAGGGAGGGGTGGAGAGAAGGAAGAGGAGTGGTCGCGTGAGCGGACCCGGGCTAACCAAAGGGGGAGGTCTCAGGCAGGGAGTGACAGGGTGGAGATCTAAATGATCCCTTTCTCCCTCCCTGACGCGGGGGCAGACAGGTGGAGTACCCTACCCCCGTCCCACCCGCGACAGCGACGGCAGCTTTCCCAGCGCTGGGTTCGGGTCTCGGAACTTTGTTTGGGGTGCGGGATTTGGATCCCGGCGGGAAGGCGGGAGAGGCGCCGAGGGCCGGGGGCCGAGCTCTAAGCCCCGCCCACGTCCCCAGGTCAGACCCGCAGGGGGAGGGGGTAATTTCCGCTCGGCGCTCGGGGAAGCGAGGGGCGGGAGCTGTGCTCGGAGGAGGGGGCGGCGGCCCCTCCCCCGCCCGCCTGGGGAGGGGGAAGCGGATCCGCCCTGGTCCCTTCCCTCGCCTTTGACCAACTCGTTCCGGATCTTCTAGCCCCGGGAACCCGAGGGACGAACCCGACTGGGCAAGGGGCGAGATGTGGGCGGTCGCACCCCGTCTCGGCGGTGGGGGAGGGGGCAGTTGGCCGCGCGTTTCGGAGTCCCGGCTACGCTACGCAGAGCCGGGCGTGCGGTCCACGAGCACCCGGGATCCCAGGCCGAGGGGCGAGCGAGGCCAACGAGTTTCTAGCGGCGGGGGCTGGGATGGCGCCAGCGGGTGGTGGAGAGCGCGGCCAGGGGACCCTGGAGCCCCCTTACCCAGCGAACCAGGGAAAGGGGCGGGGGTGGACCCCCAGTCATACCAGAGTCTCTTCGAACTGGGCGGAAGCTGGGGTTTTGCTCTGGGTTCTAAGGGAGGGAGAAATAATTCTGTCGCGGGCACGCGTGCTGCGAGGGCAGGTGAGGAAGGGGGTCACTCTCCCTTTCCCGGTCCCCGACCCCATTGTCTCAGTCGCCTGCGGCCCGGGCCGACTCCGCAACACGTGTTGGCTGCACCGATATGAATGCCTTAGATTTTTTTTTTTCTTGTTATTATTTTGTGTTTGCAGAGTCAGTGAGCCGATTCCGACTTCGGCGCACCGCCCTTCTGGCAGAAGATTTTCTACCGTTCAAAAGTCAGGAGTTAACTGCACGCTCCACCTTTGTCCCCCTCCCCGTTTTCCCCGCGCGCTGAAAAGAAATGGGGCTTGGGGGTGGAGGTGGGGGAGGGCTTCCAACTCGGTTTCTCCATCTCCACCACCTTAAAAACCCACCCTCCAAATCCGCGTTTTGTTCTTGCCAGCCACGTGTTTGTCGGATTTTTACTTTTGTGATATTTTTTCTTTCCATGGGTCTGCAGAAATTAAAATACCATAAGCCATCAGTTGCTGAGCAGACAAAAAATGTTTTCTCTCCAAGAAGGTGGGCGATATCTCTCTTCCACCCCCCACACCTCCTCCGACTCTACCCCCTGTTTCTAACTGTTAATATTCAGTCAGCTCTTGACCATAAACAATTTTAAACAAACCAACGAACTGGAAACTGCCTACCACATAGTAGGTATTCAAGAAGTAATTTCTTAAGTGAAAAGCAAGCTAATACAAATGTTCTTTGTACTAGAGCAAAGAACATTCGGAGGAAAATTAAGAGGCCAGGGGAAAAAAAAAAATTATCTTGGCGAGAATGTGTGGGTCTGTTGCCCGGGGACTCTTCTTGGTGCTGTGTGTGTACTTTTGAAAGGGCTAAAAGATGGTCTCAGAAAGGCTGTTGTGTTCCTTGGCCTTTCCCTATATAGGAACCCCGATCTCCTGAAACCTTTTCTGTTATATCTGGGAACAAGGAAGAGGGTACTTGGGAGGGCATTCCAGTTCCCAGAAACTTTAAGTGCTGTTTGCTTCATTTAATTTAAATCTTTAGGAATTAATAGAAGCACCTCTCAGGTTTTCTCCCTGGGGAGCATGTCCACTACTCTTTATTCCTAAAACAAAAGCAAGTTACACCCCACAAAAATCTTCATTCAGATCTCTAGACGCCTGTAAAATGCAGCCCACCTTTTCTTATCCTAAATTCAAAGGGAAACAAATTTAAGTTAATAATTGAAATCGGTTCACTTTTATGTTGATTTTTTCCATTTAAAAATAGAAGTCTAAATGTTAGCTGAAATTACAGTTTCTTTAATGTTTTAAAATGACAGAGGAAAAAATATAAATGTATTAAATTAAAAATTTACCAACTACTGATAAATTGAAACTGATTAGTTCTTTTTAAAAATCAGCTGTTCACTGAATTCTAATCCTCCCCCCACCCCCACCAAGAGCTTCTGTGTATAGTCAGAGGCTGCAAGAACACAAGAGAGAGGAGGCAGCTGGGACTGAGATGCAGACCCTTTTAGCCCCCAAATCAGTTTTGCCTCAGTGACCTGGCTATTTTAGGCTGAGGTTGGGGAGACTGAATGATGTTGATTGGTGCTTCATCTCTCCCCTCTGAGTGAGTCCAGCTCTAAAATTAACCTGAGAGAAGGGCTATTTCTTGTCAAGACTCACATTCCCAGGTTAGGGATAGGAATGGGATGACTTGGGATTCCATAATTTATCATCATTCTTTTCTTTGGCTTTTTAAAAATTAAAGACAACTACTCAACACTTATTTGTTAATATTTTTTTTTCTACACAACTTCTTTGGGAAAATTTAATCTTCAGTGCAGAGTTCAACTTAGTTTGTGAGAGTTAAAAATATAGCTGCAGGATAAATTGTTTTCTTTAAGAATAATGATTTTTAAAAGTATTATCATTATACTTCTTGTTGTTCTCCTCCCCCCTTCCTCCTTCTCTATTTTTTCCTGGAGAACTGTTTGGTCTAGTTACATAATTCAATTCTCTGAATTCAGAAACACTGAAACTTGACTCCATTTTAAAGATGGGATTCTGATCCATTTTCCTTCAGTGTGAACATACAAATACATGCAGAGAGAAAAAAAAGAGAATAAAACAACTTAAAAAATTTAAATATAAAGTAAAAAAAAATCAATGTCTACCATTGTCATACAAAATTAATTTTAGTATTTCTTTTCAGTTGTTTTCCATTTGTAATAGATTTATATTTTGTCATCTTATTTGTATATCTTGATTTTTTACTTGCTGTTGTGCCATAAGTATTTTCCCATGCTGCCTCCAAGTTTTGATAATGATCATTTTTAGCCAGCATGTTCTCATCAGTACAATAGATGTAAGTTAATCATTATTCTTAGATATATGTTACATCAAATTTTTTTTACTTTTGTTAGTGCTGAATAGGTATTTGAGGGCATATAACTTTTTCCTCTTTTAGATTAGCTCCTTTGGATAAATCCCCAAAATATATATTGCATTTTAAATCTAACAGTTATCAATGACTTTCTATTTTAAAAGGTTCACATGTTTTACAAAAAAGACACACACACAAACTGGAAAGCAGTTAGGAGGAAAATACATTAAAATATAATTTTTCCATTTTTTGTTTTCTAATGAATCATAATCAATATTGAAATAAACTTATGGTTTCTATGAAATAGAGAAAAAGAAAATTTCACATTTACTGATATATGGCCACTTTGACTTCAAAGTGTTTGAAAGAATTTGTCTTTTGTTTGCTTGGTTTTTGTTTATTCTGTTGTTGTTTGCTTGTTTTTCATTGTTACTGTCTTCAGATATTTTATTTCTTCCTGCAACTTGAAGTCTTAGTGTGGTTCTTTAAATGCCTATACACTTTGAAAAAGTGTAAATTTGTCCCAATTTTAAAGCACATTCAGCATTTTCTCCTGTCAAATAAATAAAGATAACTCTGTGTTTAAGATAACTCATAAAAGGTAAGAGAATTATAAGCAGAAAAGGAAATTTACTCCTTCAAATTATTATGTAAAAGTGTTCAATGTTTAAAGCCTTAAATAGAAATGTATTTATTCCAGAGATAGAAGAGATTCAAGGAGGAAAAAGAACTTGAAGAACAATCATTTGTTTTTGTATGGGTCACACAATGTGTGTGACAAAGCTGCTCAATTTTTGGTTTTGGCCCAGGTTTACAATGTAGAAACTTGGATCAGGCAGGGACTCATTTATTTTATTAACTTAAAAAAAAATGGATATTTCCAAATTCAATTTGTTAGTCAATTAAACTGCACCACACTAGCCCCTATTGACACATGTAAAAGAGATGGTCGATAACATTCCTCAGATTACAAATACTGCATTTCACTCCAAAATCATTTGGTTAAAAGATAATGAACAACTTTGTTTAGTCCCTATTTTGCACAAAATGTAAAATAGATTATTGGTTTGTTTGGGGGGAAATTGTACAATTGAAGAAAAGACAAGGAAATAAATGTTACTTTTCAAAATAAAACAAATTGTAAAAAGCAACAAAAGTGAGGGAATACATACCTCAATATTATTTGGGAATAGTAGGAAGACAATTTTGTACTTGAAAGCTACATATCTTCTAGGTATTTAAATGATTTTAATTCAAAATGAATCAGTTACAACATCAAACTGCATGGAGTTAATTTGACTTTAGCTGCATAACTTCTATGTTTTTTAAGACTGAAAGAATTTTTCTATCTGGAAAGCAAAATATTTTTGTTTGCTTCATTAAAAATTTACTTCTGATGATGAAATTAATTGATTTTACTCCTGTTTCTAGTTAGGACTTTTTTTTTCACGAGGTGTCTTAAATGTTTCTGAGTGCTTAAAAGGGGATGCTACTATTTTTTATTAAGCTGAAAAAAGTAATACATATACTATTTCACTAATATTTCATCAGCAAAATACTCATTAAAAACACTTCAATCTGTCTTTGTAAAACAAACCTTTCCTTTGTAAAAGGAAAGGGACCCAGCCTAACAGTATATTATTTTTTAAAAACTGTTTGTTTAACTAAATTGAGATACAATTCTAAAAGTGATTTCAATTTTCATGGGTTAACAATCTAGAAAGAGTTTTGGTCCACACACTTCTCCCATAAATGCTGAAAAATTTTTTAGAATTATTATTAACACAACTTCCATTCTTAAACATAACTGGAAAGTATTTGATTAGCATGTGTATGATAAATGATTGAATAATTTTTATGAATTTCTTTTCATTTCTAGAATCTGCTTACAAAGTGTGTAGGAAGCAATATTAGAGTTATTTCTAAGTTGCTTTGAAATGAGGTTCAGGATCTCTTTCCCTATCTTCCTCTTCCTCCCCGCCCCTCCCCCCGCCCCTCCCCTTTTTCTTCCCCCCTCCTCTCCTTTTGTTCCTCCATTTTTCTTCCTACTCCCGACACTGTCAATTCCTTTCCTCCTCCCCCTTTACCTTTACCCTCTTTTCAATTTTTCTTTTTTCTTTGTTACTTCTCTTCCCCCTTTTATTATTCTCTGACTCTTCTGCCCCTCAACCCATTTCTTCCCTCTTTTTAATCGGTGTACCTATTCAAACTTTCTATGCTTTTCTTCACTCCTTCCCTCTTCCTTCTTCTCCCACTATCGCTGACTTGTTGTCATTCAAACTGTTATTTCCGGTGAAGTGGAAGGATACAGAGATGCTTGAATTATTTTATACACCAAAACGGGAAACTTGTTACATCTTTGAGGAGAACTCCAGGGTAATTCAGACCCCAGAGCTCCTCCATCCTGTACTCCCAGCATGTGTTGTCTGAACATTCACTAGACACTTGTACTTCTTTGCATCATTCTCCTGTGTCTTGTGTTGCTTATAACTAATTTGGTTATTAGCATTTTATGTTTCAAATCCTTGGGGGTAAAGACTATCACCCAGGGAGTCAGACACAGGTGACTGATATATATATGTATATGTATATATATGTGTATGTGTATATATATGTATATGTGTGTATATATATATATATGTATATATATGTATGTGTGTGTATATATATAAAATAAGTATCTTTTGATACTACCCGAGAAGATGAGGTCAGTGTGATTAGATAAAATGCTGTGCTCAGCCTGTAAGTGCTTTTTCTTTCCTTCCTTCTTTCCTTCCTTCCTTCCCTCCCTCCCCCCACTCCTTCCTTCCTTCCTTCTTTTCTTTCCTTTCATTTCCCCTCCCCTCCCCTCCTCTTCTTTTCTTTTTTAAATACAATACTCAACAATCATCAGATGAACTACAAGTAAATGCAGCCCTCCAAAAAACTGATTGGTCTACATCAAAAATAGCAACCAAGGGGTATCTCTGGGCTTGTCGCTCGCTAGTCTTGTGCCCATGACAGTACCCATTGCCCACTGAGGAACATCCTCTCTCCATGTCTGGTCAAAGGAATAGCCTCGGAATTATTCTCAACTCGGGGTTTCAGGCACTCATTGGCAACCATCAGAGTTAGTTGGCACATCTCTTTGTCATCCTGATCTCCCTTGATGCCACACAGCCAGCATGACAATCTCAAGGGACAGTCTACGTGCACCTCCTGCCAAGAGCCCTCTTAGGGTCTTCCTCTGGGAATGCAGCTAGCACCCCATTAACCATGTAATGATTTGTTATTTTGTATGTCATCCAAAGCAAAAATGTCACTCCAGGACAGCCTTCCATCTTGATGACTATCTCCCAGAATGTCTGGTAGAGTCACCCACCCATAGTAGATGTTTATTGAATATCCTAGCTATCAATACAGCTATGAACCCTCAAGGAGAAGGCAAACCAATTTTTATAGCAGGTTAAATTAAAGAAAAAATTAAGCCGGTCATGAAAATAGCAAAGTGCTTTGTTTTGTTTTTAATTTATAATACTCATTACTAGCAAGAATATAGTGAAATAAAACATTCCATATAACTGTGGAGGAAAACAAGTTTAAAGCAACAAAAGACTTTCAAAATTCATACCATTTGACTAAGAAATTGCACCTTTGAGTAACACTTCTACCAAAAGTCCAGTATATAAAACTTTTTTTTCAGCCTTAAAAAGAAATGAAATGAAATTCTGATACCTGCTACAATATAGATGAACCTTAAAAACATTACACTAAATTAAATAAGCCAGATACAAAAGGACAAATATATGATTCCACTTACATGAGATACCTAGAATAGTTAAATAATTCACAGAGACAGAAAGTACCAGGATTTGGGAGGAGCTGGTGGGGTGGATAGTTAATGTTTGTGGGTACAGAGTTTCAACTTAAGAGGATAAGAAAGTTCTTGAGATAGTGTGATGGTTGCACAACAATGTAAATGTACTTAATGCCACTGAACCTTACACTTAAAATGGTTACAGTTATAAATTTTATGTTATATATATTTTACCATGATTAAAGAAGGCAAAAAATATCTTTTTCAAAACTAAAAAAAAATGAACATGGATGTGTTATGTGCATGTCAAGAAAAAAAACGTTGGCGATATAAATGCTTAAAAGTAGTGGAATCTTCAAGTAACTTTAACATAGCTACTTAGTAAAATATTATGTAGCCGTTAAAAACTATGTTCAAACAAGGCCAGTGGAGCTTGTGTTCGGGAGAGCTGGGGGGTTGTTAGAAACAGAAACTCTGCTCCTGAAGGACATGCACAAAATTCCACACTCTCTGAGTCACATTCTTGAACGGGGTTGTGATTTCCTGGGTGTATACATGTGTCAAAACTTATCAAATTGTACACTTGACCTATATTTTATATTTCCTACCATCCTTCACAATAAACTGTCAAGAGTTCCAGATCAAGCCTGAACATATATAATGCAGAGGAAGAAACGCGATTTACACTGAGTTTAAAATTCAAGTTTTAAACTAGACTAAATTTTAAAATAAAAAATTTTTAAATTATTAAATTTGATCAGTTTTTCATTAAGTGGTGTGAAGATGAGATTCCATAGATCATCACTGATGACTGTGATTAGAGAGGCATAAAACTATTTCACGTTACACTCTGTTTAGTTTACAAACTGGCCACGTGAATACAGTAATGGATGTATGTCTGTATGTTGTTTCCTTCATTAAATACAACAGAGGTAATATCATTTCAAAGTGTAACCTCAGTAATATTAGTTTTACTGACAAAATAGATTATTTATTTCATTTTATTTTTTTGGCTGCACCACACAGCATGTGGGGTCCTAGTTCCCCGACCAGGGATCTAACCCGTGCCCCTTGCCTTGGAAGTGTGGAGTCTTATCCAGTGGACCACCAGGGAAGTCTCCAAAATAGATAATTTAGCACTTGTTATAGAGTTAAATTTGGGGATATTGTTTGGACTCAGTATTTTGTATAAAATTCCTTGAATACATGTCTTATTATTTTGAATTTTCTCCTTTATCTTATTTTGCCTGAGTATGCAAATTCTTAACTCAGTTACTAGCATAAATCTTTAATAAAATAAAACTACATTTGTGTTAAAACATCAAAAAAAATTATGTTCAAACAGAATTTAGAAAAACTTGGGGGAAGCTTACAAAAAATGCATGTCACAAAATTGAGTATTTGTGCTCATATAGTCTGTGTGATTGAAAAAAAAACTACATGTGCATAAAGACTAGAAATTACCTTACAGCAACTCTTCCATGTGGGTACCCAGAGACATGTGCAAGAATATTTTACATCAGCGTCGTTTATAATAACAAAACCTAGAAACGCTACAAATATTCATCAACAGGAGAGTGGGTAAGTAAAGCCAGGTATAGTTATGCAATGGAATACTAGGTGCAGTAACAGTGAATGAATTTTAGCAATGTGTATCGGCATGGGTGAATTTCGTAATGTCGATTGAAAAAAAGAAAAAAAACAGAGACTGAGTAATATACACGTTATGGTTCCATTTATATAAGTTCAAAAAAATATGCAAAACTAAACTATATTGTTCAGAGATGCATCCAAAAGAGGTTAAACTTTAAAGAAAAGAAAGAGAATGATAAGCAAACTTCCAGAATGGGGTGAATTTTGGGAAGTAGCACAGGGATGATTGTAGCGAGGCTCACAGGGCACTTCAAAGATATTGGGAATGGATGTCCTAGTTCTTAATCTGAGTCATGGCTATGCAAGTGTTTGTTTTATTCTTGAAACCGTACGTATATAGTTTGCATTATTTTCGTTAAGTATAAATATTTCATAATAAAAATTAATGGAAATAATAAAGTTTGGAAAAATTGTTAACAATACTTTTTTTCTTCCAGTTTTATTAAGATATAGTTGGTATACAGCACTGTATAAGTTTGTGTACAGCGTAATGACTTAATGTACATCATGAAATGATTACAAGTTCAGTGAACATTCATCATCTCATATGATACAAAATTAAAGAAATAGAAAAAAATTGGTTTTCCTAGTGATGAGAACTCTTAGGATTTATTCTCTTAACCACTTTCGTATATAACACACAGAAGTGTTAGTTATATTAATCACATTGTACATTACATCCCTAGCACTTCTTTCTCTTATAACTTGAAGTTTGTGACTTTTGACCACCTTCTTCCAATTCACCCTCCTCTCACCCCCCCATTTCTAGTAACCACAAATCTGATCTCTTTTTCTATGAGTTTGCTTGTTTGTTTGAAGTAACGACATGCAACAGTATGTTAGTTCCTGGTGCAGAACATAGTGATTCAATATTTCTATACATTTCAAAATTATCACCACTAACAATAACTCTTCGGTTTTGAGAATATGAGTGGATTTCTTTCTGTTTCCTCCCACTCTCTCCCTTTCTCTCCCCCCTGTCTGTTTTGCTGTCTCTTGACTCTGCTATATTTTCAAGATTTCTAGACTATTACATTTTTACAACAAACTTTTAAAAAAGGTAAAAGGGATATTCAAGTTAATCATCCCCAAATACCTTTAAAAGCTAGGGAATAGCTTTGGCTCATCCGCTCTTCCAAGATTTGATGCAGCCAGAAGTTCTTTTTCCGCTAGCAGTCAGGGTTGAGGGTTAACTGCAACTCACCCTGACCCATCATGGATGTGGCTTGACTTTAGCTAAAGGTCTGATTAATTATACATGTATTCATAATAAACTGAGGTGGTATGTGCTAAAACTTAGGACCAGCTGGTGAACAACAGGAAGCAAGCACCCAGATTCACACCTGCCCAGTCTGTCCTGGATCTTGCAGACACATTGCTCCTTTCAACTCCCAGGCTTGAGTCATTTTCGTTCTCATTTGCATTCACTGGAAACCTGTAAGACTGAAGCTTATTTCTTCCTCATTAGTCTCGGAGTTTCTTGCTGAGGGATCTCATGCCCTTCAATACACATGGCAGGATCCATGTTGCTTCCTGTCTCTAAGTGAGTGGCTTCATTATTTTTACCACCTAAGATCTCCTTTATTATTCCCTCATGAGCCCAATATTTTGAAAAACGTTGCCTATCAAAAAATTCCATCGATCAAGTAATATCAAATATTGAGTGGCTAAGCAGAGCTTCCACACAAGTGGCAAGAGGTTATACTATTTCCACCAAAAGCAAAGGGACTTGGCATTGGAATTTACCCATAGAGCCTTGCCTGGAATAATGTCTGATTGGTTTGATGTCCTAACTGGCTGAAAATAGTTCATGGGTATACTGTACCCATTATACCTTCCTTCCTTCTGTCTTAGAGCCCTGGATCTGAGGACCCTAGGGTTAGAGAAACATTAGTCAGAACGAGCTTTCCTAATTCCAGCACTTTGCCTGGGAGGAGAGCAGAAGAGGAAAGAAGAAATGCAGAGAGAACATTGTAAAATGTGGTAAATACCCTGAGGTGGTAGGATCATTGTTTCTATTCTATAGCTTAGCTAGGCCACAGATAGGTAGCAAGACCAGGAGTCTAACCCAAATATGCCTGGACCCAAGTCCTTGCACTTGCCATTATACCAGTGGAGCATTTAAAAATCTCAATGCAGGGCTTCCCAGGTGGTGGAGTGGTTAAGAATCTGCCTGCCAATGCAAGGGACATGGGTTCGAGCCCTGGCCTGGGAAGATCCCATAGGCCGTGGAGCAACTAAGGCTGTAGCCACAACTACTGAGCGTGAACTCTAGAGCCCACAAGCCACAACTACTGAGCCCACGTGCCACAACTACTGAAGCCTGCGCACCTACAGCCTGTACTCCACAACAGGAGAAGCCACGACAATGAGAAGCCCGCGCACCGCAACAAAGAGTAGCCTCCACTCACGGGAACCAGAGAAAGTCCGCACACAGCAACGAAGACCCAACGTAGCCAAAAATTAATTAATTAATTTTAAAAACAAGACAACTCAGTGGGGAAATGATAATATTTTCAACAAATGGTGCTGGAACAATTGAATATCCATATGCAAAAAAATAAATATCCTTCCATACCCCAACCTATATACAAAAGTTAACTCAATCATATACCTAAATGAAACCGCTTAGGTCATGTAATTAACTGTAAAACCCAAAACTATAAGAATTCTAAGAGAAAATCCTTGTGACTTTGGGTGAGGCAAAGCTTTGGTACGACACCAAAAGCAAAATTCACAAAAAACCAAATTGATAAAGTGACTTTATCAAAATTTTTAAAAACTGCTTCTCAAAAGATACTGTTAAGAGAATGAAAACACAAGCCACAGTCGTGATCATCTTGCAATGTACAGAAATGTTGAAACACTATGTTGTGTACCAGGAGCTAATATAGTGTTGTAGGTCAATTATACTTCCAACAAACAAACAAATTCACAGAAAAAGATCAGATTTGTGGTTACTAGAGATGGGGGGTGAGAGGAGGGTGAATTGGAGGAAGGTGGTCAAAAGTTACAAACTCCCAGTTATAAGAGAAAGAAGTGCTAGGGATGTCATGTACAGCATGATGAACATAATGAACACTGCTGTGGGTTATAGATGAAAGTGGTTAAGAGAGTAAACCCTAGAAGTCTCAACATAATGAAAAAAATTTTTTCCTTTTTTTAAAATTTTCTATCTTTATGAGATGATGGACATTCACTGAACTTACTGTGGTAATCATTTCATGATGTATGTAAGTCAAATCATTATGCTGGACACCTTGAATTTATCCAGTGCTGTATGTCACTATACCTCTAAAACTGGAAGAGAAAAATAAAAATGCAAAAAAAAAAGACACACCACAGACTGGGAGAAAAGTTTTGTAAATCATATATCTGTCAAAGGACTTGCATCCAAAGAACTGTCAAAGGAACTCTCAAAACTCAGTAACAAGAAAACAAACACCCCTCCCCGCAAAAATTGGCAAAAGATTTGAGCAGACATTTCACCAAAGAAGATATACAGATGGCTAATAAACCCATGAAAAGATACTCAACATCATTAGCCATCAGAGAAATGCAAATTAAAATCACAGTGAGGTACCACTACATACTTATTAGAATGGCTAAAATTTAAAAGACTGACCATATCCGGTTTTGGCAAGATGGTGGAAGAACTGGAAACTTCACGCAGCTGTTGGGAATATAAAACGTTACAACCACTTCAAAAACAGTCTGGCAGTGTCTTAACAAGTTAAATATATCCTAATCCTAGGTATTTACCCAAGAAAAATAAAAGCATTATGTCCATACAAAGACTGGTCCACAAGTGTTCAGAGCAGTTTTTTTTTTTTTTTGCAATACGCGGGCCTCTCACTGCTGTGGCCTCTCCCGCCGCGGAGCACAGGCTCCGGGCGCGCAGGCTCAGCGGCCATGGCTCACGGGGCCCAGCTGCTCTGCGGCATGCGGGATCCTCCCGGACCGGGGCACGAACCCGTGTCCCCTGCATCGGCAGGCGGACTCCCAACCACTGTGCCACCTGGGAAGCCCCTTTCATAGCAGTTTTATTTGTAATAGCCAAAAGCTGGAAATAACCTAAATGTCTAACAACAGGTAAATGGATAAACAAACTAATATAGCCATACGATCGAAGAATATTACTCAGCAATAAAAAAGAATGAACATCCTGCCACAATGTAATTGAATCTCAAAATAGGTATGCTAAATGAAAGAAGCCAGACAAGAAGAGTACATACTGTATGATTCCATTTATATAAAATTCAAGAAAATACAGACAGATCTACAGTGACAGAAAGCAGTTCAGCGACTGGACAGAGTAAATAGTAAGAGCGAGAGGCTCAAAGAAACTTCTGAAGACAGCAGATATGTTCCTTACCTTAGCTGGACTGATGGTTTCATGGGAGAAGACACATGTCAAAACAATCATTTGTACACTTTAAATTAAATATGTGAGTTAATTATGTGTCAGTTTTACCTCAACAATGCCATTAAAAAAATCCCAGCACCGTGGAGGGAGTGGTAACTTGGAAAAATGACCATTTTCCATCATCATAGTAAAGATAAGTTCACACAAGAATCATCAAAGGTGTTAAATAAGTCTGAGGGTGGGGGAAGCCTGATGAGGAAGAGGGTATGTGCATTGTCCTAACATATCTCCGTGTACACTGCTTATTAGTTATAAGGAGAAAAATAGTAACTGTACAGTGGGAAAATCCAACAAAACTTTGGGTGATCAAAATTATCGTCAGTTATGGGAAGGCGGAAGGCGGAAACATTGTTCCTCCAGGTGCAATGCCTCGAAAAGGACACACTTTCATTTTCTAGTGTTCTGGTCAGGATGCATAACCTGAATCTCAGACAAAACCAAATGGAGAAACATGCTATAACGTAACTGGTTTATACTCTTAAAAATGTCAGTATCGTGAAAGAAAGAAAGGCTGAGAAACTGATTAAAGGAGAATAAAGAGACATAATTAAATGCAATACATGAGCCTGGACCTGATCTAAGAATGGAGGAGAAATACCTGAAAGGATGTTATTGGGATAACTGAAAACATTGTAATATGGACTATATGATTTATATCAATGTTAAATGTCTCGAATTTCATAACTGTACTTATTGTGGTTAGATGAGTGAGTATCGTTGTTTGTAGGAAATGTGGGTGAAAATATTAACTGGTAAAGGAGCATGATGGACATAACCTACTCTCAAATGTTTAAAAGATACATAATAGAATGATAGAAGAAAAGTGGCAACATATTGAAAGTTGGTGAATCTGTGGGTATATTGGAGTTCTCCATATTATTTTTGCAACTTCCCTGTAAGTTTTAACTTATTTCACAATAGAAGGTTTTAAAAATCTCCAGACAGATGACACAACAGAGTCTCTGGGAATGACACTGAGGCACTAGGATTTTAAAAATCTTTCCAGGTAGGGTTGCCAAATTTGGCAAATAACAGTACAGGATGCTCACTGAAATCCGAATTTCAGATAAACAACAATCTTAACATTTTTTAGTATAAATACCTCCCATGCAGTATTGCTGCCTACCCAAAGAAGTACCCTCTTGGAATGCAATTCTTCTTTTATTTCATTTTATTTTTTTTATTTGGCTGCGCCAGGTCTTAGTTGTGGCAAGTAGGATCTTCGTTGCTGGCATGCGGGATCTTTTTTAGTTGTGGTATGCGGGCTCTTAGTCGAGGCATGCAGGATCCAGTTCCCTGACCAGGGATCGAACCCAGGCCCCCTGCATTGGGAGCGCGGAGTCTTAACCACTGGGCCCCCAGGGAAGTCCCTGAAATTCATTCTGATACCTGTCCTCTGCTAGTCTTGTAGCATATCAGAGACATTAACTTGCATTATCCTCCTTCAATATCTAACATCATCTCCGTTTCTACTCTTGCAGTGAGATAGGGACTGAGATAAATATAAATAGATATTAAATGGCCAGAGTTTATGATGATGAAAAGAAACACTTAATGAATCTAGCATCTTCTATACTAATGATAATGATGGTCAACATTTTTTAACGTTGATTATGCACATGGTAGCCAACCTCTAAGGTGGCCCCCAATGACCCCGCCTCCTGGTAGTCACAGCCTTGTGTAATCCCTCCCACATTGTGCCAGGGTTGGTCTGTGTGACCAATAGCATACAGATGAAGCGATGGTATGTTGCTTCTGGATTTAGGTTTTAAAAGACATTTAGGCTTTCATCGTAGGTGCATGCCCTGCCTCTGGGGGAAAGAAGCCCTGCGGTGAGCAGCCTTATGAAGAAGTCCACATGGTGAGGAACTGAAGCCTTCAGCCTACAGTCATGGGAGTGAGCTTGGAAGGTGATCTACAGCCCCAGATGAGTCTTCCCTTGAGACTGCAGCTCAGCTGACATGAGAGACCCTGAGCTAGAACCACCCAGCTAAGCCGCTCCCAGATTCCTGATCCCCAGAAATGTGAGAAATAAATGTTCTTCGTTTTAAACTGCTAAAATTTGGAGTAATTTGTTACACAGCAAAAGATAACTAAGGTATCAAGATATAATGTAACATAATGTATCATCTAAGTATACATGCTTCCCCAAATAATTCTTTGAAGCAGGAACTATTACATTCCCCATTTTGCAGGAAGGTAAACTAAAGCACAGAAAGGGCACGCACGTTGCTCCAAATCACCCTACCAGGAAGTATAGATGGATCTGTCTCCAAAGCCCTCCCTCACCCCTACTCAGGAATTTCAGAGCCTTCCACGATTCCGATGCTGGGCTGAATCAGGCTGACCTTATTATTTCATCTTATTTAATTCTCACCATAGAGTGAGATAGGGGAGGTAATTCCAGAGAAAACCACCAGCCAACACTGGCAGGAAGCCCTCAAGTTAACAGGACACACACTTTACACTTACCTATAAGCTAGGCAGAGCAGATTTTGTTTTCTTAACCCCAGTTTAGAGACAAGTAAGCTAAGACTCTGAGTGGGTAAGGCCTTCGCCCAGACAAAGCCAAACAGCCCCGGGAGTGGTGAGCAGGTAGAGCTGGGCTTGAATACTTCTACTCCTCTCTCCATCCTACCAGGCTACTCCCTAATCTAACTAATGAGGGGCATGTTTTCTGAAGTTGCAGAAGGCCCTCCCCATACACACTGCAGGAATGTGTGTGTGTTGTGTTGATGGCAGGGTGGGGGGGCTCACTGGGGACCCTGGAAACTACTTCATCCTTCATGTCCTCGTTCAAGGAAAAGGAAGGGAAAGCTCTCACTTTTCACCCCTCTCTTCACTCTTCACCCCTCTCTTCCTTTCCCTGGGGTGTGCTCCCACCTGGGAGAGAGAGGGAATGCTGCTCTCTCTGGGAGGGCCAGTCCTTTGGCCTTTTACCTAAATGCCAATCCTTTCCCTCCCTGGAACTGAGAACCTGTGGCCACCCCCTCCCAATTCTAACTCTTCACTGCTGTTCTCCCATGGATTAGGCTGCAATTACTAAGGACTGAGCTCTTTTCTTGACAAACAAAAGCAGACCAAAAACAAAACAAAACAAAAGACAAAACAAACATACAAAAAGCAACCCTTTGAAAACAGCAAGAGGGACTGGGGTTAAAGCTAAGAGGGGACTTCCAAACCGATCCCCTGTAGCAGATGGTCAAGAGAGGCCGTAGGTAGTATTAGGTTGGCCAAAAAGTGCCTTTGGTTTTTTAAGTAAAAATAAAAGACACATTTTTCATTTTCACCAAGAACTTTATTGAGCAACGCATTCACCCTTTTGTTCCACTACCTTCTGCCATTTTTCAGGCAACTTCATAATTCCATCGTCCCAAAACTTTTTATCTTTTGAGCAAAGAACTTTTCCAGGTGCTTTTTACAGTCTTCCAGGGAACTGAATTTTTTTTTCATTAAGAGAAATTTGTAAAGACCTAAATAAATGGAAATCTGAAGGCGCAAAGTCTGGTGTATGTGGCGGATGAATCAGAACTTCCCAGCCAAGCTGTAACAGTTTTTGCCTGATCATCAAAGAAACATGCAGTTTGCGTTATCCTGATGGAAGATTATGCGTTTTCTGTTGACTAATTCCGGATGCTTTTCGTCGAGTGCTGCTTTCAGTTGGTCTAATTGGGAGCAGTATTTGTTGGAATTAATTGCTTGGTTTTCCAGAAGGAGCTCATAATAGAGGAATCCCTTCCAATCCCACCATATACACAACATCACCTCCTTCGGATGAAGACCGGCCTTTGGTGTGGTTGGTGGTGGTTCATTTCGCTTGCCCCACCATTTCTTCCATTCCACATTGTTGTACAGTATCCACTTTTCATCACTCGTCACAATTTGTTTTAAAAATGGAACGTTTTCCTTACGTTTAAGTAAAGAATTGCATGCGGAAATAGGGTCAAGAAGGTTTTTTTCACTTAACTTATGTGGAACCCAAACATCAAAGTGATTAACCTAACCAAGGCGGTGCAAATGATTTTCAACACTTGATTTCGATATTTTGAGTATGTTGGCTGTCTGCCGCGTGGTATAGCGTTGATTGTTCTCAATTAATGTCTCGATTTGATTGCTGTCAACTTCAACTGGTCTACCTGACCGTGGAGCCTCATCCAACGGAAAATCTCCAGCATGAAACTTCACAAACCACTTGTGACACTTTCGATCACTCACAGCACCTTCTCCATACACTGCACAAATCTTTTTTTGCATTTCAGTTGCATTTTTACCTTTCTTGAAATAATAAAGCACGATATGCCAAAAATGTTGCTTTTTTCTTCACACAAAAATTCACTAATTTTGATGTCTTTTTTTAAAAGCACGCTGATATGACAGCTGTCACATAAAATCTAACGAAATTGTTTTGAATGAAGTTAAAGACAATTAAGCACTACTAGAGCCATCTTATAGAAAAAACTGAATGAAACTTTTGGCCCACCCAATACATACTTTCTTTAAGATCCTTCTGGAAGGTATCTCTCTTGACTCCAGTGGTACTGGAGGCTGAGTGGGTAATAATGTCTGGGACTACCCCTGTGTTTGCGATGTGACTGGGGAGGAAAGATGGAGGTGGTCCTTCTAGGAATCAGGAGAGACCAGATGACTCAGCAGAGTTTGTCGGGGTTCCAGTCACCTCTTGTCTCCTCTTCAGGAGAAGAATAAAATCTGCCACCTGGTGTAAGTGAGCTCTGAGAGCGATGTCTGCTTTCTGAGTCAGCCGGTGAGCTCGAAGAGCAAGTGAACTTCTAAAGCAGAGTCCACGGCAGGGAGGCTGCAGCCAGCCCTCTGGATCACCTTGTCTTGGCTTCGGAGACTGGCCTGGAATGTCTGTGGTGGCCCTGTGGGCCTTGGGGAGATGGTGAGTCACCTCTGTGAGCTGGAAGAGCCAGCAAGCCTCCAAAGCTCTTCTGCTACTCCAGCTCCCGGGGCGCCTCAGTCCAGATGCCAGGAGGGTCTGGGAAGCAGCACCCTGGGTTCTCCTGCAACAGGACTGCCATCACCCCCTCCTGCGCTGATTCCCTGACTTCCCTGGCTCCGCAGACACCCCAACCCCACAGACTTTCTCCACCTCTCTGGGCCATCAGTCTTTGTATCTGGGCTTCCAACCAGTGAGGGGCATTTCCTGCTTCCCCATCCCCTGTGTCCATCTGATCCCTCACATCCTAGAAATTCTCCTCTGTGGTCGGAGGCTCTGCTCACTCCCTGCCCTGCCCCCACCCCTGCACTGCACTGGACTCCACACACCAGGGCACTGCCCATTGTGGCATCGACAGGCTGGTTGGGTTGCCAGTTGGGTTTATTGAACTATTTTAAGTCCAGCAGGCCCTTCTGATCTCCAGAAACTTCCCAAGGCCATCTTTCCCATTCCCTGGCCTCCCAATACGCCGTGCGGGGTCGGGGCTGTAGGTTCCCCTGGGAGTTTGGTATCTTCTCTGATCTCCTTCCCTGGTCCTCCCCACATCTGTCCCTCCCCCAGGACCCAGGCCACATTTCTCCCTAATCTGTCCACCGTTGGGCATGAGAGCCCCAAATCAAAGGGAAACAGGGAAGGGGGCTGCAGAGAGGTCGCTTCCAAGAGGAAGTGGGCTACGGACCAAAAGTGCAGCTGGCCTTCAGAGCAGTTCACCCCCAAACGAATCCCCAGAGCACCAGGCAGGGGTTCAGGGCTGCTGGGACCCATCCCAGAACCTTCCTTGACTCTGGTTTGGCGTGAGACTTACGGGTCCCAGGATGATGTCCACACGTTTTGGATATGCTGTGCCTCCGGCAGTGGGGCTCAGGTTTCGCACCAACCCTTTTGAGCCCATTTACTGTGCTGCTCAGCAGGAAGCAGGACCACAAGCAGCCTCCGCACCCTCTTTGGAGGCCAAATCTGAGCTGGTGTCTAATCTCTGCCCATTGATAGCTAGGAGATGGAATCTGCAAAGCTTGCCCAGAGAGGAGTTTTTCGAGACGGTGGAAAATGGGTGGTGGGTCAGGGAGGTTTCCAGGAAGCAGAGGTGAGTGACCATCCTAGTCAGCTACCTCTCATCCCACACAAGCACTTAATTTCATGCTGGACCGGCTCCCAGGCTGGGGAGTTGACCCGGAAAGGAAAGTGGCCTTTACTCAGCCCTGCAGCTAACAGGCAGGGCAGGAGCGGGGCTGTTTAGGGTTCAAAGTACCCACAGAGAGTGGAGAGGGAAGAGCCTGGGAAGGAGGCCTTGGGGGTCGGCCAAACGTGCAGGCTGTGCCCCGCCCCTTCCAGACTGAGAGCGCTTGGGGACAGAGCCATGCACTAAGTGCTTGGAGAAAGGCAAAGGGTGCACCTCAAGGAGTCTCCAGTCTGAGGGCCCCGGGTCTGATCGAGGCACAGCGCAGACTCAGAGGCCCCACTCTGATGGCAAAACACAGGGGCACATACTTCTCTCCTACAGGAGAGCAGAGCATTGGAGGAGAGAGGCTTGGACCTCATAAATCTTTACAGTTAGAGTTGTAGCTGGTCCGCCTTCCTCTGCGTCCCCACGGTGTACATGTGCCTCTTTTCCCCACCCTGCCTGCCCCTCAGCAGGAAGGCAGCTTGAGTAGAAGTTCTCAGTTCACCAGCTACCACCAGGAAACCCCCATCCTTCATGTTCCCTCAACCCTCTGCTCCATCACTCTCCCGCCCTTTCCCCAGGCAGCTGGACACCCCCTAGATATCGAGCTGGAGGCACTGCCACATTGACAAAGCCGCGGGCCACTGTGGCCCCTCTCTCTCTGACCCAGGAGTAGTCTAATGTCTATGGCAGTGCCCCCCCCACCCAAGTTAGTGTCACCTTACCCAAGCCTGCCCTCACCAAGGGCACCCATCCTTTCAAACTGAGGGCACCTATAAAGGAAGTGGAGGAATACTGGGCTTCCCTGCCCAGAAGGGAGGAGGGGGAAGAAGAAAAGGGGCACTTAAGGTACCTTGCCCACAGGCCAGGCCCAGAGAGCCTCTGGAGATACCCAAATGTTAATTACCAATTAGCGCAGTTCAGGTGGAAAGGGCAACTTTATTACGTGTAAAATGGACTTAATGTGGCAGGAGCTGTGGGATTAATTTCTTGAGATAAGATGCTTTTAGGCTAATCAGTAGGTCTGCGATATCTGGATATAAAGGAGCCGGGGCAGACTTTCTTGAGACAGGTTCCAAAGAGCCAGAAGGGAGGAGGAGACCCCTGCCCTATCCTTCTTCTGGGAGAGCCGGAAAGGAAGGCTGGTAAGAGAGCAGCTGGGATGGGGATGGACGTGGACGTGGACAGGACACTGGAGAGGAGGTGGGTCTTGGCACCCCTGAGGTGTTTGGCACCCTAGTCCCTCACTTTCTTTTCCTCCGTGAAAGAAAGAAAAGGTGGGGCTGAGGGTTCCTTTAACACCCAGGTGACAACGCAGGAAAATCCACACATCTGTAGAGCTAGCTTTGGTGTTCAGGGCTTGGGAGGAAGGCTCCTTACTGTTCTTCGTCTCTGCTGAAGATGCCCTGATGAAACGGGGCTTGCCCTCGGCAGAAGCGTCGGACGTCCCTAAGTGGCGATAGTGAAGGCTGGGGGGTAGGGATTCTGCTTATGGTTTTCACTCGGGCCAAGAGGGCTGCGAAGATTTAGGTGACAGCCAATCTGAGAGCTGGAAGGCTGGCTGGTATGAACTTTGGAGGCTCTGAAGGGAGAATCTTGCCAGTCCACATGCCTGTGATGTCTAGCCACAGGGGCCAGGAAGGGGGCTGTCCCTGCACACAGGCCTTCACTGCTTCCTCCTGCCAGGATCACCCCCCTGCTGCCCTCCTCCCACCCCACTCAGACTCCACCTAAAAAACAAGAAGCAGGTCCACTCTCATCCAGGCTCCATATCCCTTCTAATGTCCCTTCTAACTCTAACGCCAGCTCCTCCCACCATCCCCAAGGTGTTGCTCTAGCCTCTTAGAAAAGCTCCAACTCCCAGGGCACAGGGCCCCCCAGCTTTCAGACTCCCCACAGGCTCTGGGGCACCAGGAGTGCGCGGCCATATTGCCTGCTTCCTCAGCACAGGGCTTCCACCTCATGCTGGTCCTTTTCTCTCTTAGCTCAGGAAATAACCATTGGAAGATGCTGGCCATGAAGACCTTCTCTCTGCTGCTGGTGTCCCTGCTCCTGGCATTGGTGCTAGGAGAGAAGGAAGAAGATCACTCCAGGTTGGGGTGAGAAGGAAGGGGTCAGGTGCCGGGGAGGAGGCTCGGGGGGTGACTGGGCTCTATTTTCAAGGGGGAGGTGAGAAAGGGAGGAATCCCAGGCCAAGAGGAAAGATGCTCGACGGAAAAAAACTTTTCAGCAGTCTGAGTGCAGAGTGAGGCTAGAACCAGGGAGTCTTTTTTTTTTTTTTTTTTTTTTTTTTTTTGTGGTACGCGGGCCTTTCACTGTTGTGGCCTCTCCCGTTGCGGCGCACAGGTTCCGGACACGCAGGCTCAGCGGCCATGGCTCACGGGCCCAGCCGCTCCGCGGCACGTGGGATCTTCCCGGACCGGGGCACGAACCCGCGTCCCCTGCATCGGCAGGCGGACTCTCAACCACTGCGCCACCAGGGAAGCCCCAGGGAGTCTTTTTTACGAGCTACTGTTGTAGCTGGAGAGAGTGTGCTTAGATCTCTGGAAGGACTTCTCAGTGGTTAAGTGTCTGAAGTAGATGATAGCATCTCCCTTCCTAATGAAAGCCTTAACCAGTCACTTATGTGTGCATTTGATCAAATTTTACAGCAGGCTTCCTGTGTGCCAGGCACAAGGGATATACCTGAAGAGTGGTCCACAAATGCCACCTGCCCTCGTGGAGCATATAGGCCCAAGGGGAAAGCAGACGAAGAACCATCTAAGCAAAGCTTCAAACTGTCATGAGCGCTGTGAGGAAAAGGCAGGGAAGATTATGAATGAATATAGCAGGGAGTTCTGTTTGTGTGTTCGGGAGGCCGAGAGACGTGTCTGAGTAGAGTTAGGCCTTCTCATATGCAAGGACAAGCCATATGCCCCTGTCAAGTTGGCTAAGTTTGAGATGCAGCTGTCACACGTATACAAGGACAGACAACATCATGCAGAAGTTAAAGACCATAGACCTGGACCCAGACTACCTGGGGTAAACCCTGGATCATACCTACACTGTATGCTAAGTTAATCTCTTTGCACGGTGGTTTCCTCACTTACCAAAGGGAGATATACATAGTGTCTACCTCCTTGGGGTGGTGTGAGGATTTAGTAAGTTTCTGTATTCAAGGGCTTGTAGAGGACCTGACTCATAGTAAGTGCCGTTATATGAGAGCTCACTATTAGGAAACTGAGAACCAAAGAACTGAATCTGGTGGGGCCAGGGCAAGAGGAGCAAAGGAGAAAACTGTGGCTCAGTCCTTAGGGAAGAGGGGGACCGCTGATCTTTGCCCAGAAGCAGAGCCTCAAACACTGAGGATGCTGGAAGTGGATGCTTGAGCTGAGGATAAAGCCCCAGGGGCTTGATGCATGGACAAGAGGGTGTGTCCATAAAAACTGACTCCCTAGAAATGGGCTGCTTCCTTTCCAAATAGCAGCCTCCTGCTGGTGACAATCATTTATCTTCGCACCCTCTGCTCCTTCTGTGGCATCCTGGTTTCCCTCTCTCTCCCCTCCCTGCCCCTCAGGTTCCACACTAAGGCCAGCGGCTCCCAACCACGAGCCCCCAGGTACGCCGAAGGCACTTTCATCAGTGACTATAGCATCGCCATGGACAAGATCCGCCAACAAGATTTTGTGAACTGGCTGCTGGCGCAGAAGGGGAAGAAGAGCGAGTGAGTCATGCGTGCCCTTCCCTGCTCCCTGTGCCCCCGTGTGATGCACAAGGCCAGGTGGCACCTTTCGCTTAGGTGCTGCTGGGGAGCTGGACCGCATGGCGGCCCTGCCTGGGACCCTGGCTCAGGCAGCAGTCTGGTCGGGGGTTGGGGCAGGATTTGGGCAATTTTCCAATCCTTTTCTTCTAAGAGGAGGGGTCGGGAAGATGTGTGGGACTCACAGAGGATCCCCGGGGGGCTGGGGATGAACCAAGGGAGCTGAATTGCTGCCAATGACTACTTGGTGGCGGCAGCGTCAGACTTTGGAAATAGGATAAACTGCTTTCATCATTCTTCTCTATGCAAAATCTTTTCCCCCGCCCTTACTGTTTGACCAGCATGGTAGCTCCTGAAAAGCTTGTCACTGATAGCTGAAGACAAGCAGCGGGGAGGCTGAGTAGAGAAAGAGGTCCCCTCTGCTCCTTGGGTTGAGGTACCAAAAGATTGGAGCTTCTTTGGGCTGGAGAACATCTGGAGTCCCGCCTGGCCCCACCCACTCCCTAATCTTTATTTTACCAGCTGGAAACACAACATCACCCAGAGGGAGGCCCGGGCCCTAGAGCTGGCCCATCAATCTAACAGGAAGGAGGAGGCAAGGGCGCAGCAGGGGTGAGTCAGCCCACAGGGGAAGGGGTCGGGGGTCGGGGGGGGGTGCCTCTTGACCCCACCTCATTGTTCCCTCTCCCAGACTCCAGAGCAGGGCTAGGCCCCAGATAAGCATCCCCTTCTACTCAGAGTTCAAAGAGGGGTCTTCACAGAACTCCTGGAGGACAGCCCAAGCCTAAGGGAAAGCCTGGGAGGAATGGGGGTGGGGGTCCTGGGAGGGAATCTGGGGCCAGAGTTTCTAAGGTGGATGACTTAGTGTGCAGAGTCACCAAGTCCAGGAGTGGGGCACAAAAGAGACCTCGGAAACTGGCTTCTCCACTTCTGCCTGCCAAACTTCAGGAAGGCTTTTGTGAAACTGGGACCCTCTGAAGGCCAGTCCCCTGAAATCAGTTACCCTGTCTCTGTAGGAAGCTGAGGAATTGATGACACAGATCCTTCTAAACAGTGAATATTCCCAAAGTAATCTCTTGGGGTTTTGGAATGCACTCTGGGACACTTGGAGAGGTGGATGGGTGGGATGTCTCCCACCAGAATTGTTTGTCTTTGCCTGTATGGAAGAGCCTATATTCCCTGGCCGACAGGTCTGGGTGGAGCTTTGAAAGCTGAGACAACTGAGAGGCAGCTGTGTTGACTCGTACACCCCACCCCCACCCCACCTTGTCCCACCACGTTGGAGTCCCAGGTCCGGTATTTACTCTCTCTGGGTGGTGCCCAGGCTAAAGGCGCCTGCCTGAGGCTTTCTCCTTTGTAGCTCCCTACCCAAGAACCCCAGTGATGACGGTTTGCTAAAGGATTTACTGATTCGAGAGCTGCTGTCCTGGATCGTGGATCAGATGGAGCTCTGCAGGCTCAGGTGGGAGTTTGGTAGCTTTGGGCATCTTGCATAGTGGTTGTGAGCTCGCACTCTGGGGTCAGACACGGGTTCACATCTTCACCTCAACAAATGCTGACAAATTACTTAGACTCTCTGAACCTTGGGGTTTTTGTGAAAATTGGGGCTACTTAAACCACTTCATGGGATTTGGTGGGGTTTAAATAAGATAATTCGAGGAAAAGGCTGAAATCAACATCTGCAGAGTACTAAGAGTTTGGTAACCTTGACAGTTATTAGTACCACTTGCACTTCTTCCTCAATTTCCTCCAGGTGAGATGCTGCTCTCACCTGCCCTACCCACCCGAGCCCATCCTAACCTTAGCTTTTCCTTGGTACCGTTGTGCCATGGCACCTTCTCAGTGATGGAACCCCTAGAGTTGGAGGCATGTTGCCTTTCTCTGTAGCTGCTGCTGGTCTCAAGTCCTCAAATCCTCCTCCTAAGCTAGGAAGTCTTTCAATCTATTATGTCTCAGAAACAAGGGATGGCTCAATACCATGGAGAGATCCACCCACCCGAATGGTGAGACAGGACACTCATTTAAGATGCAGACACCGAGGCACAGAAACCAAAACAAATTCAGACTTCGGTGCTGAGAAGTTGAGGGACTGAGGGCACAAATCTGGGATGGCTTCCTGTAAGAGGGTTAGAAGGAAGAGAGGCATGTGACCCGAACAATGGAGAAGAGAGTATGAGAAAATCTCCACAGGAAAGTGGGTAACAGTCTCTGTGCTTTTGGGAATCATTTTGCTTACTTATAATTAGAGAGGTAATTTGGAGGTAGGAGCGGTTGAACTATGGCTGGGTGCCAGGATACATTTACTTTGCTGCCTTTGAGCCGATACTGACCCTCTCTCCACTGCTCCACTCCTCTCTCCACTCTGCACAGGTTTCAGTGACTCTGACCAAACCCAGCTCAGAACTGGACTCTGTCCTTCACTTACTCAGCTCCTGCCTCAGCTCCACCCCAGGATACCCCAAAGAAACAAAACCAAGTTCAAGCTGAAATAAATCTTTGTGCCCGTTGTCAAAACATATTCACGCGTCTACTGAGCACTAACTGTTCATTTGTCTTCGTGTGTGCGCCACCCAGTGAAAAGCAGATATGGCTCTTACCCATCTGTTAATTCATCTATTGTTTCCACGAACAGTTACTGGAAACTTAACACAGGCAGAGACTGCGCTGAACGCTGGGTATACAGCAATCATGGAAACAGACACAATCCTTGTCCCCAAGGGGTTTACAGTCCAGTGGTGGAGACAGACTTTAATCTTTAAACACACAAACACATTAATAACTACATAACATGCAGAGTTATGTGAAGAAACACTAGGGAGCTGTGAGAGGACAGAGAAGCCTCATCTAGATGGAGTGGGCAGTCAGGAGGGCCTCTCTGAGAAAATGACGTTTAAGCTGAGTGAGATTTGAAGGATAAAATGGCCAAAGGGTGACGGGAGCCTTCATAAATATTAGCCAGTGCTATGGTTGCACAGCAAAATGGGCAACGGTGAGAACGGCACAAGTAGAGATGGGGCAGGTGGGCAGAGGCAGGGCCTCAAAGGCCATGTTAAAGCTTTGAGTGTTTATCCTCAGTGCAAGGACAAGTACTTGAAGGATTTTAAGCAGGGGCAGGTCAGAGAAGATCTATTTGCATCCCCGAACAATCACCCTGATGATGGTGAGAATGATATTGAGATGAAGAGGGATGAATGTGGAAGAGGCTCTTAAGGGATTCCAGATTTCACACTAGGGAGTTGCCAGTGAAGGTGAAGGGAAGTGGGAGAACTCAGTTTGTCCAAAAGTCAATACCTCTTTCTTCCGGTGTTTAAATGTTTATCCACCTCGGCATGCTGCCTTCTCCCAGTGCCCTGCATCCACAGAAGACAAGGCTGTCTCTCCTTCCCGCTTAGTTTAGGTTACCTTTGCCTAATGTCCCCTCCTCTCCCCTTGATCTAGTCATATTTTAGCATACTAGAGCCAAACACACCTAGATTCAAATCACTCTCTAGGTCTGTGACTTGGCAAGTTAGTTCCTCTCTCTCTAAAGCTCAGTTTGCTGTCTGGAAAAGATTAAAAAGTACTCACTTCATAGGGTTGAAGTATTTTAAAATAATGCCTGGCACAAAGTAAGTGGTCAATAAAAGTTAACTTTTGTTATTATTATTCACACAGTTAAACCTCAGTTTAAAAACACTGGGGTATTAGTTTAAAATCAGGGAGTGGCAAACTGGATTGGCTGAACGGCTGGGCCAGTAACCTAAATAAGCAAAGTGGGGAGTGTGTAAAGTAAGGGGAAGGATTGGGACTGTGAAAATGGAAAAGAAATGTGCCCCTAATGGTATTCTGATGACCAAACAAAACTCTTTGGAGAACTGAATTTGCCTGAGGGCTGCCAGTTTGCAGTCTCTTCCAGTTCTTAACATTTTGGGCTTCCTCTCCTCTAAACTCCTAGAGTTCTAAGAGTGTGTACCACACAATTTAGAGCATGCCTTTGCTCAGAGGTTATATTTTAGTGATTCTCCATGATAGAACTGATTGTATTGGGGAGGAGTTCAGATCTATATTTCTGTAGTCTTGGGTGTCTCTGGGAATCAGCGAATCTGTAAGTGTTATTAAAAAAAATGTTGTACAACTGTCTCACTATGGGCCAGGCATTAGTGCTCAGGACTTTCGAGACGCCATTTTTTTTTCAACTTTTGGTTTTTTTTTTTTGGCTTTTATTCAGATTTAGAAACATCATTTAAAAAAAGTCATGGTGATCTCATTTAAAGCCTCATCACAGTCCTTCGAGGTAATGATAGCATCATAGCTGTCAACCGTGCACTACACTGCCTCCCTGAGGCAGAGAGTTAAAGCCCATGCTCTTAGCCACTCTGCCATAAGGCCAATGACTCACTAGTCACTTAAAGCAACTGACAGCATCTGTGACGGTCACATTCAGTGGTGCACCGGGGCAGAGTGCTTCTGAGAGCCATTGTGAAATTGTCAGGAATTCTGTGAGCAGGCTGTAAAACCATCCATAGCTTGAAACAATAGCTCCAAAGACTGTGGTCAGAGTATTCACACTATGGAAATTGGCAAATGATATAAACCAGAGCACCACCCTCCCAACCTGGAGAGGTGATTGTTAAACATTTACCAGCACAATACTGGTCAGCATACTTTCTCTTAAATTATAGAGGAGAACAAATGTGTCTGAAGAAGGGAATGAACATGTCTGCTTGAGGGTGGCAATGAAGTTTATCAAGGGTCAATGTGTGTACCTCAGGGAGTATGTATGTGTGCATTTGAGGGTCTGAATAGTTAAATCTGAAGTCATGAGTGTGAGTGAGGGATCAGTGTGTATACCTTAAAGAGTCATACAGTGTGAGTCAGAGAGTGAGAAGTGAGGCAGGTGTGTCTAGATGGTGTCAGTGGGCACCTAAGGGACGGAGGTTTTGTGTTAGGGAGTGGTGTAGTAAGAATATGAAAATATGAGGTCAGTATGTGCATACATGAGGCTAATGCATTTTTCATAGACAGGGTGTAATGGAGGAAGTCAATGTGTATGAGAGGGTGTCAAATGTATGTGTTGGGAGGGGACAAATCTGTGTCTGAGAAAGTAAGTTTGTGTTTAAGGGGGCTTATGTTATCTGAGTTTAGTGTCTAAGGGTACGTATCGGAGTGAATCTGAAGGTAGGACTATGATAGCCTAAATAATTGTTTCAGCCTTGGTCGTTCTTTCAAAATACAGAAAAACACAAATAACAGTGCTAAATATTTTTAGCAAGATAGAGCATTATTTCTCTTTCTCGTAAACACCCAGAAGCAGGCAGCCCGGAGCTGGTGTGACAGCTTTTGCTCCGTGAAATCCTCAGGGACCCAGACTCATTGGCTCATGGCTCCACCATCCCTCAAGGCCCCAAATGGCAACTAAATATCCTGCCACCGATCTCTCTGCTCCCATCCTCTTTTTTTTTTTTTTTAGGTTGCATGGTGCAGCATGCAGGATCTTAGTTCACCCACCAGGGATCGAACTCCTTCTCTCACCCCCACCCCCCTGCCCCCTGCCACATTGGGAGCATGGGGTCTTAACCACTGGACCACGAGGGAAGTCCCTGCTCCCATCCTCTTTTTTTCCTTTTACTTGAAACCTCTCTGGTAACATTATTCACATCCATGGTTTTGCCTTGATCTGTAGCCCAGTTCTTTCTGTAGAACTTCATACCAGTACATCTGAATGACAATTGGCCATCTCTCCCGGGATGTCCCACAGACCTCAATTTCAACATTTTCAAAACCACTCTTATTTCCTCAGCTTCATCCTGTGGTCTCTTCCTACCGCTCTCTCTGAACGGCACCACGCAGTTGCCCAAGCCAGGACACTGAACATCCTGCTAACGTTTCCCACCCACTCTGTCCCCATCAGTTTTACCATCCCTTTTTCTTACTTTGTCCGGAATCTGTCGCATTCTCTCTATCCTTTCTGCCACCATCTTAGTTCTGGCCCTCATCATTTCTACTTTGGACTGCTACAACTGACTTAAAATTAAGTCTAGGTTGCCACTAATTTTCCTATAACAAAATTTTGATATTATTACTCCCTGACTTAAACCTCCCTTGGCTCCTTTTTTAAAGACTCAATAATGCTATGGAAATCACCTATGGAACTTCCTAAACACAGATAACTGATTTCACCCCAGACCTGATGAATAACAAACATAGCTGATACTTATTTATGTGCCAGGCCTTGCACTAAATGCTTTGTTATATATTTTCTGGCTTAATTCTCACAATGACTTCATGAGTAGGTATTACTCTTTCTCAACTGTGGAAAATGGAACACAAAGAGGTTAAGGAATTTGCCTTAAGTTACTGGACCATACGTAGTGGAAGTGAGCTATGGAACCAGGTAAACTAATTCCAGAGTCCAAGTTCTTAACTGTAAGGCCTTTCCCAGTCAGAAGCTCTACGTGTGATTCCAAAAGGCAAGCTCCATTAGCGTAGAACGGATTGTTTTATGTTTAATATGGAACGCTCGGCGCCCAACTCAGCGCGTCGCACGCAACAGACGGCCAGTGAGCAGCGGCGGACCTTCACTTGCAGGCTGGGGTGGCGGTGGGGGCAGTCGCATGAAGTCGAGCGAGTCCGAGGCGTCCACCTGGGTGGGGAGCGCTGGGCCGCAAACAGTTTTGCGGATCCTGGCTGGAGCACGAGGCGGGGCCGCCACGCCCCTGGCGGTGGGGGAGTTCAGCCCCGCGGCCGGAAGTCTGGGCGTAGCTTCCGGCGCGCGGAGATGACGTCCAGTTTGCGCATCCGCGTGGGGGAGCTGGTGGAGGATCCCGGGACGCGGAGACCCGGGGTCCCGGCAGCGGGGCGGCCCGCGGGCCACGGTGGGGATGCACCGCCGCGGAGTAGGAGCCGGCGCCATCGCCAAGAAGAAGCTTGCGGAGGTGAGGGGAAGGAGGCGGGCCCTACAGTCACTCCAGACCCGCGAGAGACAGAAGTCTCTCCGCGCAGAGCTCTGTACCCTCAGATCGCCTCCCAACAGAATCTGACGCGGGTTTCTCGGTCCCGGGGAATTGAGTTTCTCCAGCTTCCGGTGTATTGGAATGTCAGCATCCCTAGATCCATCAGCCCTTTCCCCCACTTCCCCCAATTAGACTACAGTCGAGTCGTCTATTCTACTTCCTCACTCCCTCTCCCTAAGAAAAACCATTTGCGAGACCCTTTTAATACTTCTGCGGAGGCAGTACAAGTGGGAGCCCCCAGCACCCACTCTCTCAACTCATCCTGGTCTATTTGTCTGACAGGCCAAGTATAAGGAGCGAGGGACTGTCTTGGCTGAGGACCAGCTGGCCCAGGTGAGTGGGATGGAGGGCTCCAGACAGCAAGGGAGATCCGACAAGGCTGGGCAGGACACCTTTGATATAAACCAGATTGTTTGGATCGAACTAAAAATAGGGCATTTGGCAAATCCCAGTTTCTGGGCTGCTCAGATCATTTAGGTGACTTGCTGATAACAATGATAGCTAACATCTTTGAGTGATTACCTACTTGTAGCGTCCCAGGCACATGTCCATTTTCTTTACATACACCGTCTTGTTCATTCCTCCTGACAATCCTATCAGGAAGGAACTCTGTTCTTCGCACTTTCAAATTGAGGGCACTGAGGTGTTAAGTGCTTTATCCAAGGTTACATGGGTAGTAAGTGGTAGAGTTGTTTGATTAGGTCTTTTGGGTTTTTACTTTAAATGCCTAAGAATAACCTGAAAATATTGCCTAACCTGTGGCACCCACCACCATCACATCTAGGTGCATACCAGAAGTGTCAGTGATGGGGGTATGGCTCCTGCAGTTTCCTTCTCTAACACTTCCCTTTTCTGTACATGCCCTGTTGTTTACTCAGTTATTTTGCCTGGTGAAGAAGAGAAGGAGGCAGTGAGGCAGGGAAATGGGCCCTTGAACTGAGGAAAATAAATAGACACAGGGTGTGCTGTTCAAAAGCTCCCACTCAGGGGAGATAACATGCAGGAATCAGCTGGAAATGGTGATTATAATAATGTGTAAATTTCTAATATGTTGGAAATGAGGAGATGCTGGGCCAGGAGTGGTTATTCTTGGTGAGTTGAAGATAGGTTGTTAATTAGGGAAAGAAAAGGAGTAATGCAAATGGGAAGTCAGAATATCCCCAAACCAAAAGTATTTAGCTTTAGAATGTACTCTGGTAGAGCCACATCCCTTCCTCAGAGATTCTTTATCTATGGTTATCCCCGAGGAGGTTCTTGACTCAGAGATTAAAACAACACACCTAATTCATGCCAGGCTTCCTTTCTCTCCTATCTAGCCTTTCTGTCAGTGGCTGAAGATTTCCCACTGTGTGAATGCTGCAAAATTATTAGGTGCATCTTCAATTAATTAATTTCATTAGATTTAAAAAAAATTTTATTTTATTTTTGAGTATAGTTGATTTACAATGTTTTGTTCGTTTCAGGTGTGCAGCACAGTGATTCAGTTATACATATACATATGTCTGTTCTTTTGCAGATTCTTTTTCCATATAGGTTATTACAGGATATTGAGTAGAGTTCCCTGTGCTATGCAATAGGTCCTTGTTGATTGCACCTTCAATTTAATAACATTTTTTTCTTCTGGGAAAAAGAAAAGCACTTACAACAAGCGAAATATAATTAATGCTGTTGTATGTTACATAATGAGAGTTGTTAAGAGAGTAAACCCTAAGAGTTCTCAGCACAAGGAAAAAAATTTTTTTTCTATTTCTTTAATTTTGTATTTTGTGATGAAGGAAGTTCTCTAAACTTAACTGTGCTTCATCCTGCAGATGTCAAAGCAGTTGGACATGTTCAAGACCAACCTGGAAGAATTTGCCAGCAAGCACAAGCAGGAGATCCGGAAGAATCCTGAGTTCCGGGTGCAGTTCCAGGACATGTGTGCCACCATTGGGGTGGATCCTCTGGCCTGTAAGTTGTCTGTAGGGGTCCAGTGTTCTTCTAGGGTTGCTAAGGGACAAAGCTCACCTAGTTGTTGTCACTACTGTTGGGGCGTCTTCTGTAAGGGCCTACAGGGAGATCCAGAGGATGTTGTCTTCAGGGAGTCCCTAGCAGGATGGCTGAGTATCCAGTTTGATGGGAAAGATGGAGAGGTTGGAGTGCAGGCTGAGTAGCCAGTGTACGTGATCTTCCCTGGAATGCTGTGCTGTGGAATTTTTTATGACTATTTTTCCCTTTGTTAAAAAAGTTTTGATAAAAGTAGCATGTATTCAGGCAGTCAGTCAACAAAGGAGAAAAAAGAAAACGAGAAAGTGGAAGTCTTCTGACCCTGCCCGTAATTGCAGAGATAAAGTACTGTTAACAGTTTAAGGTATATCTTTCTAGACACCTTCATCATATTTATAAACTATTTTTTAAAAATATATGGGATTGGGCTTCCCTGGTGGCGCAGTGGTTGAGAGTCTGCCTGCCAATGCAGGGGACACGGGTTTATGTCCCAGTCCGGGAAGATCCCACATGCCACAGAGCGGCTGGGGCCGTGAGCCATGGCTGCTGAGCCTGCGAGTCTGGAGCCTGTGCTCCGCAACGGGAGAGGCCACAACAGTGAGAGGCCCGTGTACCGCAAAAAATATATATATATATATATATATAAATATATATGGGATTATGCTGTAATTATTACTCTGTAACTTGCATTTTTTACTCAATAAAATATCTTCAATGGATTTTTGAATGCCAGGTCTGCATATTCTTTTTCTTAGCCTGTCTAGACCTTATGTCCCATTATATTTCACTGCATGCTTTGGGAAAGAAAACTCACTTTTATAGTATCCTGAGCCAGAGTTAGCAGCCAAATAGATTGCCCACCTTTAGAACTGTCTGAACCTGTTGTTTAGTAGGAATTACCAAGAGACAGATTGTGTTGAGGATCCTGAGTTGTAAGTGGAGGAGAAGGACGTAAGGCTGGGCAGAGAAGACTTCCCATAGAATAGATGTATTTTTTTAAGTATATGGGCTGCCGAAGCAAGCACTAGAATAGATGTTTTAATCTAGCTTTGAAAGAAAAGATGTAACTATTGAATAACCTAGCTTTTGTTTTTCTGTCTTTTAGCTGGAAAAGGATTTTGGTCTGAGATGCTAGGCGTGGGAGACTTCTATTACGAGCTGGGTGTCCAGATTATCGAAGTGTGCCTGGCCCTGAAACACCGGAATGGAGGTGAGGGTGGCTCGGTCCTGGACTGGGCTTTGGGCTTCTCTGAGAGGGAAAAAATGTTGAAAGATGATCTTTCCTATCCTGCAGTCTGCAGGCCAGTAAGGTCTTGAGAAGCTGTTAGGTCCTGAGAAGTATCTTAGTGCTTCACGATGTTGAATCCATGACCAGTCTCCATGGCCAAGGGTAAATCTGAATGATTATCTCTATTCTCCAAAGGTCTTTGGCCAGGAAGGCTTAGCTCCTAGTTGTTACAGAACATATAGGCAGGTAGGAAATAGGCCTTTTTCCCTGATAGATGATGTGTCTGGGTTATGATTTTCTCATTAGTAACTATAGGCCTGCCCTGCTTCTCCAAGGTGTGGTGATGTCAATGGAGTCTCTGTGCTCCCCAGAATGTTAGCTTTAAAACGATCATTCAGTGATATCATCTTAATAAGCACACTGAATGGTCTGTGTTGAAGTTAAGAAATAAAACTTAAACCTAGTTAGAAATCATTGGCTATAGACAGAAATCATTGGCTGTAGACACAGCCTTGGTGTCAAGAGACCATTTACAGTTTTTCAGAGATGCTGTCTTTTTTTTTTTTAAAGTCATAAAGGTAATCCTTCAACTGCTTTCTGTCCCCCTCTCCAATAGGTCTGATAACTCTGGAGGAACTACATCAACAGGTGTTAAAAGGAAGGGGCAAATTCGCCCAGGATGTCAGCCAGTAGGTTTTGCCTTCCAACCCCTTGGAGTATAGAAAGGTCTTTAAAAAAGGTGGAAATCTTTTCTCCTTACCACTCGTTCGTCTAGGCTAGTTTAGGAATCATTTTTATTCCTCTTCATGATCAGAAGAAATGTTTTTATTTTAGAAATCTGAAAATAGAGATATAAAAAAACAAAAAACCCATTATTTCTCAACTGAGATATTACAACTGTTAAAAGTTTTGGTAGATCTCCTTCTAAGCATTTTTTTCATGCATAAAAATAATGTGGGTGTGTGTATACACTTTTTTCTTCTTCTTCTTTTTAAACATAAAAAGAAGGGGCTGTATACACTGTTGACATTATTTGTGGTCAAGGAGACTAGAGCTGGCACTGAGAAAGGCTGGGGAAAGGAGCTGGGCTCAGAAGATGGGGTGTAAATTGACCTGGTTCACTAGCCTTTGTGTGACTCCAATTTGAGAAAAGGTAAAAAAGACTCTCAGTATGTGGGCTGGATATGTGGTCTACACATTATCTTGTGGGTTTTCTTTAATTTCAGTTAGTTGTCAACTAAGAAATCAAAATCTGGCACCACTGGGCCTGAATTTCCAAATGGCGGCAATCAGCTGGGTTGCCCCTTTCAAGTCTCTGTTTTGCCATAGTTTACAGTACTCCCTATTGTCGCTTAAGTTCAGCTCACTTATTCACATTTCCTGATGGGCTCCTGGAAGCATATTTTTTACCTCTGTCTGGTATTGGAATGGTTTGCTAAGTGGAGAGCCTGACTCCTATGCCATTTCCCTGGAATGTCCAAGCACCATTTGGTGCACTTTGACCCTGCCTTTTTACTGATGTAGTTAAATGTTGTGCAGCCTTTTGAGTCTTCAGCCATGGTATCCTGCCCAGGGCAGAGCTGAAACTGCATTGTTGCTAGTCTGGTCTGCCAGGGGTCTTTAAGCAGCTCTTCCTCACCTCAGAGACGACCTGATCAGGGCCATCAAGAAGCTAAAGGCACTGGGCACTGGCTTCGGCATCATCCCTGTGGGCGGCACTTACCTCATTCAGTCTGTTCCAGCTGAGCTTAATATGGATCACACTGTGGTGCTGCAGCTGGCAGAGGTACTGGTGGGCCGTGTGTGTGTGTGTGTGTGGGGGGGGGGGGGGAGGGAGTGGGAGAGAGAGAGAGGAGAGGGAGGGAGGGAGGGAGGGGGAGGGAGGGAGAGTGTGTGTATGTGTGCGTGCGTGTGTGTGTGTGTGTGTGAGGGGGGAGGGAGGGGGAGAGAGAGAGGAGAGGGAGGGAGGGAGGGAGGGGGAGGGAGGGAGAGTGTGTGTATGTGTGCGTGCGTGCGTGCGTGCGTGTGTGTGTGTGTGTCCGTGCGTGCATGTGCATGTAGAGGCAGTCTAGGAGGGGATTTTCTGATCTCCTCCCCTCCATCACTCAGGTCTTTTGCTGAAACTGTCTAACGGATGCACTACTCAGACCTGTGCTTATTTAGCAGACGTTTATTGAGCAGCTATAGTGCAAAGCACTGGGCCAGGCTGTAGGAGCATATAAAGATGGGTACCATATAGTTCCTGCTCTCAAGGAGCTTACAGTCTAGTGTAGACAGACATGCAGACCACTAACTGAATTTCCTTGGTGGACAGATTTTTTGATGTGTTCGTAAAACTACTTTATGGATTCTTTGAAAAAATGTTTAATCTTGTTTGCCATCCTCCTGTTCCTCAGCAATGCCTTAAGCTATATCATCTTCCTCGAAATCCTTATCATGTTTTTAGGGAAGACATGTTCAGTTTTCTCAATTCTGTAATGTAGAATAGAACTAAATGAGGGAGGGGACTTTTCTGGATTGGGGAATGGTTAGGGTGAGGCAGGACAGGGGCTGAATACGTAAATATTTTAGATTATGAACAGTTTATGATGATCACCATTTCTTCCTATCAGTTAATCATTCTGAATCTTTCCTTGTCACTTTAGAGCTCTCTGGTAAAGTCTACATTGATATTTTAGTACCAGGGACTCGACTGCTTTTTAGGACTGAACCCCTCAACCTACCTCTGTCATCCTGAAAGTCACTTCTCTCTTGCTCTCTACTGGGACCTCTAAACATTCTTCTGTGCTCTCTTAGGCTTCACCCAAGGGCAGTTCCCCCTCCTGCCTGGGTAAATTAATTGTCCCTGGGCAGATGCTGGATTCTAAGGGAAAGCACGCTCTTAACTGACGCAGCCTCCATTCCTCCTTCCTTCAGAAAAGTGGCTATGTGACTGTCAGTGACATCAAAGCCAGTCTTAAATGGGAGACGGAGCGAGCGCGGCAAGTGCTGGTATGTGACTTTTGGAATGGCCCAGAAAAGATGGGCCCCAGATGGGAGGAGGAGGGTAGACAGGTACCCCACAGGCAAGAGCTGTGGCCTCTCTCTCTCTGCTGACTTCTTGCCTGGAAGGCTGCTGCTGCCACACCAGAAGTAACCCCAGCATTTCTCTGAAGATGGCACTGAGAGGTAGAACTCACAAAGGCAGGCTTCCAGCCCTGGCACATGGGTACAGCCAGGCTGCCACTGCCACTGGGGAGTCACCAATGCCTCTCTCTGCTGACCTGTAAAGCCTGGTCAGATGGTTAATGTGGCTTGTACTGGAAGTAACACTGTTAGTACAGAGTGAAGGGAATTATTAACTACTGATAACTACATTGCTATAATTATATACTATTATAGTGCATGTTACATATAGTTTTATATATACACATTTCATGGTACTAATGAAAGACTGATGTTGTGAAGAGGGAGTGGCATGAACACGTAGGAACCCTGGCTTTCAATACCTTTCTCCTTACCCAGGCAGTTGAACTATAGACTTAACTTCATCTGTGAAGTGGGGATAACAAACATTTAATGATATTGGGTAGAACCAACCCATCTGGAGCATACTTCCAGCTATAGGAACTATGAGTCCATTCTAATACTAATACAGTTTTTCCATTAACTTTTCCAAAAAGGTTTCCCCCTAGCTGTCTGTTACTCCATAAGTTAACTGAAAGGTACTGATCTCCATTTTGTTTTAGGGAATGCAGTTAGTGATTTGCTCAAAGCCATACAGCAAATATTTCTGTAGCCCTTCCTTCCACAACATCCCACTTTGTCGTTATCCTCTTTCCCAGCAGCACAGATTAAGCAACTTGGTGGCATTTCTCACACCTCAGGCAAAGACCTAGGCTAAACAAATCATTCTAATTTGGCTGTGTAAATATGTGAAGGCACTCTTGTAGATTTAGTTTGAAAACCCCACTGAAGCCAAGATAGGTTTGAGGATTATCTACCCTACATTATGTAAACTCCCCTTTCTCAGTTGATTTTTCCTTTTTCTGCCAGGAACACCTGCTGAAGGAAGGGCTGGCTTGGCTGGACCTGCAGGCCCCAGGGGAGGCCCACTACTGGCTGCCAGCTCTCTTCACTGACCTCTACTCCCAGGAGATTACAGCTGAGGAGGCCAGAGAAGCCCTCCCCTGACTGGGAATGCGGAAGGGGGCACAGCAGCAGGCAGGGAGAAGAGGGAGGAGCTGGTGGTGAATAAAACCTCGACAACTTTGTTTTAAAAAAGAACCAAAAAACCAAAAAAATTCCAATTTTTTTCTTCCCCCAGTATTCTTCAGCCATTACTTTCTTTTTTTTAAAGTGCCTTCACATTGCATCTTTATTGGAGAAAACCTTTTTTATCCGCTAAGGATAACCTGAGTAACATAGATAACAGTGAACATGTATAAAATGACTTGCACAGGTCATCTACAAGTTCATGGTAGAGCTGGGCCTAGAATGAAGGCCTTCTGTCTCCTGGCTAGACAGTCTAGTTTCTGTGGCCCTGAGACATAAATTATAGCCTCTGTTAATTCAAACCCCTTCCTCATAAAATGTTCCTTATCTCAAATGAGCAGACCCTAACGGACCAGTAAATAGTCACCCTTTCAGTCTCTTCCAGCTTCCTTTGTAGAGGTTCCAGGTTATGGCAGCAGACTTAGCTACGAGTATGAAGGAAACAGGTCAATGTTAAATGGTGGTTACAGAAAAGAAAACTTAATTTGAGGGGAATTACCAATAGTGGATGCAGTATTTCTCAAATTCCTTACTACCTTTTCCTCCTATAGTGATCATCAGGTCATCCCTCTAACCTCAGGGGTGGGAAAGGGAATCATTTATTGAACACCTACCAGACACCCAGTTTTATATACACCTTGTATAGTCCTCACAACCTTAAAAGTTAAATAGGTGTCCTTAACTTTGGCAGGTGAGGAATCTAATTGACCAGAGGCCACCACCTTAAGCAGAGCCAAAGCTAGAGCCTAGGCCCACAGGCCCCCCGGGCCCCCGCTTTCCTGTATGCAGCTTTGCGTGGCACAGGTTGGCAGGACGTTTTGTGTATAATTTCTTCCGACACACATGGTCAGCGAAGAGGAAAAGCCTCTGTACCAGAAAGCAAGAGCCTTCTATAGCAAGTAGAGACGGTGATGAGCTGGGAGGCCAGCATTAAGCCCCGTCTTCATGGTCTGAATTCTGAATTCCTAAGAAGGGGTCGTTTGGTATCAGAAAACTGAAAACCCAATGGTTTGGACTATCCATACTAAGACACCTTTCCCTTAGCAAGGGGATATATAGCCTGAGCCCATCTCTACCTCTGCCTGTCCTTGAGGACAAGCTCACTTCCTGAACAGGTATTTCTTTCAAAGCAGCCGAGGCTAAGATGGCATTCCTCTCCTGACTGCCAAAGTTACAGCCTCAAAAAAAGGACCTTATTTCTTAATGATGGGAACTTTTGCCACCAGTAGTCCTGCTTCCACCCACACCACGTAACCCAAGTTTTTGGCTTCCACTGAGCACTATCTTTATCCCTGACAGTTTCAGGCCTAGGTGAGAGGTGTGGCTGTCAAAACAATCCCGTTCTTCCTTTTACACAAACCCTCCCACACCCATAGGCGCTTCCTCCTTCTGCCAAAACAAACTTTATTGCACCAAAAAGAAAAAAAAAAAAAACAAAAAACTTCATTTATGTACAGTCAGATATAAAGACATCTCTTTGACTCCTGTGCATATATTTCCTCAACTCAAGATTAGGACGTAAAAGTCAGGCTAGTACGCCAGACATGCTCTGCCCATGGCAGGACCAAGGAGAGGATTGTCACTTGAAAGTGGGAACACTTAAATGTATGACAGGTAACACTGGACCAACAGACCAAGGGCATTCTTCCAAGCCTGTACTAGCTCTGGGAATGGAAGAGGGAAATTGGAAGCAGGGCCCCTTCTTGAGTCTTCTTGTGAAGAGGCCCAGCCTTCAGGTTTCAAAGCTATACTTCTGTCCCCCAAGCCCACTTCCTGTCCAGTTCCTTTGCTTCCTGCCCTCCCAAGTAGGACATTCTCCTTTGTGCCCAACCCCCTTCCCAACTTCCCCAGGAAGTCTCATGACCCACAAGGCAGAGGCCTCTAGCAGCGGGCAGAGCAGGTACAAGTTATCCTCTCCCTTACATGTGGCTGGATACTGACTGAGGCCCTGTGTCATGTGGATCACCAATACCCCACTGGGAGACCTATCAGTAAGAATCTGGAAAGTACAGGAGAACACATCAAAAAGGGGAAGGATGGGTTCCCTTGATGCCCAGTGTCACAGGGCACCTAAAGTACATTTTTCTGAGCCAACCAGATAAAGGATCACTGCAGCTAAATAGAGAAGCGACACAGCCAGGCAAACACCCATCAGAGTCAGTGACAAAGAGCAGTTGGGGGTGGGGGGGGGGAGAGAAGGAGAGGAGTCTTCACAGAGTCCCAGCTTCAATCCCCTCTGCCATTGGCCACCCTTGCTCCCCACAACTCCCTGGGCCTTTTTTTTTTTTTTTTTAAACTGGTACACGGGCCTCTCACTGTTGTGGCCTCTCCCGTTGCGGAGCACAGGCTCTGGACACACAGGCTCAATGGCCATGGCTCACGGGCCCAGCCGCTCCACGGCATGTGGGATCTTCCCGGACCGGGGCATGAACCCGTGTCCCCTGCATCGGCAGGCAGACTCTCAACCACTGCGCCACCACGGAAGCCCCACCACCACGGAAGCCCCCTCCCTGGGCCTTGAAGTGAGGAGGGGGACTACAGGCTGAGGTGAAAACACACAAGGACAGCCAAACAAAATACAATAGGACTAGCATCAGCCTCCCCCCTGTACCCCACCCCCAGGAGTAATACCCTCATTGTGACTAGTATTTGTGAAAAATCTGTAAGAGACTGTTCTATGTAGTGGCTCTAATCCCATACACACAACAGTTGTCTGCATTGGGAACTTTTCAAATCGGTGATTGCGGGAACAAACGGCAATTCAGCTTCTTATGGTGCCTGTGCAGGCTTTACCAAGACCTTGGTTCAGGCCCAGTCACATTTACCTTCTGTCTTAAATCTAGAATGGGTGAGGGAAGGGGGGGGGCAGAGGAGAAAGGTGCTCAGGTGCTAGGTAAAGCTTACTCATCAGCAGCCTAGACTCCACCACTGTTCCTTCTCTTTGGTCTGTCTAGAACAGTGACTATAAATTAGGAAAAACAAAATTATGCTGGCCTGTGGGAAATGATGGGGGTAAAGAGGCAGGGAGGAAAAGGGCATTGGGAAGCCCTGCTTCAAAACTGAAGACAGACAGACAGACAACCACCCAGACTGCTTAAGTGTCACAGACAGCCCCCCACCCCAAGCTCCCTTCCAGATATCCCCATAAATCATTTGGGCACACTCCCTCTAGGAATTGCAATTTCTGTCTCCACCTGTCCCTAAGGAGCTGGCCCTGTGGAGAGGTGTGTTGGTTGTTTTGTTTTTGCCAGAGGCCCTCGCCCTAGGTGCTCCTGCATAGGTACCTTGGCCCCTGATATGGGATGAACACAGCCCCAGATGCTCGAGAGCCAAGGAGGTCAGATCGGGAACAGCCTCCCCACTTCCACACCCTGGGATCCAAGCTTGCTTGGTTCTTGCCATCTTGCGGGATGATGTCACATTTGGAGGGAGATACACAAGTGCCTCTCCATCCCTGGGGTGGGGGGAAGGGACTTTGCTGGGACTCTCGAGTGGGGGGAGGGGAGAGGGGAGCAGGGTCTAAACCCTCAGGCTCCCGTGCAGGTCTGTCTCTGTCCCAGACGAGCTGCTATCAGAGTCCATTTCGGCGTTCTCATTATGGAGCCTCTCCAGCACTTTCTGACGAATCAGTCCCAGGCGCATCAAGAGGGACTGGTAGTCAAAGTGGCCCCGCTTCTCTCCAAAAGGGTCCTGTGGGGGAAAGGAGACAAGCGGGAAGGAAGATTCAAGTCTGGGTGGCTCACCCTAGACAGAGCAGCTTTAGGCCCACGTGAAACACACGCTCAACTTCTGAGCATGGGGACAGAAGGGGGCATAGCACAGAGAGTTCCCAACAGCAGACATCATCATCTTTGTTTAGGAATATTGTGGCACGTTCACCACCCCAGATAGGTCTGGCTTGGGCCAACATTAAAATGCGTTTGCATTCCCCCAAAGCAAGCCACTGTGCAGAAGGGGGACACAGTAACGGCGAGATAGATAGGGAAGAGAAATTCAAGACCAGGACTGTAATCATTAAGTGTGCTGGTGTTTTCAATTAACCTCATACAAACTATATAAGGGGAAAATTACCCTTCATTCCCTATACTCAAAAAGGGTAATTTGCTTTTCTGAGATCATAGGCAGGTCTAGAAGGAAGGAGTTCTGACTTCGGATAAGCACCTGCCCTCCTCCCCACGGACCAGTCATCACATTCCTGTCCAGGTTTCTGGGCATCACTCCAGTCCTTGTCATTCGAGATCAAAGATAACCAAACATTACGTGGAAAGGGGTTAACTGTCCTTAAAGTCTCAAAAATAACTATGGGTGGGGTGAAGGGTATAAAAAAAGAAATTTAAAATGCTAAATAAGGATTATGGCAGCAAAGTAGCCTGCCCAGCGTTCAAACAAGTGGAGACCTCTTTCCTTGGCAGTTACAAAAAGTCCACGATTTTCCCTCTCACATAATGTCTGCTTCTCCCACCTAAACTCCTTCCACACTTCTGCCCGCACATTACCATCATGATCAAGGGCCAGTGGATGTAAGTCAGTCTCTTGTGACTACAGCCCATACTTTTCACATTTGAGGGTTATGTTCTCCCAAAACTGAACTCCACACTTACTCTGGAGCTGTCAATTTCCCAAATCTTCCTCCTTTCTTCACTGGCTCCATTTCCACCCATTCTCCGCCTTCCCAGATGCTGCTCCTCCCTGCCCTTCCCTTGTCATGAGTTGGTTTTCCTTCACAGACTGAATATTAGAAATGCTGCTAGATACCAGCAATGATAATTCCTGATGGGGAACAAGCTACAGCATGCATCATCCTCGATATATTCTCAGAAAAGGTTCAGGAAACAAGTCAGCCTTGAGCTGGTCCTGCCCTTTGAGTTTAAATGCGGGACATAGGAGGGAAGTCCTTGAAGGGAGGATAGGGAAGCTACCATCTCTGAGCAGCACCTGAGGAAACAAAACAGTTACTCCCACTGCTGGTGGTGCTGGGTGGGTGGGAACATAGACCAAAAAGAACTGGAAAGAACCTGAAGAGGCTTTAGCCACTTATCCAAGTCACCACTTTTCTAAGCAAGTAAATGATCCAACAGACACAGGACTGGCCCTTCAGGACAGGAAGATTCTCAACCAGTTGCTTATATTGGATCCTATTTACAATTCGGTTTAATAAGAACCTCTTCTTTTAAGCAAGCCTAAATTCTGCATTCTTATTGGAAGCAGAAACACATTTCCCCAGTAGAGGCAGAGAACGAACAACTGGTTACCATCCTTGTATTAGGTTCTTTCAACAATAATTGCACACCCAATGTTTCCCTAAGCATTACTTCTCTTAGCACCCCCCTGAGCTAGGGATGGAATTCCAACAGATGACTCTCATAATCCCTAAGTTCTGAGAGGGCTGAATGTTCTTGGTTTGAAAAGACTACTGACCAAGAAGGGAAGGAGTTCCAGGCTAGAAAGCAGGATGATTCAGATTCTACTCTTGAGTACCTACTTTATGCCAGGAACCTAGAACCAACTCCATATGACTTCAGTCTCTCTCTGGGCCTCAGCTACTCAATGTACCAGGTTCCTTTTGGCTCTGCACTCTATGAGAGATGTGGATGTCACCCTTGTGAGGGGGGTTCACATGGTCTGTTGTAAGGCCTCTGGAGTCAGCAGCGGGGGCTCTGTTACCTGCATAGTCTGGCCTTGAAGGTGCAGACGATCTTTGCAGGCCACCTCATAGAAGTCATAATACTCCAGGAAGGACTTCTCCATCACCCCTCTGGAAAACAAGCAAAGCAGCTTCACTTAGGAACAAGAGGGGAAGGCACCACCCCTTCACCATCGAACCTTAATGCCAAATTCAGCAGCTAGAGTTTCCAAGACCAGATTTGGTTTCCTACAAAGATCTTTCAATGGAAAATGGAAAAAGAAACAGCTGACTGACCATGGTTGATTTCCCTTATACCCTAAGGATTATAAAATGAGAGTGACTGTTAATACTGATCATTTGAACTCCAACTTCAACTCATGACTTTGCTCATTCTCATTCGTTTTCCACAGGCCATCCCTAATCCCAAACCTTACTCAAAATTCTCCTAGATACACCTGAAACACTGTAATCAACTATACATCAATTAAGAAAAAAGAAAGAAAAAACCGTTGCCCCCCCATTTCCTAGAAAAGTTTGTTTCATTAACTCTTTGCTCATCTAGTTTTTAACACCTAGAAATAAACTTGAACCCTAAGAAATGGGTTTATTATGAAGTACTCTACACCTCATTTGGCTGTATAACAGTTAAGTGTCTTTAGTCAAACAGGGGCTCCCTGAAGGCATGGACTATGTCTTTCCCATCAGGCTCGGCACTCTCCAAGAACCAAAAAGCTCTCTGAACTTCCTTTTGGGTAACCCCTTGGTCACTTGCTCTTTAAAAGCATGAACCACATCTTTCCTTTTTCTCTCTCTTTCTCTGGTGCCCAACACTGGACTTTGCCGCAAAGGTTCTCAAATGTACGAACAAGCTCAATATCCAGAAGGAATACCAAGTACCAAGTGGGCTCTCTTCACACATACCGTAGGGGTTCAGGGCAGGGACACTTTCCTTCCATCATGTCACAGACCGCCACTCTGATGGTCTCATGCCGAATACATTCATTGTAATTTTTGCTGTCTCCTGGATGTCTCTCCTATAATGTGACAGACACCACAGTATCCAAGTACAAAATTTAGGTAAAAAGAAAAGCCAATGGGAAGAGATTTTAGGATTAGTATGGGGTACGTGACCCAAGCAAATGAACTAAGAGGATGCCTTTCCCACTATATGGCAGATCCATGAAGAGCAACTAAGTCCTTGAGACCACTCACCCCGCCCCCCCCCCACATACCAGTACCCATCCTCTGTTATGGGTCATTTGACCTATAAGCAGCAAACCACATCCATCAAATTTCCCTAAGCCTGAAATGAAAGGCCTCACAGGAAGGATTAAGTGGGAAATAACCATGTGTAAGAATAATGGTGGGACAAAAAGGTATAAATGATGCTAGGAGTCTTAGCCTGAAAAACCTATAGATATCGGGATGCTTCCTGGTTAACTCCTTTACACATCTGTGGATTCCACCATCATTGAATTCAACTATTGTCTATCAGAAGTAGAACCTGAAGTTTTCAAAAGAAAAACTCCGAACCTGGTCTGGAGAGCTGATAGGAACATGTGGGCGTGAACAGACGGGAGCATGGCGTTCCACCCTTTAACTCTTCCCTTGGTCCCCCCTCCCACCACCAACTCTAGTCAATCAGAGCCTTGGCTCTGATCAAAACATGTAATGAACAGGAAATACACACATGCCTTCAGCCTACCATCACGGTTCCCAATGTGCACCACAGCGAAATCACAAGGGCACTGTGGGATACTGTAAACTTTTTGAGGAAAACCACAGTATTCAACACCTGTGAAATTCCATGCAAACTACTACCTTGAGATAGGTAGTTCAGTTTTTTGTTGTTGTTGTTGTGGTACGCGGGCCTCTCACTGTTGTGGCCTCTCCCGTTGCAGAGCACAGGCTCCGGACGCGCAGGCTCAGTGGCCATGGCTCACGGGCCCAGCCGCTCTGCGGCATGTGGGATCCTCCCGGACCGGGGCACGAACCCGTGTCCCCTGCATCGGCAGGCTGACTCTCAACCACTGCGCCACCAGGGAAGCCCTAGGTAGTTCAGTTTTAATGTTGAACTGTAGTACATTCCTTTTGATGACATACTGTTTTCACGAAGCTGAATTTTCAGTCACTACTTTAGTAAATAGCAAGTAGCATATGAAAACGGAGGGAACAGAAATGAGGGTGGTGGCTCTGGTCTGATTCCAAGATTTTAAAAGTTGTATGGCACTGAACAGGTGTACACATCCTATTATTAAGTCAGTGTAGTCATCTGAGAAGGAAGTAAGTTGTTTGGACCTAACTACTTAACAAATGGAACAGTGTGGCATTTCTTTCTGCCTGGGGAACTGTGAAAAAAAAACTACCAAGACAAGGGGGTTCTGTGAACCAAGAATGTTTGGTAGTTTTAAGAATAAAAGGGGTCCCATCTCTTGAATTTCCAAACAAGACGTAAAAATCAGGTCCTTGGTTAGCCAATGAGGTCCGTTTCCATTTCCACCTACTCCTGAAATCACATTCACTATTTGTTTGAAAGGATGGCTTAGGGAATAATTTTTGTTCATTCGTTTTTTTTTTTTTTTTTTTTTTTTCCGTACGCGGGCCTCTCACTGCTGTGGCCTCTCCCGCCACGGAGCACAGGCCCCGGACGCGCAGGCTCAGCGGCCACAGCCCACGGGCCCAGCCGCTCCGCGGCATGTGGGACCATCCCGGACCGGGGCACAAACCCGTGTCCCCCGCATCGGCAGGCGGACCTCCAACCACTGCGCCACCAGGGAAGCCCAATTTTTGTTCATTCTTAAAGGGTATTTCCCTTTGTTTAGGACTACAGAAGAATCACCAATGTTAGTGTTATCTCAAATAGTTTCAAAATGAATTAAGCCGTTTTAATCATTTAAACTGAATTACTGTATCTTTTGATAATATCACTGGAACTCTTTTCCTGTGCTCATGAGTAATCTGGAAGGGGCTTTGAAACAATGGAAGACTTTGGGCTCCTGGGACTACATCCTGATCTGTGTGTCCTTGTGAAAGTTAACTAACCTCTCCAAGTCACCATTACCTCGGCTGAAAATGGGGATAACATTTATCTTGCAGAGTTAGTATGAGGATTAAATGAGCAGTTACATATAAAGTTTGGAAGGGGCTGGCATATAGTACAGCCTTGGGAATTATGGGTTTTCTCCACCTTCTGTTTGGCAGCACTGACTAAAATACTCTTGCCCTAGCCAATGACTGTTCCTGTGGTTCTGCAGGTAACAGTACTTCACAACTCCAAAAGAAAGTCTGGCTCAGCAGTAGTCACTAGGGAGCACCTTAAAGGGATACTGGGGAATGGAGGCATACAGAAGAACACACTGGCTCCAAGAGCCCCCAAAACAGACACAGAATCAATTTCCAAATGACTCCACTAACTTTAATCCAAGTCAAATGGAAATAACTTGACAATGTTATTGTAATAGGGAAAAAAATTCATTATTAAGGCACACACATGCCAGCTCCTTTTTTCTCCCACAGTGACGAGTTTAATACATGGGGCTGAGCCAGGTCAAAAACAAAACAAAAACCCCCAAGTAGATCTTTCAGATCTCTTAAAACCCAATATTCTACACCCCAAAGCTGGGCCCACCTGGCCTTACCTGCTCAAAGCCAGGTTCATTGTGATAAGGGTTCTCAGTCATCAGGGACTGGATGGAGATGAGCACGGAAGAGATGCTCTGGGCTGGGCTCCAGGCAGGGCCAGTCCATGTACTGCAAAACACATCAGAAGGAAGGGAAGAGGGTGAGGCAGAGAGAGATGGGAAAGGCCCTACAGAAAGACCAGTGTACGAGTACCCCGGGGCCTGGAAGCACCATCATAAGTGACTCACTTTCTCTTTCACTATTAATACTCTGGAATTTCCCAGCCTCCATCTCACCCTCATTCACCAGAAATCACTCAACTGCCTAATCCTCTTATCAAGTGTCACAAAAGAGGGCAAAGTAAGCAAAGTAACTTTGAAGGGATTTTCTTTGGGCTAGGAGAGAAACAGTAGCCAGGGAAGGTTCCCTTCATCAAAATGAAAGAAATAAGGTAAGAAAACAGCTCCAAAGGCAAGCTAAATGTTAACCTCTATGGATCTTAAAGAGCTTATTTATTTATGGGTGGTGATGGAGTCAGAGAGGAGACAGAAGTTGAGCACAGAGGCAGAGAAGGGACTGAAGCTCCCTGGTTAGAGGCCATGTGGTGGGGTTGATGATCGGGGATCCAGCTCTCTATCAAACCCCCAAAGCGTGTCAAATCCTCTGAAAACTACAGAACTCTGCCAAAGGACAGAAAGGGAATAAGGAGCACTTCTAGAGTGTGGAGGGTTTGAAAATAATACATGAACAACACCTTCAACAACAGAGAAACACCAAAATTGCTCCTCTCTTTCGTATGCCTGATGGAATGTTGGGAGAAGGAGGGAAGCTTGGACATTAAGGACATTTATTTTTAACTCAATTAATTGAAGAGATGGCACCTGAGCTGGAAGCTGAACACAACCTGAACCAGGACTGCCTTGTTCAAGTTAACTCGCCACTTCCCTTTCCCTGCTGGCCTTGAGGGAAGGCCAGTAAGTAATGGGGAACGGTAACTTCCTCAGAGCTCGCTCTTCAGTGCCTCTCAACCTCTCTTCTCAGCTTCAGTTCCCCAGGAACCCTAGACCTTGTGCTCTCCGAAGCATCTAGTATTCAGGCATTGAAGTCAACAGGGTAAACTCATTCAATTTCTTTTGTAAGTCAGCCCAATATTTTTTTCTAGGTAGGGAGGAAAGGAATGCAGCTGTTAAAGTGAATAGTCAACTAAGTACGCATGGGAATTTTCTACTCTGATTCTTGACGGCAAATTTTCAAATTCAGAGTAGCTTCTCCTTTTCCACCCAATACTTCTGCCACTTTTACCCCACCATCTTACTTCCCCTGTTTCTACTGTGAACCAATGTTTGCTCGAAATAGTTTTATATTGGCCTAATGAAGGAAAACCTAATACAAAAACACTTACAAGAACAACTTTCATACAGAAACAACAACTAAGTTTCCTTACCACTGTGGTTTATATATACCGCTATCCTTCCAGCACAGACAATCCTATACCCTAACGAGATAAAGGACTTCTTTAAGGACAACCTCCTTCAAAGGACTTTCTCACTGCCGCAATCACAGAACATATTCTTCGATCTGAGAGAATTGGGCAGAGGGAGAAGTTTGTTTCAGCTGCCTTTTCCCCACACAAACCTAATATATTGGATTGGACAGGAAGAAAGAAAACAGTATCACCAGTCTGGGCAACTTTCTTAACTTCAACTTTTACTTGTTCTATGCCCCAGGGAAATTCAGACCACACTAAAAAGACCAATTCAGAATATGCTAGAAGATATTTCCATTCTGAATTTTTAACCCCCGAAGGAGATTAAAAGGGAATGGATGAGAACTACATGAAGCAAAATCTTGGTAGCACCCAGAAACAAAAATGTACTTGAAACATCTGTGTTTCATATCTGATGTGACTTCCAACCTCAGACATTTTCATTCAGTTGCTAAAACATAATCATCATCATCACCACCACTGCCTCCAAAGCCACTCACGAGAGACTCAGGAATAAGACATTCACAGCCTTGAATGGCACAGGATCTGCAGCCTTTCTCAACCTGCTCAGGAGAGAATTAAGCCCTGATGCCCTAAGGGAGTAGTTCTCCAACAGTTTGCACCAGAATCACCTGGAGAGCCTGTAAGACACAGACTGCTGGCCCTACCCCCAGAGTTCTTGATATAATAATTCTAGGTTGGGGGCCCAGACTCTACATGGCTATAAATTCCCAGATGCTACTGCTGCTCGGGGTGAACCACTTCACTAAGGCATCCACTGTACGTCATGAATTAACTTCTTTTTCTGCATCTAGAATGACAGTAATCAAGTACCATCCGGGGGAGAATTGAGGAAACAGTCACTCCAATCATTTTCTGTGTCCTGTGATTCAGATGAGAAACCCTGGTTGATGAAGGCTGGCCTAGAGTAATATTTGCTAACAACCAACTTGGCCACTTAGAAGTCTCCTCTTACCCTAGAATACTCAAGCAGACTTTCCCATTGCGGTAGAAGTTGGGGTTAAACCTCACTGTGTTATTGCCCGTTGTCATCAGTTTGACCCGAGGTGGGTGGATGGGATAGTCGGGCGGACACCGAAACACGAACAGGAAGAAACCCCCTTCATAAGGAGTGTCAAATGGGCCTGTGATCAATGCATGAATCTGCAAAATAAAACCCCATCTCAAAATCGTGAGGCGATGTCCCATCCCAAACCCTCCTGGCTTCCACTTGCTACCCACGCCAGAAGCAGAACCTTCATCTGAATCCATATTCCATATCCTCACCATGAAAAATGAATAGCCTGTGCTCACTCACACCAATAAACATTTTTGGAATTTTAAGAAACCCCATTACAGTGTAGTGGCATCTTACTCAGGGGTTACATTCTAAAGTTAGAGCCCAAGGTGAAAATTGAATCTAGCCAAAATCACCCTTGAGTGTCCCTTAAAACTCCCTTAAAGCATGTTTTTTGTTCGGACTTCCCTGATCAGTATTTTATATAACAAATGGATAGAACACCAACGTGCAAAACATAATATACATCTGTAAAATATTGTCCTAGCATGCTTAATTTTAAGAAATCAATACATATTTTTACTGAGTACGTATGTTTGGATTTGCCTAGGTTAAACATGCGTACGATGCAACTCCACCCTCCATTTATGTGGCACAAAGGGGAGGAGATGAATGGAAAAGAAGAAAGGGATTGGAGGCCACAGCACCAGTGCCAATCACAGGGCAGAGCTGAGGGTTGTGATGGAGGCCTACAGTATCTGTCTCCTCCGCAGAGGATCAAACCTACTGTGGAGGATGTGGCTCAGGCAGCATCCAGCTGTGTGAAAGATACAAAGAAAAATGGGGAAACTCAGGGTCCACTCGGAGCCATAGACTATCCCCAGAACTTTCCCCAACACTGTAGGTTAATAATAATATAAAAAAATCAGCAGCACTTGAAACAAAATGCTAAGTTCTCTTCCTCCAGCTGTGATTTATTGAACAAGACTTCCCTTCTTGAAGGGAAGAAAACCTAACTGACTCAGTTATATTTCTTCATCTACAAAGGCTCCTAGGCACTTAAGTCTGCTCAGAATTTAAACAGCAAGAGGAAAAAGGACTTGCAATCCAATGCCTCTGTCTATAGTCCCCACCTTGCCCTGGTGGCATCCTATGTTATCTTTTAGCCTTCAGTCATTTGGAATAGCAAGCTCAAATGGTATCAACATGACATCAATTCTGGGACCCCAGGGACTAGCATATTAACACTAATACTTGACTAAGAACAAGATGTCCCAGGAAAAACATTTCCAACCACATAAAAAGAAAAAAATCAATTTAAAGGGAAACCTATTCAAAACAAAACAGACACACAAATAATACCAAATCTGAATTTTTACTATAAGAAATTTGACACTAAAAGGAGTTTTCATTTAAACAACACTAGATTTAGGTAATCTGATTTCTTCCCGATATCAGTTTAAGTAAAAATTCACTTCTCAGGGTAGAGCAATCAATGACAGAGAAGTCTAGGTATCTATGCCAGAGGAATTTAAGCTTTCTCTTGTGTCTGTGTGTGGACAAGAGAGGAACGGTCTTTGGGGTGGAAAGGATATTCAAAAGCAATCAGTAAGGACAGGAGCCTAAACAAGGCCCTGTAACTACAAACACTGTTCACTCAAGCCTGTCCCATCCCCAACCTTCTTGGCATCTGACTTACAGCACCACACTTAAAGGTCAAGAGTGGCAAGATGGGGGAAGAGTTGGCTAGTACAATAGGGTGACCATATAATTTATCATCCAAACTGGAGCATTTTTGAGAGGTAAAGAGTGCTCTATTAATAATTAAGCTTGGACAACAGGCATAAACTGGCTTTTCCAAGCCAACCAGGACCTTTTGGCACCCCAAAAGAGATACCTGTTCAAGGCTCTGTTCCACCTCACTGTGTGACCTTGGGCAAGCCACTTACTCTCTTGGGGTTTTGATTTATTCATCTACGTAATCAGAGATGTGAGCTGGATAATCTCTTTTAGGCTCTTTCAACTTTATGGACCCAATTTCCCAATAACCCCCAAACCCCACCAAGGTACATACCTTAGTCATGTCAACAGTATCAGGTACAACGAACATTCCTGGAGGAGGCTCCTTATAAATGGACATGATATCCCTGTATAACACCAAGAGGAAGTGGGGGAGGGAGTGAGGGAGAGGAGAAAAAAGGGGAATCCCTTGAGCAGGACAGTTGTCATCACCTCAGTGAGGCCAGGGTTCGAGAAAGTGGTGCTTGGTACCACAAACGTTTGCACCGTCTTGTTGGCTGAGAAATCTCAGCTGAGTATTTGTCAGGCAAGCAGAGAGCAAATTATCATCAAAGGGGCATTGTTTCCTCAGGGGGAGGGAAGGGAGAGGGGGAAAAAAAAAATCAGAGATCCCAATGGTATCCAATGTCGCCCTGGAAAAGCCGCATCCCATTTACTCACTTCCTCCCACATGGCACTTCACTCACTCCCCACCTCCGAGATTCCCAGGGACTACGGCTGAATGCTACATGAAGATTTCTCGGTAACTGGGAAGGCATAGTCAACTCCACTAAAAAACTAATTCCATAAACCACACAGTGGACCGTTGTTAGCACGGGGATTATATGAAGCAAGTGAGCTAGCAGGGAGCAATAATGGCCTTCTTGCCCAGGAGACTAACAGTGTACAGACCTCTTCAGGTTGGGATGGGGACCCTCTGAAATTGCTGAGAATCTCACAGGTGGAGGATGACATGAAGTCATTACTATAGAAGATGAGAGGACTTCTAGGTCATAGCTCATAAACTAGAATGGATCAGTTGTGAGCAAGGGCCTATAGGTGGGAAATCTAGGGACTTGCTACGGTACAGAGGGACATAAAAAAGTGCAAACAAGTGACAGAGTGGAGGAAAAGAAGTATTGGCAGAACTCAGAGATACGTTAGGATTGGAAGACTGAAATGGCTGAAGGAGTACAAGAGTTGAGAAGTGCTGAGTTTCTCAAGTTAGAGGTGGCAACCTTGATGGAGTTGGCAAACTGTGTCAGGCACTGGGCCAGGTACTTTACACACAGTATGCTGTTTAATTTTTAGTACAACCTTGAAAGTAGGTAGAAACATCTGAAAGAACTTGGAATGTGGGGAATGTGATTACCTAGATGAGGATGACTGTGATGGTGGCATGGGGAGAGAGAGTCTGGCTATCAGCAAACAGGTTTCTGGATTAATAGCAGCTAAAAAGCATTCCCTTTTCCTATGTGATAGGTACTATGCTAAGCAATTTCACAAAAACATTATCTATTAAATGATATGATCTGAGATCAGTCACCCAAGAAATAAGCACAGAAGGGCCTTGGGCCTTTGTTCCTATATTTCAATTGGGTACATTTGCTTCAGAAAGTAAATCACATGACTCAGAGGAAAGAATACAGAAAAGAAAGTCTTGACTGGGATATCACAAGCCAATGTGAGACTGGGTGGGGGGGCGGCAGGGGGATGGAAGCTTGAGTTCCTGGAACAGGTGTGAGAGTAGAGAGCTTTGGGGTTCTGGAAAAGTGGTTCAAGAGAAGGCTGCTGGCATGCGTGGGAAGCGACCTAGACTTGGGTAGGGGACTCTGTGGAGGGGGTTGAGGAGGCCGGGAATAAAGCCAGGATGGCCTGACGTCTCAGGCCGGGCAAAGCAAGCTGTGTGTGTGTCTTACAAATGGGGCTCGGGAGGAGACGACGCAGGGGACCGCTGGGTGGGGCCTCCGGGCTGCATCTAACAGGGCTGGGGTGGAGAAGGGGGGAGAGGGGCGGTGCGGAGGGCGGGAGAGGGTGTTACTGAAGCGCCGAAGGGTCGGGTTTCGGGCGGGAGGTCGGGAGGTGTGGGGGAGGGTGTCCGGACTGGAGACTGAGGGCTCAAGGGAGGTTACCGAGGGGCGGGGTCGGACCTGGATACGCGAGGAGGGGCTTGGTGCGTGTGGGGCTGGGGGCGGGGGGAAAGGGGACTTGGATCCCGACGCTCCGGGCTGGCAAGACGTGGGCTTGGGAGCTGGGCCACCGCGAGGGCAGTGGGGGTGGTAGTGGGACAGAGTGGGGGCGGCAGGGAAGGTCGAGCCCCGGAGCTCGGGGCTGGGGGAGGAAAAACCCCGGCTCACCGCTTGATCCGGAGTAGACACTGCGGCGCGGTTCGCTCGCCGTCCCAGTCGGAGCTGAGTGTGGGGTCCCAGTGGCTAAGCAGCGCGGCCCCGTGGGCAGCGGCCGAGGGCGGGAGCCCGGGCAGCGGAGCCAGGCCGCTCCCTGGCCCCCCGGCCCCGCCCGCTGCCGCCGCCGCCGCCCACACATCCGGCAGGAAAGGCGGCCCGAACCCGCCGCCGCCGCTAACGCCAACAACACCGGCGACGCCGCTCGCCCCGGGGCCCGCCGCCCCGGCGCCTGCCGTCGCCGCCTCCTCAGTCGGACTCTCCGCCATCGCTCCTTCGCTTCCGGGACTGCTCGGCAGCACGTCCGCCGACCAGAGCGGCCGCTGCTCCCTCCCGCTCCCCGCACCACCGAGAGCGGGGCCAGAGTGTCCCCACCCTCCGCTTCCCCGGCCTGGGCGGTGTTGGCTCCGCCCACCCCCGCCCCGACCAGCGAGAGGCGCTCTGCAAGAGCGTCCACCCACAGTCCTCCAGGGCGGGCGGGGGTCGGAGCTCGCCGGCCAAGCGAGGGTACTGGGCCTGCGCGGGTCCCGCGCTTTGCGAGAGGAAGTTCTGAGGCGGGTACGGACTCCTAGGTGCAGTTGAGGACCCAATTCCAAGGAATATTTTAGTTTCAAGCGTTGAAAGGGGAGGAGAGGAGGACCATTTACCACATCTAGGAAAGCGACCCTCTGACGTGCCCAAGGGGTAGGACTGGGGATCCAGCTTCCTTGTGGGGAGGTGCTGGGTAGAGGAGTTGACCCGCTTAGGGCCCTTCCTGTCCTAAAGTCTCTGTGATTTATCCTTCCTGCACCCTCACCCACGGAGGGCAGGCTGCCATTGCCCCCTGCCTGCAACAGGACCAAGAGGAAGGAAGGAAGGAATCAGGAACTACGAGTGAAAAACTACCTCGTTTTAGAGTTTATTCGATATATATTTATGAAGGGCTTGCTAAATGCCAGGCACTTTTGCTAGGCGTTGCCATAGGGATAATAAAACAAACCTAGAGAAGCTTGGTAAAAAGAAGAAAATCAGGCCTCCTGACTCCAAGCTCAACGTTTCTTTCCACAAGGCCTTGAATATGCAGGAATCAAGGGGCTGTGAGTTTAAATCCTGGGAGGATTCCTCAGGACTTTACTGAGATTAAGCTGAAAAAATACAAGCCATCAAAAAAACAAAAACAAGCCATCCAAAAAAAAAGCTTTCCCTTTTCTGCCTATCAAGAGTACAGGATCGGGACTTCCCTGGTGGTCCAGTGGTAAAGAATCCGCCTTACAATGCAAGGGACACGGGTTCGATCCCTGGTCGGGGAACTAAGATCCCACATGCTACAGGGCTACTAAGCCTGCGTGCCACAACTACTGAACTCGTGCACCTCAACTAGAGACCCCGTGCCGCAAACTACAGGGCCCATGCGCTCTGGAGGCCATACGCCACAGCTAGAGAGAAGCCCGCGTGCTGCAACGAAAGATCCCACATGACTCAACACAGATCCCGCGTGCCGCAACTAGGACCCAACACAGCCAAAAATAAAAAAGTAAATAAATAAATAATAATTTAAAAAAAAAAAGAGTACAGGATCATAATTTAACACTCCCAGCAAGACCTCGGGCAGCACTCAGTAACCAAACATACTGATACTTCTGTAGCAAAGCATATGAATATTCATATTAATTTGGGTACACTTATGAATATTCATACAAAATCAGACGAATAGCCTCACTTTATTTTTTATTTTTAAACTTTTTTTATTTCTTTAATGTTGTATCTATTTATTTTTATTTTTGGCTGTATTGGGTCTTCGCCGCTGCTCGTGGGCTTTGTCTAGTCGCAGCGAGCGGGATCCACTCTTCGTTGCGGTGCGCGGGCTTCTCATTGCGGTGGCTTCTCTTGTTGCCGAGTGCAGGCTCTAGGCGCACGGGCTTCAGTAGTTGTGGCACAAGGGCTCAGTAGTTGTGGCACGTGGGCTCTAGAGCGCAGGCTCAGTAGGTTGTGGCTCACGGGCTTAGTTGCTCCGCAGCATGTGGGATCTTCCTGGAACAAGGCTCGAACCCGTGTCCCCTGCATTGGCAGGCGGATTCCCAACCACTGCGCCACCAGGGAAGCCCCAGCCTCACTTTAGATTACGTTTTGCCGCCAAATTTGTTTCTTAAAAAAGAAGTCCTGTTTTCACAGCTTTATGAATTTTCCAGCCAGGGACTGTGGAGTTGAGTGATAATAGCCAGCATTTATTGAGAGCTAAAATACTGGATTTTTAGTTAACATTTATTGAGTGCCTAATAGGTGCCAAGGGCTTTTTTTTTTTTTTTTTAACACAAATGGATTTTTTTTTTTAATTTTTGGCTCCGTTGGGTCTTCGTTGCTGTGCGTGGGCTTTCTCCAGTTGCGGCGGGCGGGGGCTGCTCTTCGTTACGGTGCGCGGGCTTCTCATTGTGGTGGCTTCTCTTGTTGCGGAGTACGGGCTCTAGCCACACGGCCTTCAGTAGTTGTGGTACACAGGCTCAGTAGTTGTGGCTCGCAGGCTCTACAGCACAGGCTCAGTAGTTGTGGCACATGGGCTTAGTTGCTCCGTGGCACGTGGATCTTCCCGGACCAGGGCTTGAACCTGTGTCCCCTGCATTGGCAGGCGGATTCTTTTTTTATTATTATTTTTAAAATTTTATCTTATTTTTAAAATTATTTTTGGCTGTGCTGGGTCTTCGTTGCTGTGCACAGGCTTTCTCTAGTTGCGGCCAGCAGGGGCCACTCTTTATTGTGGTACGCGGGCTTCTCATTACAGTGACTTCTCTTGTTGTGGAGCATGGGCTCTAGACGTGCGGGCTTCAGCAGTTGCAGCACACGGGCTCAGGAGTTGCAGCACGCGGGCCCTAGAGCGCGTGGGCTTCAGTAGTTGTGGTGCAAGGGCCTAGCTGGTCCGCGGCATGTGGAATCCTCCCGGACCAGGGCTCGAACCCGTGTCCCCTGCACTGGCAGGCAGATTTCCAACCACTGTGCCACCAGGGAAGTCCCTGGCAGGTGGATTCTTAACCACTTAACCACTACACCACCAGGCAAGTCCTGTGCCAAGTGCTTTGTATGTCTTATTTATTCCTTTCAACAAACCTATGAAGTAAGTACTATTATTAGTCCATTCTGATAGATGGAAAAAGAGAGGCTTACAGAGGTTCAGTCATTTACATGGGTCACAGTGAGAGCAAGCCAAATCTGTCTCCAGAAAAAACGTTCTGACCACTATGTGATACTGTCACAGCTTGGAACTCTCTCCCACACTTATCACATTGTACCTTGTACTAATTACAGTCCTTTGGTACCTGTTGCTTCCACCCCCTACTCCCTCCTGCTCCCCGTTCTTCGGACTCTAGATCGTGTATTATCTATGAATCCAGCATGGGGCCTGTCACAGCTTAGGTACTTAACATGAAGCAAAATGAATTGATACAATATTTTATACAGATTTCATGTTTTATTGGTATAGCATTTTACCACTCTATAATAAAGATGCCTAAATATCTCTGAAAGGATATGCAAGAAACTGGTAACAGCGGTTGCCTCTTGACTGCAGACAAGATGGGGCAAAGGGCATATATATATATATATATATACACACATACACACACAAACACACTTGTACCTTTTAAATGTTGTGCTGTACATCTATTGCCTATTCAAACTATATATTTCATTCATTTTTTAAGGATTCTAGAATTTTTCTTGGGTATTATTTACTTAGTAAGATGGTCAAAAGTCATTGGGTAACCTCACGCAAAGAAAAACACTACTTCATAGCTTCTCCATGGCTACAGACTGCTGAGGCCCATAGGGGGCCCATGGGGTGAGAGGACTCCTCAATGGGTCCCTTACTTATTATTGGACCATTGTTTTCAGGTACAAGGTCCATTAGAGATGGGACAATGAACAGAAGACCACTTACCTCAGATCCAGAAAAAAGAGGTTCAACCTTTGATATGTACCACTCTGCAAATATCCTCTTTGAGCCTATTTCTGCATCCATAGAATGGTGATAATTACTACCTCTCAGGGTTTTTCTGAGGATTAAGTGTGGCATTTTTAGAAGTGTTTTGCAAAGTGGTAAGCACTGTCCAAATAACTGGCACCTCACTTGCCCATGTGCCTTCTCTCCTCTGGGCCTGTGCTCATATTTTCTCTACCTGGAATACGCTTTCCCTTTATTAGGGAAAATCCTAATTATTTAAAGTCTCTAAGCTTCTATTCTTCATCAGTAATACTGATAAAAAAAATAGTAGCTATAAAGAAGAGATAAAGTGATGATGAATGTGCACAATACCTGGCCAAAGTAAGTGTTCGATAATAATAATAATTATTATTATCTTAAATTTTACTTATTTATTTTTGGCTGCATTGGGTGGCTTCTCTTGTTGCGGAGCATGGGCTCTGGGTGTGTGGGCTCAGTAGTTGTGGCACATGGGCTTAGTTGCTCCGTGGCATGTGGGATCTTCCCGGACCAGGGCTCGAACCTCTGTCCCCTGCACTGGCAGGTGGATTCTTAACCACTGTGCCACCAGGGAAGTCCTGGAAGTCCTGTGTTCAATAATTATTAACTCTTTAAAAAAATTATTTATTTTATTTTTGGTTGCATTGGGTCTTTGTTGCTGTGCACGGTCTTTCTCTAGTTGTGTTGAGTGGGAGCTACTCTTTGTTGCGGTGCTCAGGCTTCTCATTGCGATGGCTCCTCTTGTTGTGGAGCATGGGTTCTAGGCGCACAGGCCTCAGTAGTTGTGGGACACGGGCTCATTAGTTGTGGCGCATGGGCTTAGTTGCTCCGAGGCATGTGGGATCCTCCCGGACCAGGGATCAAATCTGTGTTCCCTGCGTTGGCAGGCGGATTCTTAACCACTGCACCACCAGGGAAGTCCCAATAATTATTAACTCTTATTATTCTTACCTTCAAGCCTGGCTGTAATATTACTTTCTCTGCCAAGCCTTAACACCCCCAGGCATATTATTAATATTATTAGTCATTTTTAATTACTCCATCCTCTGAAGTAATTCATACCTTTATTATAGCACGTACTGCTTTTTAAAAAAATTTATTTATTTATTTATTTTTGGCTGCATTGGGTCTTCATTGCTGGTGTGGGCTTTCTCTAGTTGCGGTGAGCGGGGGCTACTCTTCGTTGCAATGCACGGGCTTCTCATTGCAGAGGCTTCTCTTGTTGAGGTGCACAGGCTCTAGGTGCGCGGGCTTCAGTAGTTGTGGCACGCAGGCTCAGTAGTTGTGGCTCACGGGCTTAGTTGCTCCGCGGCATGTGGGATCTTCCCGGACCAGGGCTCGAACCCATGTCCTCTGCCTTGGCAGGCGGATTCTTAACCACTGTGCCACCGGGGAAGCCCTGCTTTTTATTTTAGTAGTTTGGTTACTCATCTGTCTAGCTACTACATATGACGTCCTCTAGGGCAGTAAGCATGGAGCACCTATCTTGTATCTCCAGGACCTGACATTCAGTGAGTATTGCAGAAATGGTAAAGACAATGGAAGTGTTTGGTAGCCAGGTGCCCTTCCCCTGGCCATGGATCTTTAAGATTTCACCTCCTCTTCCTCAGAAATGCCCATTTTCTTTCCAAAGGGCTGGCCAAGCTTGTACAAAGAATCTTCAACTCAAGGTCTAAAGGGCTGCAGCTGCTTGAAGGACCAGCTCACCAACGCCCAAGGGAACTCCAGAAGGCCTCTAAACTGGGAAAGGAAGGACCAGGGAGAGGCTAGCAGAACTTTGTGAATTGGCATTGCTTAGTCCAGTGCTCACTGACTTTTTCAAGGCAACACCTGGCTGCTTTTCCCTGGCAGCTTGGCCACAGCGCAAGAGTGTGCCTTCTGAAGCCACTCCCATGGCCTCTGGGGATGGATGACACAACCAAGCTGTGTTCCGACAGGAAACTGGATCCAAGCCTCTCTCTCCTCCCCAGCACACTGGACTGCATTGAGCCATCTCTCAGTGCAGCAAAGTTTGGTAGCACCTTGCTCATGGCAACCTGGCAAGCACTCTCCCCAGGACACAGACCAGCAAGTATCCTGATGTTCAGGTCACTGCTGTGCTTCAACCTTCTAAATAGATACATCGTGAAGATCCTTCTCCTCTTCCCCAAGGTCTTGTGTCCCACTGCTCTCTGGGGCAGTCCTTCCCCTCCAGGGCCTAGCCTTTTGTCTTGGGCTCAGTGCCAGGAATAGATGAAGAGTTCCCACCCAGGTCACAAATTGGGGGCTAAAAGGAAAAATCAGAACTTGGACTGGGTGTTGGAGGCTTCTGATTATAAGTAATAGCTATATTAAAATTTTTAATAATACACGTATTATGTGTTATCTCATTACGTACTCAATACATCTTTATATTACATATAATTAATACTGTACATGTATATTAAAAATACTGTACATGTATACATTACATATATTATCATTATTTGCATACATTTACCTGTATTATCTTACTTTGTTGTCGCAATCACTATGAATTGTTCTCATCCCCATTTTACAGATGGGGAAATCAAGGCTCAAGAGAGATAATTAACTTCATAGTTAGGAAATGGCAGGGCTGAGATTTGCACTCCCCTCTAACTCCCAAGTTTATGGTCTTTGCCACCTTGCTGAACTCTTAAGGCAGTGGTTACTCAGTGTTTTTTTGGTCATTACCCCTCTCCCAAGAACAGTGCACCTCTGTATGTACTCACAAATATTTTGCGGTAAGCAAAATGGTCCCATCCATGGGCCATAGAGCTTAGATAAAGAATCTCAATGGTAATGGACTAATTGCCTGCTTGCGGGTGGGAGCACATTCTCTCTTTTTTTTTCCTAGTATTTCTTTATTTGGCTGCTCCTAGTTGCGGCACCTGGGATCTTTTAGTTGCAGCATGCGGGACCTAGTTCCCTGACCAGGGATGGAACCTGGGCCCCCTGCATTGGGAGTGCGGAGTCTTAGCCACTGGACCACCAGGGAAGTCCCGCACATTCTCTCTTGACTCTAGAGTTCCATGGGCCCACCAACCACATTCCCAACCCCGCTGATTTGGATTTGAAAGCCCAGCAATTCCAAAGCTGTTTGGAACGCATGATGAAGGGAAATTCTTACCAGCCCCTTGGGAAAAAAATAAGTTCCTGGAGCTTCACAGGAAGGAAAAGGTAACCATCTTCCCTGGGGGCTGCCCCTTGATTACCACCAAAGGGTAGTGACCTGGCAAGGATGCCAGCCTGACATCCCAAAAGGTTACTGCATCCATTTGCATAACAGCATTACCAGTTAATCCATTGCTCCCTTGGTGATACCTCAGCTGCCACTTCAACCTCAGTCTGATTCCTTCTCTTTGGCCCTAAGATTCCTGGGCTCTGCTTCAGGTTCTATCACTGGGTTGCTGTGGACAATCTTGAGAGTTACTTAAGGTGAACAGACTAAGAGGACAAGTAGCAGGTTACAGTAGACCAACAGTTCTCAACCGGGAGTGATTTTGCCCCAGAACTAGGAGACATTTGTCAATCTTACATTTGGCAATTGGTTGTCACAACTGGGGGAGGGGAGGTTGCCACTGGCATCTAGTGGGTAGAGACTAGGGATGTTGCTAAACATTATCAGACAATGATTTATCTGGCCGGGAATGTGCCAAGGGTGAGCGATCCTGTGGAAGAAGACCATGATTGTTGAATGTTAGGTGGTCTCGGATTGAAATCGTTGCCTTGCTGTACGACCTTGAGCATGTCACTGAATCTTGGATGAGTCAGCACAGTGATTAGAACACAGGTTCTGGAGTTTGAATCCCAGCTTTACTAACCAGCCGTATGACCTTCACAGGATTCCTCACCTCTCTGAATCTCCCTCATTTTCCTTACCTACAGAATGACTTATTTCATAGGGAGGTTGAAGTTATTCATTGAAAATGCTTACCACCATGCCTGACATACAAGTGCTCAAATGTTAGCTCATGTTATTACAACCAACACTAGCCTCCTTGCTTTTCCTCTTCTATAGCACATAGCTTCTGTACCCACGTGTTCAATAATTTATGGCATTGTTCAGTATTGTTTCCACTCTTGATTTTTCAGCATTCCCCAACACTCCTAGGAGGATGCTTAACACCTAAATAACTGCACGACTATCTTTATTTATTTATTTATTTTTGGCTGCATTGGGTCTTCATTGCTGCGCACGGGCTTTCTCTAGTTGTGGCAAGTGGGGGTTACTCTGTTGTAGTGCGTAGGCTCCCCATTGTGGTGGCTTCTCTTGTTGCGGAGCACAGGCTCTAGGTGCGCGGGCTTCAGTAGTTGCAGCATGCGGGCTCAGTAGTTGTTGCTCGCGGGCTCTAGAGCGCAGGCTCAGTAGTTGTGGTGCACGGACTTAGCGGCTCCGTGGCACGTGGAATCTTCCCGGACCAGGGCTTGCACTGGTGTCCCTTGCATTGGCAGGCGGATTCTTAACCACTATGCCAACAGGGAAGTCCCATAACTGTCTTTAAATTGCATTAAATTGAATCCATTCTTATTGACTCACATTTTTTGGTGTTTTAACCCTACTAGCTGCCCTTCAGCTAGAAGGTGTTAACAATTATTAGGAATTTTATTTTGGTTTCACTAGTTCAGACTTTTGCAATAAGTTGAAGTATCGGGTTTTCAAAAAATGGGTCCCATATTTGAGATAGACCATGCCTACTAGCACCCCTGAGTTCATTCTGTGGATATATCAGCTTAGCTTTCTCTTACCTGGGTTATCAGTCCCACGTCAGGCCAAGTGGGGGGCACCTGCTGGGCACAGACTGAGAGCACAGGATGATACCATGAGGAGCTCTCTAAGCAATTCATTTGTTGGTTCACTACCCCGCAGCCCCCAAACACTGTTTTCATCCCTAGCAAAGCTAAGATTGTAAATTCTCCAAGAACACAGACCATGTCCCTCATCTGCTTTATTCAAGAACATTTAGGCACTCTAAGAAAGGAAATGAAACTTACAGGTGGAGCTAAGTGCAGGCAGATGGAGGCCCACCTCCAACTCTAACGTGCTATACAACTTCTTTGGGACGAAGTTTCCCTATCTGTGCCACCTTAATTGTGTGGCCAAAATGAAAATAGATGGCACAGCACAGCAGGTAAAGGTTTAGGCTGGCCCAAGGCGGGGGGGGGGGGGGGGGGGGAATCTCCAATTCTGCCACTTTCCAGCTCTGTGATGATGGACAAGTTATTTTGCTTCCCTAAGCCTCAGTTCCCTCATTTGCAGAACAGGTATAATAACTGCACTTACAATTCATAGTGTTGCTGAGATAAAAAATGCAAAACACTTGGTAAAGAGCTTGGTGCAAATTAAGCCCCTCAAAAATGTTACATATTATTACAGTAAATTTGAAGGGAAAAAAGCACCAATTATCATTAGACAAATCCGTGTTCCCTCCTGTGGGAGATGTTATTACAGTCATGGCAGTGCTACTTCTCAGCCCTGAGAAGTTCCTAATCACCAGTGGTTCCTGACCCAATCCCATTTCCTCGTCCCACCTTTCTATGAAGGTCCTCCCCAAGGGCAAAGGACAGAGGCGCAGGCATATGAGTTTAGAGAAACATTGTGTTTAATGGTAAAGCTTAGCACACTCTAGCACCGGGCATGGCCTGGAGTCGAAGCAGCAGGGGTGGGTAGGTGACCTTCATGGAGCCTCACATGGCAAAGAGGATGAGGAAGGCGACCATCAAACAGAAGAGCCCCATAGCCTCAGACAGGGCAAAGCCCAGAATGGCATAGGAGAAGAGCTGCTGCTTCAGAGACGGGTTCCTGCCGGGGACAGAGACAGGGAAAGGAAGGGGTGAGGGTATGGGTCATGGGTGGTGGAGGACTCAAGTAGGTTAGGTGAATGGATAGTGCTGAAACTGGGAGAGGGCCTAGCTTGCATATATCCTGGGGATTGGACAGGCAAGCAGAGTACCAACATGGTAAGTTTAAGTGAGCCAGACTGGAAACTTATATTTAAATTCTGAGAAAACAGGAGGTAGATGAAATCAACACAAAGCTAGAAGGATCTCTTGCTGAGGCTTCCTCCAAATAAGATGGAATTTATAGTAGAAGACGCTCTAGGCCACCCCACAACTTACCTGGCATAGCCAATGATCAAACTGCCAAACACTGTTCCAATGCCGGCCCCTGAACCAGCCACACCAACTGTGGCAGCCCCAGCACCAATAAACTTGGCCGCTGTGTCAATGTCCCGGGAGACAACACTGGTCTGGAACTCCCGCCTGGCCACCTGGAGTGGGACACTGCTGTAGGAAGGCTAGAAGGAGGGGGAGAGAGAGGGAAGTAGAGAAGGAAAGAGCGGAAGAAGGGAGATAGTGAGGCTCAAGGACAGGTGGCTGACTCCACCCCTCACCCCACCCACCTGAGCTCGGAAATTGTTGGCAAGCTCTTAGCAAGTACAGAACGCTCAGACTGCAGAGCATGCTTGGAATTAGTCTCAGGGTCCGTTTCCAGACAGGACTAGGGAAATTTCGTGGGGTTCATGATAAACCCAATTTCACTTTTGCAAGTTTCTCACCTACAATGCTCACCTTGAGGTACTTAGAACTATTAAAGCACCACAGACTCTCCTCCCACTTTGGCCTAAAGGCAACTGAACAAACTTAAAGGAACTTAGTCTGGGGAAATTCTTAAGGCCCAATCTCCTTTACCTGTTCAGATGGGATCTCTGGCCTACTCAGGAAGGAGGCAGACACAGGCCTGCTCAGACCCCTGGTACAAGAGCGGATCTATAAAATCAGAAAGACACATTTCTCCAAATCAGGCAAGAAATCAAAACAAAACAAAAAATCCCCCTAACTGCTGAGCTTCAGTCAAAAATGACTACAAATATTATAAATAAAACAAGTCCAAGGTATTTCAAGGTCAATTAATGTGTTACTGCTGCTACCAGATATGCCCACACCAGAGACAGCTGTCCTGAGACCCTGGTGTAGTCAGCAGTGGCAACCCTTCCATTTAAAACTGGGTAACAAAGTTCACTTCTATGAGCACAGCCCTTCATCAATATCCCAGAATGGAAAAAAACAAAACCAAAAACCCACACTAACATCAAACCAAGTACAGGAAGGGTTTGTACCCAGACCACCAAAGGAATCAGAAGGGGAAAATCTTATTTTGCTAAAACTGTAGTCACTGTTATACACCCTGAATGGAGTGAGCCAGTAAGCCTGGTGAGGCTCCTGAAACAGTCACCTAAGCAGAGACTCCTGTAACAAGGCTTTCTTGAACTATTTCAAGAAATATAACGTAGCAGTTGTGAAACTTGGTCGAACATTAGAATCACCTGGGGCGTTATAAAAAAAATACAGATGCATGGATTCTACTCCCATAGGGTGCAGCCTGGGCATCAGGAGTTTGAAAAGCTCCCCAGATGATTCCATTGTACAGCCAATGTTGAAAATCACTGTTTCAATGGGCTAACTATGGCCAAGTCAGACTGGGGGTAAAGGTCAGATCCAGACTCTGACCACATTGCAAAGCCAAGATAGCTTGGTTTACAGGCTTAAATAATCAGGGGTTAACTGCATCCATCCTACTGCTTCGCTAAAGGGGCAACATCATCAGAATGCCAAGCTCCTCTCAGTTCATTCATTAAACACTCATGGTTCCCACAGCTGGCGCTACAGAGCACCCGGGAGCCGCAGCTTACCAGAGCAGGAGGAATGAGTAGTGCCCTGGTGGTCTGCATTTTTTCGGTCTGCAGAGGAAAAAAAAAAAAAAAAAATCCACTGACAGCCTGGTTGTTTGCTTACAGTCGCGACCTTCCGTCGTCCCCTTCACCCCGCCCGTCCTCCCTGGACCACGGTCTTCCTCGAACCATGCCCCAGCTGAGGAGGCCATTAGAGGTCAGAGGGACAGCGCAAATACCCTCTCCACCACTTTCAGCGCGACAGGTCTGCAAAGGAAGGTCACGGAGATCGGAAGTAAAGGAAGGAGGCCCGAGCCCCAGCCGGGAAATGATACCCAAAGAGGATGATCTGCCGGGAAGACTGGGGAGGCGGAAACTAGGTAGGTGCCGTTCAGGGTCCTGCCCATTTCACACAGCAGTCCACGGCCCGCCTCAGCCGGGACAGTAAATTGCTCATTACCCTTGGTAACTAACATTAATTGTTAAGGTTACAGACGGCCATTGCCTTTCCCGGCCCTAGGGGCAAATGCCCCACCACACAACCCAGCCACATCCCTGCCGATAGCTGGTTTTCGGCCCCAGGTCACCTGCACTCCCACTGCCCTGCTGCCCCTTCTCGGAACACAGCGCTCGCCCGGCTCAAGGTGACTGACTCACCTCCGGGCTTTAGCTCTAGGACTCAGCGCTCAGCTCCCCGGCCCACGTGTCCGGGGGTACCCCCACTCTCATTGGCCGCAATCCCCCCGCGCCCTCATTGGTTAACATCCTCGAGTCCTCCTTTCTTATTGGTCTTCCGCAGCTTCTTCCTCTCTCTCCACAGGAGCTTCGTGGCAGTTCCCGCCTCCGTGCGGGTAAAGGCGGGGTTTTCCTCCGAGATCTGGCTTCCGATTGGCCGATCCCTGAAGGGCTCGATCACAGAGTCGGCTTGACTCAGAGGTTCTATAACCTCCCGCACAAAATGGCGGCCAAGGTGGAAAGCGGCAGAAAAAGGCGTGGGAGAGATGACCGGTCGCCTTACACAGAGAGACACATGACCTTGGACCTTAGCCTTCATTCGAGCGCTCGGGCCCTGAGGCGCGTTGCATGTTGGGATTTGTAGTCGGGTCAGAGGCCCTAAGGGCGGCTGAGATCCCGCGAGACGTTTCTCCCCAGGCTGGGAGAGCCAATGCCTTTGCAGCAACTCCCGCCCTAGAGTTTTGTGGGAGTCTTGCTTCCGCCAAGAGGCGTAAAGGCTACCTGCCTCCATGTAAGTTCTCTAATGGGTGAGCGCAACTTTGTGGGCCTCTGCCAGTGTTAAGCAGTCATGAGCTAGCAACCAGTAGTTTGTTTGCTTGTTTTTTTAAAGTATTTTTGTATTGTTAAAAACAACATTCCAAGGACAAAACGCGTAACACCCTGATAAACAAGCAAAGGATGGGAAACAGGCAGAAGAAATATAAATTGAAGGGAAGAATCTTAAACTAAACTATAAAAAGAAATAGAAGTTTAAACGCAACTTTTCTCACTAAATCAAAAAGCAGAGTTCTTTTTACTAATGTGAGCCAGGCACTTCTGTACTGCTGGTGAGAAGTATGAATTAGAACTTTTCTTGAAAGTGATTTGGTAATGTTTGTTGAAAGGTTTTGAATGGTCCACCCTCTTTGACTCAGAAATTCTCGAGGAATTGAGAGCCTTTAAACTCTCTATCCTCTTTGACCCAGGAATATCACTCATAGAAATCGGTCTTGAAGAAAAAAATCAGAAATGCAAAGATTCCCTTCAAAGGATGTACATTGCAGAATTTGTTGAAATTGGAAACAAGTAAATGGTAAACGTTAAGCAAATTGTGATATTTTCACTTGATGAAATAAGCAGACACTGTAAATTTCCTTCCTTCCTCCCCTTCTTTTTTTTTTTCAGCTTAAGTAATAAAAATTTATTAATTCCTGGGATGGTGGTTGTGGCTTCCCAACCTCAAGAGAGGAACAACCAACACTAGGAAATCATTGAGAAATCACACAGTCCCAACACCCCTGGCCAACATAGGGAGGAAAGTCATTCCCCTGAAAATGGGTCAGTTCTCATTATTCCAAGAAGTGTTGGGAGGACAGATGCTGAGGGGACCATCACATGTTGCTGGGGGCAGGGTGGGCGTGTGCTGGACCCCGAACTGGCTCCTGAAAAACCAGGGGAGAAACAGATCCACTTCTTCTCTGGGGGCCGAGTTCTGGGTCACCAGGCTCATTTCTTACCCTTGATGAGGTTGTCACTTCCCTGGGTGTAGGGAAGTGACCTACACTTCATGTTGTAGGTTCAGCACAAGGCTGTCAGCAGTGAGATAGATACGATTCTGTGATGTGGCGATTGTCTTGGAGATGTTCTGTGCTGCCCAGATCTTGTGCAGTTTTGATGTAGCCTGGGTTCCTGCTCAGTGCTTCTCTGAGGTGAGCACGGTGGGTTCAACAAGACCAAGTCTCAATCCCTGACCCCCACCCTTACTACCCCCCTCTCCCCAGCCATCCTCTGGGCTCTCAGATCCAAGGTTGCATTAAGGTGGCTCGTGCTTAGCCCTACTTTGGTCCCTACCTGTGAACCCTCCCTGTGGGCAGCTGCCAGGAACAGGAGGCAGCATCAGAAATTGAGGCAAGGCCTGTAAAACCATGTTTCTGGTTTTATGTTTTATACTGAGAAAATTTTCATGATGTAAGACAAATTTTGAAGATTTAAATGCAGAGCTGTATGGCATTGTGAAAAAAATGGAAAAAAGATTAAAAAAATAAAACAATAGTTAATTCAGTATGGTATAATAAGGTTGATTTATATTTTTATGAGTATGTATTAGTGTTTTTTTTTTTTTTTTTTGGTTGTGTTGGGTCTTCGTTGCTGGGCAGGCAGGCTTTCTCTAGTTGCAGTGAGTGGGGGCTACTCTTTGTTGCAGTGCACGGGCTTCTCATTGTGGTGGCTTGGCTTCTCGTTGCAGAGCACAGGCTCTAGGTGTGTGAGTGTCAGTAGTTGCAGCACGTGGGCTCAGTAGTTGTGGCTCGCGGGCTCTAGAGCACAGTTGTGGCACACTGTGGCACAGTAGTTGTGGCACACTGGCTTAGTTGCTCAGTGGCACGTGGGGTCTTCCAAACCAGGAACCAAACCTGTGTCCCCTGCATTGGCAGGCGGATTCCTTTTTTTTTTTTTTAATCTGACTTCAGCCAGATGTACTTTTATTTATTTAAAAAATTTTTTTAAAATTAATTACTTTATTTTTGATTGCATTGGGTCTTTATTGCTGCACGCAGGTTTTCTCTAGTTGTGGTGAGCAGGGGCTACTCTTTGTTGTGGTGCACAGGCTTCTCATTGTGGTGGCTTGGCTTGTTGCGGAGCATGGGTTCTAGGCGTGCGGGATTCAGTAGTTGTGGCTCACAGGCTCTAGAGCGCAGGCTCAGTAGTTGTGGTGCATGGGCTTAGTTGCTCTGTGGCATGTAGGATCTTCCCGGACCAGGGCTCGAACCCGTGTCCCCTGCATTGGCAGGCGGTTTCTTAACCACTGCGCCACCAGGGAAGTCCCTGTATAAGATTTATAATAGCAATATATTAACAATTATGCTAATCTGGAAAGTCTGAACTTTGGACTCTTAGAAAAAATATTTTAAGATTGAGATTTAAGGTATCCTGCAAGAATGGTACAATGGAAAGAATGTGGAGTTTTGAAATCACACAGACTTGAGTTCCTATCATGGCTCTATCATATAACTAGGTATGTCTGTCTCCGAGCAGATTACCACATCTCTTTTGGCTTTAGTGTAGTAAGCTACCATTTACCATACGGCAAGCATTGGATTAGGTGGATTCACCTGTTATATGATTTAAGCTTGACAACAGCCTTTTTTTTTTTTTTTTTTTTTGCGGTACGCGGGCCTCTCACTGTTGTGGCTTCTCCCGTTGCGCAGCACGGGCTCCGGACGCGCAGGCTCAGCGGCCATGGCTCACGGACCCAGCCGCTCCGCGGCATGTGGGATTTTCCCGGACAGGGGCACGAACCCGTGTCCCCTGCATCGGCAGGCGGAGTCTCAACCACTGCGCCACCAGGGAAGCCCGACAACAGCCTTTTAAGTGGATATTATTATCCCTATTTTACAGATTACCCCCATGTTACAGAAAATCTTTTTTCCAGTTTGGAATATTTGGTAAGAGGTAAAGTCAGTATGTGGACCCAGGTCGGTCTGGGTCCAAAGTGCTTAACTATCAGCTCTTGAGTCTCCCTAAAACTGGGGAAGCTGTAAAACAGGGTTAATACTACTTACCTTATAGAAATATGAGGTAAAATAAATGCCAGGCCTAGGTTGGTGTTTGGTGAATAGTCCCTGGCTGTTACTACTCTAGGACAAGTTATATTTTCGTGTGGAAATCCCTAACTTTGTCTACGTGTTTTAATTTTTTTTTCATATCCAGATTTGTCACATAGCTCTACTCATAGCTTAACTTCAACATTGCCAAGTTTATCCTGTGACCTGCTGGAAATCAGGTATTTCAGTGCCATGTTTAGGACATGAATTTTGGAGTTAAATAAGCAGGATTCAAATCCTGGCAATGCCACTTACTGCTGTGTGATTTGGGGCAAGGCTCTTAACCTCTCTAGTGCTCTGTCATCATCTATAAAAAGGAGATACCCCTTTTTCAACAGAATTGTTATGAGTAAATGAGATAGTACATGTAGAGGTGCTCCTTTAATTATTGAAGTAAAAAGTACTGGTAAACCAGGAGAGGCTGTGGGAAGTGGAAGGAGGTTAGGAAACCTCAAACCCAGACCTGACATCTTGGGGGTTGTACTAGCTGGCTTGGAGGAGGCCCAAAAACTTCTGTGGGAACTCTGAGAGGATTCCTGAGTAGGCAAAAAAGCTTTTTTCTTATGGTTACAAAATGATTTATTAGAGATATATTTTCTTATTGAGGTATAGTTGACTTATAATGTTGTGTTAGTTTCAGGTGTACAGCACAGTGATTTGGAGAGATATATATATATATATATATATATATTTGTTCTTTTTCTTGTTCTTTCTCCTATAGATTATTACAAAATATTGGGTATAGTTCCCTGTGCTATACAGTAGGTCCTTGTTGGTTATCTATTTTGGTGTGTATATGTTAATCCCAAACTCCTAGTTTATCCCTCCTCCCTACTTTACCCTTTGGTAACCATAAGTTTGTTTTCTATCTGTGAGTCTCTTTATGCTTTGTAAATAAGTTCACTTGTATGGCAAAAAAGCTTTTGATGAAGGTGGCAAAGGGCAAACTTGTGGATAACAATACCAGCAGGTCCCTCTTTCCAAAGGCATTTCTGACTCCTCAAATCTACCTCTTCCACCCAGAGTCTTATCTCAGATCGTCTCGCTTTTCCTCTTCCTTTTCACTCTTCCTTTAGGAATTCAGTTTCACTCTTCCTTTAGGAATTCAGTTCAACAAACATTTTTGATCACTTGACAGCTCCAAGCAGTGCACTTGGTTCTGGGGGAACACAGATGAATAGAACCAGTTTCCACACTAAGGAAACTCAGTTAACAAGAAAATAAATAGGCAAATAAATACTAAGAACTAGTATCTTAAGGAGCACTACAAGAAAACTTCCTGCAAAGTACAGAGAAGGGAGGTGGAGAGAACCAAGGAAGAACTTTTTGGAAAAAAAAATTTTGGGCTGAGATTTGAGGATAAACATATGTTAGCTAGATATATCAAGGGAGAGAGTGAGAATGGATGAAGATATTCCAGGCAGAGTGAATGAGATGTAGAAACCCAGGAGAGTTGGTGTGGCCAATTTTAGACCAATCAGTCATGGCCATGGGACAGCAGAAATATGACTGCTATACTCCATTTCTGGCAATATGGCCAGACTAAGTATTCTGAAAATCCTCCTGCCACAACACCTAAAAATGCTACATAAATATAGCACACATATTTTAAAATGCATAGCCTTGTTTCTGACAGCTAAAATAAAATATATTCTATATTATATCCAAATTACCAATTTCCCACAGTCTGAAAATAATATCTCCTCTGCCAAATGACCCAGGTGGTGATGATATATTCTGTAACAACAATAGTAACAAATATAAAGGGAGGTTTTTTTTGGGGTGGGGGGAGCTTTTGGCATAGATGATTCATGGTGATAAATCCTAGCTTTTAAATGCATAGCTGAGCTCACAAGAAAGTAACGAGAGTCCCTAAGGACCCAAAAGAAAGCGAGAACATAAAATTAGAGCAGTAAACATGTAATATTAAACTGAAGCTGCCATGACTGGGAATATAGTGGGATAGGGAAAGGGGTATCAGTCGCAGCAATTAAGTGGCTTGGCTCTTAATCGCCCATGGGGACAGAAGGATTTGGGGTCTGTATAAAATAAGGAGTTAAAATTGAAATTTGCAGATAAACCTAAGATCCTCAAAAGGCTACACCCTTTGAAGGGTGGACTTCAAATGTGGACTACCATCCACAGGGAGGTAACAATGAAGCTTGTGTGCCTATTCCTGGCTCTCAGTGGGAAAAGAAAAACAAACAAACAAACAAAAACTTTCCTGAGAATTTATAGTGACAGGACTATATGTTGGGTTTTGGATTCAAATCTATACCCTGGGTCCAGGAATGTCCAGGCTAAGGAACTGATATTGAAAGCTGTTCTAGACAGGGGATGTCCCTGGGATGAAACAATGTCAAACTCCTCTGGACCCATGCAGGATTCTCACAATAACTGAAACATAATCTCCATAAAGAAACAGTCCACAATGAGCGAGCATCAGCAAACATAACAAACAGCAAGAATTTCAGATAACACAATATTCAGATTGCAACTCAACTATAAAAGAGGCAGTAAAGTATAGTGATTAAGAATGTGGACTTTAAACCCAGACTGCCAGGCATTCTAGTCAAGGCATTCTACTTACTATCCAGGTGATCTTGGGCAAGTTGACTAAGTTCTCTGTGCCTCCACTTCCTTATACAGGGTTGTTATGAGGATTAAATGAATTAATATTTATAAAGTGCCTAGAACAGTGCTTGGCACATAGTGTCACAGATGCATTTGTTATTATTTAAAACTAAGTATGTTTACAATGATTAGGGACATGAGAAAAAATCAAGATGGTATAAAAAAGAACTTGCAGATTTGAAAAAGAAATAAATGGGGGGCGAGAGGGATAAATTAGGAGTTTGGGATTAACATATACACGCTACAATATATATAAAATAGGTAACCAACAAAGACCTACTACTGTATAGCATAGGGAACTATACTCAATATTTTATAATAACCTATAAGGGAAAAGAATATATATATATACATATATATATATATATATGACTGAATCACTGTGCTGTACACCCGAAACTAACACAACACTGTAAATCAACTATACTTCAGTAAAAAGCAAAAATAAGTAAATAAATAAATGAATAAATAAATAATAAAAAAGAAATGAACAAAGAAAAACAAATGAATGAAGCAAAAAATGAAAAATATAGTACTTGAAGTTAAGAAAAAAACTTAATGGATAGGTTAAACAAAAGATTAATGAGAGCTGAAGGAAAAGTCAGCAAACTGGAAACAGGTCTGAGAAAATTATTCCTATTGAAGCACAAAGAAATAAAAGATCAAAAATATGAAAAGGAGGTTAAAGGCCGTGGAGGGCAAAATGAGAGCTAACATCCACCTAATTAGAATATTAGAAGGAGAGAACAGAGAGAATGGGAAATAATAAATATTGAAATATAATGGTTGAGACGTTTACAGACTGATAAAAAACATGAATCCTATAGTTTAGAAATCTCAACAAATCCCAAGTAGGATAGCTATAAAAAAAGAAAAATCCCATTTCCCATTTTAGTCAAACTACAGACCACTCTACAAAGAGAAGATATTAAAAGTTACCACAAAGAAAAACAATTTGTCTACAATAGAAAGTTTCACTGAGAAGGTAATATTTGAAAAAGTCTTGAAAGAGGGGCAATAAAGTATGAGGATATCTGGGGGAAACATATTCCAGGCAGAAAGAACAGCAAGTGCTGTGGCAGAAGAATGATTAACACATTCTAGGAATAGGAATAGACCAGTTTGAATAGAGAGGAGGGAGCAAGGAGTATCACTGGAGATGTAATCAGAGAGATACTGGTGGTGGGAGAGGAGGGCTTGTAAATGTTAGCTTTATAAGAATTTTGACTTTTACTCTGAATGAAATGGTGACTCATTAGAGGGTTTTGAGTAGAGGAGTGACATAGTCTGACTTCCGTTTTAAAAGGGTAATTCTGAGAAAATAGTACTGACCAGGATAGGCAGGGACCCCAGTTGGAGGTTATTGTAATAATCTAGATGAGAGATGATGTGGCTTGGACCAGTGGAAGTGGTAAGAAATGATAGGATTCTGGTTTTATTTTAAAAGTAGAGACAACAATTGCTATTAATGGATGATGAGAATGAGAGAATGAGAGCAATTAAGAATGACTCCAAGGTTTCTACCTTGAAGAGCTGGAATAATGGAGTTGGCATTAACTGAGATAAGGTTTGACTATGTTTAGAGCAGGGTATTTTTGGGAAAGTGGGATTAGGATTTCAATTTTACCATATTAAGTTTGAGGTGACTGTTACACATTCAAGTGAGGACAAAATGTAGGCATTTGAATATATGAGTCTGGGGTCCAGGAGAAGTCTGGGCTTGAAATATGTATTTGGAAGTCATCAGTAAGTAGTTAGCATTTATCACACCTAGACACGTCAGAGCCAAACTGTCAAAAGACAAAGGCAAAGAGAGAAACTTCAAAGCAGCAAGAGAAAAATGACTGATCATGGACAGAGGAATCCTCAATAAGATTAACAGCTGATTTCTTACCATAAAGTATGGAGGCCAGAAGGTAGTGGGATGACATATTCAAAGTGCTGAAAGATCCAGTGGTTAGGATTCTGTGCTTTCACTGCCAAGGTGTAGATTCAGTCCCTGGTCGGGGAACTAAGACCTCACAAGCTGCGTGGCATAGCCAAAACAAACAAACAAACAAACCTGTTAGCCAGGAATTCTATATATAGCAAAAATATCCTTCAGAAACCATAGAAGGGGGGCTTCCTTGGTGACGCAGTCGTTGAGAGTCTGCCTGCCGATGCAGGGGACACAGGTTCGTGCCCCGGTCTGGGAGGATCCCACGTGGTGCAGAACGGCTGGGCCCGTGAGCCATGGCTGCTGAGCCTGCACGTTCGGAGCCTGTGCTCCACAATGGGAGAGGCCACAACAGTGAGAGGCCCGTGTACCACACACACACACACAAAAAAAAATAGAAAAAATTAAGACATTCCTAGATAAACAAAGACTGAGAAAATTCACTACTAGCAGAATTGCCTACAAGAAATACTAAAGGGAGTCCTTCAGGTTGAAATGATAGGAAACTAGACAGTAATTCAAATCCACATGAAGAAATAAAGAGCATTAGCAAAAGTAAATACACAAGTAAATGTAAAAGTATTTTTTAAATTAATTAATTAATTTTATTTATTTATTTATGGCTGCGTTGGATCTTTGTTGCTGTGCGTGGGCTTTCTCTAGGTGCGGTGAGCGGGGGCTACTCTTTGTTGTGGTGTGCGGGCTTCTCATTGGGGTCGCTTCTCTTGTTGCAGAGCATGGGCTCTAGGCACGTGGGCTTCAGTGTTGTGGCACGTGGGCTCAGTAGTTGTGGCTTGCAGACTCCGTAGTTGTGGCACACGGGCTCAGTAATTGTGGCTTGTGGGCTCTAGAGCGCAGGCTCAGTAGTTGTGGCGCATGGGCTTAGTTGCTCCATGGCATGTGGGATCTTCCCTGACCGGGGCACGAACCCACGTCCCCTGCATCGGCAGGCGGACTCTCAACCACTGCGCCACCAGGGAAGCCCTGTTATGTACATTTTACCACAATTTTTAAAATATGTGTAAAAATTAAACAAAAATTGTGTATCAGAACACACACACACTACAATATGGAGGAAAATATATCCAAGTGATATGTAAATACTATTAAAATTTTTTTTAAATTGAAATATAGTTGATTTACAATGTTCTGTTAGTTTCAGGTGATGTAAATACGTTTGTTTCCTTTTTTTTTTTGTCTGCGAGGCATGCGGGATCTTAGTTCCCCTGCAGTGGAAGCGCCGAGTCTTAACCACTGGACCGCCAGAGAAGTCCCCAAGGTGACGTAAATACATTTTAATGGCATTTCACAACTCCTAAACAGAGAACCTAATAAGTCTGAAAAATACATTTGTTAACAATGGTTGCCCCTGGGTTTTTAGTTTATAAGTAACAATGCCTCAATTAATCTTTTTCTTTTTTGAATTTTTAATTGTATATAATGAATATATATTACATTTACTTTGAAAAATCAAATATATAAATTAACAATAAAAACATACCTTTCGGTTAAAGTTGAAAAAAGAATGAGTGTAGATAGAGAAGTCCAATCTTAAGAGGTCAGGGAAATGAGGGGAACTAGCAAAGGAGTCTGAGAAGGAATGGCTCAGGAAGTAGGAGGATAATTAGGCAAAGTGGTGTCTTGAAAGTAAAATGAAGAAAATGTTTCAAGGAGAAGTGATCAACTGTCTCAACTGCTGCCGATAGGCGAATCAGTGAGAACTAGGCTTTACTTCTGGGTGGAGCAACCTGGAGGTCATTGGTCAACTTAACAAGGAAAGTTTTGTAGATTGGTGGGAGTGAAAGATGATTAGAGTGGGTTTGAGAACAGAGTTATTTGTCATAATTTTAAATGACTGTTTAACTAAAACTTACTTTGAGGGACTTCCTTGGTGGCCCACTGGTGAAGGCTCTGTGCTTCCACTGCAGGGGGTGCAGGTTTGATCCCTGGTTGGGGAACTAAGATCCTGCATGCCGTGAGGCATGGCCTAAAACAAACAAACAAACAAACAAACAAACGTTACTTTGAAAATTGGTCATTAAAGGAAAATAAACAAGCATTTGTCTTGCCTTTCCAGTAGGAACTGTATTTTGGGATAATCAAATAGATTCAGTTGATAAAGAAAAACTTTCCTGGGCTTCCCTGGTGGCACAGCGGTTGAGAATCTGCCTGCCAATGCAGGGGACACGGGTTCGAGCCCTGTTCCTCCGGGAAGATCCCACATGCTGCGGAGCACCTAAGCCCGTGCGTCACAACTACTGAGACCATGCACCACAACTACTGAAGCCCGCGTGCCTAGAGCCTGTGCTCCTTAATAAGAGAAGCCACCGCATTGAGAAGCCGGCGCAACACTTCTCAACAACACAGAGTAGCTCCCACTTGCCGCAACCAGAGAAAGCCCACGGGCAGCAACGAAGACCCAACACAGCCAAAAATAAATAAATTAAATAAAATAAATAAATAAAATAAAGTGTATGCATCTAATAACATGCATATAAAGTGAACATTGACATAATTATAAGGGGAAATTCAGAAATTCAGCATCATGTTGGGAGATAATGCATCTCTGTCAGTAATTGACAGATCTACAGACCAATAATGAACCAGGATATAGAAGATTTGAATGACACAATTAACTCCCTTCATTAAGTGAACTTATATAGAACTCTGCACTCAGCAGTTAAAGAGTACACATTCTTTTCAAGCACACATGGAACACTTATTGGCCACTTACTAAATAACAAAACAAGCTTCAATAAATACCAAAGAATCAATGTCACACAGACCACATTCTCCGACCACAATGTAATTAAATGAGAAATCAAAACATTACAAAACATGCATTTAGACATAAAGAAACCTTTCAAACGTGACTGCTGGAGTCCATATCAAGAATTGAAGGGCAGTAACTAGAGAAGAGGGAGTGAAGACCCCCATTAGCCAGGCAGATACCTTGAAAAGTCCCCACTACATTCTAAACCCCATCCCCCCACCACCTTTCTCCCAGTACAGCCTAAGATGAGCCCTCTAAGCACGGCCCAACCACTTCAAGAATGACCACTACTCACCTTCTTCCCAAAGCTAAAATCATCTGTGTCCAGCTAGTAGCCAGAGGCACCATAGTGAGGCAGCTATTCCCCAAGTGTATTACCTCCCTCTGATGTCTATCTAATCTTCTAGTTCAGGTTCGATCTTACCTTGGTGTGGCTCCACATCGTCCTGTTATTTATGGACTAAACAATAGATAGAGCCCCACCTTCTGCACACTTGGGCTTCCTTACATGCAGCAGAGGTCTCAGATGGTGCAAGGATCAGGACAGATTCATGGACACTTGGTTCATTTATGCAGGTGCAGTGCCAAGATCTTTTGGAGCACTAGGTGGATTGCATTGCATTTTGTCCATAACTTAGACCTTCAGTTTAAGGATCTCAGTCATTATCTTTGCACAAAATTCTTCCACTTTCTAGCCCAATGCCTCCCTCTCTCTTATGATTTAAAAAAAAAAAGTCAAATGGTACAATTTATTTTTTAAATCAGTTTTGCATCTCCCAGCATTTTGCTGACCAAGACACATTCATATAAATTTACTGAATTTTTTCTAACACAAAGTATTCCTAAACATACATGCTCACATTAGCATCAATTATAAGGTACATTTCCCTACATATTACTGACCATACAAAATCCCAATTTTAATTCTGATTAGTAGTACCTACCAGTAACCACTACTCATATGCAATAGTGGGAAAGGAAAAAAAAAAGGAGAATCACATTAGTTATTCTTAAGAAAAGGGTTTAGTGGGAGGCCTCCATGAAAGCACCATATTTGGCCACTGGTCCAGGGGCTGTGCTGTATCTTGCTGCTGGACAAGTCTGTATAGGTAAATGATGCAACAGCAAATCACATTGGCATCATTGTATAACTCACTTCTTGAGCAGTGGAGTGACTTCCTTGGTCCCTATGATCTACCTGCTTGGAGGACTTCCTTTATATTGATATAACCAGCAACCTTCAGGACTGCTTCAAAGAGGACCAGTGGGTAGGGTCTCCTCTAGGGAAACATCTACTTCCTATTATTGCTGGTATCATTTTTATGAGGTTTGGGATCGAGTCTTCCTGTAACATTGGTTTAAGAAAATCTCAGGCCTCTATTTGCCAGCATTACTTTTTTTTTTCTGGTACTACAATTCCCATAAAATTTTGGTGACCTGAGCATTTCCTTTGGGAGTTCTCTGCTAAAAAGTCCAAACTAAGAATCTTGTCTTTCTTTGATAATATCCAGGCTTGGTGAAGATTCAGAGCTGGGTCTGCCTAGGGGGTTCTGCTCAGCTATACCAATTCTCCAATTCATGCTTTAGCTTCAGGGTATGGATGGTGAATAATGAGGGTGGAGGTGTCTGACTTGCTCCTCTAATCTGCCCTCGAAGGTCAGTCATCCCTGCAACCTCGCGTTCCACAGCCATGGGGAAGGTCTTTTAAGATGGGAGGCAATTTCACATTTGTCCAGCAGAGGGGGCTCAATGAAAGATGGTTTGGAGAGATCTGAGGTTTGGTGGTGGTTTTTTTTTTTTTTCCAACAAAGCTGTTTTCTCTTACACCCTACATTCGATCCCAGGAAACTATGCTGGTTCTGCTTTCAAAATTCGTCCAGGATCTGACCACTTAATCACACCTCCAATGGTACCGCTGTAGCCTGAACCGCCTTCATTCTCTCATCTGGGTTACTGCAGAGACCTCCGAACACTTGCCCAGCTTTTACTTGCTTCCTTATCATCTATCCTCATCCGACCCAGCAGCCAGAGAGATCCTTTAAGATATAAGTATACTGTGTCACTCCTCTGCTCAAAATCCTGCAAAGGCTTTCTCATTTCTCTCAGAGTAAAAGCCCAAACTCCGTCCCACTTGGTCCCCCACTACCTGTCTGACCTGTCCTACAAGTCCCCCCACCCCATACCCCGCTCCAGCCCCCTTAGCCTTTTGGCTGTTGCTTGAACTCCCAGGCATATTCTTGCTCTTCCCCGTTTATGTCCAGGTAACTCACTCCCTAGTTTCTTTCATGTCTTCACTCAAATCTTGCCTTTTCAATGAAGCTTGCCCTGACCTCTCTATTTAAAATTGCAACCACCATTTCCCTATTCTCTCTCCAAATTTCTTAGCCTGCTCTGTTATTTCCTCCACAGTACTCAGCACCTTCTAACATACTGTTCTGTACTGACTGTTACAAACAAATGTAATTGTTATGTTTACTATTTATCATCTTTCTCCCTCCTACATGAGCTCCTTGAGGGCAGGGATGTTCATTCACTGTGCTTAGAATAGTACCTGGCCCAGAGTAGGTGCTCAACAAATATCTGTTGACTGAATGAATCGATCAATACCTTCATTCCAACAGCTAAGATCTTACAGTTTCTCTAATCAATGCTCTAACTTCATTCCTGGGTGTGGGGAGGTATAGAGAATCAGAAAATCTGACACAGCAATTCAGCAGGATTCAAGGCTAATTTGTTGTTTGTTTTTTAATTTTCTGTATTTATTTTCTTTAATTTATTTTTTTTGGCTGTGTTGGGTCTTCTCTTTGCTGCATGCGGGCTTTCTCTAGTTGTGGCGAGTGTGGGGGAGCGCTGCTCTTCGTTGCAGTGCGCGGGCTTCACACTGTGATGGCTTCTCTTGTTGCGGAGCACGGGCTCTAGACGTGTGGGCTTCAGTAGTTGTGGCGCACGGGCTCAGTAGCTGTGGCTCACAGGCTGTAGAGCCCAGGCTCAGTAGTTATGGCGCACGGGCTTAGCTGCTTCGCGGCATGTGGGATCTTCCTGGACCAAGGCTCGAACCCGTGGTGCCTGCCTTGGCAGGTGGATTCTTAACCACTGCGCCACCAGGGAAGCCCAAGGCTAATTTCTTAAAAATTTTTTATTGAGGTATAGTTGATTTACAAAGTTGTGTTAATTTCTTCTGTACAGCAAAGTGACTCAGTTATACATGTATTCTTTTTCATATTCTTTTGCATTATGGTTTGTCACAGAATATTGAATATAGTTCCCTGTATTATAGAGTATGACCTTGTTGTTTATCCATTCTATATATAATAGTTTGCCTCTGCTAATCCCAAACTCCCATTCCAAGGCTAATTCTTTTTTTTTTTTTTTTTTGGCCGTTCCATGGAGCTTGTAGGATCTTAGTTCCCTGACCAGGGATCAAACCAGGGCCCTCAGCAGTGAAAGCACAGAGTCCTAACTACTGTGCCGCCAGGGAATTCCCCCAAGGCTAAGTCGTTTTTTGTTTTTTGTTTTTTTTTTAACATCTTGATTGGAGTTTAATTGCTTTACAATGTTGTGTTAGTTTCTGCTGTATAACAAAGTGAATCAGCTATATGCATACATATATCCCCATATCCCCTCCCTCTTGCGTCTCCCTCCCCGCTCCCTATCCCACCCCTCTAGGTGGACACAAAGCACCGAGCTGATCTCCCTGTGCTATGCGGCTGCTTCCCACTAGCTAGCTATTTTACATTCCCCAAGGCTAATTCTTGATCATGACTGCAACGACGTCAGGTCGCCCGGGGTTTTACCATTTTTGGTCAGCTGGGCCATTGCGGGATAACAGCTTGTCTCTGGCTGCACCTTACTGAAGTCCACAAACAATGGCCAACACACTGTGTCTTGCTATCAGGTCATCTGAAGCCTTGGTCTTAGTGGACACATGGACTGAGCACCAAAAGACACCAGGGAAGGGGTGGGGGAGATAAATTAGGAGTTTGGGATTAACATATACACACTACTATATATAAAATAGGTAACCAACAAGGACCTACTGTATAGCACAGGGAACTACTCAATATCTTGTAATAACCTATAATGGAAAAGAATCTGAAAAAGAATATATATATATATTCATATATATATATATATCTGAATCATTTTGCTGTACACTTGAAATTAACACAGCATTGTAAATTAACTATACTTCAATTAAAAAAAAAGAGAAACTACCAAAAAAAAAAAAAGACACCAGGGAAGAGCTTAATCAACCACGTAGCAAGGACTGCCAGCTCCCCTTTCTGTGGTCACATATTCTTTCTCGCACCCCTCTGCCCAACTCAGCCAAGTCCACGGTATCTCTCAAGTTTTGTGAAATGAACACGACTCTGGATGCTCCTTTCTATGTCACCTAGGACTCTTTGGTTGCAAGTTAGTTTGTTTTTAAAATAAGAGGGCTTATTATAAAGATATAGAGGTGTTTCACAGGGAGTAAAAGCTTAAATTTCATAAAACCCCACGCTTTGCTCCTTATACAATGTGTAGCCCAGATGTAAGCGGATTACTTCCATTCTTTCCCAAGAGTTTTACTTGCTAGGGCGCCCCTGTTGGTTTGATTGCCTGACTAATAACCATGTCTTCCTTTTCTTCCTTCTGAAGGGCAGTTTGTACTGGTGTTTTTTCTCCACGGTGTTACATGTGTCAGTGGAAGGAGACCCTATCCCAACTCCAGTGGCAGCACCTGAAGTGAGTCATGGCAATTCCATTGCCCTTGTCGTTAATTGGTTTAGCAATGGTTGAGTGTCTTCTGTTGGGTTCACTAGAGCACAGCCTAAGACAGGGATGCTTGATTGTTAGATGGACTGCCCTCAGGAGAAGGGAAATGAGGGAATCTGGGAAGCAAGGACATGGTCTCATTTGGAGATTAGCTTCAATCTGAGTCCATGGGGAGTTCTGGAGTGTAAATTGCACCACACAGTTCCTCCCATCTTGGAACCAGGGGCCAACCTTTTGTACCCCCCATAAGTTAATCACTGGCTACAGGCTCCCCTGAGGAGGGGCTGTGGTGGTGATGGTGTAACCTCCACAGCAAGGTGGCTCTGGTTCAGCTGAAGGCAATTCTTTGGAGTTGGAGACAATCTGTGGGTCATTAGTAGTCAACCCTCAGGGGAATCCCCAGCCCAGCAAAGGGAATTTGAGCAGCACACCAAAGACATGTATTATAGCATGGAGCTAGGGTGATCAACTGTGCCAGTTTGCATGGGACTGTCTTGGTTTTTTTCTTTTCCTTTTTTTTTTTAATGTGGTTGACATGCAATATTATGTTAGTTTCCAGGTGTAGTACATTGTGATTTGACGTTATGAAACAATCACCATGGTTAGTCTAGTAACCATCTGTCCCCAAAGTTATTGGAATATTATTGACTATATTCCTTATACTGCATATTACATTCCTGTGGCTTATTTATTTCATAACTGGGGGTTTGTACCTCTTAATCCCCTGCACCTATATCACTCAACCCCTACCCCCTCCCCTCTGGCAACCACCCACTTGTTCTTTGTATCTATGAGTCTCTTTTCGTTTTGTTTTTTAGATTGCACATATAAGTGAGATCGTACATTATTTATCTTTCTCTCTCTGATTTATTTCACTTAGCATAATAGTCTCTAGATCCATCCATGTTGTCACAAATGGCAAGATTTCATTTTTTATGGCTGAATAATATTCCATTACATGTATGTATATGTGTGTGTGTATATATATATATATATATATACTACATCTTCTTTGTCCATTCATTTATCAATGGACACTTAGGTTGAACATAAGGGTGCATATATCTTTTCAGATTAGAGGTTTTGTTTTCTTCAGGTAAATGCCTGGAAGTGAAATTTCTGGATCATATAGCAATTCTATTTTTAACTTTCTGGAGAATCGCCATATTGTTTTCCATAGTGCTTGCACCAATTTACATTCTCATCAACAGTGCATGAGGGTTCCCTTTTCTCCACATCCTCACCAACTCTTTTTTTGTTGTTTGTTTGTTTTTTTTTTAATTTAATTTTATTTATTTTTTTATACAGCAGGTTCTTATTAGTCATCCTTTTTTTTTTTGCGGTATGCGGGCCTCTCACTGTTGTGGCCTCTCCCGTTGTGGAGCACAGGCTCCGGACGCGCAGGCTCAGCGGCCATGGCTCACGGGCCCAGCCGCTCTGCAGCATGTGGGATCTTCCCGGACTGGGGCACGAGCCCGTGTCCCCTGCATCGGCAGGCAGACTCTCAACCACTGCGCCACCAGGGAAGCCCAGTCATCCATTTTATACACATCAGTGTATACATGTCAATCCCAATCTCCCAATTCATCACAGCACCACCACCACCCCGCCGCTTTCCCCCCTCGGTGTCCATACGTTTGTTCTCTACCTCGCCAACTCTTGTTATTTGATGTCTTTGAATGATAGCCATTCTGACAGGTGTGAGGTGATCTCTCATTGTGGTTTTCATTTGCATTTCCCTGATGATTAGCAATGTTGAACATCTTTTCATGTGTCTGTTGGTCATCTGTATGTCTTTTTTTGAAAAATATCTATTTTTCAATAGGTCCTCTGCCCATTTTTTAATCATTTTTTTGTTTGTTTGCTTTTGTTTTTATGTTGAGGGCACTATCTTGGTTTTAGCATGAAAGACCCACAGCCCAGAAAACCCTTGGTCCTAGGCAAACCAGGATGGTTGGTTCCTCTACAGCAAACCCAAGTTTGGCCAATGATATATGAGGGGAAGTCTGCCAGGGGATTTCTAAGAACGAGATACAAGAAGGATAACTAATCGTTTTTCTTACTCGGGACGTTGTCGTCTGGATTTATGCCATGAACTGCTGTACTTGCCTGGCGGCTGTGACAGAAGAGTCTTTAGGCAAAGCTGACACCATCAGGGGGTGACTAACAGTTACTCCACCTAGAAATCTGGGCTAGCTCGACAGAAGACCCCTGTAAAGTGATGTCCTGTCTGCCCTTCATGAAACACACACCAGGCAACAATGACTAAAGGGGCTGAAAAGACCAGTAGAGTATGGGAAAAAAGAGCAGTAACTTTGTTACATGTTCCCTCGTACCATAAAAGGGAAGGGTCTTCCCATCCTAGGCCTTAGAAAGCAGGATGTTTAATGTGGACGGTCCCTCTCACTCAGCTTTCTCTGTCCCCTCAGTTCTCCCCCCTTTCCCCTCTTATAGGACGCACAGTACAGTGCATCCCAGCCCCTTCTTGAGAAGCTTCACCCCTGGCCAAAAGAAAAGCAGACAACGTCAGTGTCCCTCCTGTATCCCTTCCACGTCCGCTCTCCCCTCAAGTACCTTCCCTTCGACACACATGGTTCTCGACATCACGCTCCTGCAACTTCCCACTTGAGGCACGCTCTGCTGTTGAAGTGAGGTGACCTCCTTGGGGCAGGCGGGAAACGGGGCAGCTGGTGGGAGTTAACAGCTCTGGGGGTGGCCCTCAACCAATGGTGGGTAGGAGTTGGTGGATAAATACCCCAGCTTTCTCACTCGTGGTTGGGACAGCTCTGAGGTGGGTTCTGTAAGGACTGAGCCCCAGCTGCCCATAGCAATCATCTGCTGCGGAACACATCTTGTGTTGCATTCCTCCCCTCACTCCCCCACACCCCTCTCTGCCCATGCTTCCTGGGACTACCACCCAATAACACTATTTGTCCTGAAAAACAGACTCAGGGTCTGCTTCTGGGGGAACCCAGGTTAAGTCCTTTGTTCTGTTTTAAAAACCCAAACTTCTCAGGATTGGGTCAGATAATTGCCAGTAATATTCCCCTGTGTGCGGTCTTTGCTGACGTCAGAGGGATAGAATGTGGTTTGACCAAATGAGAACAGAAGTGGGTTCCCCAGTTCCCTTCACGCTCTACTAGCTTTTACTGCTGGTATGGAGTCTCCTGTTCTTAACTTTTCATTTATTTTTTTTAAGTGAAAAACATGTTTTTGAAGTCAACATAATATATTTACACCATTTAAAAGCAAATGAGGACTTCCCTGGTGGCGCAGTGGTTAAGAATCTGCCTGCCACTGCAGGGGACATGGGTTCCATCCCTGGTCAGGGAAGATCCCACATGCCGCGGAGCAATGAAGCCCGTGTGCCACAACTACTGAGCCTGCACTCTAGAGCCCGTGAGCCACAACTACAGAGCCCACGCGCCACAGCTACTGAAGCCCGTGCACCTAGAACCCATGCTCTGCAACAAGAGAAGCCACCGCGATGAGAAGCCTGTGCACTGCAATGAAGAGTAGCCCCTCATTCACCACAACTAGAGAAAGCCCACGCGCAGCAACAAAGACCCAACGCAGCCAAAAATGAATGAATGAATATAAAATTTTTAAAAAAGATGTTAAAAAAAAGCAAATGATACTAAAAGGCTTATAATGGAAAATATCAATTCCCTGCCTGACCCCCTCCCTACTTCTCAGAGGCCACTATTTTCATCTAACATTTCTAGCTGTTTCCTCTGGTATTACCCCCATATTTCTAAGTAATATGCTTATACTGTTAACGCCTAATTTCTCAACATTAGACATTACCCATTTTACTTATTATTATGGTAGATGAGCATAGAGCTCCCTTCAATTCCTGGTTTCTCCTCTTGTACACCTCCACACTTCACATATCTTAATTTTTGGTTAATTCAACATTTACATTTTATGACTAAATAACTATGACTCCCAGCTAAGCCATATATTATACTATAATTACATTTCCTTTCTTATGCAGTGTTTTGGTTTGCCTGGAAGTAATTGTCTCATTCTTTCATTTGTTTAGTTTTCTTTGAAGCTACTACTAATTCTTCCCTCCCCCTTCCTTAATCCCATTTGTGACTGGGAATATTTATTTTATACGAAAGGTAGTCTTCTATACATATGCAGGTTTCCCTTGCTATCTTAAAGTAGAGTGTTCCTATGAAATCTTTCATAAAATAAAATGGCGTGAAGTGAAGAAACAATTACCTTCGGACACATCTTGCTAATGGGATGCACAAAATAAACAGATAAATCACAGATGCTCACAGACTCGTTCAAAGCTGCAGTGGCTTGATGCTGAGATGCTGAGTGTAGTTCCCAGGGAAGGCGCCTGGTGGCGCCACTCCCGCTGCCCAGCTAGCTGCAAAGCTGAGCGCTTTTCTTTCTTTCTTTTGTTCTGGCCGCTCCAGGCGGCTTGTGGGATTTTATTTCCGTGACCAGGGATGAATCCATACCCTTGGCAGTGAGAGCACTAACCACTGTATCGCCAGGGAATCCCCTTTCACCTTTTTTTTTTAAAAAAATATTTATTTATTTGGCTGCTTCGGGTCTTAGTTGCAGCATGTGGCATCTTCGTCGCGGTGGGTGGGCTTCTCTCCAGTTGCAGCTCGCAGGCTTAATTGCCCTGCAGCATGTGGAATCTTAGTTCCAAGACCAGGGATCGAACCCCCGTCCCCTGCATTGGAAGGTGGATTCTTAACCACTGGACCACTAGGGAAGTCCCCCCTTTCACCTTTTTTCTTAAAGCAAAAATCCTCTTCAGATTTCTTTTGGTTAGCAAAAACAGATACTAATGTAGGTCTTCTGTAAAAGCAAAGTGGTGTAAAGTGAACTTTTGAGAAGCAGGGGATATCCGCATACTCTTTTGTATCTTGCTTTTTCCACTTAATGATACATCCTGACCGTGACTCTGTATCAGTTCAAAGCAAACTTTCTTGTTCCTTTTTTATAGCTGCTTAGTACTCCACTGCAGGGATGTACTAGAATTTCTTTAGCCAATCTCCTATGTTTGGGCATTTGTTTCTCATACTTTGCTATTACAAATAATGCTGAAAAACCTGTGTGTATTTTTTTAAAAAATAGTGTTGGAGGGTTATATACAGGGTAAATTCTTGACTGGGATTGCCAGGTCAAAGGGTCAATGCCTATTTTGTTAGATATTGCCAGATCCTCCTCCATAGGGGTTGTACCATTTTGCACTCCTACCAGCTAAAGGAAAACTGTTTCCTCTAAACACCAACAATACTTCTGACACCAAATGTGTGGTTTTTTTTCCTATACCAACCAATTCTCCAATTCTCTGCAGACACCAACTGGGTGTCCTAGAATTCAATTCACACACTAACTACCCAGAGTTAGAGCAGACCCCAAGACCCCACAGGTTAAGAGCTCAGGCCCACAAAGCTACTTCCTCACTTCAGACACCAGTCGTAAGTCCAGGCCTCACATACTTCTGACCGACCAGCTGTAAATCAGGGCTTCCCACATTTATTTGTTTTTATTTTTGGCTGTGTTGTGTCTTTGCTGCTGTGCGCGGGCTTCTCATTGTCGTGGCCTCTCCTGTTGCAGAGTACGGGCTCCAGGCGCGCGGGCTTCAGTAGTTGTGGCTGGCGGGCTCAGTAGTTGTGGCTTGCAGGCTCCAGAGTGCAGGCTCAGCAGCCGTGGTGCACAGGCTTAGTCGCTCTGCGGCATGTGGGATCCTCCCAGGCCAGGGATCGAACCTGTGTCCCCTGCCTTGGCAGGCAGACTCCCAACCACTGCGCCACCAGGGAAGCCCTCTCAGGTTCAATAATTTCCTAGAATGGCTCGCAGAACTCAGGGAAACACTTTGCATACTCTTACTGGTGTATTATAAAGGATGTAACTCAGGAACAGCCAGATGGAAGAGGTTCACAGGGCAAGGTATGTGGGGAAGGGGTGCGAAGCTCCCCCACCCTCTCCAGGTGCACCAGCCACGCAGCACCTCTATGTGCAGCTCCCTGAACCCATTCATTTAGGATTTTAATGGAGGTTCCATTACACAGGCATGATTAATTTAATCATTGGCCATTGGTGATTAATTTGATCCTCAGACCTTCTCCCCTCCCCAGAGGTGGACGTGGGATAGAGCTGAAAGTTCCAACCCTCTGATCTTGTGGTTGATTCCTCTGGCAACCGACCCCTATCCTCCAAGAGTCACCTCACTAGCATAAATCCAGGTAAAGTTGAAAGGGGCTTATCACCCCTACACTCAGGAAATTCCTAGGGCTTTAGGGGCTCAGTGTCAGGCAACAGTGGCAGAGACCAAATATATTTGTCTTATGTCACAGCAGCAAAATATGAAAGTGTGTGTTTCCCATACAGCCTCGCCAACAGAGTATGTGGTCAAGCCTTTGAATTTCTGTCCATCTGATAAATGAGAAATGGGGTTATGGTGTACTTTTAATTTGCGTTTCTCTTCTTCATGAGTAAAATTGAGCATACTTTCGTCTATTCAAAGGCCATTTTTAGATGTTTTATCCTGATGTATGTGAGTAAACTATCTCTTTGTGCCTCTTGCCCACTATTCTAACGGGGAAGGATTACTTTAGAAAAGATACTGCGTTCATTAAAGGTATACACTAAACTGCTGTGACAGAGGCCCCTAATACAGTGGCTTAGGTCCTAATACAGTGGCTTAGGTAAGACAGAAGATCAATTCCTTCTCATGTAGCAGTAAGAAGGGAGCAGCCTGGGGCTTTTGGAGTGCCTCTGCCACCTTCAACATGTGCTTCCATCTCTGTGTCTAAGCCACTTCTCATCAGCAGGAAGGGGAGGCGTGAAGGGCAAGCACCTTTTCTCCTTCTAAGGACGGGATCCAGAAGTTGGGCACCTCAGTACTGCTTGCCTCCTATTGGCCAGAACTCGGTCATGTGGCCACAGCGGGCTGCAAGGAGGGTGATGAAATCTGGTCTCTGGCTGGACTACCACTTATCCTTGAGGGTGGGGTTTCCATTATCAACCAGAAGAAAGGGAGACGAGGTAGTGGAGAGTAGTACTTCAGGGGGTACTTAGGCCTCTCTGCCCCAAGGCCTGCATGAATCATAATAGAGAATGTTTATTGAGTGGCTCCTACGTGGACACTCTATTTCAAACACAGGACACGTGTGAAACTTGTAATCTGCACAAAAATGTATGAAATGGGCACTAGTGTAGAAAGGACCCCGAGGCAGAGAGCAGTCAATTAATTAATTTCCCCAGAATCTCATAGGTAATAAGCGATGCAGCCAGGCAGCCTGGTGCCAGGACCAATACTCTTAGTCACTATTTTATTCTGCTTCTGGACCATGTTTAGGTATTTTGAGATATATTTTTTTTGTTTTGCTCCCTGGGGCCAGAACTTTCTTTCCTCTAACACACGAATCTATTGTTCAGCTTTCAGACATATCACCCTCGTACACTTTTGTAGGAATGTGTCATGTTTGCCAGTAAAGGACTGTCTCCCTCACAGCTGTATTGCAGCCTTCGGCATTGCTCAGTCGCCTTCCAGTCACTGCACGGCCTTGTTGTTTGGCGGCTGAGACTCCTGTCCTCCTGCCTTCCTCATGCGGCCTCGTAATAAACCCCCATTATGTAAAGAACTTTCTCCTTGAAAGAGCCCCAAACTCACCCCCTTATATGTGAGGCTGGGAGTCTGGCCTTTGCCCTGTGCATGTTGATGTGCCAATGGAGAGGTTTAAGCAGGCAGAAATCAGGAGCAACCTGACTGTGATTTAGAAGCGTCCTTAGGTAGTGATGTGAGGGGCAGGAGAGAAACAAGGAGGCCAATGCAAGACCTTAACCAAACCCATGGGAATGGAGAGACATTCCTCCCTCTTGTTGGGCACAGGGTCCTGGCCAGAGTAGCATGTCCCTGTTTTTCAAACAGGAGCTGCGTCCCATCTGGCGCCACCTGCCTCTCTAGGCGGGTCTTGCACTGTTCTATGCTATGCACACTCCAGCTGCAGGGCACCTCTCACTGCCCCCCAACAAGCTCACAGTTCTACAGTGCGTTGCCTTTGCTCATGCGATTCCCTCTGCCCAGAATGTCTTCCCTGTCTAGCGCTGCCTGGAAAATGCTTACTTATCCTTCGAAGTCCAAGTAAAATGTCACCTCCCCTGTGGTGACCCTTCCCCTACTGTCCCAGACTTATTCACATCCCCCCTGTGCTCCCATGGAACTTGGTACACACATATATTACAGTAGTCATTGCACTGAATTGTAATTGTGTTTGTGTTTGTAGTCACCGCTACAAAATGGTGACCTCCCAGATGACAGGGATGAATTTTATTCCTATTACCCTTTGTTCCCAAAGTGCGTACAGGACGCCTGGTATAGGTAGGCGCTCAATAAATGTGAGTGAGTGAATGGTGGGGTTGATCTCTGCCTGACGGCTGAGGGGGCTCCCCACCTGCACCTTCCTGGAGCAACCTCTAGAGGGCAGTCTCACACCACATGTGGCTTTTCTACCCTCTGTCCAGTTGCCTTTATTACTTTAGGCAGTCTACATAGATGATGATGGATAGATAGGTAGGTAGTTAGATGCTACATAGATGATAGATAGTTGCGTGGATAGATATGGTCGGGTGGTCCAGATGGGCCCAGGAATTGACAAGCACTGGGATTTGGGACTCTAACCAGGCACTGCCGGCCCATACCTTAGACATAGGCTTAGGGCCTAGGGACTATGGTTGAAAGATGGAAAAAAGTTTTTGGTTTCAAAATGAACAAAGAAAATTGCAAAATGAAAATTCGTATTTAAATAAATGGCTATAAGACAAAAACGCCAACCAGTTAACTGCAGTTCCACTTGTACCTAGTTTATGTATAAATGACATTTCATGTGGCATGTGAGTGCATCTTAGTTTTTGTCATTATGTGGGCAGTCCTAAAGCATCGCGTGCCCTTGGTGCCCTTGAAAAGGCCCTGGGAGGGAGTAAGTGGAATGGAGTGTTACTTGGAAGCCCAGACTCCCCACCAGAGGGCTCAGGGTCCTTCTCTTTAGCTCAGCTACCCAATGAGTCTGAGGCTGAAGGCCCGCACACCCACATCTGTCTCCCCCCTTCCTGCTGGGGGCTCTGGAGCCATGCCTACCCAGGCCTGGTCAGTAACAAAGGCTGACCTCAGCCAACATCTTTCTTGGTCTCAAGGTAAGATGGCAGAGGGGTGGTTTAAGCTTCTCCACTGGGAAGATATTGAATAGGAAGAGGTTCTGTCCCCTGGGACTTCTGGCTCAGCAGGTAGAATGGGCAGGAGACAAGAACGGGACCAAGTGACTCTGAATTCAAGTCAGAACAAGTCAGGGGCTCTAAAGCACTAGGTAGGGACCCAGGAAGGCTTCTGGGAAGAGGCAGTATTTTGAGTTGGCTTTGACAGGTGAGTGTCACACAGGCAGTAGTTGGAACATCCTAAAAGAGCAGGAGAGAGTGGAGGGGAAACTAGATGGCATGTCCTTCAGGCTTCACAGAATTCATAGGGCAGTGGTGTCTCCAAGTCATACATGAAGGGGTGAAGTTCAGAGAGTTAATAATAATAGTAACCAAGGCCAATCATTGAGTGCTTACTTCCATCCAGACCCTGTGCTAAGCCCCTTACATATATTGTCTCATTTAATCCTCTCAACAATCCTAATGAGAGGTAGATGTTATTAGGTTCATTTTACAAATAGGGAAACTGAGGTTCAGAGAGGTTAAATAAGTTGTTGAAAGTTAGGATTCAAGGGCAAGGTTATCTGACTTCAAACCAAGTGCTCTTAATCACTACATCATGCCCTTTTTCAAAGTGGCCTGCCCAATTTTACAGGGCTATGAATTACATGGAAGGGTGGAACATTTATTGTTCCCAATCAATGTGTCAGACCCTGTTCTAAATGCTTTGAACATTTTAACTCATTTGCCACTCATAAATGGGGAAGCCAAGACCAAGAGAGGCTAAGTAACTTGCTAAAGGTTGCTGCCAGGCTGTCTGGTTCCAGAGTCTGGGCTCTTTACCACAAGCCTGCCTACTCTATGGGGTCATAAGGTATGGAGCTGGGGCAGTGACAAGCCCAGTGGGGTAGAGAATAAGAGGGAGGGATGTAGTGGTCTATGTGATGTGTGAGGGAGAACCCAGCCACAGGAGCTGATCACAGTGTTTTACTCTGCTGTTTCCTCAGTTGGAATTCAATGCTGAGTTCCTACCAAAACTACTGAGAGCATAATGCCTCCCCAGGTATCTTTTCCTTATGGCATTTTGTTGAAGTAATTTTATTTATTTTGTTTTATTATTATTAATTTTTTGCGGTACGCGGGCCTCTCACTGCTGTGGCCTCTCCCGTTGCGGAGCACAGGCTCCGGACGCGCAGTCTCAGCGGTCATGGCTCACGGGCCCAGCCGCTCTGCGGCATGTGGGATCCTCCCGGACCGGGGCACGAACCCGTGTCCCCTGCATCGGCAGGCTGACTCTCAACCACTGCACCACCAGGGAAGCCCTGTTGAAGTAATTTTTAATTAGCAAATACAGCTGCTCTGCAAAGAGGGGTTTATTTTCCGCTTGTGACCAGAGCTCCTGGTCTGTTGGAGCTTTCCTGAATGGCTCACAGTCCTCCAGTTAGGCTGAGGAACCACTTTGTTACGAAGGATATTAACAAGATGGGGCCATACAAGGGAAAGGCTGGTGTGGATGTGGTCAGAGATTGAATTAGGAGATGGAATGGAAAGCTTCCATGGCCCTGGTCCCTAATATGACTCTATTCAGGGTCTTTGGGACCAGTTCTAGTCCCAAAGGTGAGACTAGATCGTTTCCCCTTCTTGCCTGCCTCAAGGGGAAATATTGTGGACAGGTATATATGCAGGTGGAACGATCCCATTTGGGGAAAGGAAAATTGTAGGGAGATACAGAGCATTAATAATTAATTAAGCACATGGGCCCTGAAGTTGGGACTGTCTGAATTCAAATCCCTACTCTGTTATTGTATGATGTTGGGTAATTTACTCAACCTAAGTCTTGGTGCCCCATCTGTAAAATGGGTATATTAATGATACCTTTGATCATTAACTGTTTATACAGTAATGATTAATGGCTTTTTGTGGGAATTAAAATGACCAAGTACAAAGTGCTTAATACAATGCTTGTCATACAAACATTCAATGCCTATTATTTTATTCAAATTAAATGGGGGACAACAACAAAAACAATTCTATTGTTCAGAATATGTTAACAGGTACTGAAGTTGGCTGTAGAAAGAATTTCCTAACAACAAAGGGTGTGAAGCCTAAGAAAATTGTGAAAGCCCCTCCTCAGTTTCTTTCCAAGAGTGGATCTCAACTCAGGGGTGGTCATTTCTGGAGGCAGGGCCTGGGGATGCCCTGGTGATGGGCAGGTCTGTGTGGCTTCCTGAATCCATGACAACTGATAAACAGACACTCTGTATGGCATTGCCTGGGGTTTACAACCAGGAGAAGGAGCGCCTGCATTGCCAAGATGCCCTTTATAGCTGTTTCCTGAACCTGAGTAAATTTCTGTTTAAAAAGTACCTCCTGGGCCCCTACTTAAGTCTCCTTACTGCTTAACATTAGCAGTTGCTTCCCTTTGGCTGAGTGAGAGCTGAGCTGCAAAAACTCCGGGAAGGAAGAAAGGAAGGAAGGGATAGTGGGTTGGGTGGGGTGGCAGGGATGGGTCCTCCATAATGGGGGATGGGCCTGAATCCGAGCCTGGATGTCCCTAGGGCCTCTTTAAGAGAATTTGTCCTGACTTGAAGGTAGCTGGAAAGCCCGACTACTGGCAAAGGAAGAGTTACTAAGCATCAGCTGAAGGGATGGCGAGTGGTGAGTGGGGCCCTGGCCAAGCAGTTTTTATCTTCGGGAAAGTTTCAGAGTCATTGTCACTTGCAGGGGATTTCCTGGACTATGAACTTTATTGCAGAGGGCAGAATGGGTGGACGAGAGGAAGTTGGCCTCAGGCGCCACACCCACCCCACCCATTGCCCCACAGCAGGATTCTGTGTTACAAACCTAAACCCCGATCCAGCTTGGCCTCCTGCAGCAGTGCCACCCTCGTCCAGTCCTCATCCTCACTAAGCCCTGGCTCCCTCCTCTATAAAAGGGGATGACAAGAGCGCTTAACTGGTAGCAAACACTCAATGTATCTTGGATTTAAATAATATGTGATGACTCCTGAGGTCAAAGATTTGCACTGAGGGGAAGGAACAGAGAAGAGAGTCTGTCCCTTTTCTTGGGAGCTGATTAGAGGAACAAGCCAGGCATAAATCAAAAGAAATGCAATTGGAAAATGCCTTTTCCAGCCAGTGGTGGGGAGCAAAACACAAACATTGGAAAGAATTTCTAGTTACTCTCTGCAGTATATTTTGTCACACCTTTGCGTTGGTTTTCTCAGCCCTGTCTATCTCGAGATGCTGTTCAAATAAAAGTGTGTCCTCTGGGCTCCCACACACTGACAGCAGGAAGCAGCAGTCAGGAAGCACATGGTGGCGAGCCGGACATTTGGTCAGAATGTGTTCTGGGCCGCCTGGCAGATTCTGGGGAATTGACTTGGGGAATCGACCATTTCACTACAAAAGCACAGAGGGGATGGCAGGGACTAGATTGTGCTGGCTGAAGACTAGGCAGGGGTCACCGAATTCAACAGGAGGCAACAAGCGTCTACCAGGCACCTGTGTGTTCAGTAATCAGAGAAGGCTTCCAGGTGGAGGGGGCTTCTTCTTGTAACTGGCGGGAGATTATTGGCTCAGGCAAAGGGTATAGGATTCAAAAAGGAGAGGAGGATCAACACCAAGAAGCAGTAAGGTGGAGAAAACACCTCTGCCTTGGGGGCTTGTAGAGAGACCAGGTGGTATCAGAGGTATCGGGGCAGTGAACAACACCCCAGGGAGCAGATGTTGAGAAAGGATTAGCCTCTGACAACGGATGTGAAATACTGACCCAGAGAAAAGTGCCTGGTGTTTGTCCAGGCCAGACCAGTGCAGCAGCTTCTGCGGGAGGAGGTGCAGGAAGATGGCCCAGGTTGGGAGGCCGAGGCTCCTGCAGCTCGCCCTGGGGGAGCCTCACCAAGGTCCAGAACTCAGTCTCCCTACCTGGAGACAGATCCTCCAGGAGGATTTAGAGAAGGATCCTTATGTTTGAAATCAAGGCAGGTGGCTATGCACACACAGGAGCACACACGTATAAATAAATTTTTTTTTTAAGGTCACCTATGCATAGAAAGAACTGGATGGAAATGTTAATAGTGATTGCTTGATGGAACTATATTTCTTTTATTTCTATTTCATGCATTTCAAATGTTCTTTAATGAGCAAATACTGGTTTTTAAAGAGAGAAAAGAAGCGCATCTGCCTGTCAACGTTTAGTTCCTGAAATCAAAGGTTTCTTTCTAGCCCTGCTGATATAGCTAAAACTGACTAAATTACTTAGGCCTCCATCACCTTATACTTCACTTGCACGTCTTCTTTCCATATGTTTTTCTTTTCCTTTGTTAATGATTCCTTTGCACCTAATTTACCTGCTAGTATTTGACACTATTGAACTCATTTTCTGAAGCTGTTTCACCCCTCGGCTTTCAGGTGGCAGCTTTCTTCTGCTTCTTGGATGGCTACCTAGCCCCGAAAGTTGATGTTATTCAGGGCCTGTCCTCAACTGACCCTCCACGTTAGCACACTCATTCCCATGGCTGCAGCTACACTGCCCTGTGTCAGTAACAACTTGCAGCTCCAACCCATCTTCTTATTTGGCTGCATCAGGTATTAATTGTGGCACACAGGCTTTTCTCCAGTTGTGGCGCACGAGCTTGGTTGTCCCGTGGCATGTGGGATCTTAGTTCCCCCACCAGGGGTCGAACCCACGTCCCCTGCATTGGAAGGCGGATTCTTAACCACTGGACCACCAGGGAAGTCCCCCAGCCCATCTTCTTGCAGAAACATTTCTCCAATCATCTACTGTCTATTCCTGCAAGTTCCTCAGATTCAATATGCTTAAAACTTAAACTCTCTGCCTGAGAGCAACTCTCCCTTCTGTATCATCTATCTTGGTGGTCTGGGTCAGAATCGTAGTTATCATCTATTCTTCCCTACCTCTCTGTAGCAGGTTGAAAAGAGATGTCCATGTCTTATAATTACTACCTTATATGGATAAAGTATACTGCCTTATAAGAAGAAAGATGTGATTAAGGATCCTGAGAGGCGCTTATCTTGGATTATCTAGGTGGGTACTAAATCCAATGAGGATTGCCCTTAAGAGACACTTGGAGGAGGAGACACACTGAGAAGAGGAGGTATTGTGACCACGGAGGCAGAGACTGGCATGACGCTGCAAGCCAAGGGATGCCAACAGCCACTCAAAGGACGGACTGTCCCCTCCAGCCTCGGGAGGGAGTGTGGTCCTGCCAACACCTTGGTTTTGAACTTCTAAGAGCCTCCAGAATCTGCCCCTGTGAAAGAATAACTTTCTGTTGCTTTAAGGCACCCAGTTAGTGTTGTTATGGAAATTAATATAACCTCATTCTTTGGCACCTAATTGATCACAAAAGTCCTGTTGACTTCAACTCCTAAATAGCTCTGGTTTTCCCTCCCTTCTGCATCTCCACTGTCTGGTCCAGGCCCTCCTGAGCTCTCTTGAACCACTGTAGTGGTCTCCTAACTGGTCTCCCTTCCTCCCGGCTTCCCCTGATTATTATCCCTACACCCAATCCATTCTCCACAGTGCTTCCACAACCTAGAACCACAGGGATCATTCTAGAATATGTTTGACTACATCACTCCCCTATTATAAGACCTCAAAAGCTCTCTATTGCCTTTAATAGGACCAAGTCCAGATTATTCCTCAGGACGGTATACAAGGCCTTTCCCAGGCTGGATTTAACCTTTCCAGCCTCCTCCTTTCTCACTCTGCCCCACTGGGAACGCCGTGCTCTCATCACACGGATTGTTGCAATCTCCTTGTCATGACCTGCTTTTTGAAGCTCCTGCTCTTTTTTAGAAAATAAAACTTTACTTTTGTGGTAATTGTAGATTCATGTACAATTTTAAGAAATAATAGAGAGATCACATGCACCTTTTTTTTTGTTTGTTTTTGTTTTGCGGTACACGGGCCTCTCACTGTTGTGGCCTCTCCCGTTGCGGAGCACAGGCTCCGGACGCGCAGGCTCAGCAGCCATGGCTCATGGGCCCAGCCGCTCCGCGGCATGTGGGATCCTCCCGGACCGGGGCACGAACCCATGTCCCCTGCATCGGCAGGCGGACTCTCAACCACTGCGCCACCAGGGAAACCCTCACATGCACCTTTTAATGCAGCTTCCCTCAGTGGCAACATCTTGCAAAACCTTAGTACAATATCACAACCAGGATATCAACGTTGATGCAATTCACCTACCTTATTCAATTTCCCATTTTTCTGGTTCTCATTACATAGTTGGTTCAATGCATTTTTATCACATGTAGGTTTGTGGGTCCACCACCAGAGTCAAGATACAGCACGAGGACCCCTTCCTCACATAGCCCTCACACCCCAACCTCCCTTCTACCTAACCCCCAGCATCAGTAGCCTAGTCTCCATTTCTATAATTTTGAAATTTCAAGAGTGTTAAATGAACAGAATATATAGTATGTAATTTAAAATGCTTTCAAATTTAGCTTAATTCTGTGGAGATGTCAGTCAAGTTATTGCATGTGCCAGGTTTGCTCCTTTTTATTGCTCGGTAGTATTCCATCCTTTGTCTTTTAAAAAAAATTTATTTATTTATTTGGCTGTGCCTGGTTCTTAGCTGTGGCACGCGGGATCTTCGCTGCCGTGTGCGGGACCTTCGTTGTGGCATGCGGGGATTTTAGCTGTGGCATACGGGCTCTTTTAGTTGCAGCATGCAGGTTCTAGTTCCCTGACCAGGGATCGAACCTGGGCCCCCTGCACTGGGAGTGCAGAGTCTTAACCACTGGACCACCACGGAAGTCCCCATCCTGCGCTCTATTATGGCATCCTCCCCAGTTTTCTCCACCTAAAGGCCACTCATCCTTTAATCAGATTTGAATCCCATCCTCCCACCCGCAGCATTTGTTATAAATTATTGCAATTATCTGTTGCACGCTCAGCTCAGACCATCTTCTCTGGTACTCTCCTCTCCCCATGCACCTCCCTTCCCATCCCTGCAGTGACTCAGAGCTGCCAGGTTGGTGCAGGGTGACCGCACATTCTGGCCACAGTTGACTGAACAAGGAGTGAGTGCATTGGTTCACCCTAGCAGGGCCAAACAAGTCCCTCCCTCAGGGAATCTAGAGTTGGACTGAGATTCCCATCCTTTCCTTTCACAACTCTTTTTTTTAAAGCAGAGTAGCCTAAAAACTCAGATAAGCAGCAACCAGTTTCCATCATGCAGTCTGGGAGGCAGAGAATCAGACTGCAGTGAAAGAGGTTTGACTCAGAGGCAGAGAAGCAGGGTAACAAATGGCAAGGGATGATGTCTCTGTGTCACCTGGCACTCTAGCCCTGAGGGCTGGGAATCTTAAGCCTGGGGCTCTGAGACACTCCTATATCCTTAAAACTGACACCCTTCGCCACCCTCCCTCCTGTCCCTTTTGAGCTCAAATGAGCTTGTTAGATGTGGTTCAACTGACTGGAGTGTCTTTCAGGACAGAAACTTGTTTCTTTTTATATGCTAGTACTTTTGCTTCAAAGTTCTTTGCATTCTGGAGCGGCTTCTCTCTCCCCCTTTGTAGAGACCCTCAGGATACCCTCCCCATTTTGGTCTGCCATTTTTGTCCCTCAACCTCTTCCAAAGCACACTCATATAAGACATCATTAACTTGGGCTTTGCTCACATCTTAATTAACACTCAGGTCCCATAGCCCTCATGTCTTCAGTTTGCGAGATGATGTCCCTTATCTTTGCGTCCTTAAATTGGGCAGTTAATCTCATTTCCCCAACAGATTAGGAGACCCCTGAAACCTGAGAATCTCTCCCCCAGCAGTTCGAGGGCTCCCAGAGGGCAGACAGAATGTCTTCATTAATCTTGCAGATCCCTCGAGGGAAGAACTTTTCTATTAAAAAAAAAAAAATCCTGGCCCTGTATTAGCTCTGCACACTGTGGGTGCTCACTAAATGTTGACTGACTGGGTAAACGACAGACTTAGTTCCCCAGAGTGTCATATTCTTTCTTTCCACAGGGAGAAAGTAATAACACTAGGCAGAGCAGGCTGGATCCCTTCATATGATTACCTGGGATTTGTGGGCTGGTGACTCTTTACCCCAACTTTATTGGGTCCATTCATCTCCACAAAATAGATATTCCCAGAGACCACCAATGCTGCTGACCAGATGGTAGGCTACCATTAATTGGCCTGACGCTACTAATCACAACTGAAGCGCTGCCTCCAGCCCAAGAGAGGGGGAGAACCCAACACTGCTGAGGCAGGGGTTGTACTGACAAGTGTGATTTAACCAAGGTCAACAGTGCTGAACCTGCTCTGTATCTGTATTTAACACATCCTAGGGACTTCCCTGGCGGTCTGGTGGTGAAGACTGCACGCTCTCCATGCAGGGGGCACAGGTTTGATCCCTGGTTGGGGAATTAAGATCCCGCATGCCACATGGCATGGCCAAAAAAAAAAAAAAAAAAGACATCCTTTTAACCTTTTAAAAACATACCAACTTGAGATATAACTCACATAGCACACAATTCACCTGTTAAGTGTATAATTCAGTGGTATTTAGTATATTCACACAGTTGTGCAACCATCTCTGTAATAAATTTTAGAACATTTTCTCTACCCCAGAAAGAATCTCCACACCCATTAGCAGTCATTCTCCATTTCCCCCAACACCCAGCCCTAGGAAAATACTAATCTATTTTATTTCCATAGAATATTTTCTTATTTTGGACATTTCATATAAATGGAATCATACAGTATGTGATCTTCTGTGACTAGCTTCTTTCACAGCATGTTTTCAAGGTTCGTCCATGTTGTGACATCTCAGTACTTCGTTCCTTTTTATTGCCAAATAATATCCCGTTGTATGGCTATATCATATTTACCCACTCATCAACTGACGGACATTTGGGTTGTTTCCACTTTTAGCAGGTTATTTCTCCACGTTTCATCTTATTCATCTATAAAAATGGGAGTTAATAGCTGTTTCAGGGACTTCCCTGGTGGCGCAGTGGTTAAGAATCTGCCCGCCAATGCAGGGGACACGGGTTTGATTCCTGGTCTGGGAAGATTCCACATGTTGTGGAGCAACTAAGCCTGTGAGCCACAGCTACTGAGCCCACGTGCCACAACTACTGAAGCCCGCACGCCTAGAGCCCGTGCTCCACAACAAGAGAAGCCACCTCAATGAGAAGCCCGCGCACCGCAACTAGAGTAAGCCCGCCCGCGTAGCAAAGAAGACCCAATGCAGCCAAAAATAATTAATAAATTTTAAAAAAGCTCTCTGTTTCAAAGGGTTACTGAAAGTATACATGGACTATATGAAATGTATTCTAAACTATAAAGCACTACATGCTTATAAAGCCATTATTTTAATATTTATATGAGATCAATTAAGGAGATCTCAGTGTAATTTCCCCGAGCTTGTGGCCTGTTGTTGGTTAACTCAGGAGAATTAGGTGCTATCTCTTCAGGTTTGATCTCTATGTTATGCTGAGTCCATTTTGCTTTTTTCCCTAGGTAATGGACGGCATCTTTTTGCCACAGCCTACCATCTCATTAGCATTTGTTGCTAGGAGACCAGGTTAGAGAGTGCTTAGCTCAGTGCAGTCCACAGCCACTGTAGAAAATCACTCGAATCCCAGGATCATATTTAAACATCAAGGCAGTTCCATTTCATCCCAATTTTTAGCAAGATAAGGCAAAAGGGCTGAAGCTACAGGTGTTCTTAGGGGTCTAAGTTTACCAAATATCTTGCCAACTCTCCCTTCTCTGATTTTAGGTTAGCTTTCCTTCACCACTCACACTCATGTATGCCAGGGTGACTTTTTTCCCCACTGCTTAGTGAGTGTGCTAAGGTAACGCAAAAACATTTTAATATTAGAAAAGAGAAAATGAACTAGGAAGGAAAACTTGTTGCCATAATAAGTACACAGATTCTCAAATCCATTTTGCTCCCACAAGCTGTTATTTCTTGCAGGAATTTTCCAGCTTTAAAAATCTGTGGGTGTAAGAGGTATAGACGGGAAAGGCTGGGGTGATGATTGGATTATGTAAGAATGACTGTTTCCTTTACCACTAGTAGATGCCTGGAGCGTAATTTCCCCTTCAAAGCCTTGGTAAGAGCAGCTGGGGATAATGAACAGTGGTTAAAGATGCTTTGTTTTACATCCAGCAAAAAGGATGATTAACACCTCAACTGCTTTTTTGTACCAAGCCTGTGGAAGGGCTCCTGCTGCTGTTGATAATCACGGTAACCCTCAGGGTAGCAGGGGCAAAGGGGTGGGTGATTCACCAGAAAATGGTATTCGCTGATTTGGGTTATGTGCACCACTGCTCCTCTCCATTCGTGTGCTTAATTAAGAGCTGACTAGTATAAAATAAATGAAACTGCAATTCTTCACTGGAACTATCTGGGGAGCAACAGAAATTTTGCAGGAAGGGTATCTGCCAGAAAAACTGTGTTACTCTCTCCCCGTTATATTTCTATTCATTCATTCATTAATTTTTTTGGCTGCGTTGGGTCTTCGTTGCTGCGCGTGGGCTTTCTCTAGTTGCGGTGAGCGGGGGCTACTCTTCGTTGCGGTGCGCAGGCTTCTCATTGCCGTGGCTTCTCTTGTTGTGGAGCTCTAGGCGCGCAGGCTTCAGTAGTTGCGGCACGTGGGCTCAGTAGTTGTGGCACACGGGCTTAGTTGCTCCGGGGCATGTGGGAACTCCCTGGACAAGGGATCCAACCCTTGTCCCCTGCACTGGCAGGCGGATTCTTAACCACTGCGCCACCAGGGAAGTCCTATATTTCTATTCTAAACTTTGTCTTAATGTCACATCTGATTCTTACAGGGCAAAGGCTTATGAGTCCAAGAGACATCATATCGAAATGGTGATACGGGAGAAGCAGTGGGAGTATAGTCTCATCTTCATTTTATCAAAGGAGAAATAAAGGTGAGGAGCTGTGACTAGGACAATACAGTTAGTCTAAGGCCTAACTTAGTCACGTCAGGGAAAACCACAGAAGGAATGCAGAGCTATAATTGGCTCAACCTGATGCACAGCATCATGTTTCACATCATTCAAAAGTTTCTGTAAAAGTCTCTACAGTGACCAGCTGGCTGACGGCCTGGGAGTCATTTCCATTTGTTCAGTCCCTGGGGTGGAGAAAATGGAATTGCTTCTTATAGTTCAATTAGGCAGATCTGGATGGAGGGAACTGAAGTTAGTTCACAAAAGGTGCCCAAATCCACACCCTTTCAAAAATGCACAGAAAATTAGAACAAGAAAGTCAGGGCTCCAGATTTCTCAAACTAATGCTTCGTCACCTCCCTCTCCACCTCAAGATAATGGCCAGGACACTCTTTTGTTGACTAGTTAAGACAGGTGAAGAGAAATCCTTGGTGGAGTCTATAATTCCGACAATCCTTTTGATTATACTTTCCCCACAAGCTTAAAAAAAAAAAAACATGAACTCAAGGTTTATTTTAAATTACCAAAGTCCCTGAATAGAGGACTAGTTTATTTTTAGTATTAAAGCGATTAACAATAGTTCTTATTCTAACTTATCCATATTCAAACTCACCTGCTCAGAAAGTTGCAAACCCATACAGTTTCTAACAAGTCCCACTAACCATTAAGAAAGGACTTACAACAATAATAGTTATGTGCACAGGAAAAAACCAGAGTAGAAAATGCCAGTCAGAGGTATCCAGAGAGAAAGCCTTTCTGTGAGTGAAATATTTCATGTCCATTGTTCAGGAATGCTTCCGTCGGGAGCTGGGAAATCAAGATGAGAAAACTTTGGTATCCAAATTGGATATCTGGGTTCTCTGCCATGCCTTTTTTGACTATTCTAAATTAGTTGGAGAAGGAGGCCTGAGGAGGAGGTAGAAATTCTCAACCTCTGATCAGTCACCAGCCCCAGGGTTAGGACTGAGGACTGAGTACAAACACACTCAAGGCCTGACATTGAATGGCAGTGGGACAACCTGGAAAACTACTCACTTAGTACTCGAGTCAGGCCTCCTGTGAACAGCCAGGTCAGCTCCAACCCAGGGCCTTTATGCTGGAGACCCTCGCAAGAATGGGCATTTTAGTTGAGAGGCTGACACAGCTGGAGCTTTGTGACTTAAAAGGTACTAAAACCCACAAGGATGGAAGTAACAGCCCTTAACACTATGCTTCAGATAATCGACATGACTCCACCTATAGGGCAGCAGGACTAAGTAAATCCCTAATGATTCAGGTTAGGCAGGATCTTGGGTCATAACTCATAGTAGAAGCTTCTACTCTATAAAATCCATGGACAGTATAGATCCAGGAGGCCGGGACACTTAGAGAGTGTGGCACAACACATGGTCTTCAAAGATCTGCTTCTCTTTTGCTGGGAAGGCCTTGTCACAAATTGGACAATTCAAACTAAGGGGCTGCATGTGCTGCTCCAAGGTGTGATCAAACAAGTCATCAGGAAAGTCTGATTTGCAGGTGGGGCATTTCTTGATGGAGAGCTGGGAGGAAAAGCAAAGAGGTCAGTCCGAATGTAAGCTATATGCGGCAGAGACTGTGTCTGACTTTCTACTATATCCTCAGCACCTAGCATCATGCTTGGCAGATGGTAGGTGATCAAGAAATAGAGGATGAATGAACAAATTCACATTTGGAGCTACTCACTGGGGCATTCTCTAACCCCAGGATTGAAAGGATGTAATACTGCCTGGAAGGGGCACTGGACATACCTTGTTTGGCTACCTGCCTGGTTCATATCTCCTCCCTAGTCCTTCTACCAAACTCAATTCACAGGTGAAAAATCTTCAGCGGAACACTGATGGATGAACTGTGTTTTCTTCTCCCCGCCCTAACAGGCTCTCTCAGCTTTCGGCACTGACCAAATTGACCCTGCTGACTTGGATTATCACAGCGAACCAGTCTCCCTACGGTTCTTCCGTGAACTGGATGGAGCAGGAAGGGAAATCTTCTCAAAGATTTGCTGTGGGCAATCTCAGGAATCAAATACTTACCAGGCTGGGGGCAGGACTTTCTTGGATACCTGAAGGTAATAAAAAAGACTGCACTCAATGAAATGCATCCTTAGAATACATTCTCCAGCTGTGTTCTAGCAGCTGTTTTTTGTAACCCTCATTGTTCCCCTTCTGATTCTTTAGCTCTCATATATACCATCTACTTTGATAGAGGGGATCTAGGTCAAGGATAGTGGGAAAAGAGGAAAAAATAATGAAGTGGCATTTTCAGTAGCCATTATATAATCAGAAAAAAACAATAAACCTATTTTCAGTGTGGAGAAAATGAGATTTTAATGAAAACAGTAACAATTTAACACGGAAATAGTCTGAGAATAGATTTTAAGACCAAATCCACACAGTCATTTTTTAAATGAAATGTTTAAAAATATACTTTTAAGGAAAAATAAACTTGTACCCCTGCCTGTTGCAAAGATCAGATTGTGACTGTTAAGAGAACAGGACTGGGCTTCCCTGGTGGCGCAGTGGTTGAGAGTCCACCTGCCGATGCAGGTGACACAGGTTCGTGCCCCGGTCTGGGAAGATCCCACATGCCACTAAGCGGCTGGGCCCCTGAGCCATGGCCGCTGAGCCTGCGCGTCCGGAGCCTGTGCTCCGCAACGGGAGAGGCCACGACAGTAAGAGGCCCGTGTACCGCAAAAAAAAAAAAAAGAGAAGAGGACTGCTTTAAACTGTCGCAAAAAAGCAAATGAGGTCTCATATCGCTTTGGAGACAAAAAAGGAGGAAAGTTCCCTGTTTGGCAAAGACATCTGACCCCGGGTCCTTCAATGACAAGACTGGTTGTCACCCCACTTCCTGTCCTCCAAACCACTCAGGAGTCTCTGTTGAGCACATCCCTGCTACCCTTGGTCAGGCCACGGGGGTGGCTGCCTAACAGCCCATCCTGGGTGGCACAGTCCGCCTCTCGTGCTTCCACTTCCAAATCTTAATTAGCCTCCTCAGCTTTAGATGTATATATCTTCTACACAGAGACATTTCTCTGACTCATATATTTGGAATATAGCCACGGGACTCAATTTGTGTCTGCTGCCTCTAGGCGAATGATCTATTTGTGTCTTCTAGATTCAGATTTATTTCTCAATTAACACTTCTTGCCTGGCAGTCTTTCTGTTGGGTACTCAGCTTCTGCCCAACAAGTCTTAACAATGAGGCTGGTCTTAATTAGCATTTCAGATAAAAAGAAAATTTATTGGAGGAAAGGGATGCAAGCAGGGGCCTCCACCTCGAATGGCAAAGTTGTCTTACCAGAATATGGGTTTCCATAGACAAGTCCTGGGTTTGGTCTCGCACCTCCTTGATTCGAAGCAGGCGCTTGATACGGCAAAGAGTCATAATTCAGACCCATGTAACTCAGCAGTGTGCTGTTCTCCATCTTCAAAAGCTAAGGATAGAGTATTTAAAGAGACATGTTAAAAGCCAACAACAAATGGCCACAAGGAACTGGCCAGGGATGCCCATTACAGGTAGTTCTCAATTAACAGTGTGGCACTGGAGAAGCCCAAGAAATGATAAACCATAATCCTTCAAAAGGGGAAGCAGCAGCCTCAGTATTCCAAAGATCTGAGTTCTTAATATCTGAATTTAAATATGTATTGAATTTTGTTTAGAATGAATGCAAAAAGGAATTTTAAACCTTTAAATACACACCAACTGAAGGGGGTACAGAAGTTTTATGGATATGTGAGGGTGGTGGGAGCTATATTAAGATTGAAATTGTTACACATTATTGAGAGCAGAATGCTTTTTAGTCTCCTTCCTAGAACAATTTTCTTACATAGTGTGAATATTCATCTGATATAATTTTCCCTCTTCATGTTTTATCCCATTAAATGGATATGCCAACAGAGAGTGAGAGGGAGGAAAAAAGAGAGGGAGGGAATGCGAGAGAGAGAAAGAATGTAAGAGATCAAGCCACAAGGGGGACAGGCAGCGTTTAAAGTTCTTAGAAAAAAGAAAATCAGTAAATTTCCTCTTAACATCTTCAGAGGGTTTTACTACAGTTCCTAACAAAGCTCCAAATATCAGATCTTTCTCTTCTTGCTGCAAGTTGTGTGCATTCTTCCTCCCCATCCGCTGCACACCCTTCCCCCACCCCCAGCCCACACCATCGACTATTTCAAAGTCAAAGTACCGCTAACTAAATCAAGAGGATGAGAATGACAGGACCAGAAACAGACCCCAAAGTCTTTCTGCAAAATTGAAACACATTGGCATAAATGATATAATCAAAGGTAGAAATGATCACTTGAAGGCACAGCCCAGAAGGTTATGGAGAGGGTAGAGATGGAGAATGGCTGGAGGTGCAGATCGGAGGAGCAGCCAGAATGCATGGACACCTGCTCTTTGATGCCAGCAAGCACGTGAGAATGACTTCAAGTTCAACCTTATTTGCTGCCATCATCCTCAATCAATCAATAATAATGTGTTAGCATACAGCAGAAAATAAATACTGGTTGGATGAAAGAATGAACTGATGAATGAATGAATGCATGGTATTTATTTGGGGCCTACCATGGGTCCAGCACTGGTACAGACCACCACTTCTCCTGGTTTGGCAGCAGAGAAAAAGAAAAAAGTTGTGCTGAAGGAAAAGGGTCCCTCAGCTAGCACAAAAATGATGTAGGATATTACTCCCCAAAGACAATACTTAGAATAGCTGTGGAGTTAAAAGCAAAAATAATAAGTTAGATCTTCATCAAGGCTGTTCCTTTCAAGGTCACTACTGCCATGCCAAACAAGCTTCAGTTACAGAACAAAGAATGGGTTTTGCGGTAGATTAGGAAACCAGATGAAATGTACCCTTTGTTTGGGAGCAACTGTCTCATCCAATGTCCCAGAAAGGGCTCTTTTGTTTAACTTTTTATGTTATCATCACATCTCTGGGTCACCCTGCTCCTTCCCTTAAAAAGTCTTTTACACACTTACACCATTTTCTTCTTCCATTCTCTCTTTCTCTTTCTGCAGAACGTTATACATAATCTTGTTCTCACTCAGTCTTTTTGACAGGTCAAAGTTCTGGTCCTGTCAAAAAAAAAATTAGGATTAGGACCACCTATTGCAGTCTGGATCCAAGGTGGGGTAAAACAAGATCAAAGAGGATCTGGCTGTCCAAAGTGGTGGGACTGAGGTGGTGGAGAAGGAAATGGGGGTAGGGAGGAGTGGTACCATGGAGGTGATGCTGACTTACAGAAAAATGACTTAACAAAATGCCTGAAGGCTTGGGCTGGCATCAAGATGCCAGTTTCGTTTGGTTTAGCTGGGAGTAAGTGACCAAAGAGAGAAAAAGTTAGCTTGGGGGAAACCTCAAGACTGGCTTAACAGAATTAGGGATAAACTGAGCTTTTTTTAAACCCCACGCAACCATGGAAACAATCATCATCTTTGTCTTGAATAAACATCTCACCCAACACAGCGTGAAGCACTTAGTTAGGCTGGTGTGACTCCCTCCCAGTGTGAAGATAGGCATATGGACTCAAGTTACACTGAGGAAGAAGGAACCCTGGAAGGCATTTATCCAAGGCTAAAAGGAACCCAGACTGCGGTCCTGGGCTTCCCAGTACGATGGGTTCACCTGACTAGTTTCATGGAGCCAAAACTCATAGGCATGCTTCAGCGCTTCCCGACACCTGCCTATATACACACACATGCGAATACCTCACAAAAACACTTTAAGCTAATCCTACCAGTTGTGGGGTTTTTTTTTCAAGATTTTTTATTTGAATGCTGTGCACTTCTAGCCGACCCTGAGGTAGTAATGCGAAAGGGGGCTACCCGATGACAGTGCTGACTGCAGGCCCCTGGTTCCCCACCCCCACTGGCTCCTGCTGGCTCTTCTGGTCCTGGTTCACTTCCTCAAAAGGCAGAAATAAGAAAGCACTATCTGAGTCTGTACAGAAACCTGCTCAATGGTTATAAAAACCTTCCCTGAGGGCTTCCCTGGTGGCGCAGTGGTTGAGAGTCCGCCTGCTGATGCAGGGGACACGGGTTCGTGCCCTGGTCCGGGAAGATCCCACATGCCGCAGAGCGGCTGGGCCCGTGAGCCATGGCCGCTGAGCCTGCGCGTCCGGAGCCTGTGCTCCGCAACGGGAGAGGCCACAACAGTGAGAGGCCTGCGTACTGCAAAAAAAAAAAAAACCTTCCCTGAGACCCATGGCTGAGCTGGGGCCTCTATTTCTGGGGATCTCCAGGCTGGTTTCTGGCCCCATATTCCATCCCTCTTTTTGGCAGAGGGTGTATTCTCCTTAACAAGGGTGTACAATCCTCTGGGCTTGGTCCAGGAGCCACAAACCTTCACACCCTTTGCTTCCTGGGCCCCTCATCTCTGTCACCTACCCGTGCGGCAGCCCTGAGTTGCCTGATCTGTTTGTGGAGCCGCTGACACTCTTTGTACTTCTCTAAGAAACAGGCTTTCCCGGCCTCTACCTTTGCCTTTAGGCGTTCCACCTCTTGTACTAGCTGCTCCTCCACTGCTGTTTTCTTGTTCTTAGGCTCCTGAAGCCTAAGATACATAGTCGTCAGAGTTAGGGGACTTTTGGATGCATGAGGAATAAAGAATTGCTGTCAGACAGCTGGGGAGCCCCTGGATCTTTCAAAGTATTCCATGAAAACCAAGGAGGTTCAAACCTTTGAATGGCTGTAGATTATTTAAAGCAGATTTCTTTGTTACATCAGAGGTCACAAACTCAGAAGTGCCAATAGGGGCCTGGCAAGTAATGGAACTGAATGAAGGAGTGGGATGTAACAAAACAGTGAGGACGGCAGCCACATGGGGAACGCATGACCCATCTAAGGGGTCAGCAGCTCCAGCTCCAGATACTGCTACTGGGCGGGAGTGTCGGCTCATATGTTGCCAGAGCCTCTGATTTTTCAAGAAGCTGGAAATACAAATTTCTTTTAACGGGAAATGTTCCCATTTTTAAGTGCTGTTCACCAAATCAGTTTTTTAAAAAACACCATCTAGAACAATAAAACATTCCTGTGAGCTATACTTAATCTGTGAGTTGAAGATTTTCAAACTTTGTTGCATCTATTCTTTATTATATAAGCTAAAATACGCAGTATCTTATATACAGTAGGTACTCAATGATCAATTAGATAATGATTGAATGAATGAATGATGCATAGAGGATATGAGTTACATTCCCAATAACTGGATATTCTCCACACATCAGGAGTTCTCATGTCCTTACAACAGTTCAGAAAATGGAGCTTCTAGGCACCTGTGATCACCATGAGGCCTTGTTTCCAACAATATATTATAGGAAATTATTAGTCAATTAGGCTTTCATTACTATATTACATAGCTCAGAACAATTTATAATTATGATAATCGCTAACATTATATTAATTATAACAAAATTTGTTTGACTACTATAATATCTTCTAATTGTAGAGCTCATTTGACAATCATTAATTTGTCTGCCCCGACAAAAACTCTTTAAGAAGGGGGTAGGGGTTATTCTGTGTGATTCCTAGCCCAAGGCTCTATTTACTACAATCTCTCGTGAAGTTTAACTTCCAATATTCCTTTTCACTCGTCACATATTAGAAATGCCCACCTCTCCTCAACAGTCTATAAATGGCAGATTCTCTGTCCCTTTGGGTAGAGAGAAGAAAGTCCAGAGGTAAATGCTATTCTAATCTGTGTCATTTATCCTGTCCATCCCCTGAAAATAGGCTCTATCCCTTCCTTTCTTTAGGCTCCCTCCCACATAGCCATCCAAAGACAGACATGCCGTTAACTCCTGTTCTTTCTTCGCTGCAGTAGTTTCTTTCTGCTTCATCTCCTCCACTGTCCGTTCGAGCTCCTTCCGGTGTTCCCTCTGCACAAAAACAGATTTCAGTACCACTGCTGGGAAAACACACGCACACGCACACGTGCGCACGCACTGGGGAAAGGCCTGCTAAGCTAATGAGCGAGCAGGGTGCAGAGAGAAAAGCAAGTCTTCTCTTGTAAGTTTCTGAGAAAAGCCGTTAGATACCTCATTTCAGATGGCTTCCCTGAGAACTTTCCCGCAGCCAGTGACACCCAGGTATATGATAGAGCAAAGAAAGAACAATGTATATATTTTTTCACAAATGCCTAAAAATATTTTGTTCCATGACTCTACCTGTTCAGTTAAGCTGAGAAAGAGCTGGCTGTTTTCCTTTTTCAGGTCCTCCAACTGCTCTGCTTTATCTCGGACTCCCTGAACAAGCTTCTCTATTTCTTTCTCTTGAGTTGACAGCTGGGCCTAAAGCAAAAATAGTGAATGTAACCAAAATAAAAAAGAAGGAAAACTAAACAGGAACAATGCTTTTAAATGTGCAGTAACATAAAGAGATGTGTGTCCCCAGCAACTCCCAGCTGCCAAATACCCCTAAGAACGTCTTCACTCTTCAGCTCTACCTTACACCTGAGAATCTAAGGCTCAGCTGAGTAAAATCTGACAAGCCACCCTTTAAAGCCCCTCTTCAAGGCACAGCTTCCTAAAAAAGAGAGTCCTGCTGCTACCTGCTTTACATTCCAGGCTTTTTAGTAAGACTTTGCTTGAAAAGATTTTGTAGCTAAAAGAAAAGTTAAAAAGGGTGTGGAGGGCCAAGAACGGAAAACACACACACTGAAACTGTAGTGTGATGCTCTGAGCGATCCACCACTAGGCCCTCAGTACAATGAGCTGTATCTTCCTGGGCCACCGCAGTGGAGTGGTGGCAAGGCTAAGGAAATATACTTTGGCAAAGGTTTGGCATTACCTACCTGAAGCTGATCCACTCTGACTCCCATCTTTTCATTTTCTGAGGACATCTTCTGGTTTTGTTCTTTCAGCCTGTGGAAGTGGAGACGACTAAGTGAAAAAAAATACTGATTCTAGGTCAGCTCCCCCAGACCTTAAACGATTTAAGGCTGCCTTGGCCCTAAGCCTGCAGAGTTATTTTTAAATCCACTAGTCTCTTCTTCAGTCCTATTTTGGCTTCCTGACCTCAAACTGCAAGTGTTCAATACTTAACGCTAATACTTGAATTCAGGTCATTTGTCCTTACAATTCTGATACTAATTCTCTAACCTAGAATCAAAGAGCTCATGAATCAAAGAAGGAGAATCATACCTATCACTGTCATAATAGGAAGACTGTTCTAAAATCTAATCAGACCCTGCCTAAGGGTGTCTATAATACAGCAGCTCCTCCCATTCAAGAGTCACACTCACTGAAGAAGCTCTGTCTCCCAACAGTCCTTCTGCTCTTTCATTGTCTGTTCCAATTTCTTATTGATGCTCTTTAGGGTTTCTAGCTCCTCCTGTAGATTGAAACATCAAAGGGACTTAACATTTCTAAGACAGTGTTTAGTATCTCAGGCAGCCAACAAATATTTATTGAGCACTTATATGTCAGGCATATAGCATGACACAGCAGTGAATGAAATATCCAAGTAAAAGGAGTTCTATATTAAAATGTTCTTAATATGTTCTTTCCATATTAAAAATACATCTACCTTAGGAGTTTGGGATTAACATTATACACACTACTATATATAAAATAAATAACCAACATGAACCTACTGTATAGCACAGAGAACTATACTCAATATTTTGTAATAACCTATACGGGAAAAGTATCTAATATATATATATATATATATATATATATATATATATATATATATATATATATATATATATATATATATAAAAAACTGAATCACTTTGCTGTACACCTGAAACTAACACAACATTGTAAATCAACTACAACTCAATTAAAAAAAGGAAGAAAAAATACATCTACCTAATTTCTCTTCTAGTGGAGCTTATATTTGTCCATTAATTCATTAAACAAATATTTACTGAGTGCCTATTACACACCAGACACTGTTCTGGCACTGCAGACACAGCAGTGGGCAAAATAAAGGTGCTTTTCTCCTAGAAACGTGCTGTCCAATTAATTCATGAAAGCCACATACATAATTTAAAAATTTTAGTAGCAACATTAAAACAAGTAAAAAGAAATAGATGAAATTATTTTACTAATAGTATATGTATTTAATTCATTAAATGAAAATATCATTTCAATATGTAAACAATAAAAAGGAAATCTCTAATATACTAAAATCTGTGCCAGATATTAGTATAAGGGCGTGAGATCACAAGAAAAACAGAAAATGATTCTGATCTCCAACCTCCAAGTTCACCTTTAACCAGCAGCCATACCTGCTTCTTCTGGAGCCTAGCCTGCATGTCTGCGTTCTGCTTCTGGAGGCTGACACAGCTGTCCTTCAGCTGCTTGTTTTCCCTGCAGAGCTCCTCGTTGTGCTGCTCAATCTCTTCCACCTCACCCTACGAAAGAACGTTCCATAAACTCATGTTTGGCCCTTTATAGCTCAATGGATATTCAAGTCCCTCTAGCAGAAAATTCCCATAGGCTGGGATGGTTAGGGTCTAGCTGATTCCCACTCACTGTAGTGACATCTGTGTACCCCAAGTGGAAGCAGCCCCTCAGTATGTAGGGAAGCGGGGTAAGAGAGGTGTGTCTGTATAATTGCAGCATTGAGGCTGCCATTACCAAGAAAGAAAGATAAACAAAATTAAGGCCACAAAAAGTTAAAAGGGGTAATTGACAAAAGAACAGAGTTTTTTCTTGCAAACACTTAATATTGTTTGTCTCTCCTCTCAGACTTAGCTCCTTGAGACTGGGACAGGATTTTAATTGATTCTTCACTACATCCCTAGTGCCTACCAGAGTGTTGGATGGAAGTAGGTGTCCTGTTAAATAACTGAGTAAGCAAATGAATCTGAGAGACACAAAGAAGAATATCTGGTGTGTCTCTCCTCAAAGGAGCTTATAAAATTTACTATGGTGATAAGATGTGCAGATGACAAAAATTAAGTAACTGGGAAAGTTAAATAACTGAATGTCAACTGAGTTACAGAAGTTTTAGAGAAAGGAGAAATCACTTATTGTTATGATTCTTGTTAACATTCCTAAGTCATTCCCTTAGGAATGGTGGGTTTGAATGGGTACTGTATAAAATTTTCCCAACAGTTAACTGTTAGACATTCAATAAAGGCTTACTGACTAAAATTCTACCCTATCCTGGAATTGCTACCCTTAGCGGCAGGAAGGGATTGAGATGAGACGCTTACAGACCTGAGTGGTAACAACCAGGATGTCCTCCTCATTTTCTGGACAGAACTGGAAAGGGATACTTGCCCCCCGGACCACACCATCCTGATCCACATAGCAGAACTGGTAATACTCATCATCCTTGGGCAGGTAATAAGCTGAAAACAGAACATGATTTTTAATCCAAAATAAGGTCTATTCAGAAAACTAAAAATCCGGAAGTCTTTTATCTACCCAGAAAGCTCAGGCTCAAGGGAATTCAATAGTCTTGGCTGCTAGCTGTCTTCTACCTTTGATCCAGTATTTTTCTCACCTTTGAACTGGACCTCCTGCTGTTTGGGAGATTTGCTGTTTAGGTCAACAGGCAAAGTAACCCACATGAAGGTGTAGTACTCACGGGTTGTCTTCCATCCCACCTGCAATGACAAGAGGCTCTTGTTCAGCATCTGAAAGCGCTCAGGTTTGGGCCACGTCTTCGTAAAATGCACTTTTTGTTATGTTGATTTTACAATAGAGTAAGTTCATTATGATAAGATCTACCCACAATGGATCAAATCTTGTTTTTTGACTTATGATAACTATATATACAATTAAAAACTGGTATGCACACACACAGTCTAAATTACTTGTCTTAGAAGGAAACAAAAACTGGCCATTCAACACCCAGGACAAGAGTTCCAAATATTGTATCTCCAAGTCAGACATAGAACCGAGAGTGATCGGGGAAAAGTTGTGGGATTGTGAACCTTGATCCCGCTATTTTCCTACAACAGTGTTCTTGGAACTTCTTAATCAGAAAGCACTTCTGATCTGCCCTCTCCACTGGTTCGTCCTCTCCTGTGTCCAATTCAGTCTTGTCACCTATACCAACCCGGTTATATCTCTGCGTTTAAAAGTGCATTTTATTTTATTTATTTATTTTTGCGGTACACGGGCCTCTCACCACTGTGGCCCCTCCCACCGCGGAGCACAGGCTCCGGATGCGCAGGCTCAGCGGCCATGGCTCACGGGCCCAGCTGCTCCGCGGCATGTGGGATCTTCCCGGACCGGGGCACGAACCCGTGTCCCCTGCATCGGCAGGCGGACTCTCAACCACTGCACCACCAGGAAAGCCCCTAAAAGTGCATTTTAAAAATAATGTGTGTGTTGGGGTTGGATGCAAGAGTGTTCTTAGACTATGAGGTACCAGATAACTGAGTCCAATCTGTAGAGTTTTCTTTCTTCAGTGTTTTTCTTAATGCATGTTTAATGAAGGCTTTTTGGTGATAAAGATAACAACAACAATCTGGTAGTCATAAAGGCCCCTTCTAGGTATGGAATGCAGTAAGTCATAAGATATAAGGATGCTGTAAACTATGCCTCAGAGCAGGAAGCTGGCGAAGTGGAAAACATTCTCACTAAATGTGAAGAGGGTAAAAGACGGCTCAAATCCCATCTGGAAGATGAGAGTACACCGGAGAATAGAAAAGGAGCCGTGTGTCTTCAAGGGGAGAATACTCAGCAAATAAGCAAAATTACATTTATTGCCATATTGTGACCCTGCCTGAGCCCAGTGGGAAGAAAAAGAACTAAAAATAAATTCCACGTTCATATACTAAGGAATCAGAGCAGGGTTGAAAAGGCTGTAAGTGCATCACACATACTAGGGCATGTTTTAGTGTCTCATTAACACCCACACCATTGCTGTAAGCACCTCTGGGCCACTGAAACCTGTGGAGGTACAGGAAGCAGGAATTTTATGGAGTCTTCATTCACATCCTGGAGTTTCTTAATGCACTGTGACCAAAATATCATCTAGGAAGGCCTAAGAATTACTGCTGCCTTGGAACAAGGAAGCAGCTTCTAGCCACCTGCGATTTCTGTCCTTGGCTCTTCCATCTGAGCAGTGCTAGTCGCAGCCTGCCTCTTGTGCTATGACATCTCCCCTCCCCGGAACCTTGGAACATCGCATAAATGCCCGGGTAAAGGAGAGTATGGAGCGCAGGGCTCCACGTTGAAGGAAGAAAAGCTAACTCTCAGGGGGCTGCTGTGCTGTAAGGATTAAATTAGAAAACACAAACACAAACACACACAAACACACACACACACACACACACACACACACACCTCATCAAAGACCTAGCACATCATATGTTCTCAAAAAGTTTGTGTTCTCTCTTTATTAGTCTTAAACTTTGCTTACACACTTTAGGGTAGGTGTTCAAATCAACAGCTTTGTGACAATGAACATCAGAGGCCATTCTCTGGGTTAACCACAATTTCCTTATTGTGGTACGCAATACCTCTGAAATGAATGAAGTATAGATGCATTTAAAAACAATGCTTTTAAACATTTGTTTTTAAAAAGAATAACACTTTCGGGACTTCCCTGGTGGTGCAGTGGTTAAGAATACACCTGCTGGGCTCCCTGGTGGCGCAGTGGTTGAGAGTCCGCCTGCCGATGCAGGGGACGCGGGTTCATGCCCCGGTCCGGGAAGATCCCACATGCCGCAGAGGGCCCGTGAGCCATGGCCGCTGAGCCTGCACGTCCAGAGCCTGTGCTCCGCAACAGGAGAGGCCACAACAGTGAGAGGCCCACGTACCGCAAAAAAAAAAAAAAAAAAAAAAAAGAATACACCTGCCAATGCAGGGGACATGGGTTCAAGCCCTGGTCTGGGAAGATCCCACATGCCGCGGGGCAACTAAGCCCGTGCACCACAACTACTGAGCCTGCACTCTAGAGCCCGAGAGCCACAACTACTGAGCCTGCGTGCCACAACTACTGAAACCCGTGCACCACAACTACTGAAGCCCGCGCGCCACAACTACTGAAGCCCGTGTGCCTAGAGCCCGTGCTCTGCAACAAGAGAAGCCACTGCAATGAGAAGCCCACACACGGCAACAAGAAGTAGCACCCGCTCACCGCAACTAGAGAAAGCCCTCGTGTAGCAATGAAGACCTGACACAGCCAAATAAATAAATAAATAAATAAAAATAGGGCTTCCCTGGTGGCGCAGTGGTTGAGAATCTGCCTGACAATGCAGCGGACATGGGTTCGAACCCTGGTCTGGGAAGATCCCATATGCTGCGGAGCAACTAGGCCCGTGAGCCACAACTACTGAGCCTGCGCGTCTGGAGCCTGTGCTCCACAACAAGAGAGGCCGCAATAGTGAGAGGCCTGCGCACTGCGATGAAGAGTGGCCCCCGCTCGCCGCAACTAGAGAAACCCTCGCACAGAAACGAAGACCCAACACAGCCAAAAATAAATAAATTAATTAATTAATTAAAATAAATAAATAATTAAATAAATAATAAATAAATAAAAAGCATAAGACTCTCATCTGTTTTAGAGTGAAGTCCTCACTGGAAGTTGCTCCGGCTGTCCCTCCGGTTGTCCACTACCCCCACCTCTAAACACCAGCCTTGTTACCTACAGCTTCCATCGTTCTATCACTTAGCTTGGAATTCCAAACAATTAAGGAGAAGGAATTCGATGAGGAAATGTGAATTAGCATCAGCTCCTACACAGTGCACTCAAGAACGATGTCTGATTTTAGGATGAACAGCATTGGTAAACAAGCACATGACACACTGAGGTGTCAAAACAAAGGTCACTTATGTTGGGACTCAGCAGTGTAAGTTACTTACGTTTGACCTTTATCTCTGTCTCTGTAAATAGGATGATTTGTCATTATGGTGTGTGAGTGAGTGAATGAGTAAGAGTGTGCATGTGTGTGTTTGTGTGTGAGGGGATGTCAGAGACAGAGATACAGAGGGGGAAAGAAGAGGAGATAGACAGTAAGTTGACTATAATAAAAAGTACCATTTCTGTACTTGAACTGACAGGGCGATTAGACACTGGAAGAGGAAACCGAGGGAGCTCATAAACTTTCCATTCTTGGAAATCTTCACAAAGAAGCAAGACACGCTTATTCAGGAACAAACTTCTTGGATGCAAGATATAGGACAAGGTAAATTTTCAACATCCTTTCCAGATTTGTAATACTTATATTAAAACAAATTAAACACTGTACTAAGTAAGCAAGTGACGTTTAAATTCACAGAAATTATATAAGGGGCCACCTACCCCAGTCAAGTCACAGATGAATATTTCAAAATAGGATAATTTAAAAAACATTTACATTTGGTCTTTGAAAGTATAATAAAACTTGTGGATTGTATGATTTGCTATCTTATTTTAGCTTAAGACTGAAATTAAAATTTGAGTCCTACAGCACATGCTGGTGTGTGTAGGGAGAAGTGCTAGGGAGCTTAGTTCAGGATTTTAACATTGGCCACACATATATGCAAAATGCTTATAATACAGAGACAGACACACACTCAGGTAACTAAGATGAACCTCTAGTTCCCAGTCACTTGGTACTAAATTAAGCACTTACTCTAAAGATGCCAATCCAATCCTTTCGACGGGGAATGAAATGCTGGGTGAGGGTGTAATAGCATGTGATGTCCCCTCCAGGGACGTAGAACTTCTCCACACTGTTAAAGATGACCTGAGAGAAATGACAGTGGTCCAGCAAGACAGCTGATGTGGGGGGATCTTCTACTGTCTCTTCCATGGTAGGGGTCCTGTTATGAGATATGGGATAGAATAAGGCTCAAAAAGGGTTGTCTGAAATGCTGGAAATTTCTGGGCTCTCACCCAGGAAACATTCAGTTCGGGGCAAGTCAGTTAAAGCAAAAGCCTGACAAGTATTGAGAGCACACAACTTGCTTTCGGTTTCACTATGAGCCACTTTGCATTCATAACTTCCTGTGCTATAAGAATTTTCTGAGTCTCTGTGACCTCTTCACCACAGGCACCACCACCCTCACATACCCTTGTTCTCTGCTCACATCTAGTTTGCTCCCCTTCCTCTAAATGCCTTAAGTAAGGCAGCCTAGAGGTTCCTGAGCTAGGAACTGTTAAGACTTAGATTCTAGATTTTTCATTCCAACAAGCCCTGTGGCTTTTGGAATGTCAATTTCTCTAGATTTCAGCTTCTCTATTCAATTTCATTTATCCTGTAATTATCGGGTCCTTCTATACATTAAGGCACTCTGCTAGGAGCTGGGGATGGGTGCAGAAAGAAAGATAGGGACGAGAGAAGGAGATTATTTGACATGCAGTGGTGACGAGCATGGGTTCAGAAATCAAAATGTTGGAGTTCAAATTCCAGCTTCATCACCTATTAAACACATGCCCTTGGGTAATTTACTTAACTGGACTCTGTGCATGGTTCCTCATCTGTAAAATGGGGCTAATAACATCTACCTCATTCTTTTTTTTGTGAGCATTAATTGAAACACAGGCATACCTCGGAGACATTGCAAGTTCAGTTCTAGACCATCTCAATAAAGCACATACCTCAATAAAGCAAGTCACACAGTTTTTTTGGTTTCCCAGTGCATATGAAAGTTATGTTTACACTATACTGTAGTCTATTAAGTGTGCAGTAGCATTATGTCTAAAAAAATGTACATACGTTAATTGAAAAATAATTTATTGCTAAAAAATGCCAAAGACTTCCAAAAGTAACATCAAAGACCACTGATAACAGAGCACCGTACAAATATAATAATAATGAAAAAGTCTGAAATATTGTGAGAACTATCAAAATGTGACACAGAGACATGAAGTGAGCAAATGCAGTTAGAAAAATGGCGCCAACAGACTTGCTCAAGGTAGGGTTGCCACAAACTTTCAATTTTGTAAAACAAAATAGTATCTGTGGGCTTCCCTGGTGGCGCAGAGGTTGAGAGTCCGCCTGCTGATGCACGGGACATGGGTTCGTGCCCCGGTCCGGGAAGATCCCACATGCCGCGGAGCGGCTGGGCCCGTGAGCCATGGCCGCTGAGCCTGCGCGTCCGGAGCCTATGCTCTGCAACGGGAGAGGCCACAACAGTGAGAGGCCCGCGTACCGCAAAAAAAAAAAAAGAAAAAATAGTATCAGTGAAGCAGATAGGTATGCCTACAATGTGCAGTGTCTAGTCCTTAAATCAGTACCTGCCATAGAGTAGGCAATTCACACAAAGTAAAGGCTGAGTGACAGAATAAAGCACGTGCACAAAGTCTGGATAAAGAGAGGGTTTTACAGATGTTAGTGACTATTACGTTTGTGTTTCTTTTCTTTTCCGTCAGTCTTTGCCCTCAAAAGAGTCCCAATCCGATATGGAGGTTAGATGAGAATTTAAGTGACTGCCAAATAAGTGCAAAATGCTCTTGGGTTCAAAAGAGAGAGAAATGAAACTGGTTAGGAAAATGAAGAAAAGCTTCGAGGAGTGAGTAGAATCCTAGATAAGCCCTCAAGGAAGATTAGAATTCTGACAAATGTGTTTGGGGGTGAGGAAATTCCAGATGAACGAAGCAGCATGCATAAAAGCAAAGAAACAGAAAAATGCAGCCCATGGAGGACAGCAAGCAAGTTTGGATTCCTATCTATAAAATGGGGCTAGTAAGCTGTATTTCACCTTTCTAGGTCACAGTACAGATAAAATGTGATCAAGGATGGGAACTATTGGGGAGATAAAAACAACACACAAAAGAAAACAAAGTCTTTTGAATTGTCGGGACCTCAAAAGCCACATGCCTGTCTTCTAAATGCATTTAGTGAGTCTATGTTTCTCAACCCAGAGTTCTACTGGGAAATGAAAACAATACTGCAGCTCCACACAGCAGATGCAGAAAGGGCTGTATATTTGCAAATACTACTACATGGTATCTTACAAATTCAGCTGTTAGAACGTGTTGGAAGATTGTACACACACACACACAGACACACACACAGACACAAACACACACACCCCTTAAAAAAAGAGTAAGTACAATAACCAGAAAAACACAGTAGCTCTTCTAGCTCTGCCCCACCCCACTTATTTCCTGGTTTTATTTTGAACTCTAAGCTAACAGGCCTCCTCTTCCAGCTCCCCCAGAAGTCAATTTTTTCATAGAGAAGGTAAGAGGACTTTGAGGCACTGAACTGTCTGTTCTCGAGACTGAGCTAAGGAACTAAGAAATGTACTAGCTTTCTGGTTTGTGACACAGTTTGGCCACATCCTCAACCTCAAACCTCAGATCAGTTTTTCTAAGGAAGAAAGAGGTCACATTCCAGTCTAGGCCAGTACTTGTTCCTCATGATAAGCTGTTGACTACTGATCTGTTGGATGCTGTGGGAGGTTGGGCAGGGAGATTTCTCAGCTCGCAGACCCCCTGTCTTTCCTAGTGGTCTTCAGTCACACTGAGGCCAGCATAGCCCCTGTGTCCTAAGCCTGGAGCACCATTTATCTGAGCATGTGACTTAATCTGTCCTTTACTGTGGATCATGAGAACACTCAGGAAAGAGTGAATTCGGGGCCTGTCTCTCAATTAGCCTAAATACCATCATACTCCCTGTTCTTTTCCTTCATAACACTATCACCACTACATACACAACAGAACACCTAGCCCATAGCAATCACTTATTGCTATACTCATAGTACTTACTCACTGAATAAATGAATGAATAAGATACATATGCAATTCATCAAAAAGTGAAAAGAAGCGGCTTTGTAGGTAAACAATGCTGTGAATGATGGAGGGGCTGATTATTGTCTTTAGCCCTGCTCTTAACTTGTTGGGTACCTTTGGAGAAGCTGTTTCTCAGCTTTCTCTTTTCTAAAATAGGGTGAGGCGGGAGTTCCCTGGTGGCCTAGTGGTTAGGATTCTGGGCTTTCACTGCTGTGGTTCGGGTTCAACCGCTGGTTGGGGAACTGAGATCCTGACAGAATCTCACTGAAGAAAGGACAGCATACACACACAAAATGACATGAAAGAGCTCATATTCTGAGGCCTGAGTGCACAGCCAATGGAACCTTCATCTCTTGTCATTCATCTGAAAACCTAACATCTGTCTGGAAAAGTCAACAGCCTTGGTTCCTTGCTTATCAAAAATATAAGAGACTCCATGAAGTTTTCCATTTCAGAGACCTCATTACATTCCCAGAAGGACTCAGGGGACACCCAATGGCACTCCGGGTGTTTGGAACTCAATCATTCTTGAAATAAAAAACTCTTCTGCCAAGACTGCAGAAGGGTTTGAGGAGGTAGAGTGAAGAAAAATAGTGGCTTTTCTGCTTCTTACCAAAGCCGACGACTTTTAGAAAAGGCCATGGGTAAACCTAGAGCATAACCATGTCAATCTACACTGGGTCAGTGAGGAGGTACCTCATTCAACTTTTCCTGGAAGGAAGCTATCTACTGATTTTTAAGGTCAGTGATCCTTAAAGCTTATCCTCCCTCCCAGCGATAAAATTCCCTGGGAGAAATGGGCTCCAACAACGGCTTGGGAAATTGTCTTTCTGACAAAGCAGTCTAGAAATGACTGTTTGTGGCGGGGGCGGGCAGGAAGGATGCGGAAGGAAAATTAGAATGATTTAAGCATCAGCTCCCCTCTTTTAACCACTCTTCCCACTATAGAACCTGTCCACCATCCACTTCTAATTCTGGCAATATCCACAGAGACAAGGAAGAGAGAAGAAATACAAAAAGAGCAAATGTTAAATTTAGAAACCTAGAGTCATTAAAAAGCAGTGGGATGAATTAGGCTCCCTAGAAGTCATGGAATGGTATTCCACTTAATTCCTTACTCCTACCCTCAAATCAAAGACTGGCCATATAACGAGTGACCAGGGAAAACAAATAGAAAATTTTAAAAACAAACCATCAGGGCTTCCCTGGTGGCGCAGTGGTTGAGAGTCCGCCTTCCGATACGGGGGACGCGGGTTCGTGCCCCGGTCCGGGAAGATCCCACATGCCGCGGAGCGGCTGGACCCGTGAGCCATGGCCGCCGAGCCTGCGCGTCCGGAGCCTGTGCTCCGCAACGGGAGAGGCCACAACAATGAGAGGCCCGCGTACCGCAAAAAAAACCAAAACCAAAAACAGAAAACAAACCATCAAACGTGGGAAAATAATGCAGAGATTCCACAAACTGTCAGAGGCACTTTAGTTGGACTCTGACACAGTTGCTACTTTTTCTTTTTTTTCAGCTCAGTTTCCAAAATGATTAGGGTCCTCAGAGGAGGCAGGCAATAATAGGCAATATATCTTAAAATGAGTCTCCCGAACTGGCTCCTGGCTTCTAAGAAAACCTGACACATTTTCATCTAATGAGCTTCTCAAGCCTAATACAGTACTCCCAGGACTGTTCCATGAGGGCATAGATTCTCCTATATTCTCCTGAAGGAACAAGAAGCCAGTTCTACTCCTGCTCTTTCTTGAATCTGTAAACTACGCTGATACGCTTTTTAGCAGAATAATTGAAAAATGTTAAGCTTTCTGTCTTTTTTTTTTTTTTTTAAGCTTTCTGGTTTAGGTTCTAACAGTGCAAATATTCAACCAAATCAATTCACCAATTTTCCTAAAGCTTTTTCCTCATGTGTGCTGAACCACAAAGAATAACCTTATAAAACGACAGCAACAAAAACTAAAATTCTAGCACAAAGAATGCCCAACATTTTTACATTCGCCTTTTATACCAGTGGGCACATGTTTCAAGAGAAGTGAAGACTATAGATTATAAGTTTCTCTGGATCAGTTCACAGAAGGAAACCAAATGAATCCACAGCCGAGAGAGAAATGCCAATCAGTTCTTCATTTGGGAATAGTAAAAACAAAAATAAGTAAAAACTAAACACACATTCAACCTAATCCCTTCATCCTTCTGCTTACTTAAGTTTCTAAACTACTAGCAATTAGCAAAATGGACAAACTGATTTGAGTTCCACTCCCCCTGGCCCTGGAATAGATGCTTCCACAAAACTACCCTTTAGAGAACACTGACAATAGATATTATGGATGTGTAGATGGCCCTGAGATGGGGAGCAAAAGCACAGACACATAGTCACTGGTCCTCAAATTATGAGAGCCACTTGCTCTAATCCGAATTTTCCAAGTTCATTCCAGTTCCTTACCTAAAATCTTTCTAGTGCCTTAAGTAAATTTTGTACCCCCAGGAGACTTTTAATACCTAATTCAGTAACAACTGTTTGGATTAGCTGCCCGGCTTATTCTAAGCAGCCTTCATCCCACATACCACAACACCACAGTGCCAACAGTACTAGGGAAGAACAGAAAAACTGTTCTGGGCAACCAGGAGAAACTGCAAAAAGCTCCAAGCTGTGGACTAAATCTCCATTTTATTCCATTTTACTTTACTGAGATTTTATACTTTTTCTGTGAAAAGGGTGATTCTGCTAACCCTTGAAGTGACCTGGGTAGTGACAGTGTTTGAAGTGTAATAGAAAGGGGACTAAGCTAGGAGCCAAGGCACCTGGGTTCCTGTCTTAGTTCTGCCACTAACTAGCTCTGAGATCTTGGCCAAGTCACATTACCTCTTTTTAGGCCTCAGTTTCCTCATCCGTAAAACACACGGATCAGGCAAGAAAATCTCTAAGGAACTTTCCAGCTATAATGATGATCCCAAGTGAAGGAAAAAGGAAATGAAAGAGTTTAACTGTCTTTTCATCTAAGAAAATGAGGAAGCATGGTATTATATTAATAAGCACAGTCAAAAATTTTAAAGAGCCCTATTTGTACTATCTGACTCCAAAGACCACATGACTTGTGTTACGTAACTCTTACTACCTTTCTTAGGGTCCTTCCCACTCCACAGCTGTCATTTCTGCAAAAGGGTAGAGTTTCAAATAGAGGCCCTCTGAAAGTATCGGTGAAAGTCACTCACCTGGATATTCCTTAATCATGTGCTCTACACAGTCTACAAAGACCTATTGTATTAAAAGTCTTTTGCTTTTAACAGTTTTTGCAATAGTGGAGATGTTATAATACATAGCTTTTGTATTATTCTACTCAGCTCCAACCATGGCCACTTGTTGGCTTACATCAGAAGCAAAGAATCCAAGTGATAGAAAAAAGTTTAAATGTCCAGGAGGGGTTGAAATCATAATAAATTAGAGTGGGAACATTAGCCCCAAACTAAATTGGGGGTGGGGGAAGATGGGGGGGGATGGTGGGGAGGGAGGGGCCACCGGAGATCAACGGTAAAGAAGCAGGTCACCGCACCCCAAGTGCTCTTTCTTCTCGGTCGTCTAGAACATCTCCTCCAATTACAAACGGCCTCAACTGAAGGAAGGGGGCTTCAGGGATCAAGACGGGGAAATTGAGGCCCAAAGAGAAAGTAACTTGCCTAGGGTGACTGGGCAAGGTCCGCCCTCGGCCACAGCCACCAATGACGTCAAGCACGGGGATTAAGGAACCAACACGACCTCGGCCAGAGAGGCGGGGGCATGACGTCGTGACTTCAAGACCCTCACTCGGGTCAGAGGATTCCTTCTGCCCCAGGAGCCGCCCACCCGGCCCCGGGCACTGAATCCCTACCCTCCTGGGGGAAAAAACTGCCCTCAACCCTCCAAGGCCGCGGAGGGGCTCCAGGGGCCCCATGACGCCACTCTCACGGTCACCCTAGAAGGATGGAAAGAGGTGAAAACCGAAACCAGCCGCACCACTGCCCGCCCATGGCCCTTTCTCAGGACTGGATGTGTGAAGTCGGGGAACCCGAGGGCCCAAATGTCCCTAATTGCCCACCTTCACTCCAGGGACTCACCAAGGGCTACAGCCAGCGGCGGCGCCACAGCAACAGGGCGGGGAAAGAGACAGGGGCGGGGCTGAAAACCCAGGGCAGAGCGGTCCCGTCTGACCCCGCCCGCTACGTCGTAACGGTCAGCAAGCCCCGCCCTCACCGCGGTGCTTTTGGGGACTTGTAGTGTTTAGGTGACTGGGCCCCAGGGTTGCTCCGCAGCCCTGTATGGTTTTCCCCAGTCTGGAGCAAAGATCACATTCCAAGGAGCCTACTTCTTTCCCTAGAAAGAGCCATTTACCTTCCTTTAAAAAAAATTTTTTTTTTCTTTTAGACCTGAGTGCAAGCTCCATACATTTGAAGGACCATTCAGAAGTCATCTTCATTTTTCTCCTGCTCCACGTAATACTTCACTAAGAGTCTTATAGATGAGAATCTCTTTGTCATTTAATCATGCCTCCCACTTGCCCCTAAAGGAGACCCAGCAACCCCCCTGGGTAGCCCAGTTTGTGTTTCATCATTACCCCTCCAGAAAGAAATTATTCTTTAGTGTTAACTCTGTTAATGTAGTGCTCTTCCTAATCGGAGTAAGAATAAACTCAGCAAGAATCCTGCTAAGTCAGTTTAGAGAAAATTCCCCACTCTTGATATCTGATCAAACCCTGGCCTGCCTTCAGCAAGAATCCTGTAAGTAGGTTTAGCAACAATTCCCTCACCCTTGATGTCTCCTCTTAGTAATTTTCTATCCACTTGTCCTTATTGTATTTGGAGTTGAGTGCAATCTCTCTCCCCTATTGCAGTAGTCCTGGTTAAAGTCTCTTTTACTGTTTTATCAAGTGTCAGGATAATTATTTCTTTTTTAAAAAAATTATTTATTTTTATTTTTGGCTGCATTGGGTCTTTGTTGCTGCACACGGGCTTCCTCTAGTTGCAGCGAGTGGTGGCTACTCTTTGTTGCAGTGCGCAGGCTTCTCATTGTGGTGGCTTCCCTTGTTGCGGAGCACGGGCTCTAGGCGCAGGATTCAGTAGTTGTAGTACTCGGGCTCAGTAGTTGTGGCTCACGGGCTCTAGAGCGCAGGCTCAGTAGTTGTGGTGCATGGGCTTAGTTGTTCCGTGGCATGTGGGATCTTCCCAGACCAGAGCTTGAAGCCGTGTCCTCTGCATTGGCAGGCATATTCCTTTTTTTTTTTTTTTAATTAATTAATTTATTTGTGGCTATGTTGGGTCTTTGTTGCTGCATGCAGGCTTTCTCTAGTTGCAGCAAGTGGGGGCTATTCTTCATTGCAGTGTGCAGGCTTCTCATTGCGGTGGCTTCTCTTGTTGCAGACCATGGGCTCTAGAGCACAGGCTCAATAGTTGTGGCGCATGGGCTTAGTTGCTCCACAGCATGTGGGATCTTCCCAGATCAGGGCTTGAACCCGTGTCGCCTTCATTGCCATGCAGATTCTTAACCACTGCGCCACCAGGGAAGCCCTGGCAGGCGTATTCTTAACCACTGTGCCACCAGGGAAGCCCAGGATAATTATTTCTTAACACTGAACATGCTGTCTATGGAAGGTTAAATTCAGAAGTGCCCCTTCTCCAAGGAGTAGCATCTGTCTAAATCTGGAGAGAAAGTTTTCCATGTCATCTAACCAGGGGTTTATGCCCCTGAAGCCACTTGAGGTTTCAGGCAGGAGAATGAGCATTCTTAATCCTGCCTTCTCACAAGACTGGTGGCACTCAACTGAGATGAAAGGATGGTGGGAAATGATGAGTAAACCTGGGAGTGGGGTTTCTACTGAAAGTTCAGATCACCTTCTGAGTTACCAAAATAATACTCTTCCCTTTAAAACTCTATCTACAGGGGTGACCTTAGAATCTTGGATATATTTCCATTAATTCTACTTATTAGCTTTCTTAAAAGCACTGAGAACTGACACCTCCTACACACACACAGCTTACTGTCTATGTTAATATGACAACTATTAACACTCTTGCCTGGAAGTTAAAAGTGCAAATAAATCCATTGTTCATTTTAAGAACTTCCTAAAAGAACCATCAGCTTTTCAATAGGAAGTATCACTTGACAATTCTGTACACTCCAAGACTCTTAGAACCGCTGGCCTCAAAATCCTTGCTGTGCCCTCCAGTCCTAAACTATTATATCATGACCCTTGCCCAATTCTAATCAAATCCTGCGCCCCCCGCACCTGCACTGAAAGATTCCCGGCCCCCCCCCCACACCGCCTCCAACCAATCTTCAAATTCTCAATAAATACTACTACTTTGTCCTGCCACCTGTCGGCCACTATTACAACTCTGTCAAGATACTAGTCTTCCTTACTGCAGTAAGAATAAACTCACTTTTGTCTTATCAATAGGTTGTTTTGTTGATAGCTTGGAGAGCTAAATTTGACAGCACAGAATAATAAAAAAAAAAAGGTTAATTAGTCTGATTTACTTATTTCCAATAGAAGTGTCAAGGGAAGCCTGCAAGTACAACCCTTTATGACTGAATATTGAAGAAATGGGAATTTACATTCAGACCTACAGAGAAAATCTTCCACTTTTATCTTCAACTTCCAGGTATGGAGTCGAACAAAGACTGGGGATTGGGGTAATTTGTCTGTGCCTGACACAGTGGGTTATCTCATTTAATTCTTATAAGAGAAGCACTTTTATTATCCCCATTTTACAGATGATAAAATTGAGGCTTAGAGAAATAAAGTTACTTGCCCAAGCTCACACAGCTAGTAAGTGCCATTAGAAGGCTTTGAACCCAGCATTCTGACTCAAGTGTACTCTTAATCACTATACTCGCTATACTTTTCATGAGAGTTCAGTAATCCATAAGGGACGAAAAACACATAAATGAGTTTAATACCACGATATTGGCTTTAGAAGAGGAATTGACGTGGTGCTAAGATAGAAGAGAATTAATTTTTCCTAGGGGCAAGAAGGAAGGTTTCATAGAAGAGGTGTTAAAGAAAAAATTATTCTGAAGCCTGTTAAATGGTAAGGAAGACTTTATTCAGAACTGTTGCAATAGGAACATTAAAACGGGAGAGAGATTGTGCTCAGCTCCAAATACAATAAAGACAAGTCGGAATTTATAGCCATTAAGCAGAGTGAGGGGGGTCAGTAGATGAAAAATTACCAAGAGGACACACCAAGGGTAGTGGGGATTCTTGCTAAACTGACTAAGTAGGATTTTTGCTGAGGGCAAGCTAGGGATGGATCAGATCTCAGGGGTGGAGGATTCCCTCTAAATTGACTTAGGATTTTTGCTAAAACTGGACTTGGCAAGGATTAGACACAGAAGCCAAAAGTTGAGACCTAGTTGAGAAAAGTGCTCAGAGGCACCTAACTTCAGTTTGGTCAAAGAGACAGTCTTTGTCAGACGCTTGATTTATTTGAATAACAAACGTGGCTGGCAGAAAAAGTGATGGGAGAGAAATCTGAGATGGAGGGAGGGAGTGGTCATCTTCAGTGGTGCAGTCCTGTAGAATTCTCTGCGATGATGGAAATGTTCGCTACTTGCACTATCTGATCCAGTAGCCACTTGCCACGTGTGGGTATTGAACGCTTGAAATGTGGCTATTACAACTGGAAACTGGATTTTTTCTTTTAATGTAAATTTAACTAGGTCTACGTGATCATTGTCCTGGCTAGTGCAGACCTGCAGCATCTGGGCGGCAGGGGTGTGGACTTTGGGAAGGAGAAGGCGCCCAAGTAGCTGCTGCTACTTTCACCTTTGCCCTCAGCTCCGGCCCTGCCCAGTCCTGTACAGTAGCAATGGCTCCTCTGGCCTTTGGACTCTCGACTCCATGGAAAAGGAAGGTGAGAGGAATTTTTATCCCTGAAGCTTGCTGTCTCTGTAACCATTTAGAGACTCTGCAGTTTGATGACTTACAAAGCAGAGATAGCTTGTATGCCCAGGTTTGAGAAAGAGAAGGAATGAGTAATCAATGGGAAGAAGGAGACTATTAATTAGATCAAGTATGGTATTTTATAAACTTCAGGAGAAAGAGGAACCAGGGGCTTCCCTGGTGGTGCAGCCTGGGTTTGATCCCTGGTCAGGGAACTAGATCCCACATGCATGCTGCAACTAAGAGTTTGCATGTCACAACTAAGGAGCCCACATGCCGCAACTAAGACCCGGCGCAAACAGATAAATAAATAAAATTAAAAAAAAAAAAGAGAGACAGAAACAGGAACCAGGTATGCCTCAAATTAACCATGCGTTTCTAAAATGTTCTGGCAAATCAAATCCCCTACTAAGCACTTCAGGGGGTGTTAATATTTAAAGGTGCTTTGGAATGTCCTGTTAAAAATTTGGCAATAAAGATGTTAAAAAAAAATTGTGGAGGGATATATTTGTTTTTTAAAATTACATTAAATAAACTAAAAAAAAAAATTCCATAATCCCACCCATGTTTTTAAGACTTCCATCTGTAGAGAAAAATGTGTGTGTTGCACACCCTTCCTTTAATTAGCTGATTCAAATTGATTTCACGGGAATTATTTCACAATTCTGTAAATTTTAAGTAATTTGTGGACGAGTAATTTCTGACTTGTCTGACAGAGGCTTGAATGTTTTCCCTCCTTTCCTTGTGGAAAAAAATCAGTTTTACCTCTGCTTGCAATTCCTTTCAATATATATTTTTTAAGTATTTATTTATTTGGTTGCATTGGGTCTTAGTTGCGGTGCACGGGCTCTTCGTTGTGGCGTGTGGGCTTCTCTCTAGTTGTGGCGTGCAGGCTTAGTTGCCCAGCGCGTGTGGGATCTTAGTTCCCCGACCAGGGATCGAACCTGCATCCCCTGCAGTGGAAGGCAGATTCTTAACCACTGGACCATCAGGGAAGTCCCTCCTTTCAATATTCTAATGGAAGAAATTTTCACATATTGTGGTATGGGGAAATCATTCTGGCTTGTAGATGATTGAACTTGAATTTTATGCTAACTAAAACAGCCTGTTTGTGGCCTATCGAACATATATTATACATCTGTTTTAGTCATCAAAGAAAAGGTTATATTGACCCGAAGTAAAAAATGTCCATGTTAAAAATAAAAAGTAAACGTCTCCCTTCCTGGGACACCAATGCTGGAACTCCTTTGATGATAAGACTCCCTTCCCAGGTGTCAAGGCCATACTGCTTGCTGTGTATGTGCTGATTTTTTTTTTTTTTTTTTTAAACCTTGAAGGAATGTATCCCTGACTTTTTTGATGTTCTTTGTTCTGACAAGATATAAAACTGTGTTGAAAACCATGCTTATCCAGAGCAGTTCCTCAGAGATATCTGAGGGGCTGTGTCCTATGCTATAGTCCTCAGTTTGGCTGAACTACAACTCCTTTCTATTCCTATTATAGTTTGGTTATTAATTATTTACATCGACAATGCTTGGAGTTCTTGACAGGATATCAGAAAAACTGGCCTGAGGTCACGTGGATGCTACTTTGTGCTGGTGCTTGGTACCAAGCCCCCTGAGGAGACTCCCACCCTCCACCCCTGCTTCACAGCACTCTTCAGATGCTTTGGTGAGTTTTTCCTGATATCTGGATATCCTTTTATTAAGTAATGGTCCGTCACTTTTATTTGAGCTGTTATCTTAAGATTCGTAGTCTTAAGGGGGTAACAGTTCATTTTCTAGGTGAAAGTAACCTAGGGAGAATTCCTAGACAAAAGGACCTAGGGGGAAATTCCTAGGCAAGGACCTAGGGAGAATTTCTAGGCAAGGGACCTAGAAAGAACTTTGGAGTGAACTAGGTCGGCTGACCTTTTTTAAAAAATGTAGCTTAAAATTGGAAAGATGTGTACTTTATAGTAAAATTAGACTTTTTAAAAAAAGTGGGAGGGCTTCCCTGGTGGCGCAGTGGTTGAGAGTCCACCTGAAATGCCCAAGGTCGCGAGGCCCTCCACAAGACCACCAGAGTCGAGAGTCAAAGCCAAACGGCAAGGGTCATTTATCGCAGGTTCGAACCTGGACCTCCGCGCACTCGTTGCCGGTGACGCTAAGAGGTCCCGGCGGAGTTTAGTACAGCTCTTTTATAGACCGGTACAAACATAGTCGCCGATTGGTTGACTTTTAAACAAAGACACTAGTCGCCGATTGGTTGACTTTTAAACAGAGACACTAGTCGCCGATTGGTTGACTTTTAAACAAAGACACTAGTCGCCGATTGGTTGACTTTTAAACAGAGACACTAGTCGCCGTCTGATTGGTTGGACGGTTGCAGGGGGGGGTCAGCAAGCGTAGTTACAGAAGCGAGAGCGGCTGGTTAAGTTTTGGTTTCCTGAGGTTTTGTTTCTCAATTGGAAATACTTAAGGCGGGGCCATGGTCGCAAAAAGAAATAGTGCAAACAGGAGGACTGATGCAACCCTAAAAGTGCTGCGGCCTCCACCAGCCCAACGGCAGGGCGGCGGGGGGCTGTGCGCCCAACTTCAGGCGGCGCTCCCAAATGTGGCAAGCCCAGCGCCGCGCCCTGGAATGGTCCTTTTTCGGCCCTTCTCCTCCGGAAAGAACAGAAAAGAAACTCCAGGAAAAGCACAAATTGAATGCAGGGCGTCAACTCAGTCCTATTCCCACCAAAGTAGAACATAGCCCCCTCACACCTGCTGATGCAGGGGACACGGGTTCGTGCCCCGGTCCGGGAAGATCCCACATGCCGCGGAGCGGCTGGGCCCGTGAGCCATGGCTGCTGAGCCTGCGCGTCCGGAGCCTGTGCTCCGCAGCGGGAGAGGCCACAACAGTGAGAGAGGCCTGCGTACCGCAAAAAAAAAAAAAAAAAAAAAAAAGTGGGAAACTATGCTTCTAAAGCCTATCAGCTCCCAGACAGACAGCGACCCACTGGAACTGTTGGCTTCATGTACAATTACGGAGCCAATACTTGCAAGTACTTATCTAACCCTAAAATGGCCAGGATGGAGCTCTTTTGACATTCCAGAACTGCTTTTTGCATGTGCAGTTAAAGAAATCTGGCTTGATAAAACATCTTTTCAAAATTCTTACCCTGAGAGAACAAAAGTACTCCTAGGAGAAAACTTGAAGTTATAACTCTTATCATGTCCTTGAAATGCAAACACAGACCACATTGCCTGAGACTACAGCCTTGGCTCAATTACTAGAAACTAAAATTGAAAACAAAAGGCAGGTGGGGGAAAGGGAGGAGAGACGCCTTTTAAACTCAAGCAAGAAAACTATGAGATCTCTGTGTGTGTCTATCTGGATATACGTGTGTCTGTGTTATAAATATGATGTTTCTACCTCCAGATGATATTATCAAAATTAATTTGTAAAAGAGCTCTATTTAATTGACTTAAAAGTAAGCACTTACAAATCAAATATTTCTACAAGTAATGAAAAACTAACCCCAATTTTTAAAGGATCACATGATCTAAGATTAATCTTTAATGAATGAAAACAAGTTTAAGTTATTGGTTTTATTAATACAGGCATGTCTTTGGAGTCATCAACATTAAGTATAATACTTTTAATGTGCCTGGGTTTACTGAAAGTCAATAAACTTATGTTATCTCTGTTATAAAACTTGTCAACAAGAAAATTAACTTGGTATGATGATATTTTCATAAGTAATAAAATAGAGACAAATAGGATAAGAGTTTTTAGGTGATTAAGAATAATTACATTTTTTTAAATTAATTAATTAATTTTAAATTTTTATTTATTTATTTATGGCTGCGTTGAGTCTTTGTTGCTGCTCGTGAGGTTTTTCTAGTTGTGGCAAGCGGAGGCTACTCTTTGTTGCAGTGGACAGGCTTCTCATTGCAGTGGCTTCTCTTGTTGCAGAGATCAGGCTCTAGACACACAGGCTTCAGTAGTTGTGGCATGCAGGCTCAGTAGTTGTGGCACACGGGCTTAGTTGCTCCATGGCATGTGGGATCTTCCTGGATCAGGGCTCAAACACGTGTCCCTTGCATTGGCAGGCGGATTCTTAACCACTGTGCCACCAGGGAAGTCCCGAGAATAATTACATTTTACGGTATGTCTATTTTTTTTTTTGGCCACACCACGCTGTTTGTAGGATCTCAGTTCCCTGATCAGGTCACAGCAGTGAAAGCCCAGAATCCTAACCACTAGACCACCAGGGATCTCCCTGGTATGTCTACTTAAAAATAGGTTCTCCAGATTTTTGGGTTTTGCTAAATTAATTTAAATAATGGAACTCATTGAATATTCAGATCATTTCCAATTAAGATAAAATACTAAAACATTAATTGCTAAGCAAGTCTAAGTTTACCTACTTTGTCTTCTTAGATGTTTGGGTTTATTGGAAGAGAAAATATATGTTTCTAGAGGTTTGGAAATATATTCATAAGTTCACCAATCAGGAAATGTTGGTATGACAAACAGTTCACAGTGGCTTGCTTCTTGGTTTCTTAATCTAGCAACTAAGGTTTTTTAAGGGCTACAAATTATAATACATATGTAATTTAAGCTACTAGAAATAATATGGGAAATGTTTCAGTATACAAGGAAAATAGGTGTGTGTTTTAAGTAAAAGAAGGTATGAGGAGGGACTTCCCTGGTTGCACAGTGGTTAAGAATCCAGCTGCCAATGCAGGGAACATGGGTTCGATCCCTGGTCCGGGAAGATCCCACATGCCATGGAGCCACCAAGCCCATGCGCCACAATTACTGAGACCACGTGCTCCAACTACTGACGCCCGCGTGCGTACAGCCCATGCTCTGCAACAAGAGAAGCCACCACAATGAGAAGCCCGCGCACCTCAATGAAGAGTAGCCCCTGCTCGCCGCAACTAGAGAAAGCCTGCGTGCAAAAACAAAGACCCAATGCAGCCAGAAAAAAATGGTATGAGGAATGGAAATGAATTTTGTTAAGGGAAAAGAAAGTAATTTTGTCCTAAAGTGTCTCAAAGGGAGATATTAAACTAATTGGGCTTATTTGTTATGTTAAATTACATGGGAAGCATTGTCAAATAAAAGGTAACATTAAGCCTCCTTTATGTTATGCCTATATAAATATATATTATAAACGTTCCAGAAATTATGTGAAATTCCTGGAAGTCTTTTTTTTTTTTGGCTGCTTCAGGTCTTAGTTGTGGCATGTGGGGTCTTTGTTGTGGTGCGGGGGCTTCTCTCTAGTTGTGGTGTGTGGGTTTTCTCTCTCTAGTTGTGGCATGTGGGCTCCAGGGAGCGTTGGCTTTGTAGTTTGCAGCACGTGGGCTCTCTTGTTGAAGCGCACAAGCTCAGTAGTTGTGGCTGGCGGGCTTAGTTGCCCTGTGGCATGTGGGATCTTAGTATCCTGACCAGGGATCGAACCTGTGTCCCCTGCATTGGAAGGTGGATACTTTACCACTGGACCACCAGCGAAGTCCCTCCTGGAAGTCTTATATGTCCTCACACAAAAATGTCATTAGTCATCAAAATTGAGGTTCACACTAAAGGGACTGAACCGAAGTATTAGAGAAATGCTCTAGCTGACTTTCATACAAAGGCAACAACAACAGAATCTGTAAAGGTTATGGCACGTGTAGATAAAGTCCATTCTGCTTTTGCAAAAATGAACCCCTTGCTGTCAGACTTTTGCCATCTTGATGTCTTTGTAACATGACAACAGTCTGCTCCCAAATCAGAGAAATTAAGATGGGTAAACAATAGCTGTAAATTAAACAGTTGGGGCTGCTATGGGAAACCCAATACAGCTGCTTGGCTCTTCCTGGCTCCCTGGCAACCCCCTTTTTGTTTGATGGGTTAAAGCCTTCCCTTGCTGCAAAGCTGACATCCTCCCAAGGACAAAGAAACTGTTAGAAAATGTATTTTCCATGTGGGGTATGCTTTCCACAGTCTCCAGTGATCAAGGCACCCACTTCACTGGGCAAATCATAGGAGTCTTCTTTTTATCTTTTATTTTTAAAAATAAAATTCTTTTATTTTTAAAAATAAAATTCTTTTATTTTTTGACCATGCCACATGGCATGCGGGATCTTAGTTCCCCAACTAAGGGGATTGAACACGTGCCCCCTGCAGTGGAAGCACAGAGTCCTAACCACTGGACCTCTAGGGAATTCCCAATCATAGGAATCTTAAAAAAAAAACCTTACAAACTTCTTAAAATTATTACTGTCACTATCATCCTCAATCACCAGGCATGGTCAGCAAAACTAAAGGAAAAACTAAATTCAAGCAGAACAAAAATCAACTACTTGGGATTTGACTAATTGGTAAATGTGATTATGATTTTTGTGACTTTTTATCTGAAATACTACTGGCTTTTGGGCTTCCCTGGTGGCGCAGTGGTTGAGAGTCCGCCTGCCGATGCAGGGGACACGGGTTCGTGCCCCGATCCGGGAAGATCCCACATGCCGCGGAGCGGCTGGGCCCGTGAGCCATGGCCGCTGAGCCTGCGCGTCCGGAGCCTGTGCTCCGCAACGGGAGAGGCCACAACAGTGAGAGGCCCGCGTACCGCAAAAAAAAAAAAAAAAAGATTTACGATCAAAAGGGGGAAATAATGGAAGAAATTTTCACATAGAGGTATGGGGAAGTCATTCTGGCTTATAGATGATTTATGTTGAATTTTATGCTAACTAATACAGACTGTTTGTGACCTCTCAAACATACATTATGCATCTGCTTTACTCATCAAAGAAAAGGGGACATTGACCAGAAGTAAAGAATATCCATGTTAAAAATAAAGTTCCTGGGACACCAGTGCTGGTACTCTTCTGATGATAAGACTCTCTTCCCAGGTGCTAAGGCCATACTGACTTGCTGTGTACATGTTGATCTGGTTTTTTTTTTTTTTTTTTCCTGGAAACCTTGAAGGAATGTATCTCTGACTTGTTTGATGTTCTTTGTTCTGACAAGATATAAAACTGTGCTGAAAACCATGCTTCTCCAGAGCAGCTCCTCAGAGATATCTGAGAGGCTGTCTCCTGGTTGGCTCAAATACAACTCTTTTATATTCCTATTATAGTTTGGTTATTGATTATTTGTGTTGGCAATTCTTTTTATCAGACAAATTGTGCTGCTTTTTTTGAACCAGCTGAACGATCTGACTATCTGACTATCTTCAGTGAATAAGTTAAATAACATCTTTAACATGCATTCACTTTTATACCAGTATGGGTCATGGTTTTACCTTTTTTTGTTTTGTTTTGTTTTTTAATTAATTTTATTTTGTTTATTTTGGGCTGCATTGGATCTTTGGTGCTGTGCACGGGCTTTCTCTAGTTGCGGTGAGTGGCAGCTGCTCCTTGTTGCAGTGCGCAGGCTTCTCATTGTGGTGGCTTCTCTTGTTGCAGAGCACTGGTTCTAGGCGCCCAGGCTTCAGGAGTTGTGGCTCGCGGGCTCTAGCGCGCAGGCTCAGTAGCTGTGGCCCACGGGCTTAGCTGCTCCGCGGCATGTGGGATCTTCCCGGACCAGGGCTCGAACCCATGTCCCCTGCATTGGCAGGCGGATTCTTAACCACTGTGCCACCAGGGAAGCCCCGGTTTTACCATTTTTGGTGAACATTCTCTTAGTATTTCAAAATTTTAATGCAAACAAATACATGTTTGACATAATTATAGTCATAGCCTTTATAAAATTATTTTTCACTTACTACTATTAGGTAAAAAATTCTTTTATACTGCTGTAAAACTTCATAATGATTGGTTTTGTTTTTTTTTTTTGGTTGTTGTTACATAAGTGATTCTACCACAGTTTACTTCCCCATTCTCTAACCATTGAATATTTAGGTTATGCATTAAACAAACTTGATATATTTATTTATTTATATTCTTTTTTGGCTGTGCTGTGCATCATGTGGGATCTTAGTTCCCTGACCAGGGGTTGAACCCATGCCCCTGCAAGTGGAAGCACAGAGTCCTAGCCACTGGAATGCCAGGGAATTCCCTAAACAACTTTTAAAAAGCAAAGTTTCTACATCTATTTAACTGCTTTGTAATTCTTGAATTTGACTATCATTACTATTTTTACCCTATAAAATGACAGCAATGTGTAAGTGAGGGGAATCCATACTATATACCCATGTCACACACATAAATATTGTTTGGCCCACCAAAAAGGAGTGTTGGTGGGAAATGAGTGTTCCAAGCACTTTGAAGAAAAATAAAAAGGCAACTTCGCAGAGGATCCTTTGCTACATGCAGTGCACTTATAAGTGCATGTGTCTGGGTGTCTCCCATGGCACCCAGCAAACTGCCTTGCACATAGAAATTGTTCAAGTAATGTGCCTGTTATTTCAGCTGCAGTCAGGGCACTTTCTATGGAACTTGTTTCTAAGAGCATCTATGCCAAGAAAAGGGTGCCCTAAAAACAACCATGAATAGCTCCTTTCAAGGAAAGCTGTTTTCCCCAGAAGGCAGAGGGAAGATGAAGAAGGACAAGATAAAAACAGAAGCCTGGAGAGCTTCCCTGGTGGTGCAGTGGTTAAGAATCTGCCTGCCAATGCAGGGGACATGGTTCAAGCCCTGGTCCAGGAAGATCCCACATGCCACAGAGCAACTAAGCCCATGCGCCACAGCTACTGAGCCTGCGCACTAGAGCCCACGAGCCACAACTACTGAAGCCCACGCAACTAGAGCCCATGCTCTGCGACAGGAGAAGCCACCTCAATGAGAAGCCCGTGCACCACAACGAAGAGCAGCTCCTGCTCGTGGCAACTAGAGAAAGCCCGCGCAGCAACAAAGGCCCAACGCAGCCAAAAATAAATAAAATAAATAAATTTAAAAACAAAACAACAAAACAAAAAAAACAAAGAAAACCCAGAAGCCTGGAAGCTCCATTGCCCTCGTCAAGTAACCCCATTCCCAGGGGCTCTCTCAGCCCCACCAGATACACACCAAAATGGGAGACATCAAAAAAGGTGCTGGACAGCAACTTCTGTTTCTGTTTCACCAATAACAGTACTAAGAATGTGTGAAGGAAGGAGCCGTTCTCTATGAAACCCTGCAAGGCCTTGGCCAAGCCACCATATTTTTCTGGGCCTCACTTTCCTCATCTGAAAACAAGAGAAATACCAGGGTCTTTAAGATCTCTTCTGATTTAACAAGACTTCTGATTCTGTGATTGGACACAGTTCTATAACATTCCCTAATACATTGCAGCATTTCAACTCCCTACTTCCTCCCTGGTACATATACCAAGACTTTCTTTTGACTGGCACAGGAAGAGAGTGCTTCCAGGCGGGACCTTGGTTCAGGGGAGCAAAAGCAGGACTCTCTCTTTTTTCATTAATTACTTAAAGGAAGCATCTCAAACTGAGAGTGTGTGTCAACCGTAAACAACCTTCTGAGGGGTTTGTTATTGTCTTACTATTTATTTAGTCAGGTGGGTGCCTTAGGCACAAAAAGTGAAAACCAAAGTTTCAGACCTGTATTTTTTCACACAATCTTTCCTCTGAGTTGGAGCTCAGAGGAGGGTACATAGTTCACATTTTGCAACGACTGGAAGGACCCTCCAACACACTGCTTCAACCTTCATACCCAGGCTCAGAAAACCCCTCACTTATTTGTCACGTGTATTTTTCTGTTTCCGGTTTGTCTGCTACAAATCGCTGATGCTCTCAGTTCTCCTGGCTGTCACTCTCTGGCCCTGGAGAGGATGCCCAATGGGGTCGAAGCCTGCTTTGTTCTACAGTGGGGGCAGCTCTACTATTCACCCTGCGTTTGTTCTTGTCATCACCCCTGAAAGGACAGCAGTGCCAGGCTCTGGCCTATTAGTTCCCACTGCAGCCAACCCTCTCATAAATAACCCGTTGTCAGGGATTTTAATGGAAGCCCTCTGGAAGCTGTAAATCTTTGCAGCTCCCTCCTGCATCCTCTCCCTCATTTCCATCACAATATCACTCCACAGGAACCAGAGACCAAAGTGTGAGCTTGCCAGAGCAGATTGGTAGGACACTGGGGAAAGAAAGAGGCAGGATGGGGGAAGGGGAACCAAGCTGGGACAGTTGGTCTTAGGGAAGCATCTGCTGAGTGACAAGTCGATGATGGTCACCTGGGTCCTCGAGGCCCTGGAGAGGGGGAAGGGCAAGATGGCCTAGGGCCACCTGGAGGGAAGAGGGAAAAGGGAAAAGGGAAGAGGACAGGATGGCAGAGAGTTTTCTGGAAGAGCAGCAGATGGGCTGCTGGTTCCACCTCGGGCCCTACAGTGTGAACTTAAGTACCACGTAGCAGGATTTCAGTGTCTGCTTCGGGTTAAGCTATGCCTTTGCCTCTATCCTCCTGCCTGGGCAGATCAGCAGGTAAAGGGGCAGTGTCCTGTGTTGGCAGGAAATCTTTTCCTCTACCAATTTACGTCTGAAAGGTAACAGTTTATATGCATACGAGAGCAGTCTAGAGTGAGTAACTCCCCCGATAGCTAGGAATTAAGGTTTATACATCAGTTTAATAAGGGTGTGTGGGGGGGTGTTCAAGGCTTCAAAGGATGGAAGGCTCTGATGAGACTTATTTAGACAGTTTGTTTGGAATATCCGTGTATCCCGGGATGGTGCCTCCATGACTGGAGGTCTCCCTGGAGGGGTGGGGGTGTTGCTGGGTTGTAACTGCTGGCTCTTGTAAACCTCTGCATTATTCAGATAAGGGAAGTTCAGATAAGATTTCTTTCTGCATCTGCTGTAGCTCAAATGTTTCCACCTTAAAGTAAAAACCATCCTGAAGGGTTCTTTTTAGTCCCTTCACCTGCTGTTTCTCCAACATCCTATCACAGCATAGCATGAAGTCCTGGGCATAGTCACTGACCAGAATGTTCCCAATGAATCTGCTAAAAGCTTACATACTCCAAGAAACACTCCTGGACTAACTCCAACATGCTTCACATCAGAGATGTGGATTTTGCCTCTTCCCTTAGTTGTTTCGACTACAGGTTTTCTGAGATGGCCTTGTTTCTCCTTTTTACATGTCTCCCCTCAACTGCTGGAAAAGAGCTCTACCCTCAGTGGAGAGTAACGATCCAAATCTTACATAAATCTTACTCCTTGGGACTAAATGATTTTTTTACAGGAGCAGTTACATTTCAGTGGCATCAAGTTAAGCATCTGGAAAAATTTCAAGAATGAAGAGGGATGGACACAGGCAGCAAGACTCCTCGGCTCAATCCATAAGGGAGTTTCACCAAATCACTATGGTTCAAGACCTTAACATCTATCCTTTGTTCAATCTTTCACCAATCCTGAATCAACCCAGGCAGAAACAGCCCTACTGGCTGCCAATCCTTTGCAGGCAGGACTCTGAGCTTAGACAGGTGGAAACATTAGGAAACCACAATTATTTAAATCCAGTCACTACTCTGATTCTCCACCTAAGGACAGTCAAAGTGTTGCTTCGAGAAGCCAAGACCCCTGAGCCCTGGGCGGCCCTCTCTTATTGGCCAGTTCAGTGCAAGGGCCAGGTTACACAAGCAACCTGAGATCTTGACTTAGGTCTCAATCCAGTGCTCTCTGCAAGGTGCCTCCTGCTCCTGGTTTTGGCTTTTTATCCTCCGCAGAGGCCCGAAGGGCAAGGTGCCCCTAGCTCGGCGCCACCCGCGCCGCCGGAGCTCCGGAGGTAGACTTGCGGATCTGCGTTAGCCAGGACGTTCCAGCCGCGCCTGCGCACGACGCCCCGACGGCGCGGGCCCGGACCGACGCGGACGCTGAGGCGGGGCGGACCGGGGAGGGCGGGGACCTGCGTAGGGTGAGCGGTAGTCGCGCCTCGCGCGCTGGGAGCGCGGCCCGGCGTCCCCGCGTCCTTGGCGTCTCCCAGGGCGACCTCGGGCGCTTCCTTCTCCGAGCGGTTAATTGGGGAGCGGGATGGGCGCGCATGTCAGCCTACCGCAGGGGCCACTCGAAGGCCTGGAAAGCCCTATATGCAAATAGGAGGGCCGGGCAGACCCCAAGTTAGGAGGGGCGCGGGTTGGGGTTACGGGTTGTCTGGCAGCCAATGGGAGCGTGTCTCAATCCTTGGAGCAGTGGACCCACAAGTGTGGTTGCGAGCGGTACAGGTGGCAGAGCGGGGCCGAGACAGGAGAGTAAAAATCGCGGGTAAGAGCGCCCCAAAGCTCGGTGCTGTCCCCAGGCCGCGGCTTCCTAGTGCCTCCCCACTGAAAACCAGGTTCTACATGTCCCCGTTGGCCCCCACGGTGCCCAGTGCCCCAGGGCTACCCCCTCTGCCCTCCCTGGTGGCGTTCTACCAGGTGGCAAAAGCCACCCGCACCCGCTTCCTCTCGGCTCCATAGCCCACCGCTTCTCAGCAGGTCTAGGTATCGCTCACCCTCTTCCACGCCCCATACTGAGTTCACTGCTAAAGTATTCTCACACCCTTTTCTCATCCTCAAGACCCCCATGCCCAGGACCTTTCTCGCACACCGACCCTTCTTTTCCCAGCTCCTTACTCCCCTCCTGTCCTAGCTTTTCTCCCGAACCCGGGTCGCCCTTTGTGTGCACCCTCACTTCCTGACCTCCCTCGATTTCCCAAACCCGGTGCCCCCAGGGAGCAGTCCCTTAGACACAAGAGATCCCTGGGAATCGCACAACCCTCTCCACCTCCCCCTTCCCCATCTTTGGATCCTTCTCTTGATAACCTTTTTCCTTTGCCTGGAGAATTCTTAACAGAAAGACACTGCTGTTTTTCTTGGCAGCACAGCCCTCTGCAAATAACCTACCCCCTTTCCAGCCTCTTTTTCTTTCATTTCCAGATGTTATTTCTCACCCTCCTGAAGGAAAACTCTTCTAAGCTTGAGAAAAGTTCTTTGGGATATGAACCCTAGGGAAAAATGTAACTTCCATTTGGGGATGACGCAGGAAGTGAGCTAACAGTTTACTAAGCACTGGTATGTGCCAGGCACTTAAATAAGTTATTTATTGTATACACCAATGCCACCATTATATTTTCATTTGACAATATAGCCCTTATTTTGAGCCAAACACTGCTTTAAGAGCTTTAGAAATATTAACTCATTTAATCTTTAAAGCAACCCCATGAGATGAATATTATTATCTTCACTTTACTTATGAGGGAACTGAGGTACAAAGAAACTCAGTTACTCACCCACAGTCGCCCTTGTAGTAAGTGGTAGAGATGGGATTTAGATCCAGAACCATCTGTCTTTGTTAGTTATGCACTGCGTTTTGTGGAGAAAATGACTGGGCATGAGCCTGCTCTGAAAAGTGCATCTTCCAGTCTTGCAGAATTCCTCAGTTTCTAGCAGAATAAAAGGTGGCATCTGAGTCAGCAAGATTCTTATTGTTCCCAGGGAATGTGGTCAGTCATTCTCAGCACTTACTGGCAAAGCCCTTGAGTACTTGAGTGTCCCTTCCCCTCCCTTGTTAGTCCACGTTTTGCTAAGGATCCCTTCAGGCCCTGTGCTGAAATTCAAAGGGTGGCTAGAATGCAAAGCCAAAGACCATAGAAGGCATCTTATTTTATCCTGCCTGCTTCAAAGCTCAATGCACTTTTCTGGATATGAAGCTTTTATCTTCCTGGTGATTCTGTAATGATGGAGAAGACAGGGAATGAGGGAGGAGATAAATACTGGCTTCTTATGACATACTGTGTCAAAGAGGCAAAGCTGAAAGCAAGATTCAGGGGTCCTACCTCCACATCTTTTTTTTTTTTTTTCCCCTATCTACTTCGACCTTTTCCAAGGACTACCCACTGAAAGCCTTCAGAGGATGCATCTAGAAGGGGAATGAGGACCAGAAGATGAGAAGAGGAGGGGAGTGCAGGAAAGCCTATTATTTGGGAGAAGAGAAGGAAAGTCACAGGCAGACACAGTAGGAAAAACTCTTCAGTGCCGTATGAATTCCTACAGACTGAAAGAAAAGTCTAGGCTGTGAAGGTCAGGGTGAAAAAACTTGGCGAAAACTTGAAACACTTAACTACCAAATGATTCTTTTCCTCCCATTTACAGAACACCCATATTAATGCAGCCTTGCAAAGGAAAGCACTAAACATTTCCCACCCTTCTGCAATACCCTTAGAGCCAAGAAGAGTAGTCAACATGAATAGTCCTTCAGAAGTGGAAACGAGTCCCTCCAAGTAACCTGCAAAGTGTTTGTTTGCATGGAGCCATCCCAGTGCTCATCCCCTCCCCCTGGTGGCCAATGAAGGTCATTTTCATGCTGCGTAACCCGGCTTTAGTTGGCAGCCTCTGACTTGGAAGATCCCAAGATCAAATCCCATACCAAAATGGAAGGAAACATCAGGGTTTTTTCACTGTCTTAACTCTCCTACTTGGGAAGGTGAATTGAATGTGTCTTGTGTCATAAAGAAAAACTGAAGATGGTATTTTCTATGTTTGCTACATATATTTGTACAACATAGTGTTCTTTTTTGAACTCCCCAAATCCCTTGGCCCTCATTGCCTGCCCACCTACCTGGCATAATGGAAAGCTATGTAGAAGGGCAGGAAGCTGGGGCTTTGATCCTGGCTCTGCAGACTTCTCTCCGGCTTTGTGCATGTCCCCTCCAGTAGCTGGGAGGGGGGATTTCAAAACCTTTAAAAAGCAAACAGATTGAACTAGACACTCTCCAAGGTCCCTCCCAGTTGTAATATTCAGGACTTCCACTAGAAAATGTTCTAATTACACTCCAAATAAGAGCCCTGGTACAGCATGGATACTGGTGAAAAGAAGGGAAAGAAACAGAGTGAAAATAAATGCGAAGTAGAAACAATAGGGCTGGTCCCAGATTATGTCAAACCTGAGGAGACCTAGGCCCCTTGTTGGAAGTGGGAATTTAGAAGCACTTGGCTTTAAGGAAAACAATGTGGGACCAGCTGATTCTTGAGGGACTGAAGTCACCGAGACTGTTTCTGGGAGCTAAGAAGTCAGTTGCTTCTCTTTATGGTCACAATCATTTATAGGTGATAACAGAGAGGAAAAGGCAGTGCATGGAGTATAGAGGAGAGACAGCTGGTGGGGTCAGACAGACATGGCTTCTAATCCCAGCTCTGCCTCTTAACCTCTCCATGTTTCAGCCTTCTCATCTGTAATAGAGGGAAGAGAGTATCTGTGATATGATATTATGAGGATGAGATGAGACAGTATGTATATAAAGTGCTTTAGTATAGTTAATACCTGTTACTTGGTAAGTAGGTTGTAAATTGTATTTACTATTATAAGTGAATGAAACTAAGTGTTTTAAGTGCCTGCTATATGAAAAGATGCAAGGTTGATGCTTTAAAAAGTGTTTTTTATTTTTTAATGCTCACAGCAACATTTCTATTATATAAATGGGGAAAAAGAACCTTAGGTGAAACTAGTTCATTTGTTTATTCATCCTTCCAGTCCATTCATTCAAGAAGCATAGAAACCTCTGCTATGCGCCAGACACTGTGGTAGGAGCTGAGAATTTAGACATAGCCTCTTCCATCAGGGAGTCCACGGTCCAGGGCCACACAGCTGAGAATGATAGGTAGCAATTAGTGAGCACCTACTATGTTCCAGGCACTGTTCTAAGCACATTGTATTAACTCAAATGAATTACCTCATCTAATTCCCATGGCTGGGGCAGACCATTTTACAGATGGGGAAACTAAGGCAGAGGGCTGTTATGATAAGTAAATTGCCTGAGGTCACACAACTAGGAAGTGGCAGAGCAGGGATTGAAATCCAGGCAAATAGACTCCAGAATCTTGAGTTCTTAGCCACGTCACTACAGCTGCCTCTTAGCAAGTGATTTAAAGCCACATCCCTGACTGCAGAGGCCCTTAAACTGGGAAATAGATATAGTATTTCAGGATGCCAGCAGCAGCCCCCTTCTCTCTTTTGTATTCTCCTTAGCCTTGTCCTTTGAATCTGTGGCCCCACCTCTTTTGATTCCCCGAGGCTGCAAGACTGCTTTTGAACAAATTTTAAGGCAGGAGAGGAACTCCCAGGTTAGCAGGGAGCAGTTGTTGAGACTGGGAAAGAGAAGTAGAGATGCGCAGGTGGAGGATGGGTAAATTCAGATGTCTGGGGTCAGGCGTGTAGCCTAAATGAGAGAGAAGTGATCTGAGGCATATGAAAATGTTCCCTCTCTCTTAATGCTACTATATGGAAGATAATAGCACAGGGGCAGCTGTCACTTGGCTCCTGAATCACGGAGACAATAGGGAAAGACAGGGACTGGGACAGGCTGGAAAATGGCTAAAGAGGGAGCCATTGCTCGGCCCTAGTTGATTGCTGGCGTGAAGCAATGGGGACCTGCTTTTCCAAAGAGGAATGGAAATCTAGATTTTTATGAGAAATCTACATTTCCTAGTTATTGGCAGCTACTTCTAGTTTACAGCTATAACAACTACCACCACCACCGTGGCCCAGTAAACATTTCTGTAGGCTAGATTCAGGACGCAAGCCCTGGTAGGCAACTTTTTCTTTTTTGTGGTACGCGGGCCTCTCACTGCTGTGGCCTCTCCCGCTGCGGTGCACAGGCTCCGGACGCGCAGGCTCAGCGGCCATGGCTCATGGGCCCAGCCGCTCCGCGGTACGTGGGATCCTCCCGGACCGGGGCACGAACCCGTGTCCCCTGCACCGGAAGGCGGACTCCCAACCACTGCGCCAACAGGGAAGCCCGGTGGGCAACTTTTGAGTGAGCCGTTCTCTTTCGAGGGTTGGAGAGAAGCCAGAAGGATTTAGCCTTGGGGATGAAACAGGAAGGAGAGGGCTGGGAAAAGAGAAAGCCCCCAAAGAGAAAGCAAATATAGTCACACGTGGCACTGACTGTTGTCTGCCGTCTTGCACCTGTCTCGGGTGCCTTCCAAGAGGTTCTCGTGTCATAGGTAGCATAGTTTACAGGGGAAGGTGGGCAAGGCTGCCGGGATGAACCAGCTCCTGCAGAAGTATCAATACATGGGCTCCATCCCTTCCTTGCTTACGTGCCTGAGGCCCTCTTGTGCGAAAGTAAACAGAATTTGACTGTTTTTTGTTCTTCTCTTTGAGGCAGACACATATAAGCAGCCACGGCTTGTTTATACCACTTGGGCAAGGATTCGAAAAAGGGCACAGACAGCTCACAACTCCAGAGACCAAATTCAGGGTCAGTTTTCTCTCCTCAAATTAACATTAACATTGAGGTAAACGGAGCCAGTGCTCCTGGAGGGCTTGGTAAACAGGAGCTGTTGTGGAGGCCATGGGAGGGGAGATGGCCGTTTACCTGGCAGGAAGGGAGCAGCCCAAGGTCAAGATCTCATGTACTATAGTCCTCTTGAGCTTTTGCCAGGAATGTGCCCGTTCACTAAGAGAAACTGACTCACAAGACCCAGGTTTCATCGTTAATTGTGCTGAGCACAACCCCTTCTGCCCCTGTTCCGGTGTCACCACAGAGGCCTTGGGTGTTAAGGGACAGCCCTCTTCAGCAAGAGAGAGAAACAAGTGGCAATCCCTGGCCATTAAAAAACTCTGCTCTCCCTCTGAGGAGTGGCTACAAGCATTCAGTGAGATCGTATATGTGACAATTCTTTGGAAAGCCTAAAGCATGATGCCCATGTAAGGGTTTATTATGAAATTATTCATAGGTAGCCTCTGAGTTAGAGCCCCCTTCCCCATTCTGGTTTGAGAAAGAAGCAGAGAGAGGTGGCAGGGTGTATTAATGTTAAAAAAAAAAACCTGGCCGTAAGGTATAAAAGTTGTCTAGAATTAGCACGGTTGGGTACAGAGGGGAGATGATTCCCAAGAGATTGTGTGACTCTGGTGAGCCTGCTATCATTGCACGTTGCTGGTGGTAGTCGAAATTGTTGGAATCCCTCTGGGAAATAACATGGTGATATAAATAAATAAATAAAATATCAGAGGCTACATGATTTTCATATTCATTAACTTAGTAATTCTAGTTCTGGATAAATATCTTAAGAATATAATCCTGAAGAAATACAAGCTCTTCTGTACATGAAAGTGTGCATTTTAGAGCTATTTATGTAATAGCAAGATTGAAAGCAACTTACATTGCCAGTAATAGGGCAATGGTTGGTTAAATTCAGACACGTTCCTTCAATGGGATATTATTACACAACCATTAAGAATTAGAACTATGTAAACTTTGCCACAGCCAAAAGGATGGTTATGTTATGATAGTAAGTGGACGAAAAGCAGATACAGAATTGTTTATCTATTATGGTTACAATCCTATAAGAATAATTATGCTTAGAAATTTAGAATAAAAAAGAATACACAGTAGGGCCAAAGTTGCTATGTTAGCTACGGGTGACTTCCCACACTGCCCTTTTCTGAGCTTCCTTTAATGTTATAGTATTTCAATGATAATAATACATTAGAATAAATTATAATAAAGATATTATTAATATCTTTTTTCAAAGCCAAAGAGTTTGTGAGGAAAGAACAGGGTAAGTAGCAAGAAGAGAGAGGGCCTGAAATAGTGAGGAGGTTGGCGGGCTTTGGGGAGGTGAGGAGAGGAGGGGAAAGCACCAGAAATTTGGCTTTATGGTCATAGAAGCCTCAGATGTGAAGAGGATATGAATCAGTTTATTGGGCCTGGGCAGTTCTGGGTACCCAAAGGCAGACTAAGCACATTCCTAAGGATTAGTGAAGCAGGGGCATTAAAAACCATGTCAAAAAATTTGATATTTGAAATTTCAAGCAAACATCACAGAAGTCATCATGGGGGTGGTGGGGGTGGGGGTGGAATGGGAACTTTGCTGGACTTCCTTGTAGGTATTTTACAATTTGGTCTTGCTTTTATTTTGAATTGGATGGTGAGGGAGACACTGTAGCCTCTTCTGTGGTTGAGGTCTCCGAAGGGCTGCATCTGGCCCCGGGCTTGAATCTTGTTCAACCAGCTACGAGTCAGTCCTGCACTCATGAGCGCCAGTTGTGTTCACTCTCAGGCCAGCAGATTGTGGGAGGGAGGTTTGGTGCAGAGCCCAAATAGTTAACAGACCTCCTCAAAGCACCTCGTCTGCACCCACGGGGACTAACTCCCTCAGCTAGGGAGGCTTAGGGCTTGGTTCTGAGGCTGTCTCCAGACGCTTACTCACTTTAATAATAAGATTGTTTATGGCATGGTGCCATGCATAGCATCTCAGCTTGCTTCTGAAAACCCCAGGAGGGAAAAACCAAGGCCAGTGTTGGCTGAATGAGTCCCCAAGGTCATAGTCATGGCAAAAGGTGGAATCAGCTCCTTGCTGGAGCCTGCACCAACTGTGGAGGTGGCGTGGCATTTTATAAACTGCAACCTGTTGTCTGGTCTCTGAGCGCTGGTCCACCGCCCACAAGAGCAAGGGAGGGGGGTCCCCCTGCAGGTGGATCCGAGTAACTGCCACTCCATTTACCCTCTCTCCAGGGGAGGACCCGTGTTTCCCCAGAGCTTCCCCCAGGCAGGGGAGATGCTCCAGTGCCTGCTTTTGGAAGGAGAGGAAGGGACAGACTCGGAAGAGAGAGAGGACAGTTCCATAGAAGATTCAAAAGAAATCGTCACCCTGGCTTTTGTGAGAGAGAACACTGGGGCTCAAAATGGGCTTCAGCATGCCCAGCAGCAAGGCAAGAAGAAGAGGAAGAAAAAGAGGTTAGGACTGAAAGATGAGGAGTGGGGATCCATGTTGGTAAGAGCAGGAGGGACCTGGAGCGGGGCGGGCCTCGGCTGCTAAGGAGTGGGTAAAGGAGAAACTGTGCGGAGTAAAAATCACACCACTTTTGGTTCATATAAAAAGAACCCACTTTTGATCATCTGTTTTATAGAATCAAATAATGGTGTGTAATATAAAACCGTGCCCGTCCTAATCTTCATTCTATTTGTGTTTAGAATCCCTTTAAAAAATTGTGTGGGGCGAGACGATGGATTTCCTTGTTTTAAGAAAGTACTTAAAGTACTTGTAACAGAATCACGCCGACTTCTCAGGATCTGACCACAGCTTCCACATTCTAGTTCTTCTTTAATATTTTGCCATGCCTTTTGCTCCATTCTGGAGGGGGAGTGAATTCCTCCTCAGACTGATTGATGTCTGAAAGCTTGTCTGCTTTCTAACTCACAGCTTCCCTTAGTGGGGGGGCAAGAGGAGGGAGACCATGAAGTATTTTGGCCAAAAAGATATTCACTTCCCGTTCCCGATGGGCCACTGGAGTAAAAGGATTGAGGAGGCGATGATGTTAATATGAAGCTTCAAGCAAAATCAGCTATAATCACAATACAGAATTTCTAGCTCGTGGGCAGAGTAACAGTACTCTGAACCCATGTTTTCTGTCACTCTGCAACCCTGGGGATTTGTGTCCTCAGTAACAGGGATGGTCAAACCGGGCTTAGCGGGACCACTTAGGTATCAGGCAGCTCCACGTGGGACACGATGTTTCTACGTGCAGCCCCTTGTTCTGGCATGTGTGTCTGTCTCTGTCTTGGTGTTTTCCCCTTTCTCTTTTCCAGATGATTGGTGATCAATCTATCCAGCTGCCGATATGAGAGTGGTGAGCACCTGCATTCAAGGCACCCACCATGGGGACCCACTGGATTCCCCCAAAGAGTTGGGAAGGCTCACTCATATATTCTTCTTTCTTTTTTTTTTTGAAGGGTGATTTTTTAAAAAAAATTATTTATTTTATTTTTATTTTCTGACTGCGTTGGGTCTTTGTTGCTGCCCAGGCTTTCTCTAGTTGCCGAGAGCGGGGGCTACTCTTTGTTGCGGTGCGCGGGCTTCTCACTGTGGTGACTTCTCTTGTTGTGGAGCACGGGCTCTACACTCATGGGTTCTAGAGCGCAGGCTCAGTAGTTGTGCCACATGGGCTTCGTTGCCCCGCGGCATGTGGGATCTTCCCGGACGAGGACTTGAACCCGTGTCCCCTGCATTGGCAGACGGATTCTTAACCACTGCACCACCAGGGAAGTCCACTATTTTCATTTCGAATTTGGGTGCTTTAGTTTGGTCCTGACTCTCCTGGTCACTGCAGGCCCTTCTTTTTTTCCAGGCTCTTGAAGGCATTTGAGTTTGTGTTGGAGTCAGCTCCTAGTTATTAAGATTAATGGGGACCGGGGAAGAAGGACGTGATAGCATGTATATGGTTTTGAAATACACTGCATAGTTTTTTCTGTCAATTTACCTTGCTAATTAAGCTTGGCTCTGGTCGACGTTAAGGATTAGTTTATATCCCCTGAACATTCAGTGCTAGTGCTTGGAGGAAACCCAGAGGCCTACTTCCTGGCAAGGGTGGGTGAAACATTCACCCCAGAAAACCTCTGTGGAGGTCACTGGGCACAGGCTGTGTTCCCCAGGAGCTTTCCACTCTCCCTGTTCCTTTCTCGGCAACGGTGTGTCCAGATGGGGCAAGATGGCTTCCAGTCCCAAGGAGCCCAGTTGTCTGGCTTCAGTGTACGGTCTGGGAGCACCTAGAAACGTAACCTCCCCACCACGTGCTCCTCCCCCACTTCCCGGCTGATGGGCCTTTCTTTCTCCACCTGCCACGGCAGTGCGTAGGGCTGCCCAACAGTATGGCCTTCGAGAGGGAGGGGAAAACGACGACTGGACTCTCTACTGGACTGACTACTCGGTGTCGCTGGGGCGGGTGATGGAAATCAAAAGTTACCAGGTATCTGGGTCAGAGCCGGTCCTCTGTGTAAGCGTGGCATCTACCCCGTGGAGCCCCAGTCTTATGACTGTCCCCAGGGGGAGCTCATGGGTACTCCCATGGGCCCCCTTGTTCACGACTTCCGGCTTCCTTTGCAGAAAATCAATCACTTCCCAGGGATGACTGAAATCTGCCGCAAGGACTTGCTGGCCAGGAATATGAGCCGCATGTTAAAGATATTCCCAAAAGATTTCCACTTTTTCCCTAGGACCTGGTGTCTTCCTGCTGAGTGAGTGCCCACCTGCGCCCCTTTCTCCACTCCCCACCGCCAGTTTACATTTTCCACTTGCCCCCGAGTCCCTGGTTGCTACTTTCCCTTCCCATAGGGTCTCCCATCTCTCTCTCCTCTTCAGGAAGAGAAGGAATAAAGGGTGTGTCCAAGGTTGAGAAAACACAAGGCTCTGCCTATACAATTAGATGACATTTAGGGGCTGGGTGCCTTGGAGCCTGTGCCTGCAGTTGGGATGAGAATTTGTTCTGACCTTGAAAGCTGTTGATTTTGAACTTGTTCCAGCCTTTTCACTGTGCACTTTCGGAATTTTTAAGGCCCTCGAGCATTTCTGGAGGGAGTGAGGTAATCGTTAGCACCCAGGTTAGGAGCAGGGAGGGACACCTAACCTCTGACCCATGGCAGTGCTGTGGATGGCATTCAGCCTTTTCCCATCTCTGGTCTCACTATATCCATCTGGAAAATGGACATCCATTCCTGGTACCTAAGATACTCTGGACCGCATCACGAGAAGCAGGAGGAATGTGAGATGACGTGAGCATGACCTGGGTACAGTCTGGTGTTTGGGACGAGGTGGGGGAGTAGAGAAGCATTGCCATCAGAATTATACTTACTCACAAAGGCCCCCCAGGAATCCCACGCTCCCGTCTCCCCCCAGTGCTTTCCCAAACCAAGCGCCCCAGGGTTCTCAGCCTTTCCTAACTTGTCTGGAACAATTTGCAGAGCTTAGCAGCAACTTCAGAGAAAATGTGTTTGCCATCGGGTTGACAGGCGCCTCCAGATTTCATGGCCACTGAGGGACATTGCAGTCATGTGACTTCTCCAGGGGTGACAATGCTTCTTTGAGTTAAAATGCAAAACAAGAAGTATAGCAAGCCTGAGATTTATAATCCTTTAAGTTGGTTTCTTTCTTCTGAATATACTTTCTTCAAACTACATTCAAAGATAGTACTTGCCCTGTCACGCTCTAGCTGGAGTGGAGGTGTTACAGAGGAAAGGCTGAAGCCCAGAGCAGGGGAAGAGACGGATGGATCCAAAGTCACATCATTTGTCAGGGCCTGAGTCAGATTCAGAACTTCACACCTCTTGTCTGCAAACTCAGAGAGCCGAAGCGCTCGGATCACAGTTACCTTTGTGGGGTGTGCGGCGTGGACCGGCACCGTGCCCGCATCGTGTCATGTGTGAGATAGCTGTCATTGTCTTCATGGTGTAGATGATGGAATTGAGGCTTAGAGAGGTCAAGTCCTGGTAAAGGGCTACACCGCTGGTGAGTGCTGTTGCTGGGGCTGAAATCCAGGTCTGAATTCCCTCCAGAGCCCATCTTCTCTCCGCTGTGTGTGCTCGACTGCCTCTCCTATAACCAGATCTCTGGGCGTCTGTCTGTCAACTCCAGGGCTTTTGTCACTTTTTTCTTTTTTTTTTTAAATAAAGAGCTAGCCTTCATTTTCATTGATCCCCCCGCTAAAGGTGTCTCTCATTCTCTTCCTGCTCTGGTAGCTGGGGAGATTTGCAGAACTACAGCAGGTCAAGAAAAAATAAGGTGTACATCTGTAAGCCGGATTCGGGCTGCCAGGGCAGAGGTATATTCATCACCCGGACAGTGAAAGAAATCAAACCAGGGGAGGATATGATCTGTCAACTCTATATCTCAAAGGTACTTCCTCCTCGTGATTATTTATTTATCATCCACAGCAACCTCAGGCTGTAGCTCCGCTGGACTGGTTGTGAAAAGAAGGAAGGGAGGGTGGGGTGGGGGTGGAGCCAAGTCCTGCCTTGGACTTGGTTGGACCAAGCCTTCTGACCAGAGACGTGACATGTGCCTGGGCCAGAGCGCCCTTGCCCTTGCACTCTTGTCGATTGGTCTGGCGCTGCCATGCTGGCCCCTTGCCTCTAACAGATGGCAGCTGGGAGAGCCCCTTGGGTCTGTGGAGGCCCCACCTCCTTTGGGAGAGGGAAGTAGCCCTGGAGAGAGCATGGTAACCAGCTGTCCATGACTGGAGGTATAGCCCTTTACAGGGAGGGAGCCTTCTAGAAGCTGCATAGGAGACGTGGCTGGCACTGCAATCAATACTGCAACTGCAGGGAGACCTCTGGCAGAAGTGCGACGGTAGCAAGCCCTGCGTGGTGACAACGTGGCCTTCATCACAGGCCTTTTTCATGTTATTTTGTCTTGTTGCCAGGAAAGCTCTTGGAGGCGGTTACTCATGCCATTTGACAGATGAGGAAACTGAGGCCTGGTGTGGTTAGTGGCTTGCACAAGGTCACATAGCCTAAATCCCCTTGTCCCCCTCCCCAACCCCAGCCCAGCCTGGCCTCTGTAACGCAGGTAACACTGGAGCTGAAGCCATGAAAACAAGACAGGGCGCTAATGGGCTTCAAGTCGGGGTTTCTCCTCTGACGCCGTGTGTCTTCTGTTCTCTCCTCCCAGCCCTTTATCATCGACGGGTTCAAGTTTGACCTGCGGATTTACGTGCTCATGACATCCTGTGACCCTCTCAGGATTTTTGTGTACAATGAAGGACTGGCGCGCTTCGCCACCACCTCCTACTCCCGCCCCTGCCCAGACAACCTGGTGAGCTCGGGGACACGCCGCCTCCCGCCTCTCTTAGCTGGTAAAAATTCCTAGTTGCCCCTACATTCTCAAGGCATGGTGGATGTGGTTGTCACTTGCTCAACTGTGGTTTACTATGTGCCAGGGTGTATCTGTTCTTTCCTTTAGCCCTCCCCAAAGCCCTCAGAGATAGGGATTATCATCTCCAGTTTACAGATAAGGAAATTAAAATCCAGTTATAAGGGACTTGTCCGAGGTCACAGAGCTAGGAAGAGATGAGGTCGGGACTCGTGGCCTGACTGCAAAGCCACAATTCCGTGGTGCTCAAGGAAAGAAGGATGTGGGCAAGGCCCCAGCCCTCCCACAACATCCCCAGGCCCTCAGGGCTCCTGAAGTCCCCCCTCAGCACAGCGCCACCCAACCTCAGGAGTGGGAGTTTCTTATTCTCCAGGCTGTAGGATACGCCTTCTTACTTCCTCTGTTTTGCCAGTGTAAGTAAGCCCTAAGACGCCCCCTTTCTTTTCCATCTCCTTAAGCCCCAGGGGCCATGGAAGGGCACAGAGAGGAAGTGGAAGGCTGCCCTTCCTCCTGACCCCGCACACTTGTGTCTCTTTCCCCAGGACGATATCTGCATGCACCTGACTAATTATTCCATTAATAAGCACAGTTCCAATTTCCTTCGAGATGCTCACTCTGGCAGCAAGAGGTAAGGAAGCGGCTTCCCTTCTCTTTTCTTTCCCTGCTGGGCTCCGAGCTGCTCTCTGAGATTCTATCCAAACCCTGTCGGTCCCCATCAGTGTTTCCATCTTGGGTCACATGGTGTCAGAATATATTTCTTTGCCTCTAAGCCCAGAACAGACTCCTTAGTCTCTGCCCTCTGGCTGTTAATCATTAAAAGAAGGCCACATCATAAACCCTAGGAGGTTGGGAGGAGGAGAGATAAACACGAACTGTTTCCTCAGCAGGATACACACACACACACCAAAACATACTCGTATTACAGTTGGCCCTTCTGACATTTTTAGACCAACAGATATTTATCGATTGCTGGTCTGACACCGGAGAAGGACCTGCCAGGCCTGTGGTTCCCTGGGGTGTTGCTCCAACAGAGATTCTCAAGTGATGTGTCACGATGCCCCTGCTCTTTCTCTTGCATCAGACTTAAAGGACTGATAAACAGGCAGTCTGTTTGGCTTCAGAGCATCAGAGAAGCACAGGAAATTTCATGACTCCCTTGGTAGCAGAGTTCCAAAAAGCAAATGGAAAATCACTAGGTTAAGCCTGCTGGAAGGGGACGTGTTGGGCTGGCAGGAGGCGATCTCCCCCTTATCGGAGGGCGCTGGCCACCCGACTTTGCCCACAGCTCCCACACTTCCTCTTTGCCCACCTGGTCTGTGGGCACCCTCTGGCCTCTTGCGCGGTTGCATGTTGAACATCGGGGCTCGGTGAGGCCTGGCTTCCAGTCCCTGCTCTGACCCACGCCAGCTGAGTCAGCTGGAGCAAGTCCCTTCACCTCTCTGAGCTTCCATTTCTTGGTCTGTAGAATAGGGCAGTGAGACGCCCTGCCCTGCCCACCTCGTAGGGTCACTCTGAGACTCAAGTGACCTGTGACAGAGCACAGATATTGCTTGTAGTTACTGTGATTTCTCCTTCGTCTAAAGGCATGTCATCAAAGGGCCCTCATCTCCCTCCTCTTACGAGAATGGACACCCCACTAACAGGCTTTGGGCCCTCAGGCTGTGATGGGGGGGGCGTGTTATGTGGCGCCAGGGCTAAGGTGAGGGTGTGGAGTATTGTTCTGCTACCCTAATTCCCCCTCCCCCCTTCCCCTTCCTTCTCCTCGCCTCACTCACGGGGCCTGGCCTCATCCCTCTTCTCCATCCTCCCTCCTGCTGGAGCTGTCGGCTGCCCCCCCTTCCCCTGCCCCTGCATTACCCCCAACCTGTCCCCCTGCGGTGCTCCAGGCCCATCTCTCCTCAGCTGCACCTGGATGTCTCCCCGTTGCTTCCAGCTCAGCATTTCCCAATGTCACGTGTTCTCTCACATCACTTCCACCTCAGCAGTCCAAGCTTCCCCCTCTCTAACTTCTAACCCGCAGGACTGGAGAGTTTGGTGTCATCTTAGATGTTTCCTTTTCCAGCATGTCATTGAATTCTGAAGTTTCCTCCTTCAAATGTCCCTCCATCCCTTCCTTTCCACCAGACGTAGCCTCATCCTCATCCTCGACAGCCGCACGGCCTCCTCACTCTTCTTAGCCCCAGCCACCTCTGCTTAACCTTTCTGTACCTCCGGTTTCTCCTCTCTAAAATGACGCAATAAGGAATTCCCAGGCAGTCCAGTGGTTAGGACTCTGCAATTCCACTGCAGGGGGCCCGGGTTTGATCCCTGGTTGGGGAGCTGAGATCTCGCAAGCCGCAGGGCGCGGCCCAAAAATAAATAAATAAAATGCATCCCGGCTGGCCAGCCTCACAAATATGCCGTAAGGACCTACTGAGATGATGTGTATGAATAGGCCTCAAAAGCAATACCCCCTATGCAAGTGGGTGCTGTTATTATCACACATTCCGTATACTCATTACTTCTGCTCTCAGGTAACCAGTGTGGCTCCCAGGTGCCTAGAGCATCCAATTCAAACTCCTCTGCTTGCTGTATGCTTTGACCAGACCCCATTTCCCACTATTATTATTACTACATTAATAGTTACCATTTTATTTGTTGAGCACTTCCTGTCTGCCAGGCACTGCTCTAAGAAATTTACATTCCTCAACCTATTTAATCCTCATAACAACACTATAAAGTTGGCGTGATATGATCACCCCGATTTTGCATATTGGGGAACAGGTGTAAAAAGGTTAAGAAACTTGCCCAAGTTCGCACAGCTAAGAAGTGGCAGAGCTGGAATTAACCCTGGAGTCTGTGCCCTTAACCACTAGCGGTACTGCCGGTGCCACCCGCTCCGTGGTGTTCTCCCAGGACACTCTTTTGCTCATTTTTGATACACAGGCCTTGCTCATTCCCACCTCTCTGCCTTTGCTCAGCTCCAACTGAAAACATGGGAGAACATCCTTGAAGGCCCTTTTGTCAAACTAAGCTTCCGTGTTGCCTTCTCTGACCTGGTTCTAGGTGCTGGTTCAGCCATATAACCACTGCAGTGTGGGTGAAACCCATCTTCTCTGTGGGCCTCTAATTCCTCACCTGTCTGATGAGAGGACTGGCTTCCATCTCTAAGGACAAGCCTATGGAATCCGAGTCTAACCACCCCCAGTAACCTCTCTGTCTCTGGACTCCCACCACCCTCACGGTCAGCATCAGCTGTAGCCCGTAACTTCTCTGTGCTTGGGGCACATGTTTTCCTTGTGTCCCCAATGGTACTTAAGTTCCTTGATGGTTAGAATGGTGCCCTGGCCTTCTAGGTGCCTCCCATGTTGCGGGGCAGAGTCCTTGCCTTTTCTCCCTCCTGTTTGCTTTCACCTTTCCTCATCTTCCTCTTCCCCATCTTTTGAGACAATCTGCTTCTCCTACTAGCCCATCCCCTACCTCAAATTCCCCCCTCCCTAGCCTGAGGCCAGCTGTACCGGCAGTAAACCCCTGCCAGGCTGCAAACTCAGTAGGAGCAATGAAGAAGAAGAAAAACTGGAAACCTGGCAGGCCTCTGGGGCAGAGACCGGGTCCTCTTCGTCTTTCAGGGTGCCTGGCACATAGCTGGTGTGTTCAATTGAATGGACTAGCCACTGGCTGTTATGAAATTGCACAATTATGTGTATTCATTGTGATGTGCCTGAGTCATCAAGAAGAGTTTATGTTATGATTCATAACGTCTGTTATAAGAAGGTAGAGGTGTGTATAATCTACTCTGGGAATATTTATTTTCCAGTTAGGCAAATTAAACACTTTTTTTTTTTTTTTTTTTGCACTTGAAAGGGTTGCTTTCAAGCGATCTGGAAAATTCATGTACGTGCAACACTCCATCCTTGACAATGGCAGGTAGAAAAGGTGTGCCTCTATATTGAGTGGCCTCTGTTCATCTGTCGTGATATAAATGCATCTTTGGTCGTCTCATGTGTGTGCTGACTCCTCAGATGGTCCTTAGGCTTCCCAGAGGAGAAGTGCTGGTTTCTTGGGATCCCCTCATTGCATGAGTTTTGCACACACAGCAGGTCCTTAGCAAATGTGCATTGGCTCCATTGACGGGAGTCCATCTAGCTCTTTGGATGGCCCGGGTGAGCTGTGTTTCCTGTCTTCTCATCCTTCTCTTTGTTCTTCATTCCCCCGTATCGCCCTATTTCCTCCTCCAATATTTCCACTTCCCACTTTGGCTCTCTGTGCACACCTGTGTGCATGTGAGGGGGTGTCTGTCCCCACCATTGGGACCTGTCAGATTCGCCCTGTCTCTGTACTGCCCAGCTCAGAGCTGACCGGAGCATTTCCTCAGATGTTTCCTCACAAACCTCTCCTCATGGGGTAGATATCCTCTGATTTCTGTGATAGGGTGACCAGCCATCTAGGTTTGCCTGTGACTGAGGGGTTTCCTGGGATGTGGGACTTTCAGCTCTAAAATCAGACTGTCTGGTTTGCCCTGGGACAGTTGGTAACCCTATCTGTTGAGATGCCCTGGGGTTTCCTTTCCCCTCTGGTCAGCGCTTTAGGGGGTTAACAATGAACAAAATTTCTGTGTCTTTAGCGTCCCCAGAATCCCCTCAGATAGCTGAGGTGGAACCCAGGTACCGGTGGTCTTAAAAGCCTCCCTAAGTGCTTCTAATGAACACCACAGGCTGAGAAACCATTGCCTCCAAAGCAAAACCATGATGTAGGGTGTTTTTTTTTGCGATACGCGGGCCTCTCACTGCTGTGGCCTCTCCCGTTGTGGAGCACAGGCTCTGGACGCGCAGGCTCAGAGGCCATGGCTCACGGTCCTAGCTGCTCCGCGGCACGTGGGATCCTCCCGGACCGGGGCACGAACCCGTGTCCCCTGCGTCGGCAGGCGGACTCAACTACTGTGCCACGAGGGAAACCCGTAGGGTGTGTTTTTAAAAAATTTTTTATTCATCCATTCAGCTTTCACCTGGGATACCGAATGCCTGCCCCAGCCCACAGGTGCTTTCTATGTTACAGTGAAAGTGCCCAGGCCAGGGCTTACATGTCAGTATATCTCTGCCCACTCCAGGACGGTGGAGGCTTGAGGAGTACGGCCCTGCGGCTCCTGCAAGGTCCTCCTGAGCCGACACAGCCCTGGTATGACCCTGGCTCCTGGGTGTCCCTCCCCACTGGCTTTGGGGCCTTATCTTCTCCAGAAGTTTCTGGTTTCCAGCATGCCATGGCCTTAGATGACCAGAGGTGGGCTGCCCTGCCTCATGGCCCGTGGTTCCCTTCCAGGAAGCTCTCCACCTTCAACGTGTACATGGAGAGCCACGGCTACAACGTGGGGCAGATCTGGAGAGAGATCGAGGACATCATCATCAAGACGCTCATCTCGGCTCACCCCATGATCAAGCATAACTACCACGCCTGCTTCCGCAATCACACACTCAACAGCGCCTGCTTTGAAATCCTGGGCTTCGACATTTTGCTGGATCACAAACTCAAGCCCTGGCTGCTGGAGGTGCGGGCTTGGGGCGAGGGGTGAAACTGACGCCTGTTACCAGGGTGAGCCGGCCGGGCCCATCCTTCCGCCCTCCTGCTCAGCCAGGATGTTGTAATCCACTTCCCAAGCCACTGCCCCCCAGAGGTGCTTGCTGCCTGGGGCTTCTCCCTTTGCTGAAAAGTGGCCACCAGAGGGAGGTAGACGGCCGGGAATTAGAGAATTCCTTGTGCCTTCTCGAGGTCCACCCAGACTTAGAAGCTCTCATCTCAGGCCCAGAGTGATTCTAAAGACAGCTCTACCTTTCATAACAGAGTCATCTCCCAGAAAGGGTGGTTCTTCACCAAAGCTGGGTGGAGGGTGTTCAAGATCAGACAGGAGCCACCAGGCTTGGTTCTCAGGGGCCTGGACCACTCAGTCCCAAGCACCAACGGAGAGCGGCCCGGTGTCTGTGGGCACGGGAATGGGTGGGGAGCCACTCAGTGAGTTTCTTGCCTCCCCCAGACCCATGGGGTGGTGGGAAGAGGAGGAAGAGAAGCTCCTGGGTGGCCTCCTCTCTTCCCGATTGGACCTGTGCAAGCAGCCCTTTCCCGTGGCCATTCAGGGTGCACGCCGGGAGTGGGGGTGGGAGTGGGGCTGCGGTACAAATCAGAGGTGCTGGTGACAGCTGCCAGTGACACAGCGTCAGCCCTCAGAGCGCAAGACCCAGATTTACAGATTCCTGGGGCCTTGCCTTTCCTCCGTTCCCAGCCCTTATTCCCAAGTGTGGCTGGGAAGGAGAATATGGCCGTTTGGAGCTCTCACCCGAAGAGCAGAATAAGCCACTAGGAGCAGGCCTTCAGAAACTGCTGGAAACCTTCAAATGTCACACAGTGCCTCTGAACAACGTAGACTCTTCTGTGGGCAGAAATGAGTCCTCTCCGTCCTCCCACCAGTCTCCCTGTCAACCCCGGTCAGGATCCCGAATACATCACTCCTTTCCCCTCCCCACCTCCCAGCCTGGCCCTTTGGACTGTCCCCTTCCATCTACTCTCTGGGATGCACAGTGCACGGGACGGGGCACACGCACACCAGGTGGAGGGGAAACCAAAGACAGCCCCCCCCGCCCCCTGCCGTGCTTCTCAGGAAGACAGGACTAAAATGAAAGCTAGTTAAACTGGAGGGGGTTCTGCTTCCTCCTTTCTTCACTGTGGCTCCAGCCTAGACCTTCTCTCCCTCTCCTTTCCACTCATCTTGGTAGCCAGGGCCCCGACCGAGGTGGGCTCGGGTGGTTCCCTGGAGGGGCCGTCCCGCCTCACACCCTGCTTGTACCCTGCCCAGCCTCCCCAGCTGCCGTCCTGCCCTCACAGGTCAACCACTCTCCGAGCTTCTCCACTGACTCCTGGTTGGATAAAGAGGTAAAGGACAGTCTGCTGTATGACACTTTGGTCCTGATCAACCTGAGAAGCTGTGACAAAAAGAAAGTCTTGGAGGAGGAGAGACAACGGGCGCAGTTCCTGCAGCAGTGTCGTTCTCGGGAGACCAGGTACAGTAATGGGTCAATTCTAACAAATGATAATCCTGTTTGGAAAATTAATATATATTGGCAGGATGTGGCAGTTTGAACAGTTTTACTGTGGCTATTCCTTTGTTCCTAAAAATAGGAGATTAAGTTATAGACATAAATACCTGTGATGGATATGAGTTTATTAATATCATATGAAGATCCAGGGATTACCAATTGAAAAGTAAAACCATTTATCTATACAAAAAGGAAGATTTGTCCATCCTCCCCTTGCCACTGTGTGGGCAGGAGCCTCTGTCGCCCTGCTCCCTGCTGGGTAGCATTTACCTTTTAACAGAGGCCTTCCTCTGTAGAGTGAGAAAGAAGACAGGAGCCTGGCCAAGGAGTGGCTTTGTTGCTTTTCAGATCCCATGGTGGCCCGCTGCCCCCCCCATGAGCAGAGCCAGCCTGATCCTTCGGGACTGAGCTTCTGGAACCGGGGCATGGCATCTCGGTTTGGATGGCACTGTGTTTCTCAGAGCGTGTTCACGTGCACTGTCTTCCCTGGAAGGGGGATGGGTAGGCGGTAGCATGGGGTGTTGTATGGTCCTAATTTTGGAGCTAAGAAGACCAAGACTCTGGAAGGGGAACTGCCTTGTACAGGTCACCTCGCTGGTAAGTGGCAGGTCTGGACACCGAGCCCGCTGGGTGAGCTGCCTTCCATTAAACTCTGGAGAAAGAGGCAGCGTCAGCTAAGGGGCGGCCAGGGCCCTTCTCTGGATCAGTCTCCTCGTCATGACTTGCCCCTGGGTGGCTCAGGGGCTCCTGGTTTCCCTGCTGTAAAAGGGGCTTATCGTTCCTCGCTCCCTGACCTCCACCTCCCCGGGGGGCTGTGAGGAAGAATGAGATCATCACAGCTCATAAAAGCTCATCAGCCTTATCCACGAAGCCCTCAAATTTAGCAAAACACAAGCTGTCAGTTCGCCAGAGAAGGGTAGCAGGGGCTGTGATTGGGAAGATGGCGACAGTCTGCCTCATCAGAACAAAGCCAAGGGGGAAATAGGCTCTACTTGTAACGGGAGAGAATTTGGTGAGCTGTCAGGAAGACCGTTCCAACCAGCTCTCAGTACACTGTGACACTTGCTGTCCCGGGAGGGCTAGAATCTCCTTTCAGGGAAACATTCATGCGTTCATTTATTTAGGACTGACCACTGTTGCGTGCGAGGCCTCCGTCTGGCCCTAGATGACATCCGTGTCCTTGGAAAGGCCATGTCCTCTCCAAGCTCGGTCCCAGGAAACCCTAACTGCAGCCCTGTGTTCTGCTTCCCAACAGGAAGGAGGAAGTCAAGGGCTTTCAGGCCGTGCTTCTAGAGAAAACTGAGAAGTATGAAAAGGAAAACTGTGGAGGCTTCCGCCTGATTTATCCCAGTGTGAATTCGGAGAAGTATGAGAAGTTTTTCCAGGACAACAACTCCCTCTTCCAGAATACAGTTGCCTCCAGGGCTCGGGAGATGTATGCCCGGTAGGAAGGCTCCTGGGGCTAGGGGAGCAGGGTGTTGGGGGAAGAGGGGTTTGCCTGACCTGAGGGGTAACCTTGGGGCAGCCTTGAAGTTGCTTTGGTCTCGCAAGGACCAGGAATCGTAAGATTCTTTGGTGTGGGATGTTGTTAAGTGGATATGGGGCTGTTTCTAGAAACTCACCCATGAGACAGGCACCCCCACCCCACTCCAGCATGCCCAGCCCCTCAGGGCTGCCTCCTGGATTCATGCAGGTGTCAAATCTAAGGACCGGAAGGGGTTCATCCCATTCGGTCCATTCCCCGCCCTCCACCTCATTTCATGGAGCAGAAAAAGGATCGTACAGCAGATAACAGCAGAAGAGGCTCTAGAACCCCTGTCTCCTGAGTCATGTGACTGAGTTATTTCCGTCACATCATTGGCCAGAGAAGCCCAGCATGTGAAGGGGTCCAACGTGGGAGCCCCTACCTTTAGCGTCCTACCGAGACCTTCTTCCCAGCACCTGCCAGTTGTGGGATCTGGCCTACTGGGAAGTGAGGAGAGAGGTGGGGTGTGGTGAGTGGGGTGCAGCCCGCCACTCCACTCTATGAGGTGGGCAGGGCAGGGTGTCTCATTGCCCTCAAGGACAGTGTCCACATTCCCAGCCCATCCCTAACCTACATGACTGTTCCTCACTGGGCAGGCAGCTGATCCAGGAGCTGAGACTGAAACAGGAGAAAATATCCTTCCAAACGAAAGATAAGAGGGTGGAAATGCAGGGGGAATCAGCAGGCGAGCGAGCGAGAGGCAAGCGCACGCAGAACTGGCGACAGAAACAAAGGCAGGAGTCCAAGACCGCCACCAGCCCGGCCTCCAAACAAGTAAACCTGGATGGGAGGGGAGCGCGCATGCCCAGCGCCCTTCCCTGGCTGGGGCCAGTCCAGGGGCGGGTGCTGAGGAGACCGCTACTGAGATCTCAGGCACACTGAGGGAATGGGGCCGCATGGAGAGCTGGGCCCCGGGAGGGGAGCCCGGAGGCCTTCAGAGGATCCCTCCATCCAGGCAGAGAGGACTCTCACTGGTGTGCCCTTCTTCCTTCAGCTGGAGTAAAAGCAGCTGGGAGGCTGACCACCATCCCCATGTAGGGAGTAGGCTCTAAGACTACCTGTGGTCATGGTCCCCAACTCTAGTTTGGGTTGGAATGCTCCCCTCCAGCAGGCCAGGGGCGCAGCTGAGAGAGGAGGCCACAGGGAAAAGCTTCTGGGAGGCAGGACCTCAGAACACTACATGGGGTGACTGAACACAGCTGGTGCTTCCAGCCTGCTCTCTGCTCAAAGTGTGGACCAGCCTCTAGGCTGGGGCCAGCTATCCAGTTGTCCTATCATCTGAATCTCTGGATCCCCTGCTTCTCTGCCTAGCTCTCTCTTCTGGCTCCCTGGAAAGATTCATTGACTTTTCAGTCTATCTCCTTCTCAAAGACTTACCTGAAGGGACAGGTTTAGAGCAGGTTTTTATTTTTTAAAAAAATAAGTTTGTTAGGGTCATAGACTCTTCGAGAATCTGATAAAAAGCTATGGAATCTCTTGCCATAACGTATACAAAGATACAATTTTAAAACTGCAGTTTCCAGTGGCTCAAAGGCCCCGTGAAACCATCCGTGAGCCCTTTAGGGGTCCTTGAACCCCAGGTTAAGAGCCCCCGATCAGAGAGACTTTGATTCTGATTGCTTTCCTCTCCTCCTCATCTCCTTTGCACCTACCCTCGGGTGCAGATGATCTGGAAGTGGACAGAGCTGGGTTCCCATGGGCTATACGTTTGGTTTCCTCCTTCCCAGTACCTGCAGCCATTGACATTAGAGTCCTGCACACCCGACTTGCTGTCGAGCATCAGAGACACAAAGAAAAATGAGACAGACAGCAGCCTCGAGCAGGAGGCCCCCAGGGAGGAGGCTGGCCCTGCTCCCCATAAGCCTACATCTGCGAGGCCTTACAGCTCTATTACTGACTTGAGGAATTCAAGCCTCCTCAGCTGCTCCAGGCCAGAGCTCAGTAAACCCGTCTCCGGAATCAAGGAAGCCAAGTCCACCTCTGCAGTGAACACAGTCACCAGCACTGTGGTAAGTAGAGCAGTCTGCCTTCCCTGAGGGCCGAACTGGTGGTGGGGTGGGGTGGGGGGTGAGGTAGGAGTCTGGCTTTCTGGTCCCTTCTCTGCACGTACTATGGCCCTTTGAGTAAGCCACTTACCCTCTCTGGGCCTCAATTTCCCCACTTGTGAAGCCCAAGTTGTGGAATGGCATACTGTTAGGAGTCTAGACCTATACCTTTAGGGCTTTTAGAAAGGCCGTCTTATGCATCCCCTCTTTTGGGCAGGTTACCGCCTGTTGTGTTAGTTTCTGTAGGGCCGCTGTAACAAATTACCATCAACTTGGTGGCTTGAAGCACGAATCCATTCTCTCACCGTTCTGGAGGCTAGAGATCTGAAAACAAGGTGCTGGCAGGGCCACGCTCCATGTGAGGGCTCTCTAGGGAGGATCCTTCCTTGCTTCTTGCTAGATTCTGGTGGTTGCTGGCAATCCTTGGCATTCCTAGGCTTGTGGCAGCATAACTCCAATCCCTGCCCCTGTCATCACACAGACTTCTTCCTGTGCTTCTCCTCTGTGTTTCTTCACGTGGCTTTATAAGGACACCAGTCATTGGATTTAGGGCTCACCCTAATCCAATATGAGCTTATTTTAACTTGAGATCTGCAAAGATCCTATTTCCAAATAAGGTCACGTTCTGAGGCTGTGGGTGTCCATGAATTTTCGGGGGGATATTGTTGAACCCAGTCCACGACCTAAACAGTGTTTTTCAAACTCCATTGTTGTACGGACACCTTTTGAAGGAAAGAAAGCTCTTTTAGATTCCAATTGTAAACTTAAATTATTTGTATAAATATATGCAAGTATAAAACCAGATATAAAGTCTTTACACGTATATAGCTCTTATGCAACTGCAAAACAAAACAAGTAGCACCAATAAAATTTGCATAAGATATTAATTTAATATGACAGTTGATTTTCTATTTTTCTGGAAACTAAGTTGCCACCTGAATGTAGTACCAACAATGCTAACACAGGTTCTCTTGTGTTCATCATACCTAGGCCCACCAAGAGCTATGTGACGACTCTACTATAACTACTGGAAAATCTTCCGCGTTGTTGGGTCTTTGCTTGGTCCAAATGCAGTGCAGAGTAGTGCAATGTTTTTCAAATTTCTAACCATAGCCCATAGTAGAAATTCATTTTATTTCATAGTCCATCACATACACACACATACAACTGGAGAAAATTTTCTAAAACAGTGCTTAGCCACACTGCATATAGTGACTCATTTTTTTTTTTTTTTGCGGTACGCGGGCCTCTCACTGCTGCGGCCTCTCCCGTTGCAGAGCACAGGCTCTGGACGCGCAGGCTCAGCGGCCATGGCCCTCGGGCCCAGCCGCTTCGCGGCATGTGGGATCTTCCCAGACCGGGGCACGAACCCATGTCCGCTGCATCGGCAGGCAGACTCTCAACCACTGCGCCACCAGGGAAACCCTCATTCTATTCTTTTAAAAATACCCGTTACATGGGCTTCCCTGGTGGCGCAGTGGTTGAGTCTGCCTGTCGGTCCAGGGGACACGGGTTCTAGCCCTGGTCTGAAAAGATCCCACATGCCGCGGAGCAACTGGGCCCATGAGCCACAACTGCTGAGCCTGCGCGTCTGGAGCCTGTGCTCTGCAACAAGAGAGGCCGCGACAGTGAGAGGCCCGCGCACCGCCATGAAGAGTGGCCCCCGCTCGCCGCAACTAGAGAAAGCCCTCGCACAGAAACGAAGACCCAACACAGCCAATCAATCAATCAATAGAAATGCTGTAGAATTATTAAAAAAAAATACCCATTACAGTCCACTAAGTTAATTTCCTGACCTACTGGTAAGTTTGCAACCGTGGTTTGATAAACACCGTTACAAGAGTATGCTTTGGAGCTTCATCACATTGGATTTGGCAATGATTTCTTGGATATGACACCAACCCCACAGGCAACAGAAGCAAAAGTAGATAAGTGGGACTACATCAGACTTAAACAGTCAACAAAATGAAAAGGCAACCTGTGGAATGGGAGAAAACGTTTGCAAACCATATATCTGATAAGGGGTTAATATCCAGAATATATAAAGAACTCTTACAGCTCACAATGACAACAACAACAAAACAACCCGATTAAAAAATGGGTAGAGGCAGGCTTCCCTGGTGGCGCAGTGGTTGAGAGTCCGCCTGCCGATGCAGGGGACACGGGTTCGTGCCCCCGTCCGGGAAGATCCCACATGCCGCGGAGCGGCTGGGCCCGTGAGCCATGGCCGCTGAGCCTGCGCATCCGGAGCCTGTGCTTCGCAACGGGAGAGGCCACAACAGTGAGAGGCCCGCGTACTGAAAAAAAAAAAATGGGTAGAGGCTTAAATAGACATTTCTCCAAAGTGAAATCAGCCAGTCACAAAAAGACAGATACTGCATGATTCCACCTATATGAAGCATCTAGAGTAGTCAAACTCTTAGAAACAAAAGGTAGAAGGGTGGTTGCCAGGGGCTGTGGAGAGGCAGAAACAAAAGGATGTTTAATGGGTATAAGTTTCAGTTTTGCAAGTTAAAAAGGTTCTAGAGATGTGTTGCACGACAGTGTGCATAGAGTTAACACTACTATACTGTACACTTAAAAATGGTTATGATGGTAAGTTTTACATGATGTGGGTTTATGTGAACCACAGCTACTGAAGCCTGCGTGCCTAGAGCCTGTGCTCCGCAACAAGAGAAGCCACCGCCAGGAGAAGCTCACACACCACAACTAGGGAAAGCCCGCGTGCGGCAACGAAGACCCAACGCAGCCAAAAATAAATAAAATTTTAAAATAATAATAATGAGTAAAGAGTATACTTTGGGGAATCTGGCTGCCACTGTTTAGATCCTGGGGTCTCCTTTTATTATATGTATGACTCCCATCTAGTCACTCTAATCTGCTTAAGCCTCAGTTTCCCCATCTGAAAAATGGTGTTTTCATAATAGTACCTACCAGCGGATCATCGTGAGGAGTAAACGAAAGGAGCCAAGAAAGTGGATCCACGAGTGGTGTTTATCACACAGGAGTCAGTACGCATTAGCTATTATTTTAATATAACTACTTCTTAAGACTGCCCTTGTTCTTTTTGCATTAACTTAAGGCTTAAAGCAGTACTATTGAACACTAAAGAGATTAAAAAAATAAGGCAGCTAACAACAATTCATTCTTTTTTTTCTTTTTTGGATTTCATGTTGATTTAATCAAAATCATTGGTTCAGGATGTTGTATCATACTTGGTTCATTCAAAGCCTTTGACTGGTTTGTTTATTTACTTGTCCCTTTATCCCTATGCTCACCTCCCATTCATCTATCCACCATCTTTTGTTAGTTTGTTTCCTTGTAAAGAAGGGATTTCTAAATTTTTTTATAATCTTTATTTTGTCATTTTTATTTAAAAAAATTTTTTGGTCACGCTGTGTGGCATGCAGGATCTTAGTTTCCCGAGCAGGGAATCTAACCTGCGCCCCCTGCAGTGGAAGCACGGAGTCTTAACCACTGGACCACCAGGGAAGTCCCAAGAAGGGATTTTTTTAAATACATGCATTTAAAATCTGTTTAAATGTGATTGGGTTATTTATCTCATTCTATGTCCTATTTTTTTTCTTATTGAGCCCCACTTTTTTTTTCTAAAATCTTAACTGTACAATTCTGACAAATAAATACACCTGTGTAATCCATATCCCTATCACAATATAGAACTTTCTGATATTTCCCCAAAGTTCCCTCCTGCCCATTCCTAGGCAATTGCCCTCCTGCTCCCTGCATCCCTCCTCAAGGCATCCACTATCCTGACTCTGACTTTTTCCATCTTAGAGTAGTTTTGCCTGTTCTAGAATTTTGTGCAAATGGAATAATATAGTATATATTCTTTTGAGTCTGACTTTTTTAGTTCAGTATTATATCTGTGAGATCCATTCATGTTGTTGGGTATATCAGTTGTTTGTTCTTCTTTATTGCTGAATTGTGTTCCATTGTACAAATACACTGCAGGTTTTTTTTTATCATTCTCCTGTTGATGGACATTTGGGTTTTCCCGGTTTTTAATTAAAGCTCTTATGAACGTTCCTGTACAAGTCTTTTTGTGGACATAGTTTTCATTTCTCTTGGATAATTACCTAAAAGAAGGATTACTAGGTCAAAGGGTAGTTCTATGTATAACTTTATAAGAAACTCCAAAGTCTTTATTTAAAGTGATTGTATCTTTTGTACATTTCAGCCAACAATGAATGAAAGTACCAATTGCTCCACATTTGTCAACATTTGGTGCTATCTGTCTTTTAAATTTTAGCCACTCTAATGGCTATGCTGTGATTTCTTATTGCGGTTTTAATTTGCATTTCTCTGATGATTAAGCATGTCAAGCACTTTGTCAAATGCTTATTGGTCATTCTTGTATGTTTCTTTATGGAGAGTCTGTTCAAGTTTTTGCCTTCCTCCCTTTTAAGAAATAGGATTATTTATGTTTTTACTGTTGTGTTGTAGGAATGCTTTATATAGTCTGGAAACTTACCTATTCTTTTTCTTGATAGTGTTTTTTGATTAGTGAAAAAACTTAATTTTGATGAAGCTTATCAATTTTTCTTTTATGATTTTTGCTTTCTGTGTCCTATATAAGAAATTTTCATGCACTCTCAGGTCACAAAGATATTCTCCTAGGTTTTTTCTAAAAGCTTTATAGCTTTAGCTTTGTGTATAGTTCCATGATCTGTTTCAAATTAACTTTTGAGTGTGCTAGGTGATGGGCACTAGGATTTTTTCCCCATATGCACATCTAGTTACTACACTATTTATTGAAAGACTTTCCTTTCTCATTGAATTGCTTGGGTGCCTTATAAATTCTAGTAAGGATTTTTGTTGTTGATTCTGTAGGATTTTCAACAAACAAGTATGTCATCTTCAAATAAAGATGGGTTTTACTTCCTTCTTTCCAATCTTTATGCCTTTTATTTCTTTTTCTTACCTTACTGCCTGGCTGGGATTTCTAGTACAGTGTTGAACAGGAGTGGAGAGAACAGATATCCTTGCCCTGTTTCCAGTCTTAAAGGGGAAACATTCCAGTCTTTTATCATTAAGTATGGTGTTAGCTGTAGGGTTTTTGTAGATATTCTTTACTAGGTTGAAGATGTTCGCTTCTATTCCTAGTTTGCTGAGAGTTGTTTTTAATCATGAATGGATGATGAATTTTGTCAAGTGCTTTTTCGGTATCAGTTGATAGTACCATATAGTTTTTCTACTTTAGACTGTTAATATGGTGGATTACATTGATTTTTTTTTTTTTTTTTTTTTTTGGCCACACCTCGTGACGTGCAGGATCTTAGTTCGTGGATCGGGGGTCAAACCCATGCGCCCTGCAGTGAAAGCACAGAGGACTGCCAGGGAAGTCCCATCATTGATTAATTTTTGATCTTTAGCCAGTCTTACATTCCTGGAATAAACCCCACTTAACCATGATGTATTGTTCTTTTTATGCATTGCTGGATTCAACTTAATAATGTTTTGTTGAGGATTTTTTTTTTTTTTTTTTGCGGTATGCGGGCCTCTCACTGTTGTGGCCTCTCCCGTTGCGGAGCACAGGCTCCGGACGCGCAGGCTCAGCGGCCATGGCTCACGGGCCTTGCCGCTCCGCGGCATGTGGGATCTTCCCGGACCGGGGCACAAACCCGTGTCCCCTGCATCGGCAGGTGGACTCTCAACCACTGCGCCACCAGGGAAGCCCTGTTGAGGATTTTTATGTCTGTGTTCATAAAAGATGTTAGTTTATAAGGTTTTATTTCTTCTTTTACTTTTTTTCTTTTTTCTTTTTTTTTGGTCTGTTAGCTCCATAAAATAAATTGGGAAGTGTTCCCTCCTCTTCTGTTTTCTGGAAGAGATAGTGTAGAATTGTCATTATTTCTTATTTAAATATTCAGTTAGAGTTCTCCAGTAAAATTATCTTGGCCTGGAGATTTCTTTTCTGGAATATTTTAGACTACAGTTCAATTTCTTTAATGTTATGTATTTTATTTTGAGTGAGTTTTGGTGGTTTGTGGTTTTTGAGGTATCAGTCCAATTTATCTAAGTTGTTGGATTTATATGTGAAAAGTTGTTTATAGTACGTCCCTATTATCCTTGTAATGTCTGCAGAGTTTGTAGTGATACCCTCTCTTTCATTCCTGATATGGGTAATTTGTTTGTTCTTTCACTCTCTTTTTTTTCTTGGTAAGTGTTGCTAGGAGTTTATCAGTTAATTCTTTTCGAAAAACTGGGTTTTTGTTTCATTTTTTTTCTATTATTTTCCAATTTTTTATTTCACTGATTTCTGCCCTTATTAATACTTATGTTCTGCTTGCTTTGGATTATTTTTCTTTTCTTTTTTCTAATTTCTTACGGGGGAAGCTTAGAATGTTGATTAAGACCTTCTTCCCTAATATAAACATTTAATGCTATAAATTCCTAAGAACAACTTTAGCTAGATACCACAAATTTTGATATATTTTCATTTTCATTTAGTCCAAAATATTTTATAATTTCACTTGAGATTTTCTTTATGACCCATGGGTTATTTAGAAATGTAGGGTTTTTTTAATTTAAAAAAATTTATTTTTATTGAAGTATAGTTGCTGTACAATATTATATAAATTACAGGTATACAATATAGTGATTCACAGTTTTTAAAGGTTATACTCCATTTATTTTATGTAAAATATTGGCTTTATTCCCCATGTTGTGCAATATATCCTTGTAGCTTATTTTGTACCTAATAGTTTGTACTTCTTAATCCCCTACCCCTATATTGCCCCTCACCCCTTCCCTCTCCCCACTGGTAGCCACTAGTTTATTCACTATATCTGTGAATCTGCTTCTTTTTTTTTTATATCCACTAGTGGGTTGTATTTTTTAGAGTCTACATATGAGTGATATTGTACAGTATTTGTCTTTCTCTGTCTGACTTATTTCACTTAGCCGAATGTCCTCTAAGTCCATCCATGTTACTGCAAATGGCAAAATTTCTTTTTTTTATAGCTAAGTAATATTCCATTGTAAATATAGACCACATCTTCTTTATCCATTCGTCTGTTGATGGATACTTAGGTTGCTTCCATATCTTGGCAATTGAGAAATGTGTTGTTTAATTTTCAGTTGTTGGGAGATTTTCCTGGTGTTTTTCTGTTACTGCTTTCTACTTTAATTCCATATCGTCAGAGAACATACTTTATATGATTTCAGTTCTTTTAAATTTGTTAGAGTTTATGTTATGACTCAGAATATGGTCTCTTTTGGAGAATGTTTCACGTGCACTTCAGAAGAATGTCTATTTTGCTGCTGTTGCGTAGTGAGTCAATTAGATCTGTTTGGTTGCTGATGTCGTTCAGTCCTTCTATATTCTTATTAATTTTCTGTACACTTAGTTCTGTTAATCACTGAGTTCTATTAATTACCGAAACCCACCTCAGGATTTCATCATGGACATGGGGGTACAGAGAGCGGAGAAAAGAAAAGACGAAAAAAAGGTCTTTGAGCCACAGCTATAGGGCTTCTCGTAGAGCTTTCTCTGTCTACTCCCCAGTAGCCACTTTTGAGTTTTGAGTTGCCTTGAGTTCAGGTCAGAGGATACTGGAGGAAAAACAGTAGACTCGCTGCTCTCTTGCTGGTACTTTAAATTCTCATCTTCCTCAATCTGCCTGCTACTGTTTACTTTTCAGAATTGTCAGATAGCTACTCTATGCGTGCATTCTGTGCAGGTTTTATAGGAACAGTCAGTGGGAGAGACAGATGCAGTATGCTTAATCCATCTCAGCTAGAACCAAGACTACTGTCCCTTCTCATTGTTTTAAATTTCCTTATCCCTTTGATGTCTGCATGATCCGTAGTGATATCCCCTCTTTCATGGATGATAAAAGCAATTTCTGTTTCCTCTTTTTTTAATCTTGATCTTACTATGGGCTTATCCATTTTATTAAGTAAAGAACCAGCTTTAAGCTTTGTTAATTTTCTCTATGGTTTATTTTCTATTTCATTGCTTTCCAGTATTATCTTTATTACTTCCTTTTTATTCTACTAGCTTTTAGTTTAATTCGGTCACCATTTTCCAGCCTTTTAAAGTAGAAAGTTAGATTATTTATTGTAAGCCTTTCTTCCTTTCTAATATGTGTTTAGCACTATAAATTTCCCTGTAAACACTAGTTTATCTGCATATGTTGCATTTTTATTATCATTGTTTGAAATATTTCCTAATTTCCTTGTGATTTCATTTTTGTTCCATGGGTGATCTAGAAGTATATTGTTTAATTTTTTAATATTTAGGGATTTTCTAGATATCTTATGGTTATTAATTTCTGATTTAATTCCTTTGCGATTAGTAGAAATGCTTTGTTAAAATTTATCAAGACTTATTTTACGGCCCAGCAAATGATTTATCTTGATGAATGTTTCATGTGCACTTGGAAAGAATGTGTGTTCTACAGTTGCTGAGTATAGTGTTCTGTGAATCAATTAGATCACTCTGGTTGACAGCGTCACTCAGATTTTCCATATCTAGACTGATTTAGTTTCTACTTTTTATATCAGTTGCTGAGAGATGGATGGTAACATCTCAACCCCAATTGTGGATTTGTGTATTTCTACCTTTTGTTCTGTCAGTTTTTGTTTCATGTGTTTTGAAGCTCTTTTATTAGGTACACATTTATAATTATTTTGTCTTTTTGATGTAGTGACCCTTTTATCATCATGAAATGATAAAATCTTCTTTATCCCAGGTAGTACTCCCTGTCCTAGAATTTATTTTGTTTGATATTAATATAACCACTCCAGCTGGTTGTGGTTAGTGTTTGCATGGTATATCTTTTTTAAAAAAATCCTTTTAATTTCAACTCACTTTTCTCATTATATTTAAAGGATTTCTCTTATATACAGACATAAGTGGGTCTTGCTTTCTTATCCAGTGTGACAACATCTGCCTTATAATTGGAGTACTCCATTTTCATTTAATGTAGTTATTAATACAATTTAGGGCTGAAATTCTGTTTGTTTTCTATACATATTTTCTGTTTCTGCTTTTTCCCCGTGTTCCTCCTTTTCTGCTTTCTTTTGGATCAATCAAAAAGTGAGTATTTGTTAGTTTTAATTTCTCCGTCATCTTTTTAGTTATAAGTTTTTGCCTTTTTGTGGGGGGTGTTATTCTATGGATTGCAATATTCATCTTCAGCTTGTCAGAATCTACTTAGAGGTAACGTTGTACTTAATTTTAAATATGGCAAACTTATTCTCTCTTTTGTACTAACATACACTACTAGTATTTATTGTAGTGCACATCTGTATACTGGTGATGAATTTTCTGTTTTTGTTTATCTGAAAATGTCTTTATTTAAAAGCCTTCATTTTGAAGGAGATTTTTGTTGGACCTAGAATTCTGGGTTAACATTATTCTTGAAGCACTTTCAAAATGCTGTTCCAGTTCTTCTGATCTTCTTCTTTTTCTTTTTTAATGAGAAATTAACTGTATTCATATCATTGTCCCATGTATGTAATGTGACATTTTTCTCTGGCTGCTCTCTTTACCTCTGAATTTCAGCAATTTGAAATGCAATATGATGTAGTTTTATTTGTATTTATCCTATTTAGGATTCTTGAGCTTGTTGGTTTTGTATATTGATGTCTTCCACCAAATTTGAGACGTTTCTCTCCATTATGTCTTCATATATCTTTCCTGCCTTATTTTGTTCCTCTCTGTTGTATTTTCTGTCTCTATCAGGACTCTAGGTAGCTCATATAAATAGAATCATACAATATTTGTACTTCTGTGTCTGGTTTATTTCACTTAGAATAATGTGTTCAAAGTTCATTTATGTTGTAGCGTGTATCAGAATTTCCTTCCTTTTTGAGGCTAAATAATATTCCATTGTGTGTATACACCACATTTTTTTTTTTTTTTTTTTTTTTGCGGTATGCGGGCCTCTCACCACTGTGGCCTCTCCCGTTGCGGAGCACAGGCTCCGGACGTGCAGGCTCAGCGGCCTTGGCTCATGGGCCCAGCCGCTCCGCATCATGTGGGATCTTCCCGGACGGGGGCACGAACCCGTGTCCCCTGCATCGGCAGGCGGACTCTCAACTACTGCGCCACCAGGGAAGCCCATACACCACATTTTTTTTATCCATTCATTTGTTGGTGGACATTTGGGTTGTGTCCACTTTTGGCTATTGTGAATAATGTTGCTGGGAACCTTGGTGTACTTGTTTAAAAGGAGCAATCTAATAACTTATTTAGCATATATAGCTAGGAGCAGAATTGCTGGGTCACAGGGTATTTGCAATCTTATCTAACCAAGTATTTCTAGATGGTTCACCAGAATGGCTGGACCAGCCTACATTCTCAACAGCAGTTCATGAGACACCCCCGCCCTTCCCACCAACACTGATATCCAGCTTTCTAATTTTTGCCAGTCTAATAGCTGTGAAGTAATACCTATTTCTCTATTACCAGTCTCCAGGGTTTAAAATCTATCTCATGTTTAGAAAACCATAATTCAAAAAGAGTCATGTGCCAAAATGTTCATTGCAGCACTATTTACAATAGCCAGGACATGGAAGAAACCTAAGTGTCCATCAACAGATGAATGGATAAAGAAGATGTGGCACATATTTACAATGGAATATTACTCAGCCATAAAGAGAAACGAAATTGAGTTATTTGTAGTGAGGTGGATGGACCTAGAGTCTGTCATACAGAGTGAAGTAAGTCAGAAAGAGAAAAAAATACTGTATGCTAACACATATATATGGAATCTAAGAAAAAAAAAAAAAAAGGTCATGAAGAACCTAGGGGTAAGATGGGAATAAAGACACAGACCTACTAGAGAATGGACTTGAGGATATGGGGAGGGGGAAGGGTAAGCTGGGACAAAGTGAGAGAGTGGCATGGACATATATACACTACCAAACGTAAAATAGATAGCTAGTGGGAAGCAGCCTCATAGCACAGGGAGATCAGCTCGGTGGTTTGTGACCACCTAGAGGGGTGAGATAGGGAGGGTGGGAGGGAGGGAGACGCAAGAGGGAAGAGATATGGGAACATACGTATATGTGTAACTGATTCACTTTGTTATAAAGCAGAAACTAACACACCATTGTAAAGCAATTATGCTCCAATAAAGATGTTAAAAATAATAATAATAAATAAAATTGATCTCATGTTTAAAGACCTTCAGAGGAAGCTCTGTGGACACTCCCCACCATCTTCTGCCCTAGTGTTTAACCAGTTCATGGTTAAGAAACTGTTCTAACCAAAATCTTTCTTGCTGCTCATGAACTCAGCTCTTCGTCTGTTTGTTTTAATTAAAAATGGCATAGGAGGGAGCCCTTTGCTTTCCACAATCTCATTTTGGACCATTTTCTTTTTCAGCCTCTAACCTCAGTAGAAACCTTCCCAGAATTCACCACCCAGGTCTCAGACACCCCCCAGTCTCTGCTAGGGGTGACCATGGAAACCAGCTCTGAGTGCAGTAGCTCAGAGATGGACAGGGGGGCCTCCTTCAAATGCAAGCAGCAGCAGATGCCTTGGCACCTCATCCAGGAAAAATTGTCAAACAATTCTCTGCCTATGAAATCCCAGAGCTTCTCAAGGAGTCTGAACCCAAGCTGGACTTTGCTAAAGAATGGCATGAAGAAGCAGCATCCCGTGTCAGAGCTGTTCGCCAGGGTTCCACTGAGGGAGAAGCTGTCCTTGTTCCCAGCTCACTACAGCCCAAAGCTGGTGCTGAGTGACAAGTCACGTGAGTGCCAGTGTACAGGGATGTGCGAAGAGCTTAGGGGATGGAGAAACCAACAGAACCTGTCCTAATCTTGGGGAGTGTCCCATCTGAGGGGGGCTGTATTCCCTGCCTTCAGGGAGACCCCAGTCTGATGGTGGAGACATAGTTTTTGTTCTTAGGGAGTCTCTAGTCTTATTGGGAAAGCAAAAAAATGATAAAAGTAGAGCTATGTCTAAGTACCCTCTTCAATCTTTCCTGTTCTCATTCAGATGAGGCCCACTCAACTGAGCCTGTACAAGTTGGGCGTGTTAAGTTTGAAAAAAAAAAAAAAACAACAGGGAAGAGAAACTGTTTGGAGGAAAGGCACAGTGGCTGATTCTGATGCAGCAGCTTCCGCCAATTTTCAGTGGGAGACCCTAGTGGGAGGTGGCCTTCGCCAGGAATTTGTGCTGAGTCCAGCAGCACAGACGGATGATGCCAATGCCTTTGCCTTTCCAGAAAACCCCTCCCTGCCCCGGGAGTGCTGCTTCTGCGGCCGAAGCTCTGGCGAGAAGAAGCAGCTGGATGTGCCCTCCCTCCTCCTCTTGCAGAATTCTCACAGCCATGCTGTTTCCCTGAAGGACCTGCTGGTGGTTGCCACTGCAGCCCGACTGGATCCGAGGCCTGGCAGAAGCCATACAGGTGCTGTGCGAGACCGGTGTACACAGGATCAGGAAGCGTACAGCCACTGCCTGACCTCTGGCCGAAGAGGATGTGAGAGGAACTAGGTAGGCCCACCCATATTCCCTTCATGTGTCTGGTGCACTGGCAGGCACTGTACATATACTTCTAAAACGTTGGGTAGGTAGGTGGACTGATAGATCCATAAATACATACAGGTAAGTAGACAATTAAGACTTAACCTCAGTCAAAATGTGACCCCCTTGCAATGTATATTTCTGCTATGACTGATCCGGCCCCGCTGCTTTAGGTACACTTAGCCTTGTCTTCCACTCATGGGTGAAATTGAGACAGTCGCTGATGTCGGTCCCGTAAGTAGAACCAGGCCAACCGTGAGGGGTTGATTTCCACACCTTTCGTGCTCTGCCAGCCTGGCCTAGGTCCAGGTCACTTGCCCTGAGAGCTGGCCCTGTGATGGAGTGTACTGAGGGCACGGAACACCAGGATGGTGGCGTCTGAGAAGATCTGGAAACAAAGACCCTTAAGCTTTGATTCCACTGTGTAAAAGGACCAAAGAGATAGCAAGGGAGCCCTCTGTCAGAAAGTTAGTGCTTCTAAAGGAAGGGGATATGTAAAAACTTAGGAGAACTCTACAACGTAGTATTGCCTGTGGTGGAGGGATCTGTGCTGCTTGGCGGATTATGGAAGGAGATACATTTTAATCACCTCCTTCACTCCTGCCAGCCACCTACAGCAGACTGTGACCAGACAGTCTGCCCTGACCCCCTCGTGACCTGGAGCTCACACTGCAGAAGGGCTGGCGAGTGAACATCAGCCCATAGGGATCACTTTGGGTGCTCATAAAAATGCATATTCCAAGGCCTGCTCCTGGAAATTCTTATTCAGTAGGTCCTACTGGGGCCCAGGAATCTGCATTTTAAGAAGCTCCTCTAGGTGATTCTGTTGGTCCTCTTACCACCATCAGAGAAAAACTGGGCCTGGTGTTTCCCAAACTTCCCAGATGACATGAATCACATGGGGCTCCTTGTTAAGCCTGTCGTTTCCAAGGCCACACCTCTGGACATCCTGACACAAGAGATTTGGGACAGGCCACTGAGAATCTGCCTGTCAAGGAAGTATCTCAGGTGTGGTAGTGAACACTGTCCTGTGTTTAGACCCAGGTCTGGGCAGAGGAACCTGTGACGGCCAGGCCTGACCTGTGGGCCTGTGATAGGAACAAAACTCCCCAGTCCTGATGGGGCTCAAACCTACCCCCACTGTCTTCGGTTCGTGATTTTCCATAATTTTAAGTTATTTATGCTCCTACTTTTAAAAAGGGGGATCATGTAGCAGATTACAATAAAAACTTGTATTTAATATGACTGTTAAAATGAAGTTATAATGATCAGAAGCCACACAGGGAAAGGGAAGAGATAATTATATTGAAAGGATGTGATAAAGTGCTTCCCGTAATGACCATTGAATTTGGCTCTAGACAGAAAAAGCCAAACATAGCATTCTGTTTTGGACTTTGTGGTCTCCCCAGTCAGAATAGAGACTCCTTAAGGACATGGACTATGCCTCCACCATCGCACTGGGGTCTCTCTGAAGGCAGGGGCTTCATCCTCCCACCCCCACCCCACACTGAGCTCTTGGACATCCCTGTACACACTGGCACTCACTCACTCAGCACCAGCTTTGGGTTGTAGTGAGCTGGGAACAAGGACAGCTTCCCCCTCAGTGGAGCCTTGGCGAACAGCTCTGACACGGGATGCTGCTTCTTCATGCCGTTCTTTAGCAAAGTCAGCTTGGGTTCAGACTCCTTGAGAAGCTCTGGGATTTTGTAGGCAGAGAAGGTTTCGATATTTTCATATCGAAAATATGAGTAAAGATAAGTTTACTCATCTAGTAAATAGGTGATTCTTTAGGGGAGACTTCCTTCCCTGCCTCTAATTTCTAAGAGCAGTTTGTCATGTGGTCGTTTGCTATTATAGACTTACTACCATCCATGGTGGATAATGGCTGAAGGTATTGACATGTTTTCTAATAAACATTAATGATGGTAAAATTTACCCTTTTTTTGGTAGCGTACTCTCTAGGCTCCAGCACTCCTCTAAATATATATATATTATCTAATTTAATTCTAATCATAACTGTACACTTTAGAAAAGAAAAAACTGGGGCTCAAAGAGCATAAGGCTTAACATTCAGGAGGTTCCACGGTGGTGGAGGAAGGGTTTGAGTCAGACGTTGCCGATTCCCAGCCCTCGAGCTCTTAAAGCTACACTATTGTTCTTTCAAATGGCATTTTTAATATTAGGCTTCAGTTAGAGCTGAGGGAATAATAAATGGCTCTTTCGTGAAGGCATTTCTGTAGGAAGTAGTGATGGCCAAGGCCAAGCAGGGCTTCCTAGAATACCATGTGGTGTCACCAGATCTCAGAGCTGGTCCTCTGCTTTTGGATCAAATAATGGCTTCTAAAAATTCCCAACTAGCCGGATTGCAAAGGACTGACACATACAAGTCTGATTATGCACAGCAGAATGCCTGTCAACACACTGATTTACAAATGGAGCAGGATGTGGTGTGAGAATAGGGCTTCTGCATAATAAATAATGGTTGAATGAAAGAGGGAAAGAGCAGAACAGAAGTCCAAATTATGGATCATGGGCTTTCTTGGTAGGTGTAATAATAAAATCTCCCACATCAAGTTTATGTACCGTATCTCATATAATCCTCAGGTCAGTGCTGTGAGTTTGGCAAGGCAGACATTATTCCTTTATCCTCAAATTGCAGATGAAGAGAATCAAGGTTCGGGGACATTAAATGATTTGCCCAAACTCACATGAGTGGTGGGCTCTGGACAACATAGCCTGATATTTCTTCCCCTTTACCACTCTGCCATGAACTTAGATCGCATCCTGACCCATCCTGAGGAATGGACCCCTGACAATTTCCTCCATTTTTCTGCTTAAATCTCTATGATCTCATCATCCTTTCTTGGGATCCACTTTCATAGTGAGTGGGCCACTTATTTAGGGGATAAATAGGCCATTTTGTAGGATTTTAAGGATGATTTAAAGCTTGCTAAAGCAGGGTGCCGGGCACCCTACTGAATAAGTAGCTGCAATGATGATGATGATGATGTTGATGGTGATGATGATACTGTGCTCATGGTGTTGAGCCCAGCACTCTGGACACTTGCTTTTGGTGTACTAAAAGCTTTGCATACAGTATCTCAATCCTCAAAGCAGCCCTTTGTGGTAAGTACTGTTGTTATTCTCTTTTTTCAAATGAGGAGACCAAGGTTTAGAGAAGTTAAGTAACGTGCCCAAGGGCACACAGATACCAAGAGCTAAGTTTGTACTCTGAACTGCTACCACTTGTTGTCTGTGGCCAGCTTTTAAATGATCCATATCAAATGTTTGGGGCTGTAAGGATACAGGAAGATGAATGTTGTATAGGAGATCAGCTCGGTGCTTTGTGACCACCTAGAGGGATGGGATAGGGAGGGTGGGAGGGAGACGCAAGAGGGAGGCGATATGGGGATATACGTATACGTATAGCTGATACACTTTGTTATACATCGGAAACTTAACACAACATTGTAAAGCGATTATACTCCAACAAAGATGTTAAAAAAAAATAAAGTTTCTGGTTACTGTGGATGTGAATCACCTGAGTGCCTCCTGACCCATTAGATAGGAATGATGACGATGAGTTAATTGGCTGGAATATTCTAGAAGCCATTTTAAAGGAAAATATAAGAAAAATCTTTTTTTCTTTTCTCTTTCCAGAATCAGACTGGATCTCTGCCACTGTGTCCCTTTCCTCCTCTTACTCCCAGGAAATGATTTGTTTCTTCCTACAGTGTCTACAATGCCCATAGAAGCAACTGAGTTTTATTTCCTCATCTAGACATCCTGGTCTTATGACTACCACCCATTAGCACCCTGAGGCTAATAGCCTTGACTTTTGTGCCCCACCACCACCACCCCCCCGTTAGCTTACAGTGCTGGAGGACCATGACTTCTGGGAGTTACTGGTGCTGCCCGGGACACACCCCAGTTGCCCCACTAGTGACATTCCTGTGGGTCCCGCATAGAGCACTGTCATCCAGAACACTCCCAAGGACAGAGCAACACGAAGGGAGGAGAGCTGCAGAGAAGGACTCACAATTTCCAGGAGCCCAAAGCCCTCAGGGCACCAACAGGCCAGTGTCAGTTTGTCTTCAACTCCAGAGAGAAAAGACAGAAGGCTAAGCTTGATGGAGAACTCTGAGCCCTGAGTAAGGGAGTTGAGGCGGTTGTAACTTCATCAGGTAAAGCCCAGACCTCCTCCTATGCCAGCACGTGAGTGTGCAAACATCTTCTGCCTATCTCCCTTACCAGCCTAACTCAAATTGCTGATGAAGACAGAGGTGAGGTGAGAGTACCCTGTCTGCAGGTGTTTCTCCCACTGACCTGCAGAAATGATGCATCTTCCCCTCGAGTGTGCGTTAATCAAATAAACTGCCATGCTCCATGCCAGGATGAGCCGCCTGAACCAGAGTGAGAATGGGAAGGGGCGGGTGGGAGAGAGTTCTGAGCGCCTCTCATTAAGAGAGCCCCAAATATGTCAGGAGGCTCTGAAGAATTCTTTTGGATGAGTGGTCTTCAATAAGCCATGTCCTCCTTGCTGGGAGCCCGCAGCCTGAGGTGGCCCTTTTGGGGGCACCATGGCTGCCATGTCTCTGGCTAGCATAGGGCCTGGCTAGACTCGAGGCGTAACATCTCAGTTTGTCCGCCAGTTCATTCTCTACCCTCTCCAGGAATGTGAGCCAGGAGTTTTGCCTCACTTGCTCTTCCTGAGTTAGATCTCTGGGATGAGCTTTAGAGGAGGAGTATGGAGCAGAAGAGGAGGGAGAAGGGTGAGGTCTGAAGTCAAGCATCTGCTTTGCAATGTTGACTCGCTTTGCTTGATGGATTCCCAATGGGATGAATTTCTGGCCTCAAGGATGTCAGGGGATTCTGAGATTACCCTTCAGGCAAAAGACTTTAATTATCCAAGATATTGAATGGAGAAGTTAGGCTCTAGCCTTTTGTGTCCAGCTGTGAAACACACACAAAGACACACCACCTTTATCCCGACCTAGGCCTGATTATCAAGGACTCCTGGTAGAGGGTTCTTTTTAGTAGTAATTCAAGGCCCACCTGAATACCAGAAGAAGGAAGCCCTGGTTACCACTGGGCAGGCTAGTAAAAGCTTAACTGTCACCTCACCCCCTTTCACCAGCACTTTCCTGATGCCACTGTCACTATCAGATTGCCATAGGTCATAGTCTGGCCCAGACAAAAGATGTAAGACTTGCTGAAATGGGGCTTCCTGGAAGCTCTGTATCTTTCCCCTTTTCTCCCTAGTCACCAGCCCCAGCTACTCAAGGTTCCTGAGCTGATAAAAAGGAAGTCTCTTAATAAGGTGAAGTCAGAATTATTTGTCTTTCTAAGGGACAATTTTGATCCTAGAGACAGGGTCGGCTTCCTGGGCATGCAGTCTGTGCAGTCACCCAGGGCTCCACACTAGGAAGGGCCTTGCGTTTGGTTTAATGCTCTGCCGTTACCATCTTGAAATGCTGAATAAGTTTTCAGTGAGGAGTCCTGTATTTTCATTTGGCACTGGGTCCACCAAATTAGGTAGCTGGTCCTGCCTATAGAGACTGTAACGGCTCTGAGTTGTCCAATGAGAAGGCAAAACAGTAGTCTGCCTGTCTAGCCCCACCCGCCTCCTGCCTGGGGCTATGCAGAGCAGCTGTCTGCTGAATGCTCATGGCGGACAAAAGACGCTTGTGGTGGTCCTTGCCTCCATGGAGTGCACAGTCGGGTAAGACAGGTCCACGGAGAACTAGCCTGAGTTAAGTGCCGCTGAAAAAGAGCATCGGTGGATGAGAAGGAAACGCTCTCACACCCAGCTTCGAGGATCAAGTCTGCTTCAATAGAAGAGGTGATACTTGAGGTGACAGAAAAAGATAAATGGACAGTTTTTTATTAAAAAGATTTTTAATGTAAGAAAGTTTTCCATTTCAGCGATGATTTATTTGCCTTTGCATGAAGTTTTGTATAAAAATTTAAGTTCAAAAAAATTTAGGTTCAAATCCCTTTCTCCTACAAATTTTTTTTTTAGGACTTAAGGGGCATGGGTTCAACCCCTGGTTGGGGGAGTTCTGCATGCCGCGCATGTGTGGCAAAAAACAAAGCAAAACATTTTTTAAAAATTGATGTATATAGTTGACATACAATATTATATCAGTTTCAGGTGTACAACATAGTGGTTCAGTGTTTACACACATTATGAATTGACCACCACCATAAATGTAGTAACCATCTGTCACCAAACAAAGTTATTACAATATTATTAACTATACACCCTATGCTGTACATTACATCCCTGTGATTTATTTATTTTATAGCTGGAAGTTTGATTCTCTTAATCCCCTTCACCTATTTAGCCCAACTTCCTCCCCTCTGGTGAACACCAGCATGAGTCTGTTTCTGTTTTATTTTGTTTGTTCATTTGTTTTGTGTTTTAGTCTACATATAAGCGAAAAAAATTGGTATTTGTCTTTGACTTATTTCACTTAGCATAATACTCTCTAGAATAGGGAGGGTGGGAGGGAGGGAGACACAAGAGGGAAGAGATACGGGAACATATGTATAACTGATTCACTTTGTTATAAAGCAGAAACTAACACACCGTTGTAAAGCAATTATACTCCAATAAAGATGTAAAAATAATAATAATACTCTCTAGAACTATCCATGCTGTCACAAATGGCGAGATTTCGTTCCTTTTTATGGCTAGGTAATATTCCATTGTGTATGTATACCACATCTTCTTCATCCATTTATCTATCGATGGACACGTAGGTTGCTTCCATAACTGTCCTATTGTAAATAATGCTGCAATGAACATAGGGGTGCATATATCTTTTCTAATTAGTGCTTTCATTTTCTTTGTATAAATACCCAGAAGTGGAATTTCTGGATCATATGGTAGTTTTACTTTTCTTTTTTTTTTTTTTTTGCGGTACGCGGGCCTCTCACTGCTGTGGACTCTCCCATTGCGGAGCACAGGCTCCGGATGCGCAGGCTCAGCGGCCATGGCTCACAGGCCCAGCCGCTCCACGGCATGTGGGATCCTCCCGGACCGGGGCACGAACCCGCGTCCCCTGCATCGGCAGGCGGACTCTCAACCACTGCGCCACCAGGGAAGCCCTACTTTTAATTTTTTCAGTGACCTCTGCACTGTTCTCCATGGTGGCTGCACCAATTTATGTTCCCATCAACAGTGCACGAGGATTCCCTTTTCTCCACATCCTCACCAACACTTGCTATTTGTCATCTTTTTGATAGTAGGGATCCCGACAGGTGTGAGGTGATCTCTCATTGTGGTTTTTCTTTGCATTTCCCTGATGATTAGTGATGCTGAACATCTTTTCATTTGTCGGCCATCTGTGTGTCTTTTTTGGAAAAATGGCTATTCAGGTCCTCTGCTCATTGTTTTAAATTGGATTGTTTGGCTTTAAAAAAAATTCCTATTGAGTTGTGTGCTATTTCTTTATATATGTTGGATATTAACCCCTTACTGGATATATCATCTACACATATCTTCTCCCTATAAATAGGATTTTTTAAAGTGTATATGAGGTGTGGGACTGAGGTATAAAGTCCTGGAAGAAAATAAAAACAACCCTGAAAATGATTAAGAAGTAAGGTCTAAAAAAAAAAAAAAAAAAAGAAGTAAGGTCTAGTCCAATTTGGCTGGATCAGAAAGGAAAAATTGGGAGATGACGATAGAAAGATAGTTTAAAAGAAGACATTGGAGACCCAGGTGCTCTTTGTTTATGTTGTCGTTATTGTACCCTTCGTGATGGTGGACCTGTTTGTGTGGCTGTCTCTCCACTGCACTGTACCATGTCTTTACTTCTTTGTATCCCCTGCTTTCAGCCTGGTGCTTAGGACATAATTGGATTCGGTAAATACTTGCTGAATGAATTGATATCGTGAAGAGTCTAAAATGTTATCCTGGGAGGTGTTGACCTAATTCAGTGGGCAGTGGGAAATCACTGAAGGTTTTTGAATGGAAGAGAGACTTTATTAAGTGTTAGAAAGGTGAATCTCATAGTAGATGGTAGAATGGAGGATTGGCAAGGGAAGAGAACGAAGGTGGGAGAGAGATTAGGAGGCTCATTACCATGACCCAGATTTCGAGCCCTTGCAGCCCCTATCAGGATGGCTGACTGTGGGAAAGAAAGGGAGACAGGTGAGGAAAACATTGTCGAGCTTGGACATAGCAGCTGAATGAATGCAGGGGAAAAGGAAAAGAGAACAAGAAAGATGGCTTCAAACGAACCGAGTCCCTCGAAAGAGAACAGGAATTTTGGGAGAAGGAGCTTTGGGGGAGGAGATCAGGGTCATTGTTTCATAAAGCAGGTGGATGAGTTTCTGTCTCCAGATGGATTTAAAAGAGCAGCACTGAAGGAAACGTTTCCAAATACAAAAGTGATTTCCTAAAGACAAAATTGTTAAATGTAGCCATGTTGGACTGGGTAGGTCCTCCAGGCTCAGAACTGGGTAGGTTCTCCCGGCAGCTTAAAAGATCTTTGTGCCCCCACCCATCACACGAAAGTGGTCAGTCTGGCTGGGGTGAGGGGGGCTGTTGACCTGGATTTAGAAAGCTCCCTCAGAGCGTCCAGAGAACAGCCGAGTTTGGGAACCACTTACCTGGCTCATCCCACTGGACGGCCCCAGCCCACCTCAAACAGCCTGGGTAGCTCTCCCTAGCCTTAAAAGAGCCATTTCAGATTCCAGTTTTCCCTCCACCCTGGCAGGGAGTGTGAGGCAGGCAGACTGGCAGCTGTTCCAGCGTCCTCCCCCACCCATACTGACTGATTACATGAGCCCAATGTAATCATTCACAACCCTTGTCTTCACAGCTGGCATATCACTTAGCTTAATTACAGCACACAGTGGCATTTCAACTCGAGGAATCTAAAAAGGCAATAAAATGGGTTTTGCAAATTGTTAGGAAGGCAATGAAGACCTTGAAACTGCAATTTACTAAGCATTGCTTTCAATTATTTTGCATTCTCCAGCCATGACTCTTGTTATTAACCAGCAGCCTGGGAAAGCCGATCAGGCCATGTGTCCTGTGGAGGGTATTTCACGTCTCCTGAGAACGCGCTGTGTGCTGGAGAGGTGGTGAGAAGCTCCGGGAGCTGCCTTGAGGTGGGAGGGGATTGTTCTGAGCATGTGTTTCTCCCACCAGGCACCTACTAATCCTGCTTCCGCCATGACTCTCCCGAACCATGGGCCCTGACTGGTCTGGGGTGGTCTTCATCAAGCCCCCTCTTCCTCTTTATTCCTGAATATCTACTGTCCCCAGAAAGCATGAGGAAAGAAAGCAAAATCTAGGATTTAATTTTAAAAATCTAGATTTGGTGCTTGGTGTCTTCAGCTCTCTGTCTGACTTCTTTTGCTGGCTTATTTCCCGGCTCCTCTTAATTCTTGAGTATGTACTACTTGGGCAGCCATTTTATTTTATTTTTTGAATTTTATTTTATTCTTTTATACAGTAGGTTCTTATTAGTTATCCATTTTATACATATTAGTGGATACATGTCAATCCTAACCTCCCAGTTCATCCCACCACCGCCACCCCCCGCCACTTCCCCCCTTGGTGTCCATACGTTTGTTCTCTACATGTGTGTTTATATTTCTGCCCTGCAAACCGGTTCATCTGTACCATTTTTCTAGGTTCCACATATATGCGTTAATATACAATATTTGTTTTTCTCTTTCTGACTTACTTCACTCTGTATGACAGTCTCTAGATCCATCCACGTCTCTACAAATGACCCAATTCCATTCCTTTTTATGGCTGAGTAATATTCCATTCTATATATGTACCACATCTCCTTTATCCATTCATCAGCCATTTTAAAGGGAAAGACTATGGTGTCTCTCTAACACCCTGCTTCCCCAAGCCTAGGAGTCTTAGTGATGATAATAAAAAGGGACCCTGCCCATCTGAGAAAGGGGCGGAAGCAGCAGGAAGTCCAAGCAGGCACTGAGGTTCCCTTGCTATGAGCAACATTGGTCAGCATGATAACTGGGAGCAGAACGCCTGCTGCCTCCTCAGTCATGCCAGGCGGGAGAGCAAACACCCAAATCCTGCTAGCAAACCAAGCAGGGTCATCACAACGTGGCCAAAGCAAACAGGAGCTGAGGCAGCCCGCTGTGATAGACTCTCACTTCCCCTTGGATCTGGTAGAGGGTGAGACTGAGGCAGCCAAACCCAGGTGTCAGGGCATCAAGTAGCCATGGGGACACTCATATCCATCCCCAGGATGGGGCACAAGCTGGACCCTTGCTCTCCTTGCCATGATCCCCTTTGAATTTGGCACAGGCCAAGGAAAGTCTGATAATGATCAAGCATGTTCACATGTATTACTTTGTTCTTCACAGCAGTCCTGTAGATCAGTATTATCCCCATCTTGCAGATGAGAAAACTGAGGCTAGGCGACATCAAAGACAAAGAGCCTGGACTTTGTCTCAGGACCTCTGACTCAGTGTCTGCTGCACTTCTCATCCCCTCTGCCTTTCCACCCCAAACTCTCCCATGTCAGTTCCCAGTCCCATCACTGGCAGAGCTCCCACACTCTAAGCAGGACTTGAGTTCTTTCTTTCCATTTCTGAGAAAGTGAGCAGCCGTTCAAAGGAGGGAGAGGGGGTTCTTTTTGTTTTTATACCAGGAAAGAGTCTGTCTGCCACACCCACCAACACAAACGGAGGCCCAGTGAGATGAATTTGTTTACAGATATTTTCAGTTATTTGGATATTTCAATAGTGTTTCTGACCCCCACCCCTTATTTAAACAGGAAAGATCTGAATCAAGATCTCTGGTTTTCATGTTAAAATTTGGTTGTGTTTGGACATCGTCTGAATAGACCCTCTTCTGACTTGCAGCCTCTTGGTGTCTCTAGGGCCCAATGAAAATTCATATCCCTTGCCACCTGGTTGGGAAATTTATATTTCACGGAGAGTTGCACAGTAGCTATATTCATATCTAATGGAGGCACTGGGCTCCTATTGAGAAAAGAAAAGCCAGCTGTTGGGATGGCTGTTTCCTTCTGGGTCCCCATTCCCCAGCAGATTCCCTGGTTATTTGAAATTTCCTGATTATTTTTCCAACATGACTGTTTGAGGGGAAGGAGGGACAGGAGGAAGAAAGAGAAATCGTTCATTGGACTCGGACCCTGTAACCAGTCCTTTTCCCCCTAACATTTTCATTTGCTCTTCTTCTGGGAACCCTGCAGGGAAAAGCCACTGTCAGAAGGGGTCCGGGAAAGTGGAGGTGGAGGGCGTGATTGGAGCAAGTCCTCCATCCCCTTCTCTGGAGAGAAGACTTAGAAGGCAGAGTAGGGCTGGGGGTCCCCAGGAGAGAGCGAGGTCTGTGCAGAGCTGGTTTGGAGCTTCTGTTGGAGAAGGTGCGGCCCCGGAAAGGCGCATCAGGGCGAATTTGCCGGTAACTGGAGATTAGGACACGCGGAGTAAAAACCTCGCTCCCCACCACCCAGACCCGAAGCGCGGTTGCAAGCAACCCAAGCAGTACGACTGATTTGGGGCGCTGAGCCCCGCACTCCCCAGCGGGGAAAAATCGCGGGTGGACCATTACTCCCAGCCTGCTTCCCCGACACCGAGCCTCACGCGCGCTGTCCGGCCGAGCGCATCAGGGCTCCGGCGCCGGACCGGGCGGGCAAAAGGGCTCCCCGCAGAGAAGCCAGGCCTTCGCCCCAGCGGGGTCGGAGGAGGATCTGTCGGGGCCGGAAGCACGACAGAGGTTGGGGGAACTGTGCCTGAGCTCCCGCTGAAAACGCTCATGGCAGGGCCGGAAAGCCGGTTACCAGGCGCTTCCCTTTCGCTCCTCTCCCGGCTTCGCCCCACAAAGCCGGAGAAGTAAAGTCGACTCCCCAGAGGCGTGAAATTGGCTTCCTCCGGTACGGACTTGAGAATCCGAATCAGTACGCATCGCTGCTGTTTATTTAACAAATATGATGTTCCGGACCCTGGGGCAAAGCACATAACGAGCTTTATTATTCCCCAAACCACCTGATAAGGGGGCTACTATCCTCATTTACAGATGAGAAAACTGAGCCTGAGAAGCAGAGTAAACCAATACGTGTCAGATTCAAGATTGAACAGTCCATGTCTCCAAAGCCAGGGGAGACCTTGGACTCCTGGACCACCACTGCTTGAACTTACACTTCAGGCTTGGAATTAGTTTCTAGTGTTTAGATCTCGTGCTCCCACGCAGGGAACAGAGCTTGGACATTCCAGCGTGGTCACCTCCGTTCCGTTGCTGCTCCCATAAGGACTCCCATGAACACAGGGTGGGAATGGGCAACCTCAACCTCAGAACTGGGCTTAGTTACATGCAAGTTATACTCTAGAGAAGTTTCAAGGAAGGTCTTCTGATGTTCTAAACCCAAGAAGAGCTTTCAGCCCGGCTGTTCTCCTGACTTATTTTCAGCCTCGGAGTAAAACACAGACTGTTAGGGGTGTCTCTGCCCATGGTAGCTGTGATTTACTAGCATCTGTCTCTTCCCAGAGCCATTGGTTCTCTTGGTGTGGTGGGCTACAGCCTGGACACCAGAAGAAAGGGAACTGAGCTCTCTCCCTTTCCCTCCCTCCCTCCTTTCCTTCCTTCCTTCCTCTCTGGGGGCTGTGGAGAAGAGTGGAGTTGGATGTTACTTTTCCTTTAATTCACTTCTCAGTCATTCTAGTCACTCGGCTGGGACTAGACAGAGGGCGAGTGGCTCAGGGTTTTTCTGGGACTCATGTAATTGGGGCCTTAGCAAGGTCTGAGAGGAAGCTGAGGCTGGTGGGATATTTTTGCTCACACAAAGTCCTCGGCTATACCGTGTTGATATGATTCCAGCATCAACACCGTAGCTGTTAGTATCATCCCTCTTTTACAGACGAGAAGGTTATGCTCGGGGAGATGAAGACTCTTGCTGAAGCTGGTGGGGAGAGGGATCCGGGTCTGTGCTGGATCTGTTTGACCTCACAGCTTCTCCCTACTCCGCCCATGGCCCAAGAATGACTTTGAATTGAGAGTCAAAACAGGCTCCCTCCACATCATCTTCAACATTAAAAATGATAGTCATAGTAACTATGTTCTTAAAGTTTAGTGACCAAGTCCCTCCCCAAACAGTGAGGATTTCCTCTTGTTGGGTATGTGCCCTTAACCTTTCACAGATGCCCAGTGTCCCTTCAAAAGGATGTCCTTTGAGGGATGGGAATCCAGCTGGTACCTGCCAGCTCTTTCCTGCTCCCCCCATCCCCCAAGGCTGGAACCATTTTCAAAGTCCCACTTCGGAGGCCCTAGAGAACCAATTCTTTTTTTTTCTGATCACGTTAATTTATTAGTGGACCCTCACTTTTTTTTTTAACATCTTTATTGGGGTATAATTGCTTTACAATGGTGTGTTAGTTTTTGCTTTATAACAAAGTGGATCAGTTATACATATACGTATGTTTCCATATCTCTTCCCTCTTGCGTCTCCCTCCCTCCCACCCTCCCTATCCCACCCCTCCAGGCAGTCACAAAGCACCGAGCCGATATCCCTGTGCCATGCGGCTCTTCCCACTAGCTATCTACCTTACGTTTGTTGGTGTATATATGTCCATGCCAATTCTTTATCTAGCTGGAGAGAAACAATGCCCCCATGGGATGCTCCTTCTTCGGCCTCGAGCAGGCAGCCAGGCTACCCTCAAGAAAGGCCGCCACTGGATTCTTGGCAGGAGAAAGAGAGAGAGGATCTCAGAAACTTCCCTCGTCTCAGTCTCTCTCTTTCCTCCCTCCCTCTCCCAGCCACCCCCTCGCTTTCTTGTCCCACCAATTTTCAAAGTGGAGAGGATGTTTACCCTCTGGAGTGTGGCCGGGATGGCGCTGAGGTCAGAAGCCTGATTCACCGCAGGGAGGCACACGAGCCCGGCCCCCAGCCAACGGCCCCGAGCTCGGCAGAGGGTGAGGAAATCCAGCCTTGGAAACCCCACACAGCCCTGCCAATGACTTGCGTCTGTGACTCCCCAGCCTCCCAGGCATCCCTCTAGCGACCCGGCCCTTCCTCCCAAGCCCGCCTGCTAAGCCCGGATGCTCGCTCAAGCGTGGGAGGACTCCGAGGGGCACTCCCAGCCCCAGTCGCTGTCAGAATTGAGGGCTCTAGAGAGGACGTTCTCATAATCCACCCCACCTCACCCCCAGTTTACTTTAAGACTTTCCTGACTTGTCTGGTGCATGCCTGTCCAATGGCTAGAGATTTCTGCTCACCTCCCCCCACCTACCCCACCCCCCAACCTAGCTGAGCGACTCTTCTTTGCCCTTGGAGAGAAGGAGCCAGGAGGCGGGGTAAACTCACGAACTTGCACCGTCCCAAAGGCCAGGGGTTGGGGATTCAAAGGGTTTGGAAGTGAATCTCAGGATGTGGGGAGGAAGGGGTAGCAGCCTCCCAGCTCTTCCAGTCCATGACCTCCGAGGAATGGCTTCCCGCTTCAGAACCCAGAAGGGGTTGATATTTCACCAGCTACCCCGTTCCTCCCACCTGGAGGCTCCGGGATGGACTGTCCCCTAGCCCAGCCAGCCGCCACGTCCCGAGTGGGGTCAGCGTCCTCACCTGTGCAGCTCCACCCCGGGCCCTGTCTGCCCGAGCATGTCGCCTCGGCCCCCGCCTGACCCCGACCCACTGATAAGTCCCCAGACGGCCAAACATCGTTAACTTCTTTGCCTTTCTAGACTTCTCTGCCTGTCCTTTCCATGAGCCCGGCTGAGGGCTCAGCTGGTGAGTCTGCACTTCCCCCAGGGGCTGGACTCCGGTGCACCACGCTTTTGGCCTTTCCCCCCACATCCCCTCCCCCATCCTGATGCTTCAGGACCCGGAGCCAGCTTTCTGTGAAACACGGTTGGTCTAAAATAGGGTTCCTTCACCCTCTGTCTCGCCACAAGTCCCCTTGTCTGTTAGATTCTGTCTCAGAAGAGCTCCAGGGAACAGTAAAAATTAAGACAAAGAAAGGAGAAATTGATGTCAGAGTGTCAATAATGATTTCAGAAACGGAAGCTTAAAACCCCTCTCAGCTCCACCTTGAACTTGGGGGGGAGAGTGAAAAGGATTGGACTGTCCACTGGGACTACATAACCACCAAATAATGTTCTTGCTTTCTCAGTTTCCTTTGCTTTTTGAAATTTTGCTCACACACACACGAAAAGGGAATTACGCTAATAGGAGACCGTCTGCATCAAAACAACCAGTTGCTGGGAAACATCAGGATGCTGGTGGTTTCCCCCTGGTATCACAGGAGCATGGACAAAGCCCATGTAGGTCATGGCCCCAGGTTCGCAGACCCTCTGTCCAGGGTGGAGGGAGCCACCGTTACAAAGCTGGGTCTTCTCGCCGCAGCTGCGTGCTTCAAGCACCCCGACTGCCACCAGCGACACCGGTTCTGCCCTCAAATCCTTCCCTAGATCTCTTCTCTTCACTCCTCCAGAGGAAGAGATGGCTACTGGAAAAAGACCCCAGGAAGACAGGCTCTGGCCAAAGAGGAAGTGTGGGGTTGTGGGGAAGTGGCATCCACAGGGAGGGGCAGAAGGGTCCCGAGGGTGGGGATGGAGAACTCTTCTTCCTGGAGCTGAGCACTTAAACCCAAGTATGTGGCTTACACTAATTCAAGCAAATATTTGGATAATTGGATCATTTCCTCACCTGAAATAATGTAATAAGGGGACCAAGAAGTTAAACGTCCTTTGATCAGAAATCAGGTAAGAAAGCCCCTCACGCCTCTCCTGGGAAAGAGGTCTTTTGACTGAAAAATAAATAGATAATGTCATTATCTAATTTTTTAAAAAAACCTTTAAAATTCGATTTACCAAATCCATACCTCAATTCTGACAATTCTGACGGGATAAAACTTTATAACAAAATCTTGGGGAAGGCATATCTTGTTTTCAAATCTGAAACACTGCCCCGAGGCATTTGACTACCTTGAAATTCCCCCAAATTCCAAGTTGTTAGTCTGGGTCACAAAGCGCTCAGTGTCAGCGCGCGTCCTCTCCTCCTTGGGTAGATCCGGCTCCTGACGAAGGAACTCTGCAGGGCCCGAATTCTCTCTTGACCTTTTCTCTACAGAGCTGCCTAACGTTTTTTGCCCAGGTTCTTTCCACTGCCCAGGTAGGATAAAGACGCAAACCATTCTGCCTTTCCAAAGAGTTCCTGAAAGTGGTGGGAATGCGCGGCTGAAGGTCCCCTCACCCCGCCCAGCAAAGCGCTGGCAAAGGCTCGTTGGTCCACCAGCGGAATATCCGGTGCGGTAGAAAGAGGCTCTGTTTGCGACCTGGGATCGCGGAGCCACGCCTGGAGTTTTGGGAGGCAGGATGCGGGGAGGTCGGCTCGTTGCCGGGATCCCGCGGTTGATGGGCGCCTCTGCGGAGAGCGAGATGCGGCCTCTGCAGCACCTCCGATCCCTCCGACTCCTCGCTTGCCTCCCTCGTTCCCCAACTTCATCCCCGCCGACCCTCCCGACCCCACGCAGTCCTGGCCTTCCCAGATGTCTTCTGGGGAAAACTAAGCGCGTGGTGATCACTAAGTTCCGAGACGGAGCAGCTTTTTCTCAGTTTCCAGAGAACCAGAGGCCAAGTCGACAGACGCCCCCCCCCAACCCCCGCCGTCCAGAGTGGAAGGGCCAAATCTCCAAAGGCCCATCTGCCAGGTGTCTGGAGGAACCGTATCTTAGACCCCACCCCAATTTTCTAGTGATTTCTAAGTTCTTGGGTGAGAGTCTGTGACCTGTTGAGGGGTTTGCCCTGGGCTGAGGCTTCGAGGGAAGGAGACAGAGGGGGAGCCAGGCCTGAGGTCTTAGTTCTGTAGCGCTGAAGCCGTTTCCATCAGAGTCCAACCTGGGACTTTTCTTTGTCTTCTAATCTTAAGGAGAGTCAGAGGAGATGAGGAAATGATTAAGAAAAAACAATTCTATCCCCACTTTCCAATAAAAATGGAATTCTGCAAGAGAAAATCCAAATGGGCACTAGTCTGAAATCTACACTCTATTCCCTCCAGAAAAAAAAAATGTCAGGAAAACTCTAATACCTATAAACTCCAAATCCTCAGTCACAAGTGTAATCATAGGGACAAAAACCACAACCTCACATTTTAGTAAAATATCGTAAAAAACAAATTAGTAGGAAACGAGATTAACAAAAAACAATAGAAAAATGGGAGGACAAGAAAAGACAGTTCTCTGAAAAAGGACATACAAATTGCTTTAACACTGTGAAGCAATGTTCAATCTCTATGAATATTAAAAATTCACAAAGCCTCAAAGATATCAAATACCTCCCATTTCTAAGAATATCTCACACCGATACACTTGCATATATACACAGAGTAGTGTATTTTGGTGCAATAGCAGAAAAAAGAAAAAAGGAAGAGAAAATTGGGAACAATCTATATCTATCAGTAGTAGCCTGGTTAAATAAATTGTGACACATTCATACAATAAAATGGAACCATTAAAAAGACATTAGTAAAGACGTAAAAACATCATTAACACTTAAAAAAAAGACAAAATGCAAAGCTATGTGTATGGTATGCTGCCTTTTGTGTTGAAGGTATTTGTAAGGATACAGGGGACTCTGAGAACAGTGGTTGCTTCTGGGAGGAACGGAGGTCAGAAGAGACAGAGAACTACTTTTCAATCTATGTCCTTTTGTAACCTTGGAATTCTACTTTTAGCATACATTACCTAATTTTTAAAAAGATAGATTTAAATCTGGTATTTATTATGTTAGTAGTATTCATTTTTAATTTTATAGATAATAAAATTTATTATGGAAAAATTGAAAACAGAAAAATTAAAAACGAATTACATTTCTGCTTATGAGGTCTGATCCGCACAGTCTTTGTAACAACTAAAATGTAGACTTCTCTCAGAATTAGAATAAAAATCAGGCCGTTGACTTATTCGTTTTAAAAAATAAAAACTAAGGGTTTTTTTTTTTTTTGGTTGTTTTTGTCTTTTTTTTTTTTTTTTCTGAAGCAAGTTTTCAGAGTTTAACTCGATGAGAACGATGCTACAGCAGGCACTTAGCTGGTAGTCCGAGTAAAAAGATTTATTTGGCGGGGTGGGGGCGACGGCAGTAGGAATTAACTTTAAGCTCCCAGACCAGGTCTATACATCTGCGATCTCCGACCGAAGAGTGAAAAGGGGACATTGTCTGCACCACTCAGAGCAAAAATTAAGCCAAACTGTAGCCGTTCATTTTCAAGTTGAAACATATGTACTGTTGCGGGACTTCCCGCCTTCTCCCTGTCGGCTCGGCTCTGTAGATCTTCCGTCCATTTCGCCCAGGGACCGGCCGAGGCGCTCTTGGAGATGCTGTTTCGGCGGCCACTTGGCGGGGAGTCGGCGGGCGACTTGAGCTGGGGCTGCCCCGGGGCATCTGGGGATGGAGACCGAGCAGAGGTAGAGGCACCTCCCCTGATGGGAGTAAATGCTCCTGGAGGGAAATGCCTCCCTCTGCGCCCCTCGCGGCCTCCCCAGTCCCTGGCTTCCCAACCCACCTTGACCGCCGGACCGCTTCGGGCAATCTCAGCGGGTTGGGCCGACTACCGCGCGTCGTTCTAAAGAAAGTCGGCCCTTTAGGCCAGGTATCCTAGGATACGGTGAGGAAGCCAGCGGGCCTGAAGTTCTCCCGATCCCTGCATTGAGCTGGGGGCCGGGGGTGAGTTGGGGGACAGGGGGCGAGAGCCAGGCGGCTTCTGGGGCGCCTGTGGGTCCGCTGCTCCCACCCGCTTCGGTTGAGGTGGCTTTTGGCACTTGCTCTCCGTGTCACTGGAGCGACCAGCGACCGACTCCAATCCATGCAGGAGAAACATGAGTCTGTGGCCCAAATCCTCCCCTGTCTAGACCAGTGCCTCAGCTCTCTTCCCAGCCTCCCTCAATAAAAACATAGGGAAACTGAGGCACAGGAAGATTCAAGACATTTGCTGGAATTGGGTCAAGAAGGAGATCTTGGGGACGGTTTCTTGGCCAGCAGGATATCTGGCAAACCCAGAGGATGAATTGTGTGAGGCGGAACAGACAAGTAAGGGAGGTCCGAGTTGGGGGTCAGGAGAGGGGTTGCTGGAGGACATTGAGATCCCACACTCCCGGAGCCCCTCACGAAGAGCCCTGGGGAGGGAGATTTTGATTTAAAAGACAGCAAGGCAACCCCCCACACCCCGTGTCTCCTCAAAGAGCAGCTGCTCAGAGGCTGAAATGGTCCAGACGTCATGGGAATTATAAACTGACTGGATTTACCCCCAAACCATGAATTTCCTTCATTTCCTCCCTTCCTGGGGATTCTGCTACCCATTTTCAGCCCTCTCCAAGGAAACTTCTAAATGAAGGAAAGATCGCCATCAGCCCAGCAGGGCCCTTGGAATCTTGCTCCTCTGTCACATTCTCCCCCATCTGACTGGCATGGCTAAAATGGGGGTGGTGGTGGCTTGGAATCTGAGTATTTGCCTAAATGCTCCAGCCTTCTTTATGTAAATATGGCTGTGGCTCTGTCACACCAGGCAAGAGGAGATGACCAAGAATAAGACTAATAATAAAAATAAAATAAAAACTCATTGGCTTTTTGGGACTTGAAAATTCTGGTTGGGCCTCTGGTCCTGCTTCTGGCCTATAACCTGATCAAGGAAATAAAATTGAAGTTGATAAAACTTCGAGATCATTCAAGGTTGTTTTGTTTATACGCAACAAACCAAAGCACTTCCTCTCCAATATTGAATGAGTAAAGGTGAGAGATTTTCCCCCATGGGAGTTGTGGGAGAGAGTCCAATCCTAGATTGGAGCAGAAGGGGCCTGACCACTTCCCTTCAGGAGTTAACAGCTCAGGGAAAGCTGTTTGGTTGAAGAAAAGACAAACAATGGCTCTGGCTGATTTCTCCTGGAACTGGCTGAGCTGCCTGGGCATTTTGGCATCTTAGAAGGCCAACCTAGCGGGTGCTGAACTAGGATATCTACCTGTGTCAACACAGGTTATGGAAGATCCCAGCCCCCGCTGCTTTCCTGTCCAGCTCACCAGGACTTCCCCTCTGTTCTGCATGCACTGAAATTTCCTAATTTCTTTGCTCCAATTTCGATCCCTATTCTTTTCTCTATATGTGCTCCCAACCGGCTCTCTATCCGTCTCTCTGTCATAGACTGCATCCATTTTTCTAGGGGGCTTCCGCTGAATTCATTCACTCCTGGTGACTCCTGAATTCATTCACTCCAGGTCACTGGTTAATCGGCTCACATGTTCGGTCAGAGCATCTGTGTGATGATGCAACTGCTGTCTGTGGTTCTGTCAGACTGGTTCTGTCAGTCTGTCCACAGGCGGAGCTTGTGGGTACTGTTTTGGATGTATTATGGACTGGACAAGTTGTCTTCGTGGGGAGGGTGACCCACCTAACTATGCTTATTAAATTCCCACATACTTTGAAATGATATCAAAATTTCTTTCCTCCTGAAACTGAAAATATGAGTGAGCCAGAGAGGGAAGGCAATTTTATTTCGTTTCAGTTTGGAGTCTCCTTGTCTTGGCTATGTCTGGAAAAAAAATTCCAGGCTGAGATTCCAGCTGAGACAGACTTTCCTCTCCATTTGGAAAGACCCCACTTCAGGGATCAGCCAGGACAGATTTCTGGGGTCCGCAGGGAGCTGAGGGGTGTTTGAAATCCAGCCTCCCTTTTCCTAAAAAAAAAAATAAATTCTGGCACCCAAATCAAGGAAGGAAATTAAAGGAGGCAAAAGGGAAAAGAAAACAAGCTGGGGGAGGCCTCTCTTGGCTCCCATCTGGCTCGGTACAGGTCCCCTGGCAGAGCCTCCAAGCTCAACTCAGGGGCCAGACTAAGACTAAGAGAAAACACATCACCCTGCTCTTCTTTTTAAATCTCCCCCTCTTTTCTTCCCCCCTAAAGACCCCCACTCTTCCCTAGGGCAGGAACCCAGACACAGTGCCAGAATCCCCCACCTCTTCTTGGTTGAATTCTGGGTGGGGGGGCTTTAAATCGACCTTGGACCCCCGTCCCTCTACTCCCCTCCCTGCCTCCCACTAGCACTGCCTTGATCTGGGGAAGGAGCTTAGCAAACACGTATCACTGCTCAGAGCAGCCAGACTGCTCCCCCCACCCACTATACCTCCAGACTCTCTTTAAATGAACACGTTCAGCTCCCCAACCCTACTCAAAAAAGTCTAAAAAATGTAGCCTCCCTGATGCTATGGACCAGCCCTGCAGTGCTCACGGCTCTATGGGGATCCCACACTCGTTCTGGGAAGGAGCCTGTTTTGTAGGTGTGGGGCCTGGGGTAAAGGGCTTTTAAGTTAAACAGAAAGGAGTGTAAATCCTAGACAAGAGCAATTCTGTGCTTGCACAGCAGAGACCTCATGATAGGCGGCAAACATGAATCTTGGATGATAAACACTGAATTTCAGAGGCCCCAGCAGTAGGAGGACCAGCAGATGCCAGGTTAGCTGAAGCAAAATTCAGCTTACATTTCTATTCTGCAACGAGATGGCTTCCCGTGTCCTTTGCAGACATTGCAAAACAAGTGACTAATATACATAAATGTGCATGTGTGCACGTGTACACAAAACACCAGATTTTCTAGGAAAGAAACTCTGTCAAATCAGCAGTTGGAGAAACAAGACTCAATCTCTTAGTACCGCTGTCCGACTTTAGCTCTTTAAGCTAAAGTCACACTTTAATTTCACCCCAAGACCTTCTAAGGATAAATATGAGTTTGGTGTAAGTCTCTGGAGAGGACCACAAACAGCCTGTTACTCTGAATGGATTATGTGAGATTCAGTTTACGAGGGCAAATTGCATTTCACACATGAGTCACCTTGAATAACCCAATAATTAATTAAAACCATGTTCTGCAGGGGATAATTTATTACATTCACCAGCTTTTTATGAGCTAAGTGTAGTTTGGAAATGAAAAATGTGAGGGCTCTTCAATGATGTTTGCACTGCATTCTGCACTGGCTCATGGAGATTCCCTCTCACCAGATCCCAGAGAGCAAAGTCGGGGGGGTGGGGGACTTCAGCTTGGAAGGCTAGAGCCCATTTATTGCAGCTGAGTTGGACCCTCTTCAGCTCCTGTAACCAGGGCCCGGCCAGTGTTTCCTGGACTTCCTCTTGGAGATGAGTTGGGGCTTTGGGGTGGCTGAGGCACCAAAGCTGGGAGCCCTGGAAAGAGGGAAGTGGTGTGGGCAGTGGGGAAAGGGTTCAGGGATGAAACAAAATCCTAGCTCCAGGCTCCTTGGCAGTTCCTGGGAGAGAAAAGTCAGCATCATGGTACACTTCTCCATGCCAGGAGGTCACAGCTTCTCCGGTTGGGCACCACCAAGCCCAGATCTCTTCTTAGTTTGGAGGTGGGGGGGGGCATTGCTGTATGTGTATGGAGGTGTTTCTCCATAGACGTGGGACCAGAACAAGCTTGTAGGCTGGTTCCTCTTCCCCCAGTAGAAATCCTCACATTCTCCTCGGACACACCAACTATGAGAGAAACAACCTATTGGTTATATGTATGTTGTAATCTTTATACAGAATCTCCACTTCCCTCATCTTTATTGTCTCCAAGAAGCCCTGTGTGGAAGGCTGGGCAGAGACAATCACTCCCACTTTACAGATGAGGAGACTGAGGGTTGGAGAGAGATGGCCAGCCCAAGGACACACAGCTGGCAACATGTGCCAGAGCAGGGAGAGACGTTCAAGCTCCCCATGTCAGTAATGCCCTAGGGGCAGGAAAGAATAACATATGGCAAAGCTAGTCTGGCCACTGCACCTTGGAAACAGACCATGCTTTTTGGTTCCCTTGGGAAGCATGGAGGCCTCTGGGGGCACCCCCAAGGAAGGGACTGGACAGTCCTGCCACAGTGGCAGTAATCTTGCCTCTAGATCTGAAGCTGTGTATCAGTCTCCGACACTCCTCAAAACCTGGATAATCCAAAGACTCATCAGAGGATTCCATTCTTGGCTGCCTGGGAATGGGAGAGGGAGGGAGGTCCCCCATTCCAAGGGCAATAAGGGAACCAAAGGGGGGCAGAATATGGCCTGTGGGGAGAGGGGCATTGCCTGGCCCAGCTCCATTTTCTTTGGGAGGCGGTACAGGAAACTGTGCAGCTCTCCTGTCCACAGCCAGTTGCCCTAGACAGTGGAGCAGAAACCTGTAAGAATAAGTTGTTTGGTCTAACATAGAACAGTAATCTTTTTTGAAGATGACCAATACCTTTGGGAATATGGTTGACCCAGGTTTTTTTTTTTTAATCTATTTATTTTAATTAATTTATTTTTGCCTGCACTGCATCTTCGTTGCTGAGCTCTGGCTTTCTCTAGTTGCGGCGAGCAGGGGATACTCTTCATTGCGGTGCGTGGGCTTCTCATTGTGGTGGCTTCTCCTGTTTCAGAGCACGGGCTCTAGGCACTTGGGCTTCAGTAGTTGTAGTACTCAGGCTCAGTAGTTGTGGCTCGTGGGCTCTAGAGCACAAGCTCAGCAGTTGTGGCGCACGGGCTTAGTTGCTCTGCGGCATGTGGGATCTTCCCGGACCAGGACTTGAACCCGTGTCCCCTGCATTGGCAGGCGGATTCTTAACCACTGCACGACCAGGGAAGTCCCTGACCTAGGTTTTCAAATAAACAAATGGTATGAAAAAAAGGAGACAAGGAGACAAGTAGACTGCCATAAGAATGCTGAGACATATCAACCGAATGTAATGTGTGACTTTATTTAGATTATGATTTGAGTAAACTAATTGTAAAAAGACAGATTTTGAGACAACTGAGGAAACTGAAACATGGATAGTATTAAGAGGTTATTGTTAATTTTGTTATGTGTGATAATCACATGAAGGTTCTATTAAAAAAAGAAAGAAAATAAAAAGAAAGAAAGAAGTCCTTGTCTGTTAAGGATTCAAACCAAAGAATTTTTGGATAAAACGATGTCTGGGACATGCTTTAAAATACTCCAGAAAAAAACTGAAATAAGATTCGTTTTGAGTTGTTAATTGTTGACACTGAATGACGAGTTTAAGGGGTTATTATACTCTTCTGTATGTGTGAAATTTATTTTTTATTTTTACTGTTTACTCTTCTGTATATGTGAAATTTGCCACTAGAAAACAAATCAATAAGGCTGTCAATCCACATCCCAGAAAAACCACACACGCACACACACAAACACACACACCAACTTTCACCCTCAATATCAAGGGGTGAGCCTTTGAGAACGCTCATGGAATCAAGTTCAGCATCTTCAGGCTCACCAAACACCCATTTTTCCCCAGGGAGCGAGCAGGATTGGAAAGTGTTTTAGCACCAGACCGATCCCATCGTTTTTCTCTGCAGTGCTATGGGTGTGGGCAATGGGGCCAACAAACACTGAGGAGTTTGAGTCTCAGGCGATTCAGCTATAGGTGAATATTCCAGGCATAGCTCCCTCCTTGGTCTTATGGACTAGGCTCCGAAGTGAGACAGGGTGGTAGGAGAGGGGTAGGCATAAGCGGGCTGAGCTCAGTCCCTAACTTTGTAGTTTTAGAAGTCACGGGGAATACATAGAAAAATGACTGCGTGTTCCTGAAATTTGTATAATATTGTACATCAACTATGCCTCAATTTAAAAAAATGCGTGTGTGTTAAAGGATTCCTTTATTTTGGAGTCAGTATTTTATTTGTCCCCAATCCCTTTATTTCCTCCTTTTTCCTTTTATAACTTCCCAAATACCTCAAGTCTGTGTGTATCAGTTTGTACTTTTAAATGGGATTTATTTCCATTTTAAAAATTGGAAACGACTTGGTGTTTGAATAGGGAAGAGAAAGTGAAATGGTCAAAGCCTGGATTTGGTGCCCAAAAGACCCATGTTGGAGTCCAGGCGTCATTATTTATTAGCCTCTTGAAGTTGGACAAATTAATCTCCTAAACCTCAGTTTTCTTATCTACAAAAACGAGAATAACAATTGCCCTCCACCCAGTTCTATTGCTGTGGGGATTAAATGAAAAGTACATACAGAGCGCTTACACTCCCTGGCACACCCGCACATGAGTGACGACGATGATGAGGATTCTAAAGGAGACTCCCCAAGAAGCAACGTTGCCCCCAGGAGGGACAACGCGCAGGGAGGTAGGGGCGCGAGGTCCTGGCCAAAGCGGCGTCCAGGGACGCTGCGTCGCAAACTCGGGTCGGGCAGGCGGCCGCGCGTGTCTCCCCGACGCTCTAAGCGGGTTTTGGTCCAGCGAGAGCTTCCATCTTGAGGTAGAACCTCTGCCTGAGGGTGAGGGATCCCTGGAGGGCAAGGTGCACCTAAGTCTCTGGGTGGAAGGGAGGTCTGGCTCCCATGCTCTCCAGCTGTGCCTTTGAGGTTAGAGACCTCAGTCGCCCACGGGGCCGTTTTGCCAGGCGCGGGCGAGTAGACAAACCTCAGCTGGGTCCGCCGCGTTACTGAAAAATCTGCCGGACCAAGTGTTTACACACGGCACGGAAGGGAATTAAGGCTCTTGGACAAAAGCGGGAAAGTCCTTAGGCTGCCCCTCGTCTTGGTGGAGAGCTGTTGGCTTCCCTTGGGAGCCGCCTAGCCCGCCTAACACGCACGGGTCTCAGGCCACGAAGGGCCCCCGGGGGACGAGGTCCACGGTCCATCTGCACCTCCCCTGGTCCAAGGCTTGGCCTGCATCCCTGGGACAGGTGATTCCTGAGCTAGAAAAACCATGCAGATGGGGCGGGCGAGCAGGGGATAAATGCGGCAGAAACCAAAGGTAGGCTAGTGGGGGGGATTCCAATCCAAGGACGGAGAGCACCCCCAATCCCCGTCTGCATCACCTCCATACACACAGGCAGCTGCACATCTGGGTTGGGCCTGTGCTGGATCCTGGGGGATATGGAGGGACTGGAGGGGATGGAAAGATATGGTCTGCTTCCCATGGCTCTTCCTCAGGCCCCCATCTGGGCCTCTGAGGCTGAGCCCTGTTGCTCTGGAAAGTTTCCAGACTGACCTCAGGAATAAGAAACTGGAGCCCCGGTCTTGCCTAGAGGAGCTGGAACAGCCAGACCAGCAGTCCCTCAACCTGGGACGGGTTGCCCCTGTGACCAAGCTTTGGCCCCGCAGGACCTGCTAGACAGGGAGCTGAGACTTGAAAACCACCCTGAACTTGCGAAGCTTCTACGTACCCAAAAGTCCCCTGTCTGCCTGGAGGAGGCACGAGAGGGGTACTCAGGGCATCACTGGACGTTCCAATATCACATCCAGCTGCCATAGCCGTCTAACTTCAGTGCTCATCCCTCCTCCTGCCCCCACTGTGGCAGCGCAGAGTTGCCTGGACCCACAGAACTGGCTATCAGTTTCCTGAGGTCAAGTCGTTCTGATTTAGGCAAGACAGCTTCTTTTCCTTCCTTCTTTTCCTTAGCATCTGCCACTGCTTGAGCACATAGCTGGCTAGAACTGAATGATCTCTAAGGATCCTCCAGTTCCAAATGCCAACTGACTAGTTTGGGTAACTAGGGGATTTGAGGCTTCCTAAACTTCTAGATCCTTAACTCCTGATTTACCTTCTACACCTGGAGCTTCTAAGATTGGAATCTCCTCTCAAGCCCTACTGTGGCCATCTAAGCAATGTGAGGGGAGAGCAAAGATTTTCATGTCTCTGGGGAAAAATTTCTGGCATCTGGGGACAATAACAGCCACAATCCCTTCCAATCATGGATAAAGCTGTGGACTCTATGGAGGCCAAATATTTTTTAAAATAAATTTATTTATTTTTGGCTGCATTGGGTCTTTGTTGCTGCGCGGCTTTCTCTAGTTGCGTCAAGCAGGGGCTACTCTTTGATGTGCAGCTCGGGCTCTAGGTGCACGGGCTTCAGTACTTGTGGCTCGTGGGCTCTAGAGCGCAGGCTCAGTAATTGTGGCCCATGGGCTTAGTTGCTGCGGCATGTGGGATCTTCCCAGACCAGGGCTCGAACCTGTGTCCCCTGCATTGGCAGGCGGATTCTTAACCACTGCGCCACCAGGGAAGCCCAAGGCCAAATATTTTTTAAAAAAATTTTTTAGTGGGTGATTTTCCCATTTAAAGTAAAAGACACTTCGTCTACCCTCTCAGAACTCTTAGAAAACCTCTGAAGGGGGCTAGAGGGGAAGAAGCACTAGTTTAAGCCCAAGTGACCTAGAGCTGAGCAGATTATGAGCCCGGAGCTCTGCACCAATCCCAACTCTCACTTTGGTGGAGTTCCTTATGTGTGGCCCAATCTCACCTCTGGACGTTTAGGGTAACAGTGTAGACGGTTGGACAGATTCCTCCAGCCCCATAGGTGTCAGGTTCTGGGATAAGTGGCCAGTCCAGAACCTTGGGGGTATGAATGAGATGGGCTTTCCTCCAGGTCAGAGTCCTCAGATGGTAACAAGGAGCTACTCAATGTTCATCTCAGGCTGAGGCTGGGATTCAGAAAGGCAGAGGGCATATGTGTGTGTATGTATGTGTGTGTGTGTACAGCCAGACGCTCTTGGAGGCAGAAGGGTTATTTTCAAGGCTTTCTTGAATTCTCAGAAGGTAGTGTTTTGTGGCATCTTTCCCTCCCATCTTGGTTATGCTCCTTCAAAGACAGGAACTCATGAGCACCATGGACAGGACATGTCTTAGAAGGCATGGATTACGGGCCGTTTTCCTCTGCTCCATTGTGTGTGCGTGTGTGCGAAATGCTTGCCTTTCTCTTCTCCCAACTTTGTTTCTTGAAACAGATAACTCAGTGAGGGGAACAGGGAAAAGCTTTTGCTCTGGTGGTGGTGGAGGGAAGAGGGCCACAGGATGGTCTAGTCCTGGGCCATTGGAAGGGTCTCGGATCTCTCAGCAAGGGGAATGAGGGAATCAGAGCAAGAAATCAAATCTCTCAAACTGTACCTTCCCCTAAACCTCAAAACTACAGCTCCAGTTCAGGCCAAATAAGCAGGTTTGGGACTGGAGGGGCCAGGGCCTCGTTGCTGACATTCCTCTTGATTTCAGGAGTGAAAACTTAGCAGAGTCTACACGTGAGTAGCCAGAATTTATCCTGATAATTATCACCTACATCCACATTCCCTGAGGGAAAAAACAAGGTGGAGAAGGGGGTGGGGGGGCGGGTTGTGACTCAGATCGCTTTCTTGAATTTGCAGGTACGTTTGTTGATATATTCCCCCATTCCTGAGCCCCATGCAGGATCCCAGGGGCTGGAACAAAGGAAGCTGAGTCTCCCAGGACCCTGGAAGCTGCTGCAAACCCCAAAGACGTTGGCCGTGGGCTCTCACTTGAGGATCCCACCTTTATGAGTGGGATTTGAGGATCCGCTCCCGAGTGTGTGTAGCGGGTGAGAAGGCTGGAGGGCTCGGGGACCTACAGGGTGAGGGTGGAGGAGGTGATCTCCTGCACCAGTTTTGTCCCATTTAATGGGCTACTGCGGAGTTTACACCCTAGGGCTGATCGTCCCATAACGGTTGCCTCTCAGAGGCCAGGTCGAGGGGCTGGGTTCCCTCAAGGACCTAAAACCTGCGCCCCGCCCTCTAGACCTGCGCGGAATAATCAGCGGCGAGCCTAGAGGCCTCTTGCTGGCTCTCGCCACGGTTTTCCTCCACACTGAGGCCTTCAACCTCCAGGAGCGCTCCCTTACCTCCTCCCGCCTGCCCTGCGCCACTCTTGTGCCCAAAGTGAACACTGATGCGGACTTAAAGAGCAGCTGGTCCAACGCTTCCCTTCTTACACACGGCAGATAGGAAAACGGAGGCACAGAGAGGGGAGATGACTTTTGCCCACCACTCCGAGCTAGATCAAAACCTTGCCTGAACCTTGCGCCCCTCAGGGCGGCCCTCTAGGCCCAACATTCCTAACGGCTGGGGCCGGATGCGCCTGGGCTTCTCTGGATTGGGGCTGCGGGCGCGTGATCGAGGTCGCCCTCCCAGTAAAGCGCACAGTCCGAAGGGGGGCTGGGGTCTCTGGGCCAGCGGGCCTTCCAACCCGGCATGCGCACACGTGGCAGGCCAGGAGCAGCGGGCTGTTCAGCGCCTAGCAGCTTTACTCCCATCCCTTCGCACTCCCCGCCTCCCTCCCTCGGTGTTGGACCCCCCGCTCACGTTCCCCGGCTCACCGCTTCTCCGGTTTCTCGGCGCCATCAGGACGGTGGCGGCGGCCATGTGGCTGGCACTAGCTTCTCCCCTTAGCAGACCCTCTTCGATCGCCCCTCAGATCCACTTGCAGGGTGGCGGAGGCCACGATCGGCTCTAATTTATGGACTAATAGCTGGATCCCTCAGCCTCCGCCTCCGAAGCACTTAGGTTCGTCCTGAGAGGGTCCTAAGCCCAAGGATGTCGCAGGGCTGCCCGGGCAAGAGGGACGCGGAGGTGAGAGTGGCCTCCTCCTGACCAGTCTGGCCTCCACTCTCTGGTTCTTGTAGCTCCCAGACTCCGCTGTCATTTTGTCCAAAAGGTTTTCCTCTGAGGCCCGTCCAGGTCCCGCCTGACTTCTTTTCAGGGAGAAGGGCCCGGGTCGCCTGTCATCCCCAGTCGGGCCTGGCCGTTCTCGCCGCTGGCGGGCTCGGGCTGGTGACGCCGCTCCAGGAGCGCCCGGCGAGGCCGCCCCGCCAAGGGCAGGCTCCGGCCGCGGGGAGCTGTGGGCAGGCCCCGTGCAGAGAAGAACAATGGAAAATTGAGAGGGCCGGGAAAGGGGGTAGAGAAAAGTAAGAAGGGAAATAAGAGAGAAAAAACAGGAAAAAAAATAAAGAACTAGACGAGAGGAAAAGACAGAAAAGGAGGAGGGAAGGAAAAAGGAGAAAACGAAAGAAAGAAAAGTGAGAGGAGGAAGAAGCAAATAAAAGGAAAACAGTGTAAGTGACAGAGAGGGAGAAAGGAACCAAGGGGAAAATAAAGGTAAACGGGGGTGGAGGGGAGGTGGGGAGAAAATAAGCAGTAAAGACGAGAAGAAAGAAAGAAAACAAGACGGCCCCAAAGGCAAGATAATCAAAATTAAAGGAAAGAAAGGCAGAAAGAAAAATATAAAAAGAAAAGAAAGATTCCAAAAGACAAAAGACAGATGAGCGAACATACAGCCAGAAAGAAAAGGAACGGAAGAAAAGCCCAAAGAAAGGAGAGCACCGCATCAGGCCATTTTCCTGAAACCGAGAGAAGTAAGCGACCTCCTCAAGCAGTTCGGCCAGGCCCGCGCACTCTGGCAGGCCAGCGGAGCCCCAACCTTTCCAGAAAAAGAAGCGTTGCCGCTGCAAATAAATTCTCATTTTTCATCACGACCTCCCTGAAGGCCGCGGTCGTCGCGACCACGTACGTTCTTCCAGGTGGGAGGACGACGGCACCGGGCGCTCGCTTTGCTTTACAAAAAATAAACCATAATTTAACAAATGCCCCAAGCGGGGCTGGTGGGCTTCTCTCGCCCCCTCCCCCTCGTCGGCGGTCCCGAGCCCGGGAGGGGCGGGAACTGACAAGGAGGTGCCAAGTCCCCGTGGCCGGAACCCCCGGGGGCGAGGCGGCCGCGCTCAAAGGCCTGGCTGTAAAGGTCACAGGCGGTCTGTGGGGCCGCGCTGAATGCGCTCCCGGAGGTAAACAGACTCTTAACTTTCAACTTGGCCTTGACCTTCCTGGAGGTGTCTGGCCGGTATGTAAAGGAGCAGCTGAGGCTTTCAACGCGTTTGGCTGGGTCAGTAAAGGGGGTTGGGATTCGGGGGAGGCTCAGGGGTCCTGAGGGTCTGCCTGGAGGCTCCCAGCAGGACACAAAGGAGTCTGTGGGGCTGGGGGAAGGGCTGGCGCAGCCCAGGCCGACGGGGAGGTCAGGACGCCTGGGTCGTCCTAAACTTCAGCCCTGAACTCTTGTAGAGCCCAGGGAGGATACGGAGGCACTGAGCCTCAGGTTCTCTATGTGGGAACCGCAGGCTTTGCTCGAGGCTGAAAGAGGCAAGTGAGAAGTGACCAATACTCTTTAGAGAAAGTGCCCTTTTCTTTTCAAATAAAAACAGGTGCCTTGTAGTTCATTAGAAACAGATACACATACAGAAACAGAAATAGAGCTCATTTATTCAGTTTAGAAAATGTTTTCATGTGCAAAATCTCATTTAATCTTCACAGCTTTCCCGTGATGTAGAAATTATTATGCCTTTGAGGAGACGGATAATTTTTACAGATGAGGAGGCAATCTTACCTTATCTGACTCCAGTTGAGGTCTATGATAGATCACAGATTGTTGCAAATACATAAACATGTACAGAAAATGGGAGCACATGCTCATATGTTAATAATATGATATCCAGAACTGTTCCCTGGTATCTACTAGATGCTAAATAAATTGGGGAGGAGGGCTTCCCCGGTGACACAGTGGTTAAGAATCCGCCTGCCAATGCAGGGGTCACAGGTTCAAACCTTGGTCTGGGAAGATCCCACATGCCGAAGAACAACTAAGCCTGAGCGCCACAACTACTGAGCCTGCGCTCTAGAGCCCGCGCCACAACTACTGAGCCCACGTGCCTAGAGCCGGTGCTCCCCAACAAGAGAAGCCACCGCGATAAGACTGCGCACCGCAATGAAGAGTAGCCCCCCGCTCACTGCAACTGGAGGAAAGCCCGTACGCAGCAACGAAGACCCAACGCGGCCAAAAATAAATAAATATATTTATTTTAAAAAGTGCCTCAAAGATATTTAAAAAATAAATAAATTGTAGAGTAAAACAAAAACAACACCCCCATAGTATTTACTTGTATTGAAATGTATCTGTTTACACAGGGGTCTCCAGCACAGCTGGTGAGCTTCTCCAGGGCAAGGCTTGAGTTGGCCGCCTCTGCACTCCACAATGATGCAGAGTTACACGCATTTAGCCGCTTATTTCCATGGACGCAGATGAGAGCACTAATATCCAAAAAGCACAGTTGCAGGCAGTGTTGCTATGAATCTTGAAATTTTTGTATTCAATTCTTTTTCCTTCTAAAAAATAGATAGGCTAATGTCAAGCGAAGAAATAGCCAGTGTACGTCTTGAATTTTTTCACAGTGAACACACCCGTGTAAGTGTCATATAGATTGAGACTGAGAACATTTCCAGCCCCCAAAAAGGCTTCCTTACATCACCTCCCTGTCAGGAGCTCCCCTCCCCAGGGTGATCTCTTCTGACCTCTATCACCATAGATGGATTTTGGCTATCCTTGAACTGCATAGAAATAGAATCATACAAAAGTTACTCTTTTCTGTCTGGCTTCTTTCACCCACCTATCTGTGCGATTTATGTTGTGTGTAGCAGTCTTGTTTTTTAAATTGATGTTTAGTGCTCCATTCTTTAATTATAGTACAATTTATTTGCCCGTTCTACTATTGATGGACGTTGGGTTGTTTCTATTTTTGAGCTATAATAAATAAAGCTGTTTTGGACACTTCAGTACATGCCTATTGATGGACATAAACATTCATTTCTGTTGGGTATATTCCCAGAAATGGAATTGATTGGTCTATTTTTAAAATTTAGGGATCTATTCATGCCCGTGCTGTCATCTACCAAGCAAAAACTAGTAAAAAAAAATTCTTAGTCTTTAGGTAAAAATCCTGGTATTTCTGCCTTTCATAATCAGACAAACAAGAGGTTGTAATAAGAAACTGGAAAGCATCAAAGAGATATCTCCTCCTTTTTCCCTCATGTTGTTTTCAAATACGACAAAATCCATTGAGGATTTCATGCTTGGTGTCCTCATTTATTAGCAGTGTTCATTGAGGGTGATCTATCATCTTCACTACAGCCTTACAACTTGGGGCAACTCCAGTTTGCATGGGCCCTTTCCCAAAAAACTGGCTCAAGTTCAGACTCAGGTTGAACTCAGGTGAGGGGGCACGGCTGAGCCCACCTAGAGGGCAGGGTGGTCTGTTCTATATAATTGCCTTGATCCTGGTGTAGAATGCAAAAGTTCCTGTCTTCTCCAGAAAACCTGTGAGTTCTAGAAAAAGTGAACCCAGAAGGATTTGATTTGGGAGGAGTAGTGGTGGAAACAGAAAACCTCTGAAGACAGATCTGTGAAACAAATCGGTTTGGGTCTTCTGCCTTGCACTGCACAATAGGCCCCAACAGAGAGGCCTCAGGCAAGTCCTCCAGTGGTTGGGGCTCCCTCTCCCATCTCCTTTTCCTTCTAAGAAAATGTAAAGCCTGGAGGAAGCATATAGGGGAAATGGAAATCCAGACCCCCTTTTACAGACAGGTCCAGAAGCTCCATTTCCACTTTAGGTCTGAAAGTTTAGCGTCTTCAGTTCTCAAGTCTCCTTCTTTGGAGCACGTGTCCCACTCCCTCTCCCTCCCACCCCTCTCCGAATCCGGAGCTTTCTGGGCAGAAACTTGAGTCCCTGGGGAAGAGAAGTCCCAGGCACTTCCCCGGGCCCGGGAGCAGCTTATTACTGTGCATCCAGGATGGAAGGGGCACCTGGAGTGAACTGGGATGCTAGTACCTAGGACTCAAAGCAAGGGGCTTCCAGAAATACGCCTTAATCCCCATTTTCCAGCCTCCTCTGACTCAGGCACATTCCCGGGTTCCCCTTTCAGGCCCAGAGCGGCCTCCCGGCCCCACCCCCGACTCCCCTTCCCCCCACGAGATGGACACTTTATAGGGAGAGCTTTTTATTCTCTCGTTAAACCTGCCAAAGCACAGGAGACAGAGAGCCAGGGAGGGAGAGGAGGCGACCGAGGTGGGGCGGGCTCCTCGTCCCCTCTCCCGCCTTCCACTACTCCCCCCCCCACCCCCGACGTAGCTGGGTTGCTCCAAACTGGAAAGCAGCGAAAGGACACCTCCTCTCTTTTCTCTCCTTTTCAAATGCAATAAAAAACCGAGAGAGGGAGGGAGGGAGAGAAGGAGAAAGGGGGGGAGGGAGGAAGAGAGAGAGAGGGAGAGGGAGAGAGAGAGGGAGGGAGGGAGGGAGAGGAAGAGAGAGAGGGAGGGAGGGAGAGAGAGAGAGGGAGGGAGGGAGGGAGACAGAGGGGGGGAGAGAGAGAGAGAGAGAGAGAGAGAGAGAGAGAGAGAGAGAGAAAGAGAAAGCGGGGGTAAAGTATTTTCGCAATTTCTGCCATGAAGATTTTATTAGCTTCTCTCCGCCAGGCCGCAGCCAATCAGCGCGCGTGCCCGGGCACCTGCGTCTCCTGCGTCAAGACGGCCGGGCTGAGCGAATGCAGGCGCCGAGCGAGCTGGGAGCGATTTAAAACGCTTTGGATTCCCGGGGCCTGGGTGGGGAGAGCGAGCTGGGTGCCCCCTGTATCCCCCACCCCCAGCACCCCATGAGCCGACCCTCGGCCCCATGGAGCCCGGCAATTATGCCACCTTGGACGGGGCCAAGGAAATCGAAGGCTTGCTGGGAGCCGGAGGGAGTCGGAATCTGGTCGCCCACTCCCCACTGACCAGCCACCCAGCGGCGGCGCCTACGCTTATGCCCGCTGTCAACTACGCCCCCCTGGATCTGCCAGGCTCTGCGGAACCACCAAAGCAGTGCCACCCATGCCCCGGGGTGCCCCAGGGGGCGTCCCCAGCTCCGGTGCCCTACGGCTACTTTGGAGGCGGGTACTACTCCTGCCGAGTGTCCCGGAGCTCGCTGAAACCCTGTGCCCAGGCGGCCACCCTGGCCGCCTACCCTGCGGAGACTCCCGCGGCCGGGGAGGACTACCCCAGCCGCCCCACCGAGTTTGCCTTCTACCCGGGGTACCCGGGACCCTACCAGCCTATGGCCAGTTACCTGGATGTGTCGGTGGTGCAGACCTTGGGCGCCCCTGGGGAGCCTCGCCATGACTCCCTGCTGCCTGTGGACAGTTACCAGCCCTGGGCCCTCACCGGTGGCTGGAACAGCCAGATGTGTTGCCAGGGAGAACAAAACCCACCGGGTCCCTTCTGGAAGGCGGCATTTGCAGGTAAACTGCCCACTACTCCGGATCCCCTTGGCGCTGAGTGCGGGGTTGCAGGCCCTCCTGGCGCTTGCCTGGGAGGAGGTGGAGGGAGACTTGGGGCTGGTGAGGAGGAGCTTGGTTCTCCTTGGTTGGCTATTAGGACTCTGAAGGAGGGTCCAGGCAGTTAGAGAGCCTGGGTAGAGGCCCCAGAGGGTCTGTGTGAGGGCCTGAGCTGTGGGCTATCTGAAGCCTGAGGACCACCAAGCCCCTGACCTCCCCAGGAGGCCTTGGGACCAGCCTTTCGATATGTTGGTGTATTTGGCTCTCTTTGCTGTTGTTTGGGGCTCAGGGTATCCCTGCCCGGCAGGATCCCAGTTTAATTCTTCAAAAGGGCCAAATAACTCTCAATTCATTGAGTATGGGGTGCAGTGGGGTGAGTGGGAACAGAGAAATTGGATGTTCTGTAAAGAATACAACCCCTCACTTTCTCTCAGATGAGTTTTTCAGTTTCCAAAGGGAAGTTTAGATTTCCTGCAGCCATGGCTTAGGTGTGTGCATTAGTGCATGTATGTGTTGGGAGTGGGGGCAGAAACGTGTTCCCCCTGTACAGAACTTGCTTGTAGTATCTATAAGAATGGCCAAGAGTTGGAAAATGCATGTGAGGGTGGACATATGTAGACGGTGGGCAAAGGTCTGGCCGTGTGTGATGGGTGTGTTTGCAGACTTGCAGGTGTGAGGGCAGTGAAGAGTGAGGGTGGCCTGCAGAAACCGCTTTCCAAGGCTGGGCGGTGCTCAGAGCTGGAAGCCGAGGTGTCCTCTTGTGCTTTGGGGGAACAGGAGTGCACGAATGCCTGTAGGGTTACCTGAGTGCTCCTGCAGGATGACTTAGCTTGTGGGGCCTGGGTCTGCGCCTGAGCTTGCGCCAGGCGGTGGTGTGAGCATGTCTTTCTCTCCCTCCCTCTCCTGCCGCGCAGACTCGAGCGCGCAGCACCCTCCAGACGGCTGCGCCTTCCGCCGCGGCCGCAAGAAACGCATTCCCTACAGCAAGGGGCAGCTGCGGGAGCTGGAGCGCGAGTATTCGGCTAACAAGTTCATCACAAAAGACAAGAGGCGCAAGATCTCGGCGGCCACCAGCCTCTCAGAGCGCCAGATCACCATCTGGTTTCAGAATCGCCGGGTCAAGGAGAAGAAAGTCCTCGCCAAGGTCAAAACCAGCGCTATTCCTTGAGGGAGCTCCCTGGCTGTGCCTGGGAGGGGGGGAGGAGGAAGTCGGAGTATCCTGGGGAGACCAGGAGCCTGCCACAGCCAGGCTGGGGCCCAGGACTCTGCTGAGAGGCCCCCAGAGGTGACACTCTTCCCAGACCAATGCTCCTGGGCTGTTCCTCAGGCACAGCTTGGGTACCCCATTGGTCCCAGAGAGCCAGCGAGGCCCAGAGTTACAGCCCAGTCCACCAGGTAACACCACCCAAAGGACCTTGTCCCAGTCATAATCATTCATCCTGGCAGTGGCAATAATCACCATAACCAGTAATAGTTGCCATGATAATTAGTATCATATTTTCTATCTAGAGCTCTGTAGAGCACTTTAGAAACTGCTTTCATGGATTGAGCTGATTACGAATAAACTTGGAAGGAGACCCGTGGCAGGAGAGCTTCCTCTGGAACCCCTTCCATTTCCAAAGCCCATCCCCATCCCAGTGAAGGCAGAGGAGACAAGAAATGGCAGATTCACCCCTGTGACTATGTTGCCCCTTTAGCATTTTTCTAAGATGACAGCTAGGCAGGATGGACAACACTGGAGGGTGCATCTCCCTCCCTCCGTGCCCATCCCCTAGGTTGTACCCACTGGTCTCAGAAGTCCGCATCCCCACCTCTTCAATTTTGTCCGTGTGTGAAAAACAAGCCAGCGAGCTGCCCTCCGGGGTCTGTTCTCCTTCCTTTCAGAGAAATGGGGTTTGAGAACGTGCCTGGATAATTCACCACTTCCTCTCCCAAACTTTCCAAACCCTCCCTTAATGTTCCTGGTGGTTCTGACTTAAGGAGGTCATGGTTCATTGGGCATTTGGGAGCCGCATGAAATAGATATTTGTGGCCTTGTAGACAGAGCCCCTCCCAGGCACAAACGGTTACAGAATGAGGGAATAGTAGCCTATCCATGGTAGGCACGTCCCAAACACACTGGTATAGCCCAGAAGGAGAAAAACAAAAAAACAGAAAGCAGAAAGTGGCTCCTTCACTACCCGTTCCTCCTCTGCTTGCCTGCCGGTGACACCGCGGAGCTTGCAGGGCTCAGGCCTGGGAGTCGCGGAAGGCTCTTTTTCGAATGAAAGAACCACGGGCGGCGGAAGCCCAAAGACCCAGTCTCAGAGTGGGGAACGGCAGGCAGCCGGGACAACAATGGGCACGGACTCATTTCCTTTTCACTTTGCGCTGGTTCAGTCCACATACCCTGAATTCTGGGTGGGTGGAGGGCAGGTTGGCGCCAACTCTCTTTTCCGCAGCCACGTAGACAGTATGGGAACAGTGCGGAGTTCCAAAAACCTGGGGCAGACCAGCTGTTAGCAGAGCCGGGGACCCTGATGTCCTGTACCTGGGCCCTGTGCCCGGTGGGACTCGCTACCTTGGCCGCGCAGCAAATCAGCGTGTTTGAGCTGGATCTTCCTGCAGCCCAGGCTGGAGGTTTCCGGCAGACACTCTCCCGGCGATCGAGCGCACAGGCGTGAAGTGGAGAGGACCCAACGCCGGACCCACGATCCGAGCCACCGAGCAGCGAGTAGGCGGGAGGCGAGCAGCCCGAGGGAGGCCCCCGGCCATGGTCTCGACGGCCGCTCCATCTCGGAGCAGGCTCCTCCTTCTCCAGGAAACCCTGCGTTGGCCGCCGCAGCCGAAGAATTCGAGTCGGGTGGGATCCCAGTCCTGGCTCTTCTTCCGGGAGAGAGTTGGGAAGGCTGTTCTAAATCTTTTTACCAAAGAGGATCCCGAGGCTGAGGGGAAAGGCCCCGACGGGCAGTCACCCTCCCTCCCTGGGTCTTCTTAGAATGCGTGTGCTTGGGGAAGGGGAGGGTGTCAATTTCGTGATTTAAACAATTCTTCCAAGCCCCGTGGTCCAGTTTAAGCTCCCTGGTATCGCGTCCCGCCCAGGGGAAGTGACTTTCTGCCTTCCACGTTCTCCTTCAAGTTTAGTCTCAAGCGAGGAGCTTTTAATATCACAGGTTCTCGAGCTTAGTGGGTGCGACCCCCTCCCTCGCCGCTTCAGAAAGAGCGAGACTTCAGATAGGCCCATGGGTAGAGAGAGCGCCCTGGTGCCGGCTCCCCACATGGGGAGGAGAAAGGCCGCAAGAAGGGTTGCCATTTGGACTTCCTGAGATGGCGTAGGTAGAGGCCTAAGGAGTCAGGGGCCTCGAGCCTCTGGACTCCCAGAGCGCTAACTCCTCCACTCCGCTATCAAGCCCTTAAAGTTTCGGAGCTCTTCTATTATTCTCTCTCAATAATTTTAGAACAAACAAAAGAATTGGATTTTAGAGATTTATTTCGCTACCAGTGTGTTTGACCTATTAAAAAGACAAGGGCGCCCCCTTCCGGTAGAAGCTCGCCATTTCAGGGAAACCCGCCGGTCTGCTCGGCTTTAACCCCTCAACCGAGCCTCTGGCTTCCAGATGCCTGGCGCGTCGGGCCTTCGGGGTTGGGGAGTTCGGGGCTGCGTGTGAGAGCGCCGGGACCCGGAGTCGCCTGGAATTGGGCCAGGGTATAGGCAAATGTATCGGTCCAGCGGCTGAGAGACTCAGGAGGAAGGCTAGGAGAGCAGCGAGCGATCTCGAATAGTGAAAAAACGGGGCGGCCAGGACTCCCGGGAGCGAGGCTGCGGCGCCATCAGCCCTCGGTCCAGGTCTTCGTTCCACTGGAGTATTATATTTATCTTCCTCGCCAGGCCAATTCGCGGCGAACCCCTTCCTCCCCTTTTATCCCCCCGACTCATTTACTTGTATGGAACCTGTGCAAAAAAAAATTTTTTTTAATTTCGCTTTGTATTAAACCCTTTTATGGAAGCTCTTTCCAAACACCAATTTTACTCCCGAGGCAAATTATACCCCCTCCCACCGAGGCCGACCATTTAAAAATCTTTCAGTAATTTGTGTCAAAATTACAACAAAATATATCTACATGTATTTGCCTGTAGCTATTTGCTTTTTAAATAGGGCCATTTTAAGCTACAGGAGAGAGGGTTTTGCTAAATTTAGACTGAAATGTGTTGACTATAACGTTCACAAATAGGTAAATTCAAACAACAGTCTCATGAACAAATAAACGCAGAGGCGCACGAATAGACTCCGGAAAATACACCGGGCGTCTTTTCACCAGCGAGGTGTAATTTTACTCGGAGCTGCCCTCCGCGCCCTCTCCCTTACTCGGAGCAGATCATCCCCGGTTGAGTCTCAGCAAACGTCGAAACAGGATCCGAGGGTCGCGTCTACGCTGCTCCAGGACCGAAATCACTTACTTCCAACTCCAAACCAGGTGGATTTTACTAGGCCGACTTAGGGGGTAGTGGTGGAGAAGTGCATAGACGTGACCTCCGGAAGCTCTTTTCGAATCTAGGTTCTCCAAGCAGCCCAGCGGAGAGCGAACCCGAGGCTCTGGCTCCGGGGTCCTTCACTCGTGCTGGCAAACGCTTCCCACCACCCTGGAAGTCGCGAGGCCGAAGCCGGCGACTCTGCACAGCCGTGCCCCCCTCCGCAGTCACCCCTAGCTAGCCACCCCTACTCTGAGTGGTTCGAGGACCAGAAGATGTCCTGCGGCAGGAAAAAGGCCCAGATCAAGACCCGCCAGTTCTACGAGAGGCGCGGCTCCCCTCCTCCAACACGGGGCCAACTGCCCTCCCCTCTTCCAGTCCCCCTCCTCCCCTTAATTAAAGTTTTATTCAAGGTCCTAAGTGCTGCACTTTAATTAGGTTTCCTTCGGGGGAAACCCTCTGTGCCCCCGCCCCCGTCCGGTCTAATAGAAACCCCAGAGCTTCAAACGTGAATTAAATAAATGAACCCGTTACCGTAAACTGGCAATAAAGCGCGGAGGCAACTGCTGCGGAGGGGGCGAAAGGAGAGGTTCCGTTGTTTCTGAAAGAAATTTATACCACATTCTCACCCACCTGAATAGTCCCTCTCCGGGAAAGTGGGGAGAAAGCACTGGATCGGCCCTCGGCCTCTCACCCGAGTGGGACACCCCGCCCCTCCCCCCAGGCGCTGGCCTGGGCCCGGGGAGAGATTTTAAAACATCCAATGGGGAACTGATGCCAGCCTTTCTTCCTCTCTAGGCTACCAGTTACTTTTGTGTAGAAAGCGGGTGGGGGTGGTCGGAGCAGACGGAGAAGAGGGAGTTCCACCACTGGTCCCCCTCCCCTAAATTGCCTCTAAAATGATGGAGAACAGCAAGAGTTCAATCACCCTCGGAAAGTTAGGGAGGGAAAGGCAGTCTGCCGGCGCCCAGAGGTGAGGGTCGGGTCGGGGCCTTTGCCATTGAACTTGAAGTTTCAGGCCTTTGGTCTCCGCTGCCCCTACCCCCACTCTCCTCAACTCTTTATAGAAAGAGTGAGGAAGGTGAGGGAAGGGGTCCCATCTCTGGCCTCGGGAAGGAGGGAGGAGGCCAAGCGGCGTTGGAGGGGCCAGAGCGACCGGAAGACCGTCCAGAGACGCCGAGGTTGGCGGGGAGACGAGGCGGCCCCGGGTTGCAGTGGGGAGGGGTACTCCAGCCTTCTCTGGGCTCCCAGACCCGAGGTGGGGACCCTGGGGCTGTGCGCCATCTCCCTGAGCCTCGCCCAAGACTCGGTTGGGAGGGGGGCACCCGGTGCTGCGCTCCATTCCTTCCTCCTCTAGCCTAAGGTGCTCGAGCAGAGCCCTGAGCCACTCGGAGGCTGGAACATTCAGGCCGGCGCCGCCCCAGCTCAGGGCCTCGGGGCCCAGCTGAATTCCAGCCCTGGCCTTTGCAGAGGGAGCAAGAGTGTGATGCCCCTATTTCTCAGATCAAGACCCGCTCATTTTGCTACCTCCAAGAGTGCGTTTCTCTCTAAAAAGATAAACTAGCTGATTCGTGGGCCAAGGGCGTTACCGCTCTCTCAGCCTGAGGACCCGCTCAGGGAGCCCTGGGGGGGGGTCCTCCCAGGAATTTGGGGGACTCCGTGGTCACGGCGGGCAGGGAAGGGCGAGCGTCAGGCTCTTGCAGAGACCACTCGGCGGAGCGCCTCCTCGTTGGTTCCTGGAGAGACCGGCAGACACCTGGGCAGAAAGGGACAAAGAAAGCGCTTCGCAGCACGCGGGACCTGCGCGCCCTCGGCAGGGGAGAGTCTGGCGGGTGAGAGCAAGGCCCCCCCCGTACGACCTTATATTTGTCTCTGACTGGATGGAATCCTGGTACAGACAAAATTAATGTTATTGTTATGTTGGTGTTCTTATTTGAACTGCAATACTTTACAAAACATCTACTTTGAAAGCTGGGTGAAAATTAACCGTAATGATAACGGTAATGATGATTTATTAACACACTCTTAAGGGAAAGGCTCTGGCCCTTTAAAAAATAAATCAGCGCAGCTTAGTCTCAGACGGCTGCCTTCCTTCTGCCATTCCTATGCCCTCTTCGGAAGCTTGGTTAGTGCTGAGATCTGAGGAGCAACCAGAGGTGTTGCCCATGGCTGGCACATCTGCACAGGGACTCAGAACCTGCACAGAAGCAGCAGGGGGCCACATGCCCTTGTCCTCAGCCACTGACACTGCTAACTTGTTGTTCTTGGGGTGGGGGCAAGGTAATCTACAGACACACTCTGGACTCACCTAACCCTCCCCGCCCCAGCTGGTTCCTGCCCATGCCTTCTCAGAGCTACTGTCCCCACACTGACAGAACCCACTTTATAAAATGAGGACGCTGAGACTAAGTGTAAGTTACTTGATCAGTGTCGCAGACAGCAGTGGCTAAGCTGGACCCCCAAAGCAGGAGCTCCTGAGGACTAAGTTCTGTGGTCTACGCCAGCGCAAGAGAATAGGAAGGGGACTTCCCTAGGGGCGCAGTGTTTAAGAATCCACCTGCCAATGCAGGGGACACGGGTTTGAGCCCTGGTCCGGGAAGATCCCACAAGCCACGGAGCAACTAAGCCCCCGTGTGCCACAACTACTGAGCCTGTGCTCCAGAGCCCGCGAGCCACAGCTACTGAGCCCGTGTGCCTGGTGCCCGTGTTCTCAGCAAGAGAAGCCACTGCAGTGAGAAGCCCGCGCACTGCAAGGAAGACCCAACACAGCCAAAAATAAATAAATAAATAAATAAAATTTTAAAAAGAGAGAGAGAATAGGAAGCCAAGCCTCTCCTTCACTCCCAACATACCTCTCCTCACCTGTTTCCATCTGGAGCCATCCCTTGAGGTCACAGAGCTACACTCAGACTCCCTAGACCCAACCCTTCCTGGGTGCACCCGGCAGATTTGCATAAGTGCAACAACAGGGGAGTAAACACAAGTTCCATCACTCAGTTTTTGAGTGCCTACTGCACGCAAAACCTTCCACTGAGGTGGAAGGCTGGAGGAGTTACAGTGGAAATACTATCTCTCTTCCTACTGATCCCTGCCTCTCGTTCTGCCTCTCACTTGCTGCCAGGTCTTAGGTCTGCTGTTTCCTCAGATGTGACCTGAAACCGGGGGACTATATTCTGTGATCTCTGACATTGTAAGGTAGGCCAAATGCCTACACATGGGGAACTGAGACCGAGAAAGAGTCACCCCTCCCCCCACAGCATACGGAGAGACTTTCTGGAAAAGGCTGTGTTGGAGAAGGACGTCGAAAGATGCTTAAATACCAAACCCGGGTGGAAGATGTGAGCAAAACTCGGGAGAGGGGACAAAAGAGGCAGGTCTCTTAGGGAGAGAGGTCTGGACCTCCGCTCTGGTTGGGGCAGAGCTGGTAGGGAAGAGCGCAAGGGCGTTCTCACTGGGTCCTGAACGCTGGGCGAAGCCTGTGCTGTGATCAGACAGCCTCCTGCCCATTCAGGCTGTGACCGCCCCACTCCCACCCAGGCGCGCACGCACCGAATGTTGGTGCAGGCGCTACTGGTGGCACACCGCAGGCCCCAGGAGGAGATAAGGAGACAGCTCTCGGAGAGAGGAATCGGTACCCCCCTGGACTCTCAGCTTCCCATCTTAGGTGTGTCCAGTCTGTCGCCCCCGTCTGAGACCTGAGCTCGGTCTTCGGCTGACGGTTGAAGTTCGCCGCCCTTCCCCCTCCAGGCAGGGTTTTGTCGTTGAACTTGAGCCAGGCCATAAACATTCCTTCACCCCTCGGGGAGCTGGACTGGGACGGGGAGGGGGTGGATGGAAAGGTGGCGGAAGAGGGCTGTGGAAGGATCCGGAACGCCAGAGACCGGGCATCTCCCACCCAAGCCTGCATTGCTTTATCAACGAGCTTCGGATCTTTGCATTCTGCGGAAAATTCGCCAGATCTGCATTTTTAAAATCCGATTGTTGAGGCCTTATTGCAAGTTAGACCGATAATTTAGTCAGGATCAACGTAATGTAACTTTCATTTTCACTCATTCGTAATTCATGTTTTCTTATCCTATTTTAGGTAGTAATATCCCCTATTTTTTTAATGAGCAGGAAAAGCAAATGCATAAAGACCAAACGAATAATAGCTACAGCAGAGGAATTATTAGAGAAGATTGGAGTAGGTCATCCCTAGGCCATCGCCTCTGCATTTTAAAAGCGTCCCTCTCTGGGCGGAACAATCCCAGCCTGCGGCCGACGAGCCCCGCGGAGCCCTCGTTCTCCCCAGGATCCGGAAGCTTAGACTTGGTAAATGCCCCCCCCCCGCCCCCATCCTTGGCCTGGGGAACCGCCCGCGGGACCCGGGAGCCTGGCGCGTGCTTCCCAGTGACCTGCCGCCGGCGGAGGCTGCTCAGAGCGGCCTGCTGAGACCTTGTTAGAGTTTTTCCTCCCTCCCTCCCTTCCTTCTTTCCTTCCTTCCTTCCTTCCTTCTTTCCTACCTTCCTTCCTTCCTCCAGGATCCCGGAGCAAGGGAGGATCAAAGACTCTATCCCGGGGTCTTTTCCTGGCTCAGTAAAACCCAGTGTAAGGGTAACTGGGCGCGCTGCGCGGGAGACGCGGGGCTCTTCTGTATCTCGTGGGAGGCAGCTCCGCGCGCAGGGCTTCCTTCCCGGCGAGGAGCCCAGGCGGCTCGGCGAGCGGCCGAGAAGGCACCAAACCCTGACGAACTTACGACAAGCTCCCGGCCTCCTAAACGCCCGGAGGCAGGTCCTCACTAGCAAACCGGAAAAGGGGCTTGACGGAGCGGTCAGGATACTACTCTCCGCACTCAACCCGCCGCCTCGTCCCCATCTGGCTTTAACCCGCCCGAGGACTTGGACCGAAGAGCGTTTTTTGTCTCATTCTCCTCCCCAGCCTTCGATTCCCCAGGCCCTCGGGGCTCCGGAAAGAACTCAGTCAACCCCTCTCCCTTTGTCTGACCTTTGGGGAAAAGAGGCGTGGGCGCCTGGGTCAAGTTCACGCACCCGGCCAGCATCTTTTAGGGCAAGTGGGGCCACCTTTGTCATTTGGACCAGAAGGGTCCTAAGCAATCGGGATTGGGGGGAGGGGCGGGGAGGCAAAGCTTCCAGAAAGGCTTTTTGATTTTAGTCTGCTGTTCCGTTCTCACATCCCCGCCCGCGCCTCCACTCAGCTCTGTTGAGGAGAAATAACTCTATCTGAAAGGAAGCCGTTTATTTGGAAAAATAAATGCGAAGGCTTCGTGGAGTGAGCTTCTCAGAAATGGTCTTAAGTCTTTGGCACTTGGGTAGTTTTTCGTTAGTTCTGTCCCGGTGTTTATGAAAGTTAAGGATTTACAGTGTTTATTTGGTACAGCCGTTTCTGCGGAATCTGACTTAGAGTGAAAGAAGCCACATCTACACTGCTCCTCAAAAGCTTCAGACTAAACACATTTAAATAATTACCTGCAACATTCCAGCCCTTACAAAAAACAAAAACAAAACAAAAACGAAACAAAACAAAAAACCCTCAAAGTGCAAAAACAAACAAAAAAACCCTATTCAGATAGCAGAAAATAGAATATGGGGCTTTAAACACACACATACTCTGAAAACTTTTAATAAACAACGCTCTTTAAAATTTTTTTCCCATTCTTTATTCTAATACTCATGTTTTATAATTTGCAATCACTGTTATTCGTTACTTTTGTCTTTCCCCTCCCAGCTTAGTTATATGCATCCTATCTCGAGTCTAAAAACACACTATACATTTACAATGTCATAAGCAATTTCCCAAGTTATTGCAATCTTCTAAATGCCATTTAAAAATGCATAATATGAAATGAGTTATTTAGAAAACCATTTCCCTAATGTTGGTCATTTAGGTTGTCCCCACATTTAAAAAGAAAATTATTTTTTCCTAATTAGAAAAGTAACACATTTTCATTGTCAAGAATTTTTTTAAAATCTAAAAAATATTAAAAAGAAAAGAAAACTACCCCATGTCCTATCACCCAGAGTTTACCAAAATGAATCTTTTGTTGTATTTTCTTTAGTTGTTTTTTATACAAATATGTATAATTTCAAAATTGAGATTCTGCATGAACATTTTTGAATCTTGCCTTTTAACTTAATATTAGATGAACATTCCTCAGTGTCATTAACCATTCCTCAAAAACATGATTTTAATGATTGCATAGTATTCAGTCTTCCAGGGCTGCCATCATTTGGAAAAGCATTTCTCTAATTATTGATCATTTCCGTGTTTACTTTTTAAAATAATTCATAAGAGAGTAAGAGAACATTGTTATGACCCTACGTGTGTTTGGTAGGAAGACAAGAATTGAATCTCCTTCGAATAGAATGCTTCGAAATTTTTAGGTCAAAAAGTCCCCCTCCTAGGTCTCTGTTGGGAGGGGGTGAAAGTGGACCTTCTAGAGTGCTGGAAATATTCTATGTTTTGATCAGGAGGGTGGTTCCATGGGTGTGTATACATGTGAAAAAATCATTAGGCTGAACATTTAAGATTTCTGCACTTTACTTTTATGTTTTTAAATTACTTTTTAAATTTTTATTTTATTTTTGGCTGTGCTGTGTTTTCATTGCTGCGTGCGGGCTTTCTCTAGTTGTGGCAAGCGGGGGCTACTCTTTGTTGCGGTGCGCGGGCTTCTCATTGTGGTGGCTTCTCTTGTTGCGGAGCACAGGCTCTAAGTGCTCAGGCTTCAGTAGTTGCGGCACACGGGCTCAGTAGCTGTGTCCCGTGGGCTCTAGAGCGCAGGCTCAGTAGTTGTGGCGCATGGGCTTAGTTGCTCCGCTGCATGTGGGATCTTCCTAGGTCAGGGCTTGAACCCATGTCCCCTGCATTGGCAGGCGGATTCTTAACCATTGAGCCACCAGGGAAGTCCCCACTTTTTAATTTTAGCACTTCTTTCCCACTCCTGAAAGCCTATATCTGTTTACACAGAAAAGGACCAATGCAGAAAATAGGTAGGTGGAGGAAGTGAGAAAGGAGTGGGGACCAACCCAAACTGGAGCAGTTCACCCCTTGCTAGGGTATTACCTTTGGTTCATAGAGACCAGAAGTAAATATTGAACAGCTAGTGATGAGGAGAAAGACAAAAAAAGAGCCTGGCCCTTCTTCCCCACCCCATGTTAAATAAAGAAGATTTTTTCTATCACACTTACACTCATGTAGCTTTGAATTTTCCAAGCGAGTAGAAGATAAAAATAGGCTAGATGAGGTTTATAAAGAGAGTTAAAATTAACATATAAATAGCTGACTCAGCTAACATGGTCACGTGAAACAGAAGTGGGGTGCTTTCTATACAATGAAAAAAAATTTTAATTTCAGAAAGATTCATTTTGGATCTATTGTGTAATCTACATTTTCACTGTAAAAGATAGCAGACAGGACTTGGAGTCTGCCGGGGCAACTGCTCCCCCAGATGACGGGGAGGACCCGTGAGGGAGCGGAGTGGTGTCTGCTGTCTGTGTCTGGTTTTATTGGCACTATCTCGTGTGATGCTGCGTGCCGGCCAGAACATATGCTCCCTCCCTGGGATGCTGGAGGAGCGGGGAAAACCCTCCAGACTAGTTGGCCCCATGCTTACTTCCTGTTGTACTTCAGAGAGAAGACTGTTACAACCACTGCACACTATGCATCGGCGATTTTTCATTTTTTTTTAATTAGTTCACTTTTTCAGTTAGGATAAAGTTGGATTTTTAATATCTGATGAAGAAAGACATCACAGACATCTTTCCATGTCAGGAAAATATACTGTGGGTGTTTTTGCCACTCCGCGGCATCTTCCCGGACCGGGGCACGAACCCGTGTCCCCTGCATCGGCAGGTGGACTCTCAACCACTGCGCCACCAGGGAAGCCCCATGGGTTTTATTTTATTCTATATATTAAAAAAAAAAAAGCTTTTCCTGATCTTTTGAGGTATAGCATAATTCAGTAAAGTCCATTAATCTTAAGTGTATGGCTCGGGAAATATTTACCCATGTAACCACCATTCAGAACAACTTACAGGACATTTACAGCACCTCTGTAGGTTCCCTCAAGCCCCTTTCCAGTATAATAGTCCAGAGATAATTGCCATTCTGGTTTCTGTTGCTATGGATTAGTTTTGCCTCTTCTTGAACTTCCTATGAACAGGTCATACAGTACAGAGTACGGACCTCTTTTGGGTCTGGTTTATGCCACTCAGCAAAATGTGCCACGTTGTAATGTGTATCAGTGTTCTTTTAAATTGCTCTATGCTATTCCATTGTATGGATGAACCATGAGTAGTTCATCCGTTCACCTCTTGACGGACATTTGAGTTGTTTCTATTTTGGGCTATTATGAATAAGTCTGTTATGAATATTCTTGAACAGATCTTTTGGTGGATCAATTGATTCATTTCCTATAGATTTTCTGGATCATAGGGTAGGTATATGTTTAAATTTACTAGCTATGTGGCATTTTTAAAAATCAAATTATCCATGAACCAGTCGCATTTCCCCACAACTAGCACAGGTAGTCAGATTTAAGAGCAAGAAAAATCTAACATTAATGGTTATGATTACGTTTGCTTGAATTTCTAGAATGAGCTCATTTTGAGGTCTTAATGACCTGGATCCTCGGGACAGCAGAGATTTAAGTTTGCTGATAGCAGAGCATCAAAACTCATGGCTCTGGTTCTTCCTGTAGCCTCCCTCCACTGATCCAGTCATGGGGCAGAGTAACACCTGCAGGTTAGGTCTACATGGCTCTCACCAAACTCCCCCAAATGCAAGTGCAATGAGTCAGGGCAAAGAAGAACTATAACTGAGGCCAACGGTAGAATCAGCAGGGCACCCAGGGGCCCAGGGGCCCAGGGGTTAGCGCTAGAAGATGGAAGTGATTCTCCCGAGTCCTGACTTGGATGCTGAGTTATGACTCAGGAAATTTATGGCCCCATGGTCTTTTAACAAGAAACAATCTATCTTCCTGGGCAGAACTTCCATTACGAGTGACAGGTGCCTGCAGCCAGCTTATTAAAAACCATCATTTCACCCCCAAAGCGAAGGTGTCACAGTGTGTTGGAACAGAATGCTAATTTCCAGCTTCATAGCTTAATCTGGGGCATGGAGAGACATTATGAGACATATTAATATTGAAGAGAAAGGAAACCCAGTGCTATTTCTGCAGCTACACCCTGAGCCCAGGGAGTGTTAGGATCTGCCTGTGTTTCCCAGATCACACTGCCCCATCCCAGCAGGTTACACAGCTCACAGACTCTCACCTGCTGCCTTGGGCTGGCTCTGCCCTGGCCTGAGACAGAGCTTACCTTGCTGCTCAGCGGCCGTGGTGGAGTGGAGTGAGCACTGCACTTCCGGTCGGCGGGCTGGATTCAAGTCCCAGCGGTGGCAGAGGGAAAAGCCCTTATGTTTGCATGGTGCTTTTTAATTTTTCCAAGTACCTATGTGCGTTCGCACCTTTTACCTCGTGTGGTTCAGTGACGTACAAGGAGAGGGAGAGAATCTGCCCATTTGACAGAGAAGGTAAATGAACACCCTGGAGGCAGCACTTTGTTGTTATTTTTGGAGGTGAGAAGAGCCTCCACTCATTGGCTTTTGTCTCTAACTCTCTCCTATGCAGCTTTGAGAACAACTCTGAGAAATTTGTATGGCGGGAGGGGAGATATGGGGGCGATATTTCACAGAGATCTCTCAGGGTCGAGCCAGGTTTTCTGCCCACACAGTTTCTCTACCCCCATCCAGTCTCCTGGATGATCTTCCTGGCTAAGTTATCCAGTTATCGATGAACTTTCTGTCATCCAGGCCTGGGGGTGCTCAGGCCAAGTCAAAGGGAGATCTAAGGAAATGGTCTGAATGGTCAGGTCAAGAATTAGCCACGTAATTGAACCAAGTACAATTACTTGTACAAGACAGCCCATCAGTAGATACCTCATCTAAATGCTTGGAGTTGGGGGCATGGGTTTGGGGAAACTGGTACTCAGACATGGTAGTGGGAGGGATCTCCCCAAGAGGTGAAGTGGAAGGTTCATTTTCAGTTGCACCATAGCAAAATATTTTAAAATTTTCTGTTGTTTCTAACTTAACAAACAACACGAATTTTGCATAGTTGCCATGAAATAGCAGAACGTTTCACAACTTTTTGTGGCTGATTTCATGTAGTTTCACAATTTACATCAACTATATAAAACTGCCCTAGAAAGTTTTGTTCCTCTGAGAATCTGGGGGGCACGTGCTATGTCCTTCTTTCTGTGTCGTTTTTAAAAAAGTAATTAATTAATTAATTAATTTGTGGCTGCGTTGGGTGTTCATTGCTGCGAGCGGGCTTTCTCTAGTTGCGGCGAGCGGGGGCTACTCTTCATTGTGGTGTGCAGGCTTCTCATTGCGGTGGCTTCTCTTGTTGCGGAACCCAGGCTCTAGGCGTGCAGGCTTCAGTAGTTGTGGCACGCGGGCTCAGTAGTTGTGGTGCACGGGCTTAGTTGCTTTGCGGCATGTGGGATCTTCCCAGACCAGGGCTCAAACCCGTGTCCCCTGCATTGGCAGGCGGATTCTTAACCACTGCGCCACCAGGGAAGTCCCCTTTCTGTGTCTTCTTACTCTGACACTCCACCTGAGACTCAACATTATTTTCTTCAGACTCCTTCCCTCTTTATTAAAATATTTGGGTAAACAAAATGAGCACATCTAAATTTCCTATCGCTTTAGCATCTCAGGGGCCTGTAGGAAAATGACGCCGTTGTGTCTAATTGAATTTTTCATCTGCATGTTTGGGGCCATGTGGTCTGAGGCATGGGAGATCTGAAAACTTGGTGCTGGGGACTCTTGGGGAGTGTGTGTGTAGGTGACAATTAAAACCAGTTTTCCCTCTTTGTCAGCATGGCCCAAGATGGGGCTTACTTGGCCTTATAGACAGAACTACTTCCTAGGCCTTGGACCTAAGAATCAGCTGTCTCCCTTCCTACTGCCACATTCCTGGACAGTAAGCCCTGGCTCTAAAACAAAGGATTCCCTATTAGTGTGCAAAACAAGTGTTTCCCCAGAGGAGCTTCTCCTTCAGCCCAGGTGCCAGTAACAGGAGACTGATTGTTGTTTCATTTTAGAGATGATTTAGATGATCAATACAAGCCCTTTCCCAATAAAAACATTTTATTTGTCCCTGAGAAGGTTTCCTTGGAAGCATCTCAACATGCCCCACTTACTATTTTTACTCTGAATGTTTCCGTGGTCCAGAACATTTTTGGCAAAACTCTCGGGTGAAAGCGTGACTCCAGGCTGGGAAGCCTGCCTCCACGTTGCCAAGGGGTTTTCTAGTGGCTGGGCTGAAGTGGGCCATCTCTGCCACCTTGGTTCATTAAAGAGGCCGATGAGGTTTGCCCTGCATCTGCCCCACACCTCAATCCATACCCTCTGATCTTTAAAGCAGTTTTGCAAAGCTACGGGAGCATCTGGGGAGAAAAGGAAGTGGGAATGAGGCATTCTCCCTCCTAGTCTTGAACCGCCAAACGGAGAGCCAGGCAGTGACACATCACCAAGTCCCAATTACCTGCACAAGAATTTTCTGTCCTGGGCTTCTCTTGGCTAATCTTATGATCTACGCTGTCGGCGCCATCAATTCACCCTCTTTACCTGACACTTCTGTAGTTCTCAGTCCTGCCTCAGTTGATCCCTTCCAGGTGCAGGGAGCTAGAAGTCTGAGAAAAATACGAGCTCTGTTGACCGTGAGATTTGAGGAAGTGGACGGCTTCTCTGAGGCTCTGGTTTTGCTTTCACTGGCACGATGTTCCAGAGAGACAGCGGGATACAGCTGAGAGGCTGTGGAACTCATCCTCTTCACTTGGTACTCACAGCATAGCTTGATAACTTGACTTCAGTGTCACGAGTCCTGGGTCTTTGTTGGTGCTGGATAAATGTTGGTTGAATGAATAAATATACAAGGAGTGAATAAATCAGTATATTCCAAGGACACTATCACAGTTACACATCATACAACTGAAACTGCATTCAAAAGTAAAACTGTAAGTCATTTTTATAATAAAGTAAAACTTGATTTGATATGTGGTTGCCTGTCATTGGTAACTGAAAGATAAGATTTTGATTCCACCTTGCAGCACTTAATGGAATGCCTATCATGCCACCCCTTGCTCCTTCTCTCCTCAGTCCTGGAAGTCACTTCTTTATCCCAAACTCTTCAATGTTCCCTTCTCTAAGGCCTTCAGAATAAAGCCTGAACTCTGCCGTATGCCCCGCCCCCAGGGCCATATATGATCAAATTCCTATTTACATTTGCAGGCGTAACAATTCACACTGTATAGTCCTTAATTGTTCTCAGAGTTCTCATTAATGTTGCCTCATTTAATCCTTCTAATCTTTCTGGGAGATAATACTTTTCATCCCCATTTTACAGATGAAGAACCTATTATCTCACCGAAGGTAGAACCAGGACTTGAACCCAGGTTGTTGAGCCCACATTCTCTATGCTTCCCACACATGCACTACCGCTCCCAACCCCCTAAGCTGCTACTTTTTACTTCCTTCTCGGTGCCAGAATTGTCTGACCCCTAGATCTTTGATTACATGATACCTCACCCCCAACACTGTGTGTTCAGTCTTGTCCATTTATCAAAGTTCAACTCAGATTCTCCCTCTCCTCTGAGTGGTCAGGTTACGTTTAGTCTCCTCTCTCTTTTGTGCTCTCATTGCCCTTGACTTTACTGATTTTAAAATACTCAGCTTTAAAATACAGTGTGGCTATTTAAAATACAGTTATCTAAAGCAAAGTGTAGTTATTTGTGGATGAACCTGCCTGGCTCCATCACTAGGCTGCAAGATCCTTGAATACGGGGACGGGTTTTACTCACCTGTTTTATGTCCCCCAGGGCCCAGCACAGTGTCTGGCACCTGGTAATTACTCAATAAACGCTTATGAATAAAATCATGATTTTATTGTTAAGTGAAAAAAGTGTACAGTAGGATATAGTAGTTTACCTTTTGTCTAAAAAGGGGGGAAATAAAAATATATTATCACAGTAATTTTTATTTGCATAAAGACAATCTGGAAGGACATATAAGAGACTAATCACAACGGTTTCCTCTAAGGGGACAGGGCTACGGTGAGAATGGGAGAGATGGAGACAGTGCGGGAGGGAGATTTTTCACTTTATACAATTTTATAGTTTTCTAAAACCATGTGAATATATTTCTCTTAAAAATCAAAAAGGTTGCTGAAGTGATTTACCCACCAGGGGCTATTCCTGATGCTGTCCCTGCACTTATGAGGTGACAACATCCACAAACTGTCATCAGCCCATCAACTCTAGAGCAGGTGGCAGGGCTGTCCCTGCAGAAGGCGGTAAAACTCCACTTGATATATGGAAGGCCGGGGTGGGGAGGGAGGGAGAAATAAAAAGGATAGAAAAAGGGATTTTCTTTTCAATCAGATAAGTGGCAACTCTTTTTATTTAAGGCATGTTTGCATCATATTTATAATTTTTTAAACGAAAAGCTAGAAAGAATACAGAAGTCTTTTGCAGGATGAATTTACCTGGTCACTAGCAATGCAAATTTAAGGTAACCCAAAGAATTACTCCTCTAGACCAATGCCTCATCTCTCAGAGAATCAGCTCTGAGAAGAAACTATGTTTTGGAGACCATAGAAAATGAGTGAAGAGGAGAGGAGAGAGAGAGAACAGAGTGAACGATGGGGAGAGATAAAGAAAGAGAAGAGACAGGAAAAAGATGGAGGATACCAGAAAGGAAAAAGAAAACAGATTTTATTTATTTATTTTAATATTTTAATTAATTAATTTTTTATTTTCATTTTTGGCTGCATCAGGTCTTAGTTGCGGCACGCAGGCTCTTCGTTGCAGTGCGTGGGCTTCTCTCTAGTTGTGGCGTGTGGGCTCCAGAGCACGTGGGCTCTGTAGTTTGCGGCATGCGGGCTCTCTAGTTGAGGCATGCAGTCTCAGTAGTTGTGGCGCACCCAGGCTTGGCTGCCCAGGGGCATGTGGGATCTTATTTCCCTAACCAGGGATCGAACCCACGTCCCCTACATTGGAAGGTGGATTCTTTAGCACTGGACCACCAGGGAAGTCCCAGAAAGCAGATTTTAAAAGCTAGGGAAAAAAGGAGAAATAGAGAGTTGAGAGTGAGAAAGAGAAAGAGAGACAGAGAGAAGCAGAGAGGGTATGTGCCTGGGAAAGGCTTGGAGGATAATTCCCAAACCAGGCCAGCAAAAGGCTCACGCGGCAGGCGAGACCAGCCCATGCCGTCAGGGACCTGCTAGGCTCTGAGATGGGGAGGCTCCATGTTCCTGGAGCAGAGAGTCTCATCAAAGGTTTGATCCCGGCCACCCCTCCATGTATGTACAGCACCTCTACAGCATGAAGCAATGGAGGGGAGTGGTTCTCCAGGCTTCCTTGGATCTTTCTAGGGCCAGTACCATTTGCCTCTAGGAGCTGAATTCCCAAAGGCAGGTACTCTCAATAGTCTAATTGGGCAGCCTCTGGGGATAATCTAGTCTGAGGGGAACTCATCTGTCCTGCTCTGGTAGTAGGCACAGTGCCACAGTTCAGCCTCCAGCTTCAGGTTCCCTCCTGAACAACTGGAGAGGAGTGGCTGGTGCAGACTTGGTCCAGATTCCCCCTTCCTAGGCGAGGAGGATCCTGAAAAGTTATGGAGAAGGCTAGAGCAAGAGTTAAAGTTGGTGGTAGAGGAATTTTGACCTTGAGTTTAGCTGTGTACCCATGAACCCAGACAGAGATGAGGGGATAAATGTCCAATTCCAGACAGGATGGAGCTCTCTCTTCCCCACTTTGGACTGCTTCCATGCCATTGGTAAGACATCTACAAAAGAAAGGAATTCAATAGCATCTTGTTAAAAGGTGTGTGTGGGGGGGGAGTTGCATTCTGACTTTTTTCCAGGGTGTCTTCCCTAATCAAAACCAGCTGGGTGAGATTGTTCTATTCTGTCAGCCACCACCTGGGTAAGTCACTTTCTTCTCCTGCGTGTGATTTCTATCCCCCTCTTTTACCTATTTCTCTCACTTAAAGTCCTATCCACAGGCTTCAACTAGACAGAAAATCAACAAGGGTATATAAGAATTCAACACTACCATCAACCAACAGGATCTAATGGATATTAACAGAAACTTCCATCCAATAACAGCAGAATCCTCATTGTTTTCAAGTGTCCATGGAATATATACCAAGATAGACCACATTATTGACCATAAAACAAATTTCAATAAATTTAAAACAATTGATATCATACCAAGTGTGTTCTCTGACCACAATAAAACCAAAGTAGAAATCAATAACAAAAAGGTAACAGAAAAATCTCCAAATACTTGGAAACTGAACAACATACTTCTAAATAATCTATGGGTCAAAGAAGGAATTCTCAAGTGACATTTAAAACTACAATGAATTGAGTGAAAGTGGAAATATAATATTAAAATTTATGGCTAAAGCAGTACTGAGAAAGAAGTTTGTAGCACTAAATTCATATATTTTCCAGTGGAAAACTCTCAAATCAATAATCTAAGCTCCCACCTCAAGAACCTAGAAAAAAAAAAAAAGAACAAAATTAATCCAAAGAAAGTGGAAATAGTAAAGATAAGAGCATAAATTCATAAAATTGAAAACAAAAAAAAGAAGACAGGGCTTCCCTGGTGGTGCAGTGGTTGAGAGTCCACTTGCTGATGCAAGGGACACGGGTTCGTGCCCCGGTCCGAGAATATCCCACATGCCGCAGAGCGGCTGGGCCCGTGAGCCATGGCCGCTGAGCCTGTGCGTCCGGAGCCTGTGCTCCGCAATGGGTGAGGCCACAACCGTGAGAGGTCTGCGTACCGCAAAAAAAAAAAAAAAAAAAAGAAGACAGTAACAGAAAACAGAAAAGAAAAAGAAAGTCAACGTAACAAGGAGCTGATTATCTAAAAAGATCAATAAACCTCTAGCACAATCGAAAAATTTTAAAAGAGGGAAGAAACATATCACCAATATTGGGAATGAACAGGAGATATCACTACAGACCCTGTAGACATCAAAAGAATAATCGGGGAATAGTATGTAGTAGGCTGAATAATGGCCTACAAAGATATTAGGAACCTGTAAATATTACCTTATTTGGAAAAAGGGCCTTTGTGGATATGGTTAAGTAAGGATTTTGAGATGAGATTTTCCCGGTAGGCCCTAAGTACAATCACAAGTGTCCTAATAAGAGAGAGGCAGAGGGAGATTTGACATACAAAGAAGAGGAGAAGATAATGTGACCATGGAAGGAGAAGTTGAAGCCATGTGGCCACAAAGAATACTGGCTACCACTAGAAGATGGAAAAGGCAAGGAATGGATGACCCCCTGGAAGGAGTGTAGTTTTTCCAACACCTTGATTTTGCTTCACTGATACCGGTTTTGAATTTCTGGACTCCAGAACTGTGAGAGAATAAATTTCTATTGTTTGAAGCCATTATGTTATGTTACATTGTTACAGCAGTCACAGGAAACATACAGTATGAACAACTCTACACACATAAATTTGGCAACTTAAATGAAATGGACCAATTCCTCAAAAAACGCTGACTCACGCAACTCACCTGGTATGAAGGAGGTCATTTGAATAATCCTATAACTATTATGAAAATTGAATTTATAATGAAAAGCCCCCAGTCTTCCCCATTTCCAGGCCTAGATGGTTTCACTGGAGAATTCTACCAAACATTTAAAGAAGAATTAAGTTTTACAGAATCTCTTCCAGAAAACAGAAGAGGAGGAGTACTTAACAATTCACTTTATGAAGTTAATATTACCCTGATACTCAGATACAGACAGTACCCAAACACACACACACACACACACACACACACACACACGCACACACAGAGAGCTATAGACCAATGAATATAGAGGTATAAGTCCTTAACAAACGATTAGCAAATAGAATTCAGCAAAATATAAAGAGAAATACACAACATGAACAAAGAGGTGTTTATTTCAGGGATGTGAGGCTGATTCAATATTCAAAAGTCAACAATGTCATCCACCATATTAACAGTATAAAGAATAAAAACCACATCATCTTATCAAGTGATGCAGAAAAAACATTTCACAAAATACAACACCCATTTTATAATTAAGCAAAGCTTCTCAGAGAAACAGGAATAGAAGGGAATATCCTCAACTTGATAATGAACACCTATAAAGCCCAACGAACATTCTACTTGATGGTAAAAGATTGAATGTTTTCCCCCTAAGATACGGAACAAGCCCCCACGTGAGGGGTCTCATGAGCACATGTGTGGACACCTCAGTCTGCACAATCAGCCTCCATCCATACCTGCTGTAAGGCTGCCCTTGGACTTAAGAGTGAATATGCCAGGAGCATACTCTTCTATCTGGAAGGAGGGTACATTAAAGAGGACTGCACAGCCTTTAGTCTCAGAAAAGAGACCTGCAGAGGCTTTGGGCCAATTGGAGGGCAAATTCCAGTGTCCCAGGGGCCTGGGACAAGGTCTAGAAGCGGGGGTGTCTAGGCTCCAGGTGGGACTATTCTTTTGTCTCACAGACTCCTCAGCTAGTAGGGAAGGGCCACTTAAAAGAGGGGCAAAGCAGGGGTCCTCTTGTCTGGGCCGAATGTCAACACCGTAGATGAGTTTGAAATTCAGAATTGTTCAGAAAGATAACTGTTTCAGAAGGATAATATGCTGCATACACTGAGGTGAATAATTATCCCAGTGGGGGCTGGGGAAACAGAACTTAATCAAATATATGGACACTTATGCAACAAAACACATTAATATTCATTCTAGGTGGGTTAAATAAAGACTATAACTAGTCTCTATAGATGTCTCATGTCATTTCAAGTCAGATTTTGCCACCAGATGAGTTCGTGCAAAACCTCAGAAAAAGCTTTTGGGGCTTCCCTGGTGGCGCAGTTGTTAAGAATCCGCCTGCCAATGCAGGGGACAAGGGTTCAAGCCCTGGTCCAGGAAGTTCCCACACGCCGCGGAGCAACGAAGCCCGTGTGCCACAACTACTGAGCCTGCGTTCTAGAGCCCACGAGCCATAACTATGGATGCCCGCGTGCCACAACTACTGAAGCCCAAGTGCCTAGAGCCTGTGCTCTGCAAAAAGAGAAGCCACCACAATGAGAAGCCCACGCATCGCAAGGAAGAGTAGCCCCCGCTCGCCGCAACTGGAGAAAGCACACACGCAGCAAGGAAGAGACAATGCAGCCAAAAATAAATTAAATAAATAAATAAATATTTTTAAAAAAGAAAAAGAAAAAGCTTTTGATTTTTCAGAACTTTTGAGATTTCAGAACTTGCAGATAAGGGGTTGTGGCACTATAAGAGAGTTGTGGAGTAATCCATGGCTGCTCAACTAAAGACACATTTTCAGACCCTCTTTCAAGTAAGTGTGGCCATGTATGACTAAGTTCTCACCAACAGAATGTGAGCAGAAGTAAGGAGGGCCACTTGGGGTCTGAACTTTAAGACCTTGGGCTGTGCTTTTGCACAGTCTCTTCCCCGCCTCCTGCAAGCTGTGATGCAGATGGGCCGTCAAAATGAGGAAAACGTTCTCATTTGGTGAAGCAACAACATGGGAGGAACCAGAGTTCTCAGGTGCCTGTGTCAGGGCAGAGTCCTTACTAACCAGACGGCCCGACTCAGGACTGCCATGTGGGAGAGAGGTAAGTTTCTATTATTCTTTAAGCATTTTTGAGCCTCCAGTCCACTTAGCCTTGAACCAATTAATGTGAGAGACGAACGTTGGACATGTTAAAGATGGAAGCTGTAGTCCCTACCCTCAAGGGGGTTCCAGGTTAAGTAAGGGAACTCATTCATGTACAGATAATTCCAATAAAATGTGCTATGCTGATAAAGCTGCTATGGAAACACACAGGCCCACGCAGGGGCTTCAGGGAAAACTTCCTTGGAAAGATGATGCCTTGGCTGAAGTATGAAGGTTGAAAAGAAGTTGGTCAGGTAAGAAAATAGAAAAGGTATGTTATGGGCTGAATTGTGTCATCCTTACAAAAGAGATATTGAAGTCCTAACCCCCGGTGCCTCAGCATATGACCTTATTTGGAAACAGAGTCATTGTAGATATTCTTAGTTAAGATGAGGTCATGCTGGAGTAAGGTGAGCCTCTTAAAAAGAGGAACATTTGGACACAGTGACAGACACACAGGGCGAACACCATGTGAAGGCAGAGACATGGGAGAGACAGCCATGTGCAGACAAAGGCAATGATTGGATTATGCTGTAGAAGCCAAGGAAAGCCTGGGGCCACCAGAAGCGGAAGGAGGCGAGGAAGGATTCTCTCCTAGAGGTTTTGGAAGGACCATGGTCCTGCCAACACCTTGATTTCAGACTTCTAGCTTCCAGGACTGTGAGAGAATAAATTCCTGTTCTTTAAGCCACCCAGTTTGTGGTGCTTTGTTACTTCAGCTCTAGGTAACTAGCACAGAGTGTTTTGGGCACAGACAACAACAGAGAGATGAGCAACAACATGGTACGTGCAAGGAAACTGTAAGCTACTCGCTATTTATAGAGCATAGCGTTCAAGGCAGGACATGGCCTGTGACATATATATCTCATAAATGATATATATATATAAAATAAATCAAATATATATACATATATTTATAGGAATAAAGAAATACAAAAAAGAATCATCACCAACATGATAACATAGTTATCTCATGGTAGTTAAATTTCAGGCAATGCTTACATTCTTCCTTGTTCTTCTTCTGTATTGACTGGTACTTTATTTTTATTTTTTTTTGCGGTACACGGGTCCCTCACTGCTGTGGCCTCTCCCGTTGCGGAGCACAGGCTCCGGACGCGCAGGCTCAGCAGCCATGGCTCACGGGCCCAGCCGCTCTGCGGCATATGGGATCTTCTCAGACCGGAGCACGAACCCGTGTCCTCTGCATCGGCAGGCGGACTCTCAACCACTGCGCCACCAGGGAAGCCCTTGACTGGTACTTTAAATTATCATATATTTTAATATAATCAGAAAATAATGTATTTCATTCAAGAAAACAAAGGCCATCAATAGGGAGAATTGGATAAGGTGGAGCAAGACTAGGAGCTGAGAGACTAGCTAAGAAACTATTGCAATAGGTCAGATGATTTAAGAGGAGGGCCTGAACTCAGAAGGTGGTAGTAGGATGGAGAAGTGAAATATTCAGAAGGTAGAATCAGAAGGACCTGGTGAGTGATTAGATGTATTGGGATTGGTGAGAGAGAAGGAGGATTCTAGAATGACTCTCAGAGCTGTAGCTGGGGTGACTTGGTGAATGGTGGCCCCATTCACTGAGGTTAGAAGAACAGGAGGGTGTTCAGGTTTTTAGGGGAATATGGTGAAACACCAGTGGGGGCATTCAAGTAGGAAGATCCTCATCTGGTAGCTGTAAGTGGTGTCTGTCTGCATAGAGATCAGACTTGTGGTTGCCAAGGGGGAGGGAGGGAAGGAGGGGGATGGACGGGGGTTTGGGGTTGGTAGATGCAAACTATTACATTTAGAATGGATAAACAACAAGGTCCTACTGTATAGCACAGGGAGCTATATATCCAATCTCCTGGGATAAACCATAATGGAAAAGAATGTTAAAAAAAAATGTGTATAACTGAGTCACTTTGCTGTACAGCAGAGATTGCCAAAACATTGTAAATCAGCTACACTTCAAAACAAACAAAAAAAGTGGTGTCTGTCCAGCATTCCACCCTAGACTTCCTCTGGTAAAGCCTCTTTCCACTACTCCATCTCTGTGATACTAATGGTAGTTGCTATGTTCATACAGATCCTACCACCCTAACTACAGTTGATTGGTCAAGGATAGAGGCCTGACCCAAAGTTCTTTTTTCTTTTTAAGTTTTTTTTTGAATACTGAAGGCAGGACTGGTGATAAATCTGGGAATCACCCCGTAGAGGTAGCAGTGAGATCCAAGAATGAACGAGACTTCCTAACAACACTTTGCAACGAGAGGGTGTCGGGGGAGAAAGAAGTCTGAGGATGGAATCTACCAAAGGTTAAGGAGAGAGCAACGGGAGAAGACTTCACAACTGAAATAAAAGGAATGTTCAGAGAAGTGGGAAGAAAACCAGGAGAGTGTACTACCCCATTTTGGGTTCTGTACCCAGTTCCTATGTATGTGTGTGGAATTTCCCCCACACAACCAAGCAATTCTCAGGACACCATCTGAATGTCTTAGAATTCAACTCAATTCTGAAACTCTCTGCTCGGAGATAGCAAGAGAGCTCACAGGTTAACGGTTCTGACTGGGACTCTCCACAACTCAGACACCAGTTGAAGGCCCAGTCGTCGCCTGTGCCTCTGACCCACAGGCTATAAATCAGTGGTTTCCACGACCCTCTCTTTGGGTTGGATTAATTTTTAAGAGTGGCTCACAGAACTCAGAGAAACACTTTACTTACTAGATCATAGTTTATTATAAAAGGTTATAACTCAGAAAGAGCCAGATGGAAGAGATGCATAGCAGAAGGCATGGGAAAAGGGCACAGTGGTCCCATGCCCTCTCTGAGCATCCCATTCTCCTCAAGTCTCCAAGTGGTCACCAACCTGGAAGCTCTCCGAACCCTTTTTGGGTTTTTACGGAGGCTTCATTACATAGGCAGGATTGATTAAATCATTGGCTACTGGTGACTAGACTCTGTCTCAAGCCCCTCTCCCCTCCCTGGAGTTTGGGGGATGGGACTGAAAAGTCCAAACCTCTAATCCATGGTTGGCTCTGACAACCAGCCCCCATCCTTAAGTAAGGACCCCAAATCACCTCATTAACATAACCAATGGCCTTTTTCTCACTCTCATCACAGGAAATTCCAAAGGTTTTAGGAGCTTTGTGCCAGAAGACCAAATATATATTTCTGATTATACATCACGATATCACATGCCCCCATTTAGAGGTGAGGAAACTGGAGTTAAGAGGCTAAGCTGAGAAGCTGGCTGATTCAAGACTCAGTCCAGGTCTTTGTTCTTTCTATTACACCAATGCCAAAAAGTCCCATGGATTTTGATTATTCTGTGTTGGGTTTTTTTTTGGTTTTTTTTTTTGCGGTACGCGGGCCTCTCACTGTTGTGGCCTCTCCCACTGCGGAGCACAGGCTCCGGATGCGCAGGCTCAGCGGCCATGGCTCACGGGCCCAGCCGCTCCGCGGCATGTGGGATTTTCCCAGACCAGGGCATGAACCTGTGTCCTCTGCATCAGCAGGCAGACTCTCAACCACTGTGCCACCAGGTAAGCCCCCAAATGAATCTTTGAGTCTTGACGCCAGTAGGTTTTTTTTTTTGAAATGGACTTCAAGGGAGAGAGTCAGTATAGACAACCTGTTTTATTTTCCAATTTCCCTCTCAGAACCTGTGCCTAGTTTTGCACTGAAGGCTGCCTCTGTTCTGCCCTCCTGCTGTTGCCATCCTATTGATCAATATTCACAGGTCTGGCCTAGGATTAGGTACTTTAGGCCTAAGGGCCTGATCAGCACCAAAAGCATCAAGGTCCTCAAAAATGCTTTGGACAAGGGCAAGTAGAATGTTGAAGCAGAGTGTGGATGGAGACCAGGCTGAGGGTGTCTGAAGCCCTGGGGCCACATGGGAGAGAATTCCTGGGACACTGGGAGCCACATGCCCACCACATTTTCTCAGAGACTTCAATTTATCACATCTGTCATTTCCCCACACCTTATTCTCAATGTCATAAGTCACGAAGATGACTCGTTAAGCTGATTTACTTAATTTATCTTGTGAACACACTAATAAAAAGACTGTTATTGAATCCCTATGTCTTAGATAATGGGCAGGTGACAGGAGTTTTAAGAGATCCAATAATTCCTTTTAATTAAATTAGCCAATGACCGTTAGAGCTAGTAATTAGTGTCACTTGTCTGGTAATTGAATAGTTGGTGTGAAAAATGCCTCCACGTTAGGCTCCATCAAGGAATGAAGGTAGGAAGTATACAAATTTTTATATTCTTTTATATTTATTGTGCATTTACTATGCATCAGGAAGTATGTTGAGCGACAGACTCAGAGCAGTGAGCAAGACAGATGAGGTCCCTATCCTTCTGGAACTTGAATTCTAGTGGGCTGTGTTAAGTCCACTAACTGAGGACATTCCTATCAATTGAAAAATGCCTTTCCCTACTTCCCTTCTTAGTAAGAAAGAACACCCACCAGGATCCAGGCCAAGTTGTCAGAAGGATATAATAATTACATTTTCACATTTTATTTCTCACAGCAGCCCTGCAAGGCAGGGTAACATTGGAGAAAGGGCCGGACCTGGGTTCAGATGCCGGTTCTGCTACTTCCTACAGCTTCCTCTCAGAGCCACAGTTTTCCCATCTTAAGCCCTGAGCTGATAATATACATACATAGCATATAAATCTTTGGCATATTGCATAAGCTATTCCTATTGTTATTAGCCTATTTTTGAGGATGAGAAACTTGACACAGAGAGGTAAAGTGATTTGTCCAAGGTCACACAGCTGATAATTGGCAGAGCATGAATTTGAGCCCAAATCTGATTCCAAGACAACTCCTCTTTTTTTTTTTAACATGTTTATTGGAGTATAATTGCTTTACAATGTTGTGTTAGTTTCCACTGTATAACAAACTGAATCAGCTATATGTATACATATATCCCCATATCCCCTCCCTCTTGCGTCTCCCTCCCATCCTCCCTATCCCACCCCTCTAGGTGGTCACAAAGCACCGAGCTGATCTCCCCGTGCTATGCGGCTGCTTCCCACTAGCTATCTATTTTACAGTTGGTAGTGTATATATGTGAATGCTACTCTCTCACTTCATCCCAGCTTACCCTTCCCCCTCCCCGTGCCCTCAAGTCCATTCTCTACATCTGCGTCTTTATTCCTGTCCTGCCCCTAGGTTCATCAGAACCTTTTTTTTTTTTTTAGATTCCATATATATGTGTTGGCATACAGTATTTGTTTTTTCTCTTTCTGACTTACTTCACTCTGTATGACAGACTCTAGGTCCATCCACCTCACTATAAATAACTCAATGTCATTTCTTTTTATGGCTGAGTAATATTCCATTGTATATGTGTGCCACATCTTCTTTATCCATTCATCTATCGTTGGACACTTAGGTTGCTTCCATGTCCTGGCTATTGTAAATAGAGCTGCAATGAACATTGGGGTACATGACTCTTTTTGAATTACGGTTTTCTCAGAGTATATGCCCAGTAGTGGGATTGCTGGGTCATATGGTAATTCTATTTTTAGTTTTTTACGGAACCTGCCTACTATTCTCCATAGTGGCTGTACCAATTCACATTCCCACCAACAGTGCAAGAGGGTTCCCTTTTCTCCACACCCTCTCCAGCATTTATTGTTTGTAGATTTTTTGATGATGGCCATTCTGACTGGCGTGAGGTGATACCTCACTGTAGATCTGATTTGCATTTCTCTAACGATTAGTGATGTTGAGCATCCTTTCATGTGTTTGTTGGCAATCTGTGTATCTTCTTTGGAGAAATGTCTGTTTAGGTCTTCTGCCCATTTTTGGATTGGGCTGTTTGTTTTTTTGAGCTGCATGAGCTGCTTGTATATTTGGGAGATTAATCCTTTGTCAGTTGCTTCATTTGCAAATATTTTCTCCCATTCTGAGGATTGTCTTTTTGCCTTGTTTATGGTTTCCTTTGCTGTGCAAAAGCTTTTACATTTCATTAGGTCCCATTTGTTTATTTTTGTTTTTATTTCCATTTCTCTAGGAGGTGAGTCAAAAAGGATCTTGCTGTCATTTATGTCAAAGAGTGTTCTTCCTATATTTTCCTCTAAGAGTTTTATAGTGTCTGGCCTTACATTTAGGTCTATAATCCATTTTGAGTTTATTTTTGTGTATGGTGTTAGGGAGTGTCCTAATTTCATACTTTTACATGTAGCTGTCCTTTTCCACCGTCACTTTTTTTAAAAAATAAATTTATTTATTTATTTATTTTTGGCTGCATTGGGTCTTCATTGCTGCGTGCGAGCTCTCTCTAGTTGAGGCAAGTGGGGGCTACTCCCCATTGCGGTGTATGGGCTTCTCACTGCGGTGGCTTCTCTTATTGTGGAGCATGGGATCTAGGCATGTGGGCTTCAGTTGTTGTGGCTTGCCGGCTCTAGAGCGCAGGCTTAGTAGTTGCAGTGCATGGGCTTAGCTGCTCCACGGCGTGAGGGATCTTCCTGGGCCAGGGCTCGAACCCGTGTCCCCTGCATTGGCAGGGGGATTCTTAACCACTGAGCCACCAGGGAAGCTCAGCACCACTTATTGAAGAGGCTGTCTTTTCTCCATTGTATATTCTTGCCTCCTTTATCAAAGATAAAGTGACCATATGTACGTAGGTTTATCTCTGGGCTTTCTATCCTGTTTCATTGATCTGTATTTCTGTTTTTGTGCCAGTAACATACTGTCTTGATTACTGTATCTTTGTAGTGTAGTGTGAAGTCAGGGAGCCTGATTCCTCCAGCTCTGTTTTTCTTTCTCAAGATTGCTTTGGCTATTCAGGGTCTTCTGTGTTTCTATACAAATTGTGAAATTTTTTGTTCTAGTTCTGTGAAAAATGCCGTTGGTAGTTTGATAGAGATTGCATTGAATCTGTAGATTGCTTTGGGTATTATAGTCATTTTCACAATGTTGATTCTTCCAATCCAAGAATGTGGTATATCTCTCCATCTGTTTGTATCATCTTTAATTTCTTTCATCAGTGTCTTATAGTTTTCTGCATACAGGTCTTTTATCCCCTTAGGTAGGTTTATTTCTAGGTATTTTGTTTGTTTGTTTGTTTTGTTTTTTGCGGTACGCGGGCCTCTCACTGTTGTGGCCTCTCCCGTTGTGGAGCACAGGCTCCGGACGCGCAGCCTCAACGGCCATGGCTCACGGGCCCAGCCGCTCCGCGGCATGTGGGATCTTCCCGGACTGGGGCATGAACCCGCGTCCCCTGCATCGGCAGGTGGACTCTCAACCACTGCGCCACCAGGGAAGCCCTATTCCTAGGTATTTTATCTTTTTGTTGCAATGGTAACCGGGAGTATTTCCTTAATTTCTCTTTCAGATTTTTCATCATTCGTGTATAGGAATGCAAGAGATTTCTGTGCATTAATTTTGTATCCTGCTACTTTACCAGATTCATTGATTAGCTCTAGTAGTTTTCTGGTGGCATCTTTAGGATTCTCTATGTATAGTATCACGTCATCTGCGAACAGTGACAGCTTTACTTCTTCTTTTCCGATTTGGATTCCTTTTCTTTCTTTTTCTTCTCTGATTGCTGTGGTTAAAACTTCCAAAACTATGCTGAATAATAGTGGTGAGCGTGGGTATCCTTGTCTTGTTCCTGATTTTAGAGGAAATGGTTTCAGTTTTCACCATTGAGAACGATGTTGGCTGTGAGTTTGTTATATATGGCTTTTATTATATTGAGGTAATTTCCCTCTATGCCTACTTTCTGGAGAGTTTTTATCATAGATCGGTGTTGAATTTTGTCACAAGCTTTTTCTGCATCTGTTGAGCTTATTGTATGGTTTTTTTTTATCTTTTTTTTTTTATCGTATGGTTTTTATCCTTCAGTTTGTTAATATGGTGTATCACATTGATTGATTTGTGTATATTGAAGAATCCTTGCATTCCTGGGATAAACTCCACTTGATCATGGTGTATGATCCTTTTAATGTGCTGTTAGATTCTGTTTGCTAGTATTTTGTTGAGGATTTTTGCATCTATATTCATCAGTGATATTGGTCTATAGTTTTCTTTTTTGTGACATCTTTGTCTGGTTTTGGTATCAGGGTGATGGTGGCCTCGTAGAATGAGTTTGGGAGTATTCCTCCCTCTGCTATATCTTGTAAGAGTTTGAGAAGGATAGGTGTTAGCTCTTCTCTGAATGTTTGATAGAATTCGCCTGTCCTGGGCTTTTGTTTGTTGGAAGATTTTAAATCACAATTTCAATTTCAGTGCTTGTGATTGGTCTTTTTATATTTTCTATTTCTTCCTGGTTCAGTCTCGGAAGGTTGTGCTTTTCTAAGAATTTGTCCATTTCTTCCAGGTTGTCCATTTTATTGGAATATAGTTGCTTGTAGTAATCTCTCATGAGTCTTTGTATTTCTGCAGTGTCAGCTGTTACTTTTACTTTTTCATTTCTAATTCTGTTGATTTGAGTCCTCTCCCTTTTTTTCTTGATGAGTCTGGCTAATGGTTTATCAATTTTGTTTATCTTCTTGAAGAACCAGCTTTTTGTTTTATTGATCTTTGCTATTGTTTTCTTTATTTCCTTTTCATTTATTTCTGCTCTGATCTTTATGATTTCTTTCCTTCTGCTAACTTTGGGGGGTTTTTGTTCTTCTTTCTCTAATTGCTTTAGGTGTAAGGTTAGGTTGTTTGAGACTTTTTCTTGTTTCTTTTTTAACAGATTTTTTTTTTTTTTTTTTTTTTGCGGTACGCAGGCCTCTCACTGTTGTGGCCTCTCCCGTGGCGGAGCACAGGCTCCGGACGTGCAGGCTCAGCGGCCATGGCTCACGGGCCCAGCCGCTCCGCGGCATGTGGGATCTTCCCGGACCGAGGCACGAACCCGTGTCCCCTGCATCGGCAGGCGGACTCTCAACCACTGCGCCACCAGGGGAGCCCTCTTGTTTCTTGAGGTAGGACTGTATTGCTATAAACTTCCTTCTTAGAACTGCTTTTGCTGCATCCCATAGGTTTTGGGTTGTCGTGTTTTCATTGTCATTTGTTTCTGGGTATGTTTTGATTTCCTCTTTGATTTCTTCAGTGATCTCTTAGTTATTTAGTAGTGTATTGTTTAGCCTCCATGTGTTTGTATTTTTTACAGTTTTTTTTTTCCCCTGTAATTGATATCTAGTCTCATAGCATCGTGGTCGGAAAATATACTTGGTACGATTTCAATTTTCTTAAATTTACCAAGGCTTGATTTGTGACCCAAGATATGATCTATCCTGGAGAATGTTCCAGGAGCACTTGAGAAGAAAGTGTATTCTGTTGTTTTGGGATGGAATATCCTATAAATATCAATTAACTCCATCTTGTATAATGTGTCATTTAAAGCTTGTGTTTCCTTATTTATTTTCATTTTGGATGATCTGTCCACTGGTGAAAGTGAGGTGTTAAAGTCCCCTACTATTGTTGTGTTACTGTCAATTTCCCCTTTTATTGCTGTTAGCATTTGCCTTATGTATTGAAGTGCTCCTACTTTGGGTGCATAAATATTTACAATTGTTATACCTTCTTCTTGGATTGATCCCTTGATCGTTATGTAGTGTCCTTCTTTTTCTCTTGTAATAATCTTTATTTTAAAGTCTATTTTGTCTGATATGAGAATTGCTACTCCAGCTTTCTTTTTTTTTTTAATTTATACATTTATTTAATTTTTGGCCTCGTTGGGTCTTCACTGCTGCACACGGGCTTTCTCTAGTTGCAGTGAGCGGGGACTACTCTTCGTTGTGGGGAGCAGGCTTCTCATTGTGGTGGCTTCTCTTGTTGCAGAGCACAGGCTCTAGGTGCGCAGGCTTCAGTAGTTGTGGCACACGGGCTTCAGTAGTTGTGGCTCGCGGGCTCTAGAGCGCAGGCTCAGTAGTTGTGGCGCACAGGCTTAGTTGCTCCGCAGCATGTGGGATCTTCCCGGACCAGGGCTCGAACCCATGTCCCCTGCATTGGCAGGCGGATTCTTAACCACTGCACCACCAGGGAAGCTCTCCAGCTTTCTTTTGATTTCCACTTGCATGGAATATCTTTTTCCACCCCCTCACTTTTAGTCTATATGTGTCTCTAGATCTGAAGTGGGTCTCTTGCAGACAGCATATATATGGGTCTTGTTTTTGTATCCATTCAGCCAGTCTATGTGTTTTGGTTGGAGCATTTAATCCATTTACACTTAAGGTAATTATCAATATGTATGTTCCTGTTACCATTTTCCTAATTGTTTTGGGTTTGTTATTGTGGGTCTTTTCCTTCTCTTGTGTATCCTGCCTAGAGAAGTTCCTTTAGCATTTGTTGTAAAGCTGGTTTGGTGGTGCTGAATTCTCTTAACTTTTGCTTGTCTGTAAAGGTTTTAATTTCTCTGTCAAATCTGAATGAGATTCTTGCTGGGTAGAGTAATCTTGGTTGTAGGATTTTCCCTTTCATCACTTTAAATATGTCCTGCCACTCCCTTCTAGCTTGCAGAATTTCTGCTGAAAGATCAGCTCTTAACCTTATGGGGATTCCCTGGTATGTTATTTGTTGCTTTTGCCTTGCTGCTTTTAATATTTTTTCTTTGTATTTAATTTTTGATAGTTTGATTAATATGTGTCTTGGCATGTTTCTCCTTGGATTTATCCTGTATGGGACTCTCTGCACTTCCTGGACTTGATTGACTATTTCCCATTTTAGGGAAGTTTTCAACTATAATCTCTTCAAATATTTTCTCAGATCCTTTCTTTATCTTTTCTTCTTCTGAGACCCCTATAATTCAAATGTTGGTGTGTTTAATGTTGTCCCAGAGGTCTCTGAGACTGTCTTCAATTTTTTTCATTCTTTTTTCTTTATTCTGCTCTGCAGTAGTTATTTCCACTATTTTATCTTCCAGGTCACTTATCCATTCTTCTGCTTCAGTTATTCTGCTATTAATTCTTTCTAGAGAATTTTTAATTTCATTTATTGTGTTGTTCATCATTGTTTGTTTGCTCTGTAGTTCTTCTAGGTCCTTGTTAAACATTTCTTGCATTTTCTCCATTCTATTTCCAAGATTTTGGATCATCTTTACTATCATGACTCTGAATTCTTTTGCAGGTAGACTGCCTATTTCCTCTTCATTTGTTTGGTCTGGTGGGGTTTTGCCTTGCTCCTTCATCTGCTGTGTGTTTCTGTTTTCTTATTTTGTTTAACTTACTGTGTTTGGGGTCCCCTTTTTGCAGGCTGCAGGTTGATAGTTCCCGTTGTTTTTGGTGTCTTCCCTCAGTGGGTAAGGTTGGTTCAGTGGGTTGTGTAGGCTTCCTGGTGGAGGGGACTTGTACATGTGTTATTGTGGGTGGGGCTGGATCTTGTCTTTCTGGTGGGCAGGGCTGCGTCTGGTGGTGTGTTTTGGGGTGTCTCTGAACTTAGTATGTTGTTAGGCAGCCTCTCTGCTAATGGGTGGGGTTGTGTTCCTGTCTTGCCAGTTTTTTGGCATGGTACGTACAGCACTGGATCTTGCTGGCCGTTGGGTGGAGGTGAGTCTTAGCGTTGAGATGGAGATCTCTGCGAGAGCTCTTGCCGACTGATATCACATGGGACCGGGAGGTCTCTGGTGGTCCAATGTCCTGAACTCAGCTCTCCCACCGCAGAGGCTCAGGCCTGACACCAGGCTGGAGCAGCAAGACCCTGTCAGCCACACAGCTCAGAAGAAAAGGGAGAAAAAAAGAAAGATAAATAAATTAATTAATTAAAATTTAAAAATTATAAAAATAAAAAAGGAATAAAAAAAGAAGAGCACAACCAAACCAATAAACAAATCCACCAGTGATAACAAGCACCAAAAACTATACTAAGATAAACATAAAAATCAGAAAAAAGTCAGTTGCAGACAGCAAACCCTAAGTCTACAGTTGCTCCCAATGTCCACCACCTCAATTTTGGGGTGATTCATTGTCTATTCAGGTATTCCACAGATGCAGGGTACATAAAGTTGATTGTGGGGATTTAATCCGCTGCTCCTGAGGCAGCATGGAGAAATTTCTCTTTCTCTTCTTTGTTTGCACAGCTCCTGGGCTTCAGCTTTGGTTTTGGCCCCACCTCTGCGTGTAGGTCGCCCTCAGGCATCTGTTCCCGCCCAGACAGGACGGGGTTAAAGCAGTGGCTGATTAGGGGGCTCTGGCTCATTCATGCCGGGGGAGGGAGGGGTATGGTAGTTATGATTGGAATGCGGGACAAGCCTGCAGTGGCAGAGGCCAGCGTGACATTGCAAGAGCCTGAGGTGCGCCGTGTGTTCTCCCGAGGAAGTTGTCCCTGGATCACGGGACCCTGGCAGTGGCGGGTTGCACAGGCTCCCGGGAGGGTGTGGAGAGTGACCTGTGCTCGCACACGGGATTCTTGGTGGCTGCAGCAGCAGCCTTAGCGTCTCATGCCCGTCTCTGGTGTCCAAGCTGATAGCCACGGTTCGCGCCCGTCTCTGGAGCTTGTTTAGGCAGTGCTCTGCCTTCTGTGGGCAGAAGGGGTAGGAATCCCCTCTCCTCGCACACCCCGAAACGATAGTCTCTTGCCTCTTAGGCGGGTCCAGACTTTCCCAGACTCCCTCCCTGACAGGAGGGAGTGGCGCACTAGCTGTGCGCACTAGCCCCCTTCAGGCTGTGTTCACGCAGCCAACCTCAGTCCCCTCCCTGGGATCTGACCTCTGAAGTCCAAGCCTCAGCTCCCAGACCCCACCCATCCCGGCCAGCGGGTGAGCAGACAAGCCTCTCAGGCTGGTGCGTGCTGGTTGGCACCGATCCTCTGTGCGGGAATCTCTCCGCTTTTGCCCTCTGCACCCCTGTTGCTGTGCTCTCCTCCGCAGCTCTGAAGCTTCCCCCTCTGCCACCCCTGTCTCCGTCAGTGAAGGGGCTTCTAGTGGGTGGAAACCTTTCCTCCTTCACAGCTCTCTCCCCGAGGTGCAGGTCCCGTCCCCATTCTTTTGTCTCTGTTGTTCCTTTTTTCTTTTGCCCTACCCAGGTACGTGGGGAGTTTCTTGCCTTTTGGGAGGTCTGAGGTCTTCTGCCAGCGTTCAGTGGGTGTTCTGTGGGAGTTGTTCCACACGTAGATGTATTTTTGATATATCTGTAGGGAGGCTCTCCACGTCTTACTCTTCCGCCATCTTGAAGGTCCCATCACCTCCTCTTTCTAAGTTGGCACCACTGTCTGGCATGAAGCCAAGAAGAAGTATCCATGGGGGGAGTGACGTACGTTTGTGGAGGGGTGCAAGCATCAGTTACTTGGGAGGGGCAGCCAGGGAGAATCAGGAGAGATGTGGGGTCTGGGCAGGCAAGAACCCAGATAATGGTCAGTGAACAAGTCCAGACACACTGGTAGTGGCAAGACCCAACCGGAGGAAACACGTTCAGGGTCTGGCTGGGTCGGCTCACCTGCGGCCAAACACTGCCCCCTGCCGGCCGCCCGAGGGGCGGAGGCCAGCGGCTCAGCTCCCGGAGCCTGCGGGCTGCCCACGGTTGGAACCACGCCGAGGGCGCTCACCGCACAGGCAGGAGCCCTTGGGACCATGCCCCCTTTCTTGGAACGAGGCTGAGAGCCGGAGAAGCGGCGGCACCTCGGGGCTTCTGTGCCGGCCTGGGCCTCCTAGGGTGACGTCGCATGCCCCCCTCGCTCCCTCAGCTTTTGACCAGAAGAGGTCAGAGCTCAGGATTTTTCCTGCCTTGGGTCCCGACCCCGGGCATCTCCGGGGTCTATCATTGCTGCGCAGCCCCCCATTTTGTTTAGGGGGTTTGGGGGGCCGCCCGCCGCGCCCCTCTTAGGATGCCGGCCACCTGGGCGGGGGACTCCCTAGGGATGAGCCCGAGCCTCGTGTGGGGGCATCTTAACCAACTGTAGACCAAAAGCCACTTGCTCTCCGGCTGAAGAGACACTGTAGTGGCAGCCGCCTCTTGTCCCCCTCCTGGCATCCCCCGGAAGCGGGTTGGGAGGGGTTAATCCTGCCACTAAGGGCTCTTCAGGCCCGCAGCTCGCCAGGTGTGGGGCTTGGCCTCCTCCCCATTTCATCCCATCCCCCGCTTCCCATCTCTCCAGTTTCCTAGGCCAGAACTACTAAACAATGTGTTAAAAGTTTCAGGATTATCAGCTTTTAGTCCCAACGTGGCTCCACACCTCCATTTGCTCTCTGCAAAATGAAGTGAGTTAAACACTCTAAGAACCGAGGTAAACAACATCTCAATATAATCACGTGCATTTCTTAATATAAGAGAAGCACTTGGGGGAGAAATCTTCAGGAGACCTGGTTTGCAAGGCAGCCAAAGATCGGACGCAGCCAGGGAACCAGCTGGAGATATGACATATGGCCACATAATTATGTGGAGTTCGTAAAACAACAGAGAACGAGCTCAGTAGCAATCCGGAGGGCGAGGTGTGTGTTTGGGGGGTGGGGGGAGGAGAGTCTCAAATGTCCTGTGCAGGGATTGGCATTTTATTCTATGACTTGAATAAAAACAAAGAAGACAGGCTTGTTAGCACTTCAAATCTATTGATTTAGTAGGCAAGATCTTTAAAAATTTCAACAAGCTAAGATTACCTGTAGAAAGGAACTAGATATTTTCAAAAATTAGGATTGGTGTCAGGTCCTTTATCGTATCCTCCCTGAATCAAGAATCCCCATTTGGAATAGAAGACATACGACTCAACTAAGCTTCCTGTGAAAAGGGAGAGGGCATTGGGGGAAGAGCTGACTGAGCTGACCTGTGCTCAGGGTGAGAGCCTGCAGCCCCGTTGCCTGCAGATGAAGGTAGTTGAGCCTGAATTAGTAGGCAACACTCACATTTACAATGGATAAAAAACTTCCCAGTGCATCTTTAGGTCATCTGAACTCCACTCTGACTATAAGGTGGGCTGGGGAGTTACTAACCATATTACTTTCAGACAAGGGCTTGGAATTTAAAGCTCAGAGAGGTGAAGAGAATAGCTTGATAAAAAGATGGGATCAGAGCACAGGTTTCTGATCCTTTCCAACCCAGTGTCTTGGGTGGGATGCTTTCTTTAAAAAGTGTGACGTCAGACCCAGAGGGGAGATGGCTTTGCTCTATGGTATAGAGCAAAGAGAGCGCTACGTCTTCTGCACATTGAGCACTGCCTTTTGACAAGGATACCATTAGACTCTCCTTCTCATTACCAATTAGGTCACCATTGAAATGTCACCTCAAAGAGGTGTTCCTTCACCCTAGTACTGTCCCCTTCTTCCTCAGTGATATTCTTTCAAGTTTGTGGCACCACCATCAGAAAATTTCTTGTATATTTATGTGTCTCCCCCTGAGAATGCAACGCCTTGTCTTGTGGCCCGCTGTGGCCCTAGGACCTAGCACATACCAAGTGTTCCATTAGAACGAACGAATGAATGAACAAGAGCAGTGGTTCTCAAAGTCTGGTCCACAGACTCCTGGGAGACTCTAGACTTTTCCAGAGGGCCCACAATGTCAAACACTGAGTCATAATTTGTCTTTTCCCCATAACGACATTGACAACATTTACAATGATGGCAAAGCCGCCACGGCACTATATTATACTGGAAGTCATTGCGTTCTTCACCACCATGCATGAAAGAACAAGACGAAACAAAAGGCAGTTTCACTTAAGAAGGTGCTTGATGGGACTTTCTTGGTGGTCCAGCGGTTAAGACTCCGCGCTTCCACTACAGGGGGCGCGGGTTCAATCCCTGGTTGGGGAACTAAGATCCTGCGAGCTGCGTGGCACAGCCAAAAAAAAAAAGAAGAAAAATGATTAGTTTTATTAAAACTCAATCCCTGAGTACATTAAATAAGAAGAAGTCATAACTTCTGCACATAGAAGGACAGTGGTTGTGTTGAGGAAAGGCACTTGTTTGAGTTGTGAGCTAAACTAGCTGCTTTTAAAAATATATATATTTATTTAATTTATTTATTTTTGGCTGCATTGGGTCTTTGTTGCTGAGCGCGGGCTTTCTCTAGTTGCTGCGAGCGAGGGCTACTCTTCATTGCGGTGTGCGGGCTTCTCATTGCCGTGGCTTCTCTTGTGGCAGAGCACGGGCTCTAGGTGCGCAGGCTTCAGTAGTTGTGGCGCATGGGCTCCAGTAGTTGTGGTGCGCGGGCTCAGTAGTTGTGGTGCACTGGCTTTGTTGCTCCGCTGCATGTGGGATCTTCCCGGACCAGGGATCGAACCTGTGTCCCCTGCATTGGCAGGCGGATTCTTAACCACTGTGCCACCAGGGAACCCCACTAGCTGCTTTTTTTTTTATGGAACATCATTTCTCCTTGAAAGAGTGACTGACAGAAAAGAAATCTATGCTAATTCAGACCTGGGTATTGGTAGACATTTTCTGAAAACAAAGTGAGTTTTCCCTTTCAGGGAAAACAACTGAGAGCTTTCATTGCTAATTATGAGATTCAAGTTTTAAAACAAACATTGGAATTTTGGAAAACTTAAATCTACCACTGAGGGCTTGCAGCTTCCCCAAACCTAAAGACTTTTCTGATGAGCTTGGTGTTGATATCAATGAATGTGAGATTTTGGTATTGAATCATGGAATGTGTCAACATTTGGAAGAGCTTCATAACTCAGTGAAACAAATATTTTCCAAATGCACAATGTTCCAAAATCATGCATGGGTAAAAGATCAGTTTAAAGTCCCTTATAGACCAATGGATTTTAATGTAACAGAATGAAAAGTTCATTGATATGATTTCAGATTCCACATTGCAACTAACCTTCAAGAAACCCACTTGACCAGTTGGGGTGTGGTATCTAAGAAAAATATCTACAATTATTTGAAAAGGCTACAAAATACTCCTCCCTTTCCCAACTACATATCTGTGTGAAATCAGATTTTTTTCATATCTTTCAACGCAAATAACATATCAAAACAGATTAAATGTAGAAGCAGATAGGAGAAGCTGCCTGGCTTCTGTTATTCTAGACATTAAAGAGATTTGCCAAAATGCAAAAACAATGCCACTCTTCTTGCTATTTTTTTATTTGGGAAATACAGTTATTTTTCATAAACTGTTACTCTTGTTACATGCATATGGTGTATTAATGCTATTTTAAATGAATTAACAAATATTAAAAATTTTTCTGTTTTAATTTATAACATGGTGAATGTCAATGCATATTTAACATAAACACATAAACAAAACTGAAAACAAAACCCGTAAACAAAAGCTCTTCGGGAGCCTCAATAATTGTTAAGAATATAGAGGGGTTTTGAGACCAGAATGTTTGAGAACCACTGAGCTAGAGATGAGAATATAAACTTCTCTCTCTTTTTCTTATTCAGATATAATTCACATAACATAAAATTCACCATTTTAAAGTGTAAAATTCAGTGGTTTTTACTATATTCACAAGGTTGTTCAATCATCACCACTATCTAATTCCAAAACATTTTCATCATCCCCCCAAAGAAATCCTGTGCCCATTAGCGGTCACTCCTCCTTGCCACTTCTCCTCAGCCCCTAGAAACCACAAATCTCAATGGATTTGCCTACCTGGTCATTTAATATAAATAAAATCACACAACATGCGGTGCCTGGCTTCTCTGACTTAGCATTCTTTCGCTTCTTTCAAGGGTCATCCATGTGGTAGCATGTATATGCACTTTACTCCCTTTTATGGTAGAATTATGTCATGATATTCCACGTTTTGTTTATCCATTCCGTCAGTTGATAGACATTTGAGTTGTTCCCACTTTCTGACTATTATGAATAATGCTGCTATGAACATTCATGTACAAGTTTTTATATAAGTCTTATGTTTTCAATTCTCTGGGGCATATACCTAGGAGTGGAATTCCTGGGTCTTATAGTACCAATTTGAGAACATGCCAAACTGCTTTCTACAGTAGTTCTGCCATTTTATGCTCCCACCAGCAATATATGAGGGTTCCAGTTTCTCTACATTCTTGCTAACACCTGTTATTGCCTTTTTGATTATAGCCATGCTTCTGAGTTTGAAGTGATATCTCATTGTGGGTTTGATTTGTATTTCCCTAATGACTAATGATAGTGTCTTTTCATACATTTATTGGCCATTTGTATATCTTCTATGGAGAAATGTCTATTCCAATCATTTGCCCAATTTTAAATTAGGTTATTTGTCTTTTTATTGTTGAATTGTAAGAGCTCTTCATATATTTTGGACACAAGACCCTTATCAGAGCTATGATTTGCAAATATTTTCTTCCATTCTGTGGTTAGTCTTTTAACTTTCTTAACAGTGCTTTGACCCACAAAAGGTTTTAATTTTGATTAAGCCCAATTTATTTATTTTTTTTTTCTTGTGCTTTTGGTGTCATATCTAAGAAACCATTGCCTAATAAAAAAAATGTTACACCTGTGGCTCCTTCTAAGAGTTTTACAGTTTAGCTCTTATATTTAGGTCTTTGACCCATTTTGAGTTAATTTTTGTAGAATGAATGGGGAATTTGGGGATCCAAATTCATTCTTTTGCATGTGGATATCCACTTGTTCCAGCACTGTTGTTGGAAAAAAGAATCTTTCCCCATTGGATGGTCTTGTCACCTTGACCATAGATATATGGATTTATTTCTGGACTACCAATTCTATTCCATTGATCTATACTCTCTACTTATGGCCCAGTGCCACAGGGCCTTGATTACTGTAGCTTTTGAAATTGGGAAGTGTGAGTCCTCCAACTTCATTATTTTTCAAGATTGTTTTGGCTAGACAATATTAGCTTTAATGTTAACTTTTTTCCATTCCAGGTGCTAAGTGCACAGCTGTTTATTATATTATTCTCTTTACTTTTCTGTATTAAGATTTTTGTACTAATAAAATGGGTGGCAGCTGAATATGTGTGATGAATAAATCACTTGAGTTAATAAATGTAAACCACTCTTTAATAAATGTAAACCACTCTATACTGTTAGCTGTTGTTATTATTCTTCTAAGTGAAATTTTGAAGAGGCATCTTTAAAAAATTTTTTAGTGAAATATAGTTGCTTTACAATGTAAAGAAGCATCTTTTTTTGTTTTTCTTTTTTTGCCACATCGCGCGGTTTGCGGGATCTTAGTTCCCCGACCAGAGATTGAACCCAGGCCCAAAGCACCTAGTCTTAACAACTGGCCCACCAGGGAATTCCTTAAAGAAGCATCTTTTGAAGCTAGATTATCAGGGTTCAAATACTGGACCTGCCACTCCCCAATGGTGCGACCTTGGGCTAGTTATGAAATCTTGCCATAACCTAATCTGTAGAAAGTGGATAATAACTTTAGTCTCATAGGGTTGTTGTGGAAATTAAATGAGATACAGATATAATTAAATGATGTAATAGAATAGCAGGAGGTTATTGAACCCAGTAGACCCTAAACTATTATTTGCCTTCCTACAGCTCTGCAGAGAGTGGTCAACTTGGTAAACCACCTGGAAATCACTCCACATGAAGGACGTTAAGGAAATGGAGGACAAAGCTCTTTTTGAATATCCAAAGCCAAATGTGGAAGAAAATATCTTTTCTTTGTATTCTAGAGAGGACCAGGACCCCTGAATTTAAGGAAGTCATTCTGGCTCACTTTTCCCAGCCCCAGCCTTCTGGGAGCTTTCATAATGCTCAATGGTCATATATGCCAGCACTTGCCAATTTGTAATTATAATTATTTAGGTGTAAGATGCTCCCACTGGGTGGTCCCTTTTCACAAATATTTACAAAGTGATTACAATATTCCAGACACTATGTGTGTCAGACCCTGGGGCTCATGGATGAGTAAGATGCTGCCCCAGTCCTCCAGAAGGTCACAGACCGGCTAAAAGCCAATTGGTAAAAGTTAGAGGGAGCTAAATTTCTCCTTGATACAACTGATTGCTGTCCCTCCTAATTCCTCCAAAGTCCTTTGTTTTGGAACCAATGCAGCAACTACTTCTCCACCGAAAATCACCGGATTCGAAGGGAAGGTTTCAGGGCAAGCCGTCACTGGCAGAGGTCTCTGGGCCTGGAAATACGTGGCTTGCTGAGCGTGGAGCACCCTCTAGTGTCTGTCCAGGGTAAGTCAGGTCCAATGGGAAACTTTCAAAAGATCCCAATTTACCACCAATAGTTTCTTTCCTTAGTTTAGTGCTGCTTATGGTTAAGCTGCTTTTAGGTCTCCGCCGCAAGACAACAACACTGACAGTTTAAAAATAATAAATAACATAGTTGCCAATATTTGGGGGCACTTACTATGTCCCAAGCCTGTGTTAATGGTCTTACCTGGTTACCCAAGAGGTAGATACTATTGCTACTACTAGTAGCACTAGTATTAGTACTACTTCTACTACTACTATTATTATTTCTGTTATACAGAAATAATAATAAACCGAGGCAGGTGAGACAGCCAGGTAGAGGCAGAGCCCGAATTCAATCCAAGCTGTCAGATGTCATAACCATGCTTAATTTTTTGATTTACTGTCAAAGAGAAGCAATAACCCCAGGCAATCCGAAGATAAATCTAGTCAAATTTCTCCTGTTTACTTGGGAGAATTGTAATTTATGTAAATCCAGAAGATTTATGTTGAAATGTCAAGTATGGAATGAGAATGAGCCTCTCTTGGGCTCATATTAAAAGGGATAGAAAGGAATAATCAAGACTAGGGTTTTCAAACTGCAGGTCATGACTCACTGATGCGTTGTGTAAAAACTTTAGTGGGTTGTAAGCAGCACGTTAAAAACTGAAATACGATAATAGATCAGGAAAACACTAGACTGTACAGCAACCCAGCACATATTCTCTCTCTCTCGATATACACACATAATATATCAACACATAATATATATTTATATGTATCTGAGAATATACATAGAGGACTGATCAAAAACATTTGAAAACTGCTGATCTATCTATCTTCCTGTCTGCCCAGGACTATAGTCAAACCATTTCATCCAGGTGAAGCTGCCTTCTCTTCTGAGACCCCAATGATGTGACTTCCATTTCTCTTCCCTCTTCTTAGCCATTAGTTTTCTTGGAGCAACCCACACTGCCCAGAAGGCCATCTCGGGTCTAAATTAAATTCCGCACGCTATAGCCACCCCTTTTCCTTTTTTTGGAGTTAAAGAATTGAGATTTCTTCTTTTTGTGACAGAACCTGTGAGTAAAAACAGTAAGTTTATTTTAAAAATCTAGTGTGCGGGCTTCCCTGGTGGCGCAGTGGTTGAGAGTCCACCTGCCGATGCAGGGGACGCGGGTTTGTGCCCCGGTCCGGGAAGATCCCACATGCCGCGGAGCGGCTGCGCCCGTGAGCCATGGCCGCTGAGCTTGCACGTCCAGAGCCTGTGCTCCGCAACGGGAGAGGCTACAACAGTGAGAAGCCCGCGTACCACAAAAAAAAAAAAAAAAATCTAATGTGCTTATCCAATCATGTTTTTTTCTCTAAACTTCAGAGTTTGGAGTTACATTGAAAGATGATAGACATTAACTAGCCCCAATTTGTATTTGAGTTTTGAAGAAGTTAAGTAATTTGTCTCAGTTCACACAGCTAATAAGAGAAAGATCTAGGATTTTAACACAGGACAGTCTGACTCCAGGACAGCAGGCTTTCAACCACTATGTTATGCAAAAGAAATACCCCCTCAGCAGCCAGGGCTGAGAACACAGACATGGTGTCTGGGATGCTGATGAATTGGGTAGACAAGAATGTGCGTTGAGCTGTATTCTAGGAGCCGCTACAGTACAGAGATGTTTGAGCTCCAGTGTGTCGGAGGTCCCATGACACAATGAGTTTGGAGGTGGGTCCTTGGTGTTTGTGCCTGGTCTGTTATACTGAGGATAAATGTGTTTCAGTGTGAGACACTGGGCTAGGTCTCAAAACAACTGTGAGATGCTTATTGTTATTATCCCCACATAGCAGTTGAAGAAATTGAGGTTCAGGCTAGTCCACAGAGAGTAAACAGCTGAGATGCAAATCAGGTAGTAAAAATTATCATTGACAGTTAACTGAAGTCTCGCTGCATGACAGGCACTGTGTTAAACTGCTTGCATGTATTATCTCATGTGATTGGTTCAAAGACTTATTAGCTGAGTTTTCAAGTTAAGAAAAGATTAATGTGCCTAAGGTTACACAGTTAGTGCAGGCAGAGCCATGAGTCAAGCTTTTGTCTGCCTGTCTCCAAAGACCCTGCTCTTCACCACTCTAAGATCTAACCAGGGGGGACTTCCCTGGTGATCCAGTGGTTAGGGCTTGGCGATCTCATTGCCGAGGGCCCGGGTTCAATCTGTGGTTGGGGAACTAAGATCCCACATCCCACAAGCCGTGGAGCTCGGCCGAAAGAACAAAAAACAAAAAACGAAAGCTCTAACCAAAGAATGTCTGACCTTTTCCTGGGTCACAGAAGCAAAGTGAATCTAAAAACAGAAAAAAAAATCATAGCCATAAAATAGTCAGGATGGTGTGGTTGTTAGTACTTAATAAGCGTTGGTCCTTATTAGTTCTAACTACCTATTGCTACATAACAAATCACCCACAAGCTTGGCATGGTTGTTGATGTCTCCTTGCTAATGAAAATGGTATCTAGAGGACAGCCAAACCTGTTCCCATAGCATATCACTCCTGAAGGAGGGGGTGGCCTCCCCGTTCTCAGTCCCTGGCCAAATGCCACAGTGCTGGGGGAGGTCATCCCACCCACTTGGGGATGCCCCTCGGGATCAGTTGAGTGAACAGTAAAGGGAGTTCGTAAGCTTTAAGGATGATAGCACCACCGTCACATCTGATGAGGCTTGCTTTCTCTCTGTGCCTTCCATTCCTTAACAGACATCTCTGATAAAGGACAGGACCTGAGGGTCTACACAATTTGCCAAATGTCAGCAGTCGTCTTAGCAATAAAGGATGTCTCGACCAACAGTTGGCTCCTTCTGCCCATTTTTTCAGACTTTTAGGCCATAGTCAATGGTCTAGCCATTTGGTCCAACCAATGGCAGCAACAAGAGCTCCTTATTCCAAGGTCACCCCCTTCCGGATAAAGAACTCTGGGAATGTTCTTGCTTCACAACTGCCCAAAAACTTAAATCAAGGTCAGACATGCCTCTGCACATACTAGAACCACAATACAAGGCCTCACCAAGACAACTCTTCATCCCCTTCAGAGTTCCTGACATTGAGAATGACCAAGGCATTCATTTCACTTCTAAAGATACATAATACTGCACTCTTGAACAAGGCATTCCGTAGAACTTTCACCTCCATGACTGGCTTCAGGCTGTATGCTCCTAGAGCACCATAATGGCCTACTTAAACGAATTCAAATTTAATTAAATGAAATGACACATTTTAGTTATGAAACATTAAGGGTGAATTATAATCCAGGTGTGCTAAGGGCTTGATCATCTTTTCGTATGATTATTGGCTCATAATCTGACCAATAAAATAATTCTCAATAAATTTAAAAGGATTAAAATTTACAGAGCATGTTCTCTCCAAAACAGAATTAAACCAAAAATCAATAACAACAGAGCCGATAAATCATCAAAATTTCTGAAAATTAAGCATCACACTTTTTTTTTTTTTTTTTTTTTGCGGTACGCGGGCCTCTCACGGTTGTGGCCTCTCCCGTTGCGGAGCACAGGCTCCGGACGCGCAGGCTCAGCGGCCATGGCTCACAGGCCTAGCCACTCCGCGGCGTGTGGGATCTTCCCGGACCGGGGCACGAACCCGTGTCCCCTGCATCAGCAGGCGGACTCTCAACCACTGCTCCACCAGGGAAGCCCTTTTTTTTAAAAAAAAAAAAAAAAAAAAGCTTTTTATTATTATTTTGGCCGTACTGTGCAGCTTGTGGGATTTTAGTTGCCCGACCAGGGATCAAACCTGCACCCTCAGCAGTGAAAGAGTGTAGTCCTAACCATTGGACCACCAGAGACTTCCCTAAACAACACACTTCTAAATAACCCACAGATCCTATGAGAAATCATAAAGGAAATTAGAAAATATTTTGAGCTGAATGAAATTGAATAATACAATTTATCACAATGGGTGGATACAGCTAAGGCAGTGCTTAAAGGGAAATTATAGCATTAAATACTTTTATTAGAAAAGAAGAAAGGTCTAACAGTAATGCTCTAAGCTTGTACTTTAGAAATTAGAAAAAATAAAGGATCAAATCAAACCCATAGTAAGCAGAAGGAAGGAAATAATAAAGATAAGAGTGGAAATCAGTGAAATAGAAAATGTATAAACAATAGAGAAAAATCAATGAAACCAAACACTTTCTTAAAAGATCAATGAAACTGATCAACGTCTAGGCAGACCGATCAGGAAAAAAAAACAACTGAGATGACACAAATTACCATGATCAGGAATGAATGAGGGTACATCCCTACAGATCCTATAGACATTACAAGAATATTAGGAACAACTTTATGCCAGTACGTTCAACAACATAGAATACATGAATAAATTCCTTGAAAGACACAAACTTTCAAAGCTTACTCAAGAAGAAATATACAACCTGAATAGTCCCATGTTCATAAAGAATTAGAACTTGAGGTTAAAAAAAAAAAAAATCTTCGGGCTTCCCTGGTGGCGCAGTGGTTGAGAGTCCGCCTGCCGATGCAGGGGACACGGGTTCGTGCCCTGGTCTGGAAAGATCCCACATGCCGCGGAGCGGCTGGGCCCGTGAGCGATGGCCGCTGTACCTGTGCGTCCGGAGCCTGTGCTCCTCAACAGGAGAGGCCACAGCAGTGAGAGGCCCGCGTACCGCAAAAAAAAAAAAAAAATCTTCCCACGAAGAAAACTACAAGCCTAAATGGCCTCAGTGGTGAATTCTACCAAACATTTTGGAAAAAATATCAATTCTACACAAACTTTTCCAGAAAATACGAGGCAATCCTTCCCAACTTATTTTGTGAGGCCAGCATTGCCGTGATATCAAAATGAGAAAAAAAAATATAGAAAACCAAACCAAACAACTACAAATCAATAATCCTCCTGAACTTAGCTACAAAAAACGTTAACATTTAAGCAAATCAAATGCAGTAGTAAATAAAAAGGCTAATACATCAGGATCAAGTGGGGTTCATCCTGAGAATGCAGGGTTGGTTTAACATTTGAAAAATCAATGTAATTCAATTCACTATATCAAAAAACTAAAAAAGATAGAGACATAAAAACCGCTTGATCAAATTTACCATCCATTCATGACAAAAACTCTCAGCAAACTAGGAACAGAAGGGAAATTCCTTGACTTGATAAGGAGCAACTAAGAAAAAACTTACGTCTGGCATTATACCTAATAGTGAAAGAATGAATGCTTTCTTCATAAGATCAGGACAACACAAAGCTATGTGCTCTCATCATTAGCATAGTACTAGAGGTCCCATGCAGTGAAATAGGCAAGAGAAATAAATGAGGCATATAGATTGGAAATAAATAAAGCTGTCTTTGTTCACAGATGAAATGATCATCTATGATGAAAATCCTAAGGAATCTACTAAAAAAACAACTACTAGAGCTAAAAAGAGATATTAACAAGGTCACAGGATACAAGCAAAATATACACCAACTATATGACCCACCAATCCCACTCCTAGGTATTTTACCAAGAGAAATGAAAACATCTGTCCACATGAAGGTTTGAGTTAATGTTTATGGCAACTTTATTCATAATAGCCCCAAACTGGAAACAACCCCAATGTCTAACATTTAGTAAATTGATAGATAAATTGTGGTTTATACATAAAAAGGAATAAATACACTCAGTGACAACCAATTACTGAAACATACAATAGGAATAAATCTCAAAATTAGCATGCTAAATGAGAGAAGCCAGACAAAAATACGACATTCTGAATAATTACATTTCCATGAAATTCTAGAAAAATCAAGTTAATAGTGACAACAAGATCACAGATCAATGATTGATTGGGGATGAGTGAGGAGCAGATTGACTGCAAAAGGACACCAGGAAACTTTCTGTGGTGACAGAAACGTTCTGTATCATGATTAGGGATAGTAGTTATGTGGCTATACACATTTGTTAAAAATCATTGGATTATACACTTTATTTTTTAAATAAATTTTATTTATTTTATATATTTATTTTTGGCTGTGTTGGGTCTTCATTGCTGTGCGTGGGCTTCCTCCAGTTGCAGTGAGCAGGGGCTACTCTTTGTCGCATGCGCGGGCTTCTCATTGCATTGGCTTCTCTTGTTGCGGAGCATAGGCTCTAGGCTTGCAGGCTTCAGTAGTTGTGGCACGAGGATTCAATAGTTGTGGCTCCTGGGCTCTAGAACACAGGCTTAGTAGTTGTGACACATGGGCTTAGTTGCTCCACAGCATGTGGGATCTTCCCCAAGCAGGGCTCGAACCCGTGTCCCCTGCATTGGCAGGCGGATTATTTTTGTGTGTGTGTGTGGTTATTTTTTTTAACATCTTTATTGGAGTATAATTGCTTTACAATGGTGTGTTAGTTTCTGCTTTATAACAAAGTGAATCAGCTATACATATATCCCCATATCTCCTCCTTCTTGCATCTCCCTCCCACCCTTACTACCCCACCCCTCTAGGTGGTCTCAAAGCAAGGAGCTGATCTCCCTGTGCTATGCGACTGCTTGCAGGCGGATTCTTAACCACTGCGCCACCAGGGAAGTCCCTATACACTTTAAAATGGGGAGTTTTATTACATATAAATTATACTTCCATAAAGCTGACAAAAAAAATACTGAAGGGCAGAAAAACCACATTCTGTGAATCTGAGTCTGCTATATCCAGACTAAATGACTTGTTATAAAAATAGTTTCAAAATTATACAAAATTAGTCTTTAATTAGCCCAATACACTACCTCAGGATCTTTGCACTAGCTGTCCTCTGCCAGGAACACTCTTGCCTTCCACGGTTCTCCTAAATAACTTTTCACCTGTCCTTCAGGTCTTAGTTTCAATATCATGTCCTTATAGACAACTTCCCTGAACCACTCTTCCAAATTATGTTCCACCATTATTCTCTATCATAGCACCTGGTTCCTTCTTTCTTCAAGCACTTTATGTGACTCTGTAATTAAACGTTGGCTTCTGTGTTAATAAATTTATTTAACATCTATGGTCCCCCAGAATGTAAGTTTCATGAGGTTAGGAACTGTGTCTATTTTTGTTCAACGAAACAAAAGGCCAGGGCTTCCCTAGTGGTGCAGTGGTTTAAGGATCCGCCTGCGAACGCAGGGGACATGGGTTCCAGCCCTGGTCCAGGAGATTCCACATGCCGCGGAGCAACTAAGCCCGTGCGCAAAGGCTGCCGAGCCTGGGCTCTAGAGCCTGCGAGCCACAGCTACTGAGCCAGCGTGCCACAACTACTGAAGCCCGTGCGCCTAGAGCCCATGCTCTGCAACAAGAGAAGTCTCTGCAATGAGAAGCCTGCGCACTGCAACAAAGAGTAGCCCCCGCTCGCGGCAACTAGAGAAAGCCTGCATGCAGCAACCAAGACCCAATGAAGCCAAAAATAAATAAATAAATAAATAAATAAACAAAATGTTTAAAAAAACCCAAAAGGCCATTGTCATCATGGTTGACAGATAAAAGGTTGAAGATTAATATTTACCCAAAACTAAGAGCTCTCTCTAAGTGACAATGAAAAGACCAATGCTTAAAATGAGCTTAGGTTTGAAATAGGCAATTTACAGAACCGCCAATAATCATATGAAAAGATGATCAACAAACCTGTTAACAAACTTGTACTCTCACACCATATATACAAATAAATCTCAGGTATATATATATATATATATATATATATATATGTATATATTTAAATTATTTATTTGGCTGTGCCAGGTCTTAGTTGAGGCATGTGGGATCTTTGTTGCTGCATGTGGGATCTTTAGTTGTGGCATGTGGGATCTAGTTCCCTGACCAAGGATCAAAGCCGGGCCCCCTGCATTGAGAGCACAGAGTCTTAACCACTGGACCACCAGGGAAGTCCCAAATCTCAGGTATATTTTAAAAAATAAAGAAAAATAACATTTAGGTGTTGTGGTAGAAAGAATAGTGACACCCCCCCCAACCCCGAACACAAAGATGTCCACACCCTAATTCCCGGAACCTGTAAATATGTTATCTCACACGGCAAAAGGACTTCATAGATATGTTAAGGACCTCGAGATGGGGAGATTATCCTGTATTATCCAGGGAGGACCAATCCAAATCACAGATCTTTAAAACTGAAGAATCTTTCCTGGCTGAATCAGAGAAACAAACCAGAGAAGAAGGAAAAGAAATTTGAACATTAGAAGGACCCGACAGGCCACTGATGGCTTTGAAGATAGAGAAAGGAGAGAGGCAAGGAATGTGGGTGACCTCTAGAAGCTGGGAACAACCCTCTGTTGACAGCCAGCAAGGAAATAGAGTCCTGCAGTGCAAAAAAGTAAATTCTGTTAACAACTCAAATGAGCAAGGAAACAGATTCTCCCCTAGAGCCTCCAGAAAGGAATGCAGCCCTCACAATGCCTTGCTTTCAGCCCAGTGAAACCTGTGTGTATGACTTCTGACCTACAAATTATAAGATGACAACTTTGTGATAGTTTTGTATGGTAGCAATAGAAAACTAATACAGGTGTCTATATGAACACTTCATGGAGTGTGGAGAACTTTCTAACTAAAGCCAGACACCCCAATTTCTATTTTAAAAAGATAAGCATCTTTGATCTGATTTTTAAAACACATGGAAAACATACCATAGACAAAATTGAAAATAAGTTGGGGAAGTATTTGCAATGCAGATGACTGACAAAAGGTTAGTAACTATAACACACAGGATATTTTGTAAATTTCTAAAATAGTACAAAAAGGGGGAAAGTTTTCAGAAAGAAAATATTCAAAGAGCACATCTAAATCGTCAATAGATATAAGAAAAGATGGACAGCCTCTCCAATATCCAGTTAAGCAAATGAAATAAAAAGGGATAACTTTTCTCTATCACATTGGCACATACGATAAAGGATAAAAACACTATTGGTGGAAATGAGAGTTATTGTAGCTTTTAAAGAAGGTTGTCTGGTAACAGCTATTGAAATACCCATACTCTTTGACCAGCTCCTAAAAGCAAGCTGGCTGTAAAGTTATGTGCATATATATATATATATTTCTATCTCATTAAAAAGAGACAAATAAGCGAAAAAAGAAAAATTCTGTGTGTATTGTGTGTTTATGTTTGTAAAAGCAAGAGAGAAAGGTATGGAAAAACACAACAATAACTTGTATTATTATAAATCCCCAAATTTATATAATTTGGGGGGAAAAGTGATGGATATTTAAAACACACAAACTTAAAAAAGGCACAATGCAGGTTTCCCTGGTGGCGCAGTGGTTGAGAGTCCACCTGCCGATGCAGGGGACACGGGTTCGTGCCCCGGTCCAAGAAGATCCCACATGCCGCGGAGCGGCTGGACCCGTGAGCCACGGCCGCTGAGCCTGCGCGTCCGGAGCCTGTGCTCCGCCACGGGAGAGGCCACAACAGTGAGAGGCCCGCATACCGCAAAAAAAAAAAGACACAATGCTTGAGTCATAAAATTGTGTTGAAGAGTAAATATATTTTTATTTTTTTTTAATTGAAGTATAGTTGATTTACAATGTTGTGTCAGTTTCAGGTATACAGCAAAGTGATTCAATTCATCCTTTTCCAGATTCTTTTCCATTATAGGTTATTACAAGATATTTAATATAGTTCCATGTGCTATGCAGTAGGCCCTTGTTGTTTATCTATTTTTTATTTAGTAGTGTGTATCTAAGAGTAAATATATTTTAAATGAACAGAAGACTCCCCTCTCCTGCCCCCCACTCAGGTCAGGGGCCTCTGCAGGGTCCCTGGGCCTGTTTCCTGACAATTTGCAAGATGGCTTCTGGCCTCCTCTCTGTCTTTCCCTCTAGAATGTGTGCTCTCTGACCGCAGGACCTGCCTAAGTCTTAGTCACCACTATCCCTCCCAATGCTTAGCAGTTAATGATTTCGGAATGAATTCTTTAATGAAAAAGACTCACAGAGGAGGATATCCAAACTGCCAATAAACGTATGAAAAAGTGCTCAACCTCACTAATCGTCAAAGAAATGCACATTAAAATCACAATGAAATATCACCTCTTACCCATCAGGATGAAAGCTATTTAAAACAAAACAAAGCAAACTAGGAAATAACAAGTGTTGGTGAGGATGCAGAAAAATTAAAATCCCATGCACCGTTGGTGGGAATGTAAAATGGTGCAGCCACTATGGAAAACAGTATAGAGGTTCCTCAAAAAATTAAAAAGAGAACTATCCAGCAATCCCATTTCTGGGTATATACACAAAAGAATTGAAAAGCAGGATTTTAAAGAGATGTTTGCACACCCATTTTCATTGCAGCATTAATCACAAGAGTCAAGAGGTGAAAGAAACCCAAATGTCCATCAACAGATGAGTGAATAAAGAAAAGGTGGTATATACATACAATGGGATATTATTCAACTTAAAAAAATAGGGAAATCCTGTCACATGCTGCAACACGATGAACCTTGAGGATATTATGCTAAGTAAAATAAGGCAGTCACAAAAAGACAAATACTGTATGAGTCCATGTACATGAGATATTTAAAGGAGTTAAACTCAAAAAAAAAAAGAAAGTAGGATGGTGGAAGGGGGGGAAGGGGGAGCTGTTGACCAGTGTATATTTTGTGTTATAAATTTTATGTTATAATTTTTTTGTTATTTGTTCTTACTACTTTTTAAAATGCATGCACACACATAGACACATTGCAACATCATTATAAACCCACCCGAATAACTAAAATGAACAAGAGAGATAATGCCAGGAATTGGAAGGGATATGGAGCAACTGGATCTCTCGTACATTCCTGGTGGGAGTGTAAACTGGTCAACCACTTTGGAAAAGTGTCAGTATCTAGCAAAGATAAACATACCCCTACCCTATGACCCAGCATTTCTACTCATGAGTCTCTAAGTGCAGGTGTCCATCAAAACACATGGGCACCAATGTTCACAGCAGCTTTTTTTTTTATAGTACTGGAAACAACCCAAATGTCCACCAAGAGAAGAATGGATAAATATATTGGTATATATTCAACCAATGGAATATGACATTAAATGGAATAAGGCAATAAAAAAGAATGAACTACTATAACACACAGCAACACGGATAAGTCCCACACACATAATATTGAGCAAATGAAGCCAAACACAAAAGAATACATATCATGACTTCATATATATGAAGTTCAAGGACAGACAAACTTATCTATGGTGACAGAAGACAGAATTATGGTTACTTCCGGGGGCTATTGACTAGAAGGTTATAAGGGAAGGCTGGAAATACCTTGATTTAGGTACACATGTACATATGCAAAAATACACGGAGCCACACACTTAACACTTGGACCCTTTGCTGCATTATCAATAAAAAATGTAGGGCTTCCCTGGTGGCTCAGTGGTTGAGAATCTGCCTGCTAATGCAGGGGACACGGGTTCGCGCCCTGGTCTGGGAAGATCCCACATGCCGCGGAGCGGCTGGGCCCGTGAGCCACAACTACTGAGCCTGTGCGTCTGGAGCCTGTGCTCCGCAACAAGAGAGGCTGCGATAGTGAGAGGCCCACTCACTATCCACGATGAAGAGTGGCCCCCGCTTGCCGCAACTGGAGAGGGCCCTCGCGCAGAAACGGGGACCCAACGCAGCCATAAATAAATAATTTTTAAAAAATAATAAAAAAATTAAAAATGTAGAAAAATAGACTCATTCATGGGAGCAAGTTGAAATTTTGTCATATTTCTATATTCATATTTAAGTGGCTATAGAATAAAATCACCATTTGGATGCCTTTTTCTCTCAGCAGTGTAAGCTCACCAGACCTGCAAACCAGTGGAGGATGCAGAGGCAAAAGGTAAATCATCCTGCCTGCTCCCCCATTTTACAGGGGAAACAAACTGAGTCCAGGGGTGGGTGGGTGGGGAGGGCTGAAGTTAGTGGCAGAGCCAGGCCTAGAACTCAGATCTGAGACACACCTTACATGCCTCCCCCCTCCCCGTCCATTTGCAGGAAGAGGCTGGATTATGACTGGGTCCCCAACCCCATTCTGGCTGTGGAGGAAGGCTTTCAGTATGAGGCCAGGCAAGCCTGGCAGTTCCTGGGGACCAGCCAGCTGGGAGTCAGGAAGGCTAGAACTCAGACTGGGCGGTTTCACTGATAACAGGTTAAGCTGAAACCTCTGTTTGGGTCTGAGAGAAAAATAACGAGAAGAGCCTGTGGTTTCAGGATGGTCCTCTAGTAACCTGAAGGAACAAAACACAAAGAAGCCCGAAGGGCTGGGATGGAAAGTGAAACTTCCAGGCTCTTCCTTTGACCTTGGGCAAGGTCGTTCCCTCGGGCCTCACCTGTCCTGTTCATTCAATGGGGGAAGATCCCATTTGCGGCCCAGGGAATAGAAGAAAGGTGGCAGGTAGAAGTGCAGCTCTCAGCCTGGTGCCGAACCCCCGGGGCAGCCCGAGCCCCAGGCAGGCCGAGCTGCAGGAGGGGTGCGTGGGAAGTCGCCCCCGGGTGCTGCATCCAGCGGGAGAAGGGCTGCAACCTGGCAAGGGACTGGGTGGGGGTGAGGGGTCGGAGGAGAAGTCCTCTGCCTAGATCTGTGGCCTCCAGGCCAGAGTCAGGGCGCCCCCTCCTCTTCTCAGACTCCTCAGACCTCGCCCTTCTCTCTCACATTCCCAACTCCCAAAGACAACTTGTCGCTCTCTTCAGAAGCCGGGGGCTTCTTTCTGTCCCCCAGACTCTGCTTTCTCCCACTTCTTTTGTCTATTTCTCCATTTGACGGCTTCTCTGGGAAGCATTCCTCGGATCCTCTTCCCTTTCGTCTGTTAACCGCCCCCCTCCAACCCCGCGCCTTTGCCTTTGCCTCCCCCCCTCCCCCGCTCTCTCTCTCTCTCTCTCTCTCTCTCTCTCTCACACACACACACACACACACACATACACACACACACACACACACACACACACACACACACACCCTCTCTTTTCTCTGCCGGCCATCTCGGCGCCTTTCCTCCGCGGCCCTGGCCTTCAAGAAGCGCGGAAGGCCCACTCTGGGAACCGCCGCGCGGCGATCCGACAGCGCCCCAGGGAGGGGCAGGTAAGACTGGCGGAATCCCCGCCCGGGCGGACGCGAAGGAAGGTGGCGTCCGCGCCGATCCGCCGCCCGGGCCCTGTCCTCGCTCCCCAGCTCGCTGGCGCCAGGGGGACGAGGACGCCCGAGTCCCTTCACGTCCCCGCGCCGTCGGCGCCGCTGCCCCAGACCTAGACGCCTTGCCCAGGCCTCCCAGGGCGGGGTTGGGGGCGGCGACCGGCAGCAGCCTAACCCCTGGCCCCAGCGCCGTCACCTCCGTCCCTAGGCTCTGTCGCGCCCAAAGCCCCGGGTTCCTGCAGCCCAGGAAGACGAGCGGAGGAAGGCACTGTCCGGAGAGGTAGGTAGACGCTCCCTGCCTCCCACCAGCCGCTGGGGGCAGCGACCATGCAGCTCAGAGCGGCGGCGCGGAAGACCCCTCTGGAGCTGGGCACTCCCACAGCCGCACTTTGAGCGCCGAGCGGCCACGGCGGGCGTGGGCCACCCGGGTCCACCAGCTAACCTTGAGCTCCTGGCCGATCCAGCCTCCTGGGTGGGGCTTGGGGCGTACCTGCAACGCCTGCCCCCCAAACCCCGCCGGCTCCCACCGGACTCCTGCTCTCCAAGCGAAGGTGTGTATAAGGGGGCAGAGGGTCGCCTCCCATCCTTCCCGCGCAACTCTGGCTTCCGGGAGCTGGGTGCTGAGGGCAGCCTTGGGTCCTCTCCGCCGGGTCTCCCTGCTCACAGCCCGGGATTCCAAGCCGTTATAGCCAGAGAGTCAGGGGCCGGCGGCCCTGAGGGGCCTTGTGGGTGGGCGTCGCTTGGAAAGGGACAGTGGTTATTCTTTCTCCACAGAAATTAGAAATTGGCCTGGAACTCTGCGTACAGACGGGAACCCCCAGGCCCCCAAGGTGCAGAATCAGCTCTCTCTCTAGCGGCCTCCTGGAAGGAATGGAGGGAGAATGTTTGGGGAGAGTCTCTTGCCTCGGACGGCCTTTCCACGCAGTAAAGGGGACCTAGATTTCATTGCCCTCCGGACTGCGCTGAGGCTTGCGTGGCCTTCTGCCTGGGAGAGCCTGTATCTGAGTATGAAGGGATGCCAGGCGCCGCCATCTTACTTGAAACTCATACTCACAAAATGACGCGTGTGCAGTTTTGTAGAGGGGCTTGTTGTTTATGGGAGGGGGCAGAAGGCCGGGAAAGGATCTCGGTCTGTATGGACTGGGCCAATACAAAATTACTCGCCTTTGAAAAGGCATGTAGAGAGAAGCAGGCATAAAGGGACTGCATGGTGGGTGTTTCAAGGTCTCCTAGGAATTAGTAATTCTCAGGAGTCAGAGACCAATCCTGTATCAGGGCAGCTGTGCCTCTCGGAGTATTAAGCAATCGTGTAAAGGTTGAGGATTAAGAATTCGTGAAAACATGCAAAAGAGACAGGAAATTATGTTCTCCCCATTGTGCTCAGTAATAAATGTAGCAGACGGGAAATTAATATTTTCACCTATTGCTCTCCCCTTCCAAAGTAGAACAGCAGTACACAGTACATTTCACTTATTCCATGTATGGTAAATGTGGAAACATACAGCACAGAATTGTACTTTCCAGTATCAGTAGAAGCACAAAGACCCATAATGGGGAGGAGGTGTTCCCTCGGAGAAAGTCCTGATCCTTGGAGGAAGAGAGTTTGGTGGAAGATGGACAGCTGGGGGCTTTTCCTGATGTAATCTTCCCTCTAACTCCCCCTTTGGAGCTGCAGCTCCTCCCTTTCTCTAGACTCTGGATGGAGCACTTGGCTCCAAGTCCAGAGAGGCCTCCTCACTCCCCCAGCCCAGGAAGGATGAAGCTTCCTTCTACGCCCAATCACATCGCCCTGGGCTCCCCAGGAGGCAGTCGCCCGCAGCCATCTGCCAGGGTTTAGAACCACCACCCCGACACACACAGACACCACACACATGCACTCTGCCCCAGAGGAAATGCAAGGAAAGGCTTTACTAGTCCCAGGTTAGGCACTGTGGGAGACCCCAGAGGCCCTTAAGAAGAGCCCCTCACTCTTCCACACTGCAATTTGGGAGACCCAGACCCCCACCCTCACCCCCAGAGTATGGATGGCTGTTCTGCCTTCTCACTGCCTCAGAAGCACTGACCCCATGACTCAGGTGGCTGAGAACTTAGTCTCTCACCCACCCTGCCTCCAGCTTCTCTTCCTGGCCTGATTAAAACAAGCGTCAGGCTTCAGATGCTGTTGGATTAGAAAGAGAGTCTGATTGTTTTAATCTATTGGAATCCTCTCCCTGGTTTTCTCCTCTCTCATCACTCTCTTTACTCTTGGGTTTTGTCTTCTCTTTCTCCCCAAACATAGAAAGACAGAAAATCCATGGCTCTTCTGGATTTGGAGGGAAGGGACAAAGAGAAAGGAGGGACTATTTGACCCAGAGCTGTGATCCGGCGCACCAAGCCATCATAGGAGACCCTGCCCTCCAGTGCTTAGAGGCTATTTGATTCCACAATCCCCCCTCACCCAACATCCAATGGCACCATTCTCTTTAAGAGGAGCTAAGGATTTGGGCCTTGTGCAGTTTTCAAAAAATAGGAAGAAGAAAAAAATGATGTAGTTATATTTGGGTGGCCAGATGTGGAGGAAGCAGGCCTGGGCTCACAGAGAAATGAGTCCTCAGAGCTGACAGGGTTGCAGGGCCAAGCCTGCCACGATTGAGACTTGGCGAGGGCAGGCTTGGCCCCTGACCCAGCCGGCAAGGGACCCTGGTCTGTTCACCAGGTGGAAGTGAGATGAGGGGGCTGAGGGTCCAGGTTCCTCCCCTGCCTGGCTGCCCTATGGGCTCCAGGGTCCCCAAATCAGGATTAACTGAAAGGAAAACCTCCCTGAAAACATCCAGATTTGTAATCTACTTAGGCACCAGACCCATCCCGAAAACAGTGGAGAAACCTGCCTCCCTGGCTGACTTTCAACTCTGCTCACTCCATGTGGGTGGGTCAGCTTGAGGTTTCAGATCTTGGGGTCCAGAGCTCACTGTCTAGGGAGCTAGACTGTGGGTTGGGGCCTCTCACCTCCTTTCCTCATACCTGCCTTGCTTCCTTCTCCTCCCAGAGCTTCTCAGAAGGTGACTAGGGCTTTCTTGTAGAGCCATGAAATCCCACAATTTCAGAGGATTTCAGAGTCCTTGAATGTTGGGTTAAGAACTGCTATTTGGATTGATCAGAGGAGCTTGCGTATGGAAAATGCTGAGACCAAATATGGTCTATTAACACAGGTCTTCACTTTTTCCCACTCAGCTGATACCTTGGTGCTTACCAGGTCCACCTCCTGTGAGAGCACCAGGCTGTGTTCCTCTCTCACCACTGTCTGTAAAGAGAGGGGCAAAAGCCAGTGGGGCCTGAAATCTGGGACAAATCCCGATGCCTCCTTAGGAAGATGCCGAGTGGCTGTCCTCAGCCCACTTCCCATCCTTCCCCTACCTTCTTCTGTCCCTTCCTCAGCTCCAGTTATAGGAATAACAGCCTTTACCTTGCGGGGGTAATTAAGGCCAGAGCACCCCCAGCCCATCCCATTTTGGGGCGGCTCTGTCTCCTCTTTCTCATCGCTCCGCTATTGAAGTACTCGGGCTACTGTTCAAGGGTGAATCTCAGCTGGAGTGGATGTGAGGGCTTAGTCCGAAATTAACTGGATATTAAGTAACAATAATGAGAAACATAACCATGACCTCCTGAACCTCCACCATCCAGAAAAGTTCCTCCTTAAACTATGGTCGAAGCCCCCACCCCAGTCGGACTAGAAAGGACTGGTCAGAATACCCAAAACTCTTACGGAGAGAGGAGTCAATATCCAGAGATCTTGTCCTTTAAAGCAATAAAAAAAAGGGAGAGGGTCCAAATTTCTACTCGTTAAACCTCTTACCTCTTCCTCAGTCCGTTAGCTCCTTGCCCCCGGTGAGCCGGGATCCTGGGCTCTGATGTGAACCGGAGGGAACAAGGCTCCTCCGGATGCTGAGATGTCCCTGCCTGCCTTGTGCACTGCAGTGGGACCAGGACTCCTGGGGATTGGGATGGTTGGAGAAGTCTTGGAGAGGAATTTGGAGCCGTTACGCCCCTCGGTCCCCGACTCCGGACGTGCTTGGGACTGCGCGGAACACCGCAGGTCCTGCCTAGGGCTCTCTGGCGCTCGGCCAGCGCGGCAGCCCCCGACGGCGCGCACTCCGCGCTGCTCAGCCGAGGTCAGCACCTTCGCCTCCGGGCTGGGCGTGGAGTGAAGATCTCGGTGCAGGGCGCTGGCCTGGCCGTGGGCAGGAGGACTGGAAGGTCGCCAGGCAGGGAGGCGGCCGCGCTGGAGCCGCAGAGTCGGCGTCCGGAGGAGGCTCAGGGGCACCTCAGGACTCCGAGCGCCTCCAGCTGAAGGTTGGCGCCGCAGGGGTGGGATCTGGAAGCCTGGGAGGGTCTAGCACCGAGCCCCGGCCCTCCGGAGGCTGGTGCCCGGCTGAGGGATTAGAAATGATGCTTTCAAACCCGGCCGAGGTGTCGGGAAGCGGCATTTACAGAGCGAAGGGAGGTCGCAATTACAAGGTGACCCCCCCTCCCCCCGGACGCCGCAACGCCAAAGGCCTGTAGACTCACAACCTCTGCAGTCTAAGGGGAGGAGATGGGGTGGGATGGGGGCTCTGTCCAGCCTCCAGCGCAGGGAGCATCCCGCCCCAAGCGGTATGGCGGAGAGCGGGGACCACCGGCGGCCAGCGCGGGGCGCCCTTTCCGAGGCAGAGTTTTCTTGCTCTCCTGCTCCGAGGGGGCGTGGGCGCTCGGCAGCCCCTCAGGAACAGTCCATTTGCTCCCTCCAGGCCGCCCACGCCACTTGCCCCCATTTCCCCCTCCCTGGATTTTTTCTCCCCGCGCCCTTCCTCCCCACAATTAACCAACTGGAGAAACCCGCCAGTTCCCGGCGGAGGGGCACTTCTCTCTTCCCGAACCGGCTAATTAATTAATCAGAGCCTTAAGGAGACCTAGGAGTTGTAAAAGGCAGTTTGGAAGAGGGGCCGCTGACTGGGGCAGGAACCTCCCGGTAAAGATGGGAGGGAGGCGCGCCTGGCCGCCTCCGCGGCCCCTCTGGGTCCTTCTCAGCACGCGGGTTTTGGCCGCTCCACCTGCCCGCCCCACTCCAGCTCCCGCCTTCCTGTCCGGCTGTTTCACTTCGATCTTTGTCATTCTCCATCTTCTCTCTGGCCGCCTTCGAGGGCCCCTTTCTTTGTGTTTGCTTCTGTCTACCTGTCCAGCTGTTTCTCGCGCCCTTTTCCGCGCCCAACCTGGGCCAAGAGAACTTTAAGGTCATGGCGAGTGGCCCCGGCTGGCGGTCTCGGCTCCCGGGTTTCAGACACTGCACTGTAGGCCTGGCTGGAGCTGAGAGAGCAGGAGACCCGGGGAAAACAGGTCCTCCCCGCACCCCATCCCCCCAAGAGCAGGGCATTCGTGAAGGGAAAACAGATCCTGAAACTTTCGGCTCGGACCAACTCAGGACAAGGCAGCACATGGCTGAAGACCCAGGCCCCAGTGGAGAAAAGCTGCATTTCGTTTTCATTAGAGACACAGAGACCTTGCACATCCCTCCACGTGGGCAAGGGTGCATGAGGTGGGGATGGGGCATTGTGGGCTGCTTGTCTCAGTCCTGGGGTCCTCAAAACCTGTGAGCAAGTGCCTCTTGTTCCGGGGAAGGCTAGGTGACAGTATCCATGCGACCTTGTGATACACACAATTGTTGGTCGGCTCCTTTAATTTATCTTGTCAGGTGCCCAAGTGTGTTTCACCGCCTCCCTCAGCATCACATTTGTGGTGTCTGTATGTGAATAGTGAATAAAAAGTTCTTAGCATTTTGGGGATCTCTGGCTCATACTTTAAAATCTGATGAAAGCTATTGAATTCCTCCTCCCCATGGGGAAAAATGCACTTATGTAGTGCTCACCAAATCCCATAATTTCAGAGGGTTTCAGACCCTTCGGACCCCAGGTTATGAACTCGTATTTGGATCAATTCAAGAAGTTGGTGTCTGGAAAATGCTGAGACCAATATGGTCACTTAACTTAGGTCTTCACTTTTTCCCCTGTGGCTGGTATCTTGGTGTTTGCCAGGCCAACTTTCACCTTTACGAATGCCCATGCAGCAGTGTTCCTCTCCCCACCACTACTGGTGGGATCTGGGTTCCCAGTGAGAGTTGATCTTTCCTCCCTCCCCAGGACCAGGAGGCTTGAGAAGATGGGAAGAGCTTTGCGGGGGGGGGGGGGCTGATCTTGGACCAGCCAAGAGTGGCACCAACTGCTAGAGGGAGCTCGGGCTTGGGCAGCCTCCCAGGGAATAAACAACATACCGGAACTCCTGGGAAGGGAACGTTATTTGGCAACAACCCCCTAGATAATGCTGTCTGTGAGCCAAGCCCATGGGCATCAAGCAACAGAATGTTCTTTTGCGTCCCTTATTGATCTACCTGTTCGGTTTCCTCAGATACCCCAACTCTTTGTGGGGTTGGAGACTTAGCCAAGGTTAGAAGCTGGGGGGATACTGAACTCTGGGCTAAAAGGGGAAGATGTTTGCTCCCAAACATTTCTGTAATCTTGTTAGTAGGAGCCAAGCAGCAGGTGGCCCCTGACATGCCTGGGGGACCTCCTAGTTTCACCCAGACTCAATGCTGTGGCTTGTTTAGACTTCATTCTTTCTCCACAGCCTAGTAAAAGCCTCCTGGCCTTCTCTCCACTCCTTTAAGTTGACCAAGTTAGACCTCCCAGAAGAAAAGGCAGGTTTCTTTGGGGTCTGAGAAGTGAAGAAACTTTCTTCTTCTTGGACTATGTTCAGACAAATTAGGGCACCTGGAACTTGTCTGGCTTTATTGCGCCTCCCCCCTACACACACACTCCAAACCCCCTTAATTGCCCACACATTTCAAGCAAATGTGACTGGGGGCAGGAAAGACCCCAACCCATTCCTGGTTGCCCCTCTCTGAGCCTGGCACAACCTACACCTACCAGTGCCAGCAGTTCTGGGCCGTAACAAGAAGCCAATGGTTGACTAGTAGTATTCAGACCCCTCCCTGAAAATAAAAAGAAAAAAGAAACTATTTTCTGCTTGGGACAACTTAAACTGAATAATTCTGGCTGTGAACACGTGACCTAAATGCTTTTAATCAGAGCAGAAGAAATATATGCCCATTTGTTCCCTACTTTACTAATTTAAAAAGCTAGTTGGTGTTCATAGGAATTTCCGACGAGGGTCAGGGGCCTGTAGTCATCTCTCCTCCCTTCCTCACGCCCCTCTGCCCCACCCCTCCCCCACACAAGATTATCCCCACCGTGGACTTGGCCTCCTTCTGACAGAGGATGGGAGGGGGATGCCCTCTGACCATCTTGCCCCTCCCCTGCACTGGGACTTTGGCCCTGAAAAGGCGATGCTGCCATTGGCCAGAAGGTCTTGCCCAGCAGGGTTGTCCCCCTTCCCGGGCCTCTGGACTAGTTTCTGGGAGCAGAGACTCCTCCCTGGCTGCAAGTCAGCAAGGCTAACGGGTGGGGTGCAGCTCCTGCTGGAGCCCCAGAGCTCAGCCCAGTGCTGGGCACACAGTAGGCACTCAGGAAATGTTTGTTGAATGTGGAATGAAAGTTCCCACCAGACAAAGGTCTGTGACTTGTCTGGGGACCCTCGGAGGCTGGTGCATGGAGAGCTCCAAGGCCTCCTGGCTGCCCAGGAAAGGAGCAAAGACCTGGTTTTTCTCAGGCATTTCTCAGATGTTCTGTTTTAATTCCAGCTTTCTGGGGTCCCTATTTCTTTTCTACCCATTCTCTAAGGCAGGCTCTTGCTCACTTGGCAAAGGGAAAAAGCTCATTGAGAAGCTGGATAAGAATATACCACCACTCCCCAGACCTTTCCCCCAACCAGATCTAGATACTTCAGGCTAAAGGGAGTTTGAACCTAAAATGAGCCAGATAATTGCCCCAATTCTCTGTTCCTTATTGAAGAGGTAGTTACAGGCCAAGAGGTTCAAGGGGCCTCACTTTTATGGACATGGCTCTAAGTCAAAAGAATATATTATACATATACAGGCTGAGACACACACCCTCCAACATAGACTGATTCTCTGAGAACAAAGCAGGCTTCCTCCTCCTTCCCCTTGCCTCCCTCCTCCACCTCTTTTCTCCTCTTTCTCCTTGTTATTAATAGTTACTTTTTACTCCCTGTTCATCAGTCATTGTGCTAAGCCCTAGGTACGTTGTATGTTAATCAATCCTTACAACACACTAAGAGTTAAGACATCCAGATTTTGCTGATGCAGAAACTGAGTTACTTTTCCAGGCATAAAGCCTGTGTGTGTGTGTGTGTGTGTGTGTGTGTGTGTGTGTGTGTAAAATCATGTCGATGTGATACTGGCAGACCTGAATGCTCAAGTGGCATAATGAGGCTGGAAATAAGGAAAATTGATAACGAGAAGATCTTAGAAGTTTTTGAAATATGGAATATTTTAAGAGAACGCAGTTCCTCCTGCCCTAAAATGAACAAAGAAATGCTGCAATTAACGGGCTAATTCCGAGGCCCAAATGCTTCCCCTTGAAATGGGCTGATAATGAGGCCGACAGTATGTTCGCGGTTGAATTTGCCTGATGTTGCTCCATTTCCCCCCCTACCTTTTGCGAATTATTGGGCAAATCACAGTGAGATGCACAGACGCCCCCCGACACGCACAGACTCACACACACAGGAATGCTGACACACACAGACACAACTTTATCCTGCCTCCGGAGTCTTTTATGACTCAGCCCTGGAAATGAAAATAGAGTTTGGAGCGGAATAATGTGCCCGAGGCCGGGTAGGGCGCAGCTGCTCCAGATGCGCTTGGTATTTAGGCGTCGGCGAAAGCCCCTGCCTGGCTGGGAGAGGAGCGTCTCCCGGGGCCCAGACCTGGGCAGGCGCTGCGTCCATGGTAGCCCCATGGTAGGCACGTGCCCTTTGCTGCCGCGGCCCCACTGGCCCCCTCGCCTCTCTTCTTCCCTTCCTTTCCTGCAGAGGATTCTCCGGGAACCCTGTCCTAAGAATAACTTTGGACAAACTTCTCTTAGAGGGCTCTGCAGTATAAAATGATGTCTCTGCCTTGGGGGCAGGGGAAGAGCGACCCCAGTTTCTCCCAACCTCTCCTCAGGTCCTGGATGTCTCTGAGCTCAGACTCAGAGGGACTGGGTCCTGAGCAAGGCTTCTTTTCCCTTACCCCACCCTATTACTTGACTGGCCCCATTCAAGCCAAGGAGAGTGACCCAACAGCCTGCCCTAAGGCCCCTTTCTTTGGGGTTTATGGGACAGTCGTATATCAGGCACCTTCTCTTAGCCATGGGGTCTCTTTTACAAAGGACTCAAACCTTACAATGTCCCCGTCCGTCCAGCAGGTCGTTTTCCTCCGGGCCTTTGAAGGACTAAAGCACTTGCCCATGATCGCACACAGCTAGGGAGGTTATAAGCAGCTTGAGCCGGCCAGTCCTGGAAGGGAAAGGGCCGGACCTGTCTTGGCTCCCGACCTTGGCCAGCCTCTCCTATATCTGGCTCCAATTCCATTATATGCCCCCCCCCAAGTCTTAAATCCAGAAAATACCAAACTTCCACCATAGACAACCTCCAAAGGCTGTCGTTCTGGAAATGAATTTTGCTTGCAAGAAAGACAGTTTTTGCTGGGGTTGTCAGAATTTGGAATAAGAACATTCCATTCGGAGTAGAGGACACATCCTCCAGCCCTGCTTCACCACTTTTAATAACTGCTCTGATCTTGGGCTAACCACTTAAATTCTTCGGGCCTCAGTGACTTCGTTGTTTTTTTTCTTAATTTAATTTTATTTATTTATTTTTGGCTGTGTTGGATCTTCGTTTCTGTGCATGGGCTTTCTCTAGTTGTGGCGAGCGGGGGCCACTCTTCATTGCGGTGCGCGGGCGTCTCACTGTCGCGGCCTCTCTTGTTGCGGAGCACAAGCTCCAGACGCGCAGGCTCAGTAGTTGTGGCTCGCGGGCCTAGTTGCTCCGCGTCATGTGGGATCTTCCCAGACCAGGGCTCGAACCCGTGTCCCCTGCGTTGGCAGGCATATTCTCAACCACTGCGCCACCAGGGAAGCCTCTCAGTGACTTCTTTTGCATGTTATGGGAGGGAGTTAAAGATCCTGGTGCTGCCCCTGAGCTGGCTTCTGGAGAGATCAAAGGCGATTTGGGCTGTGGAAGGCTCCCTAGAGTCGGGGATGGGGTAGGGGGTGGGGAGCTCATGGAGCCATGATTAGCTGTGGATTCCTTTCCCAGCCCTCACTCGTTTAATCGTGTCTCTCTTGCTTGGCAGAGGGCGCCAAAGGCGACGCGCGGGCGGCCAGCTCCAGGCCAAGCCCGGTGCGCCTGCAGGAGCCAGCCCCTTCAACCCGGCGCTGGACACAGAGCTGCGGGAGGAGGATCTTCTTCAGCGCGAACTCAACGCCAGGGCGTCGCCTAGAGGTCGGCAGCTGCCCCAGCCTCATCCGCCAGCGACCACAGCTGCTTCCGCAGCCACGGCCAGAAACTGGGGGGGGGGAATCCAGCTCGGGTTTCAGGAACACGGCTTCTGGCACCTTTGACTTGTCTGAGATACTCCCCGCCTTTAATGAACCCTAGGAAGGGACGCTGACCTGGAAGGCCCAGAAAAATTTATTCTTGTGACTCTCACTAAATGGGAGGGTGTCTCAGTTTTGGTTTCTTTGAGGATCCCGTGTTGTGCATCTGTGTCTGCACTGCCTCCTCTCACCATCCAAATTGTCCGGCCTCCTCCAATTGTGCTAGAACTCTGCTTTATCTTCAAGGAGGGAAGGGAGTAGGGAACAGGTGCCCCTAAATCTAACAGCTTGGTCATCTACATTTTCAATTTTCAGAATAATTTGGAAATGGACGTGCTTTTGGAAAGTATTCGGAAAACTTTTGAGGGTGAAAAGAAACATTGCCTAAATGGCCTTTACGCACTAAGTGACCATTAACTCGTGTACGAGTGACATTCGGGAGTGTGCTTGTTGGCATCAGCGCCCCTGTTGGTGGGTGTCTGTGCTGAGCATTTGAAAGCTGACTGTGGGGCCAGGTGACCTAGGATGCAAAGGCTGCCCGGCACCCGTGGTTCGGGTGCTGGAGGCCCCGTGCAGAGAGTTTTATTTGTTAAACTGGAATCCATGGCCTGGGTTCTCAGGATGGGGTAAGGGGAAGCCACAAAACTGAAAAGTGTGTGAAATGTGTGTGTGCTCAGGTGTGTCATTCTAAGGCTGTGGTCTCTTCCTTTTTTTCAGATTCCGCAGAGACCCAGGTCAGCAATGGGCAGGGAGCCAGCACACTGACCTGTGTCTGCCCCTCCCCAACCTAGGAGGGCAGGGGTGGGTAATAACACTCTTGAATGGTGTGGAAAGTGCAGCCCCTCAGGTCTGCCCTCCTCCTGTCACTAACAACTCCCAGAGGCAAATCCTCTCTGATGAAAGGAGTGACTCTTTAGTTAAAAATATATAGAGCAAGATGAAGGGTGAAATAAGGGAACTGGGGCACATAGCGAGGAGGGGAGCTGGAGGGCCGTCCCCATGCATATCCTGGAAAATGAATGTTGGGATGGCAACAAGCCCCTTCCTGTCTTCCGGCTGTTAATGAGCTCCCCGATTCCTCCTTCTTGGTGAAGGGAAGGAGCCAGAGGGCATCGCCCACCCCTTGCCAGCTGAGGCAGAGTGGGACTGCCTGAAGCATAGTTAACCTTTCAGAAAATGTGGGACCTGTAAACCACAGCCTAGTATTTTCCCGGTCCATTCCACTTTTTATCCATTTTGTAAAAATTCCCAGTAGTGCTTTAGGGCCTTTTCTTGGAGGGGGAGGTGGTGGACTTGGCTGGTCACGCAGGGCCACACCTGTGTGTCTGTGTGAGGAAGGTGAGGGTCAGTGCACCAAATTCCCACCTGGGTCTGCAGCTAGGCCTCAGTCCTGTACCCAAGACTTGCCTGAGCCTCTTAGACCCGAATCCTTGGTTGTTTTGTGACGAACTGGGAAGCATGGTGGAATTCCTTTGCTCTCCCACCCCGAAGCGCACCTAACCAGGCCCCTCCAGCAGAGAAAGTGAGCAAGAAATCCACAGCTTTACTCCTGGATATCTGGAGCCCAAGGCGAAAAGGGATTTTTCTTAGTTTTGGTTCACGTGGTCGAATTGTGATTCCAAATGCAGATTCCACGAAGTTTTGTAAAAAATGAACGGCTCAGAGCAGAAAAGAACTATGGAGAGGATTCGTGCAGGTCCGGGTAGCGGTCATTTTTGTTTGATTTTGAGGTTTTTAAGGAGCCGGAGAAGAGAGCAGACGGTGGCAGAGCTCGGCAGAGGCCAGCTTGGACACTACTAGGCCCTGGCCGTCACTTCCACTTCGGCGAAGACCGGCCCCTCCGTTTCTCCTCCGGGCACCCATGCCCGGCTCAGCCCCCTCAGACCTTCGGACTCCCCTCTCCTCCCTTCTAGCAAGTACCTGGCAATAAATGGGGCGGGGCAGGGCAAAGATCTGGTGGCTAGAGACGAAAAAAGAAAAAAAAAACCCGCTTTCGGCGGAAAGATGCAAAGAACGGAGGTCAGGGCGTGGCTGGCAGGGCCCGAGCTTTAGCAAGCAAGGACCGGGGCGCCTAGCTCTGCCTCGAGAAGAGCGGAGAGCCGAGCCGAGGACGTGCGCGGGCTCGGTGCGTTTTCGGTGCGGGCGGTGGCCTCCAGCCCTCGCGAGCGCCGAACAGGCCGACCGGGCGGCGGGGACCGCGGGCCAAGTCCGAGGCCAGGCCTCTTCTCTCCACGCGGACACGGTCCGTCCGGCGAAAGAAAGGGGCCGAGCGGGGCTTCCACGGCTCGTAAACTGGTTTCCCCTTCCTTTATCCCGCCCCCGGCCGTCTTTCTTTTCAGGACAGGAGGGGATGTAAACCGTTTGAAGTTCATCAACACGGTGAAGTTTTATTGTATTTCCTGTCCCCAAGATTTATACCCGGGAGGGGGAGAGGGCGGCCCCGCAGACTCCTGCGCTCCCTCGGACTTCCCCGTCGGACACGTGGCCGCTGGGACCCTTGCCTCCGGGGCGAGGCCGAGAGGGAGCCGGGCCGGGCGGGATGGGACCGCTCACTCCACGCCTCCAGCCCCTTCCGACGGTCGCTCCCGCCCAGCGCCGCCGCCGTTGCCCAGGTAAGTCCGCCGCTCGGCCCGCGCGGCCGCCGCCGGGTGCGGAGTGTTCGCCGGGGCACCTGTGAGGGTGCGGGGTCTGGAGGGGCGTAGGTGGCAATAGGGGACATCGGTGGGGGGCGGGGAGCGAAGGGCCCAGGCCGAAGGTCCGGAAGGAAGGAGCAAATTTCCCGGTTTCATCTGTGAATTCAGAGTAGAGCGTCTTACCTGGGACAGCTCAGCCTCTGTGGAACCGGGCTAGGGCGACTTCCGGGCGACTGCTCAGGTCAACCCGGTTTCCCTTCCAGTCCTGGGTTTCTGTTTGCTCCCTAGTGTTCCTGATACTTTCTCCCGCTCTGCTTTTTGGCTACCTCTCCGACTGTCAGTTTTTCTCCACTCTCTTGTCTATCCCTGGTTCAAAGTTGGGGTCTGATGTAGGGCTTGAAGATTTGGCCTCTCAGAGCTACCCTGGGTGACTCTGGAATAGAGGCAGTAGCCAGATGGTGACCGTAGACATACCTTGATAACAGTTTGAAGTTGAGAGAGAAATCATTTTGGCTGTGGAGACCTTCAGCTGCAGAGACAGAGGCTGAGAGGCAGTGACCAAGCAGGTATATCCCCAGGGCCCTGCCCAGGCCTGAGGCTGGGCCTAGGGTCCCCTCTGACCAGGGCTCCTGGGAGAGAGCGAAAGTTCCTGGAATCTGAGCTGCCAGGACCAGCTCCAGCATGTTTTTGCCTGGAGTCCTGCCTCCAGTTCTTTGGACATGTTGTTTACTAGCAACTGTGTTCTGTTTGGGAAGAGGTGGAGGAAAATGGAGTTAGCTGGCCACCCCTTTGGGCCCACAAAAATGGCGGCAGGAGCCTGCCCCCAGTGAGCCCTTGACCCAGAGCGTGAACTGGAACTGCTGAGTGAATTAGGTAGTTTCATGCTGTCGGGCCTGGATTTCTGAACACAACGACATTAAACCACCCGACTCACGGCAGTTACTGCTCCTCGCTTAGTTGGAGGAGTGGGGGTGGGTGGGTGGGTGGGGAAGCAGAGTCAGGACTACTGTATCACCCTTGCAACGTGATGAAGAGGTTTGATGTCCCTAACCCAGGAGCAGCAAGAATGTTCCCTGGAGAAGAGATCTGGGATGTTCTAGGGCGTCTTCCACTTCTGTATTTGTTTACATGTGTGTTGGGAGGGAAAGGGGGAATGGGGAGCATTGCACTCTCCAAAGGCACATTTCTGAGCTATTCTACAGAGTCAGAAGGATCTGAGTTGGGGCTTCAAGCTTCCGGCTTGGGCTCCTGTGTACATCCAGACTTTCCAAAGAAAGTCTCCCCAGCTTGGCAAATGCATGATTTCAACAGAGACACAGGGGGTCCTTGAGGTCTTTGTAACTTTTTGCGGGGTAGACAGGGCTCCACCTCAACAGGAAGCTTCAGGTCCTTGAAGAGGGCTCAGTCTGTCCCATTCTGACAGGGAAACATCAGAATCCCTTGCAGTCTCGGCCTACAGGCCCCCAGGGTCCTTTCTAGGGCCCCCTAGTGGGACAGAGGTGGGTCCAGAAAAGTCCTCCCTTTTCCCATCCCTCAGCTGGCCCCTTCCCCACTGAGTGGCTAAGCCTCCCCTGTAGACCCTTGGGCTGGGCTATGGGTATACGCACGTCTGGAGGGCCACCTCCGACACCCAGAGGGGCCCGTCTTGCAGGCTAGTGGGGACCCCAGACTGTTGGACAGTTCAGCCCAGGCTGATGGAGTGGCAGGAGATAGCGAAGGGGCAGGTGGGACGGGGCAAAGCTGTGATACCCTCTGTGACCCCAGCCCTCTCCAGGCTGCTAGCTCTCTGCCCAGGAAAGGAGTAACTAGAATTGCTGGCAGAAGGAGGGGTACAGTCCAAAGCATAAGCTAACTTTTGTTCCCAAACTTTTTCCCCTGCTTGAGGCAGAGGAAAGGTGGAAAGGGGCCCGGGGAAGAGGCTCGACCGGATGGGGCTCTGGCTCTGGGCTGACTTGGAGGGCGAAGGGTGTCTCTGAATAAGTGGACCCTGCTAGGGTGGACGAGGCCCTTGGGAGACCCACCCTCAGCCTGGGAGGAAATGCAGCCTCAAACCACTGTCCTGGTGAGCGAAGGCCAACAATGCTGTCCCTTGACATTTTCTCATCCTCTGATCTGGGTGAAGATGGTCTGGAGTGTCCTGCTGCCTGCCATCCTTCTCCTCTGGCCTCTCGCAAAGCTGCCCGGCCACTCAGAGCCTGACTGTCTTCCATCACTGACGTCCCTTTGCCACCCCCTCCCAGGAATAGTGCTGTAAAAAGAAAAAAGGGAGATGTTAGAGAGAAAGGAGGAAATAAAGTCTTTGGAAAGCAGAGTTTTACAACAGCCTCGGGTTTTATGGAAGCAATTCTGTAATAACCTTCTACCTGCTCAGCTCCTTTCCGCCCTGCCTGCCGCCCACCCCGTTTGGCCTCCTGGATACCCCCTCCCAAAGAGTCAGCCACACCCCCCAACATTCCATATTCCTGGTGGCTGATAGTTCGTAAGAAGATTCCCGAGATCTGCTTGGGCCGCTGAACTCTCCGTCCTTCCTTTCACCTCTGACATCCTGGGAGGGAGGTTTGGGAGAAGATTTCGTTACTTTACAGTTAAAATCCCCACTTGGAGTGTGTGGAAGCGCTAAGGATTGAACCCATGGGTGCAGATTCGATGTGATCCCTTTTGGAGTCTGTTGTGTGTAATGGGTGAAGGTTCTGGGGGCCTTGATTTCTTCCCCGCTGGAGCAAGTGTCCCCACACCTCTTTCTTTCCCACAGTGGGTCTGGACTCTGATCCTGGGTCAGAAGAGATAACTCCAGGTGCTTGGGGACATAGACATGGGGATTTCTCTAATTTCGTTGTACACAGCAGTGCTTTTGTATGACCTCCACAGTTTCCTGGGAGCTTTCACATTCAACTCATTTCTGTCCACTGGTCAGCTTCACACTTGTGTGGGACACGCTTGTGCCCAAGTAACGGCGCCTTCATTCCCGTGTCCATTGCTACCATGAAATAAGCATCACACGATGTACTCTGTCCCTGCGGTTTCGGGTAAGAGACACAGTAAAGGATTTCGTGGTCAGACAAAAAAGTCACAAAATTTCATGACCTGCCCTGGGGCAGGAATTTCTTTCACCTTCCAGAGAAATATTTTAGAAGGAAGTTGTAAAAGAATCCAGATTTAAGTCACATGTGTTTGCGGATACGGTATATATTTTCCTTGAATATCAAGTCAACAGGCCAATTTTCAAGTGAAGCTTCTGAATCAGCTGGTGTTTTATAGCCACAATTCCAGTCCGCAAATACTAAAGTTTTTCCGCCCTTTCTTTAAGCGTGTGATGGTTATAAAAACGTACGCACAGGCTTCTGGGTCATAGATCTTATATGAGCAGAATTGCAAACCCGTATCGTTCAGAGGGGTTATACACGCATCACGTATGCACCATTAGCTCTTATATACAAATGCCCAAGCACATTTAGTATTATAGTTGGGCAGATTTATTTATTACATATTCTATACACAACATAGAGCACAGCACATGTGCACACTGGGTTCCCCATAAAGAAATATTGATTTGAGATATAGGTACAGGAAACACACATCTATTCAAGTACGCATGCATAAATTTCAGCTTAGCTTATCGATTAAAAAACGTTCCCCCTTCTCCACTTATTGTTTTTCTTTTTCTTTTTTCTCCTTGCTTTTATTTCCTTCCCTCTGTTGAGATTTTCTCTCTCTTCTTATAGTGAAGGGCCCTTCCAAAAGCAGACCTTAAACCACAGACACTCACCGGCTGGTCCTGGCCAGGGCTGGCCTCAGCTTTCCCCATCTCAGCCTCCTTCTTGGTTCTTGGCCTCTGGGCCCTACTGTGGCCAGGAGCTGTAGCTTTTCCCTGCCTGCCCTTCCTGGAACTATCAGCTACTGGCCCCAGCTGTGTTCAGGCGCAGTGCTGGTGCAGGGAATGGCAAAAGCCTTCGAGAGGGTTTTCCTTCTTTCTCTTTAGGACTGGGGGGAGGTGGGGAGCAGTTTGGTCTCTCAGGGCAAAGTGACCCCCACTCAAGCAACCCCTCTATTAAGCAGCTCTAGAAGCTGAGCTCCAGGGGCCGCTTCTCTCTGTTTGCTTCTCTCTGTCATGTTGGGGTACCATTGTCTGGGAGAGAAAAGTATGTTTTGTGGGGTGGTCCTCAGAGCACCCAAACAAGGGGCTTCCTCTCAGCTGACCCTTTAGTCATTTGCCTGAGCTGGAATTGAGCTTCGATTTGAGGCAGCAGTGCTTTCTAGAAAGCCTGGCTGAAGTGGGACTCCTTGCTTTCTGTATCTGGATCCCCACCTGGAGGAGATGAGAGCTGGGGCACAGACTCCAGGGCTTGGGTGCTATTTCATTCTCTTCCCTCCAGAGCCACCTCTCCTGAGAAGACATGAGACCTCCAAAACCTGTCACTTTGGAATTATTTCCACCCTCCAGCTCGTTTGTGAGCAAAGACTAAGTTCTGGTCTCAGAAGAGAGGCCTGGGTCCCCTCCTTACCCAGTGCACCCAGGAGCCACCAGGGGTTAGGGACAGCTCACCAGACAACCAGCAACCCACAAAGCTGAACCCTGTCTGCTGGGACACTCCACCCCTGCAGAGCACAAGTCATGAGCCTGAATGTTCTCCTTCCTCTAACTTCTTCCCTAAACTAAGTGGCTCCTCAACTTCTCTCCTGTTGCAAAGAGAGACAGCGGCAAAGCCAGGGCCAGAGTGGGAACCAGAAGGGCTGTGGCCAGAGCCCAGCGTCTGCACAGCCTGGGTCTTAAGAACAGCCCAGTGCTGTGACTTTGCCATAAATTAAAAAAAACTCTGCCCGCAGCCCACATGTCCTTTTGGGCCCTAATTTATATACTACAGAAAGTCATATACTCAAGCCCACCATGCTTCATAACACCATTATTTACAGCAGGAGAGGAGGTTTTTTTTTTTCTGAAGAATATATTTATTACAGGTAAAGCCAACAGCAGACTCCATAGGTCTGGCAAATCGAGAACAGGTGCTTTGCCTTAACTGTGATCCATTCACTAGGCGCCCCGCTTTTTCCGCTGGCGAGTCCGGGGAACTCCCTCGACTTTCCCAAGCGTCCAACCGCTATTTAGAAGAATTTGCATCGGATTTCCCACTTGGGTGCTATGGAAAAAGCAGATCTTCACGCTGTTTGGTTCCGGATCTGCTGGGCTGTCGCCCTCGGAGAGCTGGAGTGGAAAAGGAGGGGGCCGGCTGGGCGCCGGCATTGATCTTTAAAAAATCATTTTGAAATCGCCATAATGTGAAGAAATATGGCGCTTTGCCCTCGTATTTCACGCGTAATGACACGAGATGGCTTCATTTGGAAAGAAAAGCGGGCGGGAGTGTGTGCGTGTGCGGAGGTGATCCACAGCTTTCTGCACGGCAGAGGGGTACATGGCCAAAAAGATAAAACCTCAAATTAGAATGGTCCTGCTTTTGTTAAAACGACAGGACTGGGACAGCCAATCTTATAAGGGCCCAGGGTCGGAGAATGCTGAGAAAATCGGCCCCAGCCTGCCCCAAACCCGACCGGAGAGGATTGGGTCTGTCCAGGGGCCGCATCTCCCTGAGAGCCCACACCACGAGAAGCCACGGCACCCAGGGCAGAAGCCGGAGGAAAGACTGCTGGAGATGGGCCAGGAAGCCAGCCGGTGGCCCCGAGGGAGCCCCAGCGCAGGGCCGCAGAGGAGATATCAATAAAGCGGGCTATTTGGAAGCTCCTGCGAGAGTGTCTGCAGGAGGGAAAGTGGCAGGAGACTGACCCTGCAGCCTCCCTGTCTATGCTGGTGTCCAATACAGCGTGTTTGGAAATCCTTCCGAGCAGGAGAGGCAAAAACTCCCGACTCACCTCCTTCCCCACTGGGTGGAAGGGGAGATAACTCTGGACCCCTTCCCACACCTCTGCTCTGCTGACACCTTAGGGAAGTTCCCTTAACCCTTTCTCCTGTTCGGCTCCCCCATCTGGGCAATTTTAAAGGTCTGTTATTCAGTGGAGGAAAGGAGAAATGGCTATGCACCCCCCTTCGTTCAGAGGCTCAACTTTCCAGGGGCTGTTGTATCCCTTTAACCTCATGCGGGTTCTAATTTCAGGACAGCTAAATTTTAGGACAGATCTTTGGACACGCAGGCCCTTTTATTCCCTTCTCTTCTCCATCAGCCACTGAAGGGTCAGGAGAAACTCCCAGGCCTACAAACCTCCCAAACTAGTTACAGAGTCCCCTCCAAAGCAGACAACATCCTATAAAATCCCAACTTCTCCCCCATCTCTTTTACTTCATCTCCAGTGGCTTGCTGCTGCGCTGTTGTTTAATAAATATCTGGTGTCAGGGGACAGAGAAGAGAAAAGGAGAGCCGGCGGGGTGGAGTGTTGGTGTGTTTGTGGGGGGACGGTACCACCTCCTCTTGCTTTAATTACGCCCTGGGCCTCTCCGGCTGCGCCCCAGGCTGGGGCTCGCTCCCTCCCTCTGTGCTGCGCTCCCCCTCTCCCTCCGGGACCCGTCTGGGGAGAGGGCTCCACAGCCAGCGTCCCTCCTGAGGCAGCCCGCTGCTTTCCCTCCGCCTCTCCTCCGCCCCCGCCGCCCCATGGCGAGAACGGCCCCCCTTCCTGCAAAAGCGGGGGGGCGGCCGGCAGCTCGGGCTGAGGGTTACGTGGCCGCCGGAGCCCTGACGTGATAGCACATTGCATCAGCATAAAACAATCCATCCTCGATATGGAATGCGGTGCGGACGGATGACAGCGAGAGCGCAGCCCCCTCGCCGGATTGATTTATGTCGGAGCTGACGCTTTATCAGGCAGTCGGAAAAACTTTGACCAATCATTTTGCAAGGAGCGCTGAGCCAGGCTGCTCCACTGTACTTTGTTGGCTGAGAAGTTGAGCAGGGGTGGGGGTGGGAGGGTGGGGGGCTGGGGGGTCGCGTCCGAAAGCCCTCACACCGGTCCGGGTGCCACCTCTCCCTGCTTGGGTGCTGCGCGCGAGCGCTTCCCTTCCCCCTGCGAGCGCCCGGATAATGTCTGAGAATGTCCATTTCTGGGACGCTTAGCAGCTATTATGTCGACTCGATCATAAGTCACGAGAGTGAGGACGCGCCTCCAGCCAAGTTTCCTTCCGGCCAGTACGCGAGCCCCCGGCAGCCAGGCCACGCGGAGCACCTGGAGTTCCCCTCGTGCAGCTTCCAGCCCAAAGCGCCGGTGTTCGGCGCCTCCTGGGCGCCGCTGAGCCCGCACGCGTCCGGAAGCCTGCCGTCCGTCTACCACCCCTACATCCAGCCCCAGGGCGTCCCGCCGGCCGAGAGCAGGTACCTCCGCACCTGGCTGGAGCCGGCGCCGCGCGGCGAAGCTGCTCCTGTGCAGGGCCAGGCGGCGGTGAAGGCGGAGCCGCTGCTGGGCACGCCTGGGGAGCTGCTCAAGCAGGGCACGCCCGAGTACAGTTTGGAAACTTCGGCGGGCAGGGAGGCCGTCCTGTCTAATCAAAGACCCGGCTACGGGGACAATAAAATTTGCGAAGGAAGCGAGGACAAAGAGAGGCCGGATCAAAGTAAGTTATAAAAAGTGAGGAAATACCCAGGCCGAAGGCCAGGCGAGGGGGAGGGGAGGGGAGGGGAGAAGCAATAAACTGCGGACAATGTGAAGGGAAACCGCGGCGACGGCCGGAGAGCGAGCGGGGGCGGAGGGAAGATGGAGGGAGGCAGATGAGTGCCCCAGAAAGGGAGACTGAGGCCGCTGGAGGAGCGCCGCCCCCACTCCTCCAAGTCCACGGGGGACCCGAGGCGCAGGGACCAGCTCGCCGCACTCTCGGCCTCCCTTCCCCCACGCCCCCGAGGCTTGGGCTGAAAGCCCGGGAAGAAGCCGACCACCGCCGGCTGGGAGAGGAGCTGGCGGGGCCGGGGAGGCAGCCAGCGAGGCCGAGAGCTCGCGCGGGCCAGGGCGGGAGCGCACCGGGCTCCCGGGCACCGCACGGCTGGCAGAGCTCCCCGCGCCACGCGCACACCGTAAAAGCCGGCCAAGGGGTAGTGGGAGGGGGCTCATTAGGATTTTATTTGCGATGCGACAGCTTGACGGAGGATTGTTTTTAGCAGATCTCGCTCAGTAGCCGCTCAGGGTCCGCAGCCGGCGCCGGGAGGGGCGCTGGAAGCCCGGGACCCGAAGACTGAGCCCCCTCCCCGGATGCGCCGGCCCCTCCCCGGGGGCCTTCCCTCCGGTCGCCTCCTCCCCTCCGTGGCATCCTCGCCCGGGTTGCAGCTTCCTTTTCTGCGGCTCCGGCTGCTCTCCGCGGGGCTCCCTAGCCCCAGCCAGAGCTGTCCGCCTCGCAGGGAGTTGGGGAATCGCTTCCGAACTTCGCGGCCGACCGGCTGCGTGGAGAAGGAGAGATACCCCGAAAGGACCCTGGGGAGTAGAAGGGTGGGGGGGAGAGAGGCTTGCGGAGAGGCTAACTTCATCCTCGGAAGGTAGTTTCTCACCATCTCCCACCCCTCCAAAAGCACCCCCGCCAGGAACCGAAGTCTGACTAATTTCCAGGATGTGCTGCTCGCTAAGGGCGGCAGGAGGGGAGTCGCGGATTTTTCGTCTTTTAAGGTTGAGAAGGGCAAATTGGTCGGGGCTCTTAGCCCCCAAACAATAACCTGCAGGATGGTGGGCACAAGTCCTCGCCCCTTACTCTTTTTGGAGAGTGAGGGTCAGATATTTTAGTCTTTGCTTTTGCCCTGCCGGATTTCCCATCAGCAGAGCGGCCCACAGGCCCTTTGGGGTTGCCCTTGCCTGCTGGAGGGAAGAGAACTGCCCAACTTCCCTGAGGTCTCTGTGAGCTCCCATCACCTCCAACCTGCCAGGCTGAATCACAAGAGTTGGCATTTGGGTAACACACTGGCTCTTCCCAAACCCTCCCTGCTCACACCCAAACAGAGCCCCCCCCCCCGACCCCAAGCCCACAAACCCTACTTGGAAAGTCCATTACTGCAGGGCAGCAGTTTGGCTAGAATCAATAATTAACAGTTATTTTCCTCTTTCCTATTTAATGCGGCTGTGGGTCCCATCCCGGGCACTCACATTAAGGAAGTAGCTGCAAATTGGTAAGACGCGGCACTTAGTGTAGGATGAACCAGGTGTTTTTTTTTTTTAATATTCAGTGCTTTTCATTTGGGGTGAAGGAATCTAGTAGAGGGTGGCTGTTATTTTTAATTGGCTCTCCTTTATTTGGCAACTTTTCTGAGTTCAGAGGTAAGGAGAAGAGAAGCCTGTATATATGTTTCCTCTGTTTTCCCCCACTGCTACTCAGTCACCCCTTCCCTTTCTCTGTTCCCTCTCACCACATGCAGCCAGCTGGAGCTAGCTATGCTCTGAAGGACTTCTGTTACCCCCACATGATCCATGGCTCCCCCCCCCTTAGGACTGGACCAATCTTGCATTCCAGTTTCCCTGAACTTACTTTAACCAAGCTGCGAGCTGAGCAGGAGTGGAAAAGGAGACTATTGCAACCATAAGTTACCTGTGAGCCCCCAGCACTCCCTTGTCCACAGGCTGGAGTTGATCAATGGTTGCAATTGGGTTGCGTGTGAATTGGAGTGTGCTGGGTGTTTGCAGCGTCTCTAAATGAGAATCCCTATTTGTGGTGTGGGGGGGGGGGCAGTGAGATATCTGCACAGACACACATGGCTGCTGCCATGTGGCCAAGAGATGCAAGCTTGTGATCAAGGCAGGAGGGTGCACTCAGACTGGACTGGAGGGCCGGGAGGTCTCTTGACTGTGACTGAGCAGAAGCCCCTCTCCTCTCCCCCAGCCCAATCCTTCTCTCACTTCTCAGACCTAGAGCCAGGACCCTTCAGTCAGCCACCACTAGTTAGTCTGGTAGAGCTGGTGGGGGAGAGGGCTTTAGCCAGGCTGGGCTCTGACCTGAGTCCTAACCAGTTCCGACCCAAGTGGAGAAAGAGACTGAGTGAGGACCTGGGGCAGCCAAAGCTTTGGAAGTGGTGAGAAGCCTGGCACACGTTTGGCTCTATCCTGACCAAATAACTCACCTGGAGGTGCCTTTAGCAACTCTTGGCCCATCTCTGGAAGCCTTTCTGGGAACCTGAAGGCCCAGATTGCCCCTTTCTCCAATGTAAGATGGGGAGTGGAGACCAGGGGTGCACCCTCTTGGAAGGAGAACACGGGGGCCCTTCACCCCCTTTCCTTTCTTTGATTCTATCGCTGCTTCTCTTTCAGCCAACGTCTCCGCCAACTGGCTGCACGCTCGCTCTTCCCGGAAGAAGCGCTGTCCCTACACCAAATACCAGACGCTGGAGCTAGAGAAGGAGTTTCTGTTCAATATGTACCTCACCAGAGACCGTAGGCACGAAGTGGCCAGACTCCTCAATCTGAGTGAGAGACAAGTCAAAATCTGGTTTCAGAACCGGCGGATGAAAATGAAGAAAATGAATAAGGAACAGGGCAAAGAGTAAAGATTCCCCCCAGCCCTCCCCACCCCTTCCCCATCTCATGCTTATTTATAAGGGATGGCTGTGGAGCCTGTGCTGTCTGGGATGTATTCAAGTGAATGGGGAAGGGGGTCTTTTTCTTCAAAGTCCTTTTCTGCATCTAGAGCCTCTCTCCTTTCCTTTGCCCTCACCTGTCCTTCTCTTCTCCCTGGGTCTCAGGAGGGAGTTTTATTGATTTAGAAGGTAGATATAGTTGGTTCCTAAGAAGGTGATGGGCCCCAAGGAAAGAGTGCCCCTAGTAGAGCCCCTAGCAACCCTCTTAATTTTCCTGGGAAGCCCCAGCCCCTCACTTCCAGCCCGCTTGTTTCCCCCCTGTACCTATCCCAGAGTCACCCAGGGACACTCCAACTGCACACAGCCCAACAGACGCCCACCTGCATAAAGCCTGGAGCCCACAGTAACAATGGGAAGCGCTCACAGTCAGCACTCAAATGAAGTGACACCCTAAATGCAGACCATCACACCCCAAATCTGGCGGGATAGCCCACAGACCATCAGGCAAGTCCAGGGTCTGCCCCTGATGCAATTACACACCAAGAAGAAGTCTAGAGACACACTCCTGAATGAGGCGCTGCAGCTCAAAGGGCCCAGCATCACAACACCATCCCCACGGAATCCTTAACTATACCCGGGCATGGACTCCAGGGCAAGTGGGGTAAATTCAGCTCCCAAGCTAGTGGGTGAGAAAGGACAAGGAAAGGCAGCGGTGGTCTTAGGAGAGTCTCTTAGGTTTTATGAAGGTCGTCCACATACACACATTGTGCTGCAGGAAATGTTTAATTCTGCATGTTTTCCTCTCCTTCCAACAAAAGGAGGTCAGATCGTGGGTCGTAAGCCTTGGCAGTGTCGTCCTCACGTTCATCTGTGCCCCGCTTGACAGAGACTGTAGCTTCTCTTGCTCAACACCGGCCCTGAATTCGCATCTTCCCCAGCTCTGAAATCAACTCTGTTCGGCCAATCCACCTTGCACCAGCGAGCCAAGTCGCCCCTGTAGAAACCCCCCTCCACCCTCCATCCTCTGCTAGCTCTACCCCTGCATAGGCGGAAAAGCCAAGTCAGGAGAACCCGATGGAGAATTTATTGTGAATCGATTCCCGGGCTCCTCTCCAGCGCAAGCTGTGGAGGAAAGGGGGGAGCGAAGTCTCCCCGGGCGCGCGGAGTTCGACTTCTTCCTCCTGTCCTGCCCGGTCTGAGCCCTGCGGAGGAGCCCCGGGCTTGTCAGCTGCCGCCCCAGCGCAGAAGCGCAGAGACCAGCGCCAGTGCCTGGCTTTGCCTCCCAAGACTCGGGCCTGGATGGCGATCTGCGCGCGCACGCTTCTGGGGAGCAGTCCCGCTTGCTAAGGAAAGAGGCGAAATCGCACCTAAGCATTAGGCCGGAGCTTACTCTCGGCTTCCTTTCCTCCCCCTGCTACCCCACCTCTCCAATCCCCTTCAATTCATGGACTCTCTCTCCTGCTTCTCCCGACCCTGCAAGGGGACATTCCAGTAGAACTTCTTTTGCTCTGTCGGTGGCAGTCGTGAAATTGTGCTGTGTTTTGTGATTTCTTTGGGGGTGATTGTCTCACCTGTTTTCAGTTGTTGCTTATATGGGAGGGTTGTGGGTGGGAGTGGGGAGGGCGAGGGGCTTAGAGCTGATTGTTTGTTTTGGAAGGAGAAAAACAAAGAAAAAGAACAAAAAATATATATCACTCTAGAAAATAAATCTCTCCTGTGTGTCATTCTGTGTTGGCTCGCCTCACCTGACCAGAGGTAGAGATGCTAGTTCCAAGAGGCTGGCTTGGAATAAAGAGAGAGTCCTGTGCCCAAGAGGTTGCAGGGTGGGCTTCCTAGTGGAGCTGAGAGCTGGTCCAGACCAAGGTTCCCAAGACCACTGCTTAAACTGAGCAAGAGCCTTCCAACAGGAGAGCTGGGAGACTGGAGGGGGAGAAAAGGAAAGATTAGTGGTTTGGAGAGGGGTCTGGGTCTGCAGGGAGCAATGGGAATCTTCCTCTTAAGTTGCACTAGAGACTTCCCCACCACCTCCAGAGCCAGAGGATGGCGAGGCCTGCCCTGCCATCCCTGGAAGCAGGTCCTCTCTCAGCTGGCTGAGAAAGCCACCTTGCTTTGGCCACTTTAAAGTATCATGCAAGTGAAGAAGGCAGTAACTCCGTTCTGCTATTCCCTGCAGCGGAGGGATGGGATGCAGATAGAGGCCTCCGGAAGGCCAGGCTGTCCTTTCTTCCACTCAAAAAGAGTAAGCCCCTTAGGGTTTTCAATCCCCACCTGGAGTTTGAGGCTCCAGTTTGAGCCACAGGGTAGCAGCCTTGGTGTAAGGCGGGTGGAGTTTGGTAGGGGTGGAGGCAGCTCCTACAGGCTGCAAGAGATGGTTGAGTGTGAAACAGAAATGGTTCAGGAGGGGAGAAAAACAACAACAAAAAACCCTTCCCAGTCGGACCCCAGAGTTAAATTCGGTTTCAAGGCACCTTTCTGTCCCCCTCAGACTGTGGCGTCCCACCAAAGCCTCAAATGGGGAGCGCTGTTCTCGGCAGCCCGGCCGTTCCCATCCAGCCGCTGGGATTCTGCTTCTGCCGGGCTGGCGCTTGGGAGCCGGCCTCCTGCCGGAGCCTCCCACCGGGCCCACCCAGCAGCGCTGCAGTCCGCGGAGACCCTGAGGTTGGGGTAGAGGTAGGGACAAAGCCTGGCCCTCGAGACAGCAGTCTGGAAGCGAAAAGGCCCTGCCTACCCCTCTCCGGCGAACGGAAGGATGAGCTAATCGGAGAGACAGCAGGAGGCAGGAGAACGCGAAGCTCCTGATACAGCTGGGCCCCAACCCGCATCCTCCGAGGAGGGTTCCAGTCGTTATATAAAGTGAATCTGCCTTTAGAGCTTGTGTAGAATGGGCTCCCTCCCATCCTGGGCTCCCAGGAGCCAGCCCGTGCTGAGAGTGAGCCGAAAAGGCCGGATTCCGCCCAGAGGAAACGCAAGAAAGTGAGGCAGGAGCTGAACGGAGTGCTGCGGGGTAGGGGGCGAGGGCGCCCCGGGAAGCCTCCGACGGCGTCTGGATCCCCAGCCCGGGGTGGCTTCTTTAAAAACAAACAAAGGCGAAGATGCGGAGGCTCGGAAGCCGGAGATGGGGAAATCTGCTGTCATAAAAGAGAGAGATTCAGAGAGGGGGACTGGGAGAGTGCGAGACAGAGGGAAGCCGGGAGAGGAATTCAATGCCGTGCGCGCAGCAATAAAAGAATATGACCGCTATAAAAGTTTATAGCGTATAAATTTCTGAAGGTTAAGAAACTAAACAGCAACAAAGCAAACAGAGAGGGGAAACTTTCCGGAGCTGAGAGAGCCACAGCTGGGCCTGGGCTCCGGGTCTGGCGGGCGAATGGGTGGGCCTGACTGGGCCGCCCCCACCCTCACCCTCCCGAAATGCAGGGCGCGGGGTTTCCGGGGGCCCCAGGGGGAAAAGAGGGGCGAGGAGGGAGGGGGAAGGAAGAACACTTCTGTTGTCACAAATGCTTCACGGAACGCAACTGGGACTCGTCTTTGTTCTTCGCAAACGCACCCCCTTCCAGAATCGGGTGTCATAAAGAGAAGATCCCTGCACGCGCGCGCGCGCGCACACACACACACACACACACACACACACACACACGCAGGTCCGGCGGGGCCAGACGTCTGGGCGCTGGCAGCCTCTTGATCCTTTTACAGTCTCGTCCCACTCTCTCAGGCCTCCTCTCCCCCTACAAAAAGCCCAATTGTTTCCCCTCAGAATTTGAAACAATCGTGTTGGGTTTGAAATGTGCCCGGCTCCCCCTTTTACGGGCCATGAACGGCGCACTGCTCGGCGGTCTCTGCCCGAAATTAGGGGCTTGAGGTGGGGGGGTGGGGCGAGAGAGAAAAGATTCTGGTTTCTTTTTCGTTCCTTATCCCCTCTCCGTGTTTGTTTGTTTTGTTTGTTTGTTTTGTTAAAAAAATTTTTTTAGCTTATCTGCACAATTTTATGAACCACTGCCTGATTTCCGACGCCTTTTCTCTCGCCCGCTCTCGTTTCCCTCGCCGTTTTCTGCTAATACTGAAAGTTTCTCCGCATTGTCGCCGCACTGGCTGGCTCTCTGAGAAGCTGGAGGAGACGGTGGCGGCGGCGCCTTTTCTCAGCGTGGCCGCTAGATGGCACCCTTGCTCCACGTGAAAATTCCCCATGCTGCGGCTGCCGGCGCCCGCGGCTGCACCTCGCACTTCGGTCGGCCCTGAATCTAAGAATTGAGCGCTATCAAAAGTCATGAATAATTTGCCCAGAATAAAAATATTGGGTTCATTGTGGCTATTTCCCCCATTTTGTAGATTTCAGATATAGTGATGTTGACCCCCTCTCCTCAAATGGTCAATTTTCTGAATTTCCCCCAGGAGCAGGGCTCAGGGCTTCTCACCCAGTTTACGTTCGGTGGGACAACAAATGCATGAAAACGGGGAATAATAGTAATAATAGGACTAGTGGATCCAAATAAAAGAGGAGGATTGGTTCGGGAAAATGAGATTATCCGGGGAAGGGTGCGAGAGGAATGTCTGCGGATACGGGTGAGCTGGTCAGGTGAGAAGGGCGAGCCGGCAGAAGGTCGGATATAGAGGAAGCCGCCCCAACCTGCTGCGGAATCGGCGGGAGAGGGAACCGGGTGAGCCAGCCCGAGGTAGGGGTGGGAGCGCTTTGGGGAAAACGGATCCGTGGCTTTGGCGGGGATTCGGAGGTGCCCAGAGCCGGCGGGGCGGCTCCGCACGAACCGAGGCTCTAGAGCCTTTGTATGTGGCCAGGGCTGGGCAGAGCGGCGCCGGGCGACCCAGGCTCGGGGCAGGGGCTCCCAGAACGGCGAGGTGCGAAAGGCTCGGATATTTCCTCGGTTGATCTGGGCGCTCCAATTTGGGCCGCCAAAAAAGAGTACGTTTTCCGGATGGACGTGGGAACAGGCGCAGTGCGGGAAGTAGGGGCTTGGTTCTCCCCACGTCCCGTGGCTTCCAGGTGAGAGCTCGGGCTCCGTGCCCCGCGGCCCCGGCCCCAGACAGATCTAGGGAACACCGGTCCCTTCTCAGCTTAGCAGCTGGAGGCCTGGACTTCAGGCATTTCTCCCTCTGAGACCTGAGCGCTGTCAGCCTGCCCATAGCCCCTTAGATTCCACATCTCCCATTTCGACCCGGCCCGGCCGATCCTTGCCCTCCATCCAGACAAACGCGTGCGAGAAATAGATGCCCCCTCTTAAGATTAGCCCCGCTGCAGCCTCTCCTCTCCTCCCCCAGGACCCGGAGGCTAGCGGAGTTTCTCAACTTGAGTTTCTCTAATAAATCTGCGCTCCGTTGGGTGTTTATAAATTACCTCCTCGCTCTTCCTTGTTTTTTCTTATAATAGAAACATTTTCCTTCCATCAGGAATTTCTGGCACGGTGTAGGGATGATTTAGACCAAGCCATTGAATTTCTACCTCACTGGTGAGTCCTCAAATCATGACCATAAAATCCCCGGCACTTGATTAAAATGTTCGCTTTGGCAACAACTTAACTCTGCCTTCCGCTGCCTCACCGCCCCCTCAGCCTGGCGCTGAAAATTCAAGACCCTGATCCTCTCCCCTCCTTTTCTCCTTTCTCTCTCTCCCTTTCAGCCCCTCTCCCATTCTCCAGATTCACTTTTGAAGGACCAAGTGGCCCCACCAGTACCTTCCCTTTGGAAAAGGTGATAGTTTCATTTTTACAAAGGTTGGGGTGAGTGGGATCCCCAAAAAGCACCCCTCCAAAAGGAAGCCACTCTCTTGTGAATAAACAATGGATCAACAGTGGATCGAATGTATTTGTAAAGGCTCCACCTTTGTTACTAGATTTCTTTCTCTCTCTCTCCCTTCCTTCCTTCTTTCCTCTCCTTTCCTCTCCTTTCTTTTCCTTTCCTTTCCTCTTCTTTCCTCGCTGAGTGAGCCACTTCAGGAAGCCATTGGTTTGGACCCTCAGATTGGGGCCTTCTAAAGCCTGGCCACCATTGTCACTAGGCCCAGTAGGCTGGGAAAGGCAACTGGCCAGAGGTGTGGCATTCAGTCAGCTGGGTCCAGCAGTCTGTTTCAGGACCTAGGTCCTCAGGTCTGGAGGGAGAGCAGGGTTTAACCAGAGGCTCCCAAGGGGAGAGGAGAGAAAGTGGGGGACTCGGTGACCTTGCTGCATCCAAATCCCTTCTACCCCAAAGTCAGTCTAGGTAGTGACAGTGGCTCAAAGGACGGTGAAGGCTAAATGGTGCCCCTCCCATTCATACACTCTGCAGTCACTGTCCAGGGCAGAGGAGGGCACAGGACAGTGGGCACCAAGGCCAGGCACCAGGGCAGCAGCCTCCATTGCTCTCCCCTCCCTCTGATGTGCTGATGAGCCTGGAACCGCCCTCTCAACCGAGGGTGATGCGGAAGGTGTGGAGGACTGGCCTGGGAAGGTTGGGAGCAGTTGGGCTTGGTTACTGGGTCCCGAGGCCTGGATGCAGGACTGGGGCAGCCCAACTGAATGTTATCCTGCTGGTGGCATCAGGCCCCTCTCCCATCACACAGACTTGGTCTTCCAAAGGCTTGCTGACTGGGCTCCAGGACCTTCTAGAGACCCCCTCCCCATTCCAGCAACCCCCTCCCAGGCCACCCGAGGTTGTGTAAAACTGCAGAATCGCAGTCACAGGGTGAGCTTTGGTCAGGACTTCACCACTGCCCATTAACCAGAAAGTTTCGGCTCTTCCTCCTGGTGCCTCCTCAAGCTCTCCTGGATCCCTTCTCCAAAGAAAAGCCTTGTTTGTTTGTTGGAAAGTTGGTGAGTGGCCTGGGTGGGGCAGAGAGTGTGGTTTGGGGGCTCCGGAGAGGGAGTGGGGGCAGGTGCTTCAAAGCTGAAGGAGGCCGAAAATCTCTGAAAAGTCACCGTTTGCGCCGAAAAAAACCTCATAATCATTCTCATTTCGGCTTTGTCACCCCCACCGTGCTGCAGTCGGGCGGCGGGGGCGATCGAAGCTGCAGTTTTATAGCTGTAGAGGAAAGAACTCGTAAAATGCTAACAGCTTTTATGCGCTGCGGCATAAACAACAACAGACTCGGCTTTATTGCGTTTTATAGTTTGTTAAAGAGTTTACAGCCGTTTTTGGGGGCCGGTTACCCAGCCAATTCCCTCCACACGATAGTTAAACCTTTATCAATAATAAGGAAATTGATCATTAAAGCTTTAAATATGACTACCTCGTTTGTTTGAAAATATGTTTAGGAGAGGAAGCTGTATGATTTGATAACTTGTATTAAAATACCAATTACATTTATAGGACCTTTTAAAACTCGGTGCAATTAAACCGTGTTCTTTTACATTTTTCCGAAGCGACCCTGACATTTAAAAAGACTCCAACTGCCTCGTTAAAATCGCGAAATTAACAGCGTGCCTACGCCTGGCGCGTTGTGTATGTGTGTGCGTGGTTTTTTCCGTGCGCCCCACATCAGTCTTTGGGGGTGGTCTGCGAGGGTATTTGATTTGTTGCGAGGCGAGAGATATCTCATTAATGTAGGTAGTTAAACAGATTTAATCCGTATTCATGCTCTCTCCCCCCTCTCCTCCCCGCTCTCTCCCCCTCTCCCCCTCTCTCTCCCTGGGTTTTTTTTTTTTCTTCCCCTCCTTTTTTTTTTTTTTTTCCGCTCTCTCCTCACTCCCTGGCGCTCTCTCGCTCTAGCTCTCTCTCTTGCTCGCTCTCTCTCGCTCTCACCCTAGCTCTGCGTTCTGTCCGGGAGGAGTACGGAGAAGCCAATAGGATGCGGGGTCTCTAATGGATGCAAATGATCATGAAAAGACAGTGCAAAATATGAAACAACTCATTTGCAGGGAAGTAAATCACCGAAAACTGTTTATGAACTGGCATCCCTTCTTCGAAATGTAAAGCGAGGACCTCTTTAAGTGGCGGTATATTTTTGGGGGGGGTGGGGGGTGGGGGAGGGCGAGCGAGCCGCGGCTGCCATGCAAGCTTAGACTTTTGGAGGCTTCGCTGTCCTTTTCTATTCCTGGAAATCACAAAAAGTGTGGTGGCTTCGAGATATTCTTCGCCTTTTCTTTCTTTTCTTTTTCCCCCCTCCTCCTTTTCCTCTCCTTTCCTGGCGAGGGTGACTAGGAGCCGGCGAATCCGCGTTTTTTTCTCTCTCTCTCCCTCCCTTTCCCCCTCCCCACCCCCTCCCCAACAGCCCCCAACTACAGCCGCCGCCGCCGCCGCCGCCTCAAAATTCAATAAAATGAGCTCTTATTTCGTCAACTCACTGTTCTCCAAATACAAAACCGGGGAGTCCCTGCGCCCCAATTATTATGACTGCGGCTTCGCCCAGGACCTGGGCGGCCGACCCACCGTGGTGTACGGTCCCAGCAGCGGCGGCAGCTTCCAGCACCCGTCGCAAATCCAGGAGTTCTACCACGGGCCGTCGTCGCTGTCCACGGCTCCCTATCAGCAGAACCCGTGCGCCGTGGCGTGCCACGGGGACCCAGGCAACTTCTACGGCTACGACCCGCTGCAGCGGCAGAGCCTGTTCGGTGCGCAGGATCCAGACCTGGTGCAGTACGCAGACTGCAAGCTCGCCGCCGCCAGCGGCCTGGGGGAGGAGGCCGAGGGGTCCGAGCAGAGCCCGTCGCCCACACAGCTCTTCCCCTGGATGCGCCCGCAAGGTGAGCTCGCGTCGGGGCCGGCGGGGGGAAGGGAGACCCGGGGCCCAGGCCGGCACGGGGGGGCCGGGCAGGCCAGGCGCGGTTCCGCCAGCCCCTGGAAGACTTGCTTGTTCTGTTCAGATAGGCTCCCCCTTCTTTCCTTCCTTCCTTCCTTCCTCCCTCCCTCCCTCCCTTCCTTCCTTCCTTCCTTCCTTCCTTCCTTTCCTTTCTTTTTTGTTTCCCTTGAAGGAGGTCGCTAAGCGACATTTCCTGAATCCATAAACCCCTCACCCTGCCTGACTTTTTTTCTTCTTCCCCTCCTTTTTACCCCTTTTACTGTTTTATGGGGGGTAGTGGAGAAAGGGTGGTGGGAATGGGGCGCTCAACTTTTGCACTTCTCAATTGCTTTATAGTTTAATTACCCTGAAGAAACTTTTCTTCTGGGGCAGAGGCTCTGGGGGCTTTTCAAGGTGGGTCCATTCGTCCCCATCCTGGCTTTTTTATTCTTACTTTCCCCCTCCTTCACATCCTTCCTTCTAAAGTTTATGGCACTTTTAATAGATTCAACCACCCCCGCCCAACTCTCTGGTGCTGGTTACCAGGGGAGGGGGCTCCCCTTTCTGGCTCCCTTAGATTCAGTGGTGTCTGATCCCCCTCACCCGCCCCCCCTCGGCTGACCGCGGCCTCCCAGCGCTCCCGCCCCTGCACGGGGTAGAAGGTCCCCTGCCCTTATTATACTGGTCTCCTAGGCTGGTTCACGAATCTTCCAACCTTCTCTGTCTCTGCCCCCTCCCCCACCCTCCCCTCCCCTCTGTCTCGCCCTTTCCCCCATTCCCAGCAGCCGCCGGACGCAGGCGAGGCCGACAGACCTACAGCCGCTACCAGACCCTGGAGCTGGAGAAGGAGTTCCTATTTAATCCCTATCTGACTCGCAAGCGGAGGATCGAGGTATCGCATGCGCTGGGACTGACAGAGAGACAGGTCAAAATCTGGTTCCAGAACCGGAGGATGAAATGGAAAAAAGAGAACAACAAAGACAAGTTCCCTAGCAGCAAATGCGAGCAGGAGGAGCTGGAGAAACAGAAGCTGGAGCGGGCCCCGGAGGCGGCGGACGAGGGCGACGCGCAGAAGGGCGACAAGAAGTAGGCTCCAGCTGGGACTGCCAGGGCCGCGGCCGCCCTGCCTCCGCGGGTCACCCGACCGCGCTGCCGTCGCCCGCCCCCGCCCGAGACAGCTCTAGCCCCGTGAGCGGGGCCCGGAGCCTGGCCTCCCACCGCAGCTTCCCCGCCGCGCCAGTCCCCGCTAGTGGTAGTTTCTCGTAATAGCTTCTGTGTGTGAGCTACCGTGGATCTCCTTCCCATCTCTTGGGGGCCGGAGGGGTGGGAAAGAAAAGGATTTTAAGCAAGGACTCCCTCTCCCTGCTAGGGTGAGCGGCTGCGGCCTGGCTGAGCCCCACCCCCACGCCCCTGCCCCGTGTAAAAAGCCTCCTTGTGCAATGGTCTTTTTTCCTTTGAACGTGCTTCTTTGTAATGACCGAGGTACCGATTTCTGCTAAGTTCTCCCAACAACATGAAACTGCCTATTCACGCCGTAATTCTTTCTGTCTCCCTCCCTCTCCCTCTCTCTCTCTCTCTCTCTCTCTCTCTCTCTCGCCTCGTACTCATTTCCCCTCCCACCCCCCTCCCCGCTGCCCTCTCTAGCTCGCTGGCTTTCTCTCTGGCTTCTCTCTTTTCCTCCCCCCCCCCCCGCTTTGGTTTGACAATTTCGTCTTGTGTTTCTCAAAAGAGGTTACTTTAGTTAGCATGCGCGCTGTGGGCAATTGTTTAAAGTGTTCTTAGGTTTACTGTGAAGAGAATGTATCCTGTATCCGTGAATTGCTTTATTGGGGGGCGGGAGGGCTAATTATATATTTTGTTGTTCCTCTATACTTTGTTCTGTTGTCTGCGCCTGAAAAGGGCGGAAGAGTTACAATAAAGTTTACAAGCGAGAACCTGAGACTTGCCCGGCCCGCGCTCCTCATTTGCTCCCGGCGCCTTGCAGAGCTGCGGAGCGGGGGAGCCAGTCACCGGGCTCCTGCGTCCGCCTGGCCGCGCAGCGGAGGGGGCGGGGGCTGGAGGCAGGTGGTGCGAGTCCCTTGGCCCAGGGGCGCAGGGGATGAGGGAGGCGGCTGCGCGTGATTGGAGGAGAGACGAACGAGGGAGGGGAGCCGAGAGAAACCCCCTCCCCCTCCCTTCGCGTTCCGAGGCTGCCGGCCCCGGAGACCCCCGCGCCCAGGCCATGCTGGAGAGATGCGCCTGGGCTGGTGGCTTTATCCCCCCAACCCCCCAACCTCCCCCTTTGTTTTTGTGTGCCCTCTCCTGTGTGTGTGTGTGTGCGGGGGTAGAGGTGGAGTGCGGAGCTGATGAACAAGCTGAAAAATAAAAAAAAAAATTAATTTTTTTCGTACTCTCGTGGGGGGGGGGAGCAGGAGAAGGGAGATGCTCTTCCCTGCCTCTCCCTTTCTGGGACTTGGCCACCTTCGCCCAGCTCCGAGGTGGTGGCTCGCCGCCTTCCTTCCTTCGCTCCCTCTGCTTCTCCAGCAGCCACGCTCGACTAAGGCATCCGCCTCCGGGAACCAGGAGAGCAGCATACCAGGCCACCCTCCTCCCTTCCTTTCTCTTCCCACCCACCCCACCCCCTTCCTTTTTTAATTTTCAAACCTTTTTTTTTATTTTTTAGCCACCAGAAACCGCAGCATCCAACGCCCGTGGGCTGGATTCCGCGCCTCTGGGAGCACCCAGGAAACCTCACTCCGTCCCTGCCCGTCTGGGGCAGAGAGAGAGAGAGAGAGAGAGAGAGAGAGCCTTGAGGCCAGGCTCACCTCGCTCCTCACCTCGGGAGAAACGGACCGATTCCGGACTAAGTTCCCCCAAAGGCCCAGCCAGGCTGAAGCGGTCCGGATTAATAAAGACCTGGCCTGCCCCCACCCACCCACTCACCCGGTTGTATGCAATCCCTGCGTTTGTTTCTGGCTGGGTAACGGGCTGGGGAGGAGGGGGTGACAACAAGGATCGCTCTCGGAGGTTATTTATTTTCCCTTCCACTCAATCCCTTCTTCTCCAAATCTCGCCTGCAAGCTTCCTCCAGCCCACGGGGGTCGACAGCGGCCCTTGAGCCCCCAGCCCTAATCCACAGGGCCTGGTTTTCTCATTCATTATTGATCATATTTTATAAATCCAACGCCACACAATTTTTTCCACATTACCGGGAGCCGTGGGGAGGCTGCCCGGCTATTGGCAGAGGGGACGTCACGTGGGCGGGGTCACGTGGTCCAGAGAGGAAAAAGGGGGTCCTTTTTGGTGTAAATCTGGACTCTAATTCTGTAATATATCAAGGAATCTCGTAAAACCGACACTAAAACGTCCCTGACTACAAATCATCCGGCCAAATTATGAGTTCATTGTATTATGCGAATGCTTTATTTTCTAAATATCCAGCCGCAAGTTCGGTTTTCGCTACCGGAGCCTTCCCCGAACAAACTTCTTGTGCGTTTGCTTCCAACCCCCAGCGCCCGGGCTATGGAGCGGGTTCGGGCGCTTCCTTCGCCGCCTCGATGCAGGGCTTGTACCCCGGCGGGGGGGGCATGGCGGGCCAGAGTGCAGCCGGCGTCTACGCGGCCGGCTACGGGCTCGAGCCGAGTTCCTTCAACATGCACTGCGCACCCTTTGAGCAGAACCTCTCCGGGGTGTGTCCCGGCGACTCTGCCAAGGCGGCGGGCGCCAAGGAGCAGAGGGACTCGGACTTGGCGGCCGAGAGTAACTTCCGGATCTACCCTTGGATGCGAAGCTCAGGTAACGCCGCGCACCGAGCAGTCCCGAGCGGTCCCGAGCCGCAGTGGCCCGGGCACATTCCCCGGAAGGCGCCCCCTTCCCGGCCAAGTGCCCCTCTCCTTGTCCAGAGTGCTCCTGGTAGGAGGTCGGCCCTGGGGACGCGGCCCCCCACCCCGAGCCGCGAGCCGGCGCGCCGCCCCCATTCCCGTTTTTGCTTGGTGCTCTCAGGCTCGCTCGCTGCTTCCCTAGCGGATCCCTCTCCGCCGACGCCGCGGCGCTCTGAGCCCCCAGACCACCCACCCCCACCCTTCTTCCCGGCCTTTTAGCTTTAAATATTTATCAGCCGCGCCGGCACGGGCTGGAGAGGAGGCCGTTTGTCTTGAGGAGGAAGACTGGGGTTTGCAGAGAATAGCCATTAGAATCTCCCCCCTCCCTTCTCCCTTCCCCAGCCGGGGATCTCAACTCTGGGTGTGTCCCCCAGCCTCAGCTTGGATAAGGTCTAGGGAAGGGGGCTGCAGCGCTGAGCAGTTCTCCCCTCCCTCTTTCTTCCCAGCCAACCCCGCTCCCCCATTATTCCCTTCTGGACAATTAGAGGTGGGCTCTAGAGGCCTGGTGGGAGGAGGGGGTGTGAGAGGTGATGAGGATTCAGCCAGGGACACAGAGCCAGAGAGGCAGGTGGAGAGAGGGGGGCTGAAGCCAAGAGAGAGCAGGCTCCTGACCCCCAGTAAACTTGGGAAGCGGGAGGCAGGAGAACTAGAGAAACTAGAGAAAGGGGCAGAGGCCTCAGGGGAGTACAGCTGGCTTCCTCAGGTGCCCTTCCTAGCACCCCTGGAGAACTGGCCAATTAGTTTGCAAGTGTCGATCCAGAAGGGTGGATGTCCTCTTGGGGGAGACACTAGGACTCCAAAAAGCCAAATCAAGAAAGAGTGCAGGCCACCGAGGAAGCTGCTGCAGGAACCCCAAGAGACCAGGGGCTCCGTGGGGTCTCCTGACAAGCCTGTCCCAGACAACCTTCATAATGTTGTCCTGGACTCAGAGGCCAATCTCAAGGTCCAGAAGACCCAAGACTTGTGGTCGGAAGCTCCCAATCCGGCCAGGGTTGAGGGCCAGGAGAGCCCAGCTCTTACACTTTCCGTATTCGTGGTCACGGTCCCCATTACCTGCTTCATAATTCAACTGGCTTTCCAGCTGATTTATTAAAGCCCCAATTTTTCTGCTCATAAACATTTCAGCTTGGCTTTTATCTGACTTGAAATTAGGGCCCCTAGCCCCTCCTCCCACTGTCTCCTTCCTAGGAGGGCTGGCACCAGCACCTCCCCCAAGCCTCCTCAGGGTTTGGGGCCTAACCTGGGAAGCTCTTCCCTGCCCTTCAGCCCCCACCAGCCAGATACTGAATGTTCTACCCCAACCCAGGCTGCTGTCTCTCCTCTCCCTCTGTGCCTTCCTGGAGGCCCAAAGATTGCTTTGGAGGGCTGGGTTGTCTGGGCAGGTGGGCAGGCAGGACAGCCTGGCCCTGTCTGAACCTCAGCCACTCACTGGAAAATAGTCATCAGAAGGCAGTTGCTCTCCAACTGACTCCACGCTCCAAGGAAGTCTGCAAATTCTCACCTCCTCCTCATTCCACAACAGGCTGGGGGAGGGGGGAGACTGGACCTGTGAGGCTCTTTGTCTCCTTTTCTTTTTGGGAAAAGCCCTCAGGCCAGGCCTAGAGTCCCACTCCAGGGTCACTTGCATGGTTTATGTTGTCCTGTACCCCCAAAGACCATCAGAGTCCGCATGCAAAAGGGGAGACTTGGGGTTCCTGGTCCCGGAGGATTAACTGCCTTTCATCCCACATACACACCCCTTTAGGCACAGGGCCTTCAAGAGCCAGCAGGTTAGACCTTGTTAGAGGTTAGACCTCAGAAGCCCTAGGCTAGACGACTTCCTGGGTGGAAGATGGGAGTGTTTGCCTTGGGAGGCCTGTAGAAAGGTCTGCACGTTGAGGAGAGATGGCAGGCATAGGCTGGGGTATGGATAGTGACAATTTGATGTAATGGGAAAGAAGCTCTTCCAACCACCGATGCCAAACCGCATACAGGGTCCAAGAGGGAGGGGAGCACTCTCATGGCTCGTTCCTCACTCACTGATTTTTCTCCTGCAAATAACCTGCGCAGGGACCGACCGCAAGCGAGGTCGCCAGACCTATACCCGCTATCAGACCCTGGAGCTGGAGAAGGAGTTTCACTACAATCGCTACCTGACGCGGCGGCGGCGCATCGAGATCGCGCACGCGCTCTGCCTCACCGAAAGACAGATCAAGATCTGGTTCCAGAACCGCCGCATGAAGTGGAAAAAAGAGAACAAGACAGCGGGCCCCGGGGCCACCAGGCAGGACAAGGCCGAGGCGGAGGAGGATGAGGAAGAGTGAGGGACAGAGAAAGGGCAGAGGAAGAGAGACGAAAAAGGGAAAGAGAGAGAGAGAAACCCAGCTCTGGGAACTGAACCAGGAAACTCAAGTCAAATAGGGAGGGAAAAAAAAACTATTTAAATGGAAAGCAGTTAATTTTTTTTAAGGAGAGAAGGTGAAATTTTGGTTTCTTAACACTGGAAAAAAAATACTACCTATAGGAAAGTCCATCAGGTTTGTTTTGTACAGTATGGGAAGGACATCATCTACCTGTTCTGTAGCTTTCTGGAATTTGCCTCCCCTTTTCTATGTTGCTAATTGTTAAGGTCTTTGGTAAAATCTTGCTGTTTTGTAAGCCCCATCTTTGACGCTGTCTGTGGGTCTGGAATAACATGTGTGGTTCCCCGGCTTCCTGAGCAACCCCCCCTTCCCAGTAGCGGCACTGAAGGGGCCTTAGGGAGCCCTAAGGACCCACCAACTAGCTCAAGTGTCCCCTCTGTGCACCTGGCCTGCCCGCTGCTCCTTGCTCCCACCAGCCCCTGTGATCCTCTTTGCATTCTATATGTATCTGAAGGATGGAGAAATAAAAGCAATTAAAAATAAACAGAGCCCCTATTTTCTGTGTCTCCCTAAGGCTGGGAGGGGGTGAGGGATAGTCATGCATCCCAGCGCCCCTTTGCTCCAACTTCTGCTGCTGGCCCATTTCTTTCTGTGCTGGGGCCTCTTCTGTTTTCTTGTGCCCCTTGCTCTGGGGGCTGCCAACTAGTGAACCTCGGATACCACACACACACATTCCCTTTACATTTTTTTACACATATTGACACGCAGATGCACCCAACCACACCTATTTACAGGCTAACACTGCACATAAATAAATATATACATTGTCACACACAGTCACAAACGTCCATATTCATATGTTCACAAATAAACAGACAGGCATTCACACATCCCAAACCCTGCCCAGAACACATAGTATTCACATTCACTCACACAAGTAAACCCACGTTCATACTCACAGACATATTTATACATACCAGGGTACACTCACACATCGGCTCATAAAACACACAGATTCACATTTGCCCCCAAGTAAACACGTCCTTGAGTCCACATGCCCAGTCGCACACATTCACAAAACAAAACAAAAAACAAGCCCCCCACAGTTCCACAAACTCTTCCTCATTCAGGCCTTCACACGAGGCTGTGGCTTGGCGCCGCCGAGGCACCAATATAGAGCTGAAATCTCAAGTGCTAGGCCTCAAGCAAAGAAGGAGCGGAAGGAAAGGGAAGGTGACCACCCAAATCCACTCCCCCTTCTCGCGCCGGCGGGCGGGCGGCGTTGGGCAGAGGCCAGACCGGCGAGCAAAAGCCTCCCGGCCGCCCAATCAGGCCTCCAACGTCAAGATGCTCCTGGCTTTCCGCTCGGTCGGCAAACATTTTCCACAAGAGCTATTCGGTTATTTTATTGAAATTTATTTTACTTTCATTTATTTTAATTTATCTTATTCTAAATTGACCCAGCGACCCAAGTAAAACTTGAAATTGGGGGAAGAAAATGAGCGCCGATAGCGAGAAGCTGAGCGGTGCGAACTACCCGGCTGCTGTGGCCGCATCCCTGCTGCTCTGAGCCCGGCCGCCCGCCTTCCGCGGGCTGCCTCTGAGCCTTTCTGCCCGCTGTCCGCGCTGCCGGCAACCTGGAATCTTCTCCGGAGTACAGAGAAAGAGAAAAAAGAAAAACATTTGTGTGTGGGGGAGGTTATTTCCTTTCCTGCATTTGGGCGCTGGTAGCTCAATTCAAAATTCGGGCATATTTCAGGGGACCTGGGAAACCTGGGGTGAATCTGGGTTGTTGTTTGTCTCCAAAACACCCCCTTGATTGAGGGATAAATACCCAGAGGACGGTGCCTACGTAGCTAGACCTGCGGAGTTGATTTTTAGTATCTATTCGATTATAAACCCTGAATTATTAAAATTTAAAGATCGGGCATCGGAACAGAGAAGGGGAAGAGGGTTGGAAGGAAGCGTGTTTTAGGAAAATCTGTTTAATCTGAATTTGTAAGTAAAAGGCTCCTAAACCTTCAGTTCCCTCATTAATGACCGCAGACCCCCCCGCCCCCCCCAGCAGAGCACAGGGAGTTGTCCCTAGGAACCTGGGCGTGTGGGCATTTGGGTGGGAGAGTCAAGGGTCCGGCTTTACCCTCCTCCAATTTCTGGGGTGCAGAGGCAAGCATCCAGTGGCTAGAGTGTCTGCCTTGGCCCCCATTAGCCTCTTTGGGGCAAAAAGTAGGCCCTAGGAGATCTAGGGCCCCACACCGGCAGTGCTACAAGCTTCACAGGTGGGGTTCCCGCCATCTATAGTGCTGGGAGGGAGGGGGGCATTCAGAGGTGGGAAAGGGGGCACTGAAGCTTTCATTTTGCCCTGATGCAAGTGGCAACTCTGGACACTAGCTGCTGCTCCTAACTCACCCCCAGATTGCCTTAGAATGGTCCCTGTGTGGAGGTTTTTGGGGTGAATTTTTACTAGAAGAGGGGACAGAACTCCTGTGAGAATAGGGAGTTTCCAAAAAGAACCCCCCTCCCAGCTGGATGCTTGTGCCTCCTCCGCCTGATTCCCCACACCCCAAATCGCACCCTTTCTCAGATTGGGGTTTCCCCAAAAATCGAGAAGGAGAAGAAAAGAAGATGGCGACTGAGAAAAGCGTTGCTGGTGGAGCAGCCATGAAGAAATGCAATAAATTCCTTGTTGTTTTATGAAAATTTACAACTTTGTGATAGAAGTTTATGAGTGGTTGAATCCAGCGATTGGCCAGCGCCGGTCATGTGGCCGGGCGATCGTGAACATGAACTTTTTATCATTTCCCTGGTGGTTATAATGCAGCATTCTTTTGGACACCACACCTAGGTCGGAGCACTGTCGTCCTTCAGGGCTCCAGCCTCTTGATATTTTTATACTTCAGTATCAGCTCGATAAAGCAAAAGAGAGAGAGAAAAGCGAGGGGGAGAGGAAAGAAGAGAGAGAGAGAGAGAGAGAGAGAGAGAGAGAGGGTGGGGGGAAGGAGGGGTGGGAATTACACAAAAGAGAAAACCAAAAATAATTTTAATTTCTAAGTTAATTTGCTTGTTGATCTGGGATTTTAGTCATCATGGAGGGTAAATGGACAATCTGCCCAGGACTGCAGCCTGATACCATTTTTCAAAGCCAGAACTTACTCCATTTTCTATGCAAATATCAGAAAAGCGAACACCCTCTCTTCCCAAGTCAGAGAAGGGGAAGCAACGGCTCTCAGGTTGGGACAATATTATCTGGAAGATGAAGAAGAAACCGAACGCTCTCTCTCCCTCTCTCTTTTTTTTTTTTTTTCTTTCCTTTCTCTCCACCCCCTTCAATCGGAGGAAAGAAATCCCAAGGTCTGCAAAGGTAAGAGAAATTCTACAATTTCTTCTTATTCTTTTGCATCGATTTTTACAGGGGGTGGGGGCTTGGGTTTGTCTCTCTCTTCCCCCCGGCCAAGACGGGGTTGAACCCCACCTCTGGGCGCTGCAGGGAGAAGCTTCTCAGGACATTCGGTGGCCGAGAGAGGGGTGGATGCTCCCTGGAGGGGGAGCAGGGCAGGGAGACGGGAGGAGGAACAGAAAGGGGCCATGGAGGCGAGCTCTAAGTCGCCTTTTTAAGCTGGGAGGAGAGGTTTAAGCGAGGGGGCTGCAAAAGAGAGGATGGGGATGTCTGGGCTTCGGGACGCCGGCAGAAGCCGGTTGCGACGGCCTCTGTGGGTTTGCGCCCCCTCCCCCTCCACCATCCTTCCCTTGTTCCGGCCTCCCCCAATTGCCCCCGCGCAGTTCTCTTGCCCGGTGCGGGTATCGGGTATCGGTGGTTTCCCGGCAGCACTGGCACAAGGGGCGGTGGCGCTGAGGGACGTCCTGGTCTCTGGAGGGCCTGGAATCTCCGCAGAGGCCAGCAAGGGCGAGGAGGCGTCTAGAGAGACACAGAGAGAACAATTCACAGAGAAATACTCATTATCTCCCTTCGGAGATATTTCTGAAATTAAAGGGCTGTGGGTGGAGGTACCCAAATCGAGGGAGACCTCCCAGGAAGCATGCCTGAAAATGCCCAGGTCGTTCGCCACTCCCGCAGGAGGGAGCCTCGCTCTGCAGGGAGACAATTTTGTGGTTTTTAACGCGGTAGGTTACAGCGTGTTGATTTCTGTGCAATATCGATTCTATTACTTGTGTTTTATTGGTATGGATTTCGGTGGAGGAGGAAATTGCCGTGTGTGTCTTGATGTGGAAACATTTCAAACTTTCCTAGATCCAAATGTGGTGATTGTGAAGAAGCTGTTTAACACGTTGTTTTAGGCATGTAAACAAAAGAGAAAAACAAAAAAAAGAGAAGAATAAAATTAAAAGAAAATCCCATTAGGGGACCTGATGGTGCCCGGACCAGAAAGCTGCCTGGCACTGAGCTCAGACAGCTAATCCTGTCCCTCCGGCGCCTGATTTCATTCCCCAGCCAGACCTCCGGGGGCGGGGGTAGCGGGGAGAAGAACCGTAGGCCGGGAGGCCGAGATTCCTAAAGTAGCTGGTGGGGTTGAAAAAGGCACAAGTCGCTGGGTGAAGACTTAAAAATAGAGAGGGCTTCTGGGGAAGCTGCCAGACGACAGATAAGGGACTTAGGGCGCGGAGGGCAGGAGAGACTGTGATTTAGTTTGGTTTGCAGGAATAGGTGATAGCTTTCCTCTTTTTAAAGAGCAGATGCAGAGCATTCAGCCTCGGGCCTCCGGTTGCCCAGGGATTTGGGGGTCTGGGTGTGTGTAGGGGGATATTGACCCTCTCAATCCTGAGCTGAGAAGAGAGAAGCAGCCACTTGTGGCGCTGGAGGGGGGCCCCTGGAGGCACAGGTAGATGCCCTCGAAGCAGGCCCGGCATGGGTGCCTGAAGGGACTCCTCGGCTGCGTAGCGAGAGAAGTTCTCGGCCAGCACCCACGGCACTAAGAGCCTATTCTCAAAGGAAAAATTCCCCAAACCCACCCAGACTAAAGGTCTTTTTCTCCTGTAGTCTTGGCGGGGTATAAATCATCCCTCAGACAGTTTACTCTGACCCAAATTATGCGGTTTGCTGCCATCTACCGTCCGTTTGGAGACATGCGGCTTCGGCGCCGAATGCCCCGCGACACTGCCTGAACCGTGCCCGACGACTGGAGCCCCCGCCGCTCTGGTTCGGCGGGCTTCTGGGGACGTCGGCCCAGATTGACGCTTTCCGCTGGATCTCGGTTCCCGCCTGCCCGCGTGTGAATTGGAGACCAAGCGTCGCCTCCCCCTTGTCAGCCTCATCCCAGCTCCAAACCTGGCGGCTGGCTGAGGGAAGCGGCTTTTTCTAGGGCATATTTAAAAAGGACTAATACTTCATCCCGCCCGCGGGCAGGGGCCCTGAATCAAAGGATTGGGGGATCAGAGTCGAGAGCCCTCTCCCCGCTATCCCCCTCCAAGCTCAAGAGGGGATCACCAGGGCCGCTAGGGAGATCCGAGGCCAAGGCTGTTCAAGGTTTATTTGGTTTTCTTTTCGGCTAAGGGAGGGGTCCCGCAGGGGAGGCTCTGGCCCGGGCAGTTCCACTCGGTTGTCAAAAGACAAACCGAGTCTGTTTTCTCCGGGTTGGGTGGTGGGTCTTGCCAGTTTCTTGGCCATTTGAGTCTGTGGTGAAGGAATTGAGACGAGTTTTCTGGAAACTGTTGGTGTCTTGCAAGTGAGTGTGCGTCCCCTTCCCTATTCCCGATCATTTCAAGCGAAATCGACACAAATATGCTTTGGGAAAAAACGGGGAGTGGGAGTGGGGATCAATCAGTAAGGAACCCTAACCCTTGTAATTTCCGTTCCTGCCGAACCCCTCATACCCACTTGAGCCGACTGCTTTCCCAGAAGCGGGTGGCGAGGGCGGGGGTACGCGCCGCTGCCGCCGAGTTTGAATATTGGCCCCTGTTTCACGCGTTACTGATTAGCTCGGGCTTTCAAGCCGCAGGAGGAAGCTCTGGCCGCTCCTTTCAAGGTGCTGTGGCCCCAGTTCCTGGGCGGGGGCTCCAGGAAATTGCTTGCGGTGCCAGGCAGGCCGAGGTGTTACTAGGGTCTGGCCCGGAGCTGCCGAGGTCGAGGGGCCCAGCGGTACTGGGGGCAAACGCGGGGGCTGCGGCCCGGAGTCTTTGGCGCCTCTCGAGTCTGGGCCGCAGGAGCAGCTCTTTCAGCTCTTCAGCAGAGAGTGACTTTCTGGCGGCTAGAAGGCCCGGCCCAGTGCTGGAGGCCCCGATGGAGCGCTCTCCGAAGGTCTTGGGCCCCTCGGAGGATTTTTTCTTGTGGACAATCCGAAGGACAGATGGGGAGGGTAAGGCGGCTGGTATAGAGGATTGAAACCCTGAAGGGCTCTTAGGGTGCCCAAGGACCTGGGGAGAGGGAGCTGAGCTGCCACTGCTCCCCCCTCCATCAGAGAAGATGCCGTTCATTTGCATAATGGAAATGTCTTTGTACTGTGCTTTGGACTGGCCAATTTTAAGGCAATGTTCTCTCTGGACAACTCTCGAAGAGTGGGAGAGGCCACACTGCTCCCTCTGGGAACATTTGTGTTCCCCAAAACCAGAGAATCACAGAGTCTAGGGGAAGAACTGGGTTGAGATGTTTGAATTCACCCCACCCCAATCACAGTTGGGAGTGGGGTGGGGGAAGGTGCCCACAGTCCTAAGAGCTGGGGGTGGGGGGAGCTTTGCAGCTGAGAGGAAGTGGGAAGCCTGGACAATGTCTCAATCCCCTCCCCTCCACACACCTACTGGCAAATATCCTCCCTGAGATTACCGGTGCAGGAGAATTTTACTCCAGAGCTGAGCACAACTTAGACTTTTCCCTGGGAGCTGGAATGTGTGTACGTCCACAGGACCACAGGGTCATAGCTCAGAAAACTACAATTATACATCCTGCCTGTGGGATTTCTATGCAATCCTTCTGTTGTGTACTCAAGACTTAGTACACGTTTATATCCGCCTCTCCATACACACACTTTCTCGTTGAGCAGGGGGAGACACCCCAGACCTGCCGATGGCTGTGCCCACTGTGTATTTACATATTCCCCCTTGGAGACAGACAGACGGCAGTGGACGGAACCACAGACAGATTCATAGAGATCTGGCTCCAGAAGCCAGGCGGCCTCTGGCCCAGCCCTGCCTGCCTGCTCTTTCTCCCAAACAAACGGATCAGACGAATAAACGCTCATAAATACCTCTGGGCTTAGATAAGAGCGATGAGGCGCTATTTCCTTTCATGCCGGACTCCAGGCGCCCAGGCTCTGCCTTTGCGGCTCCATCTCACGACAGGCAACCTGCAGAGGTGAGGTTAATTTGGGGCTGTGACTCTAAGGATAAGGCGATTATTCTTGTGTTTCTATCACAGGGGAAGACTTCCTCCCTCACCAAATCTTATGTTATCCAGGCTTCATGGAAAAGCCCACACCATCCAGTCCTAGTATGAGGACATTGTGGCCAGAGAGGAGGCGCAGAGGGCTGAGGCCGAAGGCCCCGCCTCAGGAGCAAGGAGGAGGGAGGTACACGAGGCACTCCCCCCACCTTGCTCCTCCAGCCCAAATGCTCCCCATTCCGCTCCAGGAGTGGGCCTGACCACAGCTGGATTAGAGCACTTATGACTCTCCATCATTAGGAGGCTTGAGTTTATTTTCTTAAATCTTGACAAAACCCCCCAAAGAGTTGGGCTAGGAAGTGGTGGATGGGACAACTGGGAATAGCCACTTAGCCATGAAGTTGCAGCCCAGAAGTTGTCCTGAGTTCAGGGAGCCTTGGAGGCCACTTTGCAAGCAACCAAGTTCCCACCCTTGGTCACCAACTTCAGCCCTCTACCTCTTTTCCTAATGCCTTGTGCCATCTTCAGTGGGCAGAACTGTCCCATAAAAAGGAGTCCAAAGTACAAGTCAGAGAAGGGTCAGCCCGGCCCCTTCATCATCAGGTTTTGTCTCCCACCCTGGCCCTTTCCTGGCCCCAGGTCCAAAGGTTGTCACCCTTTATGCCTAGCCTCCGCGTGCACATTAGAATGTTGAAAATACACCATGGCTGAGTCTTCCAGCCTGCCTCCAATGCTCATTTTCCTTAGATGAGAGAGAGAGAGAGAGAGAGAGTCAGAGATGTACACACTCTCTCACACCAAAGCTTGTAGGTAGCAAGCGGGTGATACAGACATGAGACGTGGTAGGGATTGTAGAGATGCTGAGAGACAAACAGAAGGGTAGTGAGCATCTGGAGAGGGGATACGGAATGATAGTTGTAAGCTGCCTGCTGCAACCCCAGGAGGACCCAATCCCCCTCTCTCCTTATAAAACTAAACAAAAACCAAGTCTTGAGAAAGAATTAATTTTAAAGAGAACTGCCAGCTTCTGGAGAGACCTGGAAAAGGAGCAAGGGCTCCTCTCTTCCCAGTGGTCTCTGATTGTCTCCAATATCAGGAGGGTTTGAGGACCCAGACCTGGAGGAGGGAACAATTTCTTCCCTGAACCCAGACTTACTGAAACACCTTTGATTCCTAAGAATCTATAGCCCAGTATATTCTAATGTCTTTTGGGGTAGGAGGTGGGGTGGAGGGAGGGTTGCAGGCAGGATAGGGATCAGACAACCTAGGTTGGAGGATGCCTTTCACCCCTCCTCTCCCTATCCCCCTCTTCCCCGTGCCCCTTCCTGTGCCAAGAGCAAGCAGTACATACTAGAACCAGGCAAGATGTCTTGGGCAGCGGCAGCGGTAGCCTTCCCAGAAGCTCCTAGCCTAGCTGCACAACCAGAGGGAGAAGCTTAGCCTCAGACCCTGCTCCCATTTCCCAGTCTTCTGGGTCCTCTGGGCAGCAGGCTCTGGCCTGTCTCTCAGACCATAAGAGTTGCAGAGAAGCAGGAATAACAAACCCAGGCTTGGAGGAGATGCAGTAGAGCTGAGAAACAGGAAAAACGTTTTTCAAAACCTGGGAAGAGAGGGTTTCTTCTTTGCTTCTCGCTTTCTGAAAACAATGCTGATCAGTGGAGAACTCTTCTCCCCTTCTACCAGTACAAACCCCGAGAAAACAGCCTCCTCCTTTAGCTCTCTTCTAAGGAGATTGAGATTCAAGATTCAGAGACATCTACCCACCTTCCCTGGAGGGAATAACCCCTGCCTTGCCTAACCCCAAGCAAAGCAGGGGTTAACGTCTCTGAAAACACAATTAACTTTTTCCTCTTCTGCGTGGGGAGGGGAGGGATATATTTATTTGATCACTGGGGGATGGGGTGGTATCAATCCAAGTGCTCCCTCCTCCCTCAAAGGCACAGACGCCTCTTTCGCAGACCCTACGTAGGTGGAACAGGACGGGTTGTGCTGTTGGGGAGAGAGAGAGAGAAAGCAGAAGGAGAAGAAGGAGGGGGAAAAAAAAGGTTGATAGGTTTGTGCGCGGGTCCCTAGCGCGGGCTGCGCTCCTCCTGGGTGCTATTTGACAATTCCTGCCTCTGCCATTGGTCAGTGTTGGATCAGATGGTTGTATTTCCTTCTGGCCCTCACTGGCACCTCGCCATCCCCCCTCAGCTAAAACCCAATCTCAGATATACTACTAATAGGCGCGGCGCTCGGACTATAAAACACAACAAATCATAAACCCGGCGGAGCAGCAGCGGCCGCGCGCGCCTCCCCTCCCAATGAGTTCCTATTTCGTGAACTCCACCTTCCCCGTCACTCTGGCCAGCGGGCAGGAGTCTTTCCTGGGCCAGCTCCCGCTCTACTCGTCGGGCTATGCGGACCCGCTGAGACACTACCCCACGCCCTACGGACCCGGGCCCGGCCAGGACAAGGGCTTTGCAGCTTCCTCCTATTACCCGCCGGCCGGCAGCGGCTACGGCCGGGCGGCGCCCTGCGACTACGGGCCGGCGCCGGCCTTCTACCGCGAGAAGGAGTCGGCCTGCGCGCTTTCGGGTGCCGACGAGCCGCCCCCGTTCCACCCGGAGCCGCGGAAGTCCGACTGCGCGCAGGACAAGAGCGTGTTCGGCGAGGCGGAGGAGCAGAAGTGCTCCACCCCAGTCTACCCCTGGATGCAGCGGATGAATTCATGCAACAGTGAGTGAGACTTGCTGCGGCCGCCGCGACCCCCACGGGCCCCCCTCCCGGAGCCAGAGCTAGAGAGCACCCCCTTCTCCTCCAGAGAGAGCGTCTCGGGTCGGAGCTTAGGGAAGATTGGGCGCCTGCACCGGTCTCCCGCGCTGCCCTCCCGCCCTCAGGAGTTGCAAAGTTTGCAAAGTCCCAGATGCACTCCGAGTCAGGGGGAATGAGTGTGTTCTCCCGGAGCGCCAGGCCGCAGCCGGGATTCTGGGTCAGGGAGGCGGGCAGGGGCCGCAGTCACTGGCTGGGCTCTCCCTGTCGCCCCCAGCTCTGGTCCGATCCCCCCACCCCAAGACTGTTCATTAAAAACGGAGTGCGTCATGGGAAGAGGGGCGGCGTGACGCTGGCGAGGGAGGGTTGAGTCTGTCCCGGACTGGTTTTCCCTGGGGGTCGGGGGCTGGGGAAAGATGAGGCACCAGGAAAGGGGTGGTAGTCAGAGGAGGGAGGGAGAATAAGGAGAAGAAAGAGAGGGAGCAGGCGGAGGGGAACAGAAGGAGAAGCAGGCGCTGGGATCTCAGGTTGGATTATTTGTCGGCCTTAAGTCCCAAATGGATGTCCATTAAAGGGACACGAAAGTGAGGAGCCCTTAATGCCAACTACGGATCGATCTACGTCATTACGGATTAAGGGCCGGAATCTATCACAGGATGGTGGGGGAGCCAGATGGATGGAAAGAAAAGATGCGGCTAGGAAGAGACATACCTGGCCAGTGCTTTCCCAGCCCCTCCTCCTAGGCTCAGGTGGGATTTAAAACTGCTCCTCCCATCCCCCCACCAAGAATCTAGACAGAAGGCGTAAGCCTAGGAGACCTGGAGGGAATCTGGAGGGGGCGCTGGAGGAGTGAGGAAGGAAGGGGGGCAGGGAAACAGGGAGAGTGGAGGGCATCCCGGGACAGGCTAGAGTCCCCGTTCGAGGGTCGAGTGGGGGAGGGGGGCTCTGACCCTGGTGACCCCAGGCCTCAGCATCTCCTCTCTGCGTAACAGGTTCCTCCTTTGGGCCCAGTGGCCGGCGAGGCCGCCAGACCTACACGCGCTACCAGACGCTGGAGCTGGAGAAGGAGTTTCACTACAATCGCTACCTGACGCGGCGGCGGCGCATCGAGATAGCGCACGCCCTGTGCCTGACGGAAAGGCAGATCAAGATCTGGTTCCAGAACCGGCGCATGAAGTGGAAAAAGGAGAGCAAACTGCTCAGCGCGTCTCAGCTCAGTGCCGAGGAGGAAGAAGAAAAACCAGCCGAATGAAGGCGCTGGAAGGGGGCGGGGGGACGCGAAGGGAGAGGCCTTCGGGGAGCCGAGGGCGTCGGAGAGCCCCGAGAAGGCTCTGCGGGCGGGGGAGCCTGGGGACCTGCTCTCCAGCGCGCGACAGGCGGGGCCACTGCTCTCCTGGATGCCCCCGCCCGCAAAGCTCTCGCTGGGCGCTGGGAGGCCGCGCTGCCTGAGCCCAGCCAGCACCCCAGCGCCCCCTCCATCCCCGTGGAACCTCCTTAGCCCAAAGAGGCTCCCCCGTGAGAACTGAGGACCGGACTCACTTGATGTTTCCTGGAAGCAGAGCAAAACGCTCTTGTCCGTGTCGCGTCTCATTTCGTCCATGTCCCCCGTGCACGGTTCAATGGTAGATTCGCAGTCCCCTCAGCGGGGGCCTCGAAGACTCCCTGACCCCAGACCTCTCTCCCAGCCCCTCCCCAAAGCCACTGGAAGGAGCACATACTACCTAGAAGTAAGAAGAGGAGCCCCAGAAGAAAACAAAGTTCTATTTTATTAATTTTCTATGTGTTGTGTTTGTAGTCTTGTTTTAGCTCTGGACGTGAAATACTTCGGTAATAATATTAATATTATTAATAATGATAATAATAATAATAAAGACGTAAAACCTCGCTGCTGGGTCACCTCTGCTCCTCCCCTGCCACTCCCCTACCCCCACCGCCACCCCTGCGTCCCCGTGCCGGAAACTCCGCAGCAAAGGCAGGAGCCCTGGTCGGCCCCAGAGGGCTCGGAAGTTACAGTTGCGATAAAGGCTGCAGCGGTTCGGCCCAAGCTCCAGCGCTTCACCTCGCCGGTGTTGAGGCTCACAACGGCCTCTCCTGGTGCGGAATTGGGGGACGGAGAAGGGCCGTTTCCCTCTTAGTCTCTAGCATTTCCTCGTTTGTCCGTGGCACGAGGGACGCCACCAAGGCCCTCCAGCCGGGAGCTCTTGCAGAGACTGAGCCAGGCGGGTCTCAGTGCCTCAGCAGCGCTGTTCTCTCCACAGGATCGCCAAGGCCCGTGGTCTTTGGCCTGCCCGCATGGCCTGGTCTCCGCCGGCCTTGGCCCTCGGCTCCTGGCCTAAATTGGGGCCACCGGATATCTATCTCTTTGCCCTCAGCTGAAGACTCCCGGCACCCCTTCCTGCCTCAAGTAGTAGCTCAGCGACAAGTAGGGGAATGTGAAGCCGCCGGCAGGCGCCGGGCGAAGGGCAAGACTTTCCCCCTGCTCTTTGGAGACCTGAGGGCAGGAGGCCAGGTGATGGGGCAGTTCGGTCTCATCCCATCAACAAAAACCGACCCATTCTCTCCCCACCCCCACCCTCACCCTCACCCTCACCCTCACCCTCACCCAGGCGGCAAGCTGCGGAGACTGTTTTCCTTTCTTCCTCCTCCCTCTCTCTCCCTCTTTTATTTTTAAAGAAAATAGCCGCCTGGCAGAAGGGGCCCAGCTGTGGCGGTCTTTGGCCGCCCAGCGCGCTCAGCAAGGGGCCGCGGGTCCTCGGAACCCTTTTCCGGGGAAGGAGTGGGCCGCTGGGCAAATTCTGAAACTACCCAGACGCCAGCAAGGGGTCTCAAGTGGGGCATCCCAAGGCAGTAGCGGGCATCTGGTGAGAAGGCGAAAGGATTCTGCCTTGGTCCCAAACTCTCAGGACCATGTTTACACCCAAACCCCAGCCCCGACACGGTCGTCTCCACCGTTTTTCTCGCAACTAGGCCACTTAGCCCCAGCCGGCCTCTTCCTTTGGGGTCTCTGTCTTGCTCTGCCCTTCTTCCATCCTGGGCTAAGGATGAGGAAGAGGTCAGAAAGAGGATTTCAAACTTCCAAGGGAACAAGGAGAAGCGAAGGCTTCTCCTTCGAACCCTCAGCTTAGCCTCACCGGCTCAGCTTGGATGCTGTGGACGGGCCACTGCATCCCGGTCAGGAAGCAGGCCAGGCTGAGCTCACAGGGGAAACCCTTTGCAATCATTGTTTTTCACACACATCTTCCAACCTCTCCCCCATTTCCGTCCCCAACTCGGAGACTTGCAAAGCCCGAGTAAGGGAAGAGCAACTCAATCTTGGGTCATCTTATCCAGAGTTGTTATAATAATAATAATAAAAACGACAGGGAGAAGGACCGATGGACAGACGAACTCCACTCCCGAGAAAGTGGGTAAAGGCTCGACCGGGTTTCTCCTCTAAAAGATTCAACCCTGTGGGTGAGTCTAGGCCGGGTTTCTTTCGAGCCCCGCGGTTGCACGGAGCCGGCAGGGAGGCAGCTGTCGCCGCCATGGCTGTCTGCGGCCCGCGCTCCCGCCGTTCGCCGGGAGGTGGCGCGCTCTGCTCAGAGGCCGCCGCCAACCTTCTCCCTGTTTCTCCCCCTTCTCCTTTTTCCCCCTCTCTCGGAGGCTCGCATTGAATCGGCCCTAACGATTCTCGGATCGTCATTATTTGTAACCATAGAGCATGAATTACCTCTTGAGGTCATCAGCGAGAATTTACGACTGGTCAACAAAAGCACGTGATTCCCTAACGCCCCCCCATCCCCCTTCCACCCCCCCCATATTTGGCCGCATACATAGCAAAACGAAGTACAGTGCATCGCTATAATTCATTAATACATCATAAATCGTGAAGCACAGGGTTATAACGACCACGATCCACAAATCAAGCCCTCCAAAATCACCCAAATGAGCTCGTACTTTGTAAACTCCTTCTCGGGGCGTTATCCAAATGGCCCGGACTATCAGTTGCTAAATTATGGCAGTGGCAGCTCTCTGAGCGGCTCTTACAGGGATCCCGCTGCCATGCACACCGGCTCTTACGGCTACAATTACAATGGGATGGACCTCAGCGTCAACCGCTCCTCGGCCTCCTCCAGCCACTTTGGGGCGGTGGGCGAGAGCTCGCGCGCCTTCCCTGCGCCCTCCCAGGAGCCCCGCTTCAGGCAAGCGGCGTCGAGCTGCTCCCTGTCCTCGCCCGAGTCCCTGCCCTGCACCAACGGCGACAGCCACGGCGCCAAGCCCTCTGCTTCGTCCCCCTCCGACCAGGCGACCCCGGCCAGCTCCAGCGCCAATTTCACCGAAATAGACGAGGCCAGCGTGTCCTCGGAGCCCGAGGAAGCGGCGAGCCAGCTAAGCAGCCCAAGCCTAGCTCGGGCGCAGCCAGAGCCCATGGCCACCTCCACAGCCGCGCCCGAGGGGCAGACTCCGCAGATATTCCCCTGGATGAGGAAGCTTCACATCAGCCATGGTAATTCTCGCTCTCGCTCCCCTTTTTGTCTTCTCGGCTTTCCTTCTCCGCGTTTGAGGGGGGGGGGGCGGCGGCGAGGAGAACTTGGCTTTTCCTCAAATATAGATTTCTTTCCTCCAGAGGGGAAGAAGTCTCTAAGAGGGTCCTCACAGCTCAGCTCGGGGGGACAGAGCCAAAGAAGGTCTTTAGCTGGGGGTTTGGGGAGGAGTATTTTTAATAATTTGTTCCCAGATTCGCCTTAGGTTTTATTTGCCCAGCTTGAACTAGCTTTAGGATGAAGGATGAGGTTTATGTAACGTGGGGAAGGATCCTGCTTTGCCCCCGAAATTTTGAGACTGTTTCTAGCAGAGGAGGGGCGAGCAGTAAAACGAGCCTTCCAGGGCAAAAGTGCAACCGTTCTCCTCCCTCCCGGGGTGAGCGACCGCCTGAGCCCAGCGAAGGGTGAGGCACAGGGAGGGAGCAAGAGACAAAGCCGGGCGCACTCGCTGCCAGCAGAAGTGGGGGCTGCAGGAGAAAGGGGTGCAGAAAGCGAGCTCGGATGCGGGCATCTGGAGTGGGGAGAATTGGAGCTGCGGTGAGCTGGGTGCCAGGGACGCCTGGGTCCTGCTCCACGCCCCCCTCCCACCCAGGGCCCCCTCCCTTAACCGGAATAACGTTGCCTCGCTGCTCTGTCTGCTCCAGATATGACCGGGCCGGACGGGAAAAGGGCCCGGACCGCTTATACCCGCTACCAGACCCTAGAGCTGGAGAAGGAGTTCCACTTCAACCGCTACCTGACGCGGCGGCGGCGCATCGAGATCGCCCACGCGCTCTGCCTGTCCGAGCGCCAGATCAAGATCTGGTTCCAGAACCGGCGCATGAAGTGGAAGAAAGACAACAAACTGAAAAGTATGAGCCTGGCTACAGCCGGCAGCGCCTTCCAGCCCTGAGCCCGCCGGGAGGAGCCCCGGGCGGCCCAAGAGCCCGTGCTGCTCCCAGCCCTGGCCCCTCCAAGCCTCCCCGCGCTGCCGCTGCCCGCTGGGGACCGGTTCCCACGAGCCTGCCTCGCCCGGGCCTTGTGCTACGATTTTTCGTTTGGTCTTAAGTCTTCCTGTGGCTCCCTCTCTCTTGGACTGGTTAATCTTGTTATTATTGTAATAATAATGATAATTATTATTTTCCCACCATGCTCCCCACTCCCCTCTGCTCACCCCAAATCCGCCAGTGTTTCTGAACGTTCGTGTCTGTGGTTGCACTCCTTCCCCCAGGACAAAAAGAAACTCGCATGTTTAATGTGAACTTTCCCCTCCCCATCTGTGTTCTTCTAACTTATTTATAAAAGGATGATCGCTGTATTTTGAGTTTCAGCTAGAAACTTCTCTAAAAGGGGCAGCAGTTGAGGTCGGATAGTGCCGCAGCACCGGGCCCAGCTGAGCTGGCCTCGGAGACCAGAGTCCATGACTGTGTCTCATTCCACCTTCCTCTTCCTCCTCCCTCCCCACTCCCAGGCCCAAGTCTCCCAAGACTTGGTCCTGGGGTGGGAGGGGGCCGGGGAGGACCAAAGGGTGATGTTGAGAAGAGGGCCGGTAAATACTGAGATTTAAGTTCCTGCCGCCTGGGTAGGCCCCACAAGGCCTGGTCCTGGAGCATCCGGAAACAAAAATAACCCTCAGTGTAAAATGTCGTGTGTATTTCTCTGTGAATTCATGGGTCTGGCATAGAGGGCCCAGAGCTTGTAAATATGGGGATAGTCTGGGTCAGACCTATCCTCTCCTCCCTACCCATTTCACTTCCAAGACCATTTGTAGTGAGCGAGTGGATGCTGTGCTACATGTGAAATCTGTCTTTGCCGGGCGGGCCTGTCTCAGTGATTCGCTTTTGGTATTTGTTTGTAGCTTTCCTTGAAGTCAAATAAATGTTTCCCCTCCTCCACTGCCCTTCCACTTGTCTTTTCTCTGGGGCCTGCCTGTCCCATCACCGGGCACACCCTAGACCATTCTTGATAGATCTGGGGTGTAGGGAAGGGAAAGCAGGACGCTCACCAGCAGCCCCTCTCAACCACCTATGTCTCTGCTTGGTCAGCGGTACTTGGGCCAGGGGACAGGCTTTCATGCCTGGGGGACTGAGAGACCCAGGAACCCCACATGAGCCTGGGGCAAGGGGCAAGGGGCAAGGCTGGGGCGAAAAGCAAGCCTTTGCTGAGCTGGACTCCACCCTGGCCTTCCACCAGCTGGCCAAAAAGTCTCTGGAAACCTCTTAGCGGAAAGTAATCTGGGCCTAAGTCCTGAGCAGGAGGCTCCTGGCCTTTTGGCGGTGAAACAGGCCTGCCCAGCGCCACTGTCCCCTGGTCCAAATCCCAATTCAGCTCTGCCACCCACTAAGGCCAAAAAAAACAAAAAAAAATCAGCTCAATTTCAAAGGTTTCCTCTCACCCTCAGTCTTCTCTACACTTATCAAGGGCTTCCTCTCTCCAGGGGCCCAACTGACCTGCCCTCTTGAGTAGGAGCTGGGGTCCCTCCTGGAAGACCCTTGGTTCCCCCATCAACTGGACTGGCTCAGGGCCAGGGGCCAGTCCTCCTCCATCCAAGTCAGCCTCCACCCTGAGCACAAGTCAAGTCTGGACACTTACCCGGTCAATCCCTTCCAGCTTGGCCCAACTTCTTACAGGACTTGTGGGGGGAGGGGAGCTGGTGAGGAGGCAGCTGAGGGTCTTGGTGGCTCTACTGGGCCTTCCTTCCCCCTTCCCCCTTGACTTTGTCCCCCTTTGCCCATAGCAAACTATCCCAAAAGTCGCTATGACATTTAGATGTCAAATGGATAGGGGTTTTATCTTGAAGTTAGATCGTAAAAATCGCGGAGAAGTCAGACAGATACCCCTCACTGGCTCGAGAAAGTCACGTGAGGTCCATAAAGTTAGTTTTATGGTTTTGGGGAGTTGACACCGCGCGGTATATTTCACATTCTCCAGAATGTTAAGTGACACTTTAACTGCTCGCAGTGGTGGGGAAGGGGGCAGAGGTAGGTGAGCGCTCTCCCAGCCCAGAAGGCGGTGGTGTGGCAGCAGCCCAGGCCCAGCTCTCCCACAGTAAGTCGCTTCCAGTTTTTGCTTTTCCCCTCGCAACTGTGGGGCTTGGAACTGGGGGAAGGAAACCTTGCCTCCGGCAGGACTGTGGGATGATAAGTAGGGGAAATTTAGCCTGATTTTGCACCAAGTTCTGACCAGCTGGGTGTCTGAAGAGGGGCACTCAGTTCCGTTCAATAAGGCCTTTGCAGTCCGGGGTGCCTGGTTTTATTTGCCGGAGTGTCTGAGTCTTTGTGGGGAAAAAGCTTGCGTGGGTTCCTTCAGTGCCCTTGGAAATTTAGGGGGCAAGAAGGAGGGGTGTTTACTGCTGAAGGGAGGGCCCCGTATGTGTGTGTGGGGGGCCACTTCACTACTGGGTATCTTCAGACAGACATCTCCCCACCCCCAGGAAAGGAACTTTATGACATTCATTTGTCAGGGGTGTGTGGGAGCGAGCCGCCGGGCACTTTTATCTGCATACATCTGAGCTGAGAAAAAGTCCGGGGAAAGGCTAACGCAGCTGCTGTGGGCTGCCTTGCACTGGGACACTCTCTGGCTTTTAGATCTTTGAACCCCGTGAAAGGGGGTACCCCTGCTTCTCTATGGTCTCATTGGGGCTATCAGGGATGGGGAGCATGGCACTTTTGCATCCAACTTCAGCCTTTTGGTCCCAGGCCAACCTTCTGGCTTGGCTCTATGTAGGGTCCTGAGGTCCAAGCAGGGAGCAGACAGAGGGTGAATTTCCCTCAAATTCCTGGCCATGAGTGGGGGGGAGGGGAGAGCTTCTTTTTTTATCTGGAGGATGTAGGTGTTTAAGTAGATCCCTGGAAATCCCTCCAAAAATAAAACTTGCTGAAGAACACACAGCCCCAACTGTCAGGAGAATAAAAAGGGACTTAGGAGCTGGGAGAGAAAATTGGAAAGGTGCTCGTTTCCTCTCCTCTCCTCTCCTTCCTCCTTCTTCTCTCCCTACCAGAGCCTAGAGGCCCCTTTGTTTTGTGGCACCACAAACCAGAAGGATTTTATTATTTGACTCCCTGGGGCCCGTTATTTTCTAAGGATAAGTCACCCTCCTTCTAAAAACTGGAGGTCTCTTCCTCACCAAACTGACCTCCCAATTTTAAGACCCATGGGGGGGTCAACCACCCTGTCACTCCTGCTTTTGCCAGCCCACCCTCTCTGGATTTAGCTCGTCAGTTCCCATTGTCCCTGGAATTGGTCCTGTGGCATCTTAAGGGGTTTCTGATCTTTGGGACAAGGAGAGGGTGACAAGATTCTCCCCATTTCACATTAAAGAACATCTGCACTCTCTCCTAATTTCCTCTCTCTCCTGCAGCTGCTCTCTATTCCCTGAGCTCTGCATTCCCTGCCCAGGCCTGATTTACGGGAGACCTTTCACAGGCTTTGAGTGCAAAGAGGACAGAGGGCTTGGGGTCCTCACCTTACTGTGAAGACACATCTCCCCCGAAACGATGGGGCATTTGTATCCCATGGAAAGGAGACTCTGGTCAGTTCCCAAAGGATGTCGAGCACCATTTAAAATACCAATAAATTTTGGAGGCATAACTTCCACAGGCTTCCACTCTGGACAAGGCAAATGAGTTGAATGAGATGCAAAGGAAGAGTGCAGTGGGCACAGAATCTGACCTGGGGTCTCCTGGGAAACCCCACTCCTATTGTGCCCCTGGTCTCACTCTGATGCCGCCAGCCACCCTCTCTCAGAAACCCCAGACCACCGGGACTGCCACTAAAGATTTTCTGGCCCCCTCCCGCATCAGTCCTGCAAACTCTGATATAGAATATCTGGGGCCAGCGGCCCAGGGACATCTGCTGAGCATATCTAGAGAGATTTTCCGGAGTGGTGAAGAGCAGCTCTGGCGGGGGTGCCCACTTCTGCTGCAACAGCCAGAACGCTTGAAGGGTCTCCTCCGGCTCTGAGCAGATCCTACCTGGAGAAGACCCCACCCTAGCTGGGCTTTCCTCTTCCCCACTTCAGGTTTTCTGGGCAACTGTCTCCCCTGAACCCCAGCAAGGACGTGTTGGGGGAGAGGATGAGAGTTTTCCAATGGTTTCTGGTGCAAAGGAACTCTCTCTGCCCCAGACCTGTGTCCTCCTCTCCAGTCTTCCTCAAGACGTTCTCAGGGAAAGCTGTTTCTCTCTCTCCTCTCCCATCTGGTTCCCCTCCCCAGCTGGGTCCAGGCCCCAACTCTCTGAGCTGCAGGCCAGAACCCACTAGTCAAATCCTCATGCTATCCATCGGCACCCTCCACCTGGGCAGGGCAGAGGAGGTCAGCAGCGGGAGGGTAAGGCTACATTTCCCTTTTCCCTCTGAGGCCAGCTTGACCACTACTCAATGGACAATTTAATTTTGTTTTGTTTTATTTGGTTATTTTTTGGGTTTGGTTTTTTGTTTTGTTTCTCCGAGGCTTCGGGGTAGGAGGAAGTATAAAGAAATGTAAACAGGAAAGCCAGCCGGGCCTGGAGTTCCAAGCGCCCATATTTCATTGGCTTCCTCTCGGTAACTGCAACAGGGACACTTAACTCTTCCCTGGCTGTGAGAAGTATTCTCTGGGGTTTGGGGGGGCAGGGTATGGGGGCAGGATCCACGTGGAAGCTCCTCTCTTGGGCTGGTTCCTTTATCCTTGGGGTTTGGATACTGAGGTGGAAGCCAAGGATTCAGAGCAAGGGAGAAGTGAACCGTTCAGCACAGTCCCCCAGACTCAGTCCCTTTCGGGACAGAGCAGAGAAGGCGCTTGCCTGCATGGGTTTCCCAGCTTGGGGACCAACCCGGCCAACCAAGGAGAATGGAGCTTAGCAAGAACCTTTCCCCTCTTTTAGCGGAGAGCCCACTGGTCACTGTTTCCATTTTTTGGAGTTTCTCAGAGTAATCGGATTTCGAGGCTGGGATCTGCCCACAGCGGGATTTATCGATTGCTGCAGCGCTGTTACACATCCATATTAATTAACCCAGACACCGCCTGGAAACCGAGCTGCTTGGGGTGGGGGAGGGGAGAAATGGGGGCCCTAAAGAGAATGGACATTTCTCGGTAAGCCGTGCCCCGGGTTTCAGATTGGAGAATCGCTCCCCTCAAGAAACACGTGTCTTCCCCAAGCTCCATGTCCCTCGACTTCTCAGCAAGAAGGGTAAGCCTGACTTACTCTCCACAGTCGGACTCCACACACAAGTCTCCTCCAGGGTGGAATTAGACACCTCCCAGGCCCAACACTTCCTTGTCAGAGTTAGTTTGCCCCAGCACTCGGATGGATGTATCCTCTGGTGGTTGTTCCCAGCACGACCTTTCTAGAGGGGCTAACACCCCCTCCCCACCTTCCTTTCAACTTCCCCAAGGTAGAAGCTTTTTATGGTTTTTTGGCTTGTTTTTAGTGTTTGTTGGTGATAGTAGTGATGTCTTTCCCCTTCCTCCTACCCCTCCCTCCAAAAAGTGATTAAAATCTGTTAAAGGATTTAATTAAGAGAGTTAAATGAAAAGGAAGGAGGCGCAAATGAGTTTGGGGAAAAAACCCACACCAAAAGCTATTCTCAACGATTAAATCGCCATTTTAACAATATAATGGAGTTTGCATCCTGAAAGGGGAAATCAACGCTCATATCTCATCAATAATTCATAGAGTCCGGGATCACGCAGAGGTCAGCAGACAGGGCCGGAGCGCCGGCCTACTTGGGGCTCCGAGCCGCTGCCGCATACATTACGTGCCGCTGGCCGCACCGCCGCCACCTCCATCGCTCCCGGCCGGGCTGGGGGCAGGCCCACAGGTTTAGACCGATTTCCCCTCCTTTTGGCGAATTGATTGAGACCCAGATTTCGGGCTCCAAGAGGAAGTGGGGTATTTAGGAGACTGGAGAGGATTGGACTTCGGGCAGTTCTGGACCTGTCGGACCCCGAATATCAGCACCTTTATAACTTTTAATCCCTTTTTCTCCCCCTTCTTTCTCCTTTCTCTATGATTTAGGCGTCCTCTGTCCTGTCTTTTCTCTCCCTAAATCTCGTCTTCGCATCTTCTAGCTTTTCCTCCCTAGCTGCACAGCCACGCTCTGGTCTTTCTCTCCGAGTGGATTCGGGCTGAGCCCCCAGAGCTGCGGCCTCGGTGCAGCCTCTGAGCGCGGCGGCTGACTTTGGCTGCGGCGATCCGTGACCTCGGAGCCCAGTGGGGTAGGGACGAATGTGTCTAGAGAGGAAAGGTACTTCGCAGGCCCGAACACCGCTTGCCTAGCCAAGACATGACCCAGGAGGGCCAGGTGGAGAGGAGGGGATTCAGCCTGAAAAGAAGCGTTTAGGGGAGCGGAAGGGGGAAAGTCCCTGCATGTGGGAACATCTCCTCTTTGGGGCTTGGAGACACGATGGAGCATAGTCCCTGTATATCGGAGCTTCTGCTTGTTCCAGTCTCTTTTTCTCTCTGTGTGTCTCTCTCTCTCTTTTCTGTTTTCCGACCCCCAAGGGCCCCAAGGAAAGGAGGAACAAAATCCTTCTCTATGAGAAGTGGGGGCTTGGGAAGCGATATTTGGGAGCAAAGGAAACCGAAACAGCGCAGGTCGCCGCGCGGCCGCTGCGTTGGCCGAGAGGCAGAGGCTGAGGCTGTAACGTCCCCGAGCTGCCAGTAGAGTCCGCCTTAGACCAAGTTCACAGCCAGGCTGGAGCCTCCAAGGCGCCAGCGAGCGGCCGCGCAAGGTGGCCCCGGGCCCGCTGGGCCTCGCAAAGCCTGGACGCTGAGCTCTCTCTCCAGCCTTTTGGGGGCCTATGGCCCCCTCCTCTCCCAAGGAACACTTGCTCCAAGCTCTCTCCACTTTTCACCCCAGAAACACCCTTCTCCAGTTCAGCCCATTCTACGGCTTCCCATATGTCCCCACTCCTGTCAACGGCAACTGCGGCCCCATTCTGGGGGACAAGAATCGAGAGGGGTGGGTCGTCAAAAGCTCTTCCAGGCATCTAAACATGAGAGAACGGTGAAAATACGGGAAGTGGTGCAAAAAGCCGGAAGTGGAGTCAGCATCTTTTCCCGAGGAGGAGTTATTGAACAATCGAAAGACTGACTCCTCTTCTCCAGGCCTAAGGCCCTTAGTGGGGGCGGGGGAGGAAGGGCAGGGAAGACGTTTTGCGTTTGGGTTTCTGCAGCCGGCGCAGCAGAATGAGACCCTGGGCCGTGAGGCCAGTGTTATTGCCCGAGGGGTCGCGAAGTTGGAGGGTCAAAAGTTTACAGCGTGCGTGAGCCGGCCGCAGCGGCGTCTAGCGGCTGGGGCGGGGTGGAAGAGGGGAGGAGGCAGTGTGTGTGTGTGAAGAGAGAAGAAAGCGAGCAAGGGATGCTCGAGGTAAGGAAGACTTGTGGGCTCGGGGAGTGCGGGAGCGGAACTGGAGAGGGGAGAGGCAGATCTGGGGAAGGAGAAACTGAGGGAGGAAGAAACCCTTCTCCCCAGACTGGCTCTGGTGGGGTGGGGAGCTGCACAAAAGAAAGCGCTCTGGGCATGGCCAATCCTCTGCGCAATTTTCTCTCCCAAAGACAACCTTTGAGTCACCATATAAAATTTAATTAAAACCTACCCAGCCGCACACATTTTAAAAATCCAATTACCCACACGTCCTTGCAGGACGTTTGGTGGGGCCAAAGAAGTCTTCCAAGGTGAAGACCTGACTCCAACCCACATCAGCCCCACTAGGCTTCCCCTAAAGGGGCCAAACAGCTGGATCCCCCAGCTCCTCCTCCCTCCAGGCAGGCCTGTTTTTTTCAGGGATTACCCCCAGACGGGGTCCAGGCAGTTGGAGTCCAGTAACCATGGGCCAGGACTGGACGGAGTTTAAAAACTCCCATCCCTCTTTCCCAATTGCTTGGGTTTAAGCACTTGGATATTGAAAGAAGGTTAGCTTGTTAATTCTCTCACTCTCTCCCAAACCTACACTTGTATGTTCTTCCAGAATCCCTCTCTTCCTATTTCAAGGAGGGAGGGGAAATGAGAAGGAAAAATACTGGATGGACTCACAGAGATCTTTTTAACTGGCAACCTTAAATGAACCTTGAATCCGTGCATTAAGCTTAGCTCATAAGTAAAATGCTTAGAGAGACTAATTATAACACCAGGGCATATGCTTATTTGGGGTCTTTACGTGACGGTTTGTTGCCTTATGAGATGTCATCATATTCTCTTCTAAGCATTTAATGTAGGAGGTACTCTCTGGGTGTTTGTCTGCCAGAAAAAAAGAGGACCTGGGAGTTTTTATAAAGATGCATTTTGAAATATGGCCAGAAGAGACCACAGTTTAATGTCAAATTTCAAATCAATTTGACCCCAATATTTTTAAAAAATTAAACCAATTGGGTGTGGGTCCTCATTTCTGCTTGGCCTTCAGGCAAGTTTTTCTGGGGAGTCAGGCCATAGGGAATTCCTAGGGTCTGGAGGAGGTAGAGGTCAAAACCTGAACTGGAGAATCTATCTCTTTCTGTTCCTCCTCAGTCTCTTTTCCCTCCATTACAGGACAGTATGTTAGCAAGTTGATAGTTTTGTGGAATAGACTGGAGCAGCCCAAGGTCCTGGGCTGGAGGGGCCTCAGAATGAGAAAGAGGAGTCTTCTGCCATCCCAGGCCAAGCTGGGTACCTTGGGATGCTCTCTTCCGGCCTCCCCGCACTAGGGAGATACCCCCTTGCAGACACTCCCCCTAGACTTGAACTGGGTGGAAGGCAGTCACCTGATCTACTTCTGCTGGTGCCTTGGAGGCTGGAGAAAGGGGGAAATGTGTTGCTGGCCCATCACCTATTTCTGATCCTGGAGGGACAAACCAAAGAAAATCTCTTGAGTATTTTTAACACCTCTCTGATTTCCTCCTCAACCTCCTTGTGGTGGTGCTGGGGGCAGGCAAAGGAGTTACTGTACAGATGAAAAGTAGTTTTAAATAAAAATGCAGATGGGGAGGATACTGTTTGATTTTTAAAGGACAACTAAAGCCTTTGAAAGCCAGTGCCCCAGCTTTGACCAGTGCAGTCCAGCCCTTCTCTCAGAATTCTATCTTCCCCAAACATGCTGGCCTGTGAACCAAATCTCAGCACCAGGAGGTAGAGGGGTCATTCCTGGGGCCCTGGAGCCTCTAAAGTTTTGGCAGAAATGGGGGTCTCTCTGGCATTGAGGGGTAGAACAAAGCAGATGCAGTGTGCAGTTGGGTGGGAATACAGTCGTTGTCAGTACAGCCATTTATAGGGGAGGAAGGAGGGAAGGGGGCTCTGGCTGAGGCCTGCTCTCTGGGACCCAGATCCCCACATTTCCACTTCTCCAGGTGCCAGCCTCCATCACAGGCCGCAAAGGGAACCCCCGCGGAGTTCTACCCTTTCCCTCTTGGCCCCCGAACGAGAGCTGACAAAAAATATAGGAATGATGGAATATCAAAGAAGAGGCGGGGCCGGGCTGAGTTCTATCCGAATGGGACTTTTTGGGGGTGGGGGTGGGGGGAAGGGGAGAGAAGTTTCTGGCAAAAAGAGCTGGAGAGGATGAGCTGAATCAAATTCCTTGCTCTGTCATTTTTCTCCCAAGTAATGACCTGCGCAAAATTCAATATGACCGAGCGAACTGCGCGAGCGTATTATAGTAACTGCCTGCTCGTGGGGGAGGCCCGAGAGGGGTGAACCGCAGGTCACGGCGTCTAAAAATTATTAAAATGTTCGAGAGCCTGGTGACGCGCCTAGCTGTTTAACAAAGACTGCCAAAGTATGAGATTAATACGAAAACTTGCGCTTCAAAAACAAAAACACACCAAAAAAAAAAAAAAAAGTCTTGTTCCGGCCGCCAAGGGGGCCCGGAGCTCCTCTGCCCGCCGCCGCGGTTCGGTTTTCCGAACACACAATAGTGGACGAGAGCGAGCTCGTCGGGGGCCGCGCGGGCCCGCGGGCGGGTTGGCGGCCTGGAGGGCGCGGGGAGCGGCCCGGTGAGTACTCCCGCCCGCGCTCCTCCGCGCCGCTGGCGGTGCGGGCCTCCTGGCCTCAGGGTCTCTCTCCCTCGCTCAGTCCCTCCCTCCCCGCCGACAAAAAGTAGCCGATGCGGCGCGGGCTGGGCACGCCCGGGACCGCGGAGGGGCTGAGCAGCGAGAGGTCACTCCAGCAACCTGTAGCTGCAGGGAAAAGGCGGCCGGCGGGCCAGCGAGCCACCGGGAGCGCCGGAGAGGTGGCTCTGAACGCGGGTGGAGCCTTGGTTCTTATTATTATGCGTATCAATGTTAGTGCTCTTCGGGGGTGGAGGGAGAGGCAGCTTCCTGCTCTGAACCCCGTCTTGGAAGTCGCAGATAAACCGAGTCCTCCACCCATCGCGGTGGGACTGGCTGGGGTGGGGGGTGCGGCGCCTCGGTGGGATGGGCAGGTGGCGGCTCTCAGCGCCCAGCGCTCTGTCCCCAGAATCAGCCACACACAGCCCCGCGGGCTCTGCTTCCCATCCCTCTCTTTTGGGGTGCTTGGGGCACCTGGACCGCATCTCTTGAGAAAGTGTAGAGCAGCAGAGAGGCCCCGGTGGCCAGCGCATTGGCCCTCCCCAAATTCCGAAAAGCGTTCGAGTTGGACGGGTTTCAGGGAGGCGAGTTGAGAAGGACAGGAGGTATGGGGTGGGGGAGGGGCCTGGCCAGCTGGAAGGGGTCGTGGAGCCCCTCACTAAAGTGGCCCTTGACAAGACTTGGAAAAGCCCCTGCTTGACGCTGGGGGGCTGTTGGGGGTCCTATCCACACATTTTGTCTGTGGATCCAGGGTCAGGTGCCAGTCTCCCTGGGTGCCTAAATGGGGTTCTGAGATTACTTATTGGACCCTCTCCTGGCAAAGATAACTACAATATTAGTGTGTGTGTGTGTGTGTGTGTGTGTGTGTGTGTGATTTTTCAAATATAGGTGAGTCCAGCCTGGCTGGGAGAGTGTTGGTGTTAGAAAGTTAGAAATCGGGCCCAGAAGCCAACCTTGGTAATCTAGATTTGGGATAGAAAATCAGAGGGTCTCTGGGCTTAGTTGCTGGTAGGTGGAAACTCTCCTCCTATCCACCTGCAAGGGTCCCAGGACTAGGGATGGGCAGAGACCTTTAGAGCATGGTGGTTAGAGGGTTGCTTTTTGTTTTGTTGATGTACTTGTTAAAGAAATTGATATTATTCTGATTTGTTCACTAGGGATGCAAGTATTCTTCAGACCTAGAGAGATGAATGGGGAGTCTGGGTGCAGAAGAGGCTTCTGTGAACCCTTCTCCTCACCCTGTGAAGGCCCTCAGCTTTCACAGTCTAGGACGCAGTTCCCTTCAGCTCCATCCTCAGTCTCCCAGCTTAGTAAATTCAGTGGTTACTGGCAGCCTCAGGAAGTCCCTTCAGAAATTCCAGATCCCCCAGGTTTCCCAGATCCCCATTTTGGTTCCACTGCCAGCAAGCCTAGCAGGTGGCTGAATGAGCAAGTTTAAACTGAGAGAGCCTGCCCAGAGCTAGGGAGGTGGGGGAAATGGGGTTCCTCCTCACACTTTACTTATTATCCCCCTTTTCTGGCCCCAGGAGGTATGGGAGGTTGGGAGGGGCCGGAATATCATCTGGCTGCATGTTTTATGGTTCCTCATTGCCCTTCATTCGGAAATGAAACGCCTTTGATCTTTTTCTCAGGTTGTAAACGGAATTGCCCATCATTAAATATCCGGGGCCCCATCTGCTTGGTCTCCCAGCATTTTTCTTTACAGCTGTTTCTCTCTCTTTTTACCATTGAATTTTTCTAAAAGGACTTTTATGACCCCCCCTTCACACCCAGCCGCCTCTCCCTCTTCCTTTTGCTGAGAGGCGCCTTGGAAAATATCTAGATATTCGTTTGATCGAAAACTAAAGGCTGCAAGGAGCACGGAGTTGCCGATTGGGGTTTTGTTTCTTTTTTTTTTAAAAAAAAAAGTCCTGGGGGGAGGGGAGGGGCGCGAGGGCACCCAGAAGGGCCTGATTCTGACTACGCTGCAGCCTCAGGATGACCCTTCCTCCTTTTGTGCTTAGCTAATGTTTACATCTCATAATTCATGCGCCGCCGAGTTGCGCAGCGGCCCCGAGGTTCGCGTCCCTTTGCGGGACCGGCAGCTTCTATTTCTCTCTAATAGAAGAGGAAGAGAGTTGAAAACCTTGTAATCCCAGGAATGGAACCGCAGTGACTTTTCCTGCTCCCAGACCTCAGAACTTGGAACAAAACGAAATCAAATCGAAGCACTCAAACTACACCCCAAAAGAAGGACGCGTGGAAAGTAGGAGAACTGGAAAATTTCTGGGCCAAGAAGATCTATCTGTCTTCTGTATATACCCTGTAGATCCGAATTTGTGTAAGGAATTTTGTGGTCACAAATTCGTATCTAGGGGAATATGTAGTTGACATAAACACTCCGCTCATTTTTTTCTTCCTGAAGAAAAAAATATTTTTTTTTCCTAAATGAGGACCATCCAGTGACTGACCACACGAAGACTCCTTCCTTCTTCTTTCTCTTTCTTTTTCTCCCTCAACTGCTTAGAGATGGAGGAATCATCTACCTGAAATCTCCCCCTGCCTGCCCTTGGGAGCCTTGGTCCTTTTTCACTTCACTTAAAAGGTTAATATTGTTGCTGATGTTTTTATTTTATCCTCTCCCTCCAGCCCACCTATTCCCTATTTTGGGCTTAGGGAGGCTTCACTGAAAATCCGGTAAAAATGACTTGTCTTCAGTGTGCGAAGGCAAAGGAAATTTGCTTTTCAAACGGATGCAGAGGTCGCCTTTCCGTTTGGGTTCAGAACAAGATGCCCTGGAAACACACGATTACCAAGGGGTGTTATTGTGCGGGGATCACCCGTCTCCTATCCTCAGCATCACAAGGATGTGAGATTTCTGCTCGCTGCGCGGGCGGCCGCATTAGCGGCAATTACAACGTCTCGACGCCCGGTTAGCGTTGCTCCGGTGCTTTTGGAATTAGCAAATTTCTATTCAGCGTGCTCTCAAAAGTTGGAGGTTTTTTACTCTAGTGCTCATGTTTAGTGTGGGAAACCAAGTCGTTTCTCCCGGCTTGGGCCGCGTGGGGTACGGGGAGGAGTGGATAGGAGAGGGAAACAGACGGACTGACTGACACAGCCAAACTAATAGCGCAGCTAAATGCGATTTGGAAGGCGAGGTCTCCCCGAATTAGTGCATGAATTTCCTATCGATCCGCCCGCGGTTCCATTCATCTCTGACAAGTCCCTCCGTGCACCCGCCTGGTTGCTCCGATGCCTCCCCTCTCACTCCCTACCCCTCCCCGTGCGGCTGCAGAGAAAAGGCCCACGCTCAGTGCCTCTCCCCCGTGTGGGTTCCCCTCTCAGGCGGAGCCCCTAGTCCGTCCCTCACTTAACTCCCCCGCACAGACGCCGGGTAAAGGGGCTCTCCCTCGCCACGTCGTGAGGAGGGGCTGGGGCCCTAAGGAAGGCCTGGGGGGAGGTGAGTCAGGACAGGAGGGGCCACACCCGAAGCCCCAGCTTCTGAGGGGATCCAGGGATTGCGCTCCGCCCAGCGCCCCAACAGGCCCTCGGGTGGCAACCTGCTCACTCGCTCTCCATCTCCCTCCCTCCCTCTCCCCAATCCGGGTGAGGAGAAGCGAGGAGGCGGTCGCCCCGCAGGAGCCCTATGTAAATCCTGGTGTTGGGTGGGGAGGGGGGGGGAAGAGAAGAAGGGGAAATAAACCTCTTTGGCTGGAGTAGGGTCCGGGTGAGCAGATTTCCTTATCCGGGAATCGCAGGCGGGGCGGCCATTGGCTCCGAGGATCACGTGGGCCCCTAACTTTGTTCACTTGACAGTAAGTAGGAGGGCTTTCGGAAACAGGAAAACGAGTCAGGGGTCGGAATAAATTTTAGTATATTTTGTGGACAATTCCCAGAAATTAATGGCTATGAGTTCTTTTTTGATCAACTCAAACTATGTCGACCCCAAGTTCCCTCCGTGCGAGGAATATTCACAGAGCGATTACCTACCCAGCGACCACTCGCCGGGGTACTACGCCGGCGGCCAGAGGCGAGAGAGCAGCTTCCAGCCGGAGGCGGGCTTCGGGCGGCGCTCCGCGTGCACCGTGCAGCGCTACGCGGCCTGCCGGGACCCTGGGCCCCCGCCGCCTCCGCCGCCGCCCCCGCCGCCCCCGCCACCGCCCGGGCTGTCCCCTCGGGCTCCCGCTCCGCCGCCCTCTGGGGCCCTCCTCCCGGAGCCCGGCCAGCGCTGCGAGGCGGTCAGCAGCAGCCCCCCGCCGCCTCCCTGCGCTCAGAACCCCCTGCACCCCAGCCCGTCCCACTCCGCGTGCAAAGAGCCCATCGTCTACCCCTGGATGCGCAAAGTTCACGTGAGCACGGGTGAGTGCGTGGGCACCCCTTCCCCCTCCCACCCCTGGCGCTTTACACCAAAGGGACCTCGAGGCATTGCGGGGGGGAGCTAGGGGAAGCCAATTGTCCCCGCTATAAACTCGCCATTGCCGGAGATTTACGGTCGCCTGTTTTCAGAGCCACATAATTACATCCCCCATAAATTTTTATGGCCTGGTGGGCCCCGCGCCTTTGAAGTCGGTTCCCCATCCTCTTTGCCATTCTCACCAGCGACTTTTTCGCCAGGGAGATGCAGTCTCAGTGAAATTGGAAATTGGGGAGGGGTGTAAGGGGGGGAGGAGAAGGGGGGAGGAGGTAATCTGTATTTAAGCTGAGAGTTGAGTCAACTCCCTGTATTTTTTTTTTTCCTTTCTTTCCTCTAGTCTGGCTCCTTGGCTTGAGAAGTGGGCAAAAGTTTTTACTGGGGGCAGGCACTGCTTGGAATCTGAGCACAGAGGGTGGGAACTAACAGAAGAAAGGTTTAATGAAGCCCCCTCCCTCTTTCACCCCTCATTCTCCCATCCCGGGCCCCAGGCCACGTGCGGGGAGAGAGGAGCGATTAAAACCTTGTGAAGATTCCTCACTCCCCCCGGACACCCAAACAACAACGTCGTGACCACACAATCCTCCAAAACTTAGAGGTCTCTTTCTCTTCCTGGGGTCCCGCTTTCTCTTTCATCCCCACCCCCTCTGGAGGAAGAAGAGGTGGCGGGAGAGGGAGGGAGGGAGATACTGTGTTAGCTGGAAGAAAGGGCTCTCCCTCCTCCCTTTCGGGGCAATAAAACTTTCTCTTTCTCCCTCTCTTTGTGTGTGTCCAGTAAATCCCAATTACGCCGGCGGGGAGCCCAAGCGCTCTCGGACCGCCTACACTCGCCAGCAGGTCTTGGAGCTGGAGAAAGAATTTCACTACAACCGCTACCTGACGCGGCGCCGGAGGGTGGAGATCGCCCACGCTCTCTGCCTCTCTGAACGCCAGATTAAGATTTGGTTCCAGAACCGGCGAATGAAGTGGAAAAAAGACCACAAGTTGCCCAACACCAAGATCCGCTCGGGTGGCACCGCAGGCGCAGCCGGAGGGCCCCCTGGCCGGCCCAACGGAGGCCCCCCCGCGCTCTAGTGTCCCCCACGTGGGAGCCGCGAACCTCGGGGCGGGGGTGGGTTGCGAGTGCGGGGGGGGGCGGTTGGGGGAGACGCGGGAGGGGACCCTGAGGCCTGGGTCCGAAAAAGCCTACCTGCTCTCCCCCCACTTTGTCTATTTACACGAATAAATGCAGAGGAGGGGGGAGGGGAAGCTTTATTTATAGAAATGACAATATGGAGCCAGGCGAGGCCCCCCAGAAGCAAGGTTCAAGTCTCTTGCTTTCTTCCTTAAAAAAAAGAAGGAAGAAAGAAAAAGACAGAAAGAGAAATAGGAGGAGGCTGCACTCCTCATTTTCAGCTTTGGTGAAGATGGATCCACGTTTCATCTTTAATCACGCCAGGCCCAGGCCCATCTGTCTTGTTTACTCTGCCGAGGAGAGGACGGGCCTCGGTGGCGACCATTACCTCGACACCCCGCTAACAAATGAGGCCCGGCTCGGCCGCCGCCGCCGCCGCCTCTGCTGCTGCCGCTGCTGGAAGACAGTCTGGATATTTTTTCTTTGTCCCCATTCCTGAAACCCAGCGAAAGCATCCTCTGACTGCCAGATAGCGCAGTGTTTTGGCCACGGTAACAAACACACGCACACAACCTCTCTCCCCCTCCGTGCCCGTTCACGGGGACGCTGGCGGCTCACCCCCTTCCACTGCGGGGCTGGGGTAGGGACCACAGGAAGGGGACAAGTGGAGGCGGGCGGGGGGATGCGTGCCTCGGCTACGCAGAAGCAGGGCAGGGAAATTGAGTCCAAGAGAAGGAGAGGACCCAGAGACCAGGAGGGCCTTCCTCTGGGAGGTCAAGCCGTGCCTGCAGGGGTGAGGGGCCAGTTGCGTTCTGGGAGCCGGCCACAACCCTCTGGCCAATCTGGAGTTGTACAGTGGAGGCCTGTTCTAGACTGAAAGTGAATGTGAAACTAGGAAATAAAATGCCCTTCCCACCTGGGAGATGAGGTGACAGAGACCTCTCCCATAGTTTATCATTGTTGCATTGATTATTATTATTATTAATTATTTTATGTCATGTGCGTCCTCTCTCCTATGCTCTTTCTGACATTCCAAACCAGGACCCTTCTTAGTTCTGGGGCTGCCTGAGTCTAGAACCCTTTGTTGGCGTGAAAATGTGTGTCCTGTACAGAGTGACAATAGAAATAAATGTTTGGTTTCTTGTGACCAGCACGGCGTGTTTTTGTTGAAACCTTGATGTAAAGATGCAGATAAATACCTCCCAGAGTACGTTGTAGGCACCCCAGTCCGTTCCACTGCACGCTTATGTGGTTGAGGAATTTTTTCAAAGGATCCGATGGGAATTTGTATCTCAGAGGACTCCAAATTGTGGTGGCTGGTTTGTTTTCCTTTTGGGGTGGGTGTGTTTTGTTTGGGGCTCTTAATTTTTCCCCTCTAGTCCAAAAATGGATTGAAAGGACTGGGAGGGCTGACTCCAATCCCTAATGGGGGGAAAATGTTTCATTGTAGAACACAAGAGGCTTAAGTATGACAAAGGCTTTCAAATAGTGATTTATTTGTCATAAGCAAATAAAATGCGGTTAAAGCTGTCTCCTTCTAGACAGACGGCTCTTTGCTTATTAAAGTTCCGAGAGAGGATTCTGAGCGGCCGGCCTCTTTCCTCCCGCGTAAGAAGGTATCGTTTTCCTCTGAGGTGTTTAAGGCTTTAATGAGTCTAATTTTTTTGCACAGATGTTTCTGGGTGTTTTCAGGTTTTCAGAGTATTTTTATATTACAAAGGAGCTAGCCAGTGCCATAGCTCAAACTCTGACAAGCAAATAGATAATCAAGAAGACAAATGGCCTCTTTTGTGAAGCCCTGCTCCTGTATTAATTTTCATTTTCTTTCTCATAGAAAGTATCGAAAGTATGACTGGGGACCAAATAGCTTTCTGTCTCTGAGGTCCCAGTCACCCCTAGAATGGAGTGGGGGAAGGGAGGGGTGCAGGTGACCCTCAGAAGCGCTGTCAGGCTTGGGCCGCTTTGGGGCTGAGCCCAAGAGAAGTTCTAAGGTCTGGGGGCTCCGGCCCCGGGGCTCTGGTCCGGTGGTTGCTCCGGGTACAGCCATCTCGCCTCCCACAAGCTCAGGGCTCGGTAGAGCAGATGCATTTAAAAGTCGTTTTTCGGTCCCATCTCCCTTCAGAAAATAAATATAACCAATTCCACCAGCGCGTTTTACTGTGATTTCTTTTGCATTCTTCCGGTGTGCAGCTCCCGGGCGTCTGAGACTGTGTAGGGCCCGGGAGAGACTGGGCCGGGGTCCACCGCGCGGGAAGGGGCGTTTGAACCGCTCGTTTCAATGCTGCGGGGAGACTCGTAGCAAATCACCCGGACCTGGAGGTTGAGAGTGGCGAGCTTTGTTTTCGGTGGAATCGCGGTGTGATGTTTAGCTGCCAAGGGGTGCGGCGGCCCTTCCCTTCTAGAGGGGAAAATAGTTCTTAAAAAGCATATGCCCCCCCCATGTCTCTATAGAACCAAATCAAAGCTGCTCTTAGGAAGGTATGAATAGAATAAAAAAGATTTCTATGGAGCTTAAAGTTCACAGCCATTCTGTGTAGACAAGAGCTAAGAAAAATGTGAGAATTATACAGAAAACCATTAATCACTTCTTTAAATACGTATCCTCTCTCCTTTGTTATTATTCAACAGCAAATCTCCGCAGACCGGCTGTTGGGGGAAAAAAGTGTTAGCCGCCACTCCCGGATCTGCAAGGGGGAAAAAATTTGGAACCATAAAGCTGAAAACTTTTTTCTCTCAGTTTGGAAGAAGCCGTTCGTCATGAATGGGATCCGCGGAGTTCAGGCGAGAGGAGGCGAGAGGCTCAAAGGTAACAAAGCCCCCGCCTGGGCTGGCTTTTTTTTTTTTTTTTAATCGTTTTATGAGCTCTTTTTACTAGGGAAAGAAGAAACACTCTCTCGCCTCCTTCTTTTTCTTTTTCAACTATCTTTGCGGGGTTTTTATGGTGGACGGTTGGTCAGGTTTGATGCCTTTTATGATGACAGATGCTTGGGTCAGGGACTGACACCTGGAGAGTGTTTGAATTGATTGGGACTGAGGTGTTAGGCACCAGAAAAACCCCAGAAAAGGTTGTTTATGAGGCAGCTCAGAAGCGCTTTCTGGTTTTAGAAAATGCAGGAGGGCCTTGGGAGCCCCAGCGTGTGTGTGTGTGTGTGTGTGTGTGTGTGTGTGTGTGTGTGTGTGTGTGTGTGTGTGTGTGTAGCGAGGTGAGGTGCACATGTGGCCCATGGGTTCCGTGACTCTGCTTGTCTACACTGGGGGCTGGTGTCCTACAGGTCTGTTTACCAGTGAGCAGTTGTCACTGCCACCTCCTGGAAAAATGGAATGCCCCAACCTCAGAGCGGGGTATAGGTGGATGTCTTCAGTTTTTCTTTTTGTGTCTAGGTTGGGATTCTAGACAAATATTTGCAACTCTCTGGAGCAGGAAACTGTTCTGTTCACAGGCAAGGTTCGTTGATGCCGGAATCTTCCTCTTCTTCCACTCGGCTCCCTTCCTTCTTCCTGGAGGCTCAGAGTTTAGTTTGGTTTCCTTTTGCTCTCTTGGTCTGGGGGCTCTGTTCTCCCCTCTGGGGCCCCGCTTCTGAAGGTGAGGGAGCCGGTGAGCTCTGCCTCAGACCAGAATGTGCTGGCCTTTTTTCCCTGGGGCTCACTGAGGCTTTGGAAGTAGGAGGCTGGCAGGAGAGAGAGTTCATGGAGAGGCCACGTTTTCTAGGCGATTAGCTCAGTATTAGAACCACAAAATGACCTCGGAAGCCCCTTGACCTCTCTGAGACTGGACATTGTGTTGGCTCTTGCCTCCTGCCCAGAAGGGAAAGTCACACCTCCACAGGGAGGGGTCCTTGGGCTGTTGTATGTCCCATCTTCTCCACCCCCCACCAGCCCCCACAACCCCTTCTTTGCTATCTTGAAATTGCTGGATTGTTTTTCTGTTACTGTCCATTGGGGAGAAAAGGAACAAAAAAATTTTTTAGCTCGTGTCGGGGAGGGAAGTAGGGTGCTGGTCTCTCTCTGTGCAGAGCTCCTTCCCTCAGGCAGACTCACCCTGCCATCCATGTCCAGTTCATCCCTCCCTCTTTCCTGTTTTGTTGGAGGGAGCTGAGGGAAGAAAGACAAAGGGAGGCAGATATGAGAGATCCAGGGGCTTCAGAGGGCTAGGGAGACAAACCCCTGGGTCCTAAGGAGACACAGGGCCCCCATTGTGGTTACTGTCTCTCGAGGTCTGTTATCCAAATCCACAAAATCTTAACCCATTTTCTGAAGTCCCGTTGTTTAGGAAGCTATTTCTATAATCACTCTCACCCCTTCCCCACTCCCCAATCCCACCCCAGCTACTCACAGAGCCCAAGGAGTACCTCCCCACCAGAGGAGCAAGAGAGATGGGACAAGGGTCAGTGCAGGCTGTTCTGACCATCGCCAGGGACAGCTGTGCCATGTTAACCAAAGTTTCCAGCAACTTTCGAGAGATGTGCGGAGGATTTGCTAAGAAGTGAACTCTGAACACAGAGCCTTTTCAAATCTATATTCTACTTGCTGTATCTTAAAAATCTACACCAGCAGCCATCCTCTTAGGAGGGGAGAGAGACAAAGAGAGAGACAGATAGACACACAGACAGACAGACTCCAGCTGGGAAGAAGGAAGTGTTCCCTTGAGTTAAGACTAGGAGAGAAAGAAACTTGCTGGGATGTATGTGGGGTGTTGGTTTGCGTTTTGTAAATTGTCTCCTATGTCTTGGGGACTGTCTCAGGCAAGAAATAACTGGTGTTGGTTGGTATCCTCTCCTTTGTCCCTGGGAGGTTTAATAAATGCAAGAGCTGGAGGCCTTGGTAAGAAAAGAGAGCGAGCAGAAAGGCAAGCTGGACTGCTCCTGGGATGAAAATATTTGGGGCGATGTACACCCATAACACATAAGGGCAGATAACCAGTTGTGAGCCCTCTATAGGCTCAGGTGATAAAGATCTGGTCACCTGAGTCTTTACAACCTGCTTTCTGCAATGTGAGGATTAGAGGTCCACCAAAGGGAAAGAGGAGGAAAACAATGGAAAGAGAAGGTTGGGGTTCCTTTGAGGGTTTCAGCCCCACAGGTGGGAACTGAGGGACCTTCCCCCTCCCTCACTCCCAGACCCCAACCTCTGCAGAGCTGAGTGCTACGGGCACGCTCCCCAGCCCCTTGGGCTCACCTTCTACGATTCTAGCGGCCACCTCTATCCTCCGAATCTTTGGACCTCTCTTCCTCCAGTTCCTGGGCCCTCACCACCCTCGCTCCTACTTGCACCGGTCTGGGCGGAGTAGGGCTGCCGGGTCCTGCCAGAGCCTGTCGCCGCCGGGGCAGCCCCAGCGCCCGTGGTGGGTCTCCCTGGGAAGCGGCGGTCCGGGAGCGGGGGGGTCTGGTTGGAAAGCGGAGTTGGGAAGTTTCCCAGCGTGAGTTGAGCGCTGACGGATTTGTGATCGGCCATAAAACAGGCACGTTCAGATTCGTAAATCAATCTCGCCTTTCTCACAGTGTAAACGTTCGCTTTATCGGCAGCAAGAAAGCACTCTGCTCACGCCCGGGCGCTTGTTTATTTGAACATGGACATTCCCAGGATCCGAAGAGTGTGGGCATTTTAATAGAACCTGCCCGGCGTGCCTTCGTGTCACTGGCTTTTCTTTTGCTCATCCTTAAAAATAATTTCTCCGTTTCAGAGATTGCTGTCTTCCCATGCTCCAGCATATTCTCTCTCCTCTTTTCTCTCCCCCACCCCCTCACTCCCCACGCCCTAGTATTTTTCTTTTAGACTTTAGTGGACTGCTTTTCTTTGGGGGACCAGTTTTAATGGATTTCTGGCCAGGACCATGCGGGGAGTTGCCCTCATGGGAGCCAGGCGCGGGGCTGAATTCAATACCAGCCTGGGTTTTGTATCTGCACAATCAAAGCCGACCACCCCCCTACAGAGCCCAGGCCCGCCGGCGCCCCCACCCGAGGGCTGGGAGAGGGATTCCGAAGGGACCAGGCCGGCCCAGTGCCCGAGGCAGGGGCTGCGCTGCCACTACCCGCTGGACCGGACACCACCCGGGGGTGGCGGTTTCTTTGGGGGTGGTCAGGGCACCTGGGTCCTCAACCTTCTCCCCATCCAGTTGCTTTTGGTTCAGACCCCTCCAAACAAACCGCTGACGGCCCCTGGGCCCCATGCCCCCCTCCCCAAAACACGTCTGTTCTTCCCAGTCCACCAGCCGCTGCCGCTGCCCCAGAGCTGCTGAAGATAAGGCTGGGAGTGTGAGCGAGGGGCTCCTTCAGGAATGTCTTCCCTGCTTCCCTTTGCAACCCCATCCCGCACCGTGGCCAAATACTCCGGTTCTGGGATTCTGGTCGTAACTGGTCTGCTTCTTCTGGCGCCAAGCTGTATGTGAAGGTTTGGGGGCATGTTTTATTTTGTTTTGTTTTGTTTTGTTCATATCTGAGATGAAGAATTCTGCGTACATTTCTCTCTCTAGGCCAAGGGACTGGATTTCTCCTATCATCACCAGTGTTTTAACACTTTAATATGCAATCCCCCCATCTTTTTCCTATTGATCTGTCTCCATTGTCTGCTGCTTGGAAGCAAGGGGTACTAACACCTGGGAAATGGGGACAGGGCTGTCAGGCCAACTTCAAAGCCTCTTTCTTCCCTTTCCCTCTCCTCCCCTCCAGTTCAAATCTCCAGCTGTCTTCACTGGTGTGTTGGGGGGTGGGGAGGGGTGAGACAGGATGGGTACAGAGAGACTGAGTGTACATAGGTACAGAGAGACTGAGTGTCCACTTCTTTTGTGTAGGAAACTTAGTCCAGGTCTTTTGTCTCTAGAGCATATTCTCAGTCAGTCAGTAGACTTCGGTTCCCTATAATAGTAACAACACAACGAAAACAAGTCCCCCTTGTGGTTACTCTCAACTCTGGAAGCTCCCGAGTCATCTCTTCACCCTGTCCCTTTTCTGCCCTTTCAAAAGGTACCACAAAAGATCTTTTTAAAAAGAGAATTAAAGCCAGAAGCCCCATTCTTTACACATATACAATCTGGACTTATGAAATGCTTCTTTTGAAGCTGGTCTCTTTAGAAATTTTGTTGGTTATTTAAGGAAGAGGGGGAGTGGGTCCCACTAAAATACCCTAGGAGTGAGGGAGAGAATAGAGTTGGGGGATGCAGAGAGAGGAACTGGTTGCTGAGAAATGCAGGGGCTTGGAGAAGGACTCTGCGCCCATCCCACCCCACCCCCCAGAAGCCCCTGCAGACTATTTCTGCACCTCCACGAACTAAGCAGAGCAGGAGGAGAAGGGAGAGAGGAGAGGTGGGCTGTGGGTAAGTGTGTGTTCTGGGGGGGCTGGTTAGGGAATGCAGATACAGCAGATACAGATGTGAATGTGGGAGAGAGAACTAGCTACTATTCCATTTGTGGGTTGGGGGGAACCTATTTTGCAGGAAAATTTCTCCTCCTGAAGGGGAAGGTCATAGTGGTCCTTTGAGCCTGAAATCGAAAGACCCCCTTCCCCCTCCTGGTCACGTGATTCATTAAATAATTAATGCCGAGGTTGCAGAATAGATATGTATTCGTCAGGAAAATCGCAGGCTCGGTCTCCCTGTTTCTGACGTGCAATTCAACTGTCCTTTGAAAAACAAGCCTGTACCCCGAGAAAAAAAAGAGAGAGGGGGAGAGAGAGGGAGAGAGAGAAAAAGAGAGGGAGGCAGCAATAAAACAGCCCCGCAGCCGGAGCCACACCGCGGGCTGGGGTATTGTAAGTAGAAGGGATTTCTCACTACCTACCGCGTCTTATATGTCCATGTAAATTTATTGTTTGTTATTAATGTTATTGTCGTAGAATATGACAAATAGCCATCTTCATTTCCTGCCATTTCTCTTCACATGGTCCTCTGTGTGTTTATACCCATTGAGGCATTGCATAGAGATTTTAGGAATATTCCTCTTCTCTATCTCTCTCCCTCTCCCTCTCCTCCAACCTTTTTCTTGATTTATAGCAATATGGGTGTCAGCTTCTCGGCCGGCATGCCAGCCATTGTGTGTGTGTGTGTGTGTGTGCGTGCGCGCGCCTATGCGCGCGCGCATCTGCGTGTGTTTGTGAGTGAGTTGTGTTGTTTATGGCCATGTCTTCGATAAATCATTTCTCACAGAAAATGATATGGAAGCTGGGCTATTTCTGTGGCCGGGAAAGAGTCACTCTCGGAGGCACTTCCTCTCTCTCTGCTCTGTTCCCAGAAGTTGGTTATTTCAGACGATTTTCAGTAATATATCAGCAGTTAATATGAAAGCTCTATAGCTGGAGGTCTTAAATTGCAGTATCTGTGATTATCAGTTAAGGTGAGATCTGTATAAATTTGGTAAACCAGAAATGCCTCATTGGCATATAAACCCAGTCAAAGACCACGATCTAATATAAAAATTATGTTTGTGAGCCTGATAGAGCCAACATTCCTGCAGCAGCAGACAGAGCTTCATTTTTCAGCGGTTCCCCTCCAGGAGTCTGGTTGCTCTGACGCCGGCTGGGGGTAAAGAACCCAACTCTGAAGGCAGAAGGAACCTGGGGGCAAGAGAGGTGGAGGCAGGGGAAAAAATTACTGAAGTTGAAGGCAAAGATTTTTGTAGTCGAGGGGGACCAAGTGGATCCTTTGCAACTGGAGGGGGCTGGAGGGACTCAGTTATAGTATTAAAGCTTAACCTGTAGGACTGATGTATTGAATATATGACAGGGAGCTGAGGGTGGGGAAGGAGCTACCCAAACTGGGGGAGACAATGGAGGCAGAGGCTGAAGGGCAGGGAGGGAAGCTGAAAGCTCTGGCTTCCCACCCTCCTGTCTAACAAAACAAGGAAGTGAATTCACACCCCGGTAGCCTTCCTTCGACCTCCTGAAACAAAGAAAGTTTCCTCAGCAGTGAGGGACTATATGTGTCTGGGGCTAAAGGAGGGAGTTCTCCTCTAAGTTGTTCTAGAAAAGAAATGTTCCAGGAATCAGGTGGTCTCAGAAAGTTGGAGAGTGTTTCAGGACATGGGGTGTGTTCCTCTCACTAAACCTCCATCCAAAAAGGGAGCAAATGGGGTACAGATTGGGAGGGGGAGAGCTGGTAACTTTCCCCTCTGATTTCATATGGAGGTCTCAGTACCTCCCCAGTAGGGAAGGGTCTGCTGGTAGAGAGCAAAGCCAGAGGCGGCTTTTGGGGATATTATGCGCTGCGCCCCGAAGTTGTTATGGATGAGGGACAGAGCCTTTGCCAAGTTCAGTCGGGGCTGCTAGCTTCTCCGTCCCTGGTTGGAGCCTGGCCAACTGACTTTATAGCCACTATTATCTGTGATACTTAACTCTGCCTGCTAGTGTAAACCTTTGAGCAGGAAAATTAGTGATGCCGCGCCCAGGTGTTAATTATTCATGGCATCAGCTGCGTCCTGGAGTGGTGGCTTAGGCCCCAGTGCTGGCGTCCAGGAGCTCACTCCCACGCTCTGCTCCAAGTGGGCGCTGAGCCCTCTTCTTGTTAACAGGCAGCTTTTAGGGTGGGTGGTAGGTGAGGCCTCCTAATTTGGGAGTCTGGGTTGAAAAGGGTTTAGGGAGAAAGAGAAGGAAAAGTCCAAGACCCTAGGCTGGGATGGGTGGGGACATTACGTGGCCTCGCTAAAAGGGCCTGGGGAGAGTCTGGATTCAGGGGCAGCTTTGACAGGGCTGGAGCTCACGGGGCAGGTGGGCAGGGTCAGAGGAGGCAGCAGAGAGACCTGAGGGATAGTGGGCTCCATACCCTTCAGGCCCCCCATCCTTGGGTGGTGAAGAATACCATACACACTCAGAGTGGGAAGCAAGGATTTCCTTCTCCCTCACCTGGAAAGTGAAGGGGGGTAAATGTGGAGAGGGTGAGTTCACCCCCAATCCAGTGCTCCAGAATGTAGGCCAAAGTCTTAGAATGCCGGAGAGAGGGGGAAGGATTAACTCTTCCTCGGAGAGGAAAAGGGACATGAAGGGTGGAATGGTGGGTGTTAGTAGCTTCTGAATTCAACCTGTTTTGGAGGATGGGGAATAGCAGGAGAAGGCTGAAGGATGTGCTCCTTGGGACAGGCCGGAGCCAGTGGGGAGAGCTGGGAGCCAATCTCACAGGCCCCGGCCCCTGTGATTCCAACTCCTTCCCCCTTCTCCGTCTCCCCTCCTTCTGCTGCCTCTGCCTGTGACGTGGAGGCCTGGTCTCCCCGCTTTTCCTCTCCGTTCTCTCAGCCCGGTCAGGTCTTTGTCTCTTCTGGCCCTCCGGATACCCCCTCCTCTTCCCTTTCCCCAACTCACACTCAGACTCTGCCCAGGAGACAAAAGCAGAGAAACCATCCCTCTCCACCATTATCTTTTAGTCAATCGCTGGCCCCTTGCTAAACTTCCCTGTGTGAGGCCTGATGCCCTCCATCCAGGCATATAGGCCTACCCTTCAAATCAGCAAGTTTGTTGTTTTTTTAAAAAATATATGCATTTGGTTCATTTAGCTACGAATCACCCTGCTTCTTACCAGTTCTGCACACACACGCACCCCATTTGCTTTTCTGCTGTGCAGGAGATGGGATAGAATGTATTTGATGAAAGGGGCTTTAGGAAAGCCGCTGACTCTGTCTTCTCCCCAGACACTGCTGGTGTCCACTTTCTGTATATAATTATAGTGTTTATCCCCATGCCTTTAAGAAACTGGGCTGTTAATGCTTTAATGAGCACAGGAGTTAGATAGAAAGATGAGGAGAGAGAGGTTGAAGTAAAAAGAGAGGGCCCAGAGAGAGAGCAAGCAGCAGGATCCTTTTCTGAGGTGGGAAGTCAAGGCAGAGGCCAAGGAAAGGATGACAGAGAGAATGGAGACAAAGGCCACTCAGAGAGGCAGGGAGGCTGTCCTGGCAGAAGACATCCCACAACTTGGATGGGTACGCAAACACACTCACAAAACCAGAGTTAAGTGAGAAGGGAGGTGGAAAGGAAACCACTCACTTTGCCCCCTTCTTTGTAGAAGAAGATGTCTCCACGGCAGAGGACGGGTTCCCCACCCTCGCCAAAAGGACAGGGTTCTGAGGCCAAGGGCTCCACACTGCTCAGAGGGGCAGCCTAATAAGTGAGGCCAGAAGTGACTTCCGGAGACAATCCTAAGTCCTTAGCAAGGCACAATTCAAATTCACTTAAGACAAAGAAGCAGAGTGTGAGAAGACAAAGGGACTGTGAGAAAGGGACAGAGACCACAGAGAAGGTTAGAAAAGGCAGAGAGAGAGAGAGAAAGGGAAAGGAAAGGAAGGGAAGGGAAAAGAGAAGAGAGAAAAACAAATAGAGACAGAAATGCAGAGAAAGACCCATCCCCTTGGAGGGGGGGGCGGGCGGGCACAGACTGAGGAGAGGGCTCTAGGGTCTGGAAGTTCCTCCAGACTCTGTGCTTTCTTACCAGCAGCTGCCCAAAGCCGAGGCCATCCCAGAAACAAGGGGACTAGAGTAGGCCCTGGGGGTGCTAAATCAGGTGTGAGGCAGCTGGGGCAGGAACTGAAGTGTCTGGAATGGCCAAGATGTCTTGGGCACTTCAAACTCCTCTTCCACCACCATCTTCAGTAACTTAAAGGTTGGAATCTCCCAAAACTGAATCCCTGGGGTGGGGTGGGGTTGGGTGGGTGGGCTGGTGGTTGGTGTCGGTCTCTCACACCCAGACCCAGGGAATCCTTCCTTGGCCTCTCTGCTGCTCCTGGGTTTGGTCTCTTCTTTCCCTCTTCGGGGACAGGGAGAAGAAGTTGATCTTCCAGCAGCCTGAGAACTTTCCCTTTCACCTCCAATCCGCATCTCCTCTCTTGAACCCCACCCCCACCCCCGTCTGAACAAACGGATGCTACCCTCGCTTATCTCCTCCCTCCCCGATCTTTCTGGAAAGAAAAGAGAAAGTTCCCACCAGCCTAAGCAGCTTTAGACAACTCCAGGGAAAATGGAAAACGCAAACCTTTCTCGCCTCTCCAATTCTCCCATCACCCCCTGGCCGCCGCTGGGCTCCCTCCATCGCGCCCCCCATCCTCCTGTCCCGTCCTGCCCACAACGCTCTCCCTTCCCCTCCCTCCTCCGCCGAGCCGGACATATGGAACCCATTTCGCCGGTGACATTGAAAAGCCGCTGCGCGCCCGCCTTCCGCCATGGCGCCCCCGGCTCCCCGCGCCTCGCCTCGCGGTGCCCCCGGCAGACGCGGCTCCTCCCGCCCGGCCGCTCGGCCCGCTCGCGCAGCGAAACCGCGACCCAGCTCCAAGCCGGGCCCGTCCGCCTCCCGCAGCCCCACGCGGGCCGGCCGCGCGCCGCTTCGAGGGCCGAACAAAGCGGCGGCGGCGGCGGCGGCGGAGGAGGAGGACTGGGGGCGCGCTTCCGGGCCTCTCCCCGCGCCGGCCAGTGGGACTGAGATGCGGCCGGCCGCCCAGCCCCCGCTGGCGCCCCGGGATCCGGGCCCGGCCGGCCCCCCGCCGCTGCCCGCGCCCTAGCGGAGCCGCACAGGTAGGTGTCGGTGCCGAGCGGGCGCCGGGCCGGGCTCCGGGTGGAGAGCGGGGGGTGCCTGAAACCCCCGCCCCCGGGTCGGGAAGGAGGAGGATCGCAACACTGGAAGACAGAGATGGGGGCGAGTTAAAGAGGCGGTGCGGGCGGAGGGTGCGGGGAGGTGTGGAGGAATGTGGGGTGTGGACAGGACCCGGTTAGGGCCTGGGGAGCGCTCTCGCTAAGGAAGGGCTGCAGACGGTTGGAGGCTGCAGACGGTTTTCCGCTGGAGTTGGGAGCTTGGGGTTGTGCAGCAAATGTGAGGGGTATCTGCTGGGGTGGGGGCTGGCTGGGCCCTGCTCCCGCAGTCCAGTCGCCACCTATGGCCAGAACCTAATAGCACCTCGCGGGTTATTTGAAGCTGAAACTACAAGGGGTTGCGCTGAGGCCGGGTGTTAAACTGAGAAGGTAGGAGAGGGGGTGATTTATGGCTTCAGAGAAGATGTGTTTACTCCCTGCCTGCTCTGGAAACCAAAAACCAAAGAGAGCAGAGGCGGGAGAAGCCTCTCTCCTTGGAGTGGAAGGCAATGCCAGGTTGATTCGCTGGGATTTATTTTCCCAGATGTGGGGAGATGGTGGGAACTGTCCCTTTGCCGGGACAGAATGTGAGGTATAAGGAGAGTGTGAAAGCACACACACGTAGATGTGTTTTGTGTATTGTGTGAGTGCACATTGTGTTCGGGTTGGGGTTTGTTGGGTACAGCATCGCTTTACAAGTGAGCACACAGGGAGCCCGAGGGGGGACTCGGTGTTCTCAGGTCTTGGTACCCTGGCAAGGGGTAGCTCTGGACACGCTTTGCCGCCTTGTGCCCTCGCCATGGAGTAGTGCTCCTTCAGCCTGTGCTTTCTTTCCTCCCACAGCCACGCGCAACAGCGCCCACCCGGCCTGGTCCCTGGCCCCTGCGTGCCATCTGCCCATGCTGCCCGATACTCACTTTGAACGTTTAACTTTGCCATGGGAGACTGAGGAATTAGTGAGCACAGCTGGGTGGGGAGGAGGAGGAGGAGGAGGAGGAGAAGAAGGGGAGGAGGGGAGGGAGGAGGGGAAGGGAGGGGAGGGAGGAGGGGAGGGGAGGGGAGGGAGGAGGGGAGGGGAGGGGGGAGGGGAGGGAGGAGGGGAGGGGAGGGAGGAGGGGAGGGGAGGGAGGAGGGGAGGGGAGGGAGGAGAGGGGAGGGGAGGGGAGGGAGGGGAGGGAGGGGAGGGGAGGGGAGGGAGGGGAGGGAGGGGAGGGGGAGGAAGGGGAGGGGGAGGGGAGGAGGGGAGGGGAGGGGGAGGGGGGAGGGGGGAGGGGAGGGGGGAGGGGGGAGGGGGGAGGGGAGGGGGAGGGGAGAAAAAGGCCTGCAGTGGTAGGGGATGTTGGTTTGAGGCTGGCTTGGGTTCCACCAGTACTGCTCAAACTCCCCCAAAGTCTCTGTTTGGGAGGGGATGGGTGAGCACAAAGGGGAACAGAGCAAAGGAGCCATGCACGATGATGGAGGTGGGGAGAAAAATATTTTGACCCCCAGATAGTTATTTCCGCAGGCCAACTGGTGGCTCTTGCATTTCTGTCCAGACGCCCGGCTTTGCCTGGAAATTGTTTTGCATTAAATTTTCTCAGCGGCAGAATTATCTTTCCTCGCCTCCAGCTAAACTTGCATTTTTCCACCAGACACTTGGGCCCCGCACCAATGAAATCTGAGAGGAAGCGGCTGGGCCCTAAGTGGCTGTAATTTAATTGATTTTATCATAAATCATCAACTTGATGAAGAACCCGAGGTTTCAGTGAAGTAAATTGATATTAATGGGAGTTTCTTGAAATGCAAACTCCCTGAATTGTTGGGGCATCTTGAGCAGGGGAGGTAGATTACATGTGTCCCAAGAGCAGAGAGCCTGGACCTGGAGCCCAGCACAGCTTTAGGGGGTCGGGAAAGCAAGCTGTGAGGGGCAGCTGCAGGCAGACCAATTTCTGTAGGGGAGAAGGCAGAGAATGGAACTTTGTTGGGGAAGGAGCAGAGTCTGATTCCATGAACCCTGCTGGCAGTCTTGGGAATGCTGGTCTCCCAGTTGAGGGAGGCAGTTGGGGAAGCTGGTAGGTGTGTGGGCAGTGTTGGGGGTTGGTCGGGTGAGAAGGCCAGGCTGGTACAATGGGTGCATTGATTCCTGGTTAAAAATTGTCAGCTTTAAGCCTTCCTCTTCTAATTACACAAATTAATTATTTACTGCTCAGGTTGCTGTGTCCAAAAATAGCACTTTTGATTTGAAGAATAACCCACCCCTGACACAGAAGAGCAGTAAAAACCAGTGCACCAGCCTCTGAGGGGACAAGGAGGACCAGGAGTGTGGCTGGTACTCAGTTGTGAGGGTGTAAGCATTGAACTCCCGAGAGGAAATAGTCTGCCTTTGGCCAAGATGGTGCCCATTATTGTCTGAACTCAGTTTATTACTGCTTATTGTCACACTTTTACATCAGTACACAGAGAACCACAAACTGTCAGCCCAAAAAATGGACCTTGGAAGATCATTTAGCCCAAGCCCTCCCCTCCACACAGGATCTGGCTTTACAGAAGGGGACAAGTGAGGCCCAATGAATTCTCTGCTTCAGAGCACACAGCCAATCTGGACCACCTAGAATCCAAGCCTCCTGACTTCCAAGCCTATCCCAAGTATGACTTTAGACAAACCACTTCCTGGCTCTGGACCTCAGTTTCTCTATCGTTGACAATGGCAGGGTTGGACAGGACACTCCCTGAGTTCTTTCCAGTTCTGACCTTGAGTAACTCTCTAGTGCTTGGGAGCAGCTCCCTTTTGTGTCCTGGAGTTCTGTGGGCATCTGAGTATAGGTCACTGCATGCATATTTGCAATATACAGGGAGTTTGCATATGCCCAGAGCAGTGCATGGTTACTCAGACTGGCTCTAAGAAATCCACTGCAATCTGGACCATTCCTCCTCCTGAAGGTGTCCTTATTCTCAGCAGAGGAGAAGCCCAGGCCTAGAGCAGTGGAGATGGAAGGCAGTGGGAGGGGCTGGCTGGGTGGGTTGGGCCGGGATTGGCATTTGGAGGGGGTGCTAAGGAAGGAGGGGCTCAGCCTCTCAGAGCAAGGCACTTTCCCCGCCAGGCATGGGAGCTGAGGCTGGAGTTGTTGGCAGTATAGCCCAGGGACTGATTTGTGGTTTCAGAATTTAGATTCTATGACAGCAGGCCAGCACCACCACTACTTCCAGCCTGATCCTGATCCCTGGGCCTTTGGGTCCCCTCTTCTTGGGAGAGGACACACGCAGGCTACCACAGCACTATACCAGGTCTCCTCCCAGGGCAGCCAGGACAGAAAGCCTGCAAGGTGGATGACCCCTGTCCTATTCTTGCTCTTATTTTCCATCTCTTCTCCTAACTGGGAAAAAATAAAATAAGATTCAAAAGAGATGGGGGCTTCTCAGAAGTTGCATGGTTGTGAGAAGGGAGATTTCTTGTAGGATCAGGGATATGAGGAGGCCAGCAGAGGAGGAGAGGCTTCCAGGTTGCCTTGGGAAGTGTGGTCAAGGATATGAATTCTGGTGGAGGAAGTTGGAAGAGATAAGAAACAAATTCATCTTCGGGGTTCTGGAAATCAGAGTCTCTGGCCAGATAATCCATTTCTTAGAGCCTCACCCCAAACCCTACTTGAGAGAGAGAGAAAGAAAAAACCAAAAGGGCCGGCAGGCCCAGATTCTGGCCCTATCCCATTCTGACTTTTTATATTCGGAGGCAATTTGGAAGGCCTTCTGCTGATTGGTCATTAATCCGGTGAGTTATTGTCTGCTAAACAGAGGTCACTGGGAGAGACATCCAATCTGTCAGGAGAGACCTGCGCAGTCCCTCGCAGCGGGCTGCGTCCTGTTCCTCTCTTGTCTGCTTCTCTGTTCCTTCCCTAGCAAACCCCACCCCCACCCCCACTCCTACCCCTCCCCAAGCTGTCCAAGATTCTCCCCTCTCCTTCTTGCCTTCTCCACTCTGCCCACCTTTGTCTCGACATCCGCCCGGGGTGGGGTTTGCCAGGGCAGGACAGAGCTTCTAGATGCGGCGGGACCCCCAATTCAGTCGGGCTCATTCCCATCCAGGCGCCGCCAGCTCCCAACTCCCGACTTGGCCTTAAGCACCATCAGCCCCTGGCACGGCCTCCTTGGTCACCGAGCAGACTTTGCAAACCCTCGTGGCTGCCCTGTTTTGTCCTGCCTCCTTTTCGCGCTCCCACGCCTGGTGTGAGGGGAGAGTGCAGCTCGGATTTTTCTTCTCCAATCTTAGCGGCCGTTTTCTTCTTTCAATCTCAGCTTCTACTGAGCCGGGTCTACACGGGCCTCCGCCCAGGCGCGGAATCTTCTCGTTTCCTCAGCCCCTTTGTTCCCTCCCGCTCGGGCATCTTAGAGAGGTGGGAGTTGGGGATCCAAATACCAAGAGCGATTTGCAGTAGCAATTCCCATTTTACAACACCCAGCTTGGAAATCTTTATTAATATTTAAAAGCGGTGGAGATTCGGGTGTGTGTGTGTGAACTTTTCACGACTCTGCCGCGGCCACAAAGTTGGGCAGTGAAGCTGAAGAGTGTGGGACCGGGAACCCAGACAGGACCAGAAAGAAAGAGATCGCTAAAAGCCTTGCCGCCACCCCCTCCCCGACTCCCAGGTCCCGGCTTCTCAGGGAGCCCAGCGGGCCAGGCGAATTTGGGGCTTGCTGAGCTGGGGGCTTGGGGGAGGGGGGAATCCTTGGTCATCCCAAAGGCTGATATCAGAAATCGATTTTAAGGGAGCCAGCCAGTTTGTGCTTAGTGAGAGGAGAATTTTCGTTTGCTCTTTGATGGTTTTTTGGGGGAGAGACATGATCCCCCAAGGCCTTGAAGGATGGGCACCCAGTGATCCCTCAAGGGGGTTTTAAGGGCCCGTCCCCTGGTACTGGGTACAGATTAGGAGTGGGGGAGGGGAGTGCGGGAGCGAGTGGTCCAGCTCTGGGGAAACTGAATCTGAGAGGAAAGAATGTCTATGAAGGGGGACATTTTCTCTGATTTTTGCCTTTATTATTAATTTCTGCCCTTATTAGATTACAGTAAGTTATCTGTGTCTTAATCTTTCTCTCAATTTTTCTTTTTCATTTTCTCTCCCTCTCTGTCTTTCACACATGGTAAGGTGCTCAAGTTTCCTTCCTTGAATCCAGGAAGAGATCGTTCCCTCTCCTCTCTCTAGTCTGTGCCTAAATCATGACTTCACTGTCAGGGGTGATAAATCCCTCTCTCCTCCTTTTTCCAGACCTCAAAGTCTTCCCTCAGACCCCTCTGGTGTTTCCCACCCCAAGGTCCCTGCCCAGGCTCCTTACTGCCCCTGCCCTATCCCCTGAAGTTTGGAAGGTCCCTAGCCTGCAGCAACACCGCAAACAAAATGGGTGTCCTGGGGCTGCCAGTTCTACCATCCACCCGCCACCTTCCCAGCCCCAAACAGGGGCAATTGGCCAGCCAGAAATCTCCGAGAAAGGGATAAAAAAGGCAGGAAAGAAACCGAACGGGGATCTAATTGCGTCGCAAGCATTTCGAATGGGCTCTGCTCTCAGAATTCCTTAAGAAGCCCCCACCCCATTTCCTACCACATTTGGGGGTATGTGTGCTCTGAAAATCTTCTCCAGGTTAGCTCTCTTGCTCCCAGCCCTCCTTTTTGCTCCTGCCCCACTGCACCCCACCTCCTTGTGTAGCCAGAGGGGACCACATGAGTTGAAGCTCCGAGTGGGGAGGCGTCCACTGCTGTCTCTGGAAAAGTCCTCTCCCCTCAGCTCAGCTTCAGGCCGATCCTCCTGCAGGCCCGCAGCTAGTTGTGTGCCCCCTGGGCTCTCTTTATTCCTTGGGGCAAAGCTGTGCAGTCCCACAAGTGAACAGGTCCTCCTCTTCTCTTAATTTCACGATGACCTTCTCTAGCTAGTGGTAGAAACAGCTGGGAGAGTTGGAGGGTCTGAGGTACACTCTTGACTTTTTAATTTGGGGAGGAAAAGACCCAAAGGTGCTGTTCTCTAAAAGCCTCTAGAAGCCGCCATGGGCGAGTCCCTGACCCACCAGGCCCAAAGCTACATAAGGTCCAATCCAGCAGGTCTCTAACCAGGGTCCAGAGATCTCAGGACAGATTCTTTGTAGCCCTGACTGCTTTCTCTGAGGGTCCTGGCTTAAGCACCAGAACTGGGTCTGGCTTGGGCATTTTCTTTCCTTGATACTATTAATAAATACAGAAAATGGCTTCCACCTTCCGTCTTCACCTCCCCACCACACTTCCCTCAGCCACCAACTCTCTAGGCAGGCGGCAGGATCCTCAGGACATCACAGTGGGAGACTCTTCATGCAGTTCCTTGCTAGAGGGTAGAGAGGCCATGGGTCCCCCCCTCCACCCCCATTCAGCAGGGCCCCAGGAAGCTGGCTGCTGCAGCCCACGAAGCCTGATTTAGTGGGCCTGAAAGAAGTGGGGGCCGGAGGGAGCCAGGGACCACCCCCTACGAGAGTAGGAGAGTAGATAGTAGGACCCTTTCTCAGCCCAAAGAAAAGCCTGTGAGTGGGGAGCTATGGGGTGTGAGGGAAGCTTTGCCAGACACAGCCACCCTCTCCTGGAGGGGAGACAATAGCTGGAAACCATCTCTCACCTTTGTTCTCCCAGTCCCTTCTCTCCTGGTGCATCCAGATGGGAGAAGGCAAAAGCCAAGGATTCTAACCAGGATGTCACAAGGTAGTGGCTGGCTCTGTCTACGGAGAAGTTAAGAGAACAAGTTTTCCAAGCTGCCTTTGTAGAATAGAGAGACTGTCGGCCTTCTATTTTATCCTCTAAGCCCGAGTCAGCAGTTCGGCAGAGTTGCAGACACTCCTGCTTTTGGAAAAGTCCTGGTGCTCTTTTTGTCTTTTTCCTCCTCCAGGAACGGCTCTTCCCCACCCCCACCCCAAATCTGCAGACACCTACATTCTTGCCTCCTGTCTTCCTCCTACAGGCCTCCTCGCCTTTTCCTGCCCTTGTAAAACACACTCGAAGAAAAGTTGAGCTTTTGTAGTCTTCCTCACCTGTTCCAAGAGTCCTAAATCTTGTAGAGCTAAGAGAAATTAACAGGTTTGTTCTGAATAATAATAATATAAATAACTATCCTCCATCTCTTCTGCCAGTGCATTTAAAATTAAGCCATTTTGCGGGTTCTTCTCATCTTCTTAGAAGTACAAATGCCCTTATCACCTCTTAGCCCCTTCTGCCCTTCCAGAGGTGAGAATCTCAACAGAAACTTCTTCATGCAGTTCTTACAGCCTCTCTATTGGCAGCCGTGTCTGGAACTCAAGCTAAACACAAGGTCCTCCTTTTGTCACCCTCTCCTCAACCCCCCTCCCCCTACAAGATGGTCTGGATTTTTAAAATAATCACTCACCGCTTGTTGTCTGCTCTCAAATTGGGGGGGGGTCTGTTAAAAAGAAAAGAGAGGTCTGGCTCCCCACCCCCCCCTACAGGTTGGAAACTGGGCCAGGAGATTTGCCGGGAGAGAGGAGGAATAGAGAGGGTGTGGGGGAGAGAAGAAACAGAGACTGGGAGACTATGGGAGACTCGGAAGGAGGGAGACAGAGCCAGAGGGCCAGAGACGCAGCCACCAGTCCCGCAAGAGTGAAACTACTTTAAAAAAAAAAAAAAAAGTCCCAGTGTTCCCACTGCGAATGAATGCAGAGGGGCACCCAGGAAACGCCCCCCCCCAGGGCCTCCCAAGCTACTTCTCCAATTAGAGGAAGGGTTTACTAGTGGTGCTGGGGGGAGCTGTGAACTCCACGGGCTTTGCCTTATCTTTGCGCTCCTCTTCCTCCCCCGCCAAAATCTGAATTTAAAAATTTACCTGTTCTTAAAAAACGAAAACAAAACTCAAAACCTCTACCTCCTTTCCTTTCTCACTCTTTTTTTTTTTAAATTGGGGGGGGGTTCAAAATGTTCCCCCTCTCCCATCACCACCATCACCTTCCTTCCTTATCAGGCATCTAAGCTTGCTAAAGGGGGAGAGGTGGGGGTGTGTGTGAGCTTGTGTGTGTGTGAGTGAGTGAGTGTGTGAGTGTGTGTGTCTGTGTGGTTTTTTTCCCTGTGCAAAAGCAGAGGCCATTGTTACAGAGAGTAGGGCGTACCAGTCTTATAGGGCAACCACACTGTGGCGGCTTGGCCGTGCCGGAGCCCGGAGCTGGATTCTCAGCGAGCTGAGCCGCCCGAGCACCTTTTGGTCTTCTTCTATTTTTTTCCCGCTCCCCCACCCCCTCCCTCCTGCGCACCCCCGCTCCTAAGCCGAGTGAATTGAAGCGGACGCCGCGCGGCTCCTCCGGCCGGTCTGCCCCTCAGACTCCCCAGCCGGGGTGGCTATTGGGGAGGGGGGCGACGCCGCTTTAAACAGTGGTCTTTTTTTCCTTTGCCTTCAAGGAGGGGAGATTTCTCGCCTGCCGCTCGCGCTGGGGCTCGATGTGAATATATATTATGTCTGCCTGTTCTCCCCTCATCGGTGGCTAAGGTAAGCTGGACTGAAATAGGCTATCAGTTTGTGAATGGCGGAGAGTATGTCTCAATGATTTATGGCCCATATGACTCCAATCTCGGTTCAAGAAGAGTTCACAAGCTTTAAGCTTCCTTCCACGCAGCGACTCTCTCTCTCTCTCTCTCTCTCTCTCTGTCTCTCTCCCTCTCCCTCTCTCCCTCTCCCTCTCTCTCTCCCTCTCTCTCTCTCCCTCCCTCCCTCCCTCTTTCTCTCCCTCTCTCTCTCTCTCACTCCCTCCCTCCCTCTCTCCCTCTCCCTCTCTCTCTCTCCCTCTCTCTTCCTGCTTCTCTCCTTTTCTCTTCTCTTTTCTTTAAGCAGTCAGATCAGGGCTGAATTTTTGCCCCGCTGCTAAGAAGAGCCTCATCTTTTTCTCTTTTCCTTTTTTGTTGTTTTATTTTTCTTCCTTTTTTTTTTTTTTTTTAAGTCCTGGAAGGTGGCCTATCCCCTCTCCCAGGGCTTCCCAGCTATTGTTACTCTCCCAGGATTTCGGGGGTGTGCCTGGAAAGGTGGGTTTCTTGGGGTGGCTCACCGCCCTTCTTCAGCGAGACCCTGGGGGGAAGCCGGGAGCCACGTCTCCTTCCCTCCCTCCCTTTCTCCCGAGAAGCCATATGGAGCCTGGATTTTTCCAACATGGAGGCAAGGGAAATAGACATGTTTGGCTTGGTAGAGCTGCTCCCCACCCCCCCTTTTCCTGGATCCCCAGATCTCGGATCCCCTCGGCACCTTTCCCTCTTTTCACTGTCCCATCAGCCAGGCCTCTGCGCCCTCCAGCCGAGTGTGGCCTGGCAAAGTCCCGGTGCGGAGTTGCTAAGATGCCTTTTAATTCGGTTACCTCCAGCGCCCAAACTTGCTGCTGCCCTAGGGCTCGGCCCTCGGCCGGCTGTGCTTGGAACCTGCCGCTGCTAACCGTTTCCGTGTCCTGAACGCTTTCTCTTCGCCTCCTTGGGACAACATAGCTCATCGCCAGCCACCGCGGCAGCAGCAGCCGAGACAGCCCGGCGGCGGCAGCCAGGGGCTAACTCGGTCCGCAAACCTTCCCGGCCCTTTCTCGCCGCCAGCGGAGTCTCCATTCTTTCCTATCACGTCGCTGGCTTCTTGCTTCCCACACTCTCCTGGCCTCGGTCCTGCGATGGTTTGCGAGTTTATTGCAGGGGGAGCGACAGGAATTTCAGCCCCAGGCGTCTAGTCAAATTATTGTTTTATCATCATCATCATCATCATCATTACTGCTGTAACAATCATTTAGACTAAATAAAGCCAGGGCCCAGCCAGCCAACCCCCTCCAACAGTTTTATTTCATTCTCCTATCTATTAATAACAAACTCAACTGATGCCTGTTAATTAATTCCCCCTTCAGCCAGGGCTGCTCCGAAGCTAATTTTGGTTAAATCATCAGAGGCTAATGGTAATAATAATAAAGGGATTGGGTCAGCCTGGTCAATTGAACTCCAGTTCTCCTCCCTGGAAGGACCTGCTGCTTTGCAGACCCATGCGTGTTTCCCAGAAACAAATTCTTCCCAGAACCCAATCAGAACTCAGGGCTACCCGGCTCCCTTTTGAGTATAAATCTGTGCCATTAAGAAGGGGGTTTATGTGTGGGGGGGATTTCCTTCACCTGCACTCCTTTTTTGTTTTATTTTCCTATTTTTAGTTTTCTTTGGAGTTGACCAGCTGGGCTGAATGAGATTTAAGTAGTCCAAACTCATATGTCAGAAGAGAGGGTCAGTCTGAAGATTTTATGAAAAGTGATGGTGAGGGGTTGGTAAGATAGATGGGGGGATGCAGTCAGAAGTTTCAGAAGAAATACACAAGATCCTGTGACAGCTTGAACCTTTATTTTTCCAGCACACTTTTAAAAGCCTGCATTAAAATAATCATTTTTTTTTTGGCCTCAGAGAACTTCAGTAAACAGGGGCACCCAGTTTCCAACCCAGAGGATAATATTGTTCACGTTGCTTTGTTTACTTCCTTTTTTCCTAGGGAAAAAATTTTCTGTTTTAGAAAGCACTTTCCCATCTCTCAGGAGAAGTCCAGCAGTTATCCAATTTCTTTCTTCTTTTCTTCTTTAGAAAAATCAAAGGAAACAGACTGTCAAGAAAAGGGTGGGGAAAAAATTAAGCCTGATGAAAAAAAAAACAGAGGGTGGGGGGAGACCTGGGCCAAATGGTCACAGCACCAACCAGCCCCGCCAGGAAAACAATCCTGTTCCATTTGGGGGCCCCATGGGGGCTGCTGGCTGTGGGGTCCCAGACTTGGCTAGAAAAGACTCAGACTGGAGGTGTTGGTACCTGCAGCAAGGCCATGGAGGAGGCTCAGTGCCACTGGCTCTGCAGGTTAAAAATCTTCAGGAAGTTTCTAGGTTAGGCTGCAGTCTTCGTGAGGTGGGAGGGGAAGGAGAGTATCCCTCACACCAGAAGGTTCCCTGCTCAACTTGCTTCTCCCTCCTGCCTCTTTCAGAGATACTCAGTTTTTTCTCCAGGCTAGACCCTGGATGAAAGGAACCTAGATGGAGGCAGAGGCAGGAGGCCTCTCAGCTCAGAGGACGGTGTTGATGATGCTTTTATTTTGGAGTCTGCAACCCCCCCCACACACACACCTATCCCAGATTGGGGGGGTGGTGTAGAAGGAGGGAAGAGGAGAGGTCAGGGGCTAGTGTTCAGGCAGGAGAGAAGCAATGTCCCTTGCAATAGTAAGATTCTATATCTAGGCAGTCCCCAAAGGAGTAGAGTCCTTATTTTTTGAGTGGAAATGAAAACTGGTAGCTTTTTCTTTTAAAATTAAAGCGTTGCAATAAGAAAAATCCATTTCAGGTCAAGGAAGTGGCCTCAGCATCTGCTGTGAAGATGTTGGGTGGGGGAGTAGAAAAACCCTATTGATGTCAGTTCCCTTTTCAGTTCCTAAGATGGATTCGAGCCCCAGTCCTCTTCTCCCCCTGTGTCTCTTCTCTCACCCCGCAGGTCAACCGCTACGAACAGACCCCGGGAGGAGGGGGGCGGAAAGGGGAGGGGGGTCCGACGAGCCACGTGACCCCAGGGGTGCCAATGTCCGGTCGTGAGGGTATCAAGCCCTTGCAAGTTGCCACCCACCGCCCGGGCCTCGCCCAGCGATGCAGAAAGCCACCTACTACGACAACGCTGCGGCCGCACTCTTCGGAGGCTACTCCTCGTACCCTGGCAGCAATGGCTTCGGCTACGACGGTCCCCCTCAACCCCCCTTCCAGGCCGCCACGCACCTGGAGGGTGACTACCAGCGCTCAGCGTGCTCGCTGCAGTCCCTGGGCAACGCCGCCCCGCACGCCAAGAGCAAGGAGCTCAACGGCAGCTGCATGAGGCCCGGCCTGGCCCCCGAGCCCCTGCCCGCCCCGCCCGGCTCACCCCCGCCCAGCGCTGCACCTACCAGTACCACTAGCAACAGCAGTAACGGGGGTGGCCCCAGCAAAAGCGGCCCCCCCAAGTGCGGTCCCGGCTCCAACTCCACCCTCACCAAACAGATATTCCCCTGGATGAAAGAGTCGAGGCAAACGTCCAAGCTGAAAAACATCTCCCCTGGCACAGGTACCGGCTCTCTGGCTTCCTCGTCGTCAGCGTTTGTCCAGGCCAGGAATGTCACTGTTATTCTAGCACCCAGCCCCTAGGCGCCCAGGCGGCGGCCTGGGAACAATATCAGGTGGCGGCGTTAGCGGCGCATTTCCCCGTACCCCCCACCACCTGATGACCCCTGACCCCGCCAACACCCTCTCCCTCCAGCCCCCTCCACCTGAGCTTCTGAGAGGTCCAGAAGTCCAGGTGCTCGGCCTCAGCCGTTCGCAAGGCCGCAGAGTCAGACGCTGCCAGTAGACGCAGAGTCGTCAACGATTGATTATTATTAAGGATGATTACTGTGGGCATTAATCACTCGCTTGGGCGGCCCGGGGTCCCGGCCTCCAGGCACTACAGCCTCTTCGCCCCACATTTCCGCGCCCTGCCCAGAATGTCCAGACTCCCCCCCCCCCCCGGGATTCTCCTCAGGCACCTGCCGGGTCCACAGGACCGGGCGGGGTGGGGGTGGGGGTGGGAGGAGTGTCTTCCACACCTGGAACTGGGAATAAGGGGGAGGAAGTGTGCGCGAGAAAATCCAGGCCTAAATAAATGGCCATGCGGCTCTGTCTGCGTGACATGATCAAATTTTCATAAGCTGGGGCAGCGAGAGGCGAACAGGTCTCTTAATAAATGCCACTATTATAGAGTGTCCGCTAATGCGACGGGCGGGTGGGGGGGCAGTGGAGAGGAGGCGGCGGGGACGCGAAGGGGAGGGCGGCGGGCGCTCCGAGTCCAGGCCTGGATTTATTAAGAAACGATGCATTCAATTTCGGCGTGTTCAGTAATTATCTTTTATTTCATTTTCTCCCCTTCCCACCCCTCCCCCTCGGATCCAGCAGAGGGCTGCGGCGGCGGCGGCGGCGGCGGCGGAGGCAGTGGCGGTGGCGGGGGCGGCGGCGGGGGAGGGGACAAGAGCCCCCCGGGTTCGGCGGCGTCCAAACGGGCGCGGACGGCGTACACTAGCGCGCAGCTGGTGGAGCTGGAGAAGGAGTTCCACTTCAACCGCTACCTGTGCCGGCCGCGCCGCGTGGAGATGGCCAACCTGCTGAACCTCAGCGAGCGGCAAATCAAGATCTGGTTCCAGAACAGGCGCATGAAGTACAAGAAGGACCAGAAGGCCAAGGGCCTGGCCTCGTCTTCGGGGGGCCCCTCCCCCGCTGGCAGCCCCCCGCAGCCCATGCAGTCCACGGCCGGCTTCATGAACGCCTTGCATTCCATGACCCCCAGCTACGAGAGCCCGTCCCCGCCCGCCTTCGGCAAAGCCCACCAGAATGCCTATGCGCTGCCCTCCAACTACCAGCCCCCCCTCAAAGGCTGCGGCGCCCCTCAGAAGTACCCCCCGACCCCGGCGCCCGATTATGAGCCTCATGTCCTCCAAGCCAACGGGGGCGCCTACGGGACGCCCACCATGCAGGGCAGCCCGGTGTACGTGGGCGGGGGCGGCTACGCGGATCCGCTGCCGCCCTCTGCCGGCCCCTCCCTCTACGGCCTCAACCACCTTTCCCACCACCCCTCGGGGAACCTGGACTACAACGGGGCGCTTCCTATGGCCCCCAGCCAGCATCACGGACCCTGCGACCCCCACCCCACCTACACAGACCTCTCTTCTCACCATGCGCCTCCTCCTCAGGGTAGAATCCAAGAAGCGCCCAAGTTAACACACCTGTGATGGAAGAGGGAGGGCTGAGGGGCAGGTCCTGGGGTGGGGGAGACCCAGGAAGGGCGGGGGCTGTGGAGTTCTGCGGGACAGCCTGGAGGTCTGAAAAGAGAGGCAGGGAGGTGGCAGCCAGGCTTCCCGGGAAGAAAGGGCGTGGAGTTCCTTCCCATTCTCCTGGCCTGAGAAGTTGCTTTTTTAAGTCCTGCAGCTCTTGTTAAGTCCGCCTGCCCACCCATTGGAAAGGAATCTACAGCAGATTGGAGATGACCCTATCAATCCTAGGCCTCCAGCAATACCCAGTTGGAATTTCACCCTCGAGAGTGGGGTAGAGAAAGAGGAGATAGGGAAACAACGCAGAGAAGCACATTTTAAAAAACAGACAAGATGGCTAGGCCATCACCAGCCAACCAACCAACTTACCTTACATCTATGTGGGTAATTCCCCCAAATCTTGATTTTTTTTTTCCTGGCAATTCTCCTTTTTTAAAAAAAAAATTAAAACACATTTCAAAACCAAGGGCACAAAGCACGTACCCCTCCCACTTCCCTGAATCCTCAAATTTCTGTCAATCGATTTGAGGTTGATTGGGCACTCCCTCCATTTCTAGTCCCACACTTTTCCTGCTCTAGGACATTAATATCTATACCCCGCCCCCATCAATTACAGTCTACAGAGGGCTCAGGGATGGTGAGAGATCCTGAAAGTCAGAGCTGTCTATATTATAAATATATATATATATATATTTTCTTTTATGGCAAAGCTGGGAGGTGAGGGCAGGCAAGTTGTCAGGACTGAAGGTTTGCCCATTCTGCTGCTTCGCATCTCAGCTCCAGGTCCATCCCCCTCTCTCCACAGAAAGCAGTCGGTGACACGAGGTTCTACACTTTTCTTTTCTTCCGTTGCTCTCTTGACTTAACGTGAAAACAGGGTATATTTTAACAAACTGTCTGTCCCAGGCGGGGTCTGCAGCTGGGCCTGTGTGCCTTGCTCAACCGGGACAGGACACTTTTGTTGCACTTAGAGTTTACATTTTAATGGATATAAAAACAACTGTGAGAGATGCCTGGGCCTGCAGGAGTCCAGCATTGCTCAAAAAGTGTGTGTTCTAGTGAACATTTTCATATATATTTATTGGTTATAGCCTGTTAAAATATTTTCCTTTTTTGTATTATTTATCCCCCTACATTATGTATTTATATGAGGAAAAAGGAAAAAATTGTACTTTTTTTTAGTATTTACTTGTTATAAAGGATGTTGTGTTCCCTGTCATGTAAAACCAGCTATTTTAGTTATATTGTACTCTAGAAAAGAGCTGTAGATTTATGTTAAACTCGTACTTATGAGCAATTGTAATTAGTTCTAAAAGGCATGAACTCAGCTCCTAATTGTCACTGTATAGTCCTGAATTTGTAGAATTAGAGTTAATTCCCTCTTGGAACTTTCTTTGTTCTTCTGTAGTTACTTTTTTCCTTACTTAAAAGGGTTGTCTGTCAAACAATTCTTGAATAAACTTTCTGTTATCAATTTTATCTTGTCCTGGTGGTCCAATTTAGATAGCAGAGCAGCAGGCTGCTGACTGCCAGATTTCCCCCAAGGGAAGAATGGTGAAGACCCTATCCTGGCCTTTTTATTCCCCTGCTCAGGCCCCTACCTCCCCCATCTGTGTCTCAGGTTTATTTGGTTTTTCTCACGCAAGCTTGGAACATTCTGCCAAGTTCTTTAGCTAAGATTTAAGTAACAAGTTTGGGGGGACAGGAGACTTGGGCGCTCCCTCTCCATCTTTCTGTTTGGCTTCTTTGCCTCTCAGTTTTTCTCATTGATTGGTCTTTTGTCTTTTTGCTTCTTTGGCCACAACTTCCTCACCGCCCCCCCACCCCCTCCACCCCACCCCACCCTATGGACAACAACAAAAACCTGGCCCATTACTGCTTCTTACACGCAACCTAAACTTCACAGTTCTCTTCCGGAGCGACAAAGAAGTCGTCACGTGACCCGAAGCCCAACCACCATTGGGTCTAAAATGAAAACAAAGGAAAATGATTAATCTAAAAAAAAAATCTGAGGCCTAGACTTCTCAGGTCAAACCTTAAAACTAAAGTGAAATTAAATCACTAAATAAAACTCAGGGCGGAGGGAGAGGAGGCGTGTTTGATTTCCACTGCCAGGGAAAGGGGAGAGGAGGAGGGTAGGAGAAGCTGTTGGATCCAAGCGTAAATAAAATGGTCCCCAGGCTAATGTGCTGCTCTGTTTCCACGATCCTTGGGAAAACTTCATTTCTTAGTCGTGGTTCCATAAAACTTTTATCACATTGGAGCGAGGATAGAGAGAGTCTGTCAAAGATGAAATGTCACTGCCGCGTCGCTGGAGCCGATAAGAGCGAGGAGACAGGCTGAAATATGGAGCTAATTCGTTGAAAGAGAGGCGATGGCTGCTTGCTGAAGAGTTGCATAATTCTGATTGTAAGCGATGCGCCCGCATTGCTTAATTAGGAGCATATATTTGTTGATAGTGATGGGGGGGGGGGGCGTGTCGGTGAGAATCGTTCCAGGCCCTCAGCCTTAAAGCGAGAGCTGATTTTCATTTTTATGTTGCATCCTGGCAGTCCAAGGTTAGTAATTACAGTCTTTATGCAACAATAAATAACAATAAAAAAGCAACCTGAATTCTACACTCCCCCCCCCCCCCCCACCAAGTAGGATTTTAACTGGACTAGGCTCACCTAACCAGCAAGCAATTTAGCATTGGGTCAGGCTATAATTTGAAGGCATAAGAGCGTGCAAAGTTTGATTGGGATCAAATAACGCTCAAGGGTTTTTCTTTCTTTCTGTCTTTCTCTCTCTCTTCCTCTTCCCTGAGTAACATCTTCTGAATGATGTAACTAGGTGAAGCGCCGCGTTTGGCTCTGGGGGTTGAGTGGATAGATTATTTATCTAGCAGGAGAAAGGCAGGCCAAGTCAGAGAGTTTAGCTCAAGTTTGAAAAACTGAGCCTTGGCTTGAAATTGTCATTGCAAACAAGAAAAATAAGGGCTGCCTTGGCTTGGTGTCCCCTACCCTTCCTTCTGAGGGATTTCAGGCCCTAGCTAAGCAGGGGGAAGGGGAAAATATCTGGGGAAGGGGGAAATATCTGCGCTGTAAGATTCACAGCACAGCAAGGGGGCAGGGAAGCGGTGTATCGGGGAAGGAAGGTTCTCTTGGTCCCTTTTAACACCCAAGTGTTCTGCTGTTCTCTAATCTGGCCATAAAATCTGTCAGCAGGGTTAGAGAGAGCCGTATTTCCTGCAGGGGCAGCCGGAGTTGTTGCGGAGAGAAGCGCTCAACCCTGCAGCCAGCCGGAGAGGCTGTGAAAAACTTGCAGGGCTTTTCAAGGGGGTGGCCGGAGGAAGAACCCTCTCCCAGGCCTCACTGCACAACTTCCAGACAACTACTCTTCAGATTCTTCTCTGCCTACTCCCCACTCCCACCCCCATCCCCTCCTCCAAGTAGCAAAAATTACTTTATTTGGAGCTGAGCTGGACACAACTAACCGTCTCTGGCGAGTTTGCCCAGTTTTTCAGAGCAGCTCTCTTGGATCTGAACCCTCCAGAGCTTGCCGCCCCCTGCCCTGCAGCCCTTGCCTCCAGCTCCCCTTTTTTCCTCCTGGCTCTCCTCCACCCCACCCTTTTCCTCAGATTTCTCTGTCTTTTTTTACTCACCCACCACCCACGCGGATGAATACTCACCACCACCCACGCGTCTGTTACATTGACAGAAAGTTTCTAGTTCCAGCTCCCGGCCGAGATGCCATTTCTCTGCTAACCAGCCTTCTCCTTCTTGCTAAGAGGCAGCAAGCAAGGAGGGGGAGGGGAGGCCAGAGCCGTGGGAGTTCTCCAGACAAACTTTCCACCCAACCCAGCGCCCTTCCTCTGTCCCCATTTCCCATCTGTTTCCCTGCTCTCCCAGAATCACCCTTCTCTTTTGCTAGCACCCCCCATCCCCAGGCCTTTTAAAGGGATGTGGAATTTCGGCTGTTCCCTCTGCTTTCCCAAAGAGCCAAATTCTTTGATGCCATCCGAGGGAGCTGTCAGGGGGCTAAGATTGATCACCTCATCTCCTCTCGGTCCCTCTGACCCACTTATTTAAAAATCTTACCCCAGATCGACTTTTCATTTTCTGTTTTGAGATCTAGTTTCCCACCGATTGCTTGGGGCCCTGAGTCTTGTATCCCTTCCCTCCCGTAAATTACAGCACTCCCTAAAGTTCACACTATCTTGATCCTCTGAAAAGAAATAAACAACAACAATTCCCCCCAGGGGCCAGAAATGGAATATCGTCTCAGTAGTCATTATTTTTTCACCCCCTCCATGTTTAGGGAATTCTACCTTGTCAGGGATATTAATTAATACAATGGCAAAAATGGCAGGGGGATTCCTTGAGGGAAAAGCCCCACCTCCACCCCATACATTGACCTGAGGTTTGAGAGTTCTCTAAGTTGAATCGGTGGCTACCTTGGTTCTTGTTCCTGTTGCTGGATATAGATGCAGATACAGGCTTGAGGCTTGAGTGGGTGGGTGCATATGCATCTTAGACCCTGTCTGTTGGGGGTGTCATATAGGAGTGCAGATGCCTCCAGGTGAGGAGGCAGGTAGACATAGGGGCAGGGGTAGTGCTGCAAACGCTGGGCAGAGAAGGCAACTGAGACCACACAGCTATGTAGGCCAGAGGTGCAAAAGGGCCCCTCACTATCTCTCTCACCCCTCTGTGTCAGCCTAGGAGTGCTTGTCGATTTCCCAAGATTTATCTGTTGTTTTGGGGGGTGGGTTGGGGATAGCTGCTGATGCTTGCAAATCTCTTCCTTGCTGCGCGGTAACACCGACCTTTCCCAAAGGCGAAAGCCTCTTTTTACTACCTCTTCCTCTCACATTGAGATCCTCACTCAGCTTCTTTGGGGGGGGGGAGGGGAAGAGAATGCTGCTGGCCTTGTAAAGAAAGCTTTAATTTACTCTATTAAAAATATTTGCAGAAGAGGACGATTTCTCCCTTAGGTTCTCTTGTTTCCTGGGATTCCAGAACCTCCCATCCTCTGAAGGGGATGAGGAAAAGGTTCCTTTAGCTTTTCTGGAGAAAGTGAGTCATGCGGAGAGGGAGTGTAGGACTGGGGAGCTCATGGTGTCCAGGTCATGGTCCTCTACAGTTTTTGAATCAATTAAAGCAAATAACGCTCTCTGTTTTCCACCAGGCCCAGACAAGCGATTGGCCAAGGCCGGTCCCGTGACCATGAATTCCCTGCAATTTCGCCGGAGTCCTGGGTTTAATAGAGAGAGTCCCCATACGCTTGTATTTATCAGCAATATACAATTATAAAGGCCCAAAATTAAAAAAAAAAAAAAAGCAAAATCTTCCCCTCCCAAAATCGCTCCATCACACAGACCTGGGGGGGGGGCAGGAGGGGGGGTCCCTTCCGATCCTCCCTCCTGACGCCCCCCCAGCAGGCCCCCTCCCCCACCATTGAAAGCCATGAATTTTGAATTTGAGAGGGAGATTGGGTTTATAAACAGCCAGCCATCGCTCGCCGAGTGTCTGACTTCCTTCCCCGCTGTCTTGGACACATTTCAAACTTCATCAATCAAGGAGTCGACATTAATTCCTCCTCCTCCTCCTTTCGAGCAAACCTTCCCCAGCCTCCAGCCCGGCGCCTCCACCCTTCAGAGACCCGGGAGCCAAAAGCGAGCTGAAGATGGGCCCGCTCTGCCGCCGCCGCCGTTCCCCGCTGCCCCCCTGGCTCCTGAGTTCCCCTGGATGAAAGAGAAGAAATCCGCCAAGAAACCCAGCCAATCCGCCACGTCTCCCCCGGCCGCCTCCTCCGTCCCGGCCTCCGGGGTCGGATCGCCCGCAGGTCGGTAAGCGCGGTAGGGATGGGGTGAGGGGCAGCTAGAAAGAAAGGGGGAGAAGGAGCGATGGGGGAGGTAGAAAAGCTGGCGAGCCTGTTGGGGTTCCTTGCCCCCGTCGGTTCCAGGGATGAGGAAGCAGAAAAGACCGCTGGGGTTCAGGCCTGGCCGCTGCCTGCACTTTTTTTTTTTTTTCTTTCTACAGCAGATTTTGGAAGCTGGTTGGGGAAGAGCATTTTATTTCTGCTAGAAGAAAGGGATTTGATTGAGGTTCACCTTTATCTGTGTGGAGGAGTGTTGTTGGCTGGGGTCGAATCTGGAGGCAGGAAAAGATTCGGTCCCATCTACCCCAGCTCTAGGAGAAGAGGGAGAATTTGAGACCTAGGGAGCTAGGGAGGAAAGGAGGTGAGGAACAATCTTTCTTTATGAACCCTCTCCCCAGGCTGAGTTGGAAAGTGCCGAAATTAGGGGTCCATTCAGAGGACCTGGGAGGGGGCTCTGAGGTTCTGGGGGAGAAAGGGAACAGCTTCCTACCCCATGCGTGGCTCGTGGGCGGCTCTCTGAATGCTTTGCCCTGACCCGGGCCGAGTCTGGAGGCGAGACAGGGACGGGAAAGAAGGCCAGAGCCTTGGGAGCGAGCCGCTTTGGTAAGCGGTAAGGGCGGGGGTGCTGCTGCTATTGTTTTGGGCTGATGGGGTGGTTTTTATTTCAACCAAGTCGAGGTTGGGCTAAGGACACGGCCAGCGTTGACGCCCAGCCCGCTTTCCCTGCAGATGGGCCGGGACTGCAGGAGGCCGCGGGCGGCGGGGCGCGCAGGCTGCGCACTGCTTACACCAACACGCAGTTGCTGGAGCTGGAGAAGGAATTCCACTTTAACAAGTACCTGTGCCGGCCGCGCCGCGTGGAGATAGCGGCCTTGCTGGACCTCACCGAGAGGCAGGTCAAAGTGTGGTTCCAGAATAGGCGCATGAAGCACAAGCGGCAGACGCAGCGCCGAGAGCCGCCCGACGGGGAGCCAGCCTGCGCCGGCGCGCCGAAGGACACCGGCGAGCCCGCCGAGGAGCCCGTGGCCAGCCCGGGCCGCCCCACCGCCTCGCAGGCGGTTCGGGAAGCCTGCTGTCACCCGCCCGAGGTCGCGCCGGGGCCTCCTAGCGCCTCGGGACCCCGGCCTTTGGCAGCTCGCGTGGAGGACGCGGGCGCGCGGAGGCCGGGCGGCGCGCTGCGCGGGGCGGGAGGGCTGGGGTCGGAGCCGTTGCCAGAAGACGTCTTCCCGGAGCGACAGGATTCACCTTTCCTGCCCGACCTCAGCTTCTTCGCGGCCGACTCCTGTCTCCAGCTGTCCGGAGGCCTCTCCCCCAGCCTCCAGGGCTCGCTTGACAGCCCGGTTCCCTTTTCCGAAGAAGAGCTGGACTTCTTCACCAGCACCCTCTGTGCCATCGACCTGCAGTTCTCCTAATAACCCGCTTCCTCCTCCCGGCCCTCGACCCCCGCCCCCCTCGGCTGCCGAGGATCCCCTCCCCAAGCCGTGTAGACTTCTTTATGTGTTTTGCTAAAATTCAGGTATTATTGAATTACCGTTTAATCCATTTCCTTTCTTCTCTCTTTAAAATATTGGGCACTCGGGCGTCTTTTAAAAATCACACAGAAAAAATCCGTTTGGTAGAGTCCTTCCAACGAAATCTCAGGAATAATTAAACTCTGGCGCGGTGGCGGGGGGGTGCTTTCTTAAAAGGAACTAGAGGAACTTATTTTCCTCTTTTTTTTTAAGTTTTAGATCGTAGATTATTTATTAAAATTCTTTAATAATAGGAAAAGGGAAAAGTATTTATTGTACATTATTTTCATAGATTAAATAAATGTCTTTATGATACGAAAACGAGTGTTTGTGTTGGGACCCAGCCCCTTTCCTCCCCGCACCCCCTAGGCCGGCCCTCACTCCCTCAGGACCAGCGCCAGGTTTGTCTGGCCCTGGGCCGACTAAGCCCGGATGGTACAAAAGGGGTCCTATTTGGCCGCCCGCAGCTCTGACGAGAGTGGGCGTTTGTTGCCACCCCGTAACAGATAACCTTTGGCTCTGCTTAAAAATAAAGGTAGGGGGAGAGGGTGCGCTGCCGACTGAAGTGGGTGCCAAGAGAAGAGGCTTCGGGGTCGCGGTGGGAGGCGCAGAGGTTCAGCTAGATTGGGAGGGGTCCTAGGGTTTCCTAGGCTTCTCGCCTCTGCCCCAAGCGGGGTGGAGGAGCTTTTCCCAGGACGCCTGGGGACCCGACTCCTGGGGTCGTGGGCAGGGCCAAGTAGTGGAGTGCGGTCGGGAGTTTTCTTGGGAAGCAGCGCCTGTGCCCAGGGATGGTAACTGTCCTCCAAGTGGACAAGAAAGGAGACCGGGTGGAAAATGTAGCGGGGTCCGGGCACCAATGCTCTTCGGGCCCCTCAGTCACCCTAAGGCACCTGGAGTTGGGAGGAGCGTCCGAAGAGCTGCCGGGCGACAAGCCCCGGGAAGCCCGGGCTGCGTTGGGAGGCGCTTGGCCTGCAGGCAGCGAAGGAGGAGCGAGGAACGCGGGAGGGAGACAGGAAAGCAAGGAAGATGCTCAAAATGGCGCTGGGGCCGGGCGGCAGGGAGGGCGAGGGAAGAGATTGTGGCCGCCATGACGGCCGCCTCGGGATGCGCGGGGCCAGCCCCGGGGACCGTCCCCGCACCCACCTTCGCCTGTCCGGATCGTCCAGATGCCAGTGAAGAAAAGAAGCCAGGGAGCCTCCTTTTGGTTTTTGTATTGTTTAAAAAAATCAGCCCAACGGATGCTAAGGACGCGAGATGGACGGAGGGTCCGCGAGGGGGTGGGAGTGGGAGGGGGCGAACGACGGATCTTGTTGGCCCGGGTCTGCGTAGCCGAATCTGACTTTTGATCCTTCGCTCTGGGATTTGATGCCCGGCCAGAGCTTTCTCCAAGTGCAGACGTACCTGTCTTTGCCCACAAGTTCATTTGCCATCTCAACACTATCGCCTACCCCCCACCGCACCTTGCCAGGCTTCTTGCAAACCCGGTAAGCGGGAAGCAAGGATCGATCGCCCCATCTGCCTCCTGGTTTGTTCCGGGGAACGTGGAGATTTAAAGGGCCCTGGAAAGCCATCCATCCTCCTTAGGTTTATTTAATATTTCTCGGGCTCAGAAACAGACACCGCAGGGCTACCTCCCCAGCAGATGCTGCCGTTCTTGAAAAGCAGTTTATTTCCCAGGCCTCCCAGACTTTCCCCTGAACCAGCAGGACGGGGACTTGGAGTACCAGGCACCGAGAGGCAACAACTGTCAGGAAAAGCCAGGAGCCGACATAGGTCGTGACATATAGGACTAGACAGGCCCTTGCATATTTTTTTAACCTGGTCCCTCAGTGTGGGAAGCACACACATCTTATTCCTCTGGAATTTAATCCCTTAAACTGTCTTAATATAGAATTCATCTCCTGCATTAAATAATGTTATGTCACATTAAATTGCACTTATTTCTTTCATAAGTAAATTAATATAGAACAATTAGATGTGTTATTAATAATGATATCATGTATCTTATTAGTTTATTTTCCCTCGTAAAATATATAGGTATGAAATAAATTCAATATATTAAAGTAATAATACACAGCTTATTGGCTTGTGTGTTTATTTTCCCCATAAATAAGTGAACATATAATATATTAAAACCACACTATACATCTCATTGGGCTGTGTGTTTATTCCTCCATGAAATATGCCCATGGACAGTGTTTAACATCTTTAAAATCACAGCACATGGCTATCTCTACGCCAACAAAATAAAGACATTTCAGCTGGGGTTTTGATTTCTGTGGACAGCCAAACTAGATAATTTGGTCTAGTTAAAAATGCTCTTTCAGCTGTAGCAAAGAGCAAGAATATCAGAAGGACCTTGCTGATTGCCCACCTTCCAGCTTTCTTTGGTCAAAAGGAGAGCACCCTTGATCAATGCCAAAAATGCAGGGTCTGCTCCGCTGGAGAGGATTCACGGCTTGGTCTGCAGTACTCAGGGGCCTCTGAGGTTCCGGTTCTCTAAGAGACTTGATGGACCAGCAGCATCAGCAGTATCTGTGGGATAGTTAGAAATGCAGAATCTTAGGCCCCACTCCAAATCTTCTGAATCAAAATCTCAATTCAGCAGATTCCCAAGTAATCTATATGCACATGAAAGTTTAAGTACTGCTGGATCATAATGCCACCTTTCTTCCTGCCTTCCTCCCATGCTTAGGAATTTTTGACCCACTTTACCTGGCCACTGCCTTGCAATCTACCCCAACCTAAACCAGTGGCCCAAAGGGCACTGAATTTCAGCTCCTGCCTGAGGCTGCATCATTCCCTGATCCTCCCTGCCAAAGTGAGTGGAGGGCCCAACGAAAGGCTCGATCTACCTGTTTAGATCTAGGTACTTTGTGTGTCCTGGGGGTGAGAAGCAACCAAGTCAGGGAATCAGGAGATCCAGCATTTCCCTTGACTGATCATTAGAGAGGAGTTAGAACTCTTTTCACAGGCAACACACAGCCTCTCTCTCTTTCTTCTGTCCCATGTTTCACGAAACTCACCATCTCTGATGCCACCAGAGCAGAACAAAGAGGCAAGGTATTTCCAAAAGGAAATGACTCCTCTTTTCTATCCCAACCAATTTTAAATTCAAAGGAATGCCTGGCAATCCAGGATTCATAAGGGGCCAGGATTCAGGATGCCTGTGTTCCAAATTAGCTCCTTTTCCTTGTTTCAACTCTAGGGTCATCCCCTTTAACCTGAGTTTTCCAGGCTGGCTATGGAGAAGGAAGGAGAAGAGGATGGTTTCCCAGATAAGGCAGCAGACCCCCCAGTGATGGCAGGTTAGAGGGCAGTGCCAGGTGGCTGTGCTCACTTATCCTATCCTGATGGGGCAGGACTCCTCTTGAGTGGTATGTAGCACAGACTGGTTATAAACTGGCTGTGGTTGGAGTGGGAAGGCTTCAGTGCAGTCCTGAAAGCTGCTGGTCAGTCTGCCCTGCTCTTGGTGAGTCATTCTTTGAAGAAGAATGGCCCATTAATATTATGGTGAAAGCAAAAGACCGTTAGATTGAGGAATTATTTGCAATCATGATAACCATGAGTCATTAATTTTTTTTTTTTAACTTACGCCTGGGTAAGTCCTTTCCCCTTTCTGGACCTCAGTTTCTCCAACTATAAAATAAATGGAAGAACTAAATGCCTCTAATGTTCTCTGCATCAGTATATGCCAAAAGTATATTCATTAGTCTTCACAAACAATGTATCACATATTTATTATGGCTGGTATCATGTGCTTTTAAATGGAGGTGGTGACTTGTGATGTTTGAGGATAACCCACGTCCCAAGTATCTGGTACAGCCATTTTAACAAATTTTAATTTGTATCTTTACACAAACAGTCATGCCCCGATCACTGTTTAAAAGCAGGGAGAGAAATCTTTTCAACAAGCATGTAGCTGGTTGTAGTGCTGTGGGCCAGGTGCCAGGTATTCAATGAATATGAGTATTAAGAAGTGTCCTAAAAAGTCCCAATAAAGTAGTTAAAAGTGTTACCAGTTTTGCTGTGGCTTCAGAAATGACATTCTTCAATTTAATGTGATGCAGTTTGTAGTATTTGGACAACACTTCAGCGATGCTGGATTTTCCCACAGTAGGAGGACCAAGAATGCAAATTTCGATGGGCTAAGAGAGGAGAATAAGCATCATACAGGGAGCTCTGAACCATCTGTAGCTAGACAGTGTTCTTTATTTCAAGGGTCGGCCCTTTTAAGTCTCGGGATCCTGCAGGCTGACTCTCACTCCTCCATCAAGACCCCAGAGTCGCTTCCTCCTGGTGTTTAATGAGCATCCACTATGTGCCCTGAGCTGGGTACAGGAGACACGACACTCAGGAAGGTGTGAACCAAGTACTTGAGCATCACATGCTACCAGTTTCACCTTTGTGATGCTACTCCTGTAAAGGCAGCAGAGAAATAGAATTTCCGGTCCACTACACAGGGTGCTTAATTTATTGCCTGATGAACATTGTTTCTGAACTAAACTTGGTCTTTAATTAAACTTTTCTTTTTAAAAACAGTTAATTAAAAAAATAAAAATAAATGAAAACAAAACAAAACCAAAAAAAGTGTCCTAGCCAAGTTTTCCCCTGGCTTTCATTCTCTGCCACCTTCCCCAGCATTTGGTTATGTTTACTCTTGTTTGAAAAAGAGTAGGACGTTTTATACAAAAAGAGGCACCAAACTTCTTTGCCATGGTGTATTAGACTTTATTTATTTTTTAAAATGTTTATTTATTTATTTTGGGCACTCCACGAGGCACGTGGGATCTTAGTTTCCGGACCAGGACCAGGGATCGATCCCCTGCCCTCTGTAGCAGAAGTATGGAGTCCTAACCGCTGGGCCTCCGGGGAATTCCCAGTGTACTAGACTTTAAAAGTCCCCTGTAGTCAGGTTTTATCTGGTTGCTAGGGTATCAGAGCATAGGTACAAATTCTGGGTCTCCCTAAAGAGCTCTGCTGAACCCCCTGCCCACCTTTCCTCCAGGTCTCTGACAAACACTCACTGGCCCCACTGTACATCTTCCTGAAATATGGTCTATCAAGTACATGTCCTCAGTTTGCAGAAAGGAGACTCTCGGGCCCTACATCATTCCTTTCACCTGCTATGGCTGGTGTGGCCCAAATCCTCCACTGACCTCTCCAGCCCAGCTCGGCCCTCCTGCTCCCCCACCCCCATCCCTCTCCATACTCAGTGGTGAGGCAGATATCTGGTGCCTGAAGGAGATCTAACAAACTGCTTCCTCCTCTGAGGAGAGTCAACAGTAAAAGTGCCTTCCTAAAACCTTCTCTAATTCCCAACCACCACAGAAAAATCACAGTCTGGACAGTCATTCAGATATAAATTCACCTTGATGGGTGTTCAGTAAGTTCTCCACCGTGGGTAGTTTAGCTGCAACCACCATACCTGGATAGACCCAATTAAGTAGAAAGTTATTTCAATTCTTCATGTTTCTCTAATCTTTCCTTTTAGAAACATCCCGACTCTCTGACTTACTTTTCCCTCCAGGTGAAAGTTTATATCCTACTCTGCCATCACAGAAGTCAGGTTCAACCCCTACCTTGGGAAGGACAGTTTCTAAGCTAAACCCTTCAAGGGAAGAGAGAAAACATCTAGAAAACTTTTCTCCAAAATTTGGAAGGTTAGGAAGTTCTGGCTAATACCCAACCTGAAATCTTTCTGCTGCGGTTTTAATCATTTAGATGTGTTACAGATGATACAATAGTAGGCTTTACTTTTCAAAAAAACTCTTCAGTTTGGACGAAAATCCTTTGCCTAAACGGAGCCAGCCTTCTGATTCTCAATGAAATTTGCATATGATAAAGTACATATTGTACAATATATGGTGATATGTTACATAAATACATAGCACATGTGCTATTTCCCTATCACATATTTCCATATTTTAATATGCTAGTTATATTAAAAAACTGAAGACTGACTCACTATTTCAGACTGTGCATGGAATGCCAATATCATACACTTACAGAGTTCTCTATGGTTTATATTTTCTTGTTTGCTTTAATCCTACTAACAATGCAGTGAAGTAAGCAGTATTAAACCCATTCTTCTTCTCTGAGGCTGAGATTCAGAGAAACCGGGGAACTTGTCCAGGATCATAATGCTAAGGAATGGCCAAGCAAGGATTTGAACCCAAGTATTCTGGCCCCAAAACTAATAGTCTTCCCAGTACATTATGCACCACTCATAGCCTATGGTTCTCAACCAGATTTGTGACATTTTAATGAGCTTGTAGTAAAACAAACAGCACTGAATTCAGATTGCATCCTCCCCCAAAACAGCAACAAGAAACCATTTCTTATGGAGAAAAAAATTATAACCCTGAATATCTTTTAAATTCTTAAGTTCCAATCTTTGATCTTGGACTTTGGTCTTCAAGATCTGGGCTGGGGAGAGCAGGCAGAGAGGCACTTAAGGGCCTAATGAAAGAACTGTTAGATTGATTCTGCCAACCCCCAGCTAAAGCAGCTTCCTCCATAGAAAAGGCCAGAAGTAGGTGCAAACTTCTAACACTTCCCCATTCTGATTAGAATGGTCTCCCTGCCTTAGTGGTACAGGGGTCAGCATCTCTCAAAGATCATTTCAGTACTAAACATGCCTGTGTTTTCCTTGCTCTCCTATATGTCTAAATAGATTATAGAAAAGAGGAAATCAACTATATTTCACTTTGGTGTTGGATCTACCCAGACCATCTCTGGTGACTTTAATTTGGTCAACCAGATAATCCTATAGGCCATAGATTACTCCTGATGTGGATTACATTGTTTGTTTGTTTGTTTTGTGTTGCACTCAGCTATGGGCTTAGCAAGGAATCCGGGCTCCATAGGGTTTCTCCGCAGGCCAGAGGCCAGTGGAGTTTCTTTTAAGGAGGAAGAGACTTGGGAACCTATGGTCCCATGTTGCTTTTTCTCCCAGTCTTTTCTGCTGGGGCTGGGAGAGCCACCAGGAAATCTGAAAAGTTTTTATCTTTCTGCTACACAAGAGAAGGTAGCAAGGCTCAGGGATGAATTGGAGAGCAGAGTGAATTGGGAGAGCTGAGACCAAAGCAACCACTGCACTTGACAATATAACTTGAGGCACATTTTCTCCGCCCCCTTCCTTCTACTCTTTATAATAGACTATTGGTGACTTCAGCTGTTACTAGGGAGACTGCATTTCCCCAACTCCCAGAATGATTTCTACTCTTTTATTAAACTGATTTGGAGTTTACTTCCCCCTTTAGACCTCAAATTGTTCCCTTAATTAGGAGGGCGAGGGATGAGGGGAGGAGGTTCTCCCTGGATTGAGGGAAAGGTGGAAAGTGGAGTCCCAAGTCTCCCAGAAGCAGGACAGCCAGGTCAGATATAGACCTAGCTCAGATTTGGGGTTTGAAGAGAAACCCTGGTTCCCTACTTCCCTCTTCTCCAAATGCCTCTGTGGAGAACATCTTAAAGTGAGAGGAAACTGTTGGGAGCATCTACAAACCCAAAAGGGGAAATAGAAAGAAATCTTGTTCTCACCTCAACACTCCTTTTCTCTTCAATCCCTCTGTAGGCCGCCCCCACCCCCCACCTCAATTCTCCTTTCCTTTGTCCGCCCTCATCCCTTTGCACTGAACATTCTCTCACCCTCCCCCATTGCATCTCTCTTAAAGGAGTTGCCAGCTGGTCCCCTCCCCCCAACTTGTCCTGCTCTGAGGCAGGGTCTGAAGCAGAGTACCCGTGAGGAGGGAGGGGGGCAGGGGTCCTGTGAAATGCTCTAAGCTCTTTCATAGCTGAGGGCTAAGCAAGGCTTACAGTTATTAAGAAAAGAGAAAGGCACTGTGATTCTGGTGATAGAGACACAAAGTAGGAGAGGACAGGCAAAATGAGGGGATGGGAAACAGAGAGAGGGAGCGACACAGTGACTGAGAGGGACAACTTTGGGCCTCCTTGCAGAGGGATGAGTACCCACCCTGCCTTCTCAGGGTAGGGAAACCTGAGAAGTTTTGAGGGTCCTCTCTGGACCTGTCCCACCTGCTTCCCCTTCCTCTCCTCAGCTCAATTGTTTACAGAGATCCTCCCCTGAACTCTTGCCCTCCTGGACTTGCCCTAGCCCCGGCCCCAGGCCTCCGGCCAGGCAGACACCCTGACAGGTTACAAATGAGCGTGGGTGTTAGATTGCGCCAAGCTCTTGTCCTCGGAGTCTGGAGGAGGAGAATCAATGGGCTCTACCTAAGAGCTTCCCTTCCAGTTCCATCCGTGTCTGAATAGAGTGAAGGAACCACTTCCTGTTCTCCTCCCCTCCCCCAGCCCTAACCCAACAGACACACGGAGCAGAAAGGCGTGAGACCCCGCTCCTGAGCCCGGAGCTCCCGTTCTCTAAGCAAACTCCTTTGACCTATTCTAGAAAGTCCTCAGAAACTTGAGTCATCTTTAAGATGTAATTGGTATTGAATTTATGGATTTGAGGCTTGGGGGTGTGTGTGTGTGCTGTGGGGTAGGAAGGAACCAGAAGAATGCACTACGCTAGTTTTAATCACTTCAGAAAGAGAATAAAAATTCCCTCCTCTTCACCTGTAAGTAAACATTACCTAGCTCTGTGCTCCTTGTGACTCTCTGGAGAGATACGGGGGGTTATCTGAGTCTGAGTGAGTGAGCCAGCTACAGCTATGGATGGCTAGAGAGAGGATAAATACATCCAGAGAAATGAGTTGATGGATAGGTAGGGAACGAATATAAATATGGAGAGAGACGGACGAACAGAGAGATGGATTGAGACAGAGAGAATACAAAAAGAAGCCGAGGGAGAGAAATGCATGTGTGAATGAGGAGAGAGTGGTTATGTGGAGAGATGGAGAGAGGAGCGGGGCATTTCTCATCCTCTCCACATTTCTGTCATCTTGTCTTGCTCCTTGATATGCCAGTTTCCCACCCCTCACTTAACTCTTCCTCTAGATTCTAGGCCCTGCCTCACACCCTTAGGTGTTTTTCCACCCTCTTCTTTCACAGTCATCCATTTGGCCCAAAATAACATACCTCACTCAGCTGTCCTAGCCCATCACCCCAAATTGGGAGAAAGAAACTCAGAGCGGGAGTTCTGGGCAAAGAAGCCTGGATTCCCCATCTCCTGGTCTACAGACTTGGTGAGGGGGGAAGGCTCCTTTGGGTGGGGGGGTGGGAAGAATGAAGGGCAGCTGGGTTGAATTTGTCCAAATCTAATAACCTAGGAGGCTATTGAAGGCCTTGGGGGTTGGGAGGGGAGGAAAGTCCTGAATATTCCTCTAACTTTTCCCCCCTCTCCCTCTGGTCCCTTCTTTCCAAAAGTCTTTGAAGAAAGATGTTTTTGACGCTTCCACGTCACCCTCAGATGGATGGGCTGCGGGTGATTGAAGTGTCTTTGTCATGCTAATGCTCGGGGGGTGATGGATGGGCGCTGGGGCTGCCAAACTCTGGCCCGCTGCGCCCATTGGTCTGGGAGAGATCACATGCGCCCCTCCACCCCCACTCCCTACCCCCTTCCTGGGGGAGCCCTGGCCCAGGCGAGCTGGGTTAGGCCATGGATGCAAGCTTCGGCGCTGTGACATACTGCGGAAAGGTTGTAGGGCAAGAGGGTGTCTCCCCCAAACGGGCCGACCCTCCTGCGGCCTCGACGCATGGACTATAATAGGATGAACTCCTTCTTAGAGTACCCACTCTGTAACCGGGCACCCAGCGCCTACAGCGCCCCTACCTCTTTCCCCCCCAGCTCGGCTCCCTCTGTTGACAGCTATGCAGGCGAGACCCGCTATGGTGGGGGGCTGCCCAGCCCCGCGCTCCAGCAGAACTCAGGCTATCCGGCCCAGCACCCGCCCTCGGCGTTAGGGGTGCCCTTCCCCAGCTCCGGGACCTCGGGGTACACCCCGACTGCCTGCAGCCCCAGCTACGGGCCTTCTCAGTACTACCCTCTGGGCCAGCCGGAAGGAGATGGAGGCTATTTTCATCCTTCAAGCTATGGGGCCCAGCTAGGGGCCTTGTCCGACGGCTATGGAACTGCTGGGACGGGCCCGGGGCCATACCCTCCGCCGCAGCCCCCTTACGGGAACGAGCAGACAGGGAACTTTGCACCGGCCTATGCTGAGCTCCTCTCCGAGGACAAGGAGTCGCCCTGCCCGTCAGAAACCAGCCTCCCCACAGCCCGGACCTTTGACTGGATGAAGGTTAAGAGGAACCCACCCAAGACAGGTAGGGCTCAGAGGTGGCTACCCCCTCTCTGGGGCTCAGAGCGGCTCTGCTGCTTCTGCACTGAGGTGTCCTGGGCTGGGTTCCTGTCTCTGCGCCGCCGGGTAGAGGCAGGTAAGAGCACTCTGCCCGGTCTCAGGTCAGGTGGGCTCTCCCCACCCAGTGAGTGCCCGGTTCCCATTAAGAGTAAGTCTCCACACATACCCGCACTTCCGGATCTGTGTGCCCAGCTCAGGCCCAGGACCCGGTGTCCTGCGGAGGGATGGGGGATGGGAGCGTGGGGAGGCTGATCCAGGTCACCTGGAGGGGTGCTTGGTGCTTCAAGAGCTGAAGCGGGACAGCGTGGTGAATGGGGGTGCGGAGCTGGCCAGGGGGGAGGGGAGGGGAAGGAGAAAGAGGTGAGAGAACTGACGTGGCCTTTCTCTCGCCCCGCCCCTAGCGAAGGTGTCGGAGCTGGGCCTGGGCGCGCCCGGTGGCCTCCGAACCAACTTCACCACGCGGCAGCTGACCGAGCTGGAGAAGGAGTTCCATTTCAACAAGTACCTGAGCCGGGCCCGGAGGGTGGAGATCGCCGCCACCCTGGAGCTCAACGAGACGCAGGTCAAGATTTGGTTCCAGAACCGGCGCATGAAGCAGAAGAAGCGCGAACGGGAGGGAGGCCGGGTGCCCCCAGCCCCTTCAGGCTGTCCCAAGGAGGCAGCTGGAGACGCCTCCGACCAGTCCACGTGCACCTCGCCGGAAGCTTCGCCCAGCTCCGTCACCTCCTGAACTAAACTTCCCAACCGACGGGGCTCCGCGGCACCCGAGCGCCGCCGTCCAGCCCTCTCCTCTGCTCTCCCTAACCCTGGGCCTCGGCTTTACTACTCAGGCGATCCTCACCAAGGCTGGGGCGCCAGTTTACAGCTGCTCTGGGGAGGAATGGGGGACCCCTTTTCTCCGGTCTGGGCAAGGTGCTGATGGCTGGGGAGCCTACCGGAGGACCAGAGGCATGGGAGACACCCAACCTGTCAAGAGTGAAGGGAAGGGCTTCCCTCGGCCTTTAATCTGGGGATCAGCACGTGGGCGGGGTGGAAGCAAGTCCCAACCTCCTGGATTCTCCTTTCCCTTCCAACTTCAATTTGTTCAGTCCAGTGCCTTTGAGCTTCGAGGACTCTCCTCATGCACTCATATCCTAACTCCCCCTTCTAGGCCCAGGACAGAGAGAAGGCCTTGAGGTTTCTTGTGGGGGAGGTGTTTGGGTGCAGGCATATTACCAATGCTTAATCTTTCTAGTCGCCACAGACCTTACAACAGCACCAGCTGCCTTGTGACAGACCAAAAAGCACCCCCCCCGCCAATCTAAGCCTATTAACCCCCACCTGGCACATTTGTATTGCACTAGCAGCCTCCAGAGGTTGTTTTCTGAGACCTGCCTCCCCTCCCACCAGCGACCTCATCTCTAAGCTACCAAAGTGTTTTGGAACTTGGTACTTCGGAGACTTCTGGAATTTTGTTTGAGGCTGGACCCCAGCAAGCCTCTACCAGGAAGGCGCAGGCACGCCCCCACTAGTTCCTCCCCTATTTATTGCCTCCTGGAAAAGCCAGGACCCTCCTCATCTCCACCCCGACCCCTGGTGCAGCCCAGGGAGGCCCAGGTGCAGGGAGAGCTCCTACCAGCAGCAAACATTTCTCTGAACCTTGGAGACAGTGGAGGTACCACTCTTTCTGGAAACCTGAGCCCCAAGCCATCGGGTTCTCTCTGTACTTCCAACTACCTCATTTCAATAAAGTGTGTTTTCCCCTCTTCCCGCCTCTTCTACTCCTCCACCCAGGGGTAAAGGAGGCTCTCTCCAAGAGCCCAGGGGGAGAGATGAGGAAAGAGTAGGTGCAGGCTGGTTGGGCTGGAAGGAGCTGAGCTTTAAGAGCTCAGCTGGATAAAGAGAAGGACTTACTGGGTGGGGCCTAAGCAGAACAACACCCTAGGTTTCCAGATCTGACAGCCGTCAGCCCTCAGGTCGTTGGAGGAATGTGGGAAGACCTGGAGGGAAAAGGTGGTGGGGAGGAAACAGTTCAGAGAGGGTCCTGAAAGGAAGGCAGGAAAGAAGAAAAACGGATCTGTTTGGAGAGAACAGAAAAGGGTTTGAAAAGAGGAGAAAGTTCGGGGGGAGGCAAAGGGCCCACTACCCCTTCTCCCTTCTGCGTCCCCCACGTCCAGAGCGAGGCCTGGCATAGAGTGTGCCTCGGTAAATATTAATATGTGCTGCGGAGGCTGTGCATCGTCCCCCTCCCCGCCAATTCTTGCTCAGAGAAAGTCAGAGGACAGGTCCCTCGATAAACTTCAGGTTGACACACAGGTTACCCCTCCACTCCCGCTCCCAGCCTGGCGCCCTTCCACCCAACCGGAACCTCGGGGCTCAGGAGCCGGGGAGGCTGAGAGACTCTGGCCGCAGCCGCCCGCCTCCGAAGTGCCGTCCACCCGGCTCCCGGTGACTCCCGGGTCTCCGGCGCTGGACAGCAGCGGAGGCGAGGCGAAAGGGCCGAGGGGGAGGCGGGGAAGGGAGGGCTGCGGCGGGAGCGGCAGGTTGGAGTCCCGAAGGCCTGGGGTGGGCGAAGGAGGCCGAGGTAAACCCCGGTCCCGCGCTGACCTTTTTACCTCGAAGCGCCCCCGGGCTTTCCAAACAAGCCGACGGCGCGCCCGCGGGGGCAGCTATTGTCTCCTGGCGGGTCCCACTGACAACCCTTTGGTCGGCGGAGGCTGGGGGCGGCGGAGGCGGGCCTGGCTCGGGCAGCGCCGCGACGGCCGCCTAACCGCCAGCGCTCTCGCCCTGCAGTGCCGTCCAGAGGACGCGGGCCTGCGGGCTCCCAACCGGTTTATTGATTCCGGGGACCCCCCAATGCCCTGGAGTCAAGACAGCTGGGGTCGGGCAGCAAGACCAAGGGGGGCGTCTTACCCCACCCCATCTACTGAATTCTCGACCTTTCAGAGGAAGACAAGAAGCAAAAAGGACTAGGAGTGTGTGCAAGAAAAGCCGAGCGTTTGCTTCCTAATGAAATTGGCGCTATTATAGGAGAGGCCAAGTTATCAATAATGGCACAGTCCAGCTGGAGGGGAAGAGAAGTGTGTTGCAAGAGGAAGCTCAGCTTTCCCAGAGCTTGATGCCTTGGCCTTTGTCTTAAAAAAAAAAATCTATTAACTGCTTCTCTGCATTTAATTAAAATTGCCACCAAGGTTGGCTTTCCCAAGGGGGTCACCTTGACAGAGGAGACAGAGCAGTGTCTGTGGAAACAAAACTCTTGCTTGGAGCCATTCAGTGTAAGCTGGTAGAGCCTTCTGGTTGGGATATTTCTGGATCCTGCAAACTTTGGACCCGTGGGCAGAAAATCAGGGAAGAGGAAGGAGCTTTGGTTAGAGCAGGACCCCAAGGATGGTGAAGCTGGACCTCAGACTGGGGCTGACAGGTCCTGGGGGAGGCTGGTCTATTTGGATTTTGGCCACAGCAGAAGGAACTATCAGATTCCCCCAGGGAGGGATGAGGGGCAAATCAATTCTCTGTTAACAGAGGGGCAGGCTCAAAAGAATCTGCAATACGTCTGAGCCCCCCCATCTCCTTTGATCCTAACCCCTTCCCCACCTTGTGCTCTCCTAAAATCCCACTTATCTGAGGCCTCAGACTGGTCTACACAGAAAGCATTGATTTGCAGAAACAGAAGGTCACTGTATTTTCTATCATAAATGACAAAGGAGAGGTTGGTAAAAACAAACAAACAATCAAACAAACAAAAACACATTGTTAAACTTTCCAGAATAGATGACAAACTGCTTCCCTCTTAGACTCCTTTCAGATAGGTGGGTTTTTCACAGCCCCTGAGGGGGCAAAGGGAATCATATCTTTACCAGAAGATCTGAAAGTACATTTTCTGCAAGATTTAAAGCCCTCCACTCCAACATCTCCATTTACCAAATCTCCAAAAAGTCTCCTATTTTGAAAATAAAAATCTTAAAATAGAGATTTTTTTCCCCATTGATTCTTTATTGGGGTGGGGGGAGAATTCTTCTCGGGTTGAAAGTTTGTCAAGGTTTCTGAGGAGTATCTCCCGGCCCCTCCTCCACCACGGAGCCTCCGCTCTACCCAACACTCTGCACCATCTGTTTCTCAGCCCCAAGTGTGAACTTTTCCTCTTTCATTTGCTTTCTTCTTCAGCATTTGTTCTCCCAACGTGAGGCCCTTTGATCTCCAGGACAAGAGAGACAAGGAAAAAAGATTTAAAAAACCCTAAAGTTCTTCTTACTTTTACTGTAGGTTTCTTTGTTATGAACATTCTTTGCAGCAATACCACTGGGCTGCTGGAAGGGAGTTGGTGGGGTGGGGAGTAGAAGAGGGTGGAGATGGGGAGGCTGGGGGCATCTCCAGATGACCGGGGAGCACGCAGATCCAGATGAAACTGAGAGGAAGGCCAAGATATGTGGGTTCAAATCCTTCCAGCCCTGCCTCTCACAGCCTTGTGGCCATTTTCTCCAAAATGGGCATCATAATCATACTTATTTCGTAGGGTGGATGTTAATAAATAAGTTTCTATGTGTAAAATATTCGAGAGCAGTCTCTAATAAATAAATATGAGCTATAATAATACTTATCATTATTAAAGGGGACATGCCTTCTCCCCTACCTACAGTCCCTCATTGATTCCAGGGCACATCTTGACCCTTTGGGGTACACACACACTCTTCACTTCTCACATTCATATCTTGTTTGATCCCTGATAGGTATATGATACTAGAGACAGGTTCTGGGGCTAAGGACAGGTAGAGGGGATTCCCTTCTTAGCAGCTGAGAACACCCAGGTGGGTCTGGCTGAGACCCTTTCCTTACCGTCAGGTCTCAGCCCACTCAACTGTAGAAGAGGAGAGTTGTCCTGGGCCTCTTGCACTCTCCCTCCCTTCTCCATTGGCAGGAAGGCTCAGAAGTCCTAAACGCAGACAGTCTGAGTTCCTGATTTAGAGTGGTGGAGGGCAAGGGTTCTGAAGGGTAACTTAGCTTTCAACGTGGTTCCTCTCTTATCAGCTGGGTGAGTGAGCTCATGCCAGTTATTCAATTTCCCTGTGCTTCCATTTCTTCAGATGTAAAATGAGGGAAGTTGAATAAGTGAGATATATGAGACATGCTTAAAACACTGCCTGGCAGTGTTCAGGAGAGATTTTCTGTTTTATATATTCATACAAGACATTTTTTTATTACTTTCTTGTACTGAGTTTTTCTTGGCCTTGGTGTGACGGAAGCAGACATTCGCTAGCCTTCATCCTCCAGCACTGTACCTGCAGACCCATCTAGTACCGTAACCATGGAATTTGCTGCCAGGGAATAAAATAATTATGAATGAAAAGCTTCAGGGTAGTTCCACAGAATACTAGTTCATAGTAAGTGCAGCATCGTAATGAGACATGATTTTGGCAGGACAGTCTCATTGCATAACTCTGGGAGCACGTTCTCACTGTGGTCCATGTGGTTGGCACCCCCTGCAGTTGTACCAGATTTTTTCCTGATGGCTCAGTCCTAGCTCTAAGAACTTCCTTGCATGGCCTCCTTTACATGACTCAACCACAATATTCCAGATGCTTTAACTTTTGCTATTTCCCAGGCTCTCTAAATGCTTTATATCCTCAGAGTGGGTCCTGGGTGGAACAGGAGTCGGAGATGCCAAATATTTAGTGCCCATTTCTGGGAGAACAGATAGGCTTAAGCAGCTATTAACTGCAGCTCAGAGTAGGACCTCTTGGCCACTGTCATTCTCTTCATCGGGAAATAAGTGGATCAGGTACTTCAGAGAAGAAAGAATTTTGTAGGAAGTCAGGAGACCAGAGCTTCCTCTACCAAGGGCCTCCTGTGTGTCCTTGAATCAATCACTTAACCACTCTGGGCCTGCTTTCCCAGTCTTTAATATAAGCTGCATTATCTCACTGCAGCTTTCCTCATCCTTCCCTCTGATGATAGAAGTTGTAAGTAAGAAAGAATGTTAAACTTGGTCTGGGATGGGGGGTGGTAGGGTGGGATGGGGGAAGCATCATGTCCCACATAGTCTACTGGCCAAGTTGGAGCTAATTAAAATGACTGTTTCTCCACACACCCCCCAGTCAATTTCCTCCATGCTCTCAAGATCACTGGCCTGGGTCCAGGCAATTCTGACCCCTGTAGCCCTTTCTGCCTGAAGGGAGAACCTAGGAGGGAGGATGCCCCAAAACGCATGCGCCCTCTGCTCCTGAGAGGCCCGAAGCTCCCTTCAGTTTACTCTGGCCTGACAGCTCCGTTTCTACCCCACCTTGGAGATGAGGCAGCTCAGTATTTACTCAGCCGGAGAGGTTTGCCCAGAAGCCTTGCCTCCCAGCCAGCTCCTGCTGGCTCTGCTCTGCAGCCCCCACCCCCTTCCCTTCCTGGTTCATGGAGAGTTCAGCCCTGAAATGGCTTACAGCCCCCCAACCCCCAGCCCTGGAGGAGCTGCCTGTCCAGGGGATTGCTGAGGCCAAAGGGCGGGGGAAGGGTCCCGGTCGTGGGGTCATGCCCTGGTCTCTCCACTCTTGCTGGACCAGTGCCTGAGCCTCCTAGAGGAGAGACGACTCAGGAAATGATTGTGGTTTTTGGGGAAGGGGTGTAGGGAGATTGGCTAAAATGGGACTGTCAGGTTGGGAACATCATCCAGGACTGCAAAGGGCCACATATCTGCATGTTATTAGTGTCATAAACTATGTCTAATGGGAGAGAAATTTGGTAAACTTGTAATAGTTTGGACTCCCTTTCCAAAGACACTAAAGGGCTAATATGATAAAGAAGTGACACGCATGTTCTCAGCAACCATATATGAAAAATAGTCTCTAACCTCCTAACTTTCTAGGATATAAGATCCATGAAGGCTGAGATTTCTGTTTTGTTCATTGCTGCATTTCTAGTGCCTTGAACAATGCCTGGCATGTAGTAGATGCTCAGTAAATATTTGTTGGACAAGTGAACATTGAAGCAAATTTCTCTTGGCTAGAAGCCAGTCACCCCCCCAAAATGGTCTTCTGAAATGACATCAGTTTTAGACATTTGATTAGTCCAAGAGTGTTACCTGATCAGTGTATTCATATGAAAATAATGAAAGTAGGACAAGTGATGGAATGGGACTTGGGAGGCATCTTCTTATTCTCTGACTCTCCCTTCATTCGTTAAAGGTATTTATCTCAGGCAAATGACAGAGTTTCTTTTATAGCTTCAGGGCGAATCTGCTCCCCAGGAGGGTTCACCCATAGAGTTTTTGTTTGTTTGTTTTGTTTGAACTTCCTTTACTTCAGCAAGCATAAACTGAAGAAAAGACTCAACTTTAGAAATGTAAAGGATTTGAAGGCCCAGCTGGATGTTTAGGTTGGTAGAAATGTTGGTAGAAAATAGACAGAGAAGCCAACCCTTCTGCTGAGAGATCCAGGCAGGTGCAGCCGCTGCAGACAAGCCTTCCTTTCTCCTCTCCATCACCCAATGCAGCCCCACAGCGTGCAGTGTCCTTTATACGCCAATGGACCAAGTTTTCCGTTTCTAAAAACCTTTGGGAAGTCTTCCCCTTCTAGGCCCAATAAAGTGAATTCACTTAGGTTCGTTTGGGTCTGAAAGGGGACAGCAAGGGGAAGCGTTACTTTTAATGCTTAATGGAACTCGAGGGCAAGGATGGTCACCTGTTGGAAGTTTCTCAGAACGCTTGAGAATATCACCCATTCTGGTGTGGTCAGTTACCATTTTTGGAAATTGTTGGGAATTGATGACATCCTCTTGCACACTCGCACCATAGACCTACACACGTGGATCCTGATCACAGAACAGGAAACCTGATTTAAAGCAAGAAAAGGGAAGGGAAAAGTGTCAAGGAAAAGGAAAAGTCACCTCCACCTCCTGTTCCTCCCTGGCGTTAGATTTCCAGATCAAGGGCCCCCTAGGAAGAACGGAGTTGAGGAATGGAATTCCTCAGCAGTGACCTGAAAAAACTCAAAGGTTCAAGGCTTCTGGGCATGGCTCTGACAATTTGGCCAGAGTTCTATGATCCCCCATTTCAGACACAGCCTTTGCTGGGAGCTGTTGTTTTTGGGGATGGGGAGTCTGAAGAGGCAAAATCTGGACAACAAGATGTGCAGAAGAAAAGCCTTTGAGGTGTATGTGAGGAAATAGGCTGGCAGCTGGTGGAAAGAGCTGTCCCACGCTCCTCTCCAGCCCTGAGCTTTCTTTCCACCGTCCACCACCTCCAGTTACTCCACTGTCTCTCCAATTTACACTCAGTCATTTTCCGGAACTCAATTTTCAATCCCCACCTTTCCGAGCCTGGCAGGAGGGACACTACCCAGAGTTAGAGGTAGGCAAGAGGGCAGCTCCTTCCTTGGAGGATGGGTGGGGTGGTGGGGCAATTCCTAATCCAGCAGGGGGTCTGTATTCAGCAATTCAAATTCAGTGATTTGGGTGCATTGGATGGGGCCTTGCAAGGACACCTTTGAAAGAGTCTGCATGCTTGCAGGCTCCCGCCTTACCAAGCGGCACATTTCAAAACCCATTGAAATCCACACCTTGACACATTCCCGAAGAGACACGCCAACCTCCCTCACACGTTCGCAGACCTGTCTGTAAACAAGCGTTGTTACTTGTGCCTCAGACCGGCAAATAAACTGACCTCGTACACAGCTCTGCACACGTGGCTGCAACAGCCAGAGAAAGTGGGCTGGGGAGACAGGTATTGTTACCTGCGTGGAAAGGTTCTGTTTCTCTCCACTCGTTGGAGTTTACGTTTTGACTGTTAAGTGGTACCAAATGAAGCTCCTGAGAAGTGTGAGTGGAAAATAGAAGAGTTCTCCGCATAGAGGTGAAAAGGAAGAGGGCCTTTTGCTAAAAATGCTTCAGTCTCATCTCTACAGAATTCCCAGAATGGAAGTGAAAAGGAAGGAGGCGAGTAATGAGTTATCTCTCTGTGTTGGGTGGTGTGTGGCTGCGCGCTCAGAGGGAAAGCAAAAATTAAGAGAAAACGAAACAAACAAAAAAATCCCAAACGTGACTAATTTCCTACTTTTCCTTCACAGAATACCAAAGATCTGGAAAGCTGATTTTTTCCCTGGTTTTCATTTGGGTGTTTGGACCCAGAGTTTAGTAAGCTTTACCTGAGTCTTCCCACCTTAAGTAGGAAAAAGAAAAAAGAGCTTGTGCTCATCCCTAGAATTTAATGATGAAGAACAGAGGGACAGATACAAAAATAAAGGAAAAGTAGCACCCAGTTAGTGCCCAATACCAATACTAACTTTGGGTTCTTCAACAGCCTATTTTGGAAAAAAAAAAGAAAAAGAAAAAACAAAGTTTCAAAAGGGTGTTAAAATAATCTACCAAAAATAATCTGAGTGTGTTCCCAAATCCTCCCTTTATGAAAAACTCCCTCTATTTCACTAGAGAAAAAAAATGTTTTTTTTTTTTTAAATTCCTCTCTTTGAATAAGAAAGGGGTTTATCTGCAGCAGTCTTCCTTCCGTCTCTACTCTTTCTAAGTCAAAGGGATGTGGAAACCGGAAAAAATTTTGCTTTACTCTCTCTCTTCCTCCAGCCCTCTTGCACACAGTTCTCTGGAAAAAAGGGGGTCCTGGGTTTGAATTTAATTTAATCAGTACAAAAACTTCTTGCTTTTATGTCTTTTGCATTGGCCAGGTGCTAAGCTGCTCCCAATCTTAGATTTCCCCTTGGAAAACAAGAGAAGACCGGATTCTCTCTCTCTCTTTTTTTTTTCCCTCCCCAGAACTTTAAAGTTTAGTTTTCAGTTTTATTTTTGGTGACAAGTGTAAATGTTTGCTCAGTTGCTGAGACATAACTCAGATTCTTCTCTGGGGTCAGGAGCCCTCTTCCATCCTCTCCTTTCAACTGAGGCAGGGCTCCAGACGTAAATAGTTTTTTTGGAGTCAGAGAGGGTCTCACTCAGCACCCTTAGAGCCCCTTTCCACTTCAGCATGGAATTGAGAGCAGCCTCCTTAGTCACAGGGTCCATTCTCTGTTGAGGTCTGAAGCCCTTGATTGGGAGAGGAGAGAGAAAAGCTCATGGGTCCCTGATAGGTGTGAAGAGCAGGTCTTTCTATGTAGGCGAACCTGGAGAGAAAGGACTTTCCTCTCCTCCCAACACAAACACACACACACACACACACCCCCAATCACCCTGCAAGCTTAATGAAGGAATTTTACTGTTTAAGGGAATGGAGACAGAGGAGGAGGGAGTTACTTGTAAATCTGCTTCCGGGCAACACGGAGAGGTGTTTTCTTCAGAACTTTGGCAGATGTAGAGAAAATCCTGCCCAAGAATGAGATACCATTAACTACTGATCCAGATTTCAAATCAACATTGCATTTGGATATTTTGATGGCCATCTAGCTGCTTCTTAGCTCATACAGAGAGGTGAGGAATCTGCATCACTGAACTCTTTTTGGTTCCTTTCTCTCTTTCCCCATATACCTCCTGAACATAACCCAGGAGCTTTTTTATTTCTCCTTAGGTGAGTGAGTTTCCCAAGACATATCAGGGCTGAAGTTGACATCTGCTGGGAATTCCTTGCTTTTCTCAACCTTACTAGTGCCCGCCTGAGATAGACTTAGGAGAATGAAAGTGGCACGAATCAAAGCAAAACGACAACTGAAAGCTTGGATATGGAAGGAACGTAGAGACTTTACCCTTTATACCTTCACCCAATCTTTACTACAATATCCTGGGCTTGGACACCTCTAGCAATGGGAAGATTGCTATTTATAAGGGAGATTCTCCCGATGTTGGACTGCTCTAAATGCTAGAAAATACTTCTTTATAAGGAATATGAGTTCGTCTTCTTGGGACTTGCACCCATTGATCTTACTTCTTTGCTACCTTCTGGAGCCAATCGAATGACTCAATTCCTTTCCCACATGCTACCCCTCCAAATATCTGAAGACAGCTGTCGTGTGTGTCCCTAGAGTAATATACATTCCCAATTCCTTAATTTGTTTCTCCTAAGACCTGATTTCCAGCTCTTTCCCCATCCTGTTCTTTCTTCCTTAGTCAATATTTTGCACAAAACAAAGTGTCCAAAACTGAACGGAAAATATAAAGTGTGACTGGATCAGTTCTAAGTAGAGTGGAAATATTATATCCCTCGATCTGGGCACTATATTTCTGTTGATACAGGCAGGATGGCTTGGGCAGGAAAGGGCAATGGGGCAGGCTGGTGGCTGCTGATGAATGGGAGGAGTCCTTTCTCTCTTTCAGACTGTGTCCATCTACTTGACCTCTAGGGCTGCATTAGTCACTGAGACCATGAGCCACAAATCCCCAAGCTCTGTGAGGGAGCTGCCAGATTGGCAGCCGTTATGGGGAACAAACATTTGCTGAGCAGAGCCTGTTTAATTTGTGAGAAGGGAAAGGAGCATTCGAGTAGAGAAGCAATGTGAAAGGTGAGAAGGAGTGGCCCCGTTATCTCAAGGGAAGGAAGTGCCGATTTACCTAGGCTAAGGCAGCTACTCCACTTCTGCTGCTTATCATTGCTGCCCAGGTAACTCTACTTCTCTCACAATGCTTGTTCCACTTCCCTTCTTGGTGTCAGCTGTTATTATTTTTGTTATCACTGTTGTTGTTATTGACATTTATATAGAACTTTGCTGTTAGCCTTTACTTCTCATCACATCTCTGGGAGGTTCGTATGATCATTATTCTCACATATGAGGAGCCCGAGGCTCAGAGAAAATAAATAAGGTACCCAAGATCACATACCTGAAAAGCAACATATCATTTTTCTTTTTGTGCCTCTGGCCCTCTAGGATTTATATATAAGCCCACATATCTGGACTAGGCAATGCATTTAGGATGTCAGCCTCTCTTCCACCTCATTCTCCTCTTCACGCTGCCTTCGCTATCAGACCACCAGGCGTTGTTTAGAGTCTGAGGTGACTGCTTTTTTCCTTTTGGAGGAGAGAAATCAAGCAGACTACCCCAATATTCAAGATTACCAGGTTTAACTAGGGAATCTCTCTCTCTGTCTTTGTAACTGAGAATGCCTACAAATAGTGTCCAATTCAGATATTGGTTGACTCGCAAATTCTGTGAAAACCTCTAAAGGTCAGGGTTTGGCCATTATGGGAGGTCTTGCTTTAGGGACCTTCCACTTGAAGTGGGGGGTCTTCTCCAAGTTTGGAAAGATGTAGGCACTTCGGACATGATGGATCTGGATGTTGAAAGGGTTCAGGTTTGGCATATTACAGCAACCCTGGGGGCAATGGGAAGGGGGCTATTAACATGAATTTGGGAAGGGGTTCTCCTTGAGGACACATCTTTCCAAATTCTTATGATGGGTATGCAAATGCTATGACTTCCTAGGTACTGGGAGTCATGATACAGGGATGGATAAGAAGTAGGAACTTTCATAAAAAGGAACGAAATTGGGTCACTTGTAGAAACATGGATGGACCTAGAGACTGTCATACAGAGTGCAGTAAGTCAGAAAGAGAAAAACAAAGATCATATATTAACGCATATATGTGGAATCTAGAAAAATGGTAGAGATGAACTGGTTTGCAAGGCAGAAATGAGACACAGATGTAGAGAAAGAACATATGGACACCAAGGGGGAAAAGGGGGGTGGTGGGATGAATTGGGAGAATGGGATTGACATATATATATATATATATATATATACACACACACACACACTAATATGTGTGTATATATATATACACATATATATACATACATATACATATATACATATATATACATATATGTATATATACATATTATATATACATATATATTATACATATTATATACATATATATAGTGTATATATATATACATAGATATATATATATATACACTAATATGTATAAAATAGATACCTAATGAGAACCTGCTGTATAGCACAAGGGGAACTCCACTTCACTGTACAGTAGCAACTAACACAACATTGTGAAACAACTATAGCCCAATAAAAATTAATTAATTTTAAAAAAAGAATTGGGGGCTTTCAGCTTTTTTCCTCATGCGCCCGCTCTCACATGAATCAGCCTCCCCCTATATCTCCGCCACCCCACCACTTCGTTGGAGATCCTAATCACGGTAGACATATAGATCAGAGCTTTGAAGACTTTGAGGAATAAGCAGATCAGAAAGTCCAAGTCTCCAACCCCTTCCACCTGTGACCTTCCCAGGACTGGTCGGCAGAGCCAGGCACAAGGCAGATGCAAGGTAGAAGCCTGAAGGCCATGAGCGGCTTCCCATCCTGTAACTCAGGCCAGGTCCTGGGGACTTATAGAGTGGTCCTGACAGCAGAATTAACATGATGGGGAGTCTAGGGAGAGACAGGAAGCGGGGAGAGGAGGGACACAGAGTCAGATTAGGGGTAGTAGATCACTTGTGTCTGGCATCTACCCTCCTGCTTTATGCAAATGTTGCTTTAGCTCCAAAGAAGCCACATTCCGGGACTAGTTTGCTGTTTATTTAAAAATACACAGATTTTGCAACCCGTCTGGAAAGCTCTGAAGGGGCTCCCGATAAGGGCATCTCATCATATCCCAGCAGCAGGGCAGTAAATCGAGAACATGCAGAAACATCAAAAAAGCCCTTCCTTGATCAGATGTTGTAAAGAATTTGCAAAGTCTGCAGATAAGGAGATCACTAGAGAGAATGCATGTGTGAGTCCCTCAGAGAAAGCCCATTTATTTTCTCCTTTTCTGTTACCTTCTGCTCTCTAGCCGAGCAAGGCATGCACAGCAAGGGGGAGGTGGGTGAGCGCTGGTTGTGAGGCTACGCAGCCCAAGTCACACATGGTCTCTCTTCCCCAGGTGCCCCGCAATGCGCCTTTCCTTATCGGTTTTGAAATACAAGGCACAGAGACTCAACGACTGCCAAGGGAAAAGGCTATCACAGAGCAAATACCTGAAGGGGAGAGACATATTTGAGAAAGAACAGATAACATTTTCAACATATTTAGAGATCCCAGCCCTCATCCGGCTTCAGTATCCCTTCACCTGAGCTTTTACCAGTAAGATGTGTCAAACAAATTAAAGAGTTGATGGGAAGGCAGGAGCCAGGCATCTTACCAGTCCTTTTTTCTTGTGTTGGAGCCAGCCTGGAGACAACCATGCTGAAATAATGGGTCTTGGTAATTTCACAAGCTAAGGGACTCCAAGCACGCCATACTTCACTTACTTTGCAGATAGTCACTCAGCCCCCTGACCAAAGGGAATATCAATTTTTGCTGAGAATCAGTAAAAATTATTAAATAGCAGTGATGAGGGGCCAGGAATTAGAGTTCTTTTTATAGGTCAAATTAAGGCTTCATCACTTTGTTATAAAGCAGAAACTAACATGCCATTGTAAAGCAATTATACTCCAATAAAGATGTTAAAAAAAAATTAAGGCTTCATGAGTCTCTTCCACTCTTTCATCCTTCCCATCATCAGCCCTGCTTGTTAGCTAAAGAAATGGAGGAACAAGAAATTTCAATTAATTGGAGGCAATATTGGAGGAACCCGAGAGTGCCCCACACATGACAAGCTTGCAGAGAGGGTTCTGATGGGAAATCCAAGACAAGCCCATCGAAAGGTAGAGTAAGGAGGTGGGGTGTACTTCGAAGTTTCAATAATCTGAAATGTACAACGAGAAAGATTAATTCCAGATTGCTATAGCTGCAAATTCTCTTGAAGGATAACTGGAAGGATAAACATAGTGTGAATGGGGTCACCAGCTTAAAGAATGAAAATACACCAGGTTTTAGGAGGGAGATCTCTAAAAGTGAGAAGAAAGAGAAGGCTGGGTGTTTAAGTCTCTCTCTCTCTCTCCTTCTCTCTCTCCTGTTAGAATTATGATACATGTTCCTAACGTTCTTGGCCTTTCATATATCCTTGAGACCCGGTCTTACCTGGTTAATTTCCCCTCCAAAACATGGCACACTCTTTCTATTTTGACTCCTAATAAGCTCTTCCATTTTTCTGAAAGATTTTCTACTCATTCTATGCCTGGAAAACCTTATTTGTTTCCCAAGATGCAGCTGAAACATCACTTCCTCAAGGAAGCCTTCCCACCATCCCTAGACAGAGTGAATCTCTATCCTTGTTGCTCTACCCATGTCTCCTTTTTAAAAAAATTTTATTAATTTTTATTGGAGTCCATGTCTCCTTAATTCCACCACTGGGCCCTTATGTTGCATGTATCACTTGTTTATATGTCTGTTCATTTTTGTATCTTTAGTACCTAGGGGAAAAGACATATCTTGTAAATATATACGGAATATTGAAAAGATGAATGAATACAAGAGTAAAGATGAGACAGATGCAACATTTGGCATAGGTGGCATGATATTAATAGCTGATAGATATAGCAAATGTATTTAGTTTTTGGTTTTCTATCTTCTTCCTGCTAACATAAAGATCTTCAAGATTGAAATAACAATAACTTTATTAAGGCGGGTATTTGGCTCACTAAGTCATATCTATAGCATCACATTCAGTTCCAGGTGCCATATTTTTTTTTTTTTTTTTTTTTTTTTTTGCGGTTCGCGGGCCTCTCACTGTTGTGGCCTCTCCCGTTGCGGAGCACAGGCCCTGGATGCGCAGGCTCAGTGCCCATGGCTCACGGGCCCAGCCGCTCCGCGGCACGTGGGATCTTCCCGGACCGGGACACGAACCCGTGTCCCCTGCATCGGCAGGCGGACTCTCAACCATTGCGTCACCAGGGAAGCCCCCAGGTGCCATATTTTAAGAGCATCTTAGACTCCCTAGATTGGAAGGGACTGTAAAGATTATCTGGCCCAATCTCCTTTTTTATGACAATGTTTTCATCAAGTGGTTGTCCAGCCTCTGATTGCAACCCACCCATCACCAGATCCAGGGAGCTCACAACTTCCTGAGACAGTCAATTTTCTCTTCAAACCACTCTGACTCCTTTTCCTCATTTAAGATGAAATTTGTTTTACTGAAACTTTCCCCCTTTGCTCTTATTGCTATTCCTTCAGCTACCAGAAGACATTCATAACGCCTTCCTTGCCTCAGTCTTTCCCACTCCAGGTGAAACCCTGTTATCCTTCAGCAACTCATTATATGACACAACAGTGTCACACAAGGAACCAGAGGAATATCCTCTGACAATGCCCAGAGCAAAATGTAAACTGTTCTGCATGGTGTACCAGCATAGAAATCCATTAAGACTATAACATTTTCCTCATTCTTGTAGTCCTACCAGCTACTTATGGAGACTTGTTGAACATTGGCTTTTGTTTCAAGCCCTTTACACACATTGTCTCCTTTAATTCTTTTCCCATTTTGCTCACAATGGAACTGAGACTTACAGAGGATAAATACATTGAACGGAGTCACGCTACAAATACTGTGTTTCTATTAATACAGCTCGTGGTTATTTTTTGCTTTGTTGACTTTTTCTTTGGCAGTCATACCCAGAGGTAACTCATACTGAAACATCTAATTATTTTTTGCATATATGGTGGCTTGGTTTTATTTTCTTCACCTGGATTCATACAGTGATTTAAAAGGTTTTTTTTTCCAAATTTTTATTATGAAAAATGTCAAATATTGAGAAAATATTAAAAGAATAGTACAATGAGCACTGTACATCTACCACCTGAATTCAGTGGTTACCATTTTGTCAGGTTGGTTTCATATAACTTTTTATTTATGCATCCATCCTTCCATCAACGCATTTCAAAATAGGTTGCACTTCACCTTTAAATTTTTTTGTGTGCATCTCCTAAGAATAAAGGACATTGTCCTATATAACCAGTTGTCACACCTAAAAGAAATTAGTGGGACTTCCCTGGTGGTGCAGTGGTTAAGAGTCTGCCTGCTAAGAAATAGAGACACAGATGTAGAGAACAAACCTATGGACATCAAGGGGGGAAAGTGGCAGGGGGATGGTGGTGGTGTGATGAATTGGGAGGTTGGGATTGACATATATACACTAATATATATAAAGTAGATAACTAATAAGAACCTGCTGTATAAAAAAATTAATTAATTAATTTAAAAAAAAAGAAAAAAAAAGAGTCTGCCTGCCAATGCAGGGGACACAGGTTCAATCGCTGGTCCGGGAAGATCCCACATGCTGCGGAGCAGCTAAGCCGGTGTGCCACCAACTACTGAGACTGCGTTCTAGAGCCCGTGCTCTGCAACAAGAGAAGCCACCGCAGGGAGAAGCACTCGCACCGCAACGAAGAGTAGCCCCAGCTCGCTGCAACTAGAGAAAGCCCCTGCAGCAACGAAGACCCAATGCAGCCAAAAATAAATGAATAAAAATAAATGTATTTTTAAAAATGTAGCAATAATACCCAGATCATTACAAACTTCTCTAACTTTCCCAAAATATCTTAAAATACACGTCACATAAAATTTACCATTTTAATAATTTTTAAGCATACAGAGCCCTAGGGTTAAGTACATTCACACTGGTGTGCAACCAACTGCAGAACTTTTTTCTTTTTTTTAAAATATTTATTTATTTATTTGGTTGCGACGGGTCTTAGTTGCGACACATGGGCTCTAGTTGAGGCGTGTGAACTCAGTAGTTGTGGCACGCGGGCTTAGTTGCCCCGTGGCGTGTGGGATCTTAGTTCCCCGACCAGGGATTGAACCCAAGTCCCCTGCACTGGAAGGTGGATTCTTTACCACTGGACCACCAGGGAGGTCCCTCCAGAACTCTTTTCATGTTGAAAAACTGAAACTCTATAATTATTTAACAACCACTCCTCATTCCCTTCTCCCCCAGCCCCTGACAACCACCATTCCATTGTTTGTCTCTGTGAATGTGACTACTCTGGGTACCTCATGTACGTGAAATCATACGTTTGTCTTGTTGTGAGTGGCTTATTTCACTTAGCATAATATCCAGTTTCATCCACATTGTAGCATGGGAAATGTAGAATTTCTTTCCTTTTTAAGGCTGAATATGTTCCATTGTATGTATATATCACATTTTATTTATTTATTCATTTGTTGATGGACACTTGAGTTGCTTTCACCTTTAGGCTGTTGTAAATAGTGCTGCTGTGAACATGCATGCATAAATATCTCTTTAAGACCCTGATCTGATTTCTTTTTGTTATATACCCAGTAGTGGAATTGCTGGATTATATGATAATTCATAGAATGTTTTTTTGAGGACCCTCCATACTGTTTTCCACAGCAGCTAGACCGTCTTACATTCTCACCAACAGTGTACGAGGTTCTAATTTCTTCACATCCTTGCCAATGCTTGTTCTTTTCTTTTCTTTCTTTCCTTTTTATTTTATGGTAGCTATCCTAATGGGTGTGAGGTGGTATGTCATTGTGGTTTTGATTTACTTTACTGTAATGATTAGTGATGCTGTGCACCCTTTCATGTGCTTATTGGCCATTTGTATATCTTTTTTGGAGAAATGTCTATTCAAGTCCTCTGTCCTTTTTAAAAATTAATTAATTAATTAATTAATTAATTTTTGGCTGCATTGGGTCTTTGTTGCCGTGCGCAGGCTTTCTCTGGTTGCAGTGAGCGGGGGCTACTCTTCGTTGTGGTAGGAGGGCTTCTCATTGCCATGGCCTCTCTTGTTTTGGAGCACGGGCTCTAGGCACGTGGGCCTCAATAGTTGTGGCTCTCAGGCTCTAGAGTAAAGGCTCAGTAGTTGTGGTGCACGGGCCCAGCTGTTCCGCAGCATGTGGGATCTTCCAGGACCAGGGTTCAAATCCTTGTCCCCTGCATTGGCAGGCGGATTCTTAACCACTGTGCCACCAGGGAAGTCCCTGCCCATTTTTGATAGAGTTGTTTGTTTTTTGCTGTTGAAGTGTAAGAATTTTTTAGATTTTCTGGGTATTAACCCCTTATCAGATATGTGATTTGTAAATATTTTCTCCCATTGCGAGGGTTGCCTTTCACTGTGTTGATTGTGTCCTTTGTTGCAACAGTGACGTTTTGAATTCAAAATAGCTTACCTTTATCCCAACTAAATTTCATGGCTTTGCAAGTTTTCATCTCTGCCTAGAATATCCCTCTACCTTCCTCTGTTTGGATAACTCTTATGCATCTTCCAAGACTCAGCCCAGTTGTCACTTCCTCCACTCCTATGAGTTAGAAGCCTTACTCCTGTATTCCTAGAGTGCTCTCTGAAGGTGCCTCTGTCATGGCTTTTAGTCCAGTGCATTATAATCCTCTGATTACCTTGAAGGCAGAGACCACCTTGTTAGTCTTTGTTTTCCCAGTGCCTAGAACAGTGGCTCATAAATTCCTATTGAATTAGCAAACGTTATATTTAGCTGAACATTCTGAACTAGAGAGATCAGAGGAAGTCAACAAAAAGGGAGGAAAGTAATGATGACTACAAAGCATGTGTACGTTTTATAATCATCAAATAATGTAAGCATATATTATTTCATTCCCCCCAGCTTTGTTGAGGTATTATTATTATTATTTTTTTTGTTGTACATGGGCCTCTCACTGTTGTGGCCTGTCCCGCTGAGGAGCACAGGCTCCGGACGCACAGGCTCAGCGGCCATGGCTCACGGGCCCAGCCGCTCCGCGGCATGTGGGATCCTCCCGGACCGGGGCACGAACCCGTGTCCCCTGCATCAGCAGGTGGACTCCCAACCACTGCGCCACCAGGGAAGCCCTGTTGAGGTATTATTGACAAAAAAAATTTGTATGTATTTAGGTTATACAATGTGATTTTTAAAAGGTGTACAATGTGATGATTTAATATACACATAGTTTTTTTTTTTTTTTTGGCCACTCCACACAGCTTGCGGGATCTTAGTTCCCTGATCAGGGATTGAACCTGTGTCCTCAGCCGTGAAAGCACGGAGTCCTAACCATTGGACCACCAGGGAATTCCCTCACCTCACATAGTTTTGTTTGTTTGTTTATTTGTTTTTGGTTTTTGTGGTGAGAACTCTTAAGATCTACTCTTAGCAAATACAGAGTATACAATACACTATTATTAATTATAATCACCATGCTGTACATTAGTTCCCCAGAACTTATTCATCTTATAACTGAAAGTTTGTACCCTTTGACCAACATCTCCCCATATCCCCTACATCTCCCCATATCCCCTACATCTCAGTGCCTGGCAACCACCATTCTACTCTTTGGTTCTGTGAGTTCAACGTTTCTTGATTCCACATATAAGTGAGATCACACAACATTTGTCTTCTGTGGCTGGCTTATTTCACTTAATGTCCTTCAGGTTCATCCATGTTGATGCAAATGGCATGATATCTTTCTTTTTTTATGGCCGAATAATATTTCTGTGTGTGTGTGTGTGTGTGTGTGTGTGTGTGTGTGTATCACATTTTCTTTATCCATTCATTGGTCAATGGATTGATACTGAGGTTGTTTCCATATCTTGGTTATTGTAAATAATGCTGCAACAAACATGAGAATGCAGATATCTCTTCAAGATACTGATTCTATTTCCTTTGGATATATACCCAGGAGAGGGATTACTGAATCGTATGATAATTCTATTTTTAATTTTTTGAGAAGCCCCAATACTTTTTTCCATAATGGTTGTCCAAATTTACATTCCCATCAACAGTGTACAATGGTTCCTTTCTCCACATCCTCACCAACACTTGTTATCTCTGTCTTTTTTTTTTTAATAAATAAATTTATTTATTTATTTTTGGCTGCGTTGGGTCTTCGTTGCCACGCGCGGGCTTTCTCTTGTTGCAGTGAGTGAGGGCTACTCTTCATTGCAGTGCGCGGGCTTCTCATTGTGGTGGCTTCTCTTGTTGTGGAGCACGGGCTCTAGGCATGTGGGCTTCAGGAGTTGTGGCATGCAGGCTCAGTAGTTGTGGCACACGGGCTCAGCTGCACCGCGGCATGTGGGAACTTCCCAGTCCAGGGCTTGAACCCCTGTCCCCTGCATTGGCAGGCAGACTCCCAACCACTGCGCCACCAGGGAAGCCCCCTCTATCTTTTTGATAATAGCCATCCTAGCCATCCTAACAGATGTGAGGTGATATTTCATTGTGGTTTTGATTTGCATTTCCCTGATGATTAGTCATGTGAGCAAGTATTCATGTATCTGTTGGCCATTTGTATGTCTTCTTTGAAAAAATGTCTACTCAGGCTCTTTGTCCATTTTTTTCATAGATCTTTATTGGAGTATAATTGCTTCACAATACCGTGTTAGTTTCTGTTGCACAACAAAGTGAATCAGCCATATGCATACACATGTCCCCATATCCCCTCCCTCTTGAGCCTCCCGCCCATCCTCCCTATCCCACCCCTCTAGGTCATTGCAAAGCACCGAGCTGACCTTTGTCCATTTTTAATCGTTATTTTTATTTTTTTGTTCACTGAGTTGTATGAGTTCTTTGTATATTTTGGATATGGTTTGCAAATATTTTCTCCTATTCCACAGTTTGCCTTTTTATTTTGTTGATGGTCCACTTTGCTGTACAGAAGATTTTTAGTTTGATGTAGTCCCGTTTATTTATTTTTGCTTTTGTTGCCTGTGCTTTTGGTGTCATATCCAAAAAATTATTGCCAAGACCAATGTCAAGGAGCTTTCTCTCTATGTTTTCTTCTAGCAGTTATATGGTTCCAGGTTTTACACTTAAATCCATTTTGAGTTATTTTTTGTGTATGGTATAAGATAGGTTCCAATTCATTCTGTTGCATGTGGATATCCAATTTTCCCAACACTGTTTATTGAAGAGACTAACCTCTTAACGTTGTGTATTCTTGGTGCCCTTGTCAAAGACTAGTTGACCATGTGTGTGTGGGTTTATTTCTAGGCTCTGTATTCTGTTCCATTGTCAATATGACTGTTTTTATGCCAGTATTATACTGTTATTATTACTAAAGCTTTACAATGTGGTTTGAAGTGAAAAATTGTTATGCCTCTGGGTTTGTTCTTCTTTCTCAAGATTGCTTTCGCTAGTCAAGGTCTTTTGTGGTTCCGTATGAATTTTGGGATTTTTTTTCTATTTCTGTGAAAAATGCCTGGGAAATTTTGATAGGAATTGCATTAAATCTGTAGATCATGTTGGGCAGTATGAGCATTTTAACAATATTAAGTCTTCCAATTCATGAACATGTGATATCTTTCCATTTATTTGCATCGTCTTCAATTTCTTTCATCAGTGCCTAATAGTTTTCAGTATACAGATCTTTCACCTGCTTGTATTTTATTCTTTCTGACGCTGTTGTAAGTGGGATTGTTTTCTTAATTTCCTTTTCAATAGTTCATTGTTAGTGTATAGAAATGCAAATGATTTTTGTATGTTCAATTTATATCTTGCAACTATACTGAGTTCTTTCATTAGTACTAACAGTGTTTTGGTGGTGTCTTTAGGGTTTTCTATATATAAGATCCTGTCATCTGCAACTAGAGAGAATTTAACTTCTCTTCTGATGTGGATGCCTTTTACTTCTTTTTCTTGCCTGATTGTTCTGGCTAGATCTTCCAGTACAATGTTGAACAGCAGTGATGAGAGTGGGCATCCTTGTCATGTTTTTGATCTTAGAGGAAAAGCTTTCAACTTTTCTCCATTGAGTATGATATTAGCTGTGGGTTTGTGATATATGGCCTTCATATGTTGAGGTACATTTCTTCTATACCTAATTTATGGAGAGTTTTGAATAATGAAAGGATGTTGAATTTTGTTAAATGCTTTCTCTGCATCTATTAAGATGATTATATGGTTTTTATCTTTTATTCTGTTAATGCAGTATATCACACTTCCTAATTTGCAAATGTTAAATCATCCTTGCATCCCGGGGAAAAATCCTACTTGATCATGGTGCATGATCCGTTTAATGTGCTGTTGAATTGGTTTGCTAATATTCTTGCATAGATTCTTGCATCTATGTTCATTAGGGATATTGGCTGAAGTTTTCTTTTCTTGTAGTGTCCTTGTCTGGCTTTGGTATCAGGGTAATGCTGGCCTTGTAAAATGAGTTTGGAAGTATTCTTTCCTCTTCAATTTTTTGCAAGAGTTTGAGAAGGATTGGCATTAGGTTTTCTTTAAATGTTTGGTAGATTTACCAGTGAAGCCAACTGGTCCTGGGCCTTTCTTTCTTTCTTTTTTTTAAAAAATTTATTATTTATTTATTTATTTTTGGCTGCATTGGGTCTTTGTTGCTGTGCACGGGCTTTCTTTAGTTGCAGCGAGCAGGGGCTACTCTTCATTGCGGTGGGCGGGCTTCTCATTGCGATGGCTTCTCTTGTTGCGGAGCACAGGCCTCAGTAGTTGCAGCGTGCAGGCTTCGGTAGTTTTGGCTCGTGGGCTCTAGAGTGCAGGCTCAGTAGTTGTGGCGCACGGGCTTAGTTGCTCTGTGGCATGTGGGATCTTCTGGACCAGGGATGGAACCCATGTCCCCTGCACTGGCAGGCGGATTCTTAACCACTGTGCCACCAGGCAAGCCCCCTGGGCTTTTCTTTTGATTACTGATTCAATCTCTTGACTATGTTCAGATTTTCTTTTTCTTCATGATTCAGTCTTGGTAGGTTGTATGTTTCTAGGAATTTATCCATTTCTTAAAGGTTATCCAATTTGTTGGCATATAATTGTTCATAGTAGTCTCTTATGATCTTTGTATTTCTGTGGTATTATATTATCTTATTCAATCCTCATAACAGTAAGTAAGGTATATATATTTAATCTCCATTTTACAGAGGAAGAAAGTGAACTTAAGTTAGATGACTTTCCTAATGCCACACAGCTGATAACTGGTGGAGCTAGGACTTGAACCCAGGTCTTTTCACTCCCAATTCATTGTTCTTTTCCTGTGGAGGTGTTGTTGAAGTAACTGGAAATGCTTAGCTTGGAGTAGAAAAGACTTAGGGCAGATATTATAGATATTTTCAAAGATCTGAAGGAATGTCGCATGGGGTTCTTGAAAGGGCTTCCATTCATCTTGTTTTGCTTTTATGAGTGAAATTAGGAAGAACTTTTTGATTATAAAAGCTGTCCAAAATTGAACTGGGCTTCTTAATCAGCTCCCTATCACTTGAGGTGTTAAAGCATCAGTATATGGCCATCTGTCAGGGATACTGAAGGGAAAGTTCTTGGGTGGGAGCCTAGACCAGGTGACCCTGAGATCTCTCAATGACTCTAAGATTCCCTTTGGGTCTTCCCCCATATCTCCTGTGAACATTTGCATGGCACTGGCTTAACCACAACCACTACTGAAGATGGGCATCACCTCTTTATGGAGGACTGGATTGTATGTTGCTCCTAGAAGCAAATAAAGAAAACAACTCTGACATGAAAGAAATAAAGATTGATTCCCATCAATAAATGTGTTCCGGGGACTTCCCTGGTGGTGCAGTGGTTAAGAATCCGCCTGCCAATTCAGGGGACATGAGTTCGAGCCCTGGTCCAGGAAGATCCCACATGCCGCAGAGCAACTAAGCCCGTGCACTGCAACTACCGAGCCAATGTACTGCAACTATAGAAGCCCGGGCGCCTAGAGCCCGTGCTCCGTAACGAGAAGCCACCACAATGAGACGCCCACGCACTACAACGAAGAGTAGCCCCCACTCGCCACAACTAGAGAAAGCCCGCGAGCAGCAACAAAGACCTGACGCAACCAAAAAAAAAAAAAAAAAAACAGAAATGTGTTCCTTCCAATGATGCTTAGGATTATGATGCTAAGAAAGTTCTCATTCTTGGAACCAAGAAATCAAGATCTCCAACACTCAAAGGTGTAATCAAATGGGAGTGAGGGAAACAGTTGCATTAGGGACAGGCCAGAGGGGACTGCTGAGCAAAACTTCCGATCTGTAGGCCACCTCTTTCTCCTGAACTACTTTGAAAACTTGGCCTTGGATTCTTTCTGGGAGAAAGGAGAAGTCAGCCACCTGGAGAGTCAGAGTAGGAACCAAAGTCTTAGGATATAACCCAACTGTCAAAGGTCCTTCATGCTCCTCTGACAGCATGAAGTCAAAGGCTTGACTGCTCAGTGCAGCATGGAGCTCCTGAGAGGAGTGGGTATTAGAAGAACATCGATGTCTACACATTCAGGATTTAATAATCTAGACGCATATTACTATCACCCTTCTGTGAACCCTGACCTTCCATTCAAGTCCCTGGCCCTCAGGTTCATTAAAAAATCTGATCACTAGTGACCTACGCCCCACTAACTGACACTGCCTCAGTCCTTTCATTTCTGCTCTGGCCCTGACACACTCCAGGGATGCAAAACAGCTGGGGCTCAGTGGTGAGAAAATAACTTGCTAGAGAAATCTATCTACAGCAGGGACTTCAGTGTGGAGCTAGGAGATGGGAAAAGGACATCAGGAAATAAGAGGTTTTGCCCTGCTGAGCAGGGCCCCCGGATGCAGAGGTTGTGGCAAGGATGAAATTCTGAAATTCTCTGCTCTCTAAGGGAAGAAAAATGAGAGAGAAATAGCATCTCTCCAGCTATAGCTTAAATAACTTTAAGGTCACCCTTTGAGTCACCCTCTGGTTTCCCATTGCAGCTTTAAATTCTGGATCTAAGACCTATCCCCATATAGTTTTTGAAAGGGTGATTTGTTCCTGACAGCTTCTTTTTCAAAATGTAATTTTGAGGTCTTACCCACTGTCTCTGTAATTCTCATTCTGAACCTTAACGGAGATATAGCACTGGAGACTGTGGACAGGACGTGACATTTTCCAGACCTTGACATTGAACAAGGACAAGTGGTATAAGAAGTGACTCTGGGTCCAACAGGATGTGCAGACTGAGGGATATACTTCTCTGAGGGTGGGGCTGGGACACGCTAAGTGATCGGTGTTGCCTTAGTGACAGCATTTGCAATGTGACCAGCTAGACTCAGGGGTGCCACCTAAGACTGCAGAGCAGGTCGTTGGCCTGACCCAGCACTTCACAAGACCTCAATAAATGTTTGCTGAGCACATACTTGGTGCCACCCACAGTGAGAGGTGGGTGGGGCTATAACAACCAATACTATTGGCATAGCACTTCCTTTTACAAGGCCCTTTAACAGATATCTTATTTCCTCTCTGTAAGAGCTCTGTGAAATATGCATGGCAAGTAGTATTATTATCAACTTCATTTGACTGATGAAGAAACTGAGAGCGACCTGCCCAAGGTCATACAGCTAATCAAGGATGGAACATGTTTTTAGACTCTAAATCCCATATTCCCTCTCCTATAAGAAAATAACCTACACTTGTGGCCAAAATAGCTAACTTAAAACAGACTATACCTATGCAGGGAGTATGGATGATAGAAGATTGGCCTTGTTTGTTAGTTGTGAGGCTGTGTATTGTTGGGTATATGCGAATCCATTATATTCTTTTATTTATGTATATGTTTGAAATTTTTATAATAAAAAGGGGTTTTTAAAAGGATAAACCTGGGCTTCCCTGGTGGCGCAGTGGTTGAGAGTCCGCCTGCCGATTCAGGGGACACGGATTCGTGCCTCGGTCCGGGAAGATCCCACATGCCGCGGAGCGGCTGGGCCTGTGAGCCGTGGCCACTGAGCCTGTGTGTCCGGAGCCTGTGCTCCGCAACGGGAGAGGCCACAACAGTGAGAGGCCCGCATACCACAAAAAAAAAAACCAAACCTGTGTTCTGTGCTCAAATCCCGCCCCTTCCAAACTCTTCTTAGATAATTTTCATTTTCCTGTCTCTAAGTTTTCTTTCAGTGGCTGAGATCGCATTACTGATAGTGGCTGCCATTTACTGAGTGTTACATTGTATCACTCTAAGTGCTTTCTCTACAAGTCTTACTGTTTAATCCTCACAACCACCCTATGACTAGTTACTACTATCCCCATTTTGCAGATGAGGAAACTGAAGCTTAGAGAGGTCACATAACTTGCCAAGATCACAACAACCACTGGAGTAAATACTAGAGCTGAGACATGAACTCAGGTTTCTCCGACCTGAGAGCTCTATTTTTAACTCTTATTTCCTACCTTATAACCAGAGGGGGAACATCCTTCTCTTGAGGCAATACTATTTGAAATGCACTTTCCTTTTCAGCATTTTACAAGAAACTCTGAACATGGAATTATTGACCTTCTCATTCCCCCTGCTGGAAAAATAGGACTTGTAAACAGAAAATTCTCTTTCATTCAGCCAGACCTGTCCGTCCCCACCTCCCTGAGGGGATTCAAGCACCTAACTTTGTTTTGTAATCTCAGGTGGATGAAGCTGGCATCTACCATCTGAGCACATGGGTCACGGTTATTTTTTCAGTTCCTGCACCTGAAACTTCTATCAAACAAGTGGGGAGGCAGGTGGAGAGGGGACAATTGCCTTCAAAAGAGGTTTAGGTTCCATGTCTCTTCATGGATTCACAGAGGACCAGCTGTTGGCAGGCAAGGTCTTTGACCCTGGTTGGACTGGCCAAGGTTAAAGGACACCAAAATCAGTATAGCCAGGATGCCCCCATCTCAAGTCCTGCCTGATTTCAGCCAAATCCAGGGATGGCTAGGCCTCTCTCCTCTCTAGCAGCAGCCTTCTCCCACTGGTGAGAAGAGCCTTCGGCTATTATCTGGTATGGTATCAAATATTTAGCTGGAGAACATTCAGAGCGCTTCAGGGACACAGGGAACTGTTTAGATATCAGATTCTCTCCTGCCAGGTCAGGCGAACCCCCTGTTGACGAATGGCTGTGTTTCCTCAAGCATCTTTCCCAGCAGCCAGTTATCTTCTGTGCCCTTTAACTGGCTGTCCAGCTGAGAGGCCCCAGGCCTGCAGAAGCTGTTCTTCTAATCCCCATCTCAGGCTCAAGCTGCTGCAGTGGTCGATGGAAGATTGTTTACAAAAGTTGAAGGCTCACTGCCTTGCACCTGGTTTCTGTCTGGCCCACGCTGACGGGGATGAAGGATCCTTCATTTATCTCAGCCTCTCTTCTCAGGCAGCTCCTGCTGTCACGGCAAGCTTGGGTCGGTGTTTCACTCCCTGATAAGCAGCCTTCTGAGGAGGCGGGGAGAGCCACTTACAAGCCTTACATACCTCTCTCAAGACCCCCATCCCAGTCCAAGGGGCAGCAGGGCTGGATGGAGCAGGGGCTTCTGGGGGTTTATATAGAAGATCAAGTGGGCCTTGATTCCAGCTATCTGGTGGCAGGGCATTTTGCTCTTTTTCTATTTACAGATTTTGGAAATAGGTAGCCAAATAATCTATCTGCCCTTTTTACCTCAGGAGAATAAGAGAGCAAGGACATCTGCTGGGCAAGGAACTTCAGGGACGACTTTGTTATATGAAGGATGGGGACAGACAAGGTAGAGAAAGGCCCACTGGGACAAACACAGCATTCAGAAAGGATGGAGTTGAGTGTGAAGAGTGCAGAAGCCTCCTCCCTAAAAGACCCTAAAGATAGAGAGACATTCATGATAATAACTAACATTTATGGGGTGTTTACCATGCGCCCAAGCCCTGTGCTAAGCACTTGATCTCATTTAAATCCCAAGAGGTAAATACTCTTATTACATTCATTTAACATAGGAGGAAATAGAGGCTTAGAGAGATTAAGTATACAGCCTGTAAGAAATGCTGAGATTTAAACATAGTATAGTTGGTTTCAGGGCCCCAAGCTCTCAATGACCATGCTGCAGTTGAGAGACACGCTACGGGCGGCTGAGTGAGAGGCTGCAGTTACATGGCCACTGACATGGGTTTAGGAATGTGGGTGCCCGGTTTTACTGGGTGACAACCCTGGTACTTGAACCTGGAGTGAAGAAGCAAATCTAGGTGGTGGGTTAGAGGACGCAGGTAGCAAAGGGTAAGTGTGAATTGGTCCCTCAAGGAAGCAGAATTTGGAGAGAGGCAGGGGACCACGGGGCTCCTGACAGCTTTGGGGGTTTTGAAGAGGCAGATTTCCATTAGAACAACCGCTTCCCTTTGACTTCGATGAATCCATTTGCTGCCTTCCACCTTCCTGGGAAAAGTCAGTAACCTTTGGACATGGATTCCAATAGTAGATGCAGTGGTGGTTCTCTTTGGATAGAGCCAGAAGTTAATAACCTCAGTTTCTGAATCTATTCCAAATAGTTGAATAATGTACTGACCCTCTAGGAAGGTGTTGCCTCCCTTCCGGGACAGGCATTTGGAGTTGTTTGGATAAGTCAGCACCCTCCCCGGCACTGGAGGAACATTGGGTCTGGCCAGAGAAAGGATCTTCCTGTTCACGGACTGGGCCTTTAAGTCCCCACAGACGCGCTTGTGCTGACGACCTTGGAGAACCAGGGAAGAGGGTGTGGATGGTGCAGTGTGACAGTCCCCGGCTATCAGACAATTCTGTTGAGGGGTCTGGTGCATCTTTACTTTCAAAGCTGATTGTAATATTCACAGCTGAGTGGAGAAGAAGGACTGAGGCCCCTTACCTCAGGGCCTCAGTCCCAGGAAGGGCTGGTCCAGGACTCAGGAGGTCTCTTCCATTTTTTGTTCCACCACTGAGCTGCTATGGGACATTAAGAAAGAGGCTCCACATCTCTGAACCTTCTCTTCTGGAACAGGGAAGTCTGTCCCATTCCCTGTTGTTAGAATGTGACAAGGACAAGGGCAAGTGGGACCACTTAAAATAAGTGTCACCTATATTCAAGGCAAGGTGGCTGATCAAGGTAAGCCCATGTCTCTGTTCTTCCTGTACCTCCTGCGGCCGAGGTCTGGGCTTCTTCTCTATTGGAGCAGCCAAATCATCTCCCAGGAACTCACTGTCTGGGGGCAGAAAGCATCGATCGAAGCCTTCAAGCTTCATTCCTACCATTGCAGCTCCTATCTGACCCCTTGAGGACAGACACTTGGAGACAAGGGGAGATTGGGGTGGGGTAGGGAGGGGATGCTCTGTTTCCTTCTCTTCCAACCTGACGCCGCCAGGACTGGGATGGTGACAGGCCCTGGACTCAGCGTTCAGAGCAGCTGAGCCTTGTGGACAAGAAGCAGATAAACTGCACCAGGCCTCTTAATGAACCCAGCGCCAGCTTCAGATAAACTGTCGCCACTCACTCCTCCCAGCCCTCCCTTCTCCAGGAAACACTTCCCGCTTTGCATCAGCAGTGGGCTTGGAGCGGGAACTGGGACCCTACTGCCTGTTGCTCTCCAGGGAAGTTCTGGAGGGAATGGAGGCTCTTGGAAACTCTAATTAGACCTGTGTTTGATTTCCCTTAGGTCCAACTGAACCCAACTCTCCAGGCCCAAAGAGAAGCAGGAAATTAGCAACTGTTGGAAAAATAACAGGTAAAAACCACTGGGGCAATGTTAATTTAAAAAAAGTGTTCCCCAGGACCTCAAGAGTATGACTGTATTTGCAGATATGTTCTTTAAAGAGGTAATTAAGGTAAAATGAGGCCATTAAAGTGGACCCCAATCCAATATGGCTAGTGTCTTTATGTGAAGAGGAGATTAGGACACATAGACCTACTGAGGGAAGACCATGTGAAGACACAAGGAGATGACAGCTTCTACAAGCCAAGAAGAGAGACTTTAGAAGAAACCAACCCTGCCAACACCTTGATCTTGGACTTCCAGTCTCCAGAATTGTAAGAAAATAAATTTCTGTTGTTCAAGCAAAAAAACAATGTGTTTTTCTTTCTTATTTTTTACCACTCTCTTCCTTTCATTTCTCCTTTGAATCATCAATTCTTTCTAGCCACAGAAGAGGCACGTTGTACATTACAAGCAGGTAAATTCTGTTTAGTGATGTTGGGAGCCCCATCCCAGATCAGCAGGGCAGTGGCTAAGATAAGACTAAAATCTGGGAGTCTTGCTTCTCACCAGGAATATTTCATTATAATATTTTCTCCTCCTATTTATCTCAACAATTGCCCCAATTTTATGCTTTGTTTTGGCCCTCGAAGATCTGCCCATGCAGATGCTGAGAAATGGATCATCTCTTTGTAGGTAACTGGGACAAGCAGACTCAAGCTCATTTCTTCTATGTAGCACACTGCTAGGATAACCCCATGCTGGGCTGCACCCCTTGTAGTTGCCCAGCCTTGAGGCCAAAGAAAGAGTCTGGGGACAGCGATAGAAACATCAATGGTTTATCGCACAGGGGGATCTTACGCAAAGGGTCCTGGAGCGACACGCCACCAGGTGCGACGGATGGCGAGCTACTAGGGTAGGAGGCTACCATTTATAGGGTAGAGGGAGGCTACCATTTATAGGGGGAATCAACACCAGGTGGGCTCATCAGTTACCAGGGGCTAATTAAGCCCTGTAATTAAGAGGATTGGATAGTCATGTGAGTGAAGCAGGGACTGGTGGAGCAGGGGGGATGCACAAAGAGCAAGAGAACAGCCATCTTGAATGGCCTAACCATACACACTATGAGCTCACAGGAGCTATACAAATGTTAACTAAATATTAATATCCTTAAGGGTGTGAGCAAATGATCATTCTTATTAGGGAAATGGAGAAGCATTTTTCTGAAGGCATTTGAAAGAGAGGTAGATGTTTCTGTTCTTTGTTTATTGAAGTATAGTTGATTTACAATGTTGTGTTAGTTTCAGGTATACAGCAAAGTGATTCAGATTCTTTTCCATTATAGGTTATTACAAGATATTGAATATAGTTCCCTGTGTTATACAGTAGATCCTTGTTGTGTATCTGTTTCATATGTAGTAGTGGGTATCTGTTAATCCCCAACTCCCAATTTATCCCTCTCCCCCTTTCCCCTTTGGTAACCATAAGTTTTTTCTATGTCTGTGAGTCTGTTTCTGTTTTGTAAATAAGTTCATTTGTATGATTTTTTAGATTCCACATATAAGTGATATCTTGTGATATTTGTCCTTCTCTGTCTGACTTACTTCACTTTGTATGATAATCTCTAGGTCCATCCATGTTGCTGCAAATGGCATTATTTCATTCTTTTTTTTCTATAGCTGAGTAATATTCCATTGTATATATATACCACATCTTCTTTATCCATTCATCTATCGATGGACATTTAGGTTGCTTCCATGTCTTGACTCTCGTAAATAGCGTAGCAATGAACATTGTGGTGCAGGTATCTTTGCGAGGTAAGAGTTTTTGTCTTTTCTGGATATATGCCCAGGAGTGGCATTGCTGGATCATATGGTAAGTCTATTTTTTAGTTTTTTAAGGAACCTCTATACTGTTTTCCATAGTGGCTGCACCAATTTACATTCCCACCAATGGTGTAGGAGGATTCCCTTTTCTCTACACCCTCTCCAGTATGTATTACTTGTAGACTTTTTGATGATGGCCATTCTGACTGGTGTGAGGTGATACAAGAGGAAGATGTTTTTCATCTGGACAATGTCAGTGTCTGGAAGCAGGTTGAGATGATCTCAAAAGGGTCTCTGAACACCAGGATAAGACCCAAGCCCAGGACTGGGGAGGATATGAGGTCTTTAACCTCAAGCATATCTGTTCCAAGAGTTTTAAGATTCCACGGGAATTTGGAAGGAGATAGTTACAATGTGCAGGGTATGATTTAGGAGGATGAAGGACCTTCTGATTTTTATATCAATGTTTTACATCCAGGGTTAATGTTTTTAACTGAAGGAGAGAGGAGAATTCCACTTTTTTCCTGACCCAGCTGCTGAGCTTGGATGGAGTGGTATTATCCTCCAAGGGTTTCACCTAAATAAGAAAAGACATGTCACAGATTTCTTCTCTTGGCCACACAGTGGCTGTCTACAACAGCCCTAGTAAGGCTCTGTTGAATTCGGAATGAGTTTTGGATGTTTACTTAGCTGGCGATTCCCTTCAGTACCATCATCCTTTCCATTTGATTAGTAAACAGTCCAGAGCTTTTTACCCAAGGTGTGACCCTTGGAACGGCCTCATCAGCATCACCTGGGAGACTGTTAGAAGTGCAGAATTTCAGGCCCACCCGGATCTACTGACTCTGAGCCTGCAATTTAACAAGATTCCCCAGATGAATCACATGCACATTAAAGTTTGAGAAGCCCTGGTCCGTATGACATGATCTCATCTGATATTCTCTTCTACCTATGAGGTAGGCAGGGCAACTATTTTTTTTTTAAGTCGATTTTTTAAAAAAATTTATTTATTTATGGCTGTGTTGGGTCTTCGTTTCTGTGCAAGGGCTTTCTCTAGTTGCGGCAAGCGGGGGTCACCCTTCATCGCGGTGCGCGGGCCTCTCACTGTCGTGGCCTCTCTTGTTGGGGAGCACAGGCTCCAGACGCGCAGGCTCAGTAGTTGTGGCTCACAGGCTCTTGAGCGCAGGCTCAGTAGTTGTGATGCACGGGCCCAGTTGCCCCGAGGCATGTGGGATCTTCCCGGATCAGGGCTCGAACCCGTGTCCCCTGCATTGGCAGGCGGATTCTTAACCACTGAGCCACCAGGGAAGCCCAGGCAACTATTTTTATTTCCATTTCACATCAATGGAAACTGAGACTCAGAGGTCAAGTAACTTGCCCAGGCTTATACAACAAAATGCAGGACTTGGAATTTGGACCCGGGTCTTTCGATTCCACATCCCATCTGTGTCTACTAGGCCAGAATTCAGAAGAAGGAGAGACAAGCAGCTGACTCAATGCAAATGAAGTATCCTGAGATTGACCCCTTTGTGCTTCTGTTTTTCTCACATGTAAGATTCTCTCTGAAAGAGGGAGTGCTACGATGTTGAGCTCAGTTCTCCCTCCCTTCAGTCTTTTTTTCCCCAGTCACCTAAGAGCATCTCTAACCCCGGCCAACTGCTTCACAAGTGCAGGCTCTTAGCAATAATTGTCAGCACCTGTCATAGCGCCTGGCGTTTAGTAGGCACTCAGCAAATGTTTGTTGAGCCAAATAGAATTACCCAGCATTAGTGCAACCTCTCAGCTGTTGATCACCAAGGTGCGCTGGTGAAGGAGTGTTCTGGGTCTTTGTGACTCCTCTTTCTAGTCTTAGAGAAACATTCAAATTACAGGTCCTCCTGACGGGAATTAGGGACACCACCTTCGCAACTTGAATGGCAGATTTTAAAAAGAAATTCCATTGTCTGTGCCTATCTCTCTCCTGAGTAGGGCCCAAGCCAGGAGCTGCGAATGCCTGGAGTTGATGAATGCGGAATTTGCTTGCTTACACTGGAAAACAGGCTCTGCTGCATTTCCTTTGACTGGAAGTTTGGAGAGTGTGGGAAAAGTCAAGAGCATTGGAAGAGCCAAGTTTGAAGCCAGAGGTCAGCAGAAAGAGATTACTGGGTGACAGTAACTGGAATCTGCTTGTAAACATTGGCTAGTATTTGAGGCTTTCTCTGAGATTGTTGACAATGGGAAAAACCTAAAGTTAACCACACAGGGCATTTCAGTGCATCTGAACCGACACAGGCTGAGCAGGAAATGCCCAGTTTTATTTGCTTGCTTCCCCGAGAGAGCAGAAATGAAGCAAAGCTCTGAGAAGGGCTGAATTATTATATTGTAAAACGTTTTCTGAAGATCTGGGCTATGAAGATGGATCCCAGTAGTAAACCTGACAGCTGTGCCACTCCTCCCTGCACTTTAGCACCTCCCACCAAAACATAAATGAAAGGAATATACTGTGTTTTCCAAGGAAGCAGTCAATCCTCCCCCTCTAGGAGCAGGGCATGTATTCGGGGGTTCTTCTACCTGGGTATGGCTGGTTGTGCTGCCTTGTCCACATGTTCTCACCCAGCCTTCTTGGTGTCTGGTGGGCCATAAGACAGATAAACCTATAACTTTGTCTTCCTTTGAGTACATCAGATCCTTAGCTACAGAGCCAGTGAGTCCCAGATGCAACAAGATACCATGTGGCCTTTGATCACATGAAAATTAGAGAGGCTTGGTTCATCTTTGTCCAACTTCCTTAGTACCCAGCATCATGACTATTTTGCTTCTACATAACAATCTGGGGAGGAAGATATTCAGCTCTTCTGGTATGTGGGGAAGAAAGCACCCCCTCCCTTTGTCTGAGATGTGTAACCCCATAACTGCTTCCTTTAATTTATTGGTTTGTGTGTCTCATAGCATTGTTGGGAGGCAGGTAGCTTTCTTTCCCTTCCTGTTATTCCCCTCACTGAAATCTTCTACTCCAGGCTCTTTGCTGGTTGATTCATTCAACCAACAAGTATAGATGTGTAGAGCACTGTGTAGGCATGGGACAGCATAGACCACTTCCTCTTTGCCATCCCCAGTGTCCCATACTCAGGCTTCTGTCACAGCACCTACAGCATTTTACTACATTTATTTGATATGTTTTCATGTATCTCCCCTTAAAAGACAATGAACATCTTGAGGGAAGGAGTTGCATTTGTCTTTATCCTAACCATCTAGCCAAGGTGTCTGGCACATGGAAAATATTCAGTAGAGTTGATTAAACTGAATGAACAAGGCGAGTTGAAAAGATAAAGATGAATCAGTCGGAGAGATCCAGGTCTCAGAAAGAAAAATAGCAAATCTAAGTTCTTCCGAGTAGCCTGGGCCTGGAGTCAACTTCCAAAATGATTCTGGGATTAGAGATTTGATCTCTTCAACCTTGATATTGCTACAGCTTCAGTGTGGTTGCTGTGCTGTTGACAGTGTTACAGAGATATTTGTCGGGACTGAGGACAGCTTTTAATATATCATTTTGAGTGCCACAAAGGACATTTATCAGTGATTGAGCATTGCTTAGAGACTGTTGCAACAATAAATTTTGTTAATTGATTTGTAAAATTATCGATATACATATTAATGTTCATTTTTTGGTGTGCATTCTTAAACAGAACCAGAAAATGTCAAAGGTGAAAAGATTGTAGGAGGAAGTTCTCCTCCTTCTTTTGACACGTGAGGAATTGAAGCTCAGAGACAGCAAGAACACATCACCAGCTAATGGAAGAGCTGGGATTAGAACCAAAGTCTTCTAATTCATCATACAATGTTTTAAAACTATGGAGAAGATGGAAGTGGCTGTGCAAGAGTTACTTCTCTCTTATTCAGGGGACCTGAGCATTTTCCCCAACTTTCTTTCCCCGCCCCATCATTGCTAACAGTTACTGAGCACTTACTATGTTCCAGGCAATTTGGCATCCTCTCACTTAATCTTCACTATAACCCTATGAGGTAAGCCCAATAAAATAATAATCACAGTAATCATTTTTCCCATTTTATAGAACAGGCACTTGCCCAAGATCATACAATTAGTAAGTGGCAGAGCTGGAATTTCAACTCAGTATGTCCCACAGCAGAGTCCATGCACTTAATCATAGTATTTTCATAGCTTTACTCAGATTTAAGCACTATCCCACTGTGGAGAACTGAGTGCCCTTGCTGAAAAAGGAATCAGTCTCATCAGTTAGGTACCAGTCTCCATCCTATTTTGTACACATCTGTTTGTAGTGCTTTGTTTTTACGTCCATCTCTTCCACTAGAGTAGAAGGCGAAGGGGCTGTGTCTTTCACCTTTTTATTTCCACCACCTAGTACAGTGCCTGGCACAGAGAAGGTACCTAATAAATGCTGAACAGAGCTCTGATAGAGCTCACAGGGTTATCCGGCACTAGTATAACTACTCAGAGCCCCTGAGTTGGGGACCTGACCCACCACATCTCTCCTTTCCATTTGGTCTCCTTGTCAGAGAAAGAACAGCGTCTTTTATGCCCTACAGAACAGAAATGTCAGTAGCTAATCTTCCAATCTCTGAAGCCTAGTGGCTGGCCCAGTTACTCCTTTGCTGGGTGCATTCTGGCAGTCCACGTAGGGCCCTCCTAGTGAGGATGGGCTCTAAAAACCAGGGGCTGCGGTGCCTGGCATATCTGTAGGTAGAGTGTTCCACATGGGAAGCTGCCTTTGTTCTCCAGTGTAACGCAGGCCCCTTATTAGGGGAGAGCTATGCCGGTGGAAGAGAGCAGTGGTCGCAGGGCACCCCCCTCACTACTTTGGTGTCTGGAGCCAGGAATTCCTGCCTCTCCTTGGTGGCTTGGCTGGACTTTCCCAAACTGTGAATGACCTGGGCTTGGCAGAACCGGTCTCATAAGATTATTGGGGCTTGTTGCCTACCAAAGGCTAACCTGCTGTTTTGCCACAAGGCCAATTTCCCCAGATCCATGTTTTCAAACTGGGAGAAGGGTTCATGCCAGTGGGCCTGATGTCTGACCTGAGATATTGCAGTGTCTGCTTTGACTTGAAACCTCTGCGTGCAAAGGTATCACCTGGTCGTGCTGTTTGCACGCTTCTAGTCAAAGCTCCATAGGCCCAATGTCTGACTCCCCACATCCACTCCCTCTTCCGGCTGAGGGAACTGACCTGACCCAGGCCTGACTAGGCAGGGTGCCTCACCATCCAGGTCTTTCCCCTTCTTAATAGCCAAGGAGTTCCAAGCTCCCATGGGGAGACGGCCTGCTGTCCACAACCCCTTTCTCCCCAGGGGAAAGGACAGGAACCTTTCGCCCCGCGTCCCCAGGAGAGGCGCGGACAGTCACGGGAGGGGGAAGAGAAGTCCCCCGCACTGTAAATACTTCTCAGATGTTTCCTGTAAATCTCCAGATGTGTCAGCAAGGCACAGGGAAGAGAGCTTGAATTAGAGCCGATTAGAGACCATATTCTCCCGGAGGAGGGCAAGCCTGCCCATCAAGCGAGCCCCCCAGAGCCGCGGGGACCACCTTGGGAGGAAGCATCGCTCCTGACAGCTTTCCCGGCAGCTGCCCGGTGCCGGCCAGCTTTTGGAAGGACGGACACCCTTTCCCCTTTGCTCTTCTGCCCTTTGTGGCGGGAGCGCCTGTGCCGGCCCGGGTGTGTCCTCTCCCCGGTGAGTGCGGGCGCGGGGGGGAGGGCGCGAGGAAGAACCCAGACGTGGCAGAAGCAAACTGCCCGGGCCGGTGGGTGATTTATGAAGTGCTGAAAAGCATCTTCGAAGCTGTCATTTATCTTACCGCTCTCAGCCTAAATAAACACAGAATCCGCCTAATGATAGTTACAGTGGAAACACAACACCCGAACCTCATCGCCATCGCTGCCAGCCCATCTCCTGCCCACTCCGCCCGCGGCCCCGCGCCCGTATCAGCCCACAGCTGCACCCTAGCGGCTGCCTCTGCGCCGGTCGGCCGGAGGCTGCGGACCTCAGCCGGCCCGCCTCGCCCTGCCTCTCTCCAGACGCCCTCCTCATTTCCCTCCCTCCTTCTCTCCCTCCCGTTTCCCTCTTTCTCACCCTCATTCATGCACCCACGAGTGCACGTCCCTGAAAATAATTTGTCAAGAGCAGAGGCACCATCTTCATCCTGCCAGGAAACAGCACTGCTGCTTCAATTCAGCTGCAGCAGGGGCTGGAGAGGACCCTTGGCCTGGATGTTCCCACTCTTTCCCTGTCCTGGAAGCTTCCTAAGGTTGTAGTGGCTTGATCCAGCCTGGTCCAGGGGACTCCTACAAGGTCAAGGGAACTCTCTCTGTGGTTGACCAGATCAGGAAAGGCAGAGGGGCTGGGGAGGGTCTTGGGTATCACTTAGGGTAGAGAAAGAAGGAAAATCTTTTTGCTCCTTGGTGTTTTTGTGTCCTCCCAGGGAGGAGGGAAAGGTTCTCCTGCTAGATGAACTTTCCTCTCTCTATTGCTGTTCTTGGACTTGAACTTAAAACTCCCCTTCCTCTTTGGCATGTGGAAGGCCTTCTGTTTTTGGAGACTCTTCTGTCCTGGATCTCAAAGCAGATAGGCCAGGACAGTTATATCATAGGGTGGCTCCGGATGAAGCCCTCATCCAGTGGGGTACCCTCTCCAACTTGGTCCTGGGGAGGTGGGACTTAGGGCCAGGGCTGTGTTTGACATAGAAAAAGAATGCAGTTATTCTAACAACCAAGGGGAACCAGCCCCATGACTAATGGAATCATCATCCCTTCAATTCTGCAGAAACCAGTTCCCTAAAAATGGGAATTTCAGAGCCCAAGGCAGTGCCTCACCAGGGACAGTTTTGGATTTCATCCGTGTGGTATTAACTTACACGCTAGCATATACATTACACTAGACATATAACTCACCCCTAATTTACTGTTGTCTTTCTGTGTGTGCAGTGTCTTGTTCTTGTAGACAAATTTGGAGATCTAATAACAAAGTGAAGGAAGGATTCTTCAAGGGAAGGTGTAATCTGAGTAGACCTCCTGGAGGATGTAGGCTTTGGAAAAGGGTATAAGTAAAGAAAGGGCTGCCGCCTACCAGTTGGGTGGGAATAGAGAGGAAACCTTGAGGAAAGAGAAACTGGGAGTGAGCTTATAAGACAGAACAAGAAGAGGAAGTAACTCTGTTTGTTCACTAAGAGTACAGACCCGGGTATTTTTAATTTTGAATTTTGCTTCCTAACTCAACCCTGACTTGTTCTATCAGAGGGTTATGGAATGCGGTCCCCCGCTGTTTTAGTCCCAGAGTTGAAGCCAAGCCAGAGCAGCCAATACCGTGGACCCACATGACTGTGAGGGACTCTGCCAGTTGGGTTCAGAAGAGGGGCTCTTGATTTAAGTTTTTTGATGACACCAGCAGCCTCTCCGCTAGTCTGTGGGTCCCTCCCCTCCCCAAAGAGTAGGAACCCCTGCTCCCCCAAATCTAGTCTGCTCCGCCAAGCCTCAGAATCCTGCTCAAAGCAGAAAGTCAGGGCCTTTTTCATAGTACGCAGAGGAGTGTTACAAAGGAGACATCCATTTTTTACTAGTGGTACCACTGCTTATCCATTAAACTAACATAAAAATACCTGTTCCCTGCCTGGCTCCCAGAGCATCAATTCAAATGAATGAGGATGCAAAAGCCCATGGTAAGAAAATCTCTCCCTGGGTAGCTCCAGATGAAAGAACAGCTCTTCAGCGCTTCTAGTGAGTTAGACAATGAGGCCTCTCCTTATAGCAGGTGGGGTAATCTCTGCATTTTTTTAATAAGAGGGGAGCAGAAAGCCTCAGAACAGTTGAATGAATTTTCTGAAGTCACACAGTAAATTACTATTGAAGACTTGATTCTTTATTGGATCACAAATAAGTTTTAAGAATATTTGTTTTGGGGGGGAGGGATAAATTAGGAGTTTGGGATTAACATATACACACTACTCTATATAAAATAGATAACCAGCAAGGACCTACTGTATTGCACAGGGAACTCTACTCCATATTCTGTAATAACCTATAAGGGAAGAGAATCTGAATTTTAAAAATATATGTATATGTATAACTGAATCACTTTGCTGTACACCTGAAACTAATGCAACATTGTAAATCAACTATACTTCAATTTTTAAGAAAAAGAAATGCAAAAAAAAAAAAAGAATATTTAGTTTGCATTAACTCTTTGAAGGTCAAGACAGAAGAAAAGCACATTTTAAAGTGGCATGTCTGCAGCTTGGTGAGAAAATAGATTTTTAATAGAAAGAGCAGAAGAACTCTTTTGTGGTGTTCTGCTTTGCTGAGTCTCACTAGTTTTTGTGGGTCTCTCTGCCTTTCTCTGCTTTTCCCTCCCTATTTTCTCCCCTTGCCTTTTCTTCCCTCCTTCTTTCCTTCATAACAGTCCAGTCAGCAGTTTTGTCCCCAGGACGCTTTGCTTTTTTTTGCTGCCAGCTCTTTCCTGCCAGCTGCCAAGGCCTCCCCTCCCTCCTGACTTCCTCAGTTGATTCTGTGCAGGAGCCGATAGCTTATCTCCATGCAGCAACAAGAACGTGAGATAGTGGGCTCAGCTACCCCAGAGCATCTCGGGAAACGGCCTGCTGTTGTGAACAGTCCTGTCCCCCAAGAGCACCCCCATCCCCAAGCCAAGATCGCGTGTAGATACTTCTCTCTTTCTGGCCTAGTCTGTGCTTCTACAGTCAGATTTGGGCAGACAAAGGAAAGGCCCTTGGGCAGCTGAGGGCGCTCATGTCCCCCTGTCTATCAGACATCCAATGTCAAAGGGAGTTCAAGTCCTGGTTTTGTCTCTGATGTGCTGTGCAACATCAGAAAAGTCGTTCAGTCTCTCTGAGCTCCAGTTTCTGCAGGCAGGTACAATCCAACCAGAATGGGCCTTTATGTATGTGACCCCAGGTTTAGGGTACTGGCAGGTCCTATCTGAGGAGTAGAGAGTAACTGCTATTTCCAGTAACTTCTGGTGGGGCATGCCCTCACACTTTTCTGCTTCCCTTTTCTGTCATTCATTCCCCAGTGACCTGACATGGAAATTTTGTCCCAGGCAGGGATTATCTCACCTGGGGTACTCCCAGTTTCAATCCTGAGAAACCCCAAGGTTGGAAGTACATCACTCATCAGTTCTCAATTTAATAAATATGTGACTCTTACTCTACAAGAAAAATATTTTCCATTCCCACAACGCAATAAAAAGTAGAGAAATTGCTTCTTCTTCTGCTTCAGTCTAAGCCAGTGGTTTTTCTTCTCCCCCACCCCCCAGCCCCAGAAAAACCACAAGAGATATTTGGTATTGTTTGGAGATATTTTCAGTTGTCAAAACTGAGAAGGGGTTACTATTGGCATCTAGTGAGTGGAGGCCAGGGACGCTGCTAACCACCCTACAGTGCACTGGATGCCCCCCCCCATCAAAGAATTATCTGCGCATAGAGTCAACAATGCTGAGGTCGAGAAGCCCTGGTTTACGTCATCATCATAAGCGAGGTCCTTGGTGAAGTTTTGGGGCTCATAGAGCTTGGAAGTGGCAAGAATTTGGACCCAGAAGACTCCCATATAGTAGGGAAATATTTGCCTCTGGGTTAGGAGGCATCCTGTCTGAGAGGAGAGACATGTTTCTTAACCCCATGCTCGGGGATTTTATAGTCTAAACAAAACCATCTAGGAATATGGTGCATTAAACCAATATTTATCCACTCGGCATGGATTTATTGAGCTCTTCCTGTGTGACAGGTCTTGTGTAAGGTGCTAAGGATGTCTTAAGGGAGTTCCCAATCCATACACCTGGGAGGGAGTTTCCCTTCCTCTTGATCTTGCTTCCAGTCGCCACTGTGGGCAAGTTTTGACTAATATACTTATGAATGGGAAGGACATTTCAGAAAAAGAGAAGGCAGTATACAGAGGTCTAGGGAGCTGAGTAGTTACAATGTTGGATGTATTGTGGGCAGTGCTTAGAAAAGTAGAAGCCAAACTTGTGGGGAAAAAAAAGATTCGGTTTCCATTGTAAGAAGCAGGTAAGCCCCTGGGTCAAGCAGGCGGCCACAGAACAGAGATGCTGCTGTGAGGTGAGACCTGGTCATTGCTGTTGGACTTGGGCCTGGTGACTGAAATTCTCTGAGTTGCATAGACTAACATATTCAACACGGACAAGGCTTTGCAATATGCCTTGGAGCCCATGGTAAGTGTTCTATGAACATGATAGGAAGAGAGAAACCCTAGCAAGCCCAGTGCAGCCTGGAAGTGCTCTGGTTACTTTCAGGTGGAGATCTTCCTCCTTTACCCTCCTCGTGCAATGGAATTCACTTGCTGTGGGTAAAGGGAAGGGAGGGACCTTGGAAAGTGGGAGTTCTTGTCAGCATTGGCATAAGTGGCAGTAGGCCAAATTCTTGATTCTGAATTTTCCTGCCAGGAACTTTATTTTATACTATTTTTTAAACTATCTATCTTTTTAAAAAATATTTATTTATTTAGTTTTTTAGGCTGCATCAGGTCTTAGTTGCAGCACACAGGATCTTCGTTGAGGCATGCGGGATCTTTCATTGTGGCTCACGGGCTCCAGTGTGCGTAGGCTCTGTAGTTTGCAGCACGTGAGCTTCTCCCTCTTTGCGGTGTGCACAGGCTCAGTAGTTGTGGTGCGTGGACTTAGTTGCCCCGTGGCATATGGAACCTTGGTTTCCTCACCAGGGATGAACCTGTATTCCCTGCATTGGAAGGCGGATTCTTTACCACTGGACCACCAGGGAAGTCCCTGTCCTGCCAGGAACTTTAGACGTGAGCAAATTCCTTTTCTCATGTGGGATACGGGAAAAATAGGCGTCTATAAGAAATACTACATGCATTCATTCAACTAACATTTATTGAGCACTTACAATGTACAGAATTATTCTAAGTACTCCAGGAGTTACAAGGATGTGTTTATTGATTATTTATTCATTCACTAACAGTCATGCATCAAACACCTGCTATGTGTCTGGCACGGTGCTAAATACTTGGGATACGGAAAAAAACACAGCCCCTCAAGAGTCCATGCAGAACAACCATCTCTTAAATTCCTACCACGTACCAAGCCTCAAACCAAGAGCTTTATGTACATTATTTTTACAATACTCATAACAACCTTGAGCCTATCTTATAGATGAAGAAAACCAAAGGCCTCCAAAGTTTAAGCCGATTGTATGGAATTTCCTCAAAAATGAAAAATAGGATGACCATATGATCCAGCAATTCCACTTCTGGGTATAAAAATGCAGGGTCTCAAAGAGATATGCATCCACCCATGTTCATAGCAGCACTATTCACAATTGCTAAAAGGCAGAGGCAACTCAAGGGTCTACCGACAGATGAATGAATAAAGAAAATGTGGTATACACATACAATGGAATATTATTCAGCCCTAAAGAGGAAGGAAATTCTGCGTTTCCTATGCTACAACATGGATGAACCTTAGGGACATTATGCTAAATGAAACAAGCCAGTCACAAAAAGACAAATACTGTATGATTCCTCTTATATGAGGTACCCAGAGTAGTCAAATTCATAGAGACAGACAATGGAATGGTGGTTGCCAGGGACCGAGGGAAGGGGGGCATGGGGGTGGTTGTTTAATGGGTACAGAGTTTCAGGTTTTCAAGATGAAAGCAGATCTGAAGATTGGTTGTACACCAATGTAGGTGTACTTAACACTAGTGAACTATACTCTTAAAAAATGATTAAGATGGTAAATGTGTTTTTTGGTTTTGGCCGTGCCATGCGGCTTGCAGGATCTTAGTTCCCAGATGAGGGACTGAACCTGGGGCCACAGCAGTGAGAGCACCAAGTCCTAACCGCTGGACCACCAGGGAACTCCCTAAGATGGTAAATTTTAACAACAAAGATTTACTGTGTAGCACAGGGAACTATACTCAATAGCTTGTAATAAATTATAATGGAAAAGAATATAAAAAAAGAATGTAGATATATACATATATATGTGTAACCGAATCACTTTACTGTACACCTGAAACTAACACAATATGGTAAATCAACTATACTTCAATAAAAATCTTTTTTAAAGATGGTAGATTTTATGTTATGTATATTTCCCACACTAAAACATTAAAAAAAAAAGTTTAAGCCACATATCCAGGTCTGATTCTAAGGTTCTATTTTTCTTCCATTATAGAAACAACTATAAGATAAGGAGGAAAGGAATGTGTCCTTAGAGGAATCCACACAAGGAATAATTTACTAGTGTGTCATCCTTTGCTCCCAAAGATGATGGCATTATTATTTTTCTTTGGGCAGTTGGGGCCAGAAAGGAGTGCTAGCCAGTAGCCCCACTCCAAGTCAGGGTTTAACGTCGTTTACAGAGTCTGATGCAGTTGAAGATTCAGACTTCTCTCAAAACCTTTGTTCAGGAAGATCTTCAGCCCCTTTCCCCAGTCTCATCCACCCTTTCTAACCACGCATGCTGCTTTGCAACTGCCCCCAGCCAAGAATAGAGGTCACTCCTAGTGGAACCAAGTTTTACTAAGGTGGAGGTGTGGAAACGGTAGCCCCTGGCAAACCTGTGAAGCAGGCAAAATTTATCTTTCAGGCCTTGGGCTTTCCTTTTCTGCGGCTGGCACAGGGCTAAGAGTCAGGAGACTTGATTTGTAGCTCCTGCTACTAACTTGCTGTGTGACACTGGAGAGACAGTCTTCTTCTCTGGGCCTTGGTTTCCTCACCTGCCACACGAGGGGTTTGTTTTACATGGTGCCTGAGGTGCCTCCTGCAGTGTTGACCCTGTAGGAACTTTGTACCCCTGACGCCTTCACTCTGCTGCCTCACCAGGGTCCTCCTGCTCTGTCATACCTTCTCTTTCGGCAAAACTACTCTGGAGCTTCCCTGGTGGCGCAGTGGTTGAGAGTCCGCCTGCCGATGCAGGGGACACGGGTTCGTGCCCCGGTCCGGGAAGATCCCACATGTCGCGGAGTGGCTGGGCCCGTGAGCCATGGCCGCTGAGCCTGCGCATCCGGAGCCTGTGCTCCGCAGTGGGAGAGGCCACAACAGTGAGAGGCCCACGTACTGCAAACAAAACAAAACAAAACAAAACTACTCTGGACAGGTTCTGATGTGTTCATTCACACAGAGGTACATTTTCTCCCAAGGGTATTTGCATTTCCACTGGGATCCAGATGAGAGGGAATGAGGCCCTAACTTGGATTTCTTTTGATTGCAGAAGGAAAGAGCTTTTGAAGGCGTAGGGTGGAGCCAGGGGAAGGGACTCACTCCACCTCCCAACTGGCAAGGCAGGGCCTGGTCCAGGGCTCAGCCCTTGGGTGCAGCTCTTGGCACACCTCTCCACGGGTGGCCCAGGTACAAACCCACCATGTATCCTCTGCTTTTTCCAGGGACTCTGTAGCAATGCTGGCAGCCCCTCTGTCTCTGGAGAAGTGAGTTCCAGCTCAGATACAAATGAGGTCACCAAGATCCCCAGTCTAAGCTGGAATTTGGCAGGAGGGCTTGTAGGGCAGCTGTTTGTGGTTTTTCTTTTCCTCTGAAGGAAAGTCTGAGCAGATGATCTCCTAGGTGCTGCCTGTTTCCATGTGAGGGAGAAGCAGGATGTGGCTCCGGATCAGTGGAATGGGAGGGGGGTTGGCGAGGGGAGTCTGGGGCGACACATAAGCGATGTGTTTCATGAGATGAAAGATCCCAACTTCTTTTGATAACTTCTTCAACTCTGCTTTTGTTCTTGGGAAAACTCATTTCTCCCCTATTATTTATTCATGAGGATTTTGTTTTGGGAGACATTGAGGAACAGTTGCTTTGGGTCTGAGGGAATTCACTTCACTGTGAAGGTGGCTTTTCATCTACTCAGGGCAGCCAGGCTCCTCATCAAGAAACATCAGCTCCTCAGGGTGGAGGGGCCTCCAACTCCAGGAGGATTAATGGACAGTTGTGGAGGTCTCCTGGCATCCTCTACTCCTGGCCAGGCAGCCCTGAGGCCTGGGGCCAGGGCACGGTAACTTCGGGAACACAGGGGAGGCCACGTGACAAGTCAGGCATCTGTGCCTGTGGACCTCATGGAGCCTCTTTTGCCAGCAAAGCACTATCCTGGAGGCTCCAAGGGCTAGGAGTTCCAGATGGTCCTCGTCTTTCAGAGGCTTGTGTCTAATGGGAGAAACCAGGGACTTCTACCCACCAGAAAACAAATCCAATAAGTGTCCAGTGGGGAGTGCAGAGGGAAGACAGAATTAGAAAAAGATGTGCACAGGCTGGTTTTTTGTTTGTTTGTTTTTATTGAAGAATAGTTGATTTACAACGTTGTGTTAATTTCTGCTGTACAGCAAAGTGATTCAGTTTTATACATATATGTATATATATTACTTTTTTTAAAATATTTTTTTATATATATTACTTTTTATATTCTTTTCCATTATGGTTCATCACAGGATATTGAGAATAGAGTTCCCTGTGCTATACAGTAGGACCTTGTTGTTTATCTATTTTATATATAATAGTTCGCATCTGCTAATCCCAAACTCCCAAGCCATCCCTCCCCCACCCACTTTCCCCCTGACAACCACAAGTCTGTTCTCTGTCTGTGTGTCTGTTTCACAGATAAGTTCATTTGTGTCATATTTTAGATTCCACGTATAAGTGATATCATATGGTATTTGTCTTTCTCTTTCTGACTTACTTCACTTAGTATCCTAATCTCTAGGTCCATCCATGTTGCTGCAAATGGCAGTTTCATTTTTTTCATGGCTGAATAGTATTCCACTGCTTGTATGTACCACATCTTCTGTATCCATTCATCTGTCGATGGACATTTAGGTTGTTTCCATGTCACAGTGTGGTTTTGATTTGGAAGTCAGGAATTCTAGAATGTCAAAGTTAAAAAGGACTTTAAGTTCTAGTCCAACCCTCTTATTTTCCAAATGGAGAAATTGTGAGAAGTGGCTTGTCTAAGGTCTGCACCCTCAGAGATGAGATTCAAATATAGGTCTCCTGGCCTGAGCCCAGGGCCCTTTCCTCTACATTTAATCTCTAGATGCCCGGTTTGCCCTACATTCTAGGACTGCATGACTCAGCACGACTCACCAGGACTCGCCAACTTTGCTTCTCCCAACTAGCTCGTCAGTCACATCCTTTTTGGCCTGGTTTCCCCTCACCCCTCGCTGTTCACTGCTTTCTTTTTTAATGTCCATCTGAGCAAACTCTGCTCTGTCACAAGCCTCTGTAATGCTCATGCAGTTGTGGATGTAAGGCTCCAGGTTCCACGTGAAGGAGAGTCCTGGGAAAGTTTTTGCCCCAAAAGGTAGCATTGACCTTCTAGAAGGAAAAATGTAGGGAAATCAGGGCTGTCCTTAGTTCTCCCTGAGGTTCTGAACAGGTTCCTCTCATTGTATACCGTCAGCTCTTCAACCTGACACCAAGTCCCATCCTCCAGGGCTTTCACCTGTTCCTGCCTTCCTGGTTACCGTCTCTCCACATAACCCCTCCCCCAATTCAAGCTGGAGCTTTTAAAAGTGTTTGTCATTGAACACTTGGTCATTTGGATTAATACTCTTCATTCCACACTCATTACTGGCTCTGCTTCCCCTTCTCAAACCCTGAACACACTCCTGATGTTATGCCAAATTCTAAAAAAAACGTTTAGGATTCTTGGATATCTGCACTAAATGTAAGGAAATGGGAGATAATAGTAGTTGAGGTCACAGGCAGGGTAAAAAAGTAGAAACTAGATGATGAATCAAGCCATCTGGCTAAGCTCTCCTGCTATCTTGCTGTGCAGTCTTGGGCAAAGCCTTTAACACCTCTGTACTTTAGTGTCTTATTTATCAGGTGAGGATAATACAGCCTGACTCATCAACCTTTAAGGTAATTTAAAGATCAAGTGGGAGAGCAGTTTTAAACTTTCCTTGGGAATTCCCTGGTGGCCTAGTGGTTAGGATTCTGGGCTTTCATAGCTGTGGCCCAGGTTCAGTGTCTGGTCAGGGAACGGAGATCCCGCAAGCTGTGCGGCATGGCCATAAATAAATAAATAAATAAACTTTTCTTAATTTAAAAGAATATTTAAAAAAAGAATATTGCCACTAAACAGCATCACTATTAGGATTTCCCCCCAAATCGTATTATGTAAGACATATATTTTAAAATGACCCTCCTTTGCCAGTGTCCTCTGAGACAGCTAACTGCTCAACCAAGTGTGAATTTCATCTCCTTTAATATCTTCTCTTCCGGGGAGAGAGAGCTGATGAGCAGTGCCATAACGCAGGTCAGGAGACATAATGGAGCTCAGGAGAAACAGAGAACCTAAACAATCCAGAACGGTCTGAACAATCACTCATGGAATGTGAAGAAAAATAAGGGAAATAGCGGCAGGACAGGCTCTAGGTTCGCGCTTCTCATCCTAGCACCCATCTGGGTGCCATTAGGGTTAGCGTTCGGATTGGGCTTGATTCATAGCTAGAATCTAGGTTAGGATTATGGGTTGCGGTTTCAGTGAAGTTCAGATTTTGAGTTCGGATTCAAGTTTAGGTTAGAGTGAATTTAGGGTTGGGAAATTAGGTTTAAGTTTAGGGTTAGTATTAGTTTAATTTAGAATTATGGTTAGGTTAAGGTGAGGGCAGGGTTTCTCAGTCATGGCACTACTGACATTTGAGGCTGGGGAATTCTGTTGTGGCGGCTGCCCTGTGCTTGTAAGGACGTTTAACAGCAACCCTGGCCTCTACCCACCCGATTCCAGTGGTACCTGCTCCCGCCCCCAGGGTACGAACGGAAAATATCTCCGGACCTTGTCAAATGTTCTTTGAGGGAGGGGATAAAATCACCTCGGGTTGAGAACCACTGAGTTACGATAAGGATTGTGGTTAATGTTAGGATGACTTTAGAGTTAGGATTGTGGTCTGGGATCAGGTTATGTTTAGATCTTGCGTTGGGTTTGAGTTTAGATGAGGGTTAGTTTAGCGTGAAGGTTGGGAAGTTATTTAGATTTAGGGTTAGGGGTAAGGTTAAGGCTCAGGTTCAGGTTAGGTTTGAAATTTTACTTTGGTTATATTCAGGTGAGCACTTTGCAGAGACCAATGTTTTGTAGAAATATTATACAGTGCAATTTGTGTCTCTCCATTGGCACTTTTGAGAAGCGGTCTTAGCCCTCAGGGGACAGAATACAAGGAACTACCCCACACTGGAGAGCTTCCCACAGAGCCCTGCTGAATCTGTGGCCTTCAAGTCTGAGGCAGGGGATTATTTGGGGTTGTGCCTTATTTCTCTGTGTGACATAAAGATTGCTGGAAACTGGCCCATGTGTACGTGTGTATGGGTGTATGTACGTGTGTACGGGTGTAGGTACGTGTGTTTGGGTGTGTGTACGGGTGTGTGTACGTGTGTATGAGTGTATGTAAGCTGTGCCAAGTGCTGATTTACATCTTATTTCATATGCTATTTGCATACCACAGTCACAAAACCCCTCATGCCTAAGGTTGGGAAACCAACGTATACGCGAGGGCTCCCCTTCTGTCAAATTGTTGTGGGTACCACGAAGCCAACCTGGAGGCAGGGGTTCCTAGGAACAGTACAGCCAGGTGACTCAAAGACCCCCGCAGTGGAAAGATCTTGGAGCTAGAAGTCAGGACAGCAATCCATTCTCACCTCTACTGTCCTACTGTGTGTGGACTCACAGGGAAGTTCATCTCCCTGCCTTAGTTTTCCCATCTGTAAAATAACCAGAGTAAAACTTATCTGAAACCCTCCATTCAACCCAGTTCAATTGGGGATGAAGTTCATTTCAACAAGCTCTTGAAGTGTTTGGGAAGGAAGATGCTGTGTCAACCCAAAATAGTTTTATTATTCTGTTTCCAGAAGGAAGGGGTGTACAGAGTTTCTTCTAGCTCAGCACCTGAGTGGTGGCTGGAGCCTGCCAGGGCCTCCATCTGCCCATGTCGAGAATACACTAGGAATGGTGGTGCCAGAGGCAGATGCAACAGAGAGGGAGCTGTGCTTCACCAGCTTGTCAACATGTCATTAGGGTGTTCCTGTGGGAACCAAGAGCAGAGTCAGGAGGCAGGAGACGTGGGAGGGAGGGAGGAGGGAGGAAGAGAGAGAAATGGAAGAGATGAAGGGGTCCATGCCAGTATCGCATTTATCCCTGTCAGGAAGAGAGCTCTATCAAACCAAGGCCAGGCCTATAAATCAGGCCATAATTAGTTGCAAAGAGAAAGCTTTAACATCCTCATCAAATTGATTAATACATCTTGCAGCTCGGGACAGGCTGGCCCTGCCTTGGAAAAAACGGCAAGCTCGCCCAGCTGGGTGGGGATGGAGTAGGGAGAAGGGGCAGCTCTAGACGCTGCTGCGCGGAGCCCAGTGAGTTCTGCCTCTCTGTTTACTCGCTTGAGGAAAGCTCTGACAGGTGGTAGGCAAGGCCAGTGCTTAGTCCAGGAGTCATCATGGGCCTGGAGCCTAAAAAATCAAATGAACGTGCTGGTTTTGCTAGGAATTAGCCCTGACACCACTGGCAAGTTATGTTTCTCCTTCTGGGTCTGTTTCACCATCTGTAAAAAGGACATGCTGGATTAGAGGAACTTTGTTTCTTTCCAGTTCTGACACCATAAACGTCTATGAGCCCCGTGGACAATGGCATCTGGAGGTCTTGGCCAGCGAAGACCCGACTACAGTTTCAATTTCTAAGATACTCAATGGGAGGTCAGGAGTTTGGGATAAGCTTAAATAATTTGGTCTAAATTTGTTTTTTTTTTAAAACGGAATGAACAAGTCAGCTACATAGTTCAGCTACATGTTGGAGGTGTAATTATATTCTCGAAAAAGAACTTCTACTGAATTTAAATATAAACATTTAAATGTAAGGAAAATTAATTTTTGAAAAGATTAAGAATATGTGCAACTGCCTTAAAATGATGAAAAATTCTATGACATTAACAAAAACTACAAATATTGTTATTAAGTCATATAAGGCAGTGTGTGGTGAATATAAATAAAATCTTTTCTTCTTTTTTAAAAAAAAAAACCAAATAATTTGGTCTAACTCAGGCTTGCAATTACCAAGCTTTGCTGGTGTGTCCTTTCCTGAGGCCTAAGCAGCAAATGCCTTTCATCTTTCAACCCAGAACAGAGAGAAAAGACATAGATCAATTTGTGCTTACGCCCTGGCTCAACCACTTATTAGCCGTGTGTTGGGAAAAGTTACCTAACCGCTTCAGTTTCCTCCTGTGTAAGATAGAGATAATAATGTCTCCCTTCCTGGGCCATCATGAGGAGTAGATAAGATTTATGGTTGACAAGTAAGAGCCAGTACTATTATTATTCAGATGACTCTTGATATCTTAATAATGGCACCTAAATCACATGGAGACTGAAAAAGTAAAGTCCAGTAAAAAAGTATAGCCCTGATTCCCCACAAGATGTCCAACTAGTCACCCTCATGGGATGTAATATGAATAGGCAACATTTTGTTGTGCGAAAGGCACCGGACTTGAACTTGGAGGATTTGGGTTCTGATCCCACCTTTGCAACTTGTGAGTTGAGTGACTTCATGCAAGAGTCTTCACCTTTCTGAACCTTGCTTTCCTGAATCAGGAATATTTTCACATCCAATTAGATAATGTGTATAAATGATCCTCATAAGATGGAAATCATTATTCAAATATAAAGCATTTTATAAGCAATGTTTTGGATATCAGTCACCCTTGCTTGCTGCTGACTGCCCCCAAGTCTCGTATCTGGAAAAGCAAATCAAATAGAGTCTTTTCAAGTCGCTGGGACCTGCTTCATTGCTCAGAGGGACCCTGTGTCTTTATGTTTTCTATGAATTGCACTTTTTTGGTTTCCTGCTTTAACAAAAACTCTGACCTAATTGCTTATAATAAATGAAGATTCTCTATTTGGTGGTGTTTGGGTCACATATAGTTGATGTAGTGACACTATAAAAAAATCCATTCTTTCCTTTTTTCTAAAATAATTGAACTGTTGGGCATATGGGTGTGTGTGTGTCTGTGTGTATATTTTCCAGTCTTCTTGGCAGTTAGGATGGCCATGTGACTAAGTTCTTGGTAGAAGAATAGAAGCAAAGTGATGTGGACCACTTATGGGCTGGGACCTTAACAAATAGGTATGCCTCTTGTACACTTTTCACTTCTTCCTGGGACCCAGAACTTGTGTGTACCCTCAAACCAGACAAAGACCACCCTAGGGCATGGTGGAAAAGCAAGAATGAAGGAACCTGGGTCCTTGAATGACAGCATGGAGGAGAGCTTCCTGCCAACCTGGAACTCAGACTGTTCTGAGAGAGAAAAATAAACTTCTCTCTTGTTGAGTCATTGTATTTTGGGTCATCTTTATTTTTTTTTAATAAATTTATTTTATTTATTTATTTATTTTTGGCGGTGTTGGGTCTTTGTTGCTGAGCGTGGGCTTTCTCTGGTTGCGGCGAGCGGGGGCTACTCTCCGTTGTGGTGAGCGGGCTTCTCACTGTGGTGGCTTCTCTTGTTGCAGAGCATGGGCTCTAGGCGTGCGGGCTTCAGTAGTTGTGGCACCCGGGCTCAGTAGTTGTGGTTCGCAGGCTCTAGAGCACAGGCTCAGTAGTTGTGGCGCACAAGCTTAGTTGCTCTGCGGCATGTGGGATCTTCCCAGACCAGGGCTTGAACCCGTGTCCCCTGCATTGGCAGGCAGATTCTTAACCACTGTGCCACCAGGGAAGCCCAGGACATCTTTATTATAAGAGTTTAATCTTTCATCCTGATTATTTGCTTCTTCCCCAGGAATCCAGAAATTTCCTTATTCATCCCACTATGTCTAGGCCACAGCATCAAATGTGTAAGACACATTAGAAGAGTCCACTGTTCCTGTTGTATCTGAAGGCTGGCTCTGCATCTAGATCAGAGTCATCTTCTGGTAATAACTTTATTAAAGAACTTTTGACCCATATATACTCAAAACCAACACCCCTTAAGAAACAATCATCTCCATTTCCTTGTACCATGCTGCCATAACAAAACTTACTCTATTCCTGGAAAGTAGCTGCAAGTGGAAGGCCAAGGTAGGGGGAAGATGAAGCAGAAAATAAGACAACTGTAGATGGAGGATGCCTAGAGGGACCCACAGGAATCTGAACTGTGGGTTCACCTGGGCCAGGTGAAGGGGCAGGGAGAGCTCAAGGACCACAGACTGGGAGAAATGGACCAGAGGTGCCCAAATGACTCCCCCTGGGCCTCTGATAGAGGAAGAGGAATTCTCAAAGTCTGCACACTGCTCTCTTATGGTTCTAATCCCCAAGAAAACTTGACCGTCGCTGGCTGACTCACTGGCTTCCTCTTTGGTTTGTCATCATCAGTCAAGGTTTTTACATAGCCTATGACATTTAGAAAGCCTTCCTCCTGACACACACCCCTCCCCTTTTGGAATGTGCTCCTGGGCAGACTAAGAATTGCTCTTTAAAATGTTTAACTGAGCTCATGATTTAGAATGTGCGGATTGAATACCCTCTTTCGAAAGCCAAGAGCTATGGGAGTCTAGCCGACATGGGATCATGGGCGAGAGGAGAAAAACGAAGGAAGGACATGGCGCCAAATAGCCACAGGTGGGAGCCAGAGTGGGGAGGAGGGCTGGCCTCACTTTGTCACACCACTGGCCCGAATCGCAGGGCAGGGCCGGAAGGGAAGTGCTAGTTGCAAATGTTCCCACCTCATCTCACAGCTCACCAAATATTATGGCCTAGCACATAAAAGCCAGAGTACTAAGCTGCCAGGAGTGTTAAACTCAAGGAGCTGTGACCAGAAGCAGGCGGGCTCTGGGGATGGGAGTCGGGAGGCGGCTATGGCAGGCCAGCGGCTCCCATCCAGCACTGTGGCTCTCAGGCGGCAACTGAAACCAAGCAGGAAACTCAGCCCTTGCCCCGAAGGCCACCCCTGCCTCCTGCCTCTCCATGGTGAGAGCATTTAGGGGAGTCCCGCACCTCCTTAGCAGGAGCAGGCTGCCTCTAAGTAGAAAATAAAGGCTTTCAAGCCACATAAATCAATGAAAATTAGCAGGAGTCAAGATGAAAAATCTATCCTCCATCACTTGGATGTTTGAGCCAAGGTTCCCGGTGATTTAGAGCCGTATAATTAGAGTGATCTGATCTCTCTCTCCCTCCCTCTCTCTCTCTCTTTTTTTCATCCTCCCTTCCCTTTCCAAAGTCCTCTCCTATGAGTCAGGTTCTCCTCTGGCTGGAAGCAAGTGCATGCACCTGTCAGCTCGGCACCATGATGGATCTCTGTTCTATCTTGGTTAGCCTCCGCCCTGCCTGCCCCTTAATGATCAGTCTGCCCCAGGGTAGGTATGAGCTGTGGGTGAGGAACCCACACCCTGAAGAATGCTGTAGAAGTAGAGAGGTGTGTCTGCTGACCCCAAGTGAAATGCGGCATCATCTCAGAAGTGGAGGAGGGGGGCTGGGGTAATCAGAACCCCTAACCTCTGAACTGGGGAGAAGATTGATGATGGCATGAAAGTTTCCCAGCCCTGCGCCCCCTGCCAGATTAGGAACGTAATCCAGCAGCTGAGGGAAGTATGAGCTGTGACCCATAGAGGTTAGGGGCCTGGATTTGCCTCAGAAAACAGGGACCTAGAGGGTGGTATGGGAAGTGAAGGTGGAATTTAGAGTCAGAGAGACACAGGTTCAAACCCCATCTCTATTACTTACCACCTAGATGACCATGAACAAGTTTCTCAAGCTCTTTGAGGCTCAGCTTCCCCATCTTGAAAACTAAAATAGTGATACTGTCTCACAGAGCGGTAGTGAAGACTACATGAAGAAACGATGTAACGTTGCCTGAGTGTAGTAGCATCGGTTACAACATGGTACCTTCCTGCCTCTCAACTCTGCTTCTTGTGCAAGGCCGTATAGCAAGTTAGGAAAGGAATCAGAGCTCCAACCTGGGTCTCCTAACTTCTCATCCAAGACCTGGCATCTAGCTCAGGAATCTACCCCCTACAGGCTCTCAGTAGATGGCTTCACTGAATGGCAGAGAGAGCAGAATTAGAAGTTTCCTGTAGGAGGCAGACTAGAGCATGCCCGCGCTGAGGAAATAAGACTCATACCCAGCATGGTTGTTGTGCAGTGTACAATGCCAGGTTCAAGTCCTGACTCAGCCACTTACAAGTCAAGACCCTGGGCAATTCCCCAGGCCTCAGTTTCCCCCAATGTAAAGTGGTTATAATTGTAATTCTTGCCACAGGGTGGTTCTGAGGTTCAAAGAAAAAGTGGGTGGGAAAACCCTCTGCAAAGAATTCTATATGTATAATGGAATAAAATGTATATGGAATACATAATCACACTGTAAATCATTTCATTGACAGAATTTCTCTTAGGAAAGAAACTCTGCTTAGAAAATACCTTTATATGTGCTTGTCACATGGCAAATGTTACCACAACTTTAGAGAAGAGAGAGGATTGCTCTGATGAGAGAGAGGAAGAAGGAGAAAAGAGAGGAAGGGGAGTGAGGCTCCAACAGGATAGAGAGAGACCGGGTGTGGTGAAGAGGTGAGTGAAATTCCATACTGGTTGGAATGACCTGTGCGTGTTTTAAGAACACTGATGCCCATTCTGCCATCTAAGCTGTTTGTGCTGTGTACTCTACGCTCTTCCTCTTGCGCCCCTACAAAGTCATTGGGTGTACATCTATTAAACTCACCATTTTTGGAGCACCGACCACATACATCTGGTGATTAATACACATTCTTTCATTTATTCTCCAGTAACTTGTCACAGATAAAGAAACTGAGGGTCAGAAAACTTGGACAACTCGCTCAAGGTCACACGAGTGGCAGCTGGTAGGGGAGGGATTTTGATCCGTGTCCAGCTCTGGGTATTGGACCCTGTTGCCCCCTGGGCCCCAGTTTTCTGAGGTTAGAAAGGTCACTTAACTGCCCTGAGCCCCAGTTGTTCTATCTTTAAGAAGAAATGTCTCTATTGCTTCTCCCTTGCTCACTCAAATACTTGATAGATGAAAGAGGTAATAGATGTAAAGTACTTTGAGAGCTTTTAAACAAACAACCCCATTGTGAAAGTAAGCCATTATTAATACCACATCTCACATACTAAAAGGCCTGCTTAATCCACCCTACCCTGTGGAGCTGAAGAGGACATTTCCCCCCTCTGTTTATCCTTTCCTGTCAAGTGCCAAGTCTGTTCCACTTCTTTCTCTCTCCACAGAAACTGAGCATATGGATCTCTCCTAAAAATGCCCAAGTCCAAACACCATGACCATCTCAAGCATTCCCTTCCTCCCATTCATCTCTCCAGCCCCCTCCAAAGATAGGGACTAACTAACCCCCGTGATGTGCTAGAAAATGTTTAACAAACAGCTTTCCAGAAAAAAAAGTCTTGTCCTGATCTGTAGCCTTTGCCAATTTCCTTGGTGTAAATACTCCCACCATGTCTAATTTCGAGCTGTCATTATGACATCATTGAGGGCAGAATTGGGAAGAGATGTGTAATAGCACACCAGTATATAGTAGTTCTACCATATAGCTACAACAGACATAAATAACCCCAAAAGGTTAAGTTACAGTAAAATTTAGCAAAATAATTAAGGGATGAGTTTGTCGTATTTATTATTTTTGTTTAAAAATATAACTTATTTAATTGTAACTTTATTTAATTTTAGTTTTTTAAAACAACTGTTTTGCAAAATCCTAGAAAAGTTAAAAATCAGTGCTCGCAAAGCAGATCCAGTCTACCTCTGTGTGCCTCGCACGTGCGCATGAAAACAGACTGTAGCACAGAAGCCAAGGCGTGTCGGAGAAAGTGCCAAGTGCTCCTGTGATATATTTTTCTATTCCAGAAACAAGAATCGCACAACAAATAGTATGCTGGGTTGAAAATGGCTCCTTCAGTCTCAAAGACTCTTAAATTGGAGGTGCTCATCTAGTCCCCTTCCCTAACCACGAGCAAGAACTCCTGAGTCCATTCTCCAGGGTCCTGTATTGATCGGGATCCTGTTGGGAAAGGTATGGCATGCTCCAGCAGGGTTTGTGTGAGAAGAGTTTAATAAAGGCATATGTATAAACATACGGGCAGGGTTGAGAGAAATGCACAGGGTGGTGAAGTTAGCCAGAGTGGGGAACCATTGGCACTCTAGGCCTGAAGGGTTAGGGAAGGAACGTTCCCCAGAATCTGGAAAGAGCTGTAGGAGAGAGTGCCCCACAGGAGCTGTGGCCTTCAGTTGAGGAACACAGCCACGGCCAACCTGAGGCCCAGCTGGCAGGGACATGGTGGAATAAGGACCCCCATCTCCCACTCCCCCTACCTTCAGTCTTCTCCAGTGACTTGCTGCATGATATAAACGTGTCCTCCTTCCTCTTTAAAAACTTCAGGTAGAGGCACTGTTTCTTGAGCATTGACCATTGGCTGAACCCAACCGGAAGTCAGAGGACAAGTGAGCCTGTTGAAGCAATTCATAAAGGTCACCTTCCAGCACCAGCACCAAGAGCAGGGGAGGTAAAAAGGTGGAGAGGAGATTTGGAAAGGCAGAGAGAACATCCAGCACAGGTCCTTGGTGGCTCACTGCAGGAAGTCATTCCCATCCTAGCATTCTAGGCTAATGCTTCTGAAACTTCAATGGACATACTAACCATTTAGGGATTACAAGGCAATTTCTGACTCAGTAGGTTTTGGTTGTGGCCTAAGATCCCAGTTGAGGCTGATGTTGAGGCCTGTGAACCACCCTTGGGGTAACAGGGTCTTAAGCCATACCCATCCCAACCCCTAAGCCACAGGGTCTGTCTACCTAAGGAAAACCAGAGCTGTTAAAACCCCCTTAGTCATTCCCTTCTCACTTCTTACCTCCCCTTCCTTTCCTTCTCTCCAGATACTCTCTGTTGTAACTCAGTTATCTAGCAACAACCCCAGATTCTGTTCTCTGTCACCCCCCTCTCCCAATGTCAAGCTACAAAGAGGTGGGTTTGCAGACCCCCAGCTGAAGGCAGCCCTCTCCACTGAAGGAAACCCTTAGGGAATATTCACAATTCCCCACAACCTCCTCTGTCTGCTTCTTTCCTCTTCTTGTCCTTACCCCTACAGTCAAAGCTGCTTGAGAAAGCCAGTGACCTCCCAAAAGGAAAAAAGTTTCAGCCAAGCCCTGGGATGGGACAGGGGGAAAATGCTCTCACTCCCCACTAGAATTTTCCCCTGGGTAGAATAACGACCCAATGGCCAGTGCACTTTTGGTGCTGCCGGGGTGTCATTACTGATGGCCCCTGGCTATAATTCAGGCCCCTGCTCCATCCCTGGCACCTAAGGCAAGCCCTTTTGAAGTCACAGCTCTGGAAACTGTTCATAGACTCTAAATATTGAATAAACAAATGTGCTTGTGTTTGTGTGTGGGAAGGATGGCCACCAGGAGAAAAATCTTGGGTGGTACTCCCATTCCTGGACATGTATAAGCCAGAGATGCTCCCATTTTTGGATTAATGGGAACCCTCACTCAACTAGTGATGAGTGCTAGGTAGCAGCTTAAGCCTGCTTTCTTTCTTTCTTTTTTTTTTTTAAATAAATTTATTTATTTTTGGCTGCGTTGCTGCACGCGGGCTTTCTCTAGTTGCAGCGAGCAGGGGCTTCTCTTCGTTGCGGTGCATGAGCTTCTAATTGCGGTGGCTTCTCTTGTTGCGGAGCACAGGCTGTAGGTGTGCGGGCTTCAGTAGTTGTGGCACGTGGGCTCAGTAGTTGTGGCGCATGGGCTTAGTTGCTCCGTGGCATGTGGAATCTTCCTGGACCAGGGATCAAACCCGTATCCCCTGCATTGGAAGGCAGATTCTTAAACACTGCGCCACAAAGGCCTTCTTTTTTTATAGGTCAAGGATGCATGGGCTTGTGAGGCTTAGGAAGGATACCCCATGGTTAGCTGCATGTTAGGAGGAAGCAGCTGGGGCTTTAGTCCCTGGTAGAAGAAAGTCTGGCCCTAGGGATATCCCCACTAATTCCAGGTATGATGCAGGTGTGTGTGCCAGCTTATACATATGCTATAAGTGCATTGCGGTGGCCAAGGGATGTAAAGTTGAAAGATGGGTCAAGGGAATGGATTAACATCATTCCTTCTCCTTGGAACCTAGATAATCTTAAGGAGGAACAATGCAAAAACAAAGGTAATTGGACCTAGCGCCTTTGAGACTTTCCTCATTACCTATGTTCACCCGCCACAACTCCTGCATAGGATAATTTCCACGCACAGGTCTAGGAAAAGGCATAGTGAAGTGAGGATTTCCCAGGTTTGGTCTGTTAGTAAGATCAGCAAGATATCCAGACTCCATGAGTAAAAGAATCCCCAAGGGACACATGTCCAGCGCCTGGGGATAATCCTGCTTGCTCCTTTTCCCAAGACAAAGCGGAAGAGGATGGGTCCCCAGATTTCTGGCTCCAGAACGTACTGTCCCATACACTCACCGTATCATTTATTTGGCACTGATCATAAAAACCCCTGACACCATAGTGCAATTTGCTGTTTACAAGGAACCCTTCAAATACATTACCTCATTTATATTTTACAAGAAACCAGTGAGGTGAGGTGAGGTAGGTTTATCGCCATTTTATGAACAAGAAGCTGAGGTTCCAAGAAGTTAAATAACTTACCTAAGGGCACAAGACTCTTAGGTAGTAGAGCCAGGATGGGAATTCAGTTTTCCTGACTCCTAATGCAGTATGCTTTCTTTATGCTGCCTTCCTTCTCACACACTTCTTTGTCTATTAGCTATTGTTTTGGTATTTTCTGATATTGTTCCCTCATACATATGTAGGTGCCCTGCTCTCTCTGCTTTACTAATATTTCCTCAAAACCTATGATAATGCCCGCTACATAGTATGTGCTTAATAAAATTATGCTGAATGAGTGAATAAACAAAATAAATTATAAGCGGCCAGAAGGTGGGGCTCTAACTTTGACTTCTTGGGATCCCTCACAATCACTACACAGTGGAAGAGTAAATGTTACTGATATGAAAAATGATATCCAGAGGGTGTGACTGACTCCCAGGAAGTCATCTGCCCTGGAAGGTAATATATTTTGAGGAAGAGGGTCCCTGCCGTGGTTTCTAGAATTCTATTCTTAGCATTTCTCATTACCTTCAACTGCCCCTCGCTCACCCTCAGGGTGAAGACATTTGGCCTGTGAACAGATGCCCAGAGGCTCAGGCCTGCATGTTTCTGATTTAGGAAAGAGGCACAGCGGTTTGTGTCTCCATGTGTTCCCACTGTCACCAGATAGGATAAAATGGTTTGTTTCTCTTGGCAGCCTCCACCCAACAGTTCCCCATGTGTGTGTTGCTTTCTTCAATTTTCCCCTCTACAAAATCTGGTCATATTTAATAACAATAAATCAGAGGAGAGATTGCAGCCCGGAAGAGAAGTCCGGGGCAGCTGGGGTTTCCACATCTGGGGCCCATGCGGGTTGAAGCGATGACAATTCCTAATAAATGTTAATGGAAAACGTCCTCAGATTCATACACTCCAGCCATAATTTAGCCTGTCTCCATGCCAGATGACCTTTTGAACATGCAGAATACACCCATCATAGCACCAGCTACAGCCCTCGATCGCTTCCTGCATATGAAGTGGAAAAAAACAAGGCTTGTTGTTATTGATCATATTTCTCCATTTTCCTTTCCCTGGATTTTTCTTCAAAGGCTCACAGAGCCTTGGGGCCCCCAGCCACCCAGGTGGTTAGAGGCAAGGGAGTCAAGTTGAAGGATGTTTCCCTCTGCTCCTAAAAGAGGCCTCGCAAAGTCTGACAGCCAATGCCGTCCCTCAAGAGAGAGGGCTGGACATCAAAATACTGTCTACCCCCTTTCTTTGGTTTCTGAGACCCTTTGCTGATCCTGCTGGCTCTGGCCCTTTCACCAGCCCCTCCTCACCTTCCCACTCCTTGTAACTAGTCGACCTTCAAGGCTGGCTTCAGTCTCTGGCTTTTCTCTTCCTACTCGGTCACCTCCATGCGTCTAATGTCCGTGTGCGGTTTTCCAGCTCTGACCTCTCTCTCCAGATGCGGTCCTGAATTTCTAACCAGAGGCTGGGTGTTTTCACTTGAGAACCAGCCACTGCCTAAAATTCTGTGTGTCTAAATGAACCTATCATCTCATCCAAACACAGCTGGCCTCTTCTCCAAATTTCCGTATCTCTGTTAAGTGTGCTTCTGCTCTTTCAGCTGTATAGACACTCTCTGTCTGCTGCCTCCTTTTCCCATCTGGCGAGAGGGTCATTGAATTTTCCATCCCAGTCTCACTCCTTTTAACTTCCACTGCCAGCCCGTACTCCAGGCCCTCATCACCTTACTCTGAAATTTCCTCCTACCTGGTCTCTCTGCAAAGCCACCCCTGAACACAGCAGTTAGATACATTATCCCAAGATGCTGTCTTGATCATGTCCTTCCCCAGCTCAGAATTCTTCTGTGGCTCCCCACTGACATCATTATTATCGTCATTCAAACTTTTTCATAATTAGGTGCCCGTTGAACCGCCTAAGATTACATAATGTTGGAGCCAGATTTTTAGACTATAGAGCCCATGCTTTTTAAAATTGTTTCCCCCTTACCTGGTCTAGTGACATGCCTAATTAGAATTCATGTATTTATTCAACAAATATTTCTGGAGCTACCGCTACATGCCAGAGTCTGCTGAGAACTAGATGATAAAGTGGTAAGCGTGATAAACACTGTCCCTGGCCATATGGAAACACTTTCTAGTGGGGGAGACAAATAAATAAAGAGAGAAAACAGGCAAATAGATAAAATAATTGCAAACTGTGATAAGTGCTAAGAAACAGCTGGGAGAGAATAAGGGAGTGCTACAATATTTTAATCAGGTTGCTAAACTCTCACCTCTGCCATCACTACCTCTCTGGTTCCTGAAGGATATGATCACTTCCTGGGAACCCACCTTCAATAGCTCCAATAAGGACAAGCATAAGTACTATTTGTAAAACAAATAATTCCCCAAGGGCATCTCTATTTTTGTAGCCCAAATAGATAGGAAATAAATCAAGCTACATTTCTTGGACATTTAGAATCAAGAATGTAATCTAGCGACTCCTTGTTTGGACTGCAAATGGAATGGATCTTTACCTTAATGTATGAGGGACTCAGGTTAGACATGGTGAAAAACTTGCTGGCAAAACTTCAGTGGAAAAAGGTGCCTGAGGGAGTGTATCAGTCGACTTTACTAAATAGTGCTGTATAACAAATAACCTAAAATCTCAGAGGTTACAAAACTTATTTCTTGCTTACGGGTTTGCAGATTGTCTGCAGTGCCTCTGTTCCATCTTGTGGATCTTGTTCAGGTCCGTGTACCTTCTCATTCTGGGACCCAGGCCAAAGTGACAGGGGCCTGCTCTTCTCATGGCCAAGGATAGAAATGGAAAAGCCAAGCCAAGCCAGTAGAGTTAAAATCTCTGCTTACACTTCATTGGCCAAAGCAAGTCACGTGGCTAAATCCATCATCCGTGGAGTGGGGAAGTTTTCTCCCCCCATGGAAGGGTATAGAGGAGAGTGACTATTTGCTGAACAATAATACACTCCACCGCCAGGAGGTTATGGAGTTTCCTTCACAAGTGGTCTTTACAAATAGAAGAGATTGTTATCTATCTGGGTTCCTCTGGGTACCATATTACCTGAAGTATAGCAGAGGAGGACCAGAAGACATGATTTCTTAAAGATGCCTATTTTGGTACGGGGGCAATGTAATTCGTGTTTGATATCTGGTTGCCACTGAAGCCCCTTTTCCTTTTCCACCGGAGCTGTGCCATGGGGGTGATTTGCAGCCCAAGTCTTAATATCAGAGCCTCTAAGTGACTGTATACAAGTGACAGTCGCACAGCAAACAGAAATACAGAAGAGGTTCTGATACCATCGGGGAACAGTATTCCTGCCATCAGGCCAGCTTTGTCTGCCGCTGCAGTGCAGTTAACCCTGGAATGAAATTGGAGAGCTAACTGATGGTCAGAGGAGACTGGGAAGATTTCTATTTGTAACTGAGAGAGGCAGGGCTCAGCAAAAGGCGAGGCAAGAATAGACTTTACCATGGCTAGACACATTCAGTTTACCCACATTTATACATTGTATTAAATCACTTAATGTTTTCATATTTGAACATACTCAAATGGAAATACAGAGGAACAGTTGTGAACCCATACCCTCAGCAGTTTTTCACTTCAAGTTTCCATATTCTGTACCCTTTTCACCCTTGACAATAACCTTTATCTCTCTTTTTACCCCAGGGTGCTTATTCTCCCTCTTCTCCCCTCTCAATATCTGCTATCAGGAACTTTTTCAGTGCTACTCAAGGTATAGTCTCCAGACCATCAGCAGAGGCATCATCTGAGAACTTGTTAGAAATGCAAATTATTGAGCCCCTCCCCCAGGCTTGCTGAATCAGAATCTTTGGGGATGGGGTGGGGAGGGGTTGTCCCATGAAATTCTGTTTTAATAAGCTTTTCAGGTGACAACTTAAGCACATTCACTGAAGTTTGAGAATCAAGGTAGGTCTGACTCAGTAGGTCTAGGGTGGAACCCATAACTTGCGGTTCTAACAATACGCAGATGACGTGGATGCTGCCATCTGTGGACCACACTTCCAGGGGCACTGCTTTAGAAGTCAATCACGTACACGTGAAATGACAGCCAACAGTAAAAGCCTTACTGGTCCTGAGAGTATAGGATCAAAGTCTTCGTGAAAGACATGAGTCACTAATGGTGGGATTTCAGATAAGAGCCACCAGGCTAAAAAACCAAAAAGCATATTCTGGTCAGAGGGTGGACTTGGAGCCTGGGAAGCCACAATGTGTGGGATTAGCTTTCTTCCGTATCTAGATCCCATCCTGGCTATGAATGATTAAAGAGGGAGTGTTGTATGGGGGGAAAGCACAGGCCTGGAAGCAGAAGACCTGGATTCTAGTTCTTGCCCTGTCACTGAGAATGGAATCATGGTTGGGTCCTTATCTCTCTAATTCTCATCTATAAACTGAAGAAGATGAGAGCTACACAATCTCTACCACCCTTACTCTCCCCCCTACACTTTTTTTTTTGCGGTACGCGGGCCTCTCACTGCTGCGGCCTCTCCCGTTGCGGAGCACAGGCTCCGGACGCGCAGGCTCAGCGGCCATGGCTCACAGGCCCAGCCGCTCCACGCCATGTGGGACCTTCCCGAACCGGGGCACGAACCTGTGTCCCCTGCACCGGCAGGCGGACTCTCAACCACAGCGCCACCAGGGAAGCCCCCCCCCCCCACTTGTTTTATTACGCAAGATTACGATTACCTTAGCAACAATTTTCTCTCCAGACGCGTAAGGGTGTCTCAAAAATATGGGAACGGCTAAGTGCAGAACTGAAGGCCCACTGAGTTAAATCCTTGGCCCTGAGTTACACTGTGAATCATGGGGAGAGTTAGGACCGACTCTATTCCACCACACGCCCCTTAAGGTAATGCTTGTTGAGCATCCAGGCTCTGAGCTAGACTCTCAGGGTGGGGATCCCTGCCTCCCGCTTAACGGCGTGACTTTGGGCAAGTTACTCTCTCGGAGCTGTAGCTTTCTAGTCTATAGAACAGGGACGACAATAACACCTACCTCATAGGGTTATCGTCAAGTTTAAAAGAGTTAATACACGTCAAGCGCTTAGGACAATGTCTGGCACGAGAAAAGCATTCGATAAACGTTAGGGGCTGCAACGAGGAGAAGGAAGGGTGGGGCCGGGTTAATCCCTGCCATCGAACTGTTGAAGTCTCCAGACCAGGTTGCAGGTCTTCCTGTCTCCTGTAGGTGGCGCCTCCCCTCGTTGAGCAGGCTACTAGCGTCCTGGAGCGTTTGAGGAGGAAGTTGAAGTTTCTTTACATCTCTGCTCTGTTTAGTATTTCTAGAAAGGACTCTCCTGCAATCCTCTGAAACCTGTGCTCAGGACAGCCAGGTCTGGGGATCCCGACTTCCTTCCTGAAATGGTTTCACACCACCCCACCTCCGAGGCCACTCACCATCGCCGGGAGCCGGAGCTTCCCCTGCGGATGCAACCCTGTAGGCCTTGTCGTGGGAGGATTTAACTCCCAGCACCTGAGCCAGGGAGTTCAGTGAGTTTCTTTCCTGCTCGGTTAAAATGACAAATTGGTACATGAGCGCTTAATGAAAGATGCTGGAAACGTCCGTGGAGATCAGAAAAATCGCCTCGCCGAGCTGACAGCCAGGCCATCTGCATTCCCACATTCCTATTAATTCCTTAACAATAAACGACAGGAGTGCCTAGAGGGTTAACAGCTTAATTTAATCTCTGAGATTCCTTCGTGGAGCACTGAGAATTAGAAAGGCATTTACAAAATGTTATCTGCACACCTGATTTTCCCCACTTGATGTGTCTTCTGGTGCGGTCACACCCATTCCTGACACACCTCGCACAGAGGCTCTGCCCCTCTGGCTGATAGAACACTCTCCACTGGGCCACTCTTGGGCTCCTTGAACCACGCCATTGGGCTCCCAGTGTCACAAGATTTAGCCTCTTAGCAGTCGCCCCAAATGCCGGTTTACGTTATTTCCTCCAGGGCCTTTTAGGGACAGGAAAGTCCCCAAACAGAGCTAGAAAGTTGATGTCCCTGTTTCGGGTGAATTTCCTTCCCTGGTGCGGAGTAAAGGGAAGAGGTACTTGGTAGCAGCAACCAGCTTGGAGACCCATCAGTTCAGGCTTGAGAGTCTCTGGCAGATCATGAATTACTCATTGGAGAAGACCAATCCTAATGCCATTTTGTGGATAAGGAAACTGAGACCCGGAAATGTTTAATAGTTTGTTTAAGGCCATATATCCAGGTAATGTCAAAGCCTCAAAGTAGGATTCAATTCTCCTTACTCCCAGACAAATATTTGTTTGACAATAGGGTTGGCACATAGATTTCATCTTACGAGGTAACTCCCATCACTGGTTGGTAGGGGCTGTCCAGAGCCCTGTGGACTTCTCAGAAAGCCTCGGTTACAGTTTGGAGATGTCTTCTAGGGACAGAGAGGGGGCAGAGGTTTCAGGTACCTGCAGTCTCTGCACTTTTCAGTCTCTGCACTGTTTCCTTTGGGTTAGGCATTAAAGGCTTTTATTAAAATGGAAATGTTATCTGGGAGGAGTAATGCATTAAGCCATTATCTGTCATTAACAACTTGGCTAGAATTCATTTAAGATTAGTTTGCTAGTTGCCCAGCAGATCCCTAAGGGAATGAGAGTTTTGACCGGGATAGGGGCCTAGGAAAGGACACAGGGCCTTGCCCTGCAGGGTGCAATATTTCAGGGCTCAGTGTAGACAGGACTTAGGAGACACTGCATATCCAGTGGGCCCGAGGTAAGAGGAAGAAGTGACCCTGAAGACTTTTGCACAATCCTCTCTTGGCTTACCTTTGCGTAGTATGGTTTCTACCAGTCATATTACCTGATTCTCGGTTTCCCCAAAGGTAAAATAAAGAGCTGGACTAGGTCACAGGTTCTCAAACCTGTACATACTAGAATCACCTGGAAGACATTTTTAAAAAAAAATACCAATGTTTGGGTCCTACCCAGGCCAATTAAATCAGAATGTCCAAGTCTGAGCCCTGGGCCTCCTTTTCCCACCTCTCTATAGAATATCCTGGTATCAGTCATTATACCATCTGGTCCTTATCCCGATACTAACATATTTTATATACTTACAATTCCAGTTTCTGTATCATTCTGCATTTTCAATGTATCAAAATGCTTTCAGAGGCAGGTAACAAGAATATTTAACAAAAAGCCTCAAGAGCAGTTTTCACTGTCTCACAAAAGAAGTCTAGAGGTCCTACTTTGGTTCATCAGCTGAAAAATACTACAACTGAGCAGACTTCTTTCATCCTTTTATTTCTTTACTCTCAGCATTGGCTCTTGGTCTTTAGACTTGCTGTTGCATGGTTGCCATAGTTGAAGAATCATGTTTTCATACAACTGTGTTCACAGCCATGAAGGAAAAAAGCGCAGGGGCCTCATGCATGCTCATCCTTTTAACTAGAAGAAAAATGTCCCCAGACATCTCCCAGTACGGTCTTCCTCTTACTTCTCATTGGCCAGAACTGGCTCATGTGGCTGTCTTTAGCTTCAAGTGAACCTGGGAAAGCAAGAGTCTGGTACTTTCAGCCTTTATCATGAGAGGCAGCTCTGCTAGAAATAAAGAAGGGTGAGTATTGGGTAAGCTATTTAGAGAATCTGCCTAATTGCAGTAAATATATTTGGTAACACATAAGACATAATTAAATATCTATAATAACAGCTAGGGACCTAAATGCAGCTGCTACTTTATATATTACTTCCTTAAGCAGCTAAAGCCTTTTATTCATATCTGCAGTGCTAGCTCCTGAGGCCACATCCTCCTACCTAGGCAGGAAGTATAAAAGAAGATCAAGGTCATTTAGATGTGTTTTGTTAACTTGTGATGTGACTATAAATGTCTTCCTGAACAGCAGACTCCTGTCATCTGGGATCTGATTCCTCCACCCCATCTTGCCAACTGACTTCACAGCGTTTAGACCTTTATCATACTCTTAAACAAGGCAGACCACGCATCTGCGCCTTCATCTCCAGAACAAATTTCATGGAGTTAGGATTGCTTTCCTTCCTGGTGTGAAGAAGGAGCCACTAGAGGAGGAGGGAGGGGAAACAAACTGCAGCTACCTCGAAACTTCTTAACTAGGGCCAGCCTTGATAAAGGAAATGAAAGACTTTCCTTGTGATTGGATAATGAGGCAAAATAAATTTATAGAGGTATTGGAGGCAGCGTCCCATTTGATTCCTTCGGCAGCTGGAAGGCAAGCTGCTTGCCCAGTGCCTGTGGGTCACCAACAGCAACATGGAGTAGAGTTTGTGGTGGCTGAGAGTGTGGGCTTGGCTGTCACACCCTCGGTTTGAACCCTGGCTCTGTGACCTTGAACGAAGGACTTACCACCCCTGGTTCCAGTTTTCTTGTTTGTAAAATGGGGAGAAAAATCATACCCATCTCATGGAGTTGGGAGGATTAAATGAAATATGCATAGAAAGCACTCAGCAATTGTGTCAATTACCAGGTAGTTTCTGAGATGTGTTCTATGAAACAGAAATGACCTGATTCAATGGCAGAACCCAGGAATTCTAGCTCCAGTTCAGAATCTTTGGTCTCACTGATGAAAGCAACGGTTTCCCCATGGTGTCCCAGGGATCTTGTGAATCTTTTTTTATAACCCTTTTGCCTGCCTCATCCAATTCTTTTCCCATCCAATTCTTTTGTAATTATAACCATGCCTCATGTTCAGAAAATTCAGGACAGGAAAATCTGAGTATGTTTAACAGATACACCTAGGGTTCATTATTCATATTACAAAATAATTATTTGTTTTACAAGAGAATTAACCTTTACAAAGTTAATTTCCTGTGTACATGCAAAACTGAATGCAGAATATAAAAACTTTACACACAGCTTAGCATCATAAAATTGTGAAACCTTAGATAGAACTGACCTTTGAAACTATCTAGGCCAGCGGTTTTCATAATTTTATTGTAGCAGCCCTATTTCTTTCTTTATTTTTTTAAACATCTTTATTGGAATATAACTGCTTTACAAAGGTGTGTTAGTTTCTGCTGTATAACAAAGTGAATCAGCTATATGCATACTTATATCCCCATATCCCCTCCCTCTTGCGTCTCCCTCCCACCCTCCCTATCCCACCCCTCTAGGTGGTCACAAAGCACCGAGCTGATCCCCCTGTGCTATGCGGCTGCTTCCCACTAGCTATCTGTTTTACATTTGGTAGTGTATATATGTCCATGCTGCTCTCTCACTTAGTCCCAGTTTACCCTTCCCCCTTCCCGTGTCCTCAAGTTCATTCTCTACATCTGCGTCTTTATTCCTGTCCTGCCCCTAGTTTCTTCACAACCATTAGCGGCGCTGTTCCTTTAGAAGTCTGTCTTAGATTTCCTAGCTGCATGATGCAGAGGAAGGCAGAATTAACTCGGTTAAACCAGGGATGGGGAAGAAGCAGCGCTCACTCCCTTAGCCTCTTGCTCTATCCCAGAAGCAGCTTCGGAATCCCTCCAAGGAACTCTAGGGCTTCTAGGAACATAAATTTGAGTTCCACTGATCTACCACGGCCATCTTACTCTGTACATTCCTTTCGTAAAACTTGATATTTCTGTTAATTCAACTGTCTTATTTTCTTTTTTAAATTATAGGTTCCTTGAGGGCAAGAACCTTTTTGTTTAAATTAAAAAAAAAATTCTTCGTGTATTGCTCTGCATGTAAATGGAGTATTTAAGGTCTTGTTAAAGTCTTCCTGTTAGTGGCAGAAATGAACAGAAACCATTATTATATATAAACACCCTTTATTAAATCTTTGAAAAGTGATTTCATAGAACCACTGAATTTTCAGCTTGAAGGAACCTTGGAGAATGTGTACTTTCTCATTTTCTGGATGTGGAAACTGGGGCCCAGAGAAGTGATTCGGTTGATGTCATGCTGTAAGTTAATAGCAGAGCTGGGACAAGAGTGCTAGACACCTGATTCTTGGATTAAGACCGTTGCAACTTCTAACAAGAGGCTGCTCTTACACTAGTAGAATCTTATAGATTTGTATTCCTGAAAACACACGTAAGCTACCTACAGATCCCTTTCTTTTCTCAACAGTTAATCCAGAGAACTATCTTAATAATCAAAGGCCTATGTTTTATTACGTAAATTTTTAAAAATTATAAAAGTAAAAATGGACTGACATAAGGAGATGTCCAGGATATAGCAAATGGAAATGCAAGTATTATATGTGGGATGATCCCATTTTGTTTAAAGCTTAGGTTATTTCTCTAAGGTAGCTGAACGTATTTTTCTATCACACATGACTCAAGTATCTAATGAACATTCAAGTATCTAATGATGTGACAACCACACCTGTTAATTTATATAAGTTGACACTGGTGCATGACTCTAACAACTGTAAGAGGTTTTTATTTACTTTATCTTATTACATTTACTATTGCACAGTGTTGCATGGTATATATGCATCATAATTTATTTACCCAATCCTCTATTGACGACATTTAGGTTATCTCCAACTTTTCAACAAGCTGCAGTGAAATTCCTCACACAAACATCCTTTTGCAGAACACAGCATTTTTGTGGGACAAATTCCTAGAAGTGGAATTGCTGGATCAAATTTTGACATACTGTATGGTATCTATTCTCAGGTTTTTCTTTTGCTGCTGAGACTAAAATGAATAAACCCCGGCGTCCATACATAACTTTGTAGTTTACCAGGGCTTTCACAAACATGATGTTACTTGAACTTTTTAACAACTCATGTGGGTTTACAGATGAGGAATATGAGGTTTAGATAAGTTAAGTAATTTGCTCAAGTCATTCAGTTAGGGAAGGTAGAGCCAGATTTGAAAACTAGGTCTTCTCACTCCAGGTGTAGGGCCGAAAGTCCCCAATGAAAATACAGAAATAAAGCATTAGGATAAGAACAGGAATGTGAACATGTTCTCTTCGGGCAGCAGAGACCACTAATCTGGCCTATTGGTGGATATAAACTGGGGCATAGACATCATCTGGCCTTCACCTTAAAATCACCTTAATACCTTAAAATCATCCTGAGAGCGATTCAGTTGTATCCCCAGAAACAACCACTGCCACAGTCTCCTGTGGTGAGAAGAGGTTCAAAAGCGTATTGATGAGGGACTTCCCTGGTGGTCCAGTGGGTAAGACTCCGCGTTCCCCATGCAGGGGGCCCGGGTTCGATCCCTGGTCAGGGAACTAGATTCCGCATGCATGCTGCAACTAAGAATCCGTGTGTCACAACTAAGAAGTCTGCATACTGCAACTAAAAGATCCCGGATGCCGCAACTAAAGATCCCGAGTGCAGCAGCTAAGACCTGGCTCAGCCCAAATAAATACATAAATGTTAACAACAACAAAAAAGGAGTATTGATGAAACCATTTGTGCCCTAGATATAGAGGAGAGGAGAAGCCCTAAGATTTGCTAACTAGACTCACTGGACAGGCCTTTGTGAGAGAAGAGGGGTAAGTGTGTGTGGCGGGGAGGCAGCATAAGGCACTTTTTCTTCTGGAGGCAGAGGACTCTGCTCTGCTGCATTTCAACTTGCTAGTGGGTTTCTAGCATGGGCTGGGGCCCAATAAATAGCTCTGACAGTAAAGTTGTCCTTGTGCAAACATCCCTTTTTCCTGTCCATGCAAACTACTGATTGATGCTAAAGCAATTAAGTCTTATTTGGTTTAATAGACATTTGACGGGCACCTACCATGTGTAAGGCCCTGAGGATGTTGAGTTAGTTTGGGCTGCTTTAACATAATACCATAAACTAGGCAGCATAAACAATAGACATTTGTTTCTTACGGTTCTGGAGACTGGAAGTCCAAGATCAGAGTGCCAGCATAGTGACGTTCCTGGTGAGTCCTCTTCCTGGTTTACAGATGGCTGCTGTCTCCTTGCTATATCCTCCTCACATGGCCAAGAAAAAAGGTTTCAGCTTCTCTTCCATTTTATAAAGGCATTATATCCCAACATTGGGGCCCCCACCCCCATGACCTAACTTAACCCTGATTACCTCCCAAATGTCCACTTCCGAATACCATTATATTGGGGATTAGGGTTCCAACATATGAATGGGTGTGGGGCACAAACATTCAGTCCACAGCAGATGGGAGACTAGCAGTGCACAGAGGTCTCTGCCACAAGACTAGGGGGTCTTCTGTAGCACCTCCATTCTCAGCCACCCAACTCTACCCAACCCTAGATCTCTTGGGAGCAGAAGCTGATTGGGTGGGAGCAGAGCTAGCAAAGGCCTGTCTTGTCACACCACCGCCATGGACCGGCGGCTGTGAGGGGGCCTCGGCAACCTTTCAGGCCTGGGCTATCTCTGGCTCGGTCTCCTCTTCTGAGACCCTGTCTCCAAGCTGCATAGTAGGACCCAGAGAGATTTATTTGGTGACCTTTCAGGATGCAGAATCCAAGCAGGGGGAGGGAGCAAGTCAGCTCCGAAGTGGTTAATTTTACTGGCTCTTAAATTGATGAGCGGTGGGACGTCAGTCTGAAATGAACTCGCCTTGTTCGAAGGGGTTCTAAGACAGCGGAACTCAATCAGCAGCGGGCCGCACGGTTCAAGGCTGCAATTCATCCCCCGTGCCTCTGAAAAATGGGAGGTGACAGTTCATTTTGCCAGTGACAGTCTGTCGGTCTCGCTCGCTGCTTCTCCTGTCGACTGCCTGGCTGAAGTGAAGTGCAGCTCCAAGACACCCTCGTTTGGTATTCCACTCAGCTGAGCAGGACGGTCCCAGGACCCAAGGTGTGCAAATCTTACTCTAGCCCCGCAGCTTGTCTTCTTCCCCTCTTCATGCATGCACGAGATGCCGATACATGATTGCGGGTCCCAGGAGCCATTTCCCACTTCCTAGGCCTCAGCTTTCCTTCCAACTTCCACTTCCGGCGGACTGGGTTTCCTCCTCCCTTCGGGACCTTGTATTGTAGAACAAAGCCATCCTGTTCAGAGGGCTTCCAGCTTCCTGACAGAGGACTAAGGGCAAGGTGAGGTATGGACATGGGTGTGGAGAAGCTGCTGCTGCCAGTGGGGGCATGGAGGGAAAACAGATACACTCAGCAGGACACTGCCTTCCCCACCAGGGCCTCGGCTTTTGAGGAAACTCTTGAACAAGGGCAGAGAGAGAGAGGAAGGAGAAAGGGAGGTGACCCTGTGATGCATGCATTTAACCCTGGACTGCCCTCCTTCCCCAGTACTTTCTACTTCCCTTAAAAAAAAAAAAGAATTAGAGCTCATGTATCTTTGTTAACTTTCCTCATTTTGATAACTGGTGTCATCTAAGGAAATATCCTCATTCTTAGGAAATACTACTGAAGTATTCACGGGAAAAGGAACATGATATCTGAAATTTACTCTCAGATGGTTTGGAAAAAATATGTAAATTTACATAAATGGAAAACAATAAAGCAAACGTGACAAAAGCTAACAATTGATGAATCGAGGTAAATGGTATACAAGAATTCTAGTACTGGGGTACCTAAACTTTTCTGTAAGTTCGAAATTAATTCAAAATAAAAAGTATTAAAAAAAAAACCCAAGAGACTTACCTTCAGCACTTCCTCAATAAGCGTTTGTTTAGAACCTACGATGATGCACCAGGCACAGTAAGTGCTGAGGATACAGTGGTGAACATGATAGGAAAGGTCTGGACCCTCAGGGAGGGTTGGGAGGGAAGACAGGTGGTAGACAGGTAGTTACAGATGGGACTTGAGTTTTGAATGGTAGGTCTTAGTGCTACAGGAACGTATGAGAAGGAAACAAGCCAGCCTGGAGAGCCAAGGATGGTTACCAGAGGAAATGATGTTTAAGTTGAGACTTGAAGCATGAGTAAGGGTCAGCTGAATGAAGGGTAGGGGGGAAGAGTGTTGCAGAGGGAGAGAACAGCACATGTGGAAAAATGAAAGTGAGAGTGGGTGTGTCTCAGTGAGAAACTGCAAGAAGTCTGCTACTGAAGATGACAGAGAGTAAGAGGACCATTTGGCAGAGGAGATAAGCAAGAGGTCAAGCATGGTCGGGGGGATGGGGACATACTAGCCATATTGAGGGGTTTGGAAGCATAATATTGGGAAGCTACTAAAGTTTTAATTAGTGAGGGACATAAGCAGATTTTTTAAAGAAGAGATCACTGGCTATAATGTGGAAAATAGGTTGACAGGGTATAAGACTAAGGGGCTGCAAGATGAGAGGTGATGGTGGCTTGGAAGAGGAGAGAAGGCAGCAGGGCTGGAGAGAAGTGGAGAGTTTGAAAGATATTTAGCAGGTGGAATTGGCAGAGGGAGAAAGAGGAATGAATGACCCCCAGGTTTCTAGATTGGGCAATTGGATTATCCACAGTACCATTTACTGACCTGGGGAAGATGGGAGGTGAGGGAGAGTTGGCTAAGAAGGGGCCAGTGGTTATCTTTGTGAAATCTGGGTCCACCCTGAACATATCACAACCAAAAAATATAACACCTAGTAAAGCAGAGTCCCAGACAGGCTGGAACTAAGGCTCCAGTGAGTGAACAGAGTAAGGATCTAAACCCCTGTCTGACCACACCCCTGATTTTCAAGGGTCCAGAAGTCCTATAAGAGAGAATTTGAACATTTTCTATCGTGATTTAGTCATATTCAGGCAGCTCTGTAGGGAGCTGTGACGGATAGATTGCTTTACCTGTTCAACAACTCTACCCACCTTTAGAAACAGCGATCTGTGTTGTCTAGGAATTTCTTCTCCCTCATTTCCACTCATGTGGTTTCTGTAGGAAGTGCTATGTTCTTACATAACACTTCCCCCATGACCACAACTGACCTGGGTTGGGCCAATGAGAGCCGTTCTATGGCCTAAGAAACAATGGAATCTAGGGGCCCAAAGACAAGCTGCATTTAAGGCCTGACTTCCATGTTCAGTTATTCAAGGCTTCCTTGGAATCTTGGTGACAATTAATTTCTTTTTTTTTTTTTTTTGCCTAAGGCTGTTTGATTTGGGTTTCTGTCTCATCCAATCAATCATCCATGAGACTCTTAAAAGAAGGTTGTTGGAAAGAAAAGGAGACTGCTGAGAGGAAGAAAATCACAAAAGTAAGGATGGAGTCGGCAGATGGGCCACACTCAGTGAAAAACTTTGAGTGGAAGGCAGCATATGGTTATTCTTAAGCCCTCCTGACCCAGCCCTGGCAGGTACTGAAGTCTCTGTCAGGTGAAGGGTAAGCAAGGCCACACCTTATGGGCAGCACAGCAAAAGTAGGCACTTTTCAATAAAAGCCAAGGGACAAATAAGAACCAGTGGGCTGACAGAGGCAGAAGTGGTGCAAATCTGTGAAATAACCCTGGAAATATCAAAAAGACACAAGAGGGCTTCCCTGGTGGTGCAGTGGTTGAGAGTCCGCCTGCCGATGCAGGGGACACGGGTTCGTGCCCCAGTCCGGGAAGATCCCACATGCCGTGGAGCGGCTGGGCCCGTGAGCCATGGCCGCTGAGCCTGCGCGTCCGGAGCCTGTGCTCCACAACGGAAGGGGCCACAACAGTGAGAGGCCCGCGTACCGCAAAAAAAAAAAAAAAAAAAAAAAAGACACAAGAAAGGAGGAAGACAGACTGAGATCATCACATCTGAGAGATGGGGGCTATGATCCAGTGGTCTTAGGGACAAATTGTTAAAGTGATCTCACCTGGTAGTACCTGGGAACCCACACTAAAACTTATTAGTACAAAGAGCAGCCACTGAGGAAGACCAGATCTGAGCCAGGAGTTTAGTAAAGTTGACCAAAGATGGAAGATTCCAGAGGTCAATGATCAAAGCTCCTAGGGAAAAAAATTCTGAGATAAGCATTGCTTGCCTTCAGATCCCTTTCGTTCTCCATCCTTCCTTGGTACCCAATCCCTCAAGTTGATTTTAATATTAATACTTAATTTTTAATATTCACCCAGGCCTGAATTCTCTTCTCTTGGGTAATGCTGAGCGTCCCAGATATTTCTTGCTTTCATGTCCTGTCAAAATTTACCTGCCTGTATCCTATATCAGCCCCTGAAGACAGCTGCTAATCTGATCAACTGATGTGTTCTAATGGGATAAGGAGTGAGAATGGAGCAGCATATTAGCCCTGCCAGGTAATTCATATCTTATTTTTTACGAATTCTTACTACCTGACACTGTTCCTGGAACACACCAGGTATTCAGTTCATGTCTGCTTAAATGAAAGAGATGGAGTATGCTTCTTTTCTGGAGGCAATCTCTTACTCAAAGTTAAGGCTCTCCCTCATGGTAAGAATTTCAAGTACTGTTAATAACCTATAAGGGAAAAGAGTCTGAAAAAGAAATCATGGAATTCTGGATGTTAGAGCTGAAAGGAACCTTATTTCCTCATGTACCGTTGAGGAAGTGGGTCCTTTAATAAAAAGAAAAGATAATCAAATTACCTGTCCTAGATGATTTAGTTACCAGAAGACATGATGTCAAACCAGATATTCTCTTGGAGTTCCTATAAACTCCATTATTCTTTGGCTTCATGATTCTGTTTTGGACACTAACCTATAAACTCTCTGAACAATCAGACTCATGCTCCTCTCAGTGGCCTGAGAGAAACAGTGTGGATTGGGTGGGGATAATTGTTTGGAAGCCCATGGTCCTGTCACTTAACTATTTTCTTATCTAGAATCTTCCCTCGTTTGGCATCAGCTAACACAGGAAGTGGTAATGCTATTATCTGTAGATTCAGCCAAATCACCATTTCCTGATTCCAATGTTCAACAACCACTTTTGAATCCTCCCCTCACTTCCTCTCTGCTTCAGTTTGAGGTTCAAAAGCCTCCAGGAAGCAAATTAGTACTCAGCTGAGCAGAATGGGGCCCTGACACCCTTGTGGTTCAGCTGTTCGTTAATTTGCTGTAACTCAGGTACATCCGTTCTCCAGTCTGGACCTCAGTTTTTCACTATAAGCTACAGGGTTTCTCAAGTCCCTTCTAGCTCTGAAATCTAAGATTCTTTGATGAGGTTCTGAAAGGAGAATTTTATGAACCAGCTCCTTTTGGAAAGAAAAATGTGTCATACAGCCCTATGAATCTCTTATTAGCCCAAAGCTTGTTTTGTTTCAGAGCACTATCCTGAAACCGTGAAAGAAACCAGAAAAGCAGGAAGACTGGCAGTGTCTGCCAGTGTCTCATATGATTTGGTAAATGGACTCAGAGGATGCCAGCGTCAAAGTGGTCAGAGCAGCTCTTTGCCAAGGCTGAGTGGTGGTCAAGGGAAGAGGCTGTGGGCTCCTCCTTTGATACTGCTACATTCCTCTCCAAGCCTCTGTTTTCCATCAGTTTAGCATGAACTGGTCTCCTACTCTGGGCCAGCTTGGAAGGAATTGTATCCTGGTTTTGTTTCCAAATCAGTATAGAGGTGAGGACGTCCTGTTGAGGCTCTCCAATGGTGATCATCACACTCTCTGTTTTTAACCATAGAATTAGGGTTAGAAGCCCTAGTAACTAGCACTGGTGAGATGGAAAACTCACTTCCTGGGGCAGGGTTCCACTGGGGATTGTAGAGTGAGAACTATTAAGCCTACCCTATTAAGCATAATTGGGTACCATCTTCTCCTGGGGACTCTGGAAGCCCTCAGCCTTCTCTTCCTCAGGCATTTTCTCCCGGGGGTAAGATGTTGAAAGTTGGAGGTTAAATGACTTGCCCAAAATCACACTGTTGGTGGCAGAGCAGAGATGAAAACCTCAGCCGATCTTCCAGTTCCTTATTCTGGCTCTTATGGGACCATGCCACACCTGCTCCTTGTAAAAGGGACAGTCGCACCTCCTGAGGACACTGGGCAGGGATGCCAGGTATTGATGTGACTGCCGTTCCAGTCCCCAGTGACCTTTTACATCCTGAAGCCTGCTCAGACTGTGGAGGAAGCAGCTCTGGAGCAGTGGGGGTTGCCATATGCAGAGCTGCCCCGGTGAAGATAACAGGTTGTCTGTCATGTACAAAGCCTGTGTATGGCCCAGACCACAGAGCTTCCATCGGAGGAGAAATTAAACCTGTCTCACATACCAATCCCAGTGCTCTGATTACATTTACAGAGGTCATGGCCTGCATTCTGTCACCATGGAAACCTCTCATGCTGCCAGTGTTGTCTCTGTGTGTGGTTGATATTTAAAGGCAAAGTCACCGGCCCCATTGCCCAGCTATCAGATGCCAGGGGCAATCGCTCTCCTTCACCAGCCTGAGTCCTGGTGCTTCATCCAAGAGATAAGAGGAAGAGATGGGGAAAAGGGCCCACCTGTCTCCAACAGGCAGGCCTCCAGTAGAGCCAGGTTTGCAGGGAGGGGGCTCTGGGATGGCGCTGCTGGTATAGCAGTTGTGGGGGAACCAGAAAGCATCCCGACTTTGTCAGAATACAAGCATCTTCTCACAGGCACATGAGCCCACTGTTAAGCAGAGCCCTTCTTTCTCTAATAACTTCCAAGTCGTGAGCACATTTCAGAGCAGCCAGATGGAGCTGGGGAAGGCCCCTCTGCCTGAGTACCCTTGGTGGTTTCGATTTTGCACATCTGGTAGCTGTGTGAATTGTGCTGATAACAATACCATTTATGAAGGATCCCTGCTTCTTCCAAAGACCCCACAGCACTGTCCTGGAAAAAGCTACCAGGGGAGTGACTTATCAGGAGTCCCAGGTGTTGGAAGAGGTAAATAACACCTGATTCAACAGAGTAAGAAAAGAACACAAGTGCTGACTCGGCTTGTGACCATCAATTTTTTCTTTAGTCTCAAGACAATTATTTCCACACCATTGAATGGAGTGTAGATAACACCAGCACCTTAATAGGCTGGGAGCAGAGGCTGTTTAGAGGAGATTTTAAGCACCGTGAGCATAAAATGAACATGAATATTCTGCAATATGCATCTTACAACTTGTCATTAAGTGGATGGCCTCAGTGATGTGATGCAACAGGCTTTGATTGGAATATTGAGCTCTGAGAAAGGAAATTCTGCATCAATAGTCTCACGATGTGGAATATCACATATTACTCAGTAAGACATGTCATTGTATTGATAGTGCATATGCTAAAAAGTACAGCAGTGGATAATAACAGCTTGAGTCTCCACAAGGTAGTTTTCTTTAGGAATTTACAGCCACTCCCTGCAGCTTCTCAATGTCCTTGTGGGTGGAACATGGTATATCCTGAAATTACAACTAGGGAAATGGAGTGAATCTATTTGATTTAATTTCCTCTTTATTTTCTCTTACATTTTCTTTCTATTTCTCAATTTCTTTACTTTTTCATCCAGTTTCTCATTCACTTTCTTCGTTTCCATTTTTCTTGCTTGCTTGTTTTATCCCTAGTCCATCACCCCTCCCTGTCAAACACCCCCTCCTACCCTCCCCCGCTACACTGCTTTCTGTAGAGCTCAGCCCTGCTGGCAGCCCTACAGACTAAAGAGGCTACCGACTCCTGGGATATAATCTGCCTTCTGATTGGTTCTTTCTGGGGTCTGTATTTATAGTGGAAACTTGGTTTCTGCCACAGTGAGTGAAAAGAGGTGTTAATATCTCATGCCTTCCAGACGAAGGTTTTCCCCATGCGATTCAGAAGCACTGCAAGTTTTCTAGAATAGATAGCGCAGGGAGGAAACCTGTGGAGGTAGGCAGGGAGAATCTGCAGGCTGATTATCCCAATTCATTACAGCCCGGTGCTAAGGAAGCCAAGGCCACTCTTTCCATCTTTTTAAAGGCAAGTTTGCTTCATAAAGAGGAAAAGCTCTCATCCTTGGAGACCAATGACACACATATCTCAGCCAGTCACTCCTCAAATATATCTTTAGTGAGCAAGGAGGTTCAAATGAGAGATTATGGATGATTCAGTATCTATATAGGCATTAAGCACCTCCCAGGGCTGGCTGTTGTGGGGAATGAATGCAGAGATCATAATAATTGCTAACATAGGTGACTCATCTACCATTTGCAGGCAGTTATAAACACAATATAGATTAGCTCTTTGAATCCTCACAACCACCTTGAAAGTATTAATAGTGTTGCCATTTTACAGATAGGGAAATTGAGGTATGGAGAGGATAAGTAGCTTGACCAAGGTCATAGTAGGCAAGTGGCAGATTTGAGCAGAGAACTGCCTGACTTCAGGGCCACTATACTCTCTCACCTCTTTGGTGGGGTCAGGATTGTGCTTTGGGATGTGTATTCTGAATATGGATGAAGAGTGGCCTGTGATAATGGGGAGATTGGATGCTGAGGGTTGGATTAAAAGCCATTTCAGTATCGCATCTCAATAAAGATAATAAGAACCCAACCCAGAGTGGTGACACTCAGGATTCAAAGGAGGGATTCAGGGCTTCCCTGGTGGCGCAGTGGTTGAGAGTCCGCCTGCCGATGCAGGGGACACGGGTTCGTGCCCCGGTCTGAGAAGATCCCACATGCCGCGGAGCGGCTAGGCCCGTGAGCCATGGCCGCTGAGCCTGCGCGTCCCGTCCGTGCTCCGCAACGGGAGAGGCCACAGCAGTGAGAGGCCCACGTACCGTAACAAACAAACAAACAAACAAAAAACAAAGGAGGGATTCAAAGGACATTGTGGAGAGGTAAGATTGGCAGGGTTGGTGGATATTTGGAATGGGAATGAGGAAGGGTCCAAGATGAGTCCTACATTTTGAGTTTGGATTACTGGACAAGAGCAATTTCTTTATAACAGTTACAATTTGTTGAGCCTATACCATATATGCTTACAAATGCCATCTTACTTAAGCTTCATAATTACCCTGTAAGGTAGGAATTATGATATCCAATTTACAGATGAGGAAACTGAGGCTAGTAGAGCTCTTTCCAGAGGCTTAGAGCTGCCAGGTGGTTGAGCCAGCATTGGGACTCACATCTTTTAGACTCATAAGCTCATGCCACTTTCACTGAACTTTGTTGCCATTACAAGGATTAAGGGGAGAGGAAATAATAAATTGGTGGAACTGTTCAGATATCCGGGTGGAAATGCACAACAAAGGTATAAATTAGAAGAGTCATCTGCATGAAGGGGAAATTTGTGGTGGTGGGAGAACGAAACCACTGGGGACTCAGAGAACAAAGAGAGAAAGGAGAGGAAGAGGAGAAAGGCAAGTGTGAAACTCTGGTGATTACCTGTGACTAGAAGGTGAAATGAAGAGAGCCAAAGAAGGAAGCAGAGAAATAATAGGAAAGATAGGAAGAGGACCGGATAGGGCAGTGCCAAGGAAGCTGGGTGCCCAAAGCAAGAGCAAGTGGCCGATGCCACCCAGTGCTGCAGAGAGAGGTTGGTAAAGACTAAGCAGAGGTGAGAAGGAAGGAGGGCATCGATGCCCTCAGGAGAGCCACTTCACGGTGCAAAGACAGGCAAAGGACATGAGATCTGATGGGGGAAAGGAAGGAGAAGAAAGGATGAGATTGGAGAAGGTAGCGGGGTTGAAGGAATGTTTTTGTTTGTTTTGTTTTGTTTTTAGGATAGAGGAGACCAAGGATGTTAGCAGACAGAGGGGAAGACTGAAGATGAAAAAGACAGTGAGATTGAAGATCTAAAAGGTGGTAGGAGATGGGGGGGGTGGATCATGAATTCTGTGAAAAGATAGGAGGAGGGACAATTCACTGAATTGAATTACTTTTCAATTCAAAGTAAAGTCTAAAAATCAGTGCAACAAGGACCGAGAGTGCTGTCTTGTATATGAAAGAGCATGGTTTACATTGGTAGAAAATGCTGCTAGAGAGGAAGTCCAAGGATGTTTAGGACATTTAGGACAAGGATGTTTAGGATTAGACATCTAGAAAGGGAAAAATCAAAATGGACACTGACACAATTCTGCAGGAAAGGAAAGAATGTATTTCGGGGACCTAAAGGTAATTACACACAGGATGTCCACTAGGGGAAGGGTATTTTCACCCACTTTCTTGCATTGAAATAATCAGCCATTGCTGGTGTTTTTTCTGACTCCAGGCAGTGTTTCTGTTGGTATTTGTAAATATTGGTGAGTCTGGCCAGATTACATCAGTTCCTCTTAGTGTGCATATTCCTCCAAGCATGTGTGCACCTGTGCGGTGCAGACCAGAGCTTTCTATCAGATTCTAAATAATTGCCTCTTCTCTCACCTTGAATCCCCCTGCCCCAACCCTGAATTCTAACACCTGTAGTAAAGTGAGGGAGAAGAAAGGGAAGAAATAAAGGAAGGGGCTTACGAGCTTAAACTTTTGCCTTTTGAAATAATAAATGAAAGGAAATCAAAGAAAGCCAGTTCTGCCTTTGTAAGGTTGCTTCCCTTCTATTATTTACTTTTAATCTCCCTAATCACCCCTAAAAGAAAGGGTTACTCCTTCCATAGTTTTCCAAATTTATCATGTCTGCAAATACCTAGCCTATAAAATTAGCCTTGACCCCACCTGCCTCTCATGCAGATTAACCCCACAGACTGCCTGCATGTCTCACTCAGAGAGTGCACAGCCTCATCTGGCTGCAGCTGACACTTTCCGCATGCCCCGCACCACCACCCCCCCACACACACTTCAGACTCCCAAGAGAACCAATCAAAGACAGAGAATGTCAGAGTCATCAACCTCGTTGGTCTTTAGGGCCTCTGTTCGACTCAGCAGTGCCCCTGGGGGATGTCTAATGCGGTCTAAGGGATAGGCAAAGAAGATACAAAAAAATAAGTGGGAAATATTAGGGAAAAATAATAAGGGGAGTGATAGAAATATGAGATAAAGAACAAAGAAAGAAATGTTACTATTTAGATGGAGGGAGACCAACTCTGATTGTTTCACAGAGCTGCTTAGCGATCCCTGGGCTGTAATTATCCATCTCAGATGTTCAGTTCTATAAGAGCTTTGGACCAGCACTAGAGAACCAGGATTCTAATGCCAGCACAGCCCCTGCTGAGGTGGGTGGCCCTGTGCAGAGCACTAGGTCAGTTCCTTATCTTAAATTTGAATCACCTTGAAGACTCTTGAGTTTTAATAGTCCCTCATTCTATTCTGAGTCTGTGCCTCACTGAGAACCTGCTTTGGGAATGTTCCCTGATATGATACGAGAACCTGGAAGTGTGAGCTGGAAGGGGAGGCCATCGAAGTGCATTTGTGTGAGTGTGTGTATAATAAGACCCACCTAAATGGAAAGATTCGCTAATTAGTAAAAGCAAGGCTTCTGGCAAGCTGTGGAAACCCTGCATCTTAAGGCCGCTGAGCGATGTGCCCAAGCGAGCATCTTGTGTCCAGCTCCTCTGCCTCAAGGGTGCAATAAGGCTTGGTTTCCGGGGTCTGACCAAGCATGCAGCGAGCCTGGTTCTTGGCACAGGCTGGATGCGTCATCTCTCCTTCCACAGTCCTTAATGAAGTGTGCAGCTCTTGTCCCCATTAGGCCCCAGCATCGTCAATAAAAGAGTCAATAAGCCCAGTTGATGGGGTTGGGACCCAGGGGCTGAGATGCAGCGGCCGCACATCCACAGGGCAGACGTCAGCTCCACTGTGTGTCGTGACCCAGCATCCAGGGATCAATAACCAGCTCAGAATAAAGCCCAAGAGCTGCCCTCTGCAGTCTCCTCTCCAGGCCCATTTCACCTAGGGCGGAGCAGTGCCAGCTAGCTCCTGCTTTGCTTGCAGTTCTTCCTACCCATGCCATTCTGGGTGCCAGATGCTTTTGAGCCCTCTGGACACCCCATGGATGCATATTCAGTGAGCGCCCACCTGGCATGAGAACATGTAGACGGCATCTCCAAGCAGCCCAGAGGCTGGCATGGGCCCTGTTTTCTCTGTCTTCTGTCTCCTGACAGTGTGTGAGGGGCCCCTGTGGACCAGGCGGTATCCTCTCTGCATATCGTGCTGTGGACTCCATTCCTGGCTGCTCTGCATCTCTTTAGATACCTTTATCTTATCTAATTACAAGGAATTTCAGATTAATTTCACGGCCTCTGCTCCAAAGGACCTCTTATCTGTGAGGACCTTGTATTTTAACCTTGTCATTCTTTTGTTGTTTGCCTTTAAAGGGGAGACAGCTAAGCAGGGGATGCTAGGATCTTGCTGGAATTGGGGCTGGGGGGAGGGGAAAAAGAGGGAGGCAGACCGACCTGGGACTTGTGTATTCTGCTCCATCCCCCTGCCTGCGTGTGGAGACAGCTGGCTGCTTACTCCCATGACAGCCACATGGTACCCAGCCACACAGAACAGGACCCGGGCAGGGACTCGTCTGCTGCCAACCTCTCCAGATCCCTTTGATATTTCTGACAGAGCAGTAAAAGACTCTTGACTATCATGTTTTGCCTTGCCTCTCTCTACCTCCTCCAAGACTCCTCAGTGTGGTTTCCATGGCTACCCCCAATCAGATTTGGCTTCCTGCAAAATTGGATTTCAAAGAAGGACAAGGCTTCAGAGGAATTTGTCCATTTAACAGAATGTCATTAGGAGTAAGGCTGACTGCTGAACCAGGGTCCTTAGATGATTAAGGAGGGGCTGCGCTCATGTGTGGAGGCAGGTTTCTGTCTGCAAGAGGAAACTTGATGCAACATGACAATGGCATATTGGAATCTGCCAGTCACTGCACTCTACCCAGCTCTGCACCTCCCTCCACCCTATCCCTCTAAAATCCACAGTGGATGTAGAATAGCTTTGCCTTGAGTTTCTGCTGCTTCCCTTGGTATAAGTAAGCTATGACAGGCAGTGAGGCCTGATAGGACATGCAATTACCAGGGTTTATTGCTTTTTATCAAACAACCCTTTAACTTGTAGCCTAGATCAGCCTTTGACAAATATCCTTAAAGAAGAGGGGGAGGTTGTCAAATTTCCTTCCACTGCTGAGAGGAAAGCAAGGCAAAGTGCTGGGGTTACGTATAGGAGGGACCGTGTTTCCCTCGTTGTTTTTTAGAACGGTTTTAGATTTAAGAAAAATTGCAACGGTAGTACAGAGAGTTCCCATATAGTCTCCCTTGCCTTTTAACACATGTCAAAAGTACTCAAAAATGATTCCAGAGCAGCTACAATTTTGTAGAAGGAGCACTGAGTGTGGTAAAAATAAAAATGCCCCAGCAGGGAACTGGTATTGCTCTGGAGCCTAGAAGAGGCAGCCTGCCCACTGTTAACTTTCCCAGGGCAAGAAGCCCTTGCAACAGGAGCCAGATTCCCTGAGATTCTTGCCAGCCCCTGTCCCCCACATTTCTACCTCAATCTACTGCAACTTGTGGTTGCATCATGTAACCCTGAAACCAAGGCACCATTCCTCTTCAGACGGCAGGACTCAGATGTATAAATGGCTCAAAGTCGCTGGACCACTTAAAGGATCAAGCCCCCAACCCTGAAACGTATCTCTGGAGGGAAACTATGCCAGGAGTCAGGCACTGCTACCAGGAGCCCTTCTGGAGAGTTTCTCCTTGCTGCTCCCATCCCCATATCCACGGTTCTGTCATTATTTCCCCTGTTGCTGCTGTAAAAACCACTTGACCCGTCTTCTCCATTTTCTTTCTCTTACCACTCCCAATGCTTCCCACATATTCTGTAGGTAGAATCTGAGAAGAGAAACTCCATTTTTCACAAAGAGGAAATTGGTAGAGGTGAAGTGAGATATGTATAAGATCACATACTATTCAGGGGCTCAGGTTAGCTCACTCCTCAGCTCAAAATTTGTCGACGCCTCCCCAATGTCTACTCAATTGAGTTCAGAATCCTCACTCTGACTTTCAAGTCCCTTTACGATAGAACCTCAATTTTTCTAGACAACTATAATTTCCCTACACCATCCAGTAAAAGAGGGTCATTAGCTCTTCCTCAAGCAGGAGAAGGCTTTTCCATCTTTGTTTACTCTGGTCCTTCCACCTGGAAAGCCCTCCTGCCCCTTCAGAGTCTGATGTGTTCAGAGTCGTCGCAAATGCCACACACACCACTAAACACACATACACTGGCACTTCCCTCCTTTTCTTATAACCATCTCCCTCCTTTTAGCGGCACTTTATACTTTTTTCATGGTACTTGGCCTATTGTACTTAATAAAAAACACTCTTTAAGATAATTGTAGATTCACGGAAGTTATGATAAATAATACAGAGCTATCCTCTTTACCCAGGTAACATCGTGCAATATCACAGGACCGTATCACAGCCAGGACATTGACACCCAACACCTACTACTTTGAATGAGAGGGAAGCACACTTCTGTGATCTTGTCCTTCACTTTCCTCCCTTTGTCAGCTCTTAGAGGGAAAGGGCTGGGTCCCCCTCTCCCTCAGCTTTCTCCCTGGGTTACCCCTTCTTTTCCTTGCATCCTTTCAGACTTAGGGAGGAAGGGACACTTTGGCTCCCTGTGTCCATTGCAGCCGGACTGCTCTGATTCTCCCCAAAGTTGGTGGCTTGAGATTATTTATCGGGACTTACGGTCATTCCCTTGAAACGTCCTGGGTTGCCTGACAAGAGGTTCTGCCCTGGTTTTCTGAGCGTGGACGAGCTAACTGGGTTGGAAAGGACTGTGATCCGACTTGGCGGGGACTGACCCCGTCCTCGGATTCTGCCTCCTCGAGCCTCATTTCGGCGCCACGATGGCTTTTCAACCTGCCCCCGAGGCCCGCTGTCCGGGACTTAGGATGGGGAGCCTCCCGGGGACGGGGTGCCTGGGGGTGGCGTCGCGTCTTTGTTTTAACCGGGGGCTGGGGGGGTGCGCGGGCGGCCGCCTCCTCCCTCGTGCACCGCCGTGAGGGCCGCGGGCCCGGCGCACAGGTGTCGCCGCCGCCCCGGCGTCCCGCCCGCGGCGCGCCGCTTCCTGAACGCGCCCCGCCCTGCGGCTCAGCCCCGCGGCGCCGGCGACAGAGGGCCAGGTGCCGCTGCTGCCCGTCCGCCCGCCCGGCCCTGTCCCGCCGCCCGCCACCCGCCACCCGCCACATGCAGGCCGCCGCCGCCCTCCCGGAGGAGATCCTTTGGCTCCTGGAAGGTAACGCCCCGCCGGGAGTCTCACGTGCCGAGCCCGGCAGCAGCCGAGACGACAGCGGCTCCCAAGGCCGGCCTTCCCCGTCAGCTCCCTCACCCACCGCCTTCTTGAACCTCGAGGCTGCCGGAGTCCTGACTCTGCAGAGCCAGCTGTTCATTCCCCGCTCAGGGTCCCTTTCACTCGCCTCAGTAACACATTTTCTTTTCCCTCAAGGCGTCTCCACCTCCCACTTAGCCTCCAGGCTTCTGAGCAAGTTCAGGCCGCGTTCATGGTCCCCGGGCCGCCGTGCTGGCCTTCAAGCTGTCCCTTTCTTCTCGGGACGCCCTGCGTCTATAGGTTTCGCTCTCGTCCCTCTCCCGCCCTGACTCCGTCTGCCCCGCTCACACGGTACCTTGACCTTCCAGCTTAGAGCGCCCCAGGCTCCCAAGGGGCTGTGAGGGCTCCCGGGCTCCTGTCAGCCAAGGCCTGGGCACCCAGACCCTCGGTCCCCTTCACCTGCCTGCAGCTCTGGGGGTCCCTCATGCACCTGGGGCAGGCGGATCCTGGTATTACATCTCTTCCCTTTCTAGAAGTGCCCCATTGCGGTGTGTTCAGTCACTAACCCTCAACACATCCCGCTGTAACACTCCAGAGTTACAAGATCATCTGCTTGCCTCACACTTTTTCTGGTGAAAGTAACTTGCTGTTCCCGTAACTGACCTTCCTGGAAGGACGGGGACCTGGAATCTGTGCTTGCATAAGGGTCCCAGGAGGAAAACTCTTCCCGAATTAAGCCTTTTGGCATCTATGTGACAAATGACCTGCTTTGGGCAGGTCATACTTTTGGCAAGCAGTTTTTTTTTTTTTTTTTCAGTTTCTCTCAATTTAATTGGTTTTATATCTCCATTATCTTGTTATCTTGGTATAAATGCCTCCTAATTAAATATTTGGCAAGTCTTTTCGGTCTGTTTGTGGCACGGTTTCCATTCTGGGCTGCTTCTCTGTAAAAGCTGTCAACTAGGTATTTCTTCTGAGGTGAAGTTTCCAAATTTAGTTTACTTGTGACCCGAGTGAATCTAAATTTTCAGAATAGAAAAGTATTTGCAGGGTAAAAGCATCATCTGGGTGTCTAAGAAGAAGCAACCCGGCCTTTCCCGCTACTGTTGGTTCAATAATTCCAAGTGTAAAGAGAGGCTCTACGTGTCTGGGTTCCAGGAGGGAAGGAACTGTGGCAAAAAGTTTCATTCTGCCCTTGCAGTTAAAGGTATAATCTGATTCTTTTTATTGGTATCTGTCATTTGTTGAGAGGGAACCTATTTTACAACCTAGGTAAACTAGACTTCCATTTTGTGTGCAGCCTTGGTAGAAGATTCCTTTTAATTTTCAGAAGCTTGCAATGACATCCACTCCCTCAACATTTTTGATGTGCAGTTCTTTATTGTTCAAAACTGACACTTTGGTAAACAGCTCATTTCTGCACCTGCCACCTTTCTTTAGCTTAGATTATTTTCTTGTTAGCTGACTGTTTTTAATTGAAGTCTTCAGATCTCCTCCTAAAGCAGAACCTTTGTTTGCTGACAAGTAGAGCAGGGTATGAATGGAGATTAATTGCATGTCACATACTTCTGTATCAAACTTGCTGTGTCTTAACAATCTCTGTTGGTGCTTGGGTCTTTAGAATATACGGAGGAGTCTGAGATTAAATTTTAAGGAGCTTTGTTGGTTAATATATTTCTTTAAGGCTTTTTTTTTTTTTTTTAAGTTTGCAATTAGAGTCTGAATCTGAAGCAGAGAGAAAAATGTGAAAGTGGGATTCAACCAATAATTCTATTGAAAAGTGTTTGAAGAATATGCTTTTGAAAGGTTCATGTAATCATAGCAACATATTGGTTGTAGGTTTTGTTTTTTATGGAACACACTCTCTGGTGTAGACCAGCAGAATTATTCATTGTACTACAAATAATTTGTAGATATTATAAACCCATAATGGCTATCCATTTATCGTCTGTTGCTGTTTGTCTCCCCACCCCCCCACACACACTTTTTAAGGTTAACTGTTGACAGAAAATATGTAGGTCCTGATCTCTATGTCGTCACTCAGTGGAGGGATTCACAGGGTGAGAGTGCTGCCACTTTAGTGCTGCCACAGGCCGAGCGGGTGGAGTTTCTACAATGAATTACTACTTTCATAAACCAAGGCATAAGCATTTACACAGTGATTTAACACTGGCCATCACAGCCCTAACTTAAGCATTTATTTATTTATAACTACATGAACGTAAATGACAGGGGCATTTTTTGACATAAGGTGTGTGCTTTGAAAAATAAAATATGCAAAGCATTGTGAAAGGTTTATGCCAAATTTTGCATAATGAAGAAGGGAACAGAAATTCTGAAGGTCTAAAATTAATTTTGTTAAATTTTAAACATTTGAAAATGTTTCATTTGACCAGCTCCACTTCTAGGAATCTGTGTTACTGAAATTAAAGGACATGAAGTATGTGTACCAGGATCCATAGTAAATGTGCATGAGTTAGGAAAGGTCAGGTGATGGTATGAATGATTATTCATTTTATGGAATATTTTGCAGCCATTAAAAATGTTGTGGTGGATCTGTATATATTGGCTTGGAAAGTGTCCATAACATATTTTTAAGACTAAAAAGCAAGGTACACCGTAGTATATATAATATACCATTTATGTTTGAAAACACCAACAAAACCCCATATATTATGTATGTTGTGTAAGCCTAGGAGGGAGTAAGAAAGAATATACACCAAGTTCCTAACATTGGTTTTCTAGGGAGGGGAGTGAGAGAGTGGGGGAGAGATTATTAATTTTATTTCATACATCTTCATGTTGTTTGAACCATGACAATGACCATGTATTGCTTTTGTAATAGGAAGAAACAACCAGGAAGGTTATTTAAAAGGAAAAGGAACAAAAAACGAAAAGAAGCTTAGAGAGGTCAGGGTTCGAAAGGGCCATTAACCAGGGTTGTGATTATGCTTTTCTCTTGGTAGCTCTAAGGGTGTGTGGAAGGTGGGGATTTTTTTTTTTTTTTAATGCTGTCTTGGATTTTGGGCAAATATTAAAGCAGTGAGAGGTTTCTAGGGTAACTCAGGAAACATCTTCCTCAGATAGACTCTGTCAAGCTCTCATATAGAAATAGTAACTAGTCCATATCAGCAAATGAGTACCTTATAGATAAGTAAAGTGAAGGGCATTTACTGCCTTATTGAAAGAGGAGGAAATATTCATGTCTGTTTTCAAATAATCAGGCTTCACATGTAGAAGTTATCTTTTCGTTTTTGTTTGGTGATAACCACGCCCGAAAACAAAAACAATGGAGTGCTGGCAGTTTGCATAATCTTTGTTTCACAGATACAAACAATCAGTTTCTTCCTTGTCTTTCTAGCCCCACTTTAGCAGTCAGAAGCACAAGAGGCAAGTATGAAGGAAGGAGAATAAATATTTCTTTAGTTCACAGTTTGTCTTGTGTGATGGAATGGGGCTTACTGACTTTAATCGCTAATAGGTCGCAACTATCTACAAGGTACCTAAATCCTGCTCAAATATGGATTAGAGACAAAATAATGTCCACAACTCCGCTGCATTTAGTAGCAATTGCTGCGTTAACGCTGATTCCAATACGCCTATGGTTACTTATTTTTAAACTTCCTTGGAAAGAAGAAGTCATTAATCATTTCCTTCCAGATTGTTCTCCAGATTTGTATTGGTCGATGTAGCCAACCATAAAATCCTTTTCAACATAGTAAAACTCCAACTCTGACTTTTTTTTTTTTTTTTCCAACTCTGACTTTTTAGTATAAACATTTGTGATCAATTTTTTTCTCAGATGCAGTAGGAACTTTTCACACTTCCTCAATCAACCAGTCTGTGTTCAAAGGCACCTCCTCTGAACACTATAACTCAGAGTTGTTATAGCGAATATCATTTATCATACTTTATGGGAATATTGAGTTGTTTAGGGATTTTTCTGCCATAATTGCCCCTGGAGTGCTTTGTGAATATCTATGTCTGTTTTACGTTTTAATTTTTGTCATTTTTTTTTCCTACTGTTAGACCAGGCCTATCACTTTGCACTGCTCTCAGTGTATCTGTATCCCCAATGCTATTGGAACATCAGATAATTAAGTTCATTGGAATTAAGATGTGTGTGAAAGAAAGTATGAAGGGCTCTCTTGATGAACACAGTACCCAACCCGTTAGGCCTGCACTTTGTAACATGTACTGTGGCTGCTAAGAGTCATTTTTACTTAATTTTTGATACTGGGTTGTCTTCTAGATAGGTGATGTTACTGTTCGGTTGAATTCTGAAAGGTATATGACCATACTTCTATTTCTTTTTGTTAAATTTCTTGGTTATAAGAGCAATAATGCTCATTGTAGAAAATTTAGAAAACACAAGGATATACAGCCACCCATAGTCAACGATTGTTAAATTTCCATTTATTTCTTTCAGTTATTATTATTTGTACATACTTTAAAAGTTGTGACATATTGTGTGTATAGTTTTGTATACTGATTTTTCCACTTATAGTTTTTCATTTGCTATGGTCTCCTGAGCATTTTCTTAGATCACTAAGTTCTTTTTTTCTTTTGAGTGATTTTGAAGTTATACATCCTGGTTTTATCCCACTGATAGTTTTTTACCTTTATGGGAAAACAAACAAACAAACATTTCCCTCTGATTAGCAGCATTAGGAATGAAACAATATCTTCTAGCTCTTTCCTCCTGTATGAAATGTGAAATTGCTGATATAATCTTGGATTTTAGACTCAGAGAATTATTAATGTTTTATTGTGTATATTAGATTACAATAATTATTTTTTGACATTTGCATAATATTTAAAACCATAGCTATAATAATATTTTTTCTTCCTGTTTAACTTGTTCATTGCTTACTTTTTGTATCATGGCTTTTTCATTCTTGAACTCTTTATCTCTTAGGTATTTAGACTTTGCTAGAACGGTAGCCACTGGCCGCATGTGGCTATTTAAATTTAAATTAACTAAAATTAAATAAGACCAAAAAAATCAGTTATGCAATTGCACTAGCTACACTTCAGCTGCTCAGTAGCCACAGTGCCTGCTGTATTGGACAGTGCATAAAACCCTACTAGATGACAATTGAAAATATAATGCTTAGTGAATTTCTCAGGAAGGGTACTTTGATAGTCCCCCTACTGAGCCCCTCCAAGTTTGAGTATATGTCTATCTAGTTTCATATAAACTTAGCTGTGGGCATGAGGTTCTAGGGTCACACTCTTTCCCTTTCTTCCCCTTTCTCTCAACTTAACCTCTCAAAGTTTTACCCTTATCTTCTGGTCTTCAGTTTTGTGGAGAAGAAGTCTGATGCCAGCCTGATATATTTATTTTATAACCCATTCCTCCCACCGCCTGCCTGGATGTTTATAGGATATTTTTCTTTGCTCTCAAAAATGTCACTAGGTAATTTCAAGGTTTTGGACTTTTTAATAATTTTGCCTGGTATGTAGTGAACCCTTTTGATCTAAAGACTCAGTCTTTAACTTGAGAAAGTTTTTTCTATTGTCATTGCTTCTACTCCATCTCTTTTATTCTGTCATACTAGGATTTATATTATAAATATATTAGGGCCCTGATCTAGTCTCTGTGTTTCATCTCTTTTATTGTCTCATCCGTCAGTGACTTCATTACAGTTTTAAATTCAGCATTTATTTATTTAAAAAATTTTTCCATGTGTTCTTTCCTCATCACTCATTGTTTCATTTTCATTACATCTGTAAATCTGGCTTATAGGCATAATGACTTTTTGAATGTTGAAAATATGATTAGAAATTTTCTAAACATTTCTGTTCTTTAATAATAAATCTACTTCAGAGGGAGACATTTTCTCTAGTTCTTCAAGATATAGTTTTCTTTTTGAACTTTGTTTTCTCATAGGTCCTGTATATTTTTTTTGTGATAAGTTTGCCTAGGTTCAAATCCTGACTGCCACTTTCTTACTAGTATTTAACTTTGGGTCTTAGCTATAAAATGGGGATAATAATAGTACCTATCTCATAGAATTTATATGAGGAATAAAGGACTAAATATTTGAAAAGAACTTAGAATAATATCTAGAATGCATTACACACCATTTGTTTGGTAAATAAAATTAAAAATTTATTTTTCTTTGAGGAAGTCCTATTGATCTCTCTTCTTGCAGTTGCCTCTCCACAGGAAAACTCCTAGGCATGGCCTTTTTTTTTTTCTTTATAAATTTATTTATTTTATATATTTATTTTTGGCTGTACTTGGGCTCAGTAGTTGGGCTCTAGACTGCAGGCTTCAATAGTTGTGGTGCACGGGCTTAGTTGCTCCACGGCATGTGGGATCTTCCTGGACCAGGGATCGAACCCATGTCCCCTGTATTGGCAGGCGGATTCTTAACCACTGCACCACCGGGGAAGTCCCTAGGCATGGCCTTTTGCTTGGGTTGGTGGTTCATCCTTGCTACTCCAAATTAGGGGAGGTTTGTAGGGGTTCTTTCAGGATCTTCTTCATTTCCTTCCTTCCTTAGATCAGAGTCCAGTGATTATTTCTATGAGAAACTTTTTGGAGAAAGGAGAGAGGAAATTAGCTTCCCTGCTAATTTAAGAAAGACATGTGTTCCTTACCTTGTTATAGAATGCTTTGTATGTGTGTGCGTTTGTGTAAAAATAGTATTTTTGTACTACTTGTCAGTCGAAAAAAAATGAAAGGTTTAATCTTCCCCTTCTCCCTTTCTGTTTTTATAAACAGAACTATTTTTTTAATTGGTAGAAATATTTTAGTTTCATTGTGGGTATAGCCTAGATGTTAACTGGGCTGCCCAGGCCTTTTGAACTCTAGGCAAGACCTACTTCCTATTGTGGAAGCCCAAACATCTCCTCAAAATCTGGGTAATTCTCAGGGGGCATGCATTCTCAAGGTTACTTTTGCTTCCAGGGTCCCCTCCTTCCATGTGTGCTTTCTGTAGGCCTAAACTAACGGTTCCCAAATGGGGTGATTTCGTCCCATGGGGGCATTTGGCGACACTTGGAGACATTTTTTTTGGTCACAGCTGGGGAGGGTGCTATTGGCACCTAATGGGTAGAGGCCAGGGATGCTGCTCAGCTTCCTACAATGCATAGGATAGCCTCCACAACAAAGAAGTATCCAGCCCCAAATGTCATTAGTGCCAAGGTTGAGAAACCATGGCCTTGGCATATATCCTTGCCTTCAGTTTCCACAATGACCTACCCACATGGAGTCCCTGTGAGTGTAGAAGACATCACTGGAGAGTCAGAGGGTGCAGGGAGAGGGAGGAAGGGTTTCCACTGCAGTAATGCAAACGATTTTAAATTGAATATTAGGCATTCCTATTCCTAAACCCCCTTTTCCCACTCCAGTCATCAGACAGTGCCCTCTGGCCTTTCACCTGATGTAGTTCTCAGCCTTATGCTTTCTCACTGGCACCTTCTCCCTTTATCCTATCTGGAACAAAACAAAAAAAAAATTGTTTTTTCCCTTGCTGCATGGAAAGGCAATTTAGCTATCTGTTTAGTGGTTTAGGTTCCCACCAACACCCACACATGGAGAAACAAATTACTTTGCCAAACCATGGCGATTCTCTTCCTAAGAGGAATTCTAGTGCCAGCTATTAAGATAATAACATTTTTACCTCATTATATAAGTGTAATACTTAAACAATTTTTAATCATTTTAAATACAGGAAAAGTAAGATGTTTCAAGTTTTACCATCATCTGAGAACCTTAACATATTGACATAACTATCATAGATCTAATTTTTTCATGTTATAAACCATTACACTGTACAGAAATCCTACAATTTCTGCTACGTTTATTCATATTTATTTCCCCTGTGTTTCCAGGTTCATTGCTTGCTTTTCCAGTTTGTCAGTGCTGCGTTATAGGTTAGGCGATTATAACAGATGGCTTTTCAGGTTTGGAGTCTTTGAGTTCCACTGTTTAATTTTACTATCCAGCTCTTACACGGAACATAGGACAGATGTGGGCTTAGAAACAGAGTGGTCTTAGCATCCAGAGAGCAAGCTTTCCTGAAGGCTTATGGCTTTGATAAAATCACTTATGAATTACTTAAATTCTCATCTAGGGTCTCCTCCTAACATTGTTGATATTCTAATATTAGTATGTTATAGGGAAATAAAATTTTTATTCACATAATAGGAGCTTTACTAAAATGTATCCAGTGGCACATATTTATACATACTTAAGCCAATATAGTAGTTGAGTTGGAATTAATTAAGGTACTGTATATTATAAATCAAGTATGAGAAGTATCCTGGATACTTAGAAAGCTACAGAAAATCTCTCTTAACTGCATTGTAATAAACGTCCTTAAAATCACTCTCTCTTTAAAGTAAATTTTCCTTTTTGATAACTCTTTGTGTGAGCCTCTTCATCCATCGATTCCTCCCTCTCTTTCTTTCTTCCTTCCTTCCCAGTACTTTATTAAAGTATGATTTACGTACATAAAATGCACTAATGTTAAGTGTTACAACTGGATGACTTTCATGTATATATGACTGTGTGACTGTGTGACTACAACCCACATCAGGACATAAACATTTCCATCTCCCTAGAAAGTTTCCTTTCCAGTTCTGGAACTTCATAGATCAGTATGATCTCTTTTGTGTCTGTCCTCAGCATAATGTTTTTGAGAGTTATCCATGTTGTTCTGTATATCAGATTTATCTTATCCTTTTGCTAAGTAGTATTCCATTGTGTGAATATTTCCACAGTTTGTTTATCCATTCTTCTTCTGATGAACATTGAGTTATTCAGTTTTGAGTTATTATGAATATAGCTGCTATGAGCATTCTTGTATAACTTGTTTTGTAACATAAACACTCATTTCTCCTGGGTAAATATCTAGGAGTGGAATTTCTTGGTCGTAGGGTATGAATACATTTAATTTTATTGGAAACTCCAGTTTCCCAAAGTGATTGTACCTATTTTACAATCCCACCAACAGTGTATGAGAATTCCAAGTGCTCCATTTCCTCGCCAACACTTGATGTTGTGGTCTTTTTATTTTTAGATATTCTGGTAGATGTTATGGTCCATGTATTTTTTTAATTACAAAAATAACTTATGGATACATTTTTATTGTAGAATATTTGCACAACATACAAGTATATAGACTACTTGACCTAGTCACAGAAATCAGACAAGAAAAAGAAATAAAAGGTATCCAAGTTGGAAGGGAAGAGGTAAAATTGTCATTATATGCAGATGACATGATACTCTATAGAGAAGACCCTAAAGACTCCACACAAAAACTATTAGAACTAATAAATGAATTCAGCAAGGTAGCAGGTTACAAGATTAATATACAGAAATCTGTTGAATTTTTTTTACACTAACAATGAAATATAAGAAAGAGAAAGGGAAAAAACAATCCCATTTAAAATTGTGTCAAAAAAATACCTAGGAATAAACCTAACCAAGGAGGTGAAAGACCTATATGCAGAGAACTATAAAACAATGTTAAAAGAAATTGAAAATGATTCAAAGAAATGGAAAGATAGTCCATGCTCTTTGATTGGAAGAATTAATATTGTTAAAATGGCCATACTACCCAAAGCAGCATACAGATTTAATGTGATCCCTGTCAAACTACCCATGACATTTTTCACACAACTAGAACAAATAATCTTAAATTTTTTATGGAACCACAAAAGACCCAGAATTTCCAAAGCAATCCTGAGGAAAAGGAACAAAGCTGGAGGCATAACCCTCCCAGGCTTCAGGCAATTCAAAGATACAGTAATCAAAACAGCATGGTAGGGCTTCCCTGGTGGCGCAGTGGTTAAGAATCTGCCTGCCTTCCCTCGGCCTTACTCCAGGGGCTTTTGCTGTAAAGTGCCTGGCATTACCGGAGGGTACATGAACGAGCACGCATCCCTCCCCAGGGAGACTGCTGTCCTGTGGGGCCCATTCGTGGAGCTGACAGCACAGGTCGGGTGGGGTTGGACACTTTCCTTTCTGTACCTGCTGACTGGCGACGCTTAAACAGGGTAGAGGCATCAGCAACCAGTAAGTGAGAGATGCCACACATGCCCGGAAGAGCCAGAATAAAATGCTAGAGTCCGGTGTAATTGGAACACGGAGCTCGCGTCAAAAGAAACACAAACCGAACAGTTTTGTTACGGAATAATTTCTAACTGATAAGTACCAGAACACGTCAGAGGTTTCTTGTTGTTTGGAAGGAATGCTAACTCGGGGTTTTATTTTGCCTCAGAAAAAAAAAAAAAGAACCTACCTGCCAATGCAGGGGACACGGGTTCAAGCCCTGGTCCCGGAAGATCCCACATGCTGTGGAGCAACTAAGCCTGTGTGCCACAACTACTGAGCCTGCGCTCTAGAGCCCATGAACCACAACTACTCAGCCTGCGTGCCACAACTACTGAAGCCTGTGCATCTAGAGCCTGTGCTCTGCGATAAGAGAAGCCACTGCAATGAGAAGCCCATGCACCACAACAAAGAGTAGCCCCTGCTCACCTCACCTAGAGAAAGCCTGCGCGCAGCAGCAAAGACCCAACACAGCCAAAAATAAATAAATAAAATCAATAAATTTATTTTAAAAAACCCCAGCATGGTATTGGCACAAAAACAGACATATAGATCAATGGAACAGAATAGAGAGCCGAGAAATAAATACATACTTCAGGTCAATTAATCTTTGACAAAGGAAGCAAGCATGTACAATGGAGAAAAAGACAGCCTCTTCAGCAAGTGGTGTTGGGAGAGCTGGACAGCCTCATGTAAATCAGTAACGTACATTAGAACACTCCCTCACATCATACACAAAAATAAACTCAAAATGGCTCAAAGACTTAAATATAAGACATGACATCATAGGACGCCTAGAAGAGAATACAGGCAAAACATTCTCTGACATAAATCGTAGCAGTCTTTTCTTAGATCAGTCTCCCAAGGCAATAGAAATAAAAGCAAAAGTAAACAAATGGGTCCTAATCAAACTTATAAGCGTTTGCACAGCAAAGGAAACCCTAAACAAAACAAAACAAAAAGCCTAACAGAATGGGAAAAAATATTTGCAAACTGTGGGACCAACAAGAGCTTAATGTCCAAAATATACAAACAGCTTATACAACTCAATATGAAAAAAACAATCGAAAAATGGGCAGAACTAAATAGACATTTCTACAAAGAAGGCAACCAGATGGGCAACAGGCACATGAAAAGATACTCAACATCGCTAATTATTAGAGAAATGCAAATCAAAACTACAACGAGGTATCACCTCACACCAGTCAGAATGGCCATCATCAAAAAGTCTACAAATAATAAACACTGGAGAGGGTGTGGAGAAAAGGGAATCCTCGTACACTGTTGGTGGGAATGTAAATTGGTGCAGCCACTATGGAAAACAATATGGAGGTTCCTTAAAAAACTAAAAATAGAACTACCATATGATCCAGCAATCGCACTCTTGGGCATATATCTGGAAAAGACGAAAACTCTAATTTGAAAAGATATATGCACCCCAGTGTTGATAGCAACACTATTTACAATAGCCAAGAGATGGAAGCAACCTAAGTGTCCATCAACAGATGAATGGATAAAGAAGATGTGATACACACACACACACACACACACACACACACAATGGAATACTATCCATAAAAGGAATGAAATGTTGCAATTTGCAGCAATATGGATGGGCCTAGAGATTATTGTACTAAGTGAAGTAAGTCAGAGAAAGACAAATATTATATATCACTTATATGTGGAATCTAAAAAAAATAATACAAATGGACTTATTTACAAAACAGAAACAGACTCACAGACATAGGAAACAAACTTATGGTTACCAAAGGAGAAGGTGGGGTGGTGTAAATTAGGAGTATGGTGTTAAAAGAGATGCACCACTATATATAAAATAGATAAACAAGGATTTACTCTATAGCACAGGGAGCTATATTCAATATCTTGTAATAACCTATAATGGAAAAGAATCTGAAAAGAGTGTATATATATATATATATATATATATATATATATATATCTGAATCACTTTGCTGTATACCTGAAGCTAACACAATATTGTAAATCAACTAAAGTTCAATGAAAAATAAAATAAGTATATAGACTACTTGGTTTTTTATCATAGCACCATTGGATACCTTTCCATATGAATCTATGTATATATTCATATATATATATTCATTTTTAAACTGTTGCACAGTATTTCAGAATTTTTTAAGTATTCACCTATTGAAGGATGTTTAGATCGTTTCCAGATTTTTCTGTATTTCCACAGTGCTGTAGAGAACATATCTGCATCTTTGTGTACATATGCAAATATTTCTGTAGGATAGATTCTTAGACTCTCAAATGGAAGATTGCAGAAGTGTTAATCCTAGATTTGTAGACTGGCCAGTAGTTAAAACTTAATCCTAAGTACTATCTGTGTTTTCGTTCCTGGTTTTGTTTTCTCTGTGCTGTGAGTATATAGGTATTGTCATTTTTTTCCCCTTCAGGAGGTAAGAGAATGAAAAATATAAACACACATTTCTTGGGTCATGGGGCAGAAACAATCAGCAGGTTGAAGCAAACCACAGCCAGAACATGCTGACAGTTTCTCTATTGTATGCTGACAACTTCCTGCAAGCCAAAACAAAGCTGGTGGGTATGATTTTAACCTTGCCAACAAGTTTTACCCCTTAACAAAAAGCAAGAAATATATGCCTTAAGGATTAAAACTGACTGCCAGATCGAAAATTTAATGCAAGGTTTAAAACAAGTTCTAAGCAAACAAAGTCATTTTCCCCCACTATGATACTTTTATTTAATTTGTGTGAAAATGGGCAAGACAAGGTTTCTATGAAGTCTTCCATCGTTAGAATAGAAAAATGAACACTAAAGTTTCAGAGGTTTGATTTTAGGGAGATATTTAAGTCACTGCAGAAATACTAATGGTCGGATACCTTCAGCATATTTGTAACAAGGAATCAGAAATTATTACTTTTTGTTTGTTTCTACCAGAAGCTGTCAATGAGACTTTGTAGAAGTTGGATCAGCAACCAGGCCATTTTTTTCTGTAAAATAGCAATATGTTACATAAAGGGATAGGTGTGACATTTAATTAAACACCCAGACAAATAGAATACTCAGGTATCTAGAATGAAATGTGGCCTTATGTTACTTCCAAGGTAGAGATTGTTTTAGTTTGGCGGGCATGATTTGCTAGGCATGGCAAAGTGGGTGGACATAGTCTGTGACTGGAAATGACATCTTACTGTTGGCGGCTCACTCAAGGAAGTCCCGAGGATGATGCAGATCTTTACTCCCTGCCTACCGCAGCAATCCAAGCAAAGGACTCCTGGGATGGGTCCCTGAGAGGAGTCCCTCCTCCCTTTGATATCCCCTTCTCTTCTCCACAATCCCAACAAACATTTTCTACACCCCTCCTTTCTCCATACAGGCTCCCATCTCCATCCTAGAGGGGTGATGTCTCATCTTTAAGGCTTTAACTCCTTCAAAGTGTTCAGAGTGAAGCATCTATAAGATAAATTAAACATTTTGATTAGAAAAAAACACTAGGTATCACTGAAAATTTAAGAGATGAGGCTGAAGTAGTATCCTGCTCCTACAATTTTTTTTAAAACAGTGAATAGATTGTTTTCTAATGTTTACTTAGGTATTTTCTTTTAGACCCCTTTTTTTTAATGGGAAAAAGAACCATGTTCCTTAGGTTGATTTCCAGGCCAGCCCATTTTTAAAAACTATTTTGTATCCCTCTTTGTCAGTGGGAACACTCCCTTTATCCCCTGTTCCCTAACTCCAAGCTCTGATGTTGGTGTTCTGACTGGAGAGTGACTCCAATGGGCAGGACTGGGAAAGGTATGAGGAGCTGGGTGGGAGCTAGGTTGGGGTTCCCAGGATTAGGGAGGAGACTTATTTAATGAGCCAGAATGAGAGCAGGAATGGGCCTCACCTAGCGGGGAGGTGAGAGCCAGTGCAGGGACCCAGAGCAAAAGGAGAACAGAATTTCCTCTCATCTCCCTCTCTTCCTCTCCTGTCTCCTTACTTCCGACCCCATCTCCCATTGAGAGTGTGGCTGCCAACAGGCTTGGACGTGCTATGATAAGAGGAGGGGGCTATGAGATGGGGTGAGGAGTGATGATGGAAGTCAGCAGAAGGTTGTTGAAGTATAATGACTATCAAAGCAGCAGCAGTGAGAGAATGGATATTTCTGTGATTGTGCTCAGCCAGGACAACCATTCACATTTAACAAGTATTTGCAAGTACTTGGGGACTTTTTAAAAAAATCTAAATAGAGGGTCTGAAATACTGCCCAGCCTTAAACTTAACAGAATTAATTTGGTGAGTCATTTTAGCCTATGCCAACACTTTTTGCATGTAGACAAAAATCTCAAATATTTTCTTGGGTATAATGCCAATATGGGCAGAAATTCATGGCACCCTTCTTTTCAGAAATGTGAGTTCTGCTTTAGTAGTTCAAATACTTTTGCAAAATATCCCCTCTAGGAACACTTTGATTGGTTTTTGGTTGGTGGAATTGTTTTCAGCAGCATTTGGCCATTCATCCTGCCTTCAAATAGAAGATTGATTGAAGCAAACTTTTGAGTTTTAGAAACAATATATCAACAAAAAAAATTTGTAACTGTTAAAGAACACCAACTTAAATATTTTGTTCTTTCTGTGTATTAGGAGCATTACTTAGAAAACAGATGGAGGCAACCTTTATTTTTCACTAGTTTGAAAAATGTGACACATAGGATGTCATTCTTCTCCAAATAGAAGAGTAGCCTCTTAAATGGACAAGGTCAGAGGTTTGGGAGAATGTAAGAGACTTTGACCAGTCTACAGAACCTAGAGATCTTGGGTGCATCCTGTCAAGTCAGAATCTTTTCATCTGGCCTTAGGCCGTGCAGTGATTTCTCCCAGGGATGTGATGATTATATCATGTCTACAGAGTTCCACATACCCTCTGTCCCCTTGTCCTTCTTTGTTTTCTTTTTCTATCTTCTTTTCCTACTCTGGTTTGCTGGAATAGATATCCATAAGTTGCCTGGAAGCTGAGGGAATCTATGTTTTAGGGAAGCTGTGAATTATAATAGGAAGATGCATCTTTGCCAGAGCTGTTTACCGTTTAAACATGAGACTTAAAATCATTGTATATTACTTTTAGTACAAAATACTGTATGTTGCTACAAGCTTGCCTTCCAGAATAATCTTTCATCACTGTCCTCTCACCCCTAACCTTTATGTTCTGCCCTCCAAGTAAGAATTCTTTCAGTCTCTCCAACTGAACTAACATCTATCACCTCAGGACCTTTGCACATAATGTTCCCACGCTTATGCCATTCTTTTCCTCATTCTACCACCTCCTCCCCATCCCCAGCAGACATACTTGACCTGCTAATCTGTGGGCTTCAGATGAAAGGTCAGGTCTCTGAGAGATCTCCCCTGACTTACTTCCCTCTAGACTAGTCGCATCCACTCTAGGCCTGTGCCCCCCTCACTTTTCTTATTATAACTCATATCACAATTTATTCTGATTGTCTATTTAAGTCTTTATTCTTTGGTAGACTGTAAACTTTTAGTTTAGATCTATCTTGTTCACTTTTTCAGTATTTAGCATGTAATAAGTGCTCAGTAAATATTTGTTAAAGAATAAAGGCATTCAGAAAAAATGTGGCATTGTTTATGGTATGTTTCTGATTTTGTCTTTTCTCTTTGGTGTGAGGACATTTACACCAGTGTGGTATTGCTCACTCACCAGTCAAAGGTAACTAGGTGTAGACCCTGTAACATCAAGTGTTATGTGTAGTGAGTGCTGTGATGTCAGAGGCACCTCAGGAGTGTTCTTACTCAGTTAGTGGTGTTTTTCACTCTGGATTTTGCAGTTGCAGGAGCCTAAGGCATCCTGATGTGATAGGACATGATGTTTATATTAAAGGAGTCCTTGTTTGTACAAGGCTGATTGCTTAATGGAAAACCCACCCAGAGAGAGTGGTAAACTTGGTTAAATACAGGAGGTGAAAATCTCTTCCTTGTTCAGAGGTGAGTAATGTGTTTCTGAGCAGGGTTGCTCAGGCACCTTGAGGTCATAATCACTATAAGTAGCATCATCTTGCAAATTGAAAGGCAACTGTATTATATGTTGGTCTGTAATTTCCTTAATATCTGTATCAAGTTTTGATATCAGGGTTATGCTGGCTTCATAAAATGAGTTGGGAAGTGTATAAAATACTAGATGTATAATCCCTCCTATAGCTCTTGCTTTTGACTTATTTATGTTTTCATGATTATAAATTTGTTCATCTAGTGAGTTGTGGGAGTATTTTTAGATCAGCTTTTTCGAAAAAATGATGAGACAGATGGAAGAGATTGTCTTCGTGTCATTTTATTCCCCTGAGTAGATGACACTTGCAGGTGAAGGAACAAGTACTTAAATTAACAAGTGGCCCTCTAAAGTGTTTTGAAATGAAGCCTTCAAAAAAGTAATTTAAAGTGAAACTTAAAAAGTGAAGTCATAATAAAATATCAAATATCCCCCCAATGAGTTGGGGGATAATTATATCCTGTTGATTCCGTTTTAGCAGTTTTAGTGTATACAAATATAATTACATGGGATATTTTACTTATAAGCATTTAGTAAGGAGAGTAGAAGTTCAAAATAATATATATATATGTATCTACATTTATCATCTATAGGCATGAAGTATTCATTTTAACCATCCATCTCTCACAGGATCTCTATTCCCCACTTTCTCTCTGCTTGGGTGGCCTCCTTTTCTATTCCCAGCTATGAACCAGCACAGCCCACTACCACTGAGTGAAATGAAGAGGAGGGAGAAAAATTAAAATCTGTCTATCCAAGCTAAGAGTAGTATTACATTATGCTTGCATAGTGATTTTAATTTTACTTATTTTTTCATATTCTAAAACACATATTTTAGAACATTTAGAAAATATAGAAAAGTATGAAGAAGATGATAAAAATGGCTTGTAATTCCACTACCTAGAGATGACCATTGTTAATATTTTGGTGTTTATCACAGTGCCTGACTGACCTATAGGAGGGACTCAATAAAGATTGGGTTAATGAATGAATTTAACCCAGTCCCTCCCCTGTTCTTCTGGTAAAATGTGAAGATTATATCATATACCACTTTAAAAAATTAATAGACTAGTTTTTAGAATAGCTTTAGATTTACAGAAAAGTTGAGCAGGTAGTACAGAGTTCTCCTATTCCCCTTACCCCCAGTTTCCTCCATTATTAACATTTCACATTACTATGATACATTTATTACAATTAATGAACCAATATTGATATGTTATTGACTAAGTCTGTAGTTTATTCCATTTTCCTTAGATTTTACCTAACGTCCTTTCTGTTTTCCAGGATCCTATCCAGGATACCTCATTTAATTTATTTCTTTAGACTCCTCTTCTCTGCAGCTGTTTCTCAAACTTTCCTTGTTTTTGATGACCTTGAGAGTTTTGAGGAGTACTGGTCAAGTATACTGTAGAACGCCCTATATCAGAATTTGTCTGATGTTTTTCTCGTGATTAGACTAGGGCTACAGGTTTTTGGAAAGGAGATCACAGAAGTAAAGAGCCATTCTCATCAAATGTCGAGGGTACATACTATCAACGTGATTTATGACTGTTGATGTTGACTTTGATCACCCGGCTGATATAGTTATTGTCAGGTTTCTCCACTGTCAAGTTACTCTTTATTTCCCCTTTCAATACTGTACTCTTCGGAAGGAAGTCTCCATGTGCAATCTACACTTAAGTGTTGGGAGTTATGCTCCTTCTTCTTTAAGGTGGAGTATCTATATAACTTATTTGGAATTCTTCTGCACTGGAGATTTGTGTGTTCTCCTCCCATGTATTAAGTTACTTATTTATATCATTGTGGACTCATGAATACTTATACTTTGAGTTATAATCCAATGTTACCTAACTTTGTTGCTCAAATTGTTCTAGCTTTGGCCATTGGGCACTCTTTTACTTGGCTCCTGGGCTCCTTTTGACATGCCCCATGAATTTTGTGTGTGTGTGTGTGTGTGTGTGTGTGTGTGTGTTTTGGGCACTTCCTTACTTTCTGGCACTACAAGATGCTCCGGGGTCATCTTATATGTGTCCTGCCCCAGTCCTAAAATCAGCCATCTCTCAAAAAAGCGTTGGTTCCTTTTACTGAAGATTGGTATTAGAAATTAGTATCTGGGTAGTAGGTGTGCTCATTGTCACTGGAATGTTGTTTCTTTTAGGCCTTCTCAGCTGACAAAGCAAAGAAATATATGTGTGCAAGGTAACCCCACATATAAATATATCTATAAGCAATTTCTATACATAACCATCTGTATCTATACAAAGTTAAACATGAGTTCTTATTGATGTCTTCAATTCTTAATTCATTTTAGACTCCTTACTATTCTTTTTTTTAAATTGAGCTCACATTGTTTTATAACATTATATAAGTTTCATTTGTACAACATTATATTTCTACTTCTGTATACATTACAGTGTGCTCACCACCAAAAATTTAGTTTCTATCTGTCATGTACAGTTGACCCCCTTTTACCCATTTCACCGCCCACCCCCCTCCGATAACCAATACTCTGTTCTCTGTATCTACGTGTTTGTTCTTTTTGGTCTGTTTTGTTCATTTATTTTATTTGTTTGTTTTTTATATTTCACATATGAGTGAAATCATACAGTATTTGTTTCTCCCTCTGACTTATTTTGCTTAGCATAATACCCTCAAGGTCCATCCATGTTGTCACAAATGGCAAGATTTCATCATTTTATAGCTGAATGGTAATATATTGTATTTATATATACCACATCTTCCTTATCCATTCATGTACTGATGGCTGTTTCCATATCTTAGCTATTGTAAAAAATGCTGTGCTGAATATAGAGGTACATATATCTTTTTGAATTAGTGTGTTTGTATTCTTTGGATAAATACCCAGAAGCGGAACAGCTGGATCATATATTAGTTTAATTTGTAATTTTTTGAGGAATCTCCATACTGTTTTCCATAGTGGCTGCACCAATTTACACTCCTACCAACAGTGCATGAGGGTTCCTTTTCCTCCACATCTCCTCCAGCACTTATTACTTCTTACCTTTTTGATAATAGTTATTCTAAGGGGTGTGAGGTGATATCTCATTGTGGTATTGATTTGCATTTCCCTAATAATAATGTTGAACATCTTTTCTTGTGTCCGTTGGCCATCTGTATGTCTTCTTTGGAAAAATGTCTATTCAGCTCTTCTCCTTAATATTCTTGCTGCTTGCTCCTATCTTTTCCACTCCAACACTAAGAAACTTGGCTCCCACCATTCATCATCCATTTATTGTTTGATTAGAGTATACATGTATAGCAGTATAAGAATTGATAACCCCTACACCCATTGGAAACAACTTTATTGACCAGGGTCCAGTATTCACGTGCAGTTCCTTTTGCCTTTGGTCTTATAGACTACCCATTTCCAGTGTTGCTTAGGTCAGTACCTTTCCCCCATTTCTTCAGTGAGTTTAATTCATATATTTGTAATCAGTTAGATTATGTTGTTACAGTCTGCATTTTTTCCTGAGATTCCCCAACCTGCTAAATGAGTTTTTGAAATTTGCAGACATTAAGGCTCATTCTTTGTGTTGTAAAGTCCTATAGGTTTGGATAATTACATAAAGCCATGTGTCAACCATTATTAAAGTATCATACAGTATAGTTTCACTGCCCTAAAAGCCTCCTGTGCTTTACCTATTCATCCCTCCCTGACTCCTCTTGAACCCCTGATCTTTTTATAGTGTTGCCTTTTCCAGAATGCTATGTAGTTGGAATCATACAGTATGTAGCCTCTTCAGATTGGCTTCTTTCACATAGTGATATGCATTTAAACTTCCCCCATGTTTTTTCATGGCTTGAGAGCTCATTTCTTGTTAGCACTGACTAGTATTCCACTGTTTGTATGTACGACAATTTATTTATACACTCACCTACTGAAGGACACTTCGGTTGCTTCCAAAATTTTAGCAAGTATAAATAAAGCTGCTATAAACATTTATGTGCAGATTTTTGTGTGGACATAAGTTTTCAACTCAATTGGGTGAATACTCAGGAGTGTGATTGCTGGATCTTTTGATAAGACTATGTTTAGCTTTGGAAGAAACCAGACCATCTTCCAAAGTGGCTATATCATTTTACATTCCCACCAGCAATTAATGAGAGTTCTGGTTGCTCTACATCCTTGCCAGCTATCGGTATTGTCAATTTTAAAAAATTTATCCATTCTAATAGTTACATAGTGATATCGCATTGTTGTTTTAATTTACCATTCCCTAATGACATATGATGCTGAGTGTCTTTTCATATGCTTATTTGTCATCTGTGTATCTTCTTTGGTGAGAAGGTACACAGATGACAAATGCGCATCTTATATCCATTTTAAAATTGGGTTGTTTGTTTTCTTATTGTTGAGTTTTAAGAGTTCTTTGAATATTTTGGATATAAGTCCTTTATTAGATATGTGTTTTGTAAAGATTTTCTACCAGTCTGTGGCTTGTCTTTTCATTGTCTTAACACTGTCTTTTGTGGAACAGAAGTTTTCCATTTTAATGAAGCCTAAATTATTTCTTTCATTCATCATGCTTTCGGTCTTGTAACTAAAAACTCATTGCCAAACCCAAGGTCACCTACATTTTCTCCTGTGTTATCTTCTAAGATTTTATAGTTTTGCATTTTACATTTAGGTCTATGATCCACTCTGAGTTAATTTTTGTGAAAAGTTAGAGCTGTGCCTTTTTTTTTTTCATTTGGATGTTTAGTTGTCACAGAACAATTTGTTAAAAAGACTATCCTCTCTCCACTGAATTGCCTTTACATCTTTGTCAAAGATCAGTTGACTGTGTTTGTGTGAGGCTATTTCTGTGTTTTCTGTTCTGTTCCATTGATCTGTGTCTGTTCTTCCAACAGTACTACTCTATCTTGATCACTGTAGCATAGTAGTAAGTCTTTAAGTTGAGTAATGTCAGTCCTTCAGCATTCCTCCTTCTTTCTCCTCCTGTCATCCTCCCTCTACTCTTCCTCCTCCTCCTCGCCCCTTCCTCTTCCTTTTCTTCTTCTTCTTCCTCTTCTCCTTCTCCTTTTCGTTCAGTATTGTGTTAATAATATGCTGTGAGAATTTTTGAATTCCTTAAATTTTCTTCATGATTATTTTTAATTGGTTATATAATATTTCATTATATGATCTATGATATAACCAATAACCAGGGTTTAGTGGAAAAAATTCAGATCATTTGATATCTCATTTTTGTAAATGAAAATAAAAAGGTTTTGTTAGCACAGAATAAAAACTGAAAGAGTTAGGAGTTCCCTGGTGGTCCCGTGATTAGGACTCCGTGCTTCCACTGCAGGGGGCATGGGTGCAATCCCTGGTCAGGGAATTAAGATCCCGCATGCTGCCCGGCGTGGCCAAAAAAACAAAAAACAAAAACCTGAAAGAGGATGGGATTGCAAATTTTGTTGCTTATATCAATTTCTTTATTTTCCGATGTTTCTACGGTGAGTAACAATGCCTTTTTTGTTAGAGGGAAAGGTAAATATGTTTGTGTTTGTTTTCTAAAGTGTGAGAAATATCTTTTCTTCCTTTTCCCCTCTCAATCTGATATTGGTAATTTGGGTTTTCTCTTTTTTCCTTTTATGAATCTTGATAAAACCTTTAGGGACTTATCAAATTTATTGGTCTTTTAAAAGAACAAACCAATGTTTTTTCGGCTCTCTATTTAATTGATTTCCATTCTTATCTTTATTAATTTCTTTTTCCTGCTTGGAGTTTAGTTTGTTCTTCTTTGTCTAGTTTCTTAAGATGAAAACTTAGATTATTGATTTTAATCCTTTCTTCTTTTCTACCATAAGCATTTAAAGCTGTATGTTTCCCTTAAGTGTGGATTTAACTGCGTCCTACAAATTTGGATGTGTTGTATTTTATAATCATTCAGTTTATTCAAAGAAGAGTATTTCCTCTTTGATTTACGTTACTTCGAATTGAGGCTTTTTAGATATCTCATTGTTATTGATTTCTAACTTATTTTATGGTCAGAGAACATACTCTAAGATTTTAGACTTTTGGTGTGTTTTTTTTTGTTTGTTTGTTTTTTTGCGGTACGTGGGCCTCTCACTGTTGTGGCCTCTCCTGTTGTGGAGCACAGGCTCCGGACGCGCAGGCTCAGCGGCCATGGCTCACGGGCCCAGCCGCTCCACGGCATGTGGGATCCTCCCGGACCGGGGCATGAACCCGTGTCCCCTGCATTGACAGGTGGACTCTCAACCACTGCGCCACCAGGGAAGCCCGACTTTTGGTGTTTATAAGACTTATTTTATGGACTAGAATAAGGTATATCTTGGTGAACATTTCATATGCACTTTAAAAAAAGTGTATTCTGCAGTTGTTAGATGTAGCATTCTATGAATGTCGATTAGATCAAAGTTGTTGATAGTGTTGTTCAGGTCCTCTATCTCTTTGCTGATTATTTGTCTAGTTGTTCTATTAGTTTCTGAAACAGGGTAGTAAAATCCCCAACTATGATTGTAGATATGTCTTTTTCTTACTTTAGTTGCATTGGAATTTGCTTCAGGTATTTTGCAGCTATTTTATTATGTGCATACACTTTATAATTGTTCTATCTTCCTGATGACTTGGCCCTTTTATCATTATGAAATATCCCTCTTTATCTCTTGTAATAGTCCATGTACTGAAGTCTACTTTGCCTTACATTAGTGTACTCTTTCCATCTTCCTTATGTTTACTCTTTGCATACTGTATAATTTCCATTCTTTTTTTTCAGCCTATCTGTGTCTTTATATTTAAAGTGTGTCTCTTATAGATTACTTTGAACAATTATATGCCAATAAAATGGACAACCTAGAAGAAATGGACAAATTCCTAGTAATGTACAATCTCTCAAGACTGAATCAGGAAGAAATACAAAACATGAATTGAATCAGTATTTTAAAAACTCCCAAGAAACAAAATTCCAGGACTAGATGGCTTTACAGGTGAATTCTGCCAAACATTTAGAGAAGGGTTAACACCTATCCTTCCCAACTATTCCAAAAAAATTGCAGAGGAAGGAATGCTTCTGAACACATTCTGTGAAACCAGCATCACCCTGATACCAAAACCAGACAAAGATATAACAAGAAAAGAAAATTACAGGCCAATATCACTGATGAACATAGATGCAAAAATCCTCAACAAAATATTAGCAAACCAAATCAACAGTACATTAAAAGGATCATACACCATGATCAAGTGGGATTAATCCCAGGGATGCAAGGATGGTTCAATATCCACAAATCAATCACTGTGATACACTACATTAACAAATTGAAGAATAAAAATCATATGATCATCATGTGTTGCAGAGAAAGATTTTGACAAAATTCAACATCCATTTATTATAAAAACTCTCAGTAAAATGGGTATAGAGGGAATATACCTCAACATAATAAAGGCCATGTGTGACAAGCCCACAGCTAACATCATACTGAATGACGAAAAGCTGAAAGTATTTCCTGTAAGGTCAGGAACAAGGTAAGTATGCCCTTGAGGGTATTATGCTAAGTGAAGTAAGTCAGACAGAGAAAGACAAATACTGTATGATTTCACTTATATGTGGAATCTTAAAAACAAAACAAATATGAACAAATATAACTAAATGGAAACAGAGTCATAGATACAGAGAACAAACAGGTGGTAGCCAGAGGGGAGGGTAGTGGGGAGGTGGGAGGAGAGAAATAGGTGAGGGAGATTAAGAGGTACAAACTTCCAGTTACAAAATAAATGAGTCACAGGTATGAAATGTACAGTTTGGAGAACATAGCCAATAAATATGTAATATCTTTGTATGCTGACAGATAACTAGACTTATCATGGTGATCATTTTGAGATGTATAGCAATTTTGAATCATTATGTTGTGTGCCAGGAACTTACATAGTGTTATAAGTCAATTATACTTCAAAAACAAATAAATAAACTCATAGAAAAAGAGATCAGATTTGCAATTGCCAAAGGTGGAGGGTGGAGGGAGGCGGAACTGGATGAAGGCAGTCAAAAGATACAGATCTCCAGGGCTTCCCTGGTGGCGCAGTGGTTGAGAGTCCGCCTGCTGATGCACGGGACACAGGTTCGTGCCCTGGTCCGGGAAGATCCCACATGCCACGGAGCAGCTAGGCCTGTGAGCCATGGCCGCTGAGCCTGCGTGTCTGGGGCCTGTGCTCCACAATGGGAGAGGCCACAACAGTGAGAGGCCTGTGTACTGCCAAAAAAAAAAAAAAAAAAAGATACACATCTCCAGTCATAAGATAAATAAATACTAAGGATGTAATGTAAAACGTGATAAATATAATTAACACTGCTGTACAGTTTATATGAAAGTTGTTAAGAGAGTAAATCCTTAGAGGTCTTATCACAAGGAAAACATTTTTAATTTAATTTTGTGTCTATATGAGATGATAGGTATTCACTAATCTTACTGTGGTAATCAATTCATGGCATATGTAAGTCAAATCATTATGCTATACATCTTAAACTTACATAGTGCTGTATGTCAATTATATCTCAATAAAACTGGAAGGAAAAAAGTGTCTCCTGTAGACAGCATATAATTGGGTCTCGCATTTTTACTCAGTTAGGAAAATCTCTGCTTTTTAATTGAAGTGTTTAATTCATTTACATCTAATATAACTATTGTTATGGATGGATCTAGGGTCTACCATTTAACTATCTGTTTTGCAATTGTCACATTTTTTTATTACACTTGCTTTTAAAAAAATTAATCAAATGCTTTTAGTATTCCATTTTAATTTCTCTATTTAGAAAATTGTTCCTCCTTATTTTGTTTGTTAGGGTTGTTCCAGTGATTACAATATGTTCCTTAACTTATCACAGGCTACTCAGAGTTAATTTTATGCCACTAAAGGGGGTTCATTTTCTCCCCTTCCCCCATCCTCTGTTTTATTGCTGTCACATATTTTGCATGTACATATGTTATAAGCTGTGCAATGCAGTGTTATAATCTGTGCTTTAGCTCGCCAGTTATATTTTGAAGAAATGAAGAGAAAGAGGAAAAAAGTGATAATATTTTATATTTACCCACATATTTAGCATTTTGGTACCCCTGTAGATCTGAATTTCCCTTTGGTGTCAGTTCCCTTCAGCTTGATGAATTTCATTTAGATTTTTTTTTTTAGAGCAGGTTTGTTAGCAAAAAGTTTTCTCAGTTTTTGTTTATTTGAAAAACGTCTTTATTTTGCCTGTACATTTCGACAGCTATTGTCATTGGATATAGAATTCTGGGTTGACAGGTTTTTTTCCGTTTTTCTTTTCAGCACTTTAAATGTGTCATTCTGGTGTCTTCTGGCCTCCATTATTTTTGAGGAAAAGTTAACTCTCATTCCTATCATTATTTTCTTATGGGTAATGGGTCATTTTCTCTAGCTTCTTTGAAATTCTTCTCTTTATCTTAGATTTTCAGCAGTTTGACTATAATTTGCCAGTGTTTAGTTTTCTTTATGTTTATCCTACTTGAGGTCCGCTGAGCTTCTTGAATCTGTAAATTAATATTTTTCATCAAATTTGGGAAATTTTTGACGATTATTTCTTCTGGTACATTTTCTGTCCTATTCTGGTTTTAACCTTCTTCTGAGATTCCAAGTATATGTAAGTTGTGGCATTTGGTGTTTTCCCACAGCCCACTAAGCTCTTTCCCTAAGGGTGCTCCCTAGCCACTCCACCCCACATGGACTGGGAGTACCTTTAGGTGAAAAGCTATATAAACACAAGTCTCACCCTGCAGTTCCTTTCTTTCAAGGATCAAATCCCCACCAATTTCTGCCTGCTTTTGGCTACCGTTTGGTGCCCTAAAATAGTTGCTTTTGAACTTTTTGTCTAGTGTTGATAATTCTTATCTATGGGAAAGTCATTCCAACATAAGCTATTCTACTATTACCCAGAAAGCTACCGATTTTTAAAGAATTTATTTTCTGGCTACCCTAGTGAATTCTTACAATTTCTAAAAGTTTTCCAACTTCATAGTTTTAAGCTTATATGTCTTTGGTTATAATATCTGTGCATAATGATGTTTTCTTTCCTTCTAATACTTCTTTTTGTCTAGAACCTCCAGAACAATGTTATTTGACAGTGGGAGTAGCTGGAAAAACAATCTTTAATAATATTGACTTTAGGGCTTCCCTGGTGGCACAGTGGTTGACAGTCCGCCTGCTGACGCAGGGTACACGGGTTTGTGCCCCGGTCTGGGAAGATCCCACATGCCGCGGAGCGGCTGGGCCTGTGAGCCATGGCCGCTGGGCCTGCACGTCCGGAGCCTGTGCTCTGCGAGGGGAGAGGCCACAGCAGTGAGAGGCCCACGTACCGCAAAAATAAATAAATAAATAAAATAATAATGACTTTAGTGTTTCAGCCATAAATATGATGCTAGTTTGCGACATATATATTCCTTAGGTTAAGAAGGTATTCTTTTACTTCTATTTAATATAGTTTTGTCACAAATAGATAATAAATATCATCAGAGGTGGTTTTGTCATTTGCCAAGAGGTTTGTATAGACTTCTCTTTTAACCTATTAAATAAATATCTAATACATCAATAATATTGAAACATCTTTATATTCCCAGGATAAACTATATTATTCTTTTAATATACTGCTAGGTGTGATCTACTAGTATTTTATTTAGGATTTTTGTATCTATATTAACTTTATTTTTAATTTTATTTTTAAAATTTTAAAAAACTTTTTATTTTATATTGGAGTATAGCTGATTAACAGTGCTGTGTTATTCCTGTCCTGCATAGCACAGGGAGATCAGCTTGGTGCTTTGTGACCACCTAGAGGGGTGGGATAGGGAGGGTGGGAGGGAGACGCAAGAGGGAGGGGGATATGGGGATATATGTATACATAAAGCTGATTCACTTTGTTATACAGCAACAACTAACACAACATTGTACAGCAACTATACTCCAATAAAGATGTTAAAAAAAAAACAAAAAAAACCACCCCAGTGCTGTGTTAGTTTCAGGCACACAGCAAAGTGACTCAGCCATACACACACATGCATCCATTCCCCTTCAAATTCTCTTCCCATCTAGGTCATCTCATAATACCAAGCAGAGTTCCCTGTGCTACACAGTAGGTCCCCCGTTGGCCATCCATTTTAAACAGCAGTATGTACATGCCAATCCCAAACTCCCTAACTATCCCCGCCCCCCACCCTTTCCTCTATATTAACTTTAAACTGATTCCTTTTTGTGCTCTTTTAGAACTGTGGTTATGCTAGGTTATACGAAATGATTTGAGAAGTTTCTCATAATTTGAGAATTATGCTCTGGAATAATTTATATAGAACAAGAATTATTCATTACTTAAAGGTTGGAAAAACATCTAAAAAACTATATTAATATGAACTCAAAAAAACATTTAGCAACCTTTTCTTCTTTTCCCCTGGTTATTAGCCTGTTCAGGATTCAGGTTTTCCATTTCTCAATTCAGTTTTAGAAATTTACATTTTTCTCAGAAACTTTCACGGAGATTTTCGTATTTATTTGCATGGAACTTTATTTTGTTTACGTAGCACTTTGTTTTTGAAATAATCTTTTAAAGGGATAAAAATGATGCCCACTATCATAAAATTTAAATATGCATAAAAGCACAAAAAATAAAATTAAAATAACTTGAAATCTCACCAACTTTATCAAATATTTCATTATCTTTAAAAAATTTTTGTGTTTGTTATTGCCTCTTTTTATTCTGCCTCATTTCTGTGTATTTGTGCGTTCTCTCCCTTTTCCTTGATTACATTTGCTGATGATATATCAATTTATTGGATTTCCCCTCACTTCTGAAAAGTCCCAGCTCTTATACTTATTTAGCATTTGTATACATATTTTTCTCACTATTTTTAAGTTCAGTGGTTTTGTAACCACTAAGTTGTGCAATGGAACCTTTTCAAAATTGAAATCTTATGTGAAATCCCAGTGTATAAATAGATAAAAGCCAAGGACTTGTGATTAAAGCAAAGGGGATCGTGAGTGGAAGGAAGGGAGTTTCCCAGAGTTTCACTCACTTGACCCCACCCCAACCCCAACTTCTCTTTCTTATCAGATGCTTATGACTCCAGAGAGCACTATTAGACAACCACTGTTCTGACTTATTAATTCTGCTTTTATCTTCATTGTTTCTTTTCTCCTCCTTTCCATAGGCTGGTTTATTGCTCTTTTCTGATTTTTTTGAATTTGGTGCTTATTGTATTTCTTTTCATTCTTTTTTATTTAATATTGGAAATATTGAAGTCTGTAAATCTGTCACTCTGTACAATGCTGGTCACATTTTATAATATTTTACACAGATTGTTTTCTCAGTACATGGTAATTATAATTTCACAATTATTGTCATCAGTGATATATAATCTTATGAGTTTTATCTGTTTTGCTACATTTTTCTCTTTTTTCTATATTTTATTATACTGAATATTTTTAAAATCTTTTGTTCTACTTTTATTACATTAGTGTTTGAAAAATCATAGTTGCACCCATTTGCTTTAATTATCATTGTCCAGGATGGAATAGTACCCATTAGCCCTATGTAAATAAGTAATTTAGCACGTTTTTCTTCTTCTCTATTCCTTTTCTAAATGCATTCAGATGCTTATTACATTTTTTTTACAAACGTCTTAATTAAGAATTACTTTTTAAAATAAGTTTTAAACTATACTTAACCACAAGTATCTAGATTTAACTTATTTGGCCGTTTTGAATTTCATCACCACCTCTTTCTGTTGATCAGTGTGTCCTTGAAAAGATTTTCTTCAGGAAAGAATGTAGGTGGTAGAAATTCAGAGCCACAACTGTTTGAAAATGTTTTGTTGGTCTCCTTCATTTTATATAACCAACATCTTGACTATGCTTAGAATTCTTGAGCACAGTATTTTTCCTTTAAAACACTGTAAAACTTTCATCTTCTAGTGCTTATTTCGTGGAGAGGCCATTTTGACTCTTACTTTGTAGACTACTTATTTTTTTCCATGTCGGTGCTTGAGGAATGTTTTCATTTTCCTTCAGTCTTGAAATTTCAGAAGGATATGTGTAGATATTGTAATTTGTTCATTTATGCATTCATTTTTTGTGTGTGTGTGTGTGGTATGCGGGCCTCTCACTGTTGTGGCCTCTGCCGTTGCGGAGCACAGGCTCCGGACGCGCAGGCTCAGCGGCCGTGGCTCACGGGCCCAGCTGCTCCGCGGCATGTGGGATCTTCCCGGACTGGGGCACGAACCCGCGTCCCCTGCATCGGCAGGCGGACTCTCAACCACTGCGCCACCAGGGAAGCCCCATTTATATTTTTTAACAGCTTCACTGAGATATAGTTCTTATGCCATACACCCTACCCATCCTATTTAAAGTGTACAATCCAATGGCTTTTAGTATAGTATTCACAGAGTTGTGCAATCATCACCAAGATAAATTTTAGAACATTTTCGTCATCCCCAAAGAAAACCTGAACCCCCTTAGCTTTCATTCCCTAATCTGCCTCCATCTCTCCCACAGCCCTAGGCATCCGCTAACCTACTTTCTGTTTCTGTAGATTTTTGCCTATCTTGTATATTTCATGTAAATGGAATTATACAATATGTAGCCCTTATGACTGGTTTCTTTTGTTTGGTGAAATAATGATTTCAGAGATTTATTTGTATTGTAGCATTTCATTTTTTATTGCTGAATAATATTCCATTGTATAGATATGCCACATTTTATTTATCTATTCATCAGTCGATGGACATTTGGGTTTTGTCCACATATTGGCTATTAAGAATAATGCTGCTCAGAAGACCTAAATAGACATTTCTCCAAAGAAGATATACAGATTGCCAACAAACACATGAAAGGATGCTCAACATCACTAATCATTAGAGAAATGCAAATCAAAACTACAATGAGGTATCACCTCACGCCAGTCAGAATGGCCGTCATCAAAAAATCTACAAACAAGAAATGCTGGAGAGGGTGTGGAGAAAAGGAAACCCTCTTGCACTGTTGGTGTGAATGGAAATTTATACAGCCACTATGGAGAACACTATGGAGGTTTCTTAAAAAACTAAAAATAGAACTACCGTATGACCCAGCAGTCCCACTCCTGGGCATATACCCTGAGAAAACCATAATTCAAAAAGAGACATGTACCACAGTGTTCTTCGCAGTACTATTTACAATAGCCAGGACATGAAAGCAACCTAAGTGTCCATCAACAGATGAATGGATAAAGAAGATGTGGCACATATATACAATGGAATATTACTCAGCCATAAAATGAAACAAAATTGAGTTATTTGTAGTGAGGTGGATGGACCTAGAATCTGTCATACAGAGTGAAGTAAGTCAGAAAGAGAAAAACAAATACCGTATGTTAACACATATATATGGAATCTAAAAAAAAAAAAAAGGTTCTGATGAACCTAGGGGCAGGACAGGAATAAAGACGTCGATGTAGAGAATGGACTTGAGGACATGGGGAGGGGGAAGGGTAAGCTGGGACGAAGTGAGAGAGTGGCATGGACATATATACACTACCAAGTGTAAAATAGATAGCTAGTGGGAAGCAGCTGCATGGCACAGGGAGATCAGCTCGGTGCTTTGTGACCACCTAGAGGGGTGGGATAGGGAGGGTGGGAGGGAGACGCAAGAGGGAGGGGATATGGGGATATATGTATACAAATAGCTGATTCACTTCGTTATACATCAGAAACTAGCACAACATTGTAAAGCAATTATACTCCAATAAAGATGTTTAAAAAAATAATGCTGCTATGAACATTTGTGTACAAGTTTTTGTTTGAACACCTGTTTTCATTTCTCTTGGGTAATATCTAGTAGTGGAATTGCTGGGTCATATGGTAACTCTCTGTTCAGCCTTTTGAGGAACTGCCAGACATTTACAAAATGGCGGCACCATTTTATATTCCCACTGGCAATGTATGAGGGTCGTAATTTCTCTCCATCTTCGACAGCCCTTGTTATTGTCCATCTTCTTAACTGTAGCCATCCTAGTGGATGTAAAGTGGTACCTCATTGTGGTTCATTTTCCTGGTATCAACTGATGTTGAGCATCTTTTCATTTGTTTATTGGTCATTTGTATATCTTCTTTGGATAAATGTCTATTTAGATCCTCTGCTTGTTTTAAGATTGGGTTATTTGTCTTTTTATTATTGAGTTGTAAGAGCTTTTTATACTTCTGCATATGTCTCCTATCAGATATATGATTTGCAAAATTTTTCTCACTTTCTTGATGGCACCCTTTGAACTACAATAGTTTTTCATTTTTTTAAAGTCTTTATTGAATTTGTTACAATAATGCTTCTGTTTTATGTTTTGGTGTTTTGGCTGTGAGGCATATGGGATTTTAGCTCCCCGAGTAGGGATCGAATCTGTACCACCTGCATTGGAAGGTGAAGTCTTAACCACAGGACCACCAGAGAAGTCCCCAATAGTTTTTCATTTTTGATGTCCAATTTTTTCTTTTGTTGCTTGTTCTTTTGGCATCATATCTAAGAAACTATTATCTAATCCAAGGTCACAAGGATTTATGCCTATTTTCTTCTAATAGTTTTAGCTTTTACTTTTTATTAACTCAAAATGTGATGCATTTTGAGTTAATTTTTGTATATTTTGTGAGGTAGGTGTCCAACTTCATTTTTTTGCATGTGGATATTCAGTTGTTCCAGCACCATTTGTTGAAAAACTATTCTTTTCCATTGAATTGTCTTCGCATCCTTATCAAAAATTTATTGACTATAAATGTGAGAGGTTACTTCTAAATTCCCAGTTCTTTTCCTTTGACCTGTGTTTGTTTTTATGCCAGTATTGTATTGTCTTGATTACTGTTGCTTTGTAGTAAGTTTTGCAATCAGAAAATGTGAATCCTCCAAATTTGTTCTTCTTTTTCAAAATTGTTTTGGATATTCTGGGTCTCTTGGATTTCTAAATGAATCATAGGATTAGCTTGTCAATTTCTGAAAAAAAGCCAGCTGAGATTTTTATAGAGATTGCATTGAATCTTCAGATTAATATGGAAATATTCCCATATTAATAGCAGTAAGTCTCATATATGAACATGAGATTCTTCCCATTTATTTAGGCCTTTAATTTCTTTCAATAATATTTTATAGTTTTCAGAGTTTAAGTTTTATACTTCTCTTGCTAAATTTATTGCTAAGTATTTAATTCTGTTTTACATTATCTTAAATGGAAGTTTCCTAATTTAATTTTCATTTTTTCATTGCTACTATATAGAAATACAACTGATTTTTAAAAATATTTATTTATTGGCTGCACTGGGTCTTCATTGCAGCACGTGGGCTTCTCTAGTTGTGGCGTGCGGGCTCCAGAGTGCGCAGCCTCTCTAGGTGTGGCTCGCAGGCTTAGTTGCCCTGTGGCATGTGGATCTTAGTTCCCCAACTAGGGATCGAACCCGCATCCCCTGCATTGGAAGGTGGATTCTTAACCACTGGACCACCAGGGAAGTCCCATTACAACTGATTTTTGTGTATTAATCTTGTATCCTGCAAACTTACTGAACTCATTTATTAGACCTAATAGTTTTTCAATGGATTCCTTAGGGTTTTCTTTATACAAGATTATGTCATATGCAAGTAGAGATAGTTTTACCTCTTCCTTTCTAATTTAGACTCTTTTAAGTTCATTTCTTGCATAATTGCCCTGGCCAGCACCAGTACAATGTTAAGTATAAGTGGTGAGAGGAGGCAGCTTGTCTTGCTGCTGATCTTAGAAGCAGGGAGGAAGCATTCAGTCTTTCACTTGTTGACCTAAAACAATCAAACAACCAGTTATTTTACCAGCAAAATGGGTTTATTTGGGAACAGCAAAGACTTGCAATTCAGGACGTGCAATCTATGGTGATCCACAGGCAAATCCAGAGAACAGAAGAGAGGAACTTTCTTTTATAGAGGAGAAGAAGGAGTTGGGAGGGGCTATTATAAACCAAGAATCCATTGGAGAAAACTGGGAGTTCAAAGTGTAATGGCTTTTCATTGGCTGAGTTGTGTAACAGTCTTTCATTGGCTGGGCTCCTGCAGGGCAAGGAGAAATTTTTCCTTCCTCCTTCTGGGTAGTAAAGTATCAACATTCTTCCTGTTGGAGTTACAAAGGTACATCTCTTCCTATTGGGTCTGCAATTGACATCTATGGGTAGGGCGTGAGCGCTCCCTCTTCTGGTATCCTGACTTACTTAAAATGAGGGTTCTATTTATTAATTTTTACACACCATTGTGATGTTAGTGGGTTTTTTGTAGATGGTCTTTATGAGACTGAGGAAATTTCCTTCTATTCCTAGTTTGTTGAGTGCTTTTTTATCATGAAGTGCTGTTGAATTTTGTCGAATGCTTTTTCTGCATCTATTGAGATGATCACATGGTCTTTGTCCTTTATCCTATTAACATGGTATATTACATTAATTGATAGCATTTATTTTTTACCTTTTAATTAAACTCATTTTTTCATTCTTTAGCCTTTAGAGGAACTTGGAGGAACCTATTAAATGACATATGCAATAAATGTGATGCAGGTCTTGGAAGTTGATGGTGGTCCTCAGTGAAATTTTTACTTCCAGAACTTCATCAAAAGTACATCTTATACCCCATCAGAAGTTCTGGTAATGGCTATCTAGGATTTTTTTGTTTGGTGTTGTTGAGTGGTGTGAATGTAAAACAAAATTTTAAGTATGCTTATGTAACCCAACTGTATAAATTCATAACATTATCTTGATAGTATATATAATACAGTTTCATATTTTTGGAAGTGGAAATTTTTAACCATGTTATTTATATGCTTTTTAGGGATTATAATTATTTTATGCATAATAAAGTGTATAGCTAGCATTTCTGGCAATTATAATCATTATCAGTTTATTTTGTCTTTGAAAATTTGTAAATGCCCCCCCCAATTTCTTTTAACATAACATCATTTGTTCCATATTATATATTTCTATCATGTATAGAAATAATATATAATTATGCTCACATAATTGCAGTTTCCTTCTCTTGGACACATTTTTTCTTTTCCATGTGGGTTCCTTCAATTGGTTGCATTGTCGTTTTCATTAATGATGCATCTGCTAATTAATTTTTCTTCTTTGAATGCCTGCCCTTTTTGTTCTTGATTTTGCAGTTCAGCTCTATTTTAAATTTCAGTTCTATTTACTGGTATTTCTCTCTAGCTTCTATTGGCTTGTGACTTGTTTGTAATGTTTACATGTTTATGAAACTGACAGTCCACCCTCTGCCATCGGTGATAATTAATATTTGAATGTTTCTTTAAGATGGTTTAGAAAATAGTTATTTCTTATGGTTAATATATGCATTAGCTTTCTAAATTCATAGCAAGGTCTTGGATTATCAGAAAATGTCATTTACAGGCATATATAAAGTTTTATTTAGTTTTTATTCTGGTGAAATATATGTAGCATAAAATTTACCATTTTAACCACTATTAAGTGTACAGTTCTGTGGCATTAATTACATTCCCCTCGTTCTACAACTTCAAAGTTTTTAAAGAGAAAATAATACCTGTTTCTTAGTCCTTCAGATTTTCCTCCTTCTCCCTTAGTACTTTTTCTTTTCCATTGATCAACTTTCCTTTTCTTTTAGATACTGAGGAGTTCCTGGGAGAAGTTTTGCGGAATGAGAACCTTAGTGCTGGTGCAAGGGACAACAGAGACCATATTCTACGGGGCTTGCAGCAAATCAAAGCTAGGTTTGTATAAACCGGTTCCATTATTCTTCTTCATAAGCTTTAAAACAATTTATAATCAGTAAAATCTACTTTAATTGTATATAAATTAGCAAAGTAAGACACACCTATCATAGTTCTTTATACTTGGTAGAGGCTTAATAAATGTATACTGAATTGCACTGGAGGTAGGCAGGCATATTTAGGGTAGTTTACCAAAATGGAAATATTTTGATAATTATGTATGTTAAAAAAATTATTCTGCTTTCTGCTTTGGATTGTTATGTTAGTCTTTATTGAACACTTTTGCAAAATGTGTGAAAAGCTAAATATTTATGCTTGTCCAAATTACTGAAAGGGAAGATGTTAAGCAGTATGAGGTAATTTTCGTTAGGATTTTTGGTCTTGATTTTATATCCACATGTCCTTTCCTAATAGAAAACTTAAACTGGACTTATCCAGTTGATTCTCTGAGCATAGAAGAATGTCTTAGTCTCAGACTGATTGGAATATCATGCTCATTAAGTTTTTGGTTTTTTTAAATTAAAAGCCCTGACCTAATTTGTACCTTTTAGAATGTGAGCACCTGACAGATGCATACACTTGCTTGATGGTGGAAGAAATAAAAATTTTCCTTTACAATATATTTCCCGACCACCTCTTGCTTGAAATGTGGTAACTGAACGAGAGTTGGGGATAAGAGAGTGTTACTTTACGTGTTTTCCAACTTGGAGGCAATGTGATTCAGAATGTTTGAACTGAGTACTTTTAGTAAAGGGAGAGCAACTGCAGGGATATGCCTGGGATTTGTTTTTTTGTTTGTTTTTTTGGTTGCACCGTGTGGGATTTTAGTTCCCCACGTTGGGAGCACGGAGTTTGTTTTTTTTGTTGTTGTTGTTGTTGTTTTGACTGTGTTGGGTCTTAGTTGCCGTACACGGGCTTTCTCTAGCTGCAGCGAGCAGTGGCTACTGTTCGTTGTGGTGCGCGGGCTTCCCATTGAGGTGGCCTCTCCTGTTGTGGAGCAGGGGCTCCAGGCACATGGGCTTCAGTAGTTGTGGCACGTGGGCTTCAGTAGTTGTGGCTCGCGGGCTCTAGAGTGCAGGCTCAGTAGTTGTGGCACACAGGCTTAGTTGCTCCACGGCATGTGGGATCTTCCCAGACCAGGGATCGAACCTGTGTCCCCTGCATGGGCAGGCAGATTCTTTATCCCCTGCGCCACCAGGGAAGCCCAGGAGCTCTTAACCACTGGACCACCAGGAAAGTCCTTATACCTGGAATTTAATGTGTGGCTGACCAATCTTAGCATCTACTTTAGAAGCCTCATTGAAACTCCTTAGAAGCAAGCAAGGAGTTTTATCCTTTCAAAGGGCACAGCCAGAATATATTCCTTCCAGGAATGTGCGAGAACCTCACAAGATGCCCTGCTGGATCTTAATCGATCTTTCCTGCTGGCTAATTAAACGTCACTTTTACTCAGCAACTGGGGACTGTGTAATTATGAGCCTGGGTTGCCCTGAATAATTGAAACAAACAGAATGCAAAAGATGGGAGCTTTTTGCAAAATGAGAATATCTATAATTTATGGTAGGCTGGAAGAGTGTTTAAAACAAACTTCCCCATAATGTTACTTTATTAGTAGATGAGTTTAGGCTTAGTTGTGTACCTGAAGGCTCAGTTAGTAACTTATAGAATTTTTTATTTTTTTAATACAAAGTTGACCTTTGTATTTTAGGATTATTATAAGGATGGCACAAAGAACAAAGGTAGAATTATTTTAAACTGTATTATAGGGAGAGGGTTGGCCATAATATAATTGTGTATGTTGTATTAATGGTATAAATGGTGATACCTTTTAACGGTGTTAATGGTATAAATCTGTGATAAGGAATGTAAAAACAATTTTACTGCATCTGTAGAGACAAATATACAATGAGTAGGAATTCTCCTTTCCCATATTTGTACCACAGAACTTGGAAGGGACTAAATTTCAATCTGAAATTGATAATAAAAGGTGATTTTGTGGTGACACTGTTATCCCTTACATATTACTTCTTAGTCCTCTTTTTAAGTGCATACACACACTCATACACACATACCCATGCTCGCACACATAGAAGCTGTATTTGTTATGAGGTAGAGAGGGTTCCTTGTTCTCAGAGGACTTGCTGTGTGGTTTGTGGGATAGACATTCAGGAAATAATCAGCAGGAGTTTTAGGAAACATCTGCATTGTTGATGGGAGCTTTCTGTTCATTGATTTGTTGCAAGAAAGATGACACTTTATTTAGAATTTCATAATTATCAGATCAGGAGGAAATGAGGAGCCAGAAATTAGATACTGTACAAGAAAATGGAAAAATGAGACTTTCCTTTGGCAAGCTGTTTGAAATTGTCTTACATTTGCCCGTTCAATCATCATCCCGTTAATGTAACCCTTGTCTTACTGAATCCTCTTTTTCAGCCACGTTGCATCTATAGCCCCATGTATGGCTGGTTGATGTTATGCCTGTATTGAAACCAGCTGGTTTGAAAGCACTGAAAGCTGGTACAATGCCAGCCACATTTACTTTTTTGTGTGGAAGTTGTATCTCTCCCAGAGGCTGGGTGTGAAAAGAAATTTGGAAGTCATCAAACTTGAGAGTTAAATGTATATGGCAAGTTGCCAAGTAACATCAAAAGAATTAAAGTCACTTAAAAAGTTTTGTCTTTAGTCATATTAAAGCAATAAAATTTTAGGGGTTTGGTAAATTTGTGGGGGAGGGTAGGAACCTGTATAAAACTATTGATTTGGCACATTACGGCTTATTTGGAAGGTGGGTAAGAAATCTAGCAGGATAATCTCGGAAAGACACTAGATAAATGTAAATACCATACATACATATATTCCTCCCCCAGCTTTCCACTCTATCTTTGTTGTGTCCTCGCTTTAATTCCTTTAATTCTTTCCTCAATACTGTGCTGCTTGAGAATGAAAAGGGTTGAGAGAAGTGGAAATAGCACTGGCTCTGATTTTTGGTTAATTCTAGGGGCTTGGCCCTAATTTTTATGGTGGCTCAGAATTCAGTGCTGTTTGCATGGCTGTGGACTCACTGTAAATCAAAGCATCTGACTCCATCACAGTTGTCATGTGCCATTTGCCACCCTTCTGTTGCCTAGAGTGACCGACCCCAGGAAATGACAGTTGTGTCGAGTCATGGATGTCCAAGTGCTCATCTGTTTTTCAGTACAGGTAGCTTCACTATTCTCTGTCCTCCCAGACTTAAAATCATATCTGTAGTTCTATCGTTATAGGTTTTTTTTTGGGGGGGGGGCTTAAAAGTGTTACCAATGAAGGATAATGTTTTTCATGTAAGACAAAATAAAAAAAGGATAACGATTTCTGTAAGTCCAAGGAAATGAAGTCCTGTTGTGGTATTTGATGTCCTGAGCTGCGATGTTCATTGCTCTTCTTCACACTGCCTCCTCATTTAAACCTTCTCCCTAAAACTAACGGCTTTCACTTTCTGAGTCCAAGTTTTCACTGAGCTCTTTAGAGAATGATTAGGATGAAAGCCAGGCAGAGGCTCCTGCTGTTTTATTATGGTGGTCACTGCAGTACCAGCACCAGCTGTGAGACACCTGGAATGAAGCAGACTTGATCTACACTCAGACGTTTGATGGCATTCTTATGCATTTGCAGAAACAGTTGAGCATTTCTTAAGTTTGATTCAGGGGAGGCCACCTGACAGCAAGAATACATTGAGAGTCAGGGGAGGGATGAAGAAAATAGAATATTTTTATTACAGAGGTAGGAATAAATTCTCTCTTGATGGCTCGTTTTGGAACAGCTAGTCATTTGTGCTCGCTGTTGGAAGTGAAAGCCAGAGCCAGTGGAAACAAACTGGGAGTATTATTTCCTTTTGTGAAATTTAAAGGAGTTCCCAAAAGAGACAGGTAGATTAGTAGCATATTGAAATGGAAAGAAATAAAGAAATAACTATGTAACAGGATTAGAGCACAAAACCCACAAAACCAGGACTTTTAAAGTACAGACTGAAAGAATATCTCGAACATGTCTCATTGTGGGTGGTTAGCATATAGCTCTGCATGAAACATGATACATTGGTAAAAATATCATAAAAATAATTCCAGTTCTCTTTGGGAATTTCAAGTTTTTCTTGTCAGCTTAACATGGATTTAGCTTTAAAACAGGATTTAGTTTAAGAATATATTGTTCTTGTGTCTTTGTATTGTAGGAAGAAAGACAAGGAGTTAGTCCAATATAACTCTTGGGAGCAAGATTTTCGAAGGGGTAGACTAAATATCATTACCATTAATTACACAGAGAGTGTTACTTTTCCCAAGTGCTCGTTACTGAGCTAAAAAGCCCCAAACAAAAACAGTCAGATGAAGTGTGCTTATCAAGAGAAGAAATGTGGAATGTGTTGTTGGTACATCTGTGTTACAAGTTTAAATATTTGCTTATAACATCTCTTTCTGTTGTTCATTTTGCTACACTGGAGTTTCAGTGCCAACACACACACAAAAAAGAGAAGTAGGTACTTGTGCAATCCATCTGAGTTTAAAGAGCTTTGAAAAGGCTCAGAAGTCATAGCAATAATTTGACCACATCTTGAAAGTTAAAAATTCATTTCTTCCTTTTTCAGTCCTATCTCTGCCTCTCATCCTTAACCAAGAAAGAAAAACAAAAACCCGAAATAACGTCAGGGCTTTAAACTGATCAATTATATGCCAAATTCCTGTACTCGTTTTCTGTTAATTAGTGAGTGCATGTTGAGATTTCACAATCGTGTTAAAGATTTTTGGAGACATACTTACTGGGGGTAGTGAGGGATTATATTTGTTGCTCTTTTAGTCTGAAATGCTCTACAGGAGAGACTGATATAATAATACCTGCTGTTGGTCCCTTGGCTTAGCCTGGAAAGGAAGATCATTGTATTATATGTTGTTTCATAGCAAGTCTCCTGTACTTTCAAAGCATCCTGGAAATGTGTAACTCTCCTTTTAATTTTATGATGATGATTATTTTGTTTATTCTTTCACTTATGCAGGTATCTTGGATTTGGTACCAGCTTTAAGATTAAATCGATCCATTTTTGTTTTCTTCTACACTGGGCTATTATGGTGGTGTTAGTGGGCAGAAGCCTCTCCCTTTGGTCATCCCATAAAATAAATATTTTATATATAAGTAACTGTGATATATAATTTTTTAGTAAGTGGGTTTCTTTTTTTTTTTTAAAAAAAAGCTTGTTTCTTTCAAACCTTTTTATTAAAAATTCCCAGTACTGGGCTTCCCTGGTGGCGCAGTGGTTGAGAGTCCGCCTGCTGATGCAGGGGACGCGGGTTCGTGCCCCTGTCTGGGAAGATCCCACGTGCCGCGGAGCGGCTGGGCCCGTGAGCCATGGCCGCTGAGCCTGCGCGTCCGGAGCCTGTGCTCTGCAGCGGGAGAGGCCACGGCAGTGAGAGGCCCGCGTACCGCAAAAAAAAAAAAAAAAAAAAAAAAATCCCAGTACTGTACTTATTAAACAGAATAAAATGTTCTATCTAGAGTGAAACGAATTTTGAAATGAGACCTGGGAGGCAGGCAGATAACTGAGCTTATGCCCTTCAGGTTGGACTGACCCATTAGAATAATAAGCTGAGCACCACTCTTTAGCCATATAGTTAGGTTGCTGAAATTTGCTTTACTCCTGATAGAATTATAGCCATCATCAACACTTGGGCACATTCCTATTATCTACTCAAAATGGATTTGTCTTGGAAGGTCTCAGAAAATCCTCCGTGTCAATTTTTTAATACTAGAAGATTTTCTGTCTGTAAATGGGGGCTCTTAATTCATACATTGTGTGAAAAGATCATTTATATGAAATTATTGTCTTCATTTTACCATTGTTTACTTTGGCCTTGATTTTAAGTCTCATTCGATCTGGAGCTAGTCTTTTGTCCCAGTGCTGTATTATTTTCTCTGCTTATAGAAAGCCACTGGAAAACAATGCCTCTCTGTATTCATCTTATTTGTGGATCTCCAGAAACTTGTGGCGTGAGGCCTTCCTGGTTGTGGTTTTCTCTTATTTGCTCGTTTTCTCTTATTGCTGTTATAGATCCACTCTGTATCCACTTCCTGTGTTACACTGAAACTGGAGCAAAGGGAAGAGAAATGCAAGAGCACTGGGTCAGCTGTCAGGAGCCAAACTCTTTGTTCTGTTTTTTCTATAACATTGATGATTCAATTGAAGATTCTCCTAACCATGATCTTGTGTTTTCTTTTCAAGTTGCCTCCCCCAAAATATTGTTTGGAATTATTTTTTTTCCAAATTTTACAAAAATGCAAACATTACCAACCAAACCTTGAAACCTCTATTTGATTCTTTTATGGTATCACTATGATTTTTCTTTTTTTTTTTAAATTTGCAAAATGATGCAGGAAATTTCATTTCCTTGGGATTTAATTTTATTTCATGATTCTGTTGCAAATGAGTTGGGCCTAAAGTGGGTTTTTATAACCACACCATGTGAATCATTTCTTCTCTGGAAGCCAGATCTTCTCTCCCACTGTGTAGCCTCATCTAGTCTCCCTGAAGTGCAGCGCTAGCAGGGTTGATAATGAAATGCGGTCCTTCTTATTACGCTCAGCAAAGGGCTCAGAGAAGATGGGAAAAAAATCAATCCCACAGGAACTTCTTGAGTGCTAGATATCCATATTCAACCCCCATGCATTTAAAATGGAAATGAGATATCTTAGGGTTTTCATTTTTGATTTACACAAGATGTCACTGCCTCCTTGGCAATGGGAATATTTTACAGACCAACTGCTGACCTGTTTGGGAAGATCTCAGCCTGTCACCCCAGGTCCAATGTAGTTTCTTCATATTTCTTTCGAAACTCTCAGCAGTGCTTTGCAGCAGCTTTGATTCTTCAGGCTTCAAAGGATGCCCCTTCCAGGGCCAATCTTCCAAAAGAAAAAAAATCAGTGTAGGGGGATAAGCAGCTCATAAAGGAAGGGGCAGCTATCCCTGTGGCAGCTCTTACTGTAGTTAATTAATAGGGAGTTTACAAGCCAGTAATACTACGGCTTTGCAAAGCCAAGAAAATTCCAATTTGATGCTAGTGTTTTGTTATGAAATTCGCTCTTGGAGTGACTCAGTCTTCAATAATCCAGCCTCAAATGGTTTTATCATGGATACAGTGTGGCTTATATAAGATGCATTATCATTAAATGCTCAAACTCAAGATCTCTCCTGAGTTTGTGAGCCTTGTTGAGTTCTCATTATAATTTACAGAAAACTTTATGCCCACATAAAATTGGATAATCTCCAATAAGCTATTTCTCTAAGTTATATTAGTTAGTGTCTCTCATTTGTGAATTCTGCCATAACCACAACGTCCATTTTACAATTTGGTAATCAAGATTTTATACCATGTCGACCAAGTGCCTTTGTTCTTTTGTTGATGAGAGAACTGAGATACGAGAAATTACTCAAAGTAGGAGAATTAATAAAAGATTGGGATTTAGAATGTAGAATTTCTAATTGGTTGCATAGTTTACTTAGCCAAGCCATTCCAAAAAAAAAAAAAAAAGGAATTGGCATCTTTCAAAAGCTTATTGGTTTAAAGGAACTGTAAATAAATATTGAAATTTAGTTAATTATATACACATTCTAGAGTGTAGCAATGTCTGCAGTTTATTTTGGAATGCATCAAAAACAAGATGGATGGCGATAGATGAATGGATAAAGAAGATGTGGCACTTACATACAGTGGAATATTACTCAGCCATAAAAAGAAACGAAATTGAGTTATTTGTAGTGAGGTGGATGGACCTAGAGTCTGTCATACAGAGTGAAGTAAGTCAGAAAGGAAAAAACAAATACTGTATGCTATCACATATATATGGAATCTAAAAAAAAAAAAAAAAAGGTTCTGAAGAACCTAGAGGCAGGACAGGAATAAAGACACAGATGTAGAGAATGGACTTGAGGACACGGGGAGGGGGAAGGGTAAGCTGGGACGAAGTGAGAGAGTGGCATTGACATATATACATTACCAAATGTAAAATAGGTAGCTAGTGGGAAGCAGCTGCATAGCACAGGGAGATCAGCCCAGTGCTTTGTGACCACCTAGAGGGGTGGGATAGGGAGGGTGGGAGGGAGACGCAAGAGGGAGGGGATATGGGGATATATGTATATGTATAGTTGATTCACTTTGTTATGCAGCAACAACTAACACAACAATGTAAAGCAATTATACTCCAATAAAGATGTTTAAAAATATAAATATAGATATAGATATAAACAACAACAAAAAAGATGGACGGATGGATAAGTGACAAAACAAATATAACAAAATATGAATCATAGAGTCTAGGTTGTGGATATACACATATATGGGTGTTCTTTCACCTTTTATGCATATTTGAAACATTTTATAATATGATGTTTCAAAAAACATTATTTGTTTCACTTTGCAGTTCAGAAACCATGGACTTCATTCACCATTGTTTCAGAAAACCATAGACTTCCTCAATTTGGAAATGTAATAAACATGTTTGTGATTTTTTAGGATGATAATTTTCTGAGAATAACTTTATTATTTCTGGATGATAGTAGACTAAGGGATAATCCTCCAGTTTGTTATTTCTGACATTACTAACTTTAAGTATCTAACTTTTATACTTCTTTAAAACTTCCAGGCCAGCAATTATTGAGAGCTGAAATTCAATTCAAACATTCTGCCCAGGAGATCCTGAAATTTTGATCTTTTTTAAGGAAAGGCAATTTCTGACTTTTCTCATAAATTTGATAAAAGGAAAGCTAATATGAGATTGGTAGTCCAGTAGGAAATGGAACTCAATTTTACATTTTTAAAATCATTTTATGGTATTAAAAATGACAGAGGTTAGAAACAAAGCTCTTATTCTTTTATTGAACTAGAATTGAAAGTGGCAGAAAATCATTTTGGCCCTGGTGCAGTAAATGTTATCACTAAAACATGTTCAGGGGATATTAGGACAGTCTCTCAAGCACCAGAGACAAAAGTTCACAGAACAAGAACTGCTTTTTCTGTCCTTATCTTGAAATTATTAGATGTACAAGAGATGAAGGTATCTTAGCTCTAAGACGACGGGGGATGGAGTATGTGTTGAAAATGATAATGTCTCCATTCTGGAGAGAGGTGAAATGGAGAGAATGTGGTGGGGATGGGTGTCTCAGCAGTGACAGACACGATGGAGGGAGTTCACAGGGACAGGAGGGCCACCACCTGAACCAGCCCCAGGGCTGAGGAATCTGGAACCGGAGAAAATTATACTTGTGCAAAATTGTGAGCTGACGATGAAAATGGTAAGAAAGCAAGCAATGCTATTTGTTAAAAGTACTGTTTGAAGATTTTATTTAACAGGCAGATTAAACTGGAGCTGTCAGCAGCTACTTTATTTTGAGAATCTGGTAGGAGAGAAATTTTAAGTCCATTTGGGAAAAACCAATCATTTTCGAGTGTGCAACATGATTATTCTTTAAAATTTTGTGTAAAGGGAGCAGCTTGGTAGGCATATGTTTGCTGATCCTATAATGATTAAAATTCAGAATAAGTAAGACTTGTGAAATTGAGTTTTCAGGTTCCAGCCAGTGTTCTATACTGCCATATGGCATAACTAGAATTAATTGCCGCTCCCAGTCTCTTTATTCTTTTACTGACTATCTAGGTGCCCTGTTTGAAATAGTAGAGGTTCCGCAAAAGTATTTGATCGGGAGATAGATGTTTGGCACGTTCATGAAAACGGTGTGTGTAGCTAATAGTTGCTGAGAAGAAAAAGCTTTTTGTAAGGTTTTCTACCCTAACCCCCTTTTTTATTAGGAAAAAAAAAAAAAAGGATGGATAAGAGAGTTAGCAAGGAAAAAAAAAGAGGAAAAATTCTTAGGACTTTATAGGTCAGTGTACATGGAAAAGGTAAAGCAAGAAATCTTTTTGGCTAGAGTCTTAGCTTCTTGATACTCCAGCAGTGGCCCGTGGACCAGCAACATCAACATCACCTGGCAAGCTGTTAGAAATGTAGAATCTCAGGCTCCACTGAATCAGACCCACTGGATCAGAATCTGCATTTTACTAAGATCCCAAGATCATTTGTATGTACATAAACATTTGAGAAGCACTGCTCTACCACTTACCACTTTTAAGTTCATTTTAAATTCAATTTCTTAAAATTCAGAATACATATTTCTGGAGATTATAACTCCTTAAAGGCATGGATGTTCATTTAAAAAAAAAAGTCTGTAATGGTACTGGTATATGATATGAGCTCAATAACATGAGTTGAACGAATGGGGGAAAACTGTTATAAATATGTTCTCCAGTCCTAGGCTAAACACTAGAACACGAGACCCTCTGTATTATGAAAGTTGCCGTTCAGTAGCTAACCCCACATATTCTTTTCCAGAAATAGGATGCTTTCTTTTTATTGAGCATTAGGGGATACAGAGCCATTTGTAAAGACGGTGTCCATCTCTTCAGACGTCTCATGTGATAACATTTCTCTAACAGTCTGTGGTATAAGGTTACAAGGCTGCTGATCATGTACTGGAGTTCTGTTGGAGCCTGGGTGCCAGTCATTCCAGCCATGATCCATCGAAAGTCCTCTGCCTTTGGTCATCATCCTTCCTATAAAGCTTTGCACTTCCTTGTCTCCACCATCTCATCTTTCCTGAGGACTTCTCTTCTAATCCTTTCCCCTGTGTTTCCCAGAATCCATGTTCTACTATAATCAAATTCCATGATATCCTCAACCTCTTTTCTCCATCCCTGCCCAAGTAAAACATGGTTCTTCTTCAGGACACTGTTTTGCTTGCAGTCATTTTAAATAGAACTTGCTCATTTTCCAGAAGTGCTGTTGGCACCCTTCAAGCTCCTTGCTGTCACTTCTAGACTTTTACTGTACAATCTTATCCCACACCTCTTCCCTTTTGAGATTTGTCTACATGGCTTTACAACTCTCTGTCATCTTTTGAGTTCAGAGTCTTCCCTCACACTGTTTGAGGACTGAGGCTATGACTCACAGTTGTCATCTTCACTCCACTATTACCACTGGCCCCCCAGAGACCTTCTCTTTCTCAAATTTAGCTTTGGTCTCCTGATTACATCTCTCCATTCATCATATAAATATGCTCAAATCTCTCCTAATATTAAGAAAAACCATTACATCCCACACAGTGATTCCCTCTCTAGCTACTGTCCTGTATCTCTTTTTTTACAGACACACTTCTTGAAATGGAAGCCTAGACAAGCCATTTCTGGTTTCTTCTTCTCTGGCCACTCTTCAGTCCCCTATAATCTAGTCTCTGCTCCTATCATGTTATTCTTGACAAAGTACCAGTAACTTGCTAATTGCTACATCCAGGTGACGCTGTTCAATCTTCGTCTTATTTGGTCTCTCTGCAGCATGTGACACTATTGATAGCTTCCTTTTCCTCAAAAAGTAAAAACAAACAAGCAAATAAAAACAACAAAAACAAACAAAATATCTCTCCCTCCATTTGTCCCCATGATAATAGTCTCTCTTGGTTTTCCTTCTTCCTTGCATTTATACTCTGATTTTAGGCTCTGGCTTGAGCTTGTTTTTCTATGCTGCCCTCTTCACTGCTGTCCCTCAGGCTTCCCTCTTTTCTCACCACATTCATTGTAGGCAGTTGCATGCATGACCGTAACTCTACAACTTCCCCTGTACGTGGATGACTCCTAATTCTACAGCTCAACTGCACTTCTCTCTCCAAGGCACCATACAGCATATTGGACAGCTCCTTTTGGGTGTCTTATTGATATCCTAAACTTCACAAAGCTGGGGCAGACCCTGCTGGATGCTTACCCAGCAGCCACCCTCCATTCTTCCTGGACAACAGAACCCCACCAACCCAGGGATGACTCATGATCTGAAAGCCATTCTGCTTTGCCAGTGGTTGGTCTAGGGTTTACATAAGATATAGTTTTGGCCAAAGAAATATAGGGAGAAAACTTCTGATAGCCTCTCACAGGACAGTCTTATGCTTGGGAGACCAAAAAAAAAAAAAAAAACACTGAAATGCAGTATCCACCTTAAGACATTACTGTGCTCTAAGGTGTTAGAGCAGAAATAAGGGAAGGGCCTAGGTCCTTCATGCCATTGTTGGGCCCCTGCATCAACCGTGGAATCATTTGTCTCCAGACTTTTTGTTTTGAAGGAAAAATGAACTACTTATTTAAGCCTCTGCCAGTGAAGTTTTCTGTTAATTGTAGCCAGAAGAATCCTAACTGCTGGAGTGTCCAGAACTGAACTCATTATTTTATATTCTTCTCACCCCTAAAGTCTATTCCTGCTTTCACTAGGTCCTGGCCCCCAAGGCAGAATCCTGGAAGTCATTCCTGCCTCCTCTCTCTTCACTCCCCAAACCATCAACAAGTCTATCGATTCTTCATCCTAAATCTGTCTTCTCCTTTCTGTTCCCTTTGTCACTGGCTAAACTTTAGCCCTCATAAAGTCTTACTCAGAGCTCTGCAAAATTCTCTTTTCTGGTTCTCTGCTTCAAGTTTCTGTTCTAGTTTATTCTGCTCCTCCATTCTATTGAAAGGGCAAACATAAAAAAAGAAGATAATTTAATCATTTATGCTATAGAAGATGTATTGATGTAGAATGATAAGATATACTGTAAGTGAAAAAATTGGTTGTGTATATTTTTTTTTTCAAAAAAATGCCTGAAAAATTACTCCAAAATGTTAATGATAGTAATTTCTGGAAAGTAGAGTTTGAGTGATTTTTAATTTCTCCTTTTTATTTACTTGTATTTTTCAACTCTCCACAGTGAATGTGTATTTAATCCTAAGTCACTGATATCAGAGCCTTTCCTTTTTTAAAAAGAGGCAGGGATTTAAGAGCCAAAGAGTATTTGTTTCCAGGTGGGAAAGGAGTTAGCATTGGGGGGAAAAGAGATGTGGAAGGAGGAAATTAAGCTTTAATTGTAGCCTTGGGTCACTTCTATGCAAATAAACAGCTGTATTTGGAGTGTTTTTACTCTGTGCCTAAGTGCGCGCGCGCGCGCGCGCACACACACACGAAAGTAAAATTATTTTTGAGCGATATGAAATACAGCAGTCCTTTGAGTAATTTATGATGATTTTTCTAGAATATGTTTTTTTTAAATAAAGGAAGGTCATTCTCAAGGTCTTCATTAGATGAGGTATCACTGACTAGGAACAACTTCCATTTCTTAAATATTATCTTTCTGAGCTGCACTGAACTGACACAGGATTATCTACACTCTGACTATTTAGTAACATTTGTATTTGTGGGACTAGCTTTCCAAAGTGATGGTGCTTGAGTAAACCATTCACTTCCTCCTTCTCAAAACATCAGTCACCATGATGGATTTTCATGTTGGTCGTGAAGAGAAATAGAATTAACTAAGAGTAGGGTGAGGATTACAAGCCGGAAGCAGTTAATTTACTTAACAAATATGTATTGGGTATTTGTTTAATCTTTGCTGGGCATAATGCCAGGTGATCAAGACAGTGTCACGGAAGATATATCCCTGTTTTTCAAGAAGTTCTTGGACCAGTGAGTGGCCAGACTCATGAACAGAGCCAGCACGGAGCCCACTGCCCACGGGTGTCTTCTCTAGACAGTCTGAAATGTTTGGTTTCAATTTGTTACATACCTGGAGTTTCACCATTTAGAGATTCATTTGGGCTCATAGTCCTCTTTTAAAATATAAATTCACCTGGAGGGTTAAGGGGGTTTTGATTGTACATTCAGGTGCACTAGCCCTATTTAATGATTTCCGTCTAACTTTTGGCTTAGATGATTGTGCTGAGGAAATTAAGTCTGTTGAACCTCTGTTATGGGCAATTCACAGCGCTAGGTACACTGAGTGTTATAAAGTTAACAGAGGATCCTTTTCCTCAGAAAGAATGAGGGCTTTAGAGGCTCTTGCCTCTGCAACTGAAGAATAACAGTCACAGCTAACATTCATGACACAATTATCCTGTGCCAGGCCCAGTGTCAAAGGGCTTTACACACATTATCTCATTTAATCCTCACAACAGGTGAGAGGTGAATACTATAATAATCCCCATTTTAGCAGATAAGAAAACTGAGGTTCAGAGAGGTAATCGACTTGCTCAAGGTTATACAGCTGTTAGGTTTTGGAATTGGGATTTGAGCCCAGGCAGTATGATTGTTTGGCCAGCCCTCTTACCGAGGCTCGATTTCTTCATAACAAGTGAATAATGCTACTTCATTCATTCAAAAAATGTTTATTCAGCATCCACTGTGTGCAAAGCATTTTTGTGGTGAATATGACAGTTTCCAGTCCTCCTGGAAATTATTTTTGAGCAGGATAAACTGAGTAATTATACAATACACCCACCTTGTAGGATTGTTGCTATGCATAAAAAAGTGCCTAATACAAGGCATGTTACATTGTAGCTACCCAAAAAATATTCCCAAGAAATTTACAACCCAATGGGAAAGATATAAAAGTACGCAGAAATAACTACAGTTCAAGGTATATTGTGGCTAACACTTTAGAAGAGGTGCCCACAGATTGTACTGTGAGATCCCAGGAAAAGAAATTACTTCTGGTTGGTGGGCTATGAGAAACCTTCATGAATGAGATGGCATCATGTCTTGGCTTTGGGTTTGAAAGGGATGGATTTTTGGTCAGATATATTGCACACAAAAATAGCATGTGCAAAGAAACTGAGGAGATAAAAGTTTAGCCATGCTTGGGAACCAAAGGGTAATTCTGTTTGTTAGGTATAAGGGAGTAATGAGAGATAGGATGGAACCAAATCATGGAAATGGGAGTTTTGACTGGATTTGGGGAGAAGAGGTACATAACTGAGGAGAGTAAATCATGGGACAGGCATGGGTAAGCTGATTCTTTAATAGGGAATTTTAGATAATCATGCGGGTCCTTGGTACCTGGGCTGAGGCCACTGGGAGACAGGAGATGGTTGCAAAGGGAGAGAGGATAAGAATGTCATAGGTTGCCTATGTTTATTCTCTATGCCCAGCAAAGGAAGACAGATCTTTCTTTCTTCCCAGTATCTCTTGCTTTGAGCTCATATTTATATCCTTCGTTCCATAGCTGCCTTTGGTTTATTATGAACTTTTATGGATAACCAGATAATCTAACCACTTTTCAGAAATTTATGTCAATGGGAAAATACATTCTAAATGACTGACTTTATGCTTCAACTTTTGAAATGTGACTGGTTTGTAAATTAAAGATTGTATTTACTATATCTCAGATTTATTAACAAGATTTAATCGTTTTTTTTAAAGCATATCCAGAAAACTTAACATTATCTTTTACTTTGTTTCTTTACGAAAATGCATTTCAAGGTCCAAACAACTGGAAATGAATTTTGGAATACACTCTATACTTGAACTGAGGGCTACCTGTCTATAATTCCCGTAACAGGAAACCATTTATAAAATACCCATATCCTTTATAGTGTTCTACAGACTTGCCCCATCATGTGAATTACCTGGGGATCTTGTTAAAAATACAGACTTCTAGGTCACTACCATGGACATGCTAATTTAGCAGGTCTGGTGTGAACACTGGGGAATTCATGTTTCAATTAGGGTTCCAGAAGATTCTTAAAATCAGACAAGTATGTGTAAAAATCTTTATTAGAGGACACTACTTTTGTTTGGTAAGTAGCTACTTTGGTTTTAAACTGTATTTTAACAGGGGAATGAAGGAAGAAGGATTTGACTGGAAGTGTGAGTAGGCGGTTGGTTTGAGTGGTAAGGAGGGTCCCCCAATATGACTGGGGATGACTGACAGGAAAATCTTATCAGCAGGGTTTAGGGCCAGCCAGTAGCTGACAACATTTCAACCTAATTAGCTTCTAGGATGAGGGATGGAGATATGGTCAGAACAAATAGTCTTGGTCCTTTCCTTGTCCTGATGTTTGCCCACTGTCTTAAGTGCTTCCCTGTGGCCTGGCAACATCTGGAGACATTTCTGATGCTGGAGAATCCCTTGAAGTGGGACAGAACCACTGTCCTGGGATTGACTAATTGTTGTGGTTGAACTGCTGGTGACCCCTGACCTGTATTGATACAGCAGTAGAACTGGTCACATAGTCATTAGCCTTTGGATCTAAATCACTTCCCTACTTTGTGATTTGGAAAATTGGATACCTTATGTAAGGGTTTAACTATGACTGCTGTAAGTACTGTACAAAGAAATAAATGGGAAAGAATGATATTTTAGTATAGAATCTTGTACAATTAGAAAAAAAAGTCAAGTTGAGGGCAAAATTTTAAAATGATTTCTGAATTTTTGTGTACATCTCAGTTCTTAACTGGAAGGAAGTGTACACTTAAGGATAGGAGGTTTTTTTCTTTTAATTTCAGTAATGCATTGTAGGTCTTAGAGTGGTTACCAGTAGAAGCCTGCTTTCTAAATTCTGTTTTTATATACTTATTCAAATTTTGGTGCAGTGTGAATGAGTGAAATAATATTATGTCTTTAATTAGAATTCTGTTGGTATTTTTCAATTAATCTGTGTCAGTAGCTTTAGCATTTGTATTAAATCATTTTCTTCATGAAAGCTTTTAATGAGGAAACAAATTGATAGTATTTATATATTGGATTCTTGCCACTGTGATGTGTGTTCGGTTGTATCTTTCGAAGTATACTTTTGCCGGTCATTTTGTAGTTAGCCTTTGAAGCCAGGCTTTGGGGAAAAAAATTCTTCATTTGGATGAAGGTTTTAGTTTAACGAAGTTTACTTATTTTTATCTTTCTCTTCTTCCTTTTCTTCCCTTCCTTTGATTTCTTTTTTCCCCCTCTTACCTTTGTGTGAATAATTTAGAGGAAAAGGAGGGTACCTCTCCCTATCTTATTTGGGATAAAATCCACACTCCATAGCATTGCTTAGAGAGCCTTGCCTTCTGCCTGCCTCTCCAACCTTATCTCCACCCCTCCCTGAAATGTACTCTGTGCTCTACTCATGCTGAACTCAGACAGCCCTTCTGCTTCTCACCTTTGTTCACTTATTTAGCAAGCTCTGTGCTACTGCCCCTTGAGGGCTCAGTAACATAGAGAGACAAGAAGCTTGTGGTGCAGTACACAGATGCTGCTGAGGGGAGTGCACATATGTGCTGGGGGGAGCACCTAACACAGGAGACTGAGCTGAGCCTTGAAGGACCATCAAGGGTTCACTAGGAGAGGAAGGGGCCTGAAGGGGAAAGTGTGCCGGCAGAGAGAGCTGCGACATGTAAGAGCAGAAGCGTGAGCAGAGCAGGGGAGGACCAGGGTGGGTAAGCCACTGAAGGATTTCAAGCAGGGGAATGTTGAGACTTGGCTTGCATGTTGTTAGGTTGTTAGAATAATGATGGTGCTAATGACATAACAGTTGAGATTTATTGAAGGCTGCCAGGTGCCAGGCCTAATGCTCAGTTCTTTGTGTGTATCATCTCAGTTAATCCTCCCAAGAACCATACGAGACAGGTATGGTTACTATTTATATTTTAAAGATGAGGAAACTGAGGCTGTAGATACAGTCTCACAGCTAGAAGATGAAGATGCTGGGACTCCAACCCAGACGTGTCTGCAGAGCCTTTGCTCTTCACGGTCACTGCTCTTCTTTCTCCATCAGCACTGGGGGGAATGGGTCAGAGAGGAGCAAGGTGGCAGGTAGACCACTTGGGACATGGTTGTATTGATCTGGGTGAGGCATATTGAGGACTTGAGTGAATTCAATGCCCATAGAGAGGGAGAGGAGATAGATTAAAAATATATGAAGGGAGTAGAGGCTCCGGGTCTTTGTGAATGACGGGATGTACATAAAATAGAGAAAGAGGTAAAGGATGATTCCTAAGTTTCAGTTGGATAGATGGAGTTGTCAGCCATTGAAACAGGGAACATGAGATAGGAGAGGTTTGGGACTTTTGGGATAAAGAACAGTCCTGAGAAGAAGAGTAGAATAATGATATCTCCTGTTTTTGAATATTTTAATTGATTGTTAAAAGTATTTAATGTGTACAGACGTTATAGTCAAGTCTTTGGCCTTTGGTTTCTTCCCTGGCCAGCCCGAGCTCCATTGCGTGCCCCTCCAGTCTTCTCTTACTCTCTTGTCCTTTCATCCTACAAGCCTAGAAAAATTCTAACCTTGGATCAATTCACCTGTCCACTTTTCCTGATCTTATACCTGGGCAGGTAATCAGTGCTGGAGAAAAATTACACAGTTGGGCTGCCGCCACAGTAAATCTTAGTCTCCACCCTCAGCTCACCCCTTAATGATGCCTGACAGTTATTTCACATGCCCCATGGCAGCAACCTTTCCAATTTTCCTCAGTATTCTTCCCCCTCAAATCTTCAGCAGTCTTTACCTTATCATATCCCCTCTCACTCTTGCTTGACATCATAGCCTGTTTCACAAGATAAAACAAAAACTTTCAGGTTGGAACCCACTCAGAATCCTGACCTGCCCCCTCCTCAAACATGTCTGCTTTGGGCCTCTGCCACCTGCTCTGATGGGCCTGGCCCCCCTGCCTGGCCTCCCTCTGCATCCTGGGCCTGGCCTCTCGGTGACCCTTCTCACCCCGCTCCCCCCCGCCCCCCGCCAGCCATCTTCCAATATCCAATCCCAGGTCCACCCCCAGCATCTTTCATCTCTAGGCAGTAAGATGGGTTCTGGAATTACCCAGACCTGGGTTCTTCTGGCCCCAATTTTTACCTTGTGTGTGTTTTGGGTCAGTCACACCACTTTTGCACAGTTTTGCATAATTCCAGCCAACTGGCCCACAGTTCAGGCTTTCTCTCCTCTCAGTTCCTCACAGAGTGTCTGGCAAATAGTGGAGATTTATTACTGTTTGAGAGTATTCATAACTTGAGATGTAAAGGGTATGTTGACATGTTAATGTTCACAAATCCACACTGCCTGGAGGAGCCCTAGGAACTAGTCCAGCTTAAAAAGTTTGTGCAACATTTGCTCTCAGGTGAATAAAGTGACCATGTTCATAACAAGAAAAATATCAAAGGAATTTTCAAATAAATATCATGTTTTTGAACCTGTTCCTGATTCTGCACAAGATAAACTGTGATAGCTCCACAATGTGGATGTTTAAACTCTCATGGTGCAATCAGATAACCTCTCCGTGCTTCGTTTTTCTCATCTGTAAAGTGAGGGGCCGGGTTAAATGACCTTCAATGTCCTTCCGGCTGTAAAATTCAATGAGTATATGGTCCTCAGTCACAGAGTCATACAGTTATCAGTTATTCATCAATCAGATAACTAAGAGTCTCAGTGGTCTAAGGGTAGCTATTAACCTGAAGCAAGCAAAAAATAAAACAAGTTAGGTTCTGGAATGAAGTTGGGTCATTTGTAGAGACGTGGATGGACCTAGAGAGTGTCATACAGAGTGAAGTAAGTCAGAAAGAAAAAGTAAATATCATATAATAACGCATATATGTGGAATCTAGAAAAATGGTAGAGGTGATCTTATTTGCAAAGCAGAAATAGAGACACAGACATAGAGAACAAATGTATGGATACCAAGGGGGAAAGGGGTGGAGTGGGAGGAATCCGGAGACTGGGATTGACACCTATACATTATTGATACTATGTATAAAATAGACAACTGATGGGTACATACTGTATAGCACAGGGAACTCTACCTAATGCACTGTTGTAACCTACATGGGAGGGAAGTCCAAAAGGGACGGGATATCTGTGTGTGTGTGGCTGATTCATTTTGTTGTGCAGTGGAGGCTAACACGACATTGTAAAGCAACTATACTCCAATAAAAATTAATAAAACGAACAAACGAAAAAACAAATTAGTTCTAAGTATCAACCGTGACAAAAATGGCAGGGCAAGAGCTAAAGATAGTCCAGATTAAAATATGATAATCAGCTAGATTTCTTTGTATGTGAGTTCTACCTTGTTCTCTCTCAATACACACGTTTGGAACCAAAAGACATCTCTGACTTTCCTCCTGACTCTCCATTCCCAACCTGCCTCCACATCTGTTATCAAATCTCTTGTCCCTTCTTTTGCTCTCCAGCAGATTCCTAAACTGCTTCCCTCCTTTGCTCTCTCCCATCCAGGCTGCACACTTCTGCTGGATCTGATCACCGTGGACATTATACCCTAAAAACAAGCAAACCAACTCGCCCCTCAGTTGCTCCCTTTTATTTGCACAAAGAGAAAGAAACGTCAACTCTGACCTGACATTTAGGGTCTTTTATTTTGCCACAACATAGCTGGCTAGCATTTTTCTTTAATAGTTCATTAAGTTATACTTGGTTGTCTAGTACATGTAGGGTGTATGGGGATAGCATGGTCATAACAACCACAATTTGCAATGTTAATGCTAGCACACAGGGGAAGAAATATTAGAATGTAGGTTTCAGTGTTTCAGTGAAAGGGCATAATCATTTAGCTCCTGGATTTCTTACTTTTAATATCCAGAGTGGATGCTGGATTGACATAGCAGGGATTTCATGTAGTGATAGTGTTATAGAAGACTCTAGTGCTGAATAGGGTTTTATTGAATTAATTTACTTTATATTATTTATTTTTTATTGTCTGGGAATGGACTTCTAAAAAAATTTGTTTTAGTCATGGGTAATACTGTCAAATCAGATAATGTTGCTTGTTTTTTTATTCACCATACAATGCCAATGTTTATTAAATTACTTTATTTTCTCTATATACTAGAAAATGGGGATTACTTTTTTTTTTTACATCTTTATTGGAGTATAATTGCTTTACAATGGTGTGTTAGTTTCTGCTTTATAACGAAGTTCCCATATCTCTTCCCTCTTGCATCTCTCTCCCTCCCACCCTCCCTATCCCACCCCTCTAGGTGGTCACAAAGCACCGAGCTGATCTCCCTGTGCTATGCGGCTGCTTCCCACTAGCTGTCTGCCTTACGTTTGGTAGTGTATGTATGTCCATGCCACTCTCTCGCTTTGTCACAGCTTACCCTTCCCCCTCGCCATATCCTCAAGTCCATTCTCTAGTAGGTCTGTGTCTTTATTCCTGTCTTACCCCTAGGTTCTTCATGACATTTTTTTTCTTAAATTCCATATATATGTGTTAGCATATGGTATTTGTCTTTCTCTTTCTGACTTACTTCACTCTGTATGACAGACTCTAGGTCCATCCACCTCATTACAAATAGCTCAATTTCATTTCTTTTTATGGCTGAGTAATATTCCATTGTATATATGTGCCACATCTTCTTTATCCATTCATCCGATGGTGGACACTTAGGTTGTTTCCTTCTCTGGGCTATTGTAAATAGAGCTGCAATGAACATTTTGGTACATGACTACTTGTTTATTTTTAAATAAAAGTTTAATTGAGACCATTGTGTCTTGTAAGAGAACTTTGTGGTGCTGTCTTCTGGGGTTTCTAAAATTTGTGGATATAGACTCAAGATCACAGAAATATTAGCTCCCCGCAAAGGACCCAGGACTTTCTTATGACAGGTCCTTCTATTACTTGAGTTATGTGCTTATTGTCTGTTACCATAGTATTTATTTCCTGTCTTAGACTGACATCTCTTCATATGTAAGTTGTAAGTATCTCATATTTTGGACTAGATTGTAAGCTTCCTGTAGGCAGACACTAGGTTTTGGACTTCTGATGAATTGAAGGAACAGGGACTACAGGCGGCACCACTCCCAGAGACCTTCCCATTCTTGCCCAACTGTTTCTAAGGCTGGTATCCCACCCCTGGGTCCCAGTCCTCTGATGCCTCCACCAGAGACTTCCACCAGATGGTGCTCTTTTCCCATTTCTGTTCTTGGGTGTCATGCCCTATTACCCTTTGCCCCTTGCCCATTCCTTCTGCAAGGTAGGAGATGGAACACTAGTAGGAGAAAGAGAATTAGAAATCAAGTGAATCTTCCCAAGTGAGAGAAGAGGTTATAGGAAATATCCAGTGCACAGACTATTAGTGTTGTTCAGAAAAGTCATTTCCTTGGGCGTAAATCAGTCTTTACCATGTGGCTCACTGCTCAAGGTCAATTACAAGGGTTGTCCTAGCCTTATTAACTTGCCGTTAAAGCCCAGGTGTCCATTTGAATTCTAAAATTCCATTTCTAATGCCAGGATAGCACTTCAGTTTTAGTCTTTGCAGTCTGTTTGGAGACAGCCATTACCAGAGAACAGAGATGGTCAAGAGGGAAATAGAGGTCTCTGGACACTGAGTATTGCAGATAGCCTATCCATTTAGAAGACACCACTGTTTTTGTGCAAAAAACTGAAGTTCAAATGTGGATATCTGTAAGTCATCAAGAAAAGATTTGATTTTTTTTAACAGGTGGTTTACCAAGACAGAGAATGTATGATAGGTTTTAAATTTCTGTAAGTCACAGGTAAAATAACACTTTTAATGCTTTAGTTGCAAAAAATTTTCATCTAGATGTTCTAGATTTATAACATTACAGATGTTGGCCTTTCTGCATAGCTAGGTTTATAATGCCATTGTAATCCTATGCATCTAACCCAGGGGGTCTTATCATTTTGGAGGCAGAGAGTTAGTCACATTTTTGGAAATCTGATGAAGTTTATGGACTCTTTTTCAAGAGAAAAGAAAACACATATTACTTTTCACCCATAATTTTAAGGAGTTCATGAATCTCCTCAAGCTCAAATAGTTGAGTCCATAGTTGACTCCAAATTAAAGACCTCTGAGCTGATTACTCCCTGATACTAGGCTGTCTGACATAACAATTATACCTTCTCTTAATACTAGATTTGTTTTCTATATTACAGCCAACAGAAATGCAGTTCATATGAAATTTAAGAGCTTGGGCTCTGGAACCAAGCAGTCCTGGATACAGATCTTGGTTCTGCCACTTAATAGCTACATGATCCTGGTCGATTTGTTTGACATTCCTGAGTCTTAGTTTCCTCATCTGTAAAATGGGGATAATAATAGTACTGACCTCATAGCATTATGATGAAGATTCAATAAAATAATACATGTAAAATGTATACTTAGCAAATACCTAGCGTATCTTACTTGCTGAATAAGTTGTTTTACTATAATTCGGAAATGGAATTATTTTTCCTTCTTAGATATTTCCAGTAACATGAGGATAGTTACAGTTGTCTTACCTACTTCACCAGGATTTATCTAATTAGCTAGCTGAGTGGGCAAAGCTCTGAGTATTTTAATCTCAATAACCATGTTTATTGGTTAGCTCCATGGTCAAGGATTTGACACCCACCCTGAAACCCCAAACTAATGATTAAAAGTCAATAGCCTCGGCTTCCCTGGTGGCGCAGTGGTTGAGAGTCTGCCTGCCGATGCAGGGGACGTGGGTTCGTGCCCCGGTCCGGGAGGATCCCACATGCCGCGGAGCGGCTGGGCCCGTGAGCCATGGCCGCTGAGCCTGCATGTCCGGAGCCTCTTGCTCCGCAATGGGAGAGGCCCACGTACCGCAAAAAAAAAAAAAAAAAAAAATGTCAATAGCCTCATTTTTAGGAGAAATCTAATATTCTGTGAATCTTGAGTGGCAAACTAGAACAGTATGATTGCAATTTGAAAGATACTGAAGTATAATCTTAGATGGACCATATCTATTTCAGTCACCATTTCATCCGTGGCACCAGAGCAAAGCATATAGAAGACATAAAATAAATATTTGTTGACTGAGTGACTGAATTCTGTTACCATAATAAAATGTCTTTAGAGAAAGAATTCATTTTGCTGAGTGTTTTTAAGTTAGATTGTATTTTCAAAACTTTCCTCTTTTTAAAAAATTTTTTTAATTCTTTTGGCTGTGCTGCATGGCACGTGGGATCTTAGTTCCCTGACCAGGGATGAACCCGCACCCCCCTGCAGTGGAAGCGCGGAGTCTTAACCACTGGACCGCCAGGGAAGTCCCAAAACTTAATTTCTTGTTACAGTTCCTGTTCTGCAACTAGTCGCTAGGATTCGAAACTCGTCTGCCTTGATTACTAGCTTTGAAACCATGGGCAAGTTATCTCACCTCTTGAGGCCTTGGTTTCCTCATTTATAAAATGGTCATAATAACAGGGTTAGAGTGTGGAGGAAGTGAGTTAATATAAGAGAAGTGCTTAAAACAGTGCCCAACAATATGTTTAAAAAATCTTAGCATTATTATTATCATACTATTACTACTGCTGCTACAGCTGCAGCTGTTCATCAAGACCTCCTCAATATTGTGAGTTCATTTTATATTTACTGCACTTTTCCTTAAACTAAAGTTCAATTAAAACCTCTTTAATTAAAAAAACCACAAATAGCAGATTTTGTTTTGCATGTAATGTAACCCTAAATTTTCAAGACTTTATTCTGTGCCGTAGACTAAACGCTGTGAAATCTTGTTCTTCCATTTTCATTTTTGGAGGCACAAGTTAAGATGGATTTATTGTGACTGAATGTGAAGATCATCGTCATCAATATGGTTGCAGCATTTTCTCTCTGCTCATTCTGTACTCATCTTTTTCAAGTTCCAAATATCATTTGCATGGACCTGGTGACGCTGAGTATGGATATTGCAGAGGAGCGATAGCTTCCCTTTCATATTGAAGCTGAAGCTTCAAAGAGAAGATTAAAGAAGTGTTTGTTCATCTATCTGCTCAGCCCTGATAGGAAATTCTTAGAGGCTTTTAGGATAAACACAACTCTGTGTGTGTTTGCATGCTTTTTCTTCTATATACTTCTATTGTGGTCTTTGTATTTTGGTTTAAAATTTCTACTTTCAGACTTGTTGGAGTCTCTGGTTAAGGCATAATTGTTTTCAGAGTGAAGGATGAGAATTAGAAGATGTTGGCAGGATTTGACTAATGCCTCCTAAAGAGTGTAGAATTCTCTAGTGTGGAATCATCTTTCCAGAGAATGTGATGAAGGCCATCCATAGGATATATTTAACAAGACAAGATCAAGACCGCAAATGTGTCCAGCAGAGAATAATACATGGCACTCTCCAGTGAGGGATGAGATTGCTCACCTTTTGGCCTTGCTTTTTAGAAGTATCCTCTGTGAGCTGTGGGATAGGGGTGTGTATGTGTGTGTGTGTGTGTGTGTGTGTGTGTGTGTGTGTGCGCGCGCGTGCACAGACTTTCTTTAGGGTTGTTACATAATTAATAGTTAAAATAAGAAGAGAGGGAAAAGAGGTAGGTTATCAGGATAGTTTTATACCTCTTGAGAAAGAAGGGAACTAACATTCCACTTTATGTCATTCCACATCAAGTTCTACATATGATTTTTATAGACAGAAATATTTAATTACAGTATCATCAAGAATAAAGCAGATTCTGCTATTTAACGTCAGCTAGATAGACCTGGCACTTCACTGGATTAAATTTAATTTATCTGTTAAATTTAATTCTTTCTCCATAATCAGCCTTCTTAAGATGTAACTACTATTGGGAGAAGCAATACTTAGTATGTGTGAACATATAACATCTTCTTAACTAACAAGACAAACCAGGAAACCAGGACACTTTACAGTAGGTAGAGAAGGGAACTGAAAATATGTGTGAGAGTTGGAGTGGGGATTATGGGGGGAGCAGATAAAAGAAGAGACGGAGATCATTAGTAACATTTTATCTATTTAACAATTTGCCATGAGTTGGCCCTTTAACTGCCAGGGCATGGCTAAGTTTTTTTCTGGGTCAATAAATGAAAACAACATTTGTTAGCAAAGTTCTTTCTGTTGCCATTATTAACATTTTGGAAAGAGGAGTGCACACGTACAATTTGCACACGCTAACACCCTAATTTCTATTTATATTGAATAAGAGTTTGGGTAATGATTGGAATCGGGGGCCAAGGCAATGCCTTGAAAGAAGATGGAAAAATAGGAACAGAAGATGGAAAATTGGTCACCTTTGATAATTTGCTTGATTAGCTGTGTTTTACAGACAAGAGTTTTATGGAAAACTTTTCACAGTGGCCAGGTTCAGTGGGAAGCTGCACTGTCTGCTAGGTGGAGATTAACCCATCATACTAATATAAACAAATTATTTAAGTTACAGACAGTTTCAACTTACATATGCCCTTAACTCAACATGGATGCCCTTTCCCCCAGACGTTGCACCTTTACATTTCCCACCCATCTTTTTCTTATCCCCTCTCCCCTTTTCCACTGAAGATGTCAAAGCTGTTCTGAACTTTCCCTGCCCTCTAACCCAAGCATCTTACATTCCTTTACCTGATTGCTAGCCCAGAACTGTTCTGAGAAAGAACAGGAACAAGAAAAGTCAATCGCAAGGTTTCTTCACCTTCTCTTCCTCAACTCTGCTTATTTCCCACAAATTCACCTCTAGATTATGGCAACACACTCCCCGCATATCTCCTTCCTCTCCATTTTCTGAATTTTTATCTTATAAAGAAATAACCTAGGTGCTCACTGGGCTGGTGTTCCTCCCTAAAGTAGCCACACCTTATTTCAGTCATGTATGTACTGGAAGACACACCATTATCACCAATGTATTACCGTTTTCCTAATCTTTTTTTGGATTATGAATCTTTTTAAGAATTTGATAAAAGCTGTGGACTCTCTCCTTAGGGAAAAATGCTTTTTTACACATGTACACTCCTGGGAAGTCAAGATGAGGATAGAAAAATTTTCTTTCTATTTAGAGACATAGAGGTCACTATGTTCATAGCAAGAATTCATGTGTGGTGACTGTAAGCAAGATTGGAGTCTGATGAGGAGTGAGTGGGAGGTGAGGAAATAAGGAGAAACTATGACAACACTTTTGAAAATTTCACTGTGATGTGAAGGGAAAAGGACAGCAGATGGAGGGATATGAAGGGGGTGAGGGAAGGTTTGCTTTATTTTTCTATGATCATAAATGCTTATGGATAGGGCCACACTGAGAGGAAGAGGTTGAATTTATACAAGAGAAAATCGATATAGAATCATGTAAGGTCCCTGTGAAGGCGGGAGGAAATGGAATCCAAAGTGAGATAGGCTTCTGTGGGTAGCCACTGTATACAGCATCGCTTCTGTCGGGGGAAAGCAATTTAGATTTCAAATAAGTGACTTACAGACGATCCTTGCTGCTACTGCCATTTCATTTGGTTTAAGACTTCAAGGGTTGTCGGTTTTGCCGATCATTTCTCAAAATAAAAGAGAGATAGAATGACAGAGTGGACTGCAAGAGCCCCAGTCTTGGCTCAGACACTAAAACATTAAGTAACCTTGAATCAGTTGTCACACTTCACCTGTAAAATTAAGAATTTAGGCTAGAAGGTATTTGGGGGTGTGTTGGGGGGGTGTTTTAGTTGTCATAACAACTGGGGGTGCCACTGGTTTTTGGTGCCCAGGACCAGTGATGCTGATTGTCTTGTAATACACAGGACAGGTTGTCACAACAAGGCGTTTTCTTGCTCAAAGCCTGCAGAGCTCCTTATGAGAAACCCTGGACCATGGTTAGGTAACATTTTAGGACCTTTCCAGCTCTCAAGTCAAGCTTACATAAGGTAGTATAACGAGTTAAATGTCCCTTTCAAGCCTTTAAGTATCTTTCGAATCTCAGGGACAGCCCTTTGGTTTTTCGTAGAGTAGGTAGTGCCTTTGGCTAGTTACTGACTATTTAGGAAGCTTTTTGGACTGGGTGCTATAGCTACCATATGCCAACCAAGATTGAGAAATACAAGTTTGGCTCATCTCCATTCTTTTTCCTTTTATTTCAGGTACTTTTGGAATTTTCAACCCCAAGGTGAGTCCTCTCTGACCGTTTATGGTTTTATACTAAAAATGTGTAGATGGTATTGTTTACTTCTGCATCTTCTAAATAAGCTTCTCCATAGAGTGGCATCAGCCATTTCTGAGGAAAGTTAGTGGAGTGTTTAATTAACCTTCACACTGCTGGGCCCCCCTGCCCTGCTTTTTAGCAACAAGGGGCCCTGATACTTCTGCCTTCTGAATGGGTTAGTGCTAGATTATTTTATAGGACCAAAGCTTTAATATGCTTTTATTCCTTGACCTTAGTTAGATGCCAACAGGATCCACTGGCATTCAAATAAAATGGTGGCCGAGTCCATAATAAAAGCCTTGGGAGGGCCCCAACTCAGCTAATCCTTCGTTTGCTCCAGAAATAAATTCCAGTGTGTTACCTCCTCGATCATAGTGCTCTTCTACACAGGCCGCCTGTCTGGCAACAGGAAAATGTCAGAAATGGAGTAGCGTTGAAATTCCCACTAGAACAGTGTTATCACATTTTAATATGAGCCTCACTGCAGCCTCAGTGCCTCTAATTGCTTTCAAACCATTGTTTTCCTGCTTTTGCTGGATAAACCCAGCATCTGGCATGATTCTAAAAAGTACAACAGACAGCTGTGTGCAAAATTGAAAAAAAAAAAAGGAATAGAGCACATTTTTAAAAGGTTCAAAATTGAAATTTTTTTCTGAATTCAGTTTGAGGGGTTGTCTTTAAAGTATATGCATTCTTTATTTTTAGTACACTGGTTGAGAATGTCAGAAACATCATTCGGAATATTAATTATCTCAACTTGTTATAAATGGGAGTTTTTTATCTTCTCAGAAAATCACAGAGAGTTTTAGATTAAACTTGAAAATCTAAAATAGCTTTATGAACTATTTTGCTCTATAACATTTTTTAACCAATTGCAAACTTTTCCAACATTTTTTATTCTCAACATTGTCAGTGTATCCAGTCTCAGTGAGCAGTAATACCTTAAAAAATTCAAACTGTGAGTAATGATACGAATTTTATTAAAGTTTAAATTTTCCTAGCTCATTCTTTCAAGTCTATATAAGGTTTTCTTTAAAAGCAAGTTTTAGGGCTTCCCTGGTGGCGCAGTGGTTGAGAGTCCGCCTGCCGATGCGGGGGACACTGGTTCGTGCCCCGGTCCGGGAAGATCCCACATCCCACATCCCACATGCCACGGAGCGGCTGAGCCCATGAGCCCATGAGCCATGGCCGCTGAGGCTGCATGTCCGGAGCCTGTGCTCCGCAATGGGAGAGGCCACAACAATGAGAGGCCCACGTACCGAAAAAAAAAATTTAAAAAAAAGCAAATTTTAAGGAATAAAAAAACTTTTAAAGCTTTTAAACTCTTGTAAATTAAAGTCATAGCATTTATAATATTTTAAATAATGTGATATAGTGTTACTATATATCTCACTGTCCTGAAGCATTTATGGCTGAAAACATAGATTGAGAATGGAGAATTTTATGTAATAATGTGGCAGTTTGCTTTGCAAAATGTGAAATATGTTATTCAAGGAATGGCCCTATAGTTCAGTGTTTAACAGATGTTAACCAAAATCCACAGGGGGCAGAACATGAATGTGAACTGGCAGAAATGAATGGAACTGTGAAGGTAGAATTTCTTACCTAAAGGAGAAATGAAGAATTAGTGTCAGAGATGTGGTATAGTAATGTGTTGAGAAGAGAAAATAATTTTGGAGCTTAACACAAGGGACTGTGTGGCGCTAAAAAGACAAAGGACACATCTTACCAAATTCTTCTAATAGTGGTACTGTAGTCATCTTCCATCATAGGGCAACTTCTACACAGTCTATCTCTCTTAGAAAGAGAGCAGAGGTAGAGCAGCCAAGGGGACAATTGAAAAGAGTTTATTTAGAGCAGAAAACTAAATTTACTTCTTGACAATGATTGGATATCTGTAGCAAATTCTTCGCTCATTTGGAAGTAAATGTAAGGAAAGATCAAATAGTAAAACCCATATTTATGTGTCTTGCCCCCAGCTTTGCTCCTCCCCCTAAGACATTTTCTGGGGATAGAAGAGGAAGGAGTATCTTTTACCTGGCCCTTCTGAGCAGATCTTAGCAGATTGTTTGCTTTTGAAATGTAGGGTGGGTGAGAGCAGTAGCAGGTCTATATAAGGTACTACAGGACAATTTAGAATTATGAAAAGAATAGGAATATGTAAGAAGGAGAAGAGATGGCAGGAGGATTTTAAGAGCCCTGGAAGACTAGGTAGTATTGGGAAGAAAGTGAGAAAGGACAGAAATGGTGGCCCCATACTTTCCTAGCATTTTTATCTATGGCAGGATCCTTGTGCAGGAAGATGATGGGATGAATTTGATTAACTCTGTTCATTTGCCTAAATACACATTTGTGTTCTTCAGGATATTTGGACCAGAGCCTGGTGCCCAGAAGGAAAATAGTCCTTAATTATAAAAGATCTCTTATTTATTAATCTCTTTATTAGCACACATTTAAACATCTGCTTATATAAGTGATGAGTTGTCATAATGTGCGGCAAAGGTAACCTTTAAAGAAAGATGCTTGGGAGAGGGGACTGCCTAGACCTAGAGAAGGATTTCCAGCAAAATGTTTCTTATCCATCATTCCATTCAATCCCAGGTTTAATGTGATGGAGGAGTGATCATTGAATAGTATTAGGGAGAGTTTTGTCCCTGTTCTGGAGAAGAAACATGGCATGGTAGAAAGAACATGGACATTGAGGGCTGACAGACCTGAGCTCAAATCTCACCTGTACCATTTAGCTAAAGGTTATGTGAACTTAGTAAGTTGCTTCATTTCTATGAACCCTGGCTTCCTTATCTATAAAATGAGGATGTGCCAGACATTGTGCTAAGTACTTTACATGCATTATCTTATTTAACCCTTAGAACAGCCCTATGAAATAGGTACTGTTAATATACCCATTTGATAGATGTGGGTACTGAGGCATAGAGTAGTTAAGAGAATTGCTCAAGACCATTCCCCTCAAGGATTCTAACTTGGTCAGTCTGACTTCATAGTATATACTCTTTTTAGAAAAAATAGCAGCTTTATTGAGATATAATTCACATGCCAAAAAATTCACCCTTTATAAGTGCCCATCAGTGGTTTTTAGTCTGATCACCGAGTTGTGCAACCATAACCATTATCTAATTTCAGAACGTTTTCATCACCCCAATAAGAAACGACATGCTCATTAATAGTTCCAGAGCCCAATATCTTCGTTGCTGTATTTTACTGTCTCATTGCAGGGTTGTCATGAGGACTGGTAGTAATATGTTTAAGCCCTAGCACGGTACCTGGACATGGTGTAGTTTCTGTTTATGGTTGTGTTGTTGGTAATTCTTTCCCTCATATTTTCACCTAAATTGTCTTATTGGTCTACTGTCAACTTCCTGAGTGAAGTTCATTTAAAAATAATGAAACAGGAAAAAATATATATATAATCCAAATAATTTATTACTTTAATGTAGAAAGAACGTAAATGAAAGGGTTCTTTTAATGGGCTCAAGTACAATTGTAAAACATGGGAAAGGCTTTTTATTTTTTAATAAGATTGAGATTCCTTTGATAATTCAAGTCCTGCTTACTTTGAGAACTTTTTCTCTACTTAAATTCACTTAAAGTTACAAAGAAAATTCATTGGAATCTTTGCCATGGAACTTTTACCATTTCGGCAATCAGATATTCAAAACACGATATTAGTCGAATTTCTAAACAACAATATTAGTTTTACCTTCTCTGTGGTGACCTAAATGGGAAGGAAATCCGAAAATGAGGGGATATATGTATACATATAGCTGATTCACTTCGCTGGACAACAGAAACTAACACAACATTGTAAAGCAACTATATCCCAATTTTAAAAAAAAAAAAGGTTTTTTTCAAGTTTAGTGTTTTGTGAAGGAAAGAGCATGAGCTTTGAAATCAGACCTGAATTCGAATCCCAGCTCTTCTACTAACAAGCTTTGTGAGCTATGACAAGTTACATAACCTCCTCATCTACAAAATCTTGCTAATAATATCTACTTTGCACTTATTGTGAGTTGTAATGAATTTTAATGAGATGATGAACTCATGAGGAGTGCTTGCCACTTGGTAGGCACTTCCTGAAGTGGTAGCAAGTATTATGTTTATGTTTCAAAGTAGGATTCTGCAAGTAAATCCATGTGTGGAACTTGGGTAATATATATTTCACATATCTTTCCATAAAATTCATCCATTCCAGCTTAATCCTGGTGTAGGGCCATTTAACTCACCATGTGTATATTTGTGAGATTTTGCATTTAAAGGATGTGTGCAGACTTTTTATTAGTAGGCACTTTGGAGGTTAGATTTATGAGCCTATTGCTCTGTAACGTCTGAGGCATGTTGAATCGAAGCATAGATGTCACCTTCTCGTCTCTTACTATCACATACTTGGAGCATGTAGTTATGACAACTACAAGAAGCAAGCCATTAAAGCAGCAAAGAAACACCATCTTAGCACTAAAAAAAGGATAGAAAGGTTTCCCTTTGAAGTTGAAGAGAAGTGTTTTTGAATTAATGGAGTGTACAGTGATTTTACTGTTTTATTTATGAAAATACTCTTTGCCTTCATGCCAAAAGGTTTTAGCGCAGTCATAAGTAGGATTTACACAAAGAAACACAGCCAAAATTTATGACGTGTTTGCAAATGTAAGAAAAAGTCTGAATTTACAATATTTGTAATTTACTGTTAAGTATCTTTCTATCACTATTCCTGGAATGCTAATATTTTATAAACACAAGTGTTGGTTATGAACCTAGAATATCCTAACCTATACTACTTTTTAAAAAGAAATCTTCCAGAATGTTTTCCATGTCTTTTGGGGATTTAATAGGGGGAAATGTACACAGGACGAATGCTCCTGCCTTTGGCTTTAGCCCAAACTTTTAGCATCAACAATCTTGACAGCTGCTTTTGTGACTTGACTTCCTTTGGACCTTTTCCCCCTTTATTTATTTGCTACATTTTATACAAATTAATCTGTAGAAGGTAGACATATACACACACACTGTTTTTGAAATTAATTACTGACTTTGATACCTTTTCAAATATTTTACTTCCTATACATCTACTGGTTGGGTTTTTTAAAGAGTGGAATAATGCAATGATGCATTTTAAAATTAATGCACTGTTTGGCAACTACTGTCAAAGAGAGTTTTTTTTAAAAAATAAAAGAACTAACTTTTTTTCTTTTTAACATTAAAATTTTCTAAGATTTTTATGTCCTTTGTAAATGTCCTATCCTAGGATATAAGATCTTGAGACATAAGAAAAAGAACTGACTTTCATGCAGGCAAAAGAAGAAATCATTTGAATCAGACGCTGCTGCCTTCTGTATTCCCTACACAATATATTATACACAAGGATGTTCATTTGTAGCATTGTTTGGAATAGCAAAGACTCCAAACAGCCTAAATGTTCAGCAATAGGGGACTAGTTAAAAAAATTATGTTACATGCATTTAATGGAGTGCTGCATAGAGATTAAAGGAATATATATGTGTATCATGGAGCTGTCTCCAAGGCATATTGTTAAATGAAGAGGGCAATTTGGACAGTGTACTGTGTACAGTGTACACACATGCGTGTACGTGTGCTTGCTTTTTGTGTGTGTGTAGGCTATTTTTGGAAGAATATACATGAATCTAACAGTGGTAGTCCTGTTGAGGGGGGTATCAGTGTGAGTACAGAGAGAATCTTCATTATTTATATCTTTTGGTACTATTTGAATTTCCACCATTTGCATGAATTATTTTTTTTTGACTAAAAGTTAGTTAAAATAAAAGCGAGATGAATCTATTTGTGCTGATATGAAGCAACCTCCAAGATAAATAATTAGGAGGAAAAGCAGGATACAGAACAGGACAGATGCTACCATTTGTTTTAAAAAAAGACATACTGCCCTCACAGACACTTCTTACATTTAGATAGAAAATTCATGGAATACCCAAGAAACATAACAATGGTTGCTCCTGGAGAGAAGAACCAAGAGAAGGGAGGGAAGATGAGCTTTCATTATTACATGCCTTCTTACAATGTTTGAAATTTTTGCTCTGGGCACACTTAACTTTTTTATTTAATAAAGCTTACTGTAGTTAACAGTATTGTATTGTGTATTTGAAAGTTGCTAAGAGAGTAGATCTTAAAAGTTCTCATCATAAGAAAAAAATTGTAGCTATGTGAGGTGATGGATGTTGACTAAACTTACAGTCTTGGAGGGGGGAGTCTTTTCTGTTAATATATTTTCAATTCATTAAAGGATATGGAAAATCCAAAAAATTCTTCTCAATATATACGTGTATTAAATCACTATGCTGTACATCTAAAACTAATAAAATATGTTAATTACATATCAATAAAACCGGGACGAAAAAGAAGCGTACCAAAAAAACTTGATTTAACACGGTAGCTTTTTTTCAGTATATTCATAATTTGGTAGTTTATACCCATTCATTCTTTTTCCTTCTTATTTATTTTTATATATGAATTTATAGGCAAGATCCTGATGATGATATAAAATAGCAGCATTCTCTGTTGTTTTGTGTTTGGGAACCAGTAGGTGTGTTGAGTTAACTTAGCACTTATAAGTGAATTTTAAAATAAATAATAAAACAGCATCATATAATACCCATGGTAATGATAAAGAATACCTTTTTTGCCCTATCTTAGTCTTTCTTTTTTCCATATGTGCTAATTAAAAGTTCATAGAACTTCTGACCCTTGTCATTATGTAGATGGCAAAGAAAATAAAGTAATTGATAAATTAATTACTGCTTTAAGTTTATTCGATTAGGCTGGAAACTTTTGTTGAGGAAAAAAACTTATAAACTGTTTCTTTTAGATAGAATTATTCCTGGACCAATACAAAAAATCAGGTAAAGAGTACAGTTCCTGAACATAGAATCTTGGCATAAGAATTAATTTACCTCAAGAATTGTGCCTCTAATGAATTTTCATGTGTTGGACACAAAGTATTGAGAGAAATGTCTGGTTAATTTGAATACAAAATTTTGGGTGTTTCTGCTTAAAACTCTTTGTGAATAAGCCCTTAGACTTGAAACCCAGTGAATTTGTTTGATATTTGGAGACTAAAAAAGGTGATGGTTAAGCCCAATTCTGTTACAAAGCATTTCACTGTGCTTCCCATCAGCACATACTTCTCTTGGAAACTCATTTAATAGTTATTGTTTACTGGGCTCTGTCCTACTAAAACAGTAAAGGAACTGTTAAGTTATGTACAAGGGGATTTATATGATGTGTAAAATAAAGATAATAAAGATTCCAATCACTGCTAACTCTTGTGAGGCAAAGAGTGGAAGAACCAATCTTAACACACACTTGCCAGCTTAGAAAGTTCTTGATCATAGTTCATCTCTAAAAGGTATTTTCCTAAACGTACAAAGTGATACCACTTACTTTCCTTAAGATTAGTGCAGTTTCCTTGTTAGTGGTACCCCAATAAAGAAGGAAAAATAAATTTTAAATATAAGGAGATACTTTTCCATGTGAAACTTCTGTTCCAAAAGGGACCAACATTGAACAGAACTGTTGATGGTGAGAGGTTTTGGTTGTTGATGTTGTCGTTAACACACGTGTTGTTTTCATACGTGAACAGGAGTTCCTATGCGTGGGGCACGGGGAGGCCAAATCTTGTCACCCTTTGCCATTCCAGCTTTAGTGGTATTGGAGGTCTATATTACTCACAAAGAAAACCCACTTTTTCTTCAGTATGTTAAAAGCTGTTTCACATTTTCAGGCCTGCTTATCTTACCCATAATCCACTCTTTATTATATGTCGTTTTACTTTTACTTCTTGATCTTTTGTAAAAACTTTTCTTATATCTACCTGTAGCCTGTAGATCATGTCGTCCCATTCTTCTTTAGCAGAAGATATTGGAATCCAACTGGCCTTATAGTTTCTCTCAAGAAGAAGTAATGTAAACTGATTGGGATATGATAGATCCTAGTATGCATCAGGACAGGAAGTGGGTGCTAAGGCCTACTACAATTTGTTGTTTGGGAGAAAGAAAAAGAGTGGAAGAGAAAGATAAACCAATAGTAATAAAATTGCTGCATTCCTGGCTAATTACATATTTTTGAAGCATTTTCCTACTGTGAGACTTAAGCATGATGGTGCCAGAAAGGAAATGCATTCTACAACTAGGCCAGGTCAAAGCTATATTTGGGTGCAGAACATGTTGGCTCACTTTCTATGAAGCAGCATCAAAATACCCAGGAGCCAATAAAATCACACAGAATGTGCTGGAAAAAAATTCAACATATTGATCTGACTAAACCCAAAGTGTTGTGTTAAATTTTGTTAGCATGAGTTTCATGCTAAAAAGTGGTATTTTTAAAAAATCACTGCAACAATGCTAGTATAGTACATTTGAACCTATGAATTGGACCAGCTCCTTCTTGACCAAATCATTGACCACATTTGACTTTCTCTATTAGTTCCATGCCTAATGTGACTACAGTATTCCTACTGCTTATAATAATTTATACTTTTGATTATAGTTCATTACCTTACTGAAATGAAAAAATACTAATTAATAGCACATGCCATAAATTCAAGTCACTGGCTGCCATTCAGTATGCTTTGCCTTTGAGTAATGATTGTCATTTATAAAGCATGCAGATTTGGAGACTGTACAGCTCAGTGGATTAGAACAAGAGCTTAGCAATCAGACAAGGTGGTGTCAAATCCTGGCACTGCCACTTATGAGTCACTTGTATGACTTTGGGCAAGTTGTTTAATCTCTGTGTCTCAATTTCTTTATCTGAAACTTTGGGTTAATAATATATAATTAATAATATATCACAGGATTATTTTGAGGATTAAATGAGATAGGACATAAAGAGTCTTGACCTAAAGCCTATAACCGGTAAGAGCTTAGTAAGCTATTGTATTTTTATTATTACTATAGCTGCTTTCTCCTGTAAGTCAAAACATGTTGAAAATTCAGTTGAATAGCTTCATAGTAAGACTTAAACACTGAGAATACAGTGGAAAACAGAATGATGAACTAATAATTCCAGGTTAAGATTGCCTGGTTGCCATATAATAAATGCATTCATTTTACAGTGTATTTATCTACATACTACCAAATACCTAGGTTTACATGTTTTGAATTCTGTCAAAATCATACTACTATTGGAAATATTCTAACTCAGCAGGTTCCATTTTAGTAGCAGTTGAACAATAACAGTGGTAAATGGAATGTGTTACTGTAAAGCCGGAATGATGGCTGACAGGCTGTAATTTGCTTTATGAAGTGTGCGTTGTCACATATACAATTATCTGGCTTATATTTGTTGCTGTCAGCCCTCCAGTTTGTTAATGTCCAGAAGTTATGCCTTTATGTGAAACTTAAGAAGGGTTAAAAATCTCAGCATTTTCCTGCGGAGGGGAGGGGAAGGAGCAGGGGGATTCACACAGTGGCTACCTTTTTTTTTCCTTTTTTGAGGAACTAGGGTGATGCTACACACTGCAGCCCACCCTACTGGTCAAAATGAAAAACTGCATCATAAATGATCTTTTTTTTTTTTTTTTAAAGGAGGGAGAAAAAATGAACTTTTCCATTGGCTCCCCTGGGCATTTTCCTGTCCAGCTCACCACTGAAAGATGTAATTCATTTTGGAAATATTATTAAACTATGCTGCCCTTTTTGTTGTTGAATTCACAGGTGTTGTAGTGATTGTGCTCTAAGCATCCAATCAATTTGATTTCATTTCTTATCATTTAGACTGTGCTGTCTCTGCAAATGAGATCCCTAAAGGTTCTTAAGAAGTCTGTTACTCTTTGCGTGATTATACAATTAGTAAACAGTATCCTAAGCTAAAAACTGAGTCATAAGCTCAACTTATTTCTTGTACATTCAAGATCTAGTTAGAGCAAATTTTCAGAAGAATGATAAGTGGAAACTTTCTTTGCCTGGCCCATCATTTGTTCTGTAGACTTAATGACATTCAGTACTATTATACTCACTGCCAGGGCCTTGGGAAAAAAAAGAATATTTATACATTGAGTTATGGCTAGGTGTAGGAGACAAAAAAAAAAGATGGGCAAGAAGTCAGACTCTCTAGAACAGAGAAGAATTTGAGACCTTCACTATACATGGATTAATCACAAGAACTAACCACGCAAATCCAAATGGATATTTAGAAATCGGTGAAGCCTCTAACATGTTCTGTGGGAAACGCCATACATTTTCTAATGCATGAGTATGTGCAAAATGGTTATCTAATTTATAAAGGAAGTGTTGACAGAACTTTAGCTTTGGTGTTACAAATGTGCTCCATACTGTGTTTACATGTGAATAACATTTCACATATGTACTCAGTATATTTCTTAGATTGGTGTTATATTCAATAACTTAGATGAATGGTTATAATAAGGAATAATAAGCTGCAGTTTTACTAATCTTACCTTAGTTCAGCTTTGGAAACTGCACTACTAGGAAATTGGTCCATGAAAATCTGGCAATATTCATGCTATCAAGCATGAAAACTACCTGGATTTGGATCAGGGACCTTTATTTATAGCATTTTATTTAGGATTTATTAGTTTAAAGAAGGAGCTTTGTGTCTCATGGGTTCTTAAATATTAAATAGAGTCAGAAGTCATGTGTTCCCTTCTAATGGCAGCAATAAAAACAAAAACAAAGAAAAAGCAGACAATTTTACATTAATTTAAATTTCCTTATATTATCCAAAGATAACTTGGTGAAGTAATAGCAAACCCTAGAAAATTTTCAGCCATGCCATGTAAACAGTTGGTTGCAGATGTGAATAAAGTGTTTACAATATAGCTTATAATTAATTAGAAGAAAAGTGTTGATGACTTCATACTAACAAAAAACCACATTGATCCTTTACAAATTGAATAAGCAAACATATATTTATATGTTTTATCTATTTGTTATTCTTATTTTGTATGCTTAAACTGCTTTCTGTCTTTTTTTCATTTTTTTCTCATTTCTAAGTAAAATCATCATTATGGCCTGTTTTTGTCCCTAAAAAGTACCTGCAAGTTCAGAATCAGATGGGTTTGCTCTGAGTCAAAATAGTTACAAGGGGAACATCATCATGGTTCATTTTCCCCCCTGTTTTGTTCGGAATTGAATTAGGAAATGAAAGTTTTTAGCAGTTTAATTCACTTCTCCATAAAGTTTATGAAGCAGCAACAGCTGGTTGAATCCATGACAGAAAAAGCCAACTTCTAGTGGCTAAGCTATTGTTTCAGAATTAAGGGAGAAAACTCATTAGCTGTTAATGAAAACACAGAAAAAAACAAATAGCACAGAAACCCTAGCAAATAATTACCTTACACCTGACACAAAGCTGCTTTATCTTTCTGCTCCAACCCTCAGAAATTCCCAACTTATCACTCTATGGAGCATGAATGAAATTGAGTTTGACTCTAAGGAAAGAACAATAGAGAAATCATCCTCCTTGTAGGCCCCTCAGCATGATATTCAATGGAGAATCTGCCACTGAATATACTAAGGGGTGTATCTAGTACCCAATTCTTATGACACTTAGGATAGAGGAGCAAACGACCAGCTAATAGCAGGTGAACCCTTGATATAGTTCCCCCAGATCTTGTTTAGAAATACAAAAGGAAGGGACTGGAGGTAGTGGATGTGATTAATGGCGATATTGTGTGTTAGTATATATATCTGGATAGAAATATATTGATTCTGAGCAAGTTGCAATGGGAAAGTGTGTCTCTAGTGGCAAGGGGTCTTGCTTGTGAGAAAGCCACTCAGAGCAGATGGAATTCTAAGCCCTAATTGTAGAGCTGCTGAGTGGAAATGTCTGTCACTATATTTTGTGATCATTTATGTCTGATCCCACTGGACTATGGTTGTGGCCACTTGGAACTGCGATTATAAGATCCATAGATGAAACCAGAGATCACTTGAGATTATGTTTTAAGGAAAAATGATGTTCTAAACTTCAACAAATCCAAAATGACCACAGTAATTGCTGGTTCTTCCATAAAATTTTTCACCCATGCATCTTGAGTAGCTGTAATCATTTTAATTACACGGGAGTGTCTATTTATACAGTGTCACAGGCTTTTTTTCTGTGTGTGCCCAAGGGAGTTGGGCCACTTGATAAGACACTGAAAACACTTATAGCAACATTTCCATCACCGGGAACTAATTACACTTGGATGTAAAACATATTTTTAAATGTTTCCCCCTTTGCAACCATTTTTAGTACTGACCTAGGCTCTGTTTATGCTGCATTGAGTTGGATACCTTTGTCGTATGCTTTATGGAGTCATGGTCTTGCATTTAGCACAGAGGTAGCTGTTAAAAGCCCACCTTGGGTAACTATATTTAGATACCATAGGAATCACATGGAAGTGACTTTTCCATCTGATGTTAGTAAATCAGATGGCAGGTATTTTGGATAAGACTTTAAAAATGGAAGCCCTAAACGTAACTGGATTGGATCCTGGGACAGAAAAAGGAAATTAGTAGAAAAACTGGTGAAATCCAAGTAAAGTCTGTAGTTTAGTTAATAGCAATGTACCAATGCTAATTTCTTGGTTTTGACAAGTATACACTAGTTATGTAAGAAGCTAACATTGGGAAAACTGGTTGAACAGTATATAGGATCTCTTTGTACTGTCTTTGCAATACTTATAATAAATCTAAAACTATTTGAAAATTTAAAAGTTCATTAAAAACAACAACAGGGCTTCCCTGGTGGCGCAGTGGTTGAGAGTCCGCCTGCCGGTGCAGGGGACACGGGTTCGTGCCCCGGTCCGGGAAGATCCCACATGCTGCGGAGCGGCTGGGCCCGTGAGCCATGGCCGCTGAGCCTGCGCGTCCGGAGCCTGTGCTCCACAACGGGAGAGGCCACAACAGTGAGAGGCCCGTGTACCGCAAAAAAAAAAAAAAAAAAATCACGAAATAAAACAAAGCCCCTCCTTATTTGCTTAAAAAAAAAAAAAAAGCCTGGACTGCTAAAATATCTAAGAGTAAATTTGTCAAATTTTTGAAGCATGCAGAAAACTTTGAGTCTAAAGTGATAGCTGATAAATAATACTCAGTATATCCTACAAGTGTTTAATTTTGCTTGGCAACCCAAACTACTACTTTTTTTTAATGGATTTTGGTTTGGCTCAGAAATTTTAAATTCCTTTAACCTCACAGCTCACTTTTGGGTTACCTGCCAGGCAGTCCATTTAGATTGTCTTGATAAAATAATTTCAGTAGATTTGCAGTGGTGTTAAGTGGGATAGGGAGGGTGGGAGGGAGACGCAAGAGGGAGGGGATATGGGGATATATGTATACGTATAGCTGATTCACTTCGTTATACAGCAGAAACTAACACACCATTGTGAAGCAATTATACTCCAATAAAGATGTTTTAAAAAGAAATTTGAGTATGTTAACCCTCCGTTCAGTATTTGAGAATTTTTCTGCTTATAATAGAAATTTCACAGTGGTACTTCAGCAGAACTATAAGCTTTGTGTCTTGATCAAGTAACCTAGTAAAGTAGAGAGCATTTCTTTTGATTCCAACCAGTGACTGTTGTGTGAGGTTGTTTGTTTTTTTAATTTTACTTTTATTCTCCACAATAAACTCCATGGTTTATTTTTAAAGTCCTCTATCTGCAGGTGTTCAACTCAGTTATGGACATCTACCTACCATTGAGCGTATGTAGAAGAGTCTAGATATGATCATCTAATTTATGGAACGAGAAGGCTACCGTGATTCGCTTTTAATCATTTTATATACTCCCTATCCTTCTAGTTTAATTGTAGGAAATAAACCTTTAAAGTGAGGCAATTCAGATTCTATGTAGGTTGTTGTTTGGTTTCACTGCTCCCTAGTTGAAATCCAGGGCCAAAACTCTACAGTGTTTACTGAGATTAGCACTGCCGATTTCCTTTGGAAATTAGTATCTGAGATAATATTAAATTCAGTTGAAAATCCTCTTTTCAAGTTTGTGAAATGAACTGAGCAGCTGTTGGTGTCCTTTTATCAGCAGACTGTACCTCTGTTTGGGGAATTTTAAGGAAAGCCATTTGCAGTGCATAGCCTTATCTTCTGGTTTCTGAATGAGCTAACATCTTCCTTTAAACCTTTTAAAGTATCACAATAGCATGGGCCACTTCTACAAAATATAATCCAGTGTATGTTGAAAACACCCAAAAGAGATTAGCATTGTTTTAATTGCATAACTCGGTATTGTATATATATTGCCTTTCATCGAAGCCATTTTACAGAACAAATATTACCTTCATAGGGCTTTTGGAATTCCTAAGAGCTTGGCTGCATAGGCTGTAAACGAGAATTGTAAAGAGAACTTCCTTAAGATTGCAAAACAAGTAGCGATTGAAATTGGAATAGTGCAGCTTCTAATTTTACTTCTCTTATTTTTCAAAAAAGGAAAGAATATTGACCTTGCTACATTATATTATGTATAGAAGTTTAACCCTTTATGTAATTTATTCTATTTCATTTGGAAATAGAGGCATTCAGGGTAAAGGTTGTAATTAATGGGATATTTATATAGCTATGTTTTCATTTTAAGTGTGATGGAGAAGTTTCTTTCTGTGGCAACAGTTCTCCTCATTTTAAGCTAACAGTTTCTAAGTTCTAGTTAGTTAGCCGAATGGAAAATTTCCCATCCAGGTAGGTTGGTTCTTGAATTTATTTATGTTTCTCCTGTGTTAATGGATAGTGGCCACGTCCATCAAGTAAAATATACATATTTTTTGGTGAATACCAGAAGGAATCTACAAAGACTTTTATAAAGATGTCAAAAGTACGACCTTTTTTCTTTTTTTGTCCCTCAGGGGGAGACCAAGCTGAAAATTACCTTGGACAGGACAGCTCTGATGATAATCACAGTGGAACTCATGGCCCTTCTCTCACATCAGATGCACCGTTTTTGTCAGATTATCAGGATGAGGGTGAGTGTCATCTTTCTGGCTTTAGGATAACCATACTTTTATGCTTTTTGTCCTGGGGTCTTTGCCTTTGGTCATTTTCAATCCAGCAGCCTTCAGAAGGTTCTCTGTGTTGGTAAACACTAGTTCGCAAAGAACAATTATTTGTTTCATTATAGTGCTGATCCTCCTAGTAATTCAATAGTTCTGAAGTTAATGTACTTAGGGAAACACTAATTCCATATTGGAGCGGGAAGACATCATTATTGATCTTTCTATAAGAACGGTAGCTGAAAAGCTAAGAGGGCATTTTAAGATTGCAGAGCCCATCTTACCATTCTTTCAGATTTTTTAGCTTCACTGAGTTTCATGAGAATTAGAGCTTTCATTTAATGATTATTAGTTTATTGATTTATTGTGGATTATTTGAGACCCTTGAGCTTATCATATTATAATAAGATATCATTTTTACCCATGCTTTCACATACGTCTGACCATATTGGTGTTGCTCAAGGGGAAGGGAAAGCCACAAGAACCATAATGCAAATCTTCCTGGAGCATCAATTTTATTTGAAGATTTGGGAATGGGAAGAGTTAAATAATTCAACCCTTATAAACATTATATTAGAAACACATTGCTATGTAACAGAGTGGAATGAAAATATATATGAATTTTTAAGATACATGAATATAAAAGTTTTGGCGTGGTGGCTGCCAGTTTCTGGCTCAGGCTCAGCTATTCCAGGGGTGGGAGGTTCACAGTGCCTCTTCTGGCATTTGGCCGCTTGACCAGAAGGTTTGATCATCACTGATACACACTTATCTTATCAAAGTCTCTCTTGTGCCTTTGCAGTGTGGGGGGGGGGGAGGTAGAAATGCTACTAAACTGAATATTAAATTGAAAGCTTATTATTCACTTAGGGATTGGGAGTAAAGTTGGTAAATTATTCCTTATTTTTCTTTATTAGTCTGTGATCTTTCTATTTATTTTTCTTCCAAATTTCCCTCCAACTTTGGCATTTTCCAAGTGTTCGTAATCCCTACCTTCCCTTCTCTTTCTAATTTATCACTAATTCTTATTTCATTTGGCCCTTTCAGTGATTCATATTTTCTCCCTTTCATTGAATTGATAACCACCAAATGAGAACTATGGATTCAGTCACACAGAAACAGTGTATTTTGCTTGAGCTTTGTGTACTAGCACAATTAGTAATACCCAAGTTTTAGAAATTGGGCCTTAATGTGAGATCTGTATATTGGTTCAGGTAAAAACATTGTTTGGATTGAAAGCTTAATAATTACATTGGTAGCTGATTAATAATTATAGAAAATTAACAGTGCAAAACATTTAAAAAAAATCAACCTTTCATTTGTTTTTGATCAATCTAATGCTTGACAGAATTAGAACAATAGTACCTCATTAATGCATAGGTCACTTATTTGGTATTTCCAACTTTCCCAAACACAGCTGAGAACACAATAAGTAAGCCAGAAAGACCTCTAAGTGAAAATAGATGTTCCTGAGTCCCAGGTTAACATTTATGTACCTTACTCCTGGAAAAGCCTCTGAGGCCCTCACTGGGGATTCCTCTTCTTACAAATGTCTAACCATTACAGTGTTTTGATTTCTCAGACCACACAGTAGAGTGAAGCATCCAATTAGAAGAAAAAGTACTGTAAAGGCATCAATTAACAAATAACATTGAGGAAAGAAACACGAAAACAATTAAAATTTGTTATAGAAAACAAAATCTATAAATAAAACTTTTTTTTTTTTTTTTGGCTGTACCACATGGCTTGTGAGATCTTAGTTCCCCCACCAGGGATCGAACCTGTGCCCTCAACAGTGAAAGTGTGGAGTTCCAACCACTGGACCACCAGGGGATTCCCACAAAATTTATATAAGAGCTAAAATAACATAGTAGCCTGGGGCCATATTGTACTGGAGAGAGAAATGACCCAAACTCTCCCCTAAGAGCTCAGTACCTTAATAAGGTAAAACTTTTAGCTAGCCTTTATTGAGCACTTACTATATACGTTGCATTTGTGTTCTAAGTACTTTGCACTTATCATCATTTAATCCTCAGAACAGCCCTAAGAAGTAGGTATTAGAATTATCCTCAATTTACAGATAAGGAAACTGAGACCTAGGGAAGTTAACTTACAAACTGAGACCTAGGGAAGTTAACTTATCTAAGATCGAATAGCTAGTAAGTAGTGTTACCAGGATTTATGTCTACACAGTCTTGTTCTAGAACCTCTGCTCATAACCACTCTGCTATCCTTACCACTATCCTTATCTAAGTTATCAAAAAAGATGAGGGCTTCCCTGGTGGCGCAGTGGTTGAGAGTCCACCTGCCGATGCAGGGGACATGGGTTCGTGCCCCGGTCCCGGAAGATCCCACAGGCCATGTAGCAGCTGGGCCCGTGAGCCATGGCCGCTGAGCCTGCGCGTCCAGAGCCTGTGCTCCGCAATGGGAGAGGCCCGCGTACCGAAAAGAAAAAAAGATGTATTCATATTCCAGATATTTTGGTTAAGACTGTATAGATACACATAGTATGTTTAAAATATTTTCATTAAAAATAGTTGAAATTAAAGAAAGTAATTAGTGTTGAAAGAGGTAAACCTATTACCTGGAAAATTCCATAGTGGAAACTTTGTTCCATAATAGTTCCCCAATAGTATTTTTACTTAATAGATTTTTATTTTCAGTTCTGTGCGTACAAGTTAACAGAATTCCCAAAGTGACACTGTCAATGGTAGAGGTAGGAATAGACTTGTTTGTGTTAAAAATTTGACTGTAGGATGATGAGATAATGTTTAAATATGAGTTGCTGCAAAGCATTGAATCTAGCACAGTGCCTGAGTGCCTGATGCATAATAGGCACAATAAATGTTTGTTTCCTTTCCCTGAAAAATAAAGATATGTACATTTCCTGTGAAATTAAAGAGAAGCTTATAAAGATGTTAAAATTTTAAGTAAACTTTATATCCTATTTAACTAGTTTGCACCATTATGGAGAACAGTAATACTTGATATGCTATTTATTCATTATTTTAACAAAAACTTATTTAGAGATTATAAGGTAATAGCAAGGCACTGTGCTAAGCTGTTAGTGAAATAGGCAGTAAAAAGTCAAACACAGTCCCTGCCCTCATGGAGCTGTCCGTCTCATTGGGAAAACACACTATTAACAAGTTGACAAATGGACAAATATAAAGTCAGTGTCTTCACTTGCTGATGAGACAGCTAGGGTGATCCTTTAGGAAGAAAAGATTTTTCTAAAATTTTCTTTGTGGTGACATTATTTTAGACTTTTGGAATTTTTATTTTTATTATAAAAATGAAAGGCCACTGTTAAAATATTTCAGCTTTGTTGCTTTCCACCTCTAGCCAGAGCAGTGTCCTAAACGAACAGCAATGCAAGGACACACAGTCTGACCCATTTGCCCATAACTCCAGTGATGAGAAGCAGTAACCATGGTACATGTCGTGTTTGGGTCACGCTTTTGTGAAAACTACAAAGAGCTCTAGAAGAATATAGAAACCTGGCCAGGTGCACTGCATAAAATAAAAACCAAGGTTACAAGCTAAACCATGCATAAAAATGAGAGCATGTTGCTACCTAATCACAATTCCTTCTCTGCTTCCTTAGTAAGTGCTGTCAGTCTCAGAATGTCAGGCTATAGCCTATGGAGAGACACCTACAAATAAGAGCATAACCCCATCATTAGGAGTGAAAACTTGCTAACAAGTAATAATATTTAGATTTATAGACTTAGGAAGGCATTGTTTCTACCATATTGAAGGAAAAAAATTTAGTATGAAACATTCAGTACAATAACTATACAAAAGCCAGCCAACTCTGAAGCTCAAGATCTGATTGCTTTCATCATCCAAAATGTACAATATATTTTAATGTGTCTATAAATTTATTTCATTAGTATTATGAAGAACCCCCATGTACATACATTTTTTAAAGATGGGTTAGGGAAAATGATTGTTCTATAAAAGGGTATAGTAACTCCTTCTCGAAGAAAAGGAAAAAATAAAATTATTTTATAAGGGAAGAAACCTAAAATCTATAATATTGTATTATGTATCATGTATTATTACATTCTAATTAAAGAAAAGGTAATGAATGGTATTGGGCAGATATGTCTGGGAAGAAGTGAGAAAGAATGTTTTTATAATTTATTTTTACATCGGGATGTTTAAAGGTTAGAAAACGTTCTTATTCTCCAGCAAAATAAAAAATAGAATTGGAAAAGTAAAGACCTGTGATAAATGAAGAGCCTTTATTGACCAACTTATTAAATGCTACTTGATTTAAAAGAAATTTTAGACCTGTTAATGTACCAGTAGTGGCCATTTACAACTCCATGCCTTTTCTGAAAGATACATTAAAAAACAGAATATTTTGAAAATAAAGAGAATCAGTTTTTTATGGCTTTATTTTTAGCACTTTTTAAAAACATTTCTCTGCTTTCAACTTGGTTCTGAAATAGAAGTCAGTTTTGAATTTAATATTATGAATAACAGACTAGCTTTTGTTGATCGTTGTGTGTTTTATTTCTATAATAATAAAAACAGGAATAAGAAATTATTTTAATATCTTCTCTGAGGGAAAGAAGAATATATTTTAAACAAAACTTTTATTATTCTGAAATTAAAATGAAAGTTTAATTTATTGATTAGATTTTTGTGGCTGGAATTCATGCTTGTCTTAAGTTTCTTTGTACCAAAATTAGAATCTTAGAGTCTGAGAGCTGGAAAAGATGATGGTCATCTAGTAACAGGAGCAATTTATTGAGCACTTACTATGCTGTACTAAGTGCTTTTCGTGGATTATCTCATTTAATTCTCAAACCAGCTCAGAGAGGAAGGAACTGTTATCCCCATTTTACAGATAAAGAAATTAAATGAATTGGCAAGGATGACATGCCTAATCTATGGGAGGTAGTGGGTGGGGGTAGGATTCCAGTAGATTCCAAAGCTGCTGCTTTTTGAAGACCTCTGATTAGCTGGTTGTTTGACTTCTGAAACACCCACTCTTATGGGCTTTATGTATCATTCTCTTATTGCTTTTATTTCACCGAATATAATGTTTATTTAAAAATAAATGTGTTCAAAGGTAATTATCCTCTAAAAACTGCTTTAACTGCATCGTGCAAAATTTGATATGTACTAATTTCATTATAATTCATAATTCCATTCTAAGTATTTTGTAATTTCTTTTGATACCCTTTTTAACCTATGTGTTATTTAGAAGCGTTTTTGTGTGTTTCTTCCTGGTTTTTGTTTTGATTTGTTTTGTTTTAGTTTCTAAATCTGCTTTATTTATTTTTATTTTTCTAATTTTATTATGTAAGAGCCTAAAAACATAATATATGCTATTTATATTCTTTAGACTTTATTGAGACTTCTTTTGTCGCCTAGTAATAGTTTGTGCTTATGGGCTATGTGCATTCTGAAGCATTCATTGAATACACTCTTAACTATTTCTATACTTGTAAATAATGTTCTTCAGATCTTTTGTATCCTAGCTTTCCTTTTATCTGCTGGAAAGCTTGTGTTAAAATTTCCAATTATAGTTGTAGATTTATCCATTTTTTCCCTGTTTTGTTTTACATTCTCAAGGTCATGTTTTAGATACTTATAAAGAGGTCTAATTATTTTAAAAGGTTTCCTCTTATTGAGCTGAAATCCTATCGCTAGAACTTCTGCTAATTAAGCTAGTTTTGCCATCTAAGTCTACTCATAGCACCCCTGATAGAGTTTGTATTCAATGAGGATAAAAAATGTTTGTTCACAAGCCAGTTTGAGACCCCATTGCTATGAGTTGTGTATAAGGCCTGATTTTACTGTATAAATTATATTGTTTCACAGAATAAATAAACTGTACTTCTTACAGTGTTTACAGAGGTATGTGAATTAATGGTGCAGTGATTAGTAGTAAGTGACCTCTCTGATCAGGTAAACCATAGGCTGAATGCTGCTGACAGCTTTGGAGGAAAATGCGTGTGTTTTATGGCTGCTTTACTTGGAATGTTAAAAACCTATTGCAGGCTCAGTCATTGGTACCCTGGTAGGTTGAAAGAGTTAATGGCTTAAAAACAGCAAACCATTTGCTTCCTTCTCACTGACAGGGTCAAGCCCATTACTTTCTTCGTGTGTATTTTTCTTAAATTACACAAACTATATGAACATATTTAGAGTTGTTAATTCCTTTTTATTCTATTATATGGAGATAACGAAAGTGACTCAGATAGTCCCTCTCCATATATGATTATGTAAATAAACATACATACATTCAAACAAGCATTTATCTCATTTTCTTTTTATTCTTCAGACACTTGCTTTCATCTTCGTTGCATGCAGGTATATTTTTCTTTAATAAAGGCACATGACTCCTGTCACCCCTAACAGAAGTTATATCCATGTGTTTAGAGTACACACTGTGGAACACAAAACTGATTTCCATGTCTGTGTTTTGAGGGCCAAAGAACAAATTCCTACTGTAAAACACATACTTTCATGAGCATGGTAGATTTCTGAACAAGTTTCTGTTGGCTCCAGGTGAGTCCATCAGATTTCAGATCATTGGGAGAAATTAAGGACTCAATGGTGAGTTAACTGTGATAAGGGTAAGTAAGCTGTCACTCAGGATTGCAGTGGCCTCCTTCATGAAGATAAATGTCTTATTAGATCTAAGACATCATGTCGTTTATATAGTCTGGTATAAATCACAGATGAAGATGACAAACTAGGTATCAAAGTTGACAGTAATTTATATAACTTAAACAAATGATTACCAAGGATTATACATGTTTTGTGAAGAATAAGAAAACAATAACAATTATCTGTCTATGAACTACCCATTTTTCATTCTTCAGCCCAGCATGTTGGGCTGTTGGTGCGTGTTTAAACTCTAATGTTCTGTCCAGTGCTCAGTAAAGCACTTTCACGTGTGTTGATGGTTGGATATCTTACATAATGCTTCTTTCACTAGGAAAAACTCCTTGCAAATTTAACCCATGCTTTAACATTAAAACCATGGCATTTTAGAGATGGAAGAGACTTGGTAATCACCTGATCTAATCTCTGTTTTACCAAAGAGGAAACTACATTTTTAAAAAGGCTGAGTGCCTGGTCTTATGGTCAGCAAGACAGAACCAGTACAGAAACCAGGACCTGGCTGTGGCCTCCCCTGACCCATACTATGTACCTCCCCTCCCCTGCATGATCTCAGCATGCTTTTCAGTGCAGACCCAAATAGCTTTGCCTGACTGTGGGCCTTAAGCTATTTCTCACAAGTTTCAGTTAAGTCCTTCAGACATGTGTGTCTCTCTGGCCTATGTATGTTCTTTTCTTCTTCCCAGGATGATTTGGAAGCACTATATTTTATAAAGAATTTCAAAGGGCTCCATAAAGCTAACAATTATAACTGTGAACAGCATACAATTAGTTATTGAATTGACACAGAACTAATTCATTATCTTTTTTGGCCTTTTTGTCCATGTTATAGATTTTAATATACTGCCAATAAAGAGTTAGTTATTGAATACCTTTATTCAATCATGAGTTTAGAGGCTGTGCGGAGGATACAAAAAGAAATAAGATGTGATTCCTTTCCTTAGTGAGCAAATAATCTAGCTGAAGAGAGAAGACTAGACACCCCCACTATAAAATATATGGTACATAATCACAAGGGCTGATTTTCAGGGACAGAGTTTTCAGAAAAAAAAACAACTGGTTGGACTTGCAGTGGTTTGGAAGAAAGTCAAGATAAGATTTGGCCTGTGCTGTAGCCAAAGTGTTTTTAGAAATCTTTTCCAGACTGGGAATATGAGCAAAAGTCCATTCTTTGAAAGGTCAAACAGTTTTTGAGCTTCCACTATAATTAGTAGTGAAGTAACGGTGGCCATCTTTAAATGCAAATAGTTGATTTTTAAGTGAGTGATTTGGCTGATGAGATTAAGCTTTTTCATATTGCCTCAAGTATTCTTTGTTTCTCTCCAAATTCTAAACTAGTCAGTGAGTGTAATGGTAATATGAAAGCCCTAGAATATGATTACTGAAGTTGTTAGTGTGGTCATTACAGTGGTGGTAAAATGATATACAGTGGTTTGGTTGCTAATGTAGTATATTTATCTGATTGATATATAAATGAGTCAGAGGCAGATCATCCTTCTTCAAGCCCCAAAGCCACTGACCATTTTTATCTCAAAGTTTAATATTCACTTAAATGTGAAGGAATTTTGTTTAAGCATAAAACTTTCAGGCCAAGTATATAGATACATATACTTAATTTATATAAGTATAAATTTATACTTAATATATATTATGCTTTATATATATATATATATATTTTTAGCCATTTCTTCATGCTTTGGTGATCTTTGTTTTTCTACTAGCCATAAATTCTTTTGCTTTATCATAGAACTCTGACTTTTCAAGTGAAAACTAAATGTTAGTAATGCTGTTTAAAACAATGCTGAAACCTGTTAATCTAGAATATTATTGTCTACTAGGGGAAGATTGTTGAATTCACAAGCTATAATTACACTTATGGTCTACACTGACTTTCTGACTTTGAGTGACAGTCTTTTTTATGTTAGGTCCTAAGTAGCTTTAACCCAGATACATTAGCCTAGTGGGAAAGAAAGATTATACAAAGTGGTTTCTCTGACTTGTAAAATTGGGATTTATAGGGGAGTTGTTCCTTCATGGAAAGTTTTCACTTACAGAAGCCTTTAGCCAATTATTTGCAGACCCATTTCTATGAGCTGTTAGGATATAGCTTATATGGTATGGTATATTTTAATGGAATGCTCTAAGAAATAAACATCATTGTCATAGTTAATTTCGCAATTACGTTATTTCATAATAATACTCCAGATTTTGTTTTAATCAAAAAAGCATAGCGTTGGGGCTTCCCTGGTGGCGCGGTGATTGAGAGTCCGCCTGCCAATGCAGGGGACACGGGTTCGTGCCCCAGTCCGGGAGGATCCCACGTGCCGCAGAGCGGCTGGACCCGTGAGCCATGGCCACTGAGCCTGCGCGTCCGGAGCCTGTGCTCCGCAATGGGAGAGGCCACAACAGTGAGAGGCCCGCGTACCGCAAAAAAAAAAAAAAAAAGCATAGGGTTAACTGGGATCATGAGTGCTCCTTTCTACAAATGACCATTATCATCATTGTAAGACATTTATGAACGCCCAAGAACATAGTTGGGCCTAGAGATTGTCACAGTTTAGGGAAAAAAATCACTTGAGTTATCTAATCTAGCCCTTCTGATGAAGTCACATCATTCTTACTAATATCTCATTTAATTAATTATCAAATATAGCCATTATGCTCTATATTCTTCCTTTGCAGGACATATTTCCCACCCAACTATTATTACTAATTTATTCTTCATGTCTAACCTAAACTTTTCCTTCCTTAGTTTCAGGCCGTTGCTCTTTTCTGTACCATCTTCCGAGACTGAATAATTCCCCTAATTCATTTATATTGTTACCTTTAGAAGATACTTAAAGACTGTGAACATTCATCCCCAGAGTCTTCACTTTTCCAAACTACATAAATTTCAGTTCCCTTAATCCTTACTTCACTTTGCCCCTGTAATACTCTCCAATTTTGGGGCATTTTATCACATTCCTTGATATTTTCCATTCCCAGGGCATCACCTAACCAAGAAAGCTGCCTTTTGGGGAGGGAACCACTAAAGTGTAAAATCTCATATAAACCACTTGGAAGATGCCTAAGTGTTTATTTGATGTTGGTGTTGGTGATCATCTGGTGGGCATGCCAGTGTAGTGCTTGCTTTGGCATATGTTGGGATATATGTGTATTTTAATGCCTTAATGTATTATGGCCTGTTGTAATTGAATGTCTATAAAGTAGCAGTTAAAAGGGTTTTATAGACCTTAGAAGAGATTAGAATTCTCTAGCCCCCTCTTGTGGTAAAAGAAAATACAACTTTTGAGCTTTTCTGGATTGTTTTGTTGTAGTTGACTTCCAAGGCTGAGATACATAAGTTCTCAACATGGGAGCATATGGAATGAATCCAAGAATTTAAAAATTATATACTATTACATATAAAAATTATATACATACATATATATATATATCCAAGAACATACTCACACTCAGATCTGAGAAGATACTGTTCTTTTATTAAGGCCCTAAAACCTAAAAGATATTACTTTCTTACAACTATCATTTCAGTATATTCTTATTACACAAGTCAGGAGGAGGACAAATAAAACCATAATCTTGAGGGGTTTATATTCCTAAATAGGTAAATGAGGGAGGCTTGAATATGAATTTTAAACCAAATTTACAGGTATTTTTTTCTTTGCCATTAAAAATGGATATTGTTAGCATTTCTAACAGATATCCTATATCTCCTATAACAAATTAATTTTACCAGCTTTGTAATTTATTATTGTAACATGCCTTCTATGAATTTCAGATATATATAAATGTCTAGTAAATAGCAAACAGATGAAGGGAAGACTGAACTGGTATGCAAATGAGTTCATGCGTATTGCCTATGGAAAAAATTTCTACATGTAGCACAAAATTATGTTTGTTTTTCTAGGAGGCCACTAAAAGTAACACTTCTGTTCTGCCTTGGAATAGTTGGTCTACAGACAAGAACCAGTGAAGAGTTGCTATTAATATACCTTACATGGCAATCCAGGAGGTGAAAAGATTAAAATTAGACACTGCCCCTCAGTAGTTTTTTTTTAAAGCTACTCGAAAAACTTGAGTAATGGTTAAGGTAGGCTGCCTTTATGCTCAAGCCACAGTCTAATGAAAAACATGGGGTCCTATTTAGCAGTTCTGAGAACTTAGAAATAAATTTGAGACCATGCTTTGTTAATATTAAATTTTTTAGAAGAAAATATTTAATATTATGCTAATTGAGGAAGTACAAGAGAAGAATGCCATAGACATAGCAGGACAAAATGAAAAAGGGTTGGTCACAGGTGAAATAAGTGAGAATAGCATAATGATTTAAATATTAAATAGGAAACTGGTAGTTTTGACTGATTATCTTTTTTCTCCCCCACTTGAAGAGATGATATTGGTTATTTTTTTTCAAATAGGGAAATTAGTTCACTTTATGTGCTTCTCCCTTAAGACATATGAATAAAATTTTATTCTCAGCTATTTATTAATTTTTAGTATTGGTACTCCTCTGAACACCTGAAGACAAAATTTAACAAACCTAAAGATGAAATCCCTTAATAACAAAGCATTTATGGATCTTCATAGGAAGAGTCTATCTTTTCCACTTTTTACAAAACAGTAATTTGACATAAAATTTTTGAGATTTATCTGTAATCAGCTTAGGTGATCTTATACACCCCTATTGCCTGATCTGTATCAGGTTTCTCAGGCAACTGCTGGATCTGATTTTTTTTTCATGTTAAGGCTGTACTTTTCACGAGATAGACTAAATTGTGGACTTTCTTAAAAACTTTGGAACATTCTTATGTGAGTAGAGATGCGGAAAATGGCCCTTAGTTATACGTGTGTATTTCAGTTGATTTGGTCATCAAAAAATTGCGACTGATCTTGGATACACATTCTTTGACTATTGATTTAAAATTAAGCATATATACTTTCACAGAGCTCAAGTGTACCTTTCTTACTTTGAGGTAAGTCTTTACTTGGCTATTGGAAAAAGATTCATTTTAGAAAAATTGTTTATGAACTCAGATTTATTAATCAGTTAAAGATTTTTATTCTTTCTTTTAGCATTAAAATTAGGGAGATTAAAATGACCAATTTCTTGGATAGTTACAGTTAATAACATTATAATATAGAAACTGTTTGCAAATATTTGACTTTGTAGCTATAGGGAGGTGTCAGAGGGTTTGCTGGAGTGTCATGGTCATTGTCAAAGTGTAGGATAGAAGAGATTTTCCTAGAAAGCCAAACTTTCTAGGAACTTAACAAAGTTCTTGTTAAGTGTCTTACTATAAATAATTATTATTTTCCTTATCATATCATTAAAGCTGAAAGTAAGACAGATTACATATTTCTTCCTTGCTTTTTCACTCTGTATGTGCAAGTGCCTTCAGCTGCAAAGAAAAATTTCCTAAGGAACACTAGGGCAACTCAAGGAGCTCGTCATGTGAAATCCTTTGCACGTTTGTTTCTTCAAGAATAACAAATTTATTTAAATTTGGTAGTGTTGTTTTTAAGCGTTTCTCCCTTAATTTGGAATTCTTTAAAATTCCCTTTTGATTTAGGATGAGACATAAAAAGGAGCCAAAGAAACTTCTTACTGTCTTTTTCACTTGTTCAAATCCTGCTTTTCAAAAAACCAACTTCTCACTGCTTTTATATTTTTTCCATGGATAGATTATCAAATTATAATTTAACTCTAAATATATATTAACTTTTTAAAAGGTATGTTTCGTTTAGTTTTACGAGACAATATATATGGCTTGTCTTACCAGTGGAAAAACATTTTACAGCTATATAAGAAGTCCCAGCTTTATCTAAATGAGAGAGAAAGGTACATGCATGAATAATGACTTTGCATATCGGGTGCAAAGAAACTTAGAACAAATTTTGGAAAGGTTGATATTAATTCCAGTTTAGTTAGGAAGGCTAGGTTACTCCACTAAATATACATAGTAAAACTAAATGCAGACTAACTTGCAAAGGTACATAAATTTATAAACTTAGGATGTTTACATTTTATATCTGATGGTGGCCTTCCTTCAGCATTTTTGTTGTTTCTTATACTCTTTTTGTTTGTTTTAAGAAGTTAGTTAAGGAAAAATTGCTGGAATTGCAGAAGTAAATTCTAACAGTTGAGTTAGTAATTACAGCGCATTTTACAGTTCCTTATGATTGTTACTAGTGTTGCTGTTTTAACAGGTACAGTATGAATCACTGTGCAGAGTGTTGCAGGGATCCTGGTCTAAGCGCTACAGAGGCCAGACCTAGGTAAAAACTTTCACAACTTTAAGTTTACTTTTCCTATGTGGAATAGGCAAAAACTGAGTTCTGATTTAGTTATAATGTTCTTTAAACTCTTACCCAAGTTATCACTGACAACAATTCTAACATATTCCGTTTTTCAGTCCAAATGATATAAGACCATATTGAGTGTGATTTTCAATATATGGCAAAGGTATAAAATTAAAAAGAAGTTTCCATAAAATTTTTTGCACACTCTGCTAAATGAATTATTGAACTTCCAATAAAGACTTTTTTTAAACTCTAAAAAGCGGTATGGGTTTTATTTTTCCCTCAATCCTTTCAGCTCTCATAAATGTCCCCATGAAAGCTATATCCGCAGGGTTAGAAAAGAATATATTCTATAATATTTACCCGATCAGGAAGATTTTTAAAATGTGGCATCTCAGTGTGAGATATTGACTGAGGGGGCTGGCAGGTTTACTGGCCTGGCAGATACAGCAGGTTAGCAGTAAATCCATGTGGTAAAAAACCCCTGAGAAGTTTTTGATTAAGAAAATTTTACTATCCTTTTAAAATGAAATATGCTGGTCATTTTTTAAGTGATAAGAGCAGATATTTTATGTTGTTGTCTGAGTCAGATTCTGAAATATATTTTAATGAGTTTGTTGTATGAAAGTTCCTGGATTTCTAAGATGCTAACTTAAATTATCAGTCCATAGTCCAGCATATCCAGATAACATGTAAAAAGAAATGATAAAAATAAGCTTATTTAGCAAAAATAAAAATAAAATTTTACATCTAAAGCTAGAAAACCTGCATTCAGACAAGAGTTAATATTGTTATTCTTTTATAAATGTTATCGGTGACTTAGAGATGTAATAATATTCTGAACTCTGCTTAATGGTGAAATTAAAGAAAAATATTTAAAATAACAAATGTAATTTAAAATATTTGTAGTTTCTAAGAGCAAACTAAAATTATGAGGTAGTTCTTTTAGTGCATTACAGGTTACATTTCTGCTTAGAGTCAATGAGAGCAATAATTAATTTAAAACATAATGTGACGAGACTCTGTTAAGTGATAAACAATTTTTTTGGGAAGATAAATTTAGAAATAATATTTTATATAGAAGTTCACAATTAAAGTTTATAATTTATTGAGAATTAAATTTTGAGGATGGTGCCTGCTCCCTCGAAAAGCCACATGCTCAATGAATATATTATCTCCCTCCTCAGATGTTTCATTAACAAGTTCTTGAATTTTACATAAAAGCTAGTGTTTACAAAAATAAACTCAAAATGGATTAAAGACCTAATTGTAAGGCCAGACACAATAAAACTCTTAGAGGAAAACATAAGCAGAACACTCTATGACATAAATCACAGCAAGATCCTTTTTGACCCACCTCCTAGAGAAATGGAAATAAAAACAAAAATAAACAAATGGGACCTAATGAAACTTAAAAGCTTTTGCACAGCAAAGGAAACCATAAACAAGATGAAAAGACAGCCCTCAGAATGGGAGAAAATATTTGCAAATGAAGCAACTGACAAAAGATTAATCTCCAAAATATACAAGCAGCTCATGCAGCTCAATATCAAAAAAACAAACATCCCAATCCAAAAATGAACAGAAGACCTAAATAGACATTTCTCCAAAGAAGATATACAGATTGCCAACAAACACATGAAAAGACGCTCAACGTCACTAATCATTAGAGAAATGCAAATCAAAACTACAATGAGGTATTACCTCACACCGGTCAGAATGGCCATAATCAAAAAATCTACAGGGCTTCCTTGGTGGCGCAGTGGTTGGGAGTCCGCCTGCCGATGAAGGGGACACGGGTTCGTGCCCCGGTCCGGGAAGATCCCACATGCTGCGGAGCGGCTGGGCCCGTGAGCCATGGCCGCTGAGCCTGCGCGTCCGGAGCCTGTGCTCCGCAATGGGAGAGGCCACAACAGTGAGAGGCCTGCGTACCGCAAAAAAAAAAAAAAAAAAATCTACAAACAATAGATGCTGGAGAGGGTGTGGAGAAAAGGGAACCCTCTTGCACTGTTGGTGGGAATGTAAACTGATACAGCCACTATGGAGAACAGTATGGAGGTTCCTTAAAAAACTAAAAATGGAACTACCATGTGACCCAGCAGTCCCACTACTGGGCATGTACCCTGAGAAAACCATAATTCATGTTTAAAAAAAGTCATGTACCACATAGATGTAGAGGATGGACCTGAGGACACGTGGAGGGGGAAGAGTAAGCTGGGATGAAGTGAGAGTGGCATGGATATATATACGCTACCAAGTGTAAAATAGCTCGTGGGAAGCAGCCACATAGCACAGGGCCATCAGCTCAGTGCTTTGTGTCCACCCGGAGGGGTGGGATAGGGAGGGTGGGAGGGAGACGCAAGAGGGATGAGATATGGGGATATATGTATATGTATAGCTGATTCACTTTGTTATACAGCAACAACTAACACACCATTGTAAAGCACTTATACTCCAATAAAGATGTTAAAAAAAAGAGAGATCTATGTCTCAAATTGATTTCTGGTTGCTGTTGAAGAAGAGTTATGTGTCTACATACCCTCCCAAATTAAACTTAATTTTTAAAAAAATCCTCAGCACCACAGTAACAAAACCTGCTCTTTAACTCACCGAAATCCTCTGTTCTACCCCACAATTTCAGGAAGAGGCAACTAAAACAATCAGCATCATTCTTCACCTAGATAATGCTTTCTCTGCAGCTAATAGTTCCTTGTTCATCAAGGAAACAAATGTGCACGGAGGTGGCATACTCTTCACCCACCACTCTTTGTTCTAGGGTCCCTCAGACTGATTATATCAGCCCCAACACTGACAAATATCCCCCCAAACTTTAACACTATGTTAAGTGGAATTATGACATTTTAAGTTTACACTCCCTTGGCTGAAGGTTGATTGTCTCTGAGAGATAAAGGAATTGTGCTCAATGATAACAGAATCCTTGCCCTGGAATAATCCTTGTTATTGAACTCCTAGCTCTATTTGGTTACTTGGTCACTCTCCACCACCCCCACCAACCCGGGGAATGACTAGATACTAAACTGGTGATTCACCGCTCTCCACCAGCTCCTCCAAGGATATTTTAGAAAGACCCACAAGCATTCTAGCAGATGAAGGAACACGACATAGCAAGCAAATGGAACAACTCCTTGAAATGTGCTCTCACTTGGGGAGTACTAACTACTAGAAACAGGAGAGACTCAGTTCTTGTTTGACCTTCTCCTGGCAGCATGAATTTGTAAGAGGATCTAAGGATACACAATGCTTCCCTTCTCCTTCCCCCAGCCCTCCAATTTTTCATGCATGCATTTAATCTCTGTTTTTTAAAAAGATGTGATTTTTTAAGTTTTTCTATGGAGTTAGAAATTTCAGACTTGCTGTCTGGGCAAAATTTTAAGCTGCAGCCTTTGTTGGTGACAGTGATGGTGACAGTTCTTTACGCCAATCTCTGCAGTTCCAATCCAGCATGCCACTCCATAAATGCCTTTGTAGTAGTAAAAACTACTGAGTAATGGTAAATTAAAGACTGTCTGATGATTGTGAATACTCTCTTTTTCCCCCATATCGTATAAATTTAAGAGAACTGTTGTGAGTGGAATTGATAATACCATAGAGAAAAACTTTAGTTTAGCTGCATTGTACGAATAGCAGAGAAAGCCCTATTTAGGGAAAAGTGTTTAAACAATGCATAACATCATCCCTCAAAAGATTTACTAGCCAGACCTTCATCACCAATAGCAACAATCACTTAGTACGCAACTATGCTGAATACATGGCATTCTATAAGGTGAATTAATAGTACCTGCTTTCTATAATACATTTATTGAATGCGTACCGTATGCCAGACATAGTATTTGACATACATTATCTCTAATCATCATTACTACTGTGCAGTGTAGGTATTATTGTTCCCATATTACAGATGAAGAAACTGAGCATCAGAGAGATTAATTTGCTCAAGGTCCTAAGATAATAAAATGGCAGAGGAGGGTTTGAATAAGTCTCTATACATCCAAAGCCCATAATCTTTCCAATATGCCACACAGCCTCACAGAAAAGGAAGTAACCTTTGCAGTTACTTCTCCAGATACTTGTATACACTGCTAAAAGGAAAACTTGGAGATTCTGGAATTACTTGGGAAAGCAGTAGTGTATTAATGGCTACCATTATTTGAGCACCTACCCTCTGGCAGGCATTGTGCTAGGCACTTACACAGTTTCATACAGTCACCTTTTAATTCCAATATTCAAAGGCTAAAGGGTGTCTAATTTCAAAGCTCATATTTCTTCCACATTGTCTTCCAAGATTGTGTAGAAGAGGGAGAGGGAAGGGGCTGTAGCACAATGCTGTCCAATAAACTCTCTGCAGTGATGGACATGTTCTGTAATATTTGCACTGTGTATTTAGAATAGCCACTACCATTTGTAACTACTGAGTACTTGAAAATGTGGCTAGGGGGGCTGAGACTAAGGGAGTTCCCTGGTTGTCCAGTGGTTAGGACTCCGCACTTTCACCGCCGAGGGCGCGGGTTCAGTGTCTGGTGGGGAATCTAAGATCCCATAAACCACGTGGTGCGGCCAAAAATATATATATATTTTTAGTTAATCTAAATGGCTTCATGTAGGGGGGTTGGGACGATTGGGAGGTTGGGATTGACATATGTATACCCCTCTGTATAAAACAGATAACTAATGAAAACCTACTGTTTAGCACCGGGAACTCTCCTCAATGATCTGTGGTGACCTAAATGGGAAGGAAATCTAAAAAAGAGTGGATATATGTATAACTGATTCACTTTACTGTACAGCAGAAACGAACACAACATTGTAAAGCAACTATACTCCAATAAAATTTTTTTTTAATTTTAAAATTTTTTAAATAAATAAATAAATGGCTTCGTGTAGCTAGTGGATACCATATTGGAGGATGAAGCTCTAGAATAATGGCTACTTCTTAACCAGATAGTCAAGACAACCTGAAAATAGTATTTCAGAAACTTCTTGAAAGATGGATTGGATATAAGTTGGGTGGGCAAGGGAAGGAAGAAAGGAAGGCTCAGGCATTGGCTGTGGTTGAGGAGAAGGTCAGAGATGTGAGGTAGGTGAATAGGCAGAAGGACCCTCAAGTAAATTTATGTGAGAAGCCCAGAGAAAACAGGATGTGGAGTGAAAGAAGGGAAGTGACCTGGCAAAGTGCTTTGAAGAAGAGCATTAGAATCCATTAATGGATTTGCACAGGTTGAAAGGTAAATAAAAATCAGCATTTTTTTTCAGTATTCACCCGATGTAAATCATTACTCAACATTTTGATAAGTGGCTTTGGAGTGAGTCGTTTAAATGGTACTGTGATGTTTGTGTATGCTAGATGCTTACAAGCTCTCATCCTGCAGAACTCAGAGCTCCTGAGTCATAGGGCTATAATATAAGTTTCCGGGCAAGGCTGGGAGGCTGTCATTTATTCCTTCACAAGTATTCATTAAGTCAATAAATCTTCTTGTTTTGTGTCAATGCCATAGCTAACCTTTCTTAAGAAATTAATTCTCCAAGACATTTAAAACTTTTTATTATAAAAGTATTTAAGCCCCTGGTAATGAGTAATGCGGACACTAATTTGTTTACTTTTATGGCACTTTACAGTTTAAAAATCTTGTTTGAATGTGTTGCTCCATTTAACCCTCACAGCAATCTCATGAGGTGAGTGGTATCTTTGTCTGATAAGTGAGGAAACTTGAGCTTAAAGTTTGTCTGGAATCATGCATCTCACATGTAGCAGAGCTGGAGCCCAGACGGGAAGCTGGGCAACTGCAGGGTCTGAGTTCTCCGACCCCACTCTCTCCATGGTTGTTCATAGCCTTCACTCCTTCTGCAGTGATAAATACAGACATCCCTGTGAGCTGTGATACTTTCATGTATGGGTTTCCATTTTTCAAATTAAGAAACTGAGGCACAAAAAAAGTCAAACATGAGTCATCAAGCCTTTGGGTCCAAATGCCGATTTGCAGGGGAAAAGGACAAAAGAACATGTTGAACTGTCCCGCAAGTACACAATTAGCAAAGTGCTGACAGTAGGAAATTCTAACAAATATCCTAGATTTTTCAACGGATTAAATTATAAGGAAAAGTAACGGATGAAGGACAACATGTAGATTAAAAGAGATTTACAAGAAAATTTTTTACGTGGGCAGGATTTTTGAAAAAATTAAGGTGCAGATGCAGTCGAACCCTAATCTGAAAACCATGATTTATTTTCTGGTCTATCACTTAGTCTCTTGAACTTTATGCTTTTCTGTACTTATACTGAAAGAGTGTTCCATTAGTTTAATATTTAGCGATCACTTTGGAAAATACATAGTTAAATTTATTTTTAAAAAGAAGAAGAAATAAGCAGTAGTTGCTCTTTTGTGTATTGACCCTAATGGTTCATTCTGAGTGACTATAAACCCTTTGCCCATTCAGTTTTCTTATCACACACCTTGTGTTCATCACTTAAAATGGTTCTTTGGAAAGAAAGCATTTTGGATTGAAGAGCTTTATAATAAGTTCCTAGTATTCTGTAAATCCTGATAATGCTCAAGCTTATGGTCATCAGAACAAGGAAAAATCTAGAAAAACAGTGAGGAGAAACTATTGGACATATTAATTTCCTGCTCTGCATTCTAATCTACAATCAGTATAAGAATGAAAACAAAGATTAAAAAAATGATTTCAAACATAAAAGGAATGCACTTATACTGTGAGCTATAATGTCCAAGTATTTAAATTTGGTCTAGATAAACCATTTAAAACAAAATTAGTTCTTCACTCACAGTTTTGAGTTCTTCACTCAAACTCCTGCTGAGTTTGCAGGAAATAAAATTTTCCATGGGACTTCCCTGGTGGCGCAGTGGTTAAGAATCTGCCTGCCAATGCAGGGGACACGGGTTTGATCTGTGGTCTAGGAAGATCCCACATGCTGTGGAGCAACTAAGCCCGTGCACCACAACTACTGAGCCTGCGCTCTAGAGCTCATGAGCCACAACTACTGAAGCCCACGCGCCTAGAATCCGTGCTCTGCAACAAGGGAAGCCACCTCAATGAGAAACCTGTGCACCACGATGAAGAGTAGCCACTGCTCGCCGCAACTAGAGAAAGCCTGCACACAGCAACGAAGACCCAATGCAGCCATAAATAAATAAAATTTTTTTAAAATTCCAGTGAGAGACAACCTTACAGACTCTATTTCCAATAAATTCTAAAGTTCTAGAAGATTGAAGAGCTTGAATCATTTGACCTGTAAAGTTTCCCACAAGCTATGATAGTTCCTGCTTTTATCTTCTTTTGTTTTTATCTTCTCTTGTTGCCCTGGCTTTGAAACAAATGCACTTATCAAGGTTTCAAGAATAATATGGGACAGGAAGATTTTGACAGACATCCTAATTAGTCTGACCCATACTAATATAAACAAATGCATTTCCCTCCATTATTGGGACAGTTTTAGAAAGAGCAAGATGTACATACAAACATGTTCATATTTTGTGTTGTTTATAATAAAGGTGGAATTATTGATGCTTTACCGTCTTGAAAGGATTGCAAAGTGTTATAACATTAGTATAACATAATGTATTTAAATTTCCCCATATTCTACTTGTTTTTCCTTCCATAAAGATTACTCATTTGTAGAGACGTGGATGGACCTAGAGACTGTCATACAGAGTGAAGTAAGTCAGAAAGAGAAAAACAAATATTGTATATTAACGCATATATGTGGAATCTAGAAAAAATGGTACAGATGAACCTGTTTGCAAGGCAGAAATTGAGACACAGATGTAGGGCACAAATGTATAGGCACCAAGGGGGGAAAGGGGGGTGGGGGATGAACTGGGAGATTGGGATTGACATATATACACTAATATGTATAAAATAGATAATTAATGAGAACCTGTTGTATAGCACAGGGAACTCCACTGTACAGTAGAAACTAACACAACATTGTAAAACAGCCATACCCCATTTAAAAAAAAGTTTACTAATGAACACTTCCCACTAAATTATACTTTAAAAATCCTGGACACTTCCCATTTTTGTAACACCTGTGGATTCTTGTACAGCACATTTTATCAAGAATTGAAATCTGAAAACAAGCTTGCAGCATTTTCTGTAGGAAAACATGGGTAGTTCTGGCATTCATCCAGCAAATGTTTGTTGGTGCCTTGTGTGTGTCATACACAGCCGGGCACTGGGACTATGGCAGTGAATAAGACATGACCCTTCCCTCCAAGAAGCACACGGTCTATTTGGAAAGACAATATTTGAATGAGTAATTTGACTGCTTAGTAGTAAGCACGTTATATATATATATATATATATATATATATATATATATATATATATATATATATATTTTATGAGGAACATAAATGGTGTTATGAGAGCACAGTGGGGGGAGCAGCAACTACACCTGGAAAGGAAACTGGAGCTCAGGGAAGGTCTCTCAAGGATATTTGAATTATGTCTTTTTTTAAATTTAATTTATTTATTTTTTTGGCCACGACACGCAGCATATGGGATCTTCCCCCACCAGGGATCGAGCCTGTGCCCCCTGCACTGGGAGCACGGAGTCTTAATCACTGGACCACCAGGGAAGTCCCTGAATTGTGTTTTAAAAGATCAATAGGAATTTATCAGGCTGACAAAGGTTGTGCAGCAATAAATGAAAATACTCAGTATTGGGCAAAAGTGTAGGAAGTAGCCACACACTGCAAGTGGGTCAATTGCTTAGTACAATCTTTCCAGAGGTAAATTGGGAGAAAATGTAACAAAAACCATAACTGCAAATGCCTTTGACTTAGCGATTCAATTTTAAATGTACTTTAAGAAAATAAATGTACATAAAGATGTTTAAGGATGTTCATTGCAGACTTGTTTATAAAAGCACAAAATTGAAAACAGGTTGAGCATCTAAGCTACTCCCATACAGTGGAGTATATACAACCATTAAAAGTAATGTTTATAGAAGAATATTTAGTGACTATCAAAAGGAGTTTATACTTTAAGTGAAAATATAAGGTTATAAGACAGCACATACCATAAACTCCTACTTTTTGAAATATATGTATGCCATATGTGCATAGAAAAAAGGCTGTACTGTTCTTCATCAAAGTATTTTTGACATGCTTTTATTTCTAAATTTTATGTAGTGAACATGTATTATTTTTAGAATTAAAAATAAACAATGAAAGTTATTTTTCAAAAATCTTGAAAATGTGCAGAGCTCTAGGCCCAGAAGTTTCGTTTCTAGGAGTTTATTCTAAGGAAATAAACCAATATAGCTCCTAGAACATCAAGTAATTGGAAACAACCTAAATGTCTAATTACATGGGATTAGTTTAATAAAGTGCGGTACACCGTATGATGGACTGCAGTACAACCATTAAATATCATGTTGTCAGTAGAGGAGTCATTGTTGTCATAGGAAAATATTCATGATGAATGAAAGGGAAAAAAGTCCACATGATGGACTGCAGTACAACCATTAAAAATCATGTTGTCAGTAGAGGAGTCATTGTTGTCATAGGAAAATATTCATGATGTATGAAAGGGGAAAAGCAGGATACAAAACAGTATGGAAAGGGCACATACCAAAATGTTAATAGTGGCTTTCTCTGGGTTATGATATTATGGGTGTTTTCTCCTTTGTACGTTTCCCTGTTTCTTAAGTTTGCTGGCTTGAGCATGTTACTTTTTAAAATTAAAGGTCACTGTTTTTTGTTTTTTTTTTTTGCGGTACGCGGGCCTCTGACTGCCGTGGCCTTTCCCGCTGCGGAGCACAGGCTCGGGACGCGCAGGCTCAGCTGCCACAGCTCACGGGCCCAGCAGCTCTGCGGCATGTGGGATCCTCCCGGACCGGGGCACGAACCCGTGTCCCCTGCATCGGCAGGCGGACTCCCAACCACCGCACCACCAGGGAAGCCCACTGATTTGTTTTTTTTATAATGAGTGCACTATTATTTGTGACATTAAACAAGCGTCGACTAACAGCTGAGGACACACAAGAGTTCACAGGGACTTGAGTACATATAAGGAGCAAACATCAGGCACAGCATGTGTTTGTAAAGGGCTAGATGTCCTATAAAATATGCCAACCAGACCTGGGAAGACTATTCCTCCTGTCCCTGGGGCAGTGTTAGAGCAGTAGATGCCCAACACCCATGGTCCTATTTGGAACCTGCCTTCGCTCAGCATCATCCTTCTCATCCCTCTTTTTGGTCCAGGCCTTCATATATATATATATAGGTAGTGATAATGCCTAATCCAACTTTGTGTTCTTCCTCTAGACTCCAGCATCTGGCATGGTACTTTTCACATAGGAATGCTCAATAAATGCTTGTTAAACAAATTTTAAAATAAATTAATTAAAAAATAAAGGTCACAATGCTTTCTATCATAACGTTTCCAATTTTGTGCCCAGAGCAGTCCATTAGACTAATGTCTTTAAGGATCACTTTCTAATGATCTAAGTGAGAAACTTTTCTTTGGTTTTAATTGTTGAATATCCACAGTCCACTAAGTGTAATTTGGATTCTGTGAGTAAAATTTCTTGGTTTTTTTTCTCAGTACTAAAAAAAATTAGCTAACACTTAGCTCCACTGGATCTCATCTGCCGCTTTTCTGCCCAGTGATTGATGCAGTCTTGTGAGATTTTTCTGCTGTCAGGCCACATGAACCTGATTTCTTTTTCTCTAGCTTTGTTTTACTGTTGCCTGAAAATGTAGCAATTTCACTATCTTCCTTCTTCTAAGTTGTGACAGGCTCTACTTATTGTGTATCAGCATCCATTTCACTTTATTTCTTACTTGCAGAACCCTGATTTTGTCCACAGTGGCCATGTACCCAGCTGAAAACACTTGCCTTGATAGACCTGCAGTTAGGTGGCCAGGAGACAGAGTTCTGGCCGTGAGGGTGTAGGGTGAAGTCACTAGAGGAAGTGTTTCTTCAAAAAAAAAAAAAAGCGGAGGAAGCCCTTTGCCCCTCTTGTCTTCGCCTTTGCTTTTGTCCCTTTACCTTCTTCCTGCCTGGAATACAGACTTGTTGCCTAGAAGTGTAGCAACCATTTGTACAGGGATGTTGTGACTTGCCCTGGCCACAGCCAGTAAGTAGCAAGACTAGAAGAACATAAATGTCTAGGCCACTCTTTCTATTATACCTTGAGTGTAATTATTAGTGAACTTCCCTTTATTATAGATTTTGTGCTAATTTCCCCACCCCCTACCCCCAAATGAACTGCATTTAAAATGAAAGGGGTCTAAATACATATGCATACACAAATATGCATAATTCAGCAAACATTTCAGTGCCTTCCTGTGCAAACTCTGTGCCAAGAAATAAAGGGGAGAGAACAAGACTATCCCTGCCCTCAAGCAGCTTACAAATAGTTCCATATGAAAATGTACTGAAGGTAGTCTGTGGTAATTCTGTAATGCGGGAAGAGAACAAAGGAGTGTAAGAGTCACCTTAAGTGGGAGATTCTGCAGAAACTTCAAGGAGCCTTGAAGTACAGTCAGCAGTTAAAAATGAAGGAAATGTAACTCTAGGTAAATGAGGATACATGAGAAAAGATATGAAAGGAGACTTTCTTGGGTAGCGTGGAGTGGCTGGGCTGGAGCATGTGCTGCACAGATAGAAGCAAGAGGAGACAAGGCTGTAAAAATAATTTAGGTGTGGATTGTGAAGACCATGTTTAAGCGTCATTTTGCAGGTGGTAGGCGGCTATGAAAAAAATTTTAATTATGAGTTTACATGGTCAGATCTATGTTCTGGGAGGAAGGGAACATTAGAGACAAGGTTAAGAAGCTCTTGCCATGGTGTTGGTGAACAGTGGTGGGGACGTCTCCATGTCACTGGCGTGGGGGAAAGGAGAGGGAGGGATTGGAGAGGGCATTTTACCTCTGCAAACGCTGAAAGAGGGGGATGAGCTAGACCCCCCAAATCATTGTTGAATATTGTTCCCTGGATATCTTTTAAAACAGGGTGGCTGACTAACCATCTATGTTGAATGAGTTACAGATTTATACCTAGGAAGATAAGGAATTGGCCCTAATGATTTCTTGAGGAACCATTTCCTGCTTTTGGGTAAATGGAAAACATGCACAAGTGTGTAGCTCCTTCTACAATCTGGTTGGATTATTGATTATCTAAGTCCCTTGCTTTTTTCTCTCCATCCTGTTGTAGACTGCTAACTATATTACTGATTATTATCACAACCTCAAAAGAAACAAAAGCAAACGAACAAACTGGAGAAATTCTGAGATCTCACACGCCAAGGTTCTCATTATCTCGATGCCTGCCATTGGTTTGGGTGGCCTAAGCCTGAATACACAGATTTCCACTAGAAATAGAAAACATTAGATGTGTAATGAGTTCAATAATCACTGTTTTCTACTCCTCCCTGGCCATCATGATAACAGTTGAATAAGTTTTTAAATATCTGTGAATTTCATTTATTATTGCTCTCCCCCCCAACTTTATTGGGGAATAATTGACAAACATAATTGTATATATTTAAAGTGTACAACATGATGATTTCCTATACATATGCATTGTGGAATGATAACCAAGATCAAGGTAATTAACACATCCATCACCTCACACACTTAAATCTCAGTCTTTCTCTTTTTTTTTCTTTTTTTCTTTTTTTGTTATTGTGAGAATGCCTAAGAGCAATTCTCAGCAACTTTCAAGTATGCAATACCACATTTTATTATTGCTCTTTTAACTACTATTATTGCTGATAAGAAGAAATGCTTGTTTGCTAAGAAAGTTTGCATTATTTTTCCTTTCTGTGTTTCCTTTCTTTTCTATACTACAGTAACTATTACTATTTTTACAAGTTACAAAGTTCATCCCCAATAATTTATTTTTATTTAACATTTATAAGTTTGCTGGGCACTAAGAGTGTCTACCATGTTATGGGTTTTAAAAATTTATTTATTTTATTTATTTAGTTTTGGCTGTGTTGGGTCTTGCTGTGTGCAGGCTTTCTCTAGTTGCGGCGAGCAGGGGCTACTCTTCTCTGCGATATGTGGGCTTCTCATTGCGGTGGCTTCTCTTGTTGTGGAGCACGGGCTCTAGGCATGCAGGCTTCAGTAGTTGTGACACGTGAGCTCAGTAGTTGTGGCTCGCGGGCTCTAGAGCGCAGGCTCAGTAGTTGTGGCGCACAGGCTTATTTGCTCCACTGTATGTGGGATCTTCCAAGACCAGAGCTCAAACCCCTGTCCCCTGCATTGGCAGGTGGAGTCTTAACCACTGCACCACCAGGGAAGTCCCTGTTACGGGTTTTAATAGCAACCTTATTTCTGGGATAGTAAAGGAAAATTTTGCTTTTGAAAGACATCCTTGTCTAGAAATCAATTTAATTTTAAGGTAATATTATTGATTTATTTAGCTCCCAGAATTGATTGAGAAGTTTTTAAGGTATACAAAGATCTCATTTAATTCATACTTAGGCCAAGTTTTTCCTGATGATACGTTCTTGAATTATTACTTGGTTATTTGTGGTTCATGACAGACTATTTCCTGGCATAATGGACATCATTGATAGGAAACTCATGGGAATTCCCTGGTGGTCCAGTGGTTAGGACTCCGTGCAGGGGGCCCAGGTTCAATCTCTGGTCAGGGAAGTAAGATCCCACAAGCTGGGCGTGGCTTAAAAAAAAAAGAACTCCAGGGGATAGGAAACTCATCCTTCTTTCCTTTTGGCTTGATTTTTGTTCCTGGGTTATCTTATATACCTTTGGATCTCTTATCTTATGAAATATTCTGATAATTATGCTTCTTAGTTTTTTCACTTGTTGATTACTAGAAGACCTTGGGTTGTTTGTCCGTTTGTTAGATGGTTTTCATATAAGGAATATTTTAGACACTTGGTCACAAACTTTCTTATCAAAACTTCAAATTTTTATTAAAGGAGAAGAGCCATCTCAAAAGCAATATTCGGAATGTTAATATAACTGTTCTGATCAAGTTGTAGAGCATGATAATCTGCTGTGGTTTCTTATGTCCCGAATACCCTGATAGAGAAAATGATTGGCTTCTCCAAGTTTGTCATTATTCTCCCAGTTGGGAAAAACCTGCACCTATTCTTTCATATTAGCTTAAATATCATTCTAGCTCTAATTCTTAAATTGTCTGCTCCAGGACTATAGAAAGGCAGGTGAATATCTTTCCCAAAGGAGATTCTCTGGAGCTGAGAGGACCTTTGGGATTTATGACCGAAGTGATTCTGCAATGGACATTTGAACCTGCAGAAGACTGGAAACTAGGGAGACACAGCTGTAGTTTCATACTCCTGACTGCCTCCTGCCTGCCTGCCTTTTGCCATTCCAGTATACTTATCTTTTTTTCACTTTGTCAGAGAGTCATCAAAACAAAGCCCAGCGCCTCATTTGTTCTAGAGAATTTCTATCAAAAGGTTATTGTTACCACTCTGTGTATTTATGTTTTCCTTCAAATGTTAAAGTTTTGTGTTACCTTTTTGTCTCCACCTCAAGTTGGTCATTTATATTAAATTGAGGATACTCAAGTTTTTTAAAACATTGAAGCTAATAATAGAAAACCTTAATTTTTAAGAAAGCAAAGATTTTTAAATCATCAGTTGCTAGTACAAACACAACAATTTCTATTATACCTACGTGATTCCATACCCCTGAGAGCCTAGTAGTGATAGTGGAGACAGCAAATTGTGGAAGTAGTTTAGTGTGTCAGAAAAGCCAAGTGAACGAAGATAGCAGCTTTGATGTAATTTTAAGTGAGACCTCTTAAGTGGGCCACCCAGCATGAAATCAAAGTGAGCCAGCCTCCTGCTTTGGGTAGAAGATAATTGCCATCTGAGGTCAAAAAGAAATGATATTCTTGATATAGAATTGCATCATTAGGTGTATTATTGGATTTGGGTTGGTGAGAGTAGAGCTTTCCTCTGAAACATCTGTTCACTGTCAGAGCAGCATGGCAAAAGGGATGGACCACTGGTCTGTTTCAATATGGCAATTCCTACATAAGAATGTAGAAACATGAACGCCTTCCTAGGCCATTATGAATTATGATGCTGTATATGAAATCTAAAAATCATTGTTTTTGCTACTGTGTCATATAAGCTCACTTGCCCTTCTCTGTTGCCATGAGATCTTTAACGGTATTGTGTTTTCTAAACCTTTCCTTTTTATGGATACTGGCATTTTGGATTATTTTTCTCCCAGACCTGTTGATTGCCATTTTTTCTTGATTGAATGCCACTTTACTTTATTCTTGAAGTACTTCAGTTTCTACCTCTACTCTACACCCCGTTTGATTGCCTCTGTGTTTTTGCGGACTTCTCTGATAACTTCTAAGTTAATGTCTCATGAGAGTTTAACATAAGCACCCTGAAAAACTCAACTGGATTCTTACTTGAATTGTTATAATTCAAATAAGAAGAGACCTGAAGAAGTTATTTATTTTAGTCCCTTTAGTTTACAGATAATGATACTAAGATGCAGAAATGTTAAGTGACTTGCTTACTATCATTTGTTTTCAAGTTTGATCTAATTTTTCGTACATGAAAATTATTCATGTCCAAGTATATTTGAGTTGCTTTCGAAAGGAGATTTTTATGGGCATTTTATATGACCAGCATACTAGTCTAAGTATAGAAGTATACTTTGCTTAGTCTGAAACTTTGATCACTTTCATCATCCTTAAAATTGTTCCTATTACGTAACTTGATTTCTTAAGTTTATTCAATACATTGTTTGTATTAAGCATTATTATTTAAATGCCACGTTTGTGATATTTCTATTCTGTTTGGGAATTGACCTCTAAAAAAAAGATGAAGGTTATCTGATAAGTTTAGTCTCCACTTGTGTTCATCATTCTTTTATCAACATTGAAATAGTTTTTTCCTCCATTATCATACAAAGAATTGGTGATTTTTCATAGATTCATTTCCAGTATGAGTCTTTTCTTCATCATTCAGCCTTGTCAACAGATGAATGCCCAGGAACATCCATCTGAGTGTAGAGTCAAGGATCATCTTTCAAGGTGGCTACAAGGGGCTGGCATCTCTCATTCCTGCATGAGCAGCTGAACCTCAATTTCTCATGGCTAGATATGACTGTCAGGCCCACCCATAGTTCAGGACCTGGGCACCTGCTACATGTTGGATGTGGTAAGGAGGATAATAAGGGTCAGATTGGGATTTTTCCCACCAAAGCTACTAATGGAGATAGGATCTGTATGCAAATAAACATGGTACAAAAGAAACAGTAATAGGCACCATAAGGAAGTTGTGGTTCTGGTGTTGGGAAAATTGAGAAAAGAGAGAGCTGATTTTTAGTTGATAGTTCATCTTAGTGTGGTGGCCTCTGTCACATGAACATTCTTTTGAGGTTCATTTTCAAATGAACAGCAGGTGGGATGTCTTGTCACTTGCTTTGACTGTTCTTCATTTATCGTTGAGGACCTGTTTTGTGCTAGACCTTAGACCAGGTTATTGGGCACACAGAGATGAAACTGCCCAAATCCTTCACAACATGGAGCTTACCAGGGGAGATATATAGTATAATGTCAGGCTGTGGTGAATGCTCTGAAACCAGACAAAGCCAAAAAAGACCAGAGGGCACAGAGATAGAAAGTGACCAGAAAAGGGTGGCAGTGGAACTCTTTGAGACAATGCTAAGAGGCGGTCACTGAGCAGAGACCTGAATGAAGTGATATTAGACAGGGCAGGGATCTGAAGGAGGAGCATTCCAGGCAGAAGGAGCAGCAGGTGCAAAGCCTTTGAGACAGAAACCATTTGGAGAGTTCAAGGAATAATTAAGAAACCTGTATGGCTAGAGCTAAATGAGTGAGACAATGGGGAAGTGAGGTTGAAGAGGCAGAAAGAACTAAATTCTGGAGGGCCTTTTAAGCCATAGTAAGGTATTTGGATTTTATTTTGCATATCATGGGAAGCAAGTAGTGAGTTCCAACTAGAGATTGGCATGATATAATTTATAGTTCTAAAAGATTTCTCTAATTACTCTTTGTAGAATTGATTATAAGGGGCATAGGAGTGGAAGAAGGGAGAGACCAGAGTGAGGTGTACTAGATGATCCACAGAAGATGGGAAAAAAATATTAGAATATGTGTGTGGGTGTGTATGTGTGGCTGGGAGTGCATGTGCGTGTGTGTGTGTGTGTGTGTGTGTGAAACTAAGGTTTTCTAATACTAACAGATTAGTGGTAGTATATGTATATAATTTGTAAATTAATATAAATATATTTTGGTGTCTAATAAAAAATTTAAACTGGGGCAACCAATTTCAAAAAGTATAAGAACCACTGTTTTAAGTGAGAGATGATGGTGGCTGTTTTTGGCTTCCAACATCTTTTTCTCGGAAATGTAATAATCATTTTTTGTGTGCTTTTATTCCTTTTCTTATCACTGTGTAGCAGTGGTTCTTCTTGCCATAAAAATGAGCAGGCACAGGCAAGCACACATGCATATTTGCATATAATTTCAGAATATTCACAGATACCACATTAAGAATCTCGACTGTAGAGGATCATTTCACAGCACCCCACCACCCCAGGGATATAACATTTGTACTTTTTTCTGAATATTCTACTCCAGCATTTCTATCCTTTTATATCCCTGTTTGTGTCGTTTCTAAAATTAATATATGTGCAATTTTTACATTTACTCCTCAAAGTCTAGAATTCTTTTTTTTTTTTTTTGGCTGCCTCAGGTCTTAGTTGCGGCACGCGGGCTCTTCATTGCATTGCATGGGCTTCTCTCCAGTTGTGTCCAGCGGGCTCCAGAGCGTGTGGGCTCTGTAGTTGCAGTACACGGGCTCTCTAGTTGTGGTGCAGGGGCTTAGTTGCCCCACGGCATGTGAGTTCTTAGTTCCCCGACCAGAGATAAACCCATGTCCCCTGCATTGGAAGGCAGATTCTTAACCACTAGACCACCACGGAAGCCCCTTAAAGTCTAGAATTCTGACCTGCAAGTGAGCACAGTTTCTTTTTGTTATATTTTGCTATCCATCCATTTTGACAATGAACTATCTATCTGGAGGTTCAGAATAATGCCAAATCCATTATTTCTGCCACAGCATGGGTACCCTATTTCTCTGTCTCCTGAAGTGCTCCTAATATGCCAATATTAGCATATATTGATAAAGGTCTTTGTGATATCCAAACAAAAATTAGAAGCAATGCTTTTACAAATAAATGATGTGACTTTTACATGGATCCCAGCCATCTGGCTATATATAGCTTTTATCAAGGAAGTTCTGTGGCACTCTTCTGTACTTCTTTGGTTATACCTCAAGCCATTGGGCAGAAGTGGATGTAGAAATCAGGCATTTTTCAAGTATTCCTCAAGTTCTTTATAATATTTGTACTCTTAAGCAGATTTGAGCTGTTCCCTTTAGAAACGCTACTTAATGGCCCAGAATTGTGGGAAACTTACAGCCTATTTTGTAATGTCTGTCCAATTCTAGTTACACTTGACATCGTAAAAAGTTAATCTTTTAAAGATTTGCCTCAGTGGACACCATGATAACTTTGTACTTAGAAAGTCTGCCCACATACTTTTTTTCTTTTCCTGTTTGCTTAGGCCTTTGGTTTCAAAGTATAATTAAAATTAATTGCTGAAATCTTGAGAAAGAAAAACGGAGCTGGAGGAATCAGTCTCCCTGACTTCAGACTATACTACAAAGCTACAGTAATCAAGACAGTATGATACTGGCACAAAAACAGAAATATAGATCAATGGAACAGGATAGAAAGCCCAGAGATAAACCCACGTACATATGGTCACTTTATCTTTGATAAAAGAGGCAAGAATATACAATGGAGAAAAGACAGCCTCTTCAATAAGTGGTGCTGGGAAAACTGGACAGCTAAATGTAAAAGAATGAAATTAGAACACTCCCTAACACCATACACAAAAATAAACTCAAAATGGTCTAAAGACCTAAATGTAAGGCCAGACACTATCAAACTCTTAGAGGAAAACATAGGCAGAACACTCTATGACATAAATCACAGCAAGATCCTTTTTGACCCACCTCCTAGAGAAATGGAAATAAAAACAAAAATAAACAAAGAGGACCTAATGAAACTTCAAAGCTTTTGCACAGCAAAGGAAACCATAAACAAGATGAAAAGATAGCCCTCAGAATGGTAGAAAATATTTGCAAACAAAGCAACTGACAGAGGATTAATCTCCAAAATATACAAGCAGCTCATGCAGCTCAATACCAAAAAAACAAACAACCCAATCCAAAAATGGGCAGAAAACCTAAATAGACATTTCTCCAAAGAAGATATACAGATTGCCAACAAACACATGAAAAGATGCTCAACATCACTAATCATTAGAGAAATGCAAATCAAAACTACAATGAGGTATCACCTCACACCAGTCAGAATGGCCACCATCAAAAAATCTACAAGCAATAAATGCTAGAGAGGATGTGGAGAAAAGGGAACCCTCTTGCACTGTTGGTGGGAATGTAAACTGATACAGCCACTATGGAGAACAGTATGGAGGTTCCTTAAAAAACTAAAAATAGAACTACCATACGACCCAGCAATCCCACTACTGGGCATATACCCTGAGAAAACCATAATTCAAAAAGAGTCATGCACCACAATGTTCATTGCAGCTCTATTTACAATAGCCAGGACATGGAAGCAACCTTAGTGTCCATCGACAGACGAATGGATAAAGAAGATGTGGCCCATATATACAATGGAATATTACTCAACCATAAAGAGAAACGAAATTGAGTTATTTGTAGTGAGGTGGATGGACCTAGAATCTGTCATACAGAGTGAAGTAAATCAGAAAGAGAAAAACAAATACCATATGCTAACACATATATATGGAATCTAAAAAAAAAAAAAAAAAGGTTCTGAAGAACCTAGGGGCAGGACAGGAATAAAGACACAGATGTAGAGAATGGACTTGAGGACACAGGGAAGGGGAAGGATAAGCTGGGACGGAGTGAGAGTGGCATGGACAAATATACACTACCAAATGTAAAATAGCTAGCTAGTGGGAAGCAGCCGCATAGCACAGGGAGATCAGCTCGGTGCTTTGTGTCCACCTAGAGGGGTGGGATAAGTAGGGTGGGAGGGAGACGCAAGAGGGAGGAGATATGGAGTTTTATGTATTTGTATAGCTGATTCACTTTGTTATACAGCAGAAACTAACACACCATTGTAAAGCAATTATACGCCAATAAAGATGTTTAAAAAAAAAACAAAACTAATTGCTGAGACTAAAACTCAGATGCTGGTCCACCATGGTGATCAGATGAAGGATTACTTCTTCTTTTAGTGTTGTTTAATTTTTGTAAGAGAGGACACAAGTAGCTCCAGCAAAAAGAACAGGTGATTCAACGTCATAGGTGTATTTTTTCCAGACCTTTTGTCCACTTCCATCTGTAATGCCTGTTAATGAATATTTGGAGTGATATGATGCAAACATGACATAAAGGAAAATTGTCTGTCATTTCATTCTGAGAAAACATGATGCCCCTGAATATAAACTGTGGCATGAAGAAGTGCAAACAGTCTCCTTTGTTTATTCTTTGCTGTTTAATTTTTTGCAATTCATCTTTATTTTTCAATTGTCTAAGACGATAATGAAAACTCTGTGATTTCAGTTTATTCCTTTTAAAAATATAAGTTGAGGTAGAGAGAAATACTCACAGATTCATTTTTTAGAGTCAATTTATACAGTTTCTATTAACTGTAGTTTTGCTTTTAAATCACATATTTAATTTTTTTAGTGTGTTCCATGATTTAAGCTTTCTTATTAAAGTCTCTGTGTAGAATTTATTGTACTAAACTAAGTGGACACCTCCCCCCACATACATATACACATTTCCTTTAAAAGAAGATAATCCCCCATAGTTTAAATTGATTATACCAACTCTACTGATATTGCCTGCATCTGCTTTATAACCTGAAGTTTGTAAATTATTAGGAGAAAGTGAGAATCATAATAGATTGATACGAGTCAGATAATTTCAGAATCTTGTGGGAACTTTCTAGTTTCCATTCTTTTATCTCCTTAGAAGACTTTTTCATGAAAGACAGGGATTAGTGACTACTTTCTAGTGCAGAGTTAGTCTTTAGTTTTTTGTTTAAAAATGTCACTTTGAACATGTAGTGCATAATGCATTTGAAGGTCTGTTGCCAAGCAGCTTGAAACCTATGGGGCATTGTTGAATTTGAAGGAATAGTGGGTTCAGGGAAGGGGCCAAAAGAAAACTTGAGAAAAATAGAGTAAGACTGAAAGTGTTTTATGATAATTAGAATAAAAATTGGTTATCAGAACTTCACGGGTCAGCTTCTGTTCACACATTGAGCTTTCGCCTTGCAAAGAAAGGGATGTATCAGGTAATTAGGTCAAATCAATGATTGTATATCTTTAACTCAAGTGGAAGGGACTGTAATTGTGATGAAATTTGTCTGAAGGGGAAGGCATGGGGAATCTTCTCAAAGGTCATGAGTTCAAAGGGGAAATTAAGTTCAAGGTTCGGTTCCTGTTCACACATCCCTACCAATAGTGCATAACAAGAAACCAAACAACCAATATTTCTCTAAACAAGTTATTTTATCATTTTGAAATAAGCAGAATCATTCTCATTCATATCCCTTCAGGGATATAGAATTAAAGCCGTTACACCTCCTTAATAGTGCATTTTCTCCTGACGTGGACAGAAAGAATACCTCTAGTATTATATTTCTTGCTTGTTGGTCTCTTCTGCTTTGTTGCTGATCATACACAAGGCATCCAGCGGCATGGAATGCAACAGCCCCCCTCCAAGAGATCATATGGCCACGTGTCCCCTAATGCAAATTCCTGACTTGTTTACAAGATAACAATAAAATATTTTAAGTTTAAAATTGGAGGCAATGAGGAAACAGCTAAGAAAGTTGTTTGGGGCCCCCCTTCTCTCTCTCTGACTCCTTCTCTCTCTTCCTGGATTCAGTTTCCCCTTAAACTTGACAAAGTGGAACCAAAATTCACCCTTGTCTTGGTTATTCTTCTGAAACAAAGGGTCTATTCTCCCTTTTAATGCATGTAGAACTTCCATTAAGGTTGACCGTAAGCTCTTGCATGGGATGAAAAAGGAAAAAGCTCTCAAATCTTTTCTTTACCCTGGTATTATTTTTAAAGGACAAACAATAAGAACATAGTTTCACATAGTGGTAAAGAAACCCCAGCTGAAGAGAGACAGCCTTTAAGATCCAGTGGCCTTTAAACATTTTGGATTCCATGTATAACCTCAATACATTAAATTCTTTAAGACTGTTTTAATAAAGAGAAATATATGCAAGAAAAAAATATATAATTGGTTAAAGCAAATAAAGTTCTTGCAGATATTTTTAAAATATTTTTTCCGTCCAATTAGGTATTACATTTGAAGTTCATAAAGTGACACTATTACTGACTGGAAACTAAGAAGCATAACTGGTAAAAGAAAAACTAGGCAATCTGTTTTCTCTCTTCTACAGTGGCGCTGTGTCAACAGCACATGCACCAGGGCTCCAACAAACTGGGCTAATGACTAAAATGTTAAATGTGATTCATGTAACAGAATACAGAAATATTTCAAATATAAACACAAGTCACCAAACCCCAGATGCTTGTATCCTCCTTAGATTTTCATGGAAGTAGACTCTTGCCGTAAAACAGGACAAGAAGGTGTTTGATGAAAGCTTACCTATATACTTGCTAATGAATTTCCTTGTGTTTATCATGTTCCATGCTTGGATGGGCTTATTATCCTGGGGTGTCTTCTTGAACAACTCTATCTTTTTTGTGTTTTAATGTATGTGATTTCAGTCTGTAAATTTTAAGATACTCGCCAAGTTTTAACAGAAAAATAATCTCTGACAGATCGTGATTGATAAACTATTTGGGGATAAACTGTTTTGGAATAAACAGGCCCGTGAGTGGACAACATTCTAGGAGATAGGTGCCTAATTTGACTGAATGGGTTTGGGAGGGAGGGATAAAGGGCTGGGGCAGTTCACAGGTTGGTTAAACTCTAGCAACTAAAATTTCCACCCTGGTAAAATTTAGAAGTTCAAGGAACAACATTGCCATGGTACTAATGACCTTTGAGGGCATACAGAGTTCAGAGTTCATTTTCTGTTTACAACATCCTTTGCTGCTCCACCTCTTACCTTTCCCCCTTCCAAAAAGAAAAAAAAAAAAAAAAGCAATTATTTAGGACATTGTGACATTCAGCCTGGCTAATTTTTATACAAAAATAGAGAGAGTATAAAATATAGCAGTTAAGTATTAGTAATAATGGATAGAACTAGGGAGGGGTGCCCAAAGTAGGGAGAGGGTATCTCCTGAGCAGTTCAAAGTTCATTCTTTGTTCGCATATAATGAAAAGTCTTCAGTTATCAGGTATTTAAACCCAAATCAGCAGTTCCATATCCGTAACCTGAGCTGAGTGTTCCTCCATCTAATGGCCATGCTGCTGTCGTTTGCAGTGAGTTGGGTGACATTCGATTTGTACTCCTAGACGGGAACAGATGGGCTTTCATTGTGAGGCTCCGCCTGTATGCAAATGTGAACCGAGTTTCACCCGATCCGGGGGCCTGACCTGACCGTGCACATGCATTTACTCAACATGGCTCAGCCTGGGGGGGCGACGAAGGGGGAATAAAAAATGGCAATCGGATAGTACCAGCGGCAGGTCAAGTTTACCATCCGTCTTTCAGCGGGACTGAGATGGCAACACAGTTATTTAGTTTCAGTGTTGATGTGCGTTGCAATAAACTCCATCATTTCACCTGTTTATGAACCCAGCCTCGTATGAGATCTCTGTGAAATCAAACAAAGCTGGCAATCAACTCTCTTGTTTCCAGCAGAATGGGGGATTATGGACTTTTTTTTTAAAGCATCTTTATTTTTTTCTCTAGCCTCACATACATAAATCAGTATTTTTTTTCTTCAGCTCTTTTTATTTCTTACATTGAATTTATTAATTCCTTATTTGGAGGGAAAAAAATAGATTTTCCCCAAATGCTTTTTATTTCAAATTAAGAAATATGATCATTAATGTCAGAATAAACAACCAGCATTTTAGATGTCGATTAACTGTTTTGCATATACACAGCAATGTACAGTACCTAATAAATCTTACAATTAAATGTGCAGCCCTTCATTAGAAAGAAAATATGAACAGCTGTAATCATACACATTCTACTGACAGAGAAAAATTTGGTTTCAATTGTAATTTTTCACACTGGGAAAAAATGAGGGATGGATTGAAACATGACTGTTTCTGTAACTGTGGGCTTTTTCTTCACATGTACAGAAGGACAACAAACCAGTGTCTCTGACTTCAGGGTCTAACAGCAGTGATTTGCCTCAATTTTCTTCTCTCATGAAAGTAAATTTCTCTTGGGAAACATACAAGCCCTTGGCTAGAAAACCCACAGGACAGACACCCCCAAACTGTAACAAATAACGAATTGATGCATTTCTTCAGTACATCTGTTCTTTAAGGGATTCTGTGAACTGATGTCTGAAACTGGAAGAAAGTGTTGCTAAGAATATAGTGAAAGTTGATGCATGCAGCAAAAACTGCTTCTGGCAACAAAAGACACCGCTTATGGTAGCACATGCGTATTGCTCTGAATGGAAAAGGGGTCTTTTAAAGTTATATTTGTGCAAATGTGGGCAAAACCAAGGCAGTCTTCCCTCAAAAACGGTGCCAAATTGTCTCTGCAAAAGGATTTCTCTCCACCGCCCTATTCCAGCCCTCACTCAAGGGTGCAAGGCCAACATATCAGGACAGCATTTTCAAGCAGTTCTAAAGAGTTAGGCTTGAAATAATTCCAAATAGAAATAAATGACCAGGACTAGGACTAGCATTTGTCTACTAGGCACCCAGTAGTAGCTGACAGAGATAATAAAGAATAAAGGGTTTCATGACAGTATAGCAGGTATTAAAAAATGTCATACTCCTTCCCTTGGCTACTGAAAATTGATTTGCTTATCTCGCTTGGTCTCTAAATATGTATTTCCATCTATTTGGAATATATGTGGATGGCATACATGTGGACCTGTATGTATATATACATACCGACACATACATATATATTTACATCTATGTGTACAGATCCTTCCTATACAAACAAGGATTTATGTGAATGCAGGATTTTATGTCCACATAAACTTTTGCTCATGGTTGAATTATTGTGGGTCACCTTAAGTTAAGGATATCATTTGTACCCTTAGAAAATCTGTTTGAGAGTTGTCAAGGCAGTGCTTACAAGGGAATTCAAAATGTTTATTTACCTAAGAAGCAGGGAACTCATATGTTCTAAGTTTAACAAGAGGGTTAACAAAGTTATATTCTGGCGTGAGTAAGATACTGAAGATTTTTTTTTGATATAGGGAAAAAAGAAAATTAAAACTCGTACAATATGAATATTGTAGCCAAGTTATTAGAACCACCACTTATGGTTGTTTGCATTAGTAAAATGGTGCAATTTCTAAAGTATTATCTAAAACAGGCTTGAGAGTTGGAAATCAGTATTAAAATCATTATTTTTTTAATGTCATACCGAAAGCAATATCATGAAATGGAAAGAAATGCTTATTTTTTTTAGGTTCTTGAGGAGGAAAAAGCTCAGACATCGTAAGTTATGCCTGATCAGAGCATTCAAGTATCTAGAAAATTATACTCTTTGTGTCTTTACAAAATCCATGAAAGTTCATTTTTCTCAAATGTTTGTGTCACAAAATACTTGCAAACAAGGAGGAACTGAGCTCAGATAAATAATAATAGCAAACATTTATATGACTCGTATGTACCAAAGACTCTTGTAAGTGCTTTACGTATATTAACTCATTTAATCCTGACAAAATTCCATGAGGAATAGGCCCTATTTTTATCTCCATTTTACAGATGAGGAAAATGAAACTTGCTCAAATAGCAGAACAGAAAATGGAAAATGTGAGAAATTAGGACTCAGACTTTTGGAAAGATCTTCCATGTAATAGGACAAATGATTTGTCTCTCTATGCCTATTTCATCTGTAGAAAATTATGATGTATTCTGTAAAAATCACATTTATGAAATATGGACCTTGTTTCCTAAGCAGCAAGAAGTAAATATGTACTATTTCTACAACTTTTAAAGCTCTGCAGTATTAGAGATCACTGTTCTTCATCTATGACATGGTACAGGACATCTAAGAAAGTGCTTCAAAGTCCTCATGAAAACTTCCTTGTGGAGAAGTTATCAGACCAGAAAATCTAAACCCCTTTCCTACTCCAAATGCAGGTTCCAGTTTGAGTGAGAATAAGTTATATAGTATCCTTAAAAATTGGCCCTGTCTAATCTGTGAGTCTGTTCTTTGGCAACAAAATTAGGTTCCTCTACAGTCTTTTATTATTTTCCTTATTTTGCCGTAAGGTTAGTCAGCTGTACCCTTGAAAGGAGGGGGGAAGAGGAATTAGGCAGGACACGAAAGTCTTTTCTTTCTCCTCTTTCTAAAGACCAATTTTTCATTGTATCATCTTGTACCAGGGTCTGTGTTGTGATCCATTCAATTCACAATTAAAATAATGTATTTATAGGTCATAATTAGCCTCTGAATCCTAGTTGGCCTGCAGCACTCAGCAAAGATGTACACCCTGTTGGCTTGTGAGAAGGGGAGGGGGGAGCCACCTTGTGGCTGGAAGACAACCCAGCAGCCTCCAGGACCCTTGCTCTGTTCTGAGTAGAAAGGAAAGGAGATGAGGGTAGAAGCCAGAGATAAATCAGGAATATCAATCACTAAATATTTGTGGAAAGTGGTAAGGGATATAAATAGAATCTATAACTACAATAATACTGAAGCAGTAGTTGTAAATATACATTATCCTCTTTAATATGACATCGAGTAGATTGAGAACTGAGAAATTATTAAGACTCCCACCAAAAAACTTGGAAGAAAGAATGAAAACATTTAAGTTAAAATTATGTTCATTTTGTAATTCAATAAAGAAATCCCAGAGACATATTTTTAAATTTAATGTTGTTTTCTAAAGCACAGAAAAAGCCCCACAGACATCTGTTTGCATACATTGTGTGTCAGGCAACATCAGATTTGAATGGAATTTATCTAAATTTTATATGCATGGCTTGATGTAAATTGAAATAAATTGTACAGCATACTCTGCGTGGACATATTGGTTTTTCCATCGCTGCTTGAACTTTTAACCCCAGGGCCTGAGCCGGTCACACGTTGACCTGTCTGAACTCTGCTGGTAGATCCAAGTGTGGAAGGCTGACCTTGCCTCCATGGCAACCATAAAGTAGGGTCCATGACTCTTCTCTCCCTTTCTCTCTCTTTTCTCCACACTCCAAACAAAACAAAACAAAACAAATTAGTATATTCTCGCACAGTCAGTCAGTGTAATCTTGGAATAGTTTTGCCAAAATGCATTTTGCCCCTAACCCAAGCTCTAAGCAAAGCTTTTTCAGCTTGCTTGTCAGATGTTAATGAAAGTTTGAAATGAAAGCCTTTATAAAAGTTAATGGAAAAGACCCCTTCCTGGGACACATTCAGTTTGCTTGTCTACTATTATAATAAAATATACTTCACATACTCATATATTAAGTAATGTTGCTATAGGTATGTTATACATGCAGATGAAAATTATTGTTGTGTAGGATCTCAGGATTAAAAAAAAATACTTATGTTAAGTTTTACCAATGCCCACAGTATCCACATCAGATATAACATTTTCCAGTGTCATGGAGCTAATGTATCTGAAAGGAGTAAACATTAAGGATCTAGAGTTAATTTCTCTATTGCGGGTTGTAGTGTCCACTTTAATTAAGGTACTTTTATACTTCTGATTTGTTTTAATTTTGATGATTTATCTTTAAATCCATGTGCTAACAAATTATCATTTTCACAATCTTAGTGGTAGTTTAAAGGTGTTATTTATTCATCATTAAGCTAAAATTCTGTTCATAGGATGTATTTATGGCTATTCATTTATTATTGCAAGAAGCATTTGTTAAATGCCTACTATGTAAATTAACTTCAACTAAGTACTGTGGGAGCATATGAAAAAAAATGTGGCCTGGTCTTAAAGAATTCCAGTTTTGTTGCAAGATAGGATGTACTACTTAGAAAGAGAAAAACTGGAGAACAGTTAGACAGCAGTGACAAATGTATAATTGTTTAGAATTGTATACCAACTGACAAGGAAGCATGGCATAATGGAGTGACCATTTGGGAGTGGATTTAATGAAGAAAGGCCTCTTATGAACAAAGCCCCCAAAAAGGTGGTTGTCCAGGGCTAGTAAACAAACATTCTACTAGGTTTCAGAGATTTCACAGAATAAAGAAAACCTGGAATGGTGTTGGTTATGTACAACTGTTGATAAGGAAGAAAAGTGACAAGAGAAAAGGGGCTACGTTATACCAGAAATAACAAATATCCTTGAACGCTCATGGACTAATATGCTGTCCTTCAAATCCTGGGGTCCCTATGGATGCCTCGGTTATGTGTTTCTGAAGTTTTCACAGCAACAGACTTGTTAATTTTAAATTGTAAGGGACTTCTATTGTCCTTTTTTAGAAAGCATAAAGAAAAATCTTTATTTCTAGATGTTTGAGGGAGAAAACTGAAAATCAAAAGTTCCACAAGTTGCCTTTGGGTCACTTTAGGTAACTGGATTGATACGACATCACTCTGATGAAACCGAAGTTGTTCTCATTTAGAGTGGCTTTGAGGTAGTTTTAAAAAAAAAAATCACAAAAATGTTTTTCTTGGTCCGGCAATATAGAAAATTAAAAAAGACAACATAGTGTAGGCAAGGAGAATCAGAAAATACTTCCAGTCTGCCTCTAGCAAATTCTGTGAACTTGTGAAGTCACTTTATCTCTGTGGGCCAGAGTTTCTTTGTATGTAATAATAAACATATCTAATATTTACTGAATTCTTACTTTATAACAGGAACTAATGTCTAAGCACTTTCACTTCATTCTCACGACTCTATCAGGTAACTACCATTATTATTATCATTATTTTTTTTTTTAAAGAATTGTGTTGCATTCTCTTTTTTTAATTAATTAATTTATTTATCTTTGGCTGTGTTGGGTCTTTGTTTTTGTGCGAGGGCTTTCTCTAGTTGGGGCAAGCGGGGGCCACTCTTCATCACGGTGCGCGGGCCTCTCACTATCGCGGCCTCTCTTGTTGCGGAGCACAGGCTCCAGATGCGCAGGCTCAGTAGTTGTGGCTCACGGGCCCAGTTGCTCCGTGGCATGTGGGATCTTCCCAGACCAGGGCTCGAACCCGTGTCCCCTGCATTGGCAGGCAGATTCTCAACCACTCCGCCACCAGGGAAGCCCCCGGTAACTACCATTATTGTCCCCAGTTTACAGATCAGGAAACTGAGGCACACTGTCTTTTCCAGGATCACACGCAAGTAGTCTAGCTTTAGACCTTACGTGCTTCATCCACTGCACCAGGAGTCTGAAAACTTTTTCTGTAAAGGGCCAGTTAGTAAGTATCTTAGGATTTTCAGACCATACAGTCTCTAGAGTGACAACTGTGCAGGTGTAGTACAAAAGCACCTATAATAACACACAAATAAACGAGTGTGGCTATATTCCACTAAAACTTTTTCTATAGTTACTGAAACTTGAATTCCATATAACTTTCATATGTCATGAAATATTATTATTTTGATTTCCCCCCAGTCATTTAGAAATGCTTTAAACATTTCTAAGCTAGCAGGCCCTACAAAAACAGGCTTGGTGGGATTTGGCCCCTGGATCATACGTTGCCAACCTCTACACTGCACTACGCTGCCTCTCAATGTATAGAATAAAGAGTTGAGCTAGATGATCTCTAAAATTATGACTGTTCAAAACACTTTCTAACTCCAAAAGTAGGGTGACCATTTTGGATTCAATACTATGTAATTAAAGAATTGAAAGCTGCCTTGGAAAACAAGCCTACCTATCCCTTTTCTTTGGAAAAGACTGTATCTAAACTATCTCAGAAGGATGAAGAATTATCTTTGTTTAATTGATATTTTGAGAAACAGATTTCATTATCTCCTTTACCAAGCCATTTTACATTCATTGCTGTTCCTATCAGGACTGTAGTCCTAGTATCTAGCCTGAGTCCCTTATGATGTAGTGGAAGCCCACTTGCTCTACTTTTTAGAAATAACAATGAACTTGTCTCTGTCTTCTACACAATTCCACACTACCTCCTATAACTTCTGCATCACTTTCTGCAGCTGAAGGTAAGAACCTCCCATCCTTTTCCCAGGCATTTTTTCTTTACTCATGTGGATTGTTTTTTATTCTCCTAGCTATTATTGTAGTGTTCAAAGGAATCCTTTCCAAAATATCTTTCTCTCTCTATTTGATAGATAGAACCAGGAACTGGACAGGGTAGGGACCTCTTTTCCTTATCCATATTTAAGAGTTTGATTTTCCAAAAGATGCATATATCAAAATATTTATAAATGTCATTATTACCTAAAATGAGTACTTTGTAGGGATCCATATGCTTAACTCATAACTTATTTAGTTGTATGATACTTTGGTATTATGATAGATGTAGCAAATCATCTCTTCCTTTAAAATCAAATAATGAACCTGACTGTGAATTTAAAAAGCTTTAATTTTTTCTTTTAACTTTAAAACTCATAGCCATTCTAGAGTTTACTTCTGTTTCCTTAGTGTTTGTTGAAGTAGCGTGATAAAAACAAAATTTAAAATCTCGTATATAATGATGTTTCTACATCCTCAGTTACAACTTTAGCATTCAAACTCCTGAGTAGTCTATGGAGCTATATGCCATACGGCTTCCCAAACATTGACAATTTATTTCATGGGTAGCAAGAAAATATCACCATATTATCCAATAACCCTGTACATGTCCTAGGTATGATAAATTCAGATAATTGTACTTCATTCTTAGAAATGGTCATTGGAGTCAAATTTTCCAAGGTTTTTCCCAAGCTTGTGTCTTTTTTTTTTTTTTAATCCTCTCATTGTTCTATTTTATAGCAGATTTCTTTCATGTTTGTCTTCTAACATTTCTTTTTTTTTAACATCTTTATTGGAGTGTAATTGTTTTACAATGGTGTGTTAGTTTCTGCTCTATAACAAAGTGAATCAGCTATACATATACATATATCCCCACATCTCCTCCCTCTTGCGTCTCCCTCCCACCCTCCCTATCCCACCCCTCTAGGTGGACACAGAGCACCAAGCTGATCTCCCTGTGCCATGTGGCTGCTTCCCACTAGCTATCTATTTTACGTTTGGTAGTGTATATATGTCCATGCCACTCTCACTTCGTCCCAGATTACCCTTCCCCCTCCCCATGTCCTCAAGTCCATTCTCTATGTCTGTGTCTTTATTCCTGTCCTGCGCCTAGGTTTGTCAGAACCTTTTTTTTTTTAGGGCCTATATATATGTGTTAGCATACGGTATTTTTCTCTTTCTGACTTACTTCACTCTGTATGACAGACTCTAGGTCCATCCACCTCGCTACAAATAACTCAATTTCGTTTCTTTTCATGGCTGAGTAATATTCCATTGTATATATGTGCCACATCTTCTTTATCCATTCGTCTGTCGATGGACACTTAGGTTGCTTCCATGTCCTGGCTATTGTAAATAGAGCTGCAATGAACATTGTGGTGCATGACTCTTTTTGAATTATGGTTTTCTCAGGGTATATGCCCAGTAGTGGGATTGCTGGGTCGTATGGTAGTTCTATTTTTAGTTTTTTGAGGAACCTCCATACTGTTCTCCATAGTGACTGTATCAGTTTACATTCCCACCAACAGTGCAAGTGGGTTCCCTTTTCTCCACACCCTCTCCAGCACTTATTGTTTGTAGATCTTTTGATGATGGCCATTCTGACTGGTATGAGGTGATACCTCATTGTAGTTTTGATTTGCATTTCTCTAATGATTAGTGATGTTGAGCATCCTTTCATGTGTTTGTTGGCAATCTGTGTATCTTCTTTGGAGAAATGTCTATTTAGGTCGTCTGCCCATTTTTGGATTGGGTTGTTTGTTTTTTTGATATTGAGCTGCATGAGCTGCCAAGCTTCTGTCTTTTACAGACATTTTGTCACAAAACTTTGAGCACATTTAGAGCTTTTCTAAATAAGGTGGTTCTATAGCCACAAAATTGGAGGTACATGAAGGAAAGTAGTCTGTCCTAAAAGTCTGCCTCACTTATATGGGTGTTCAGTATGGTCTTGGAGTACTCACTCAACAGCTTCGGTCATAGAGCTCTAGTGAGACTAGATGAATAAAGTGCTCTTTGAGAGTAAAATTCTCATCTATTTATATTTCTAAGACTCCAGAGTATTATTTGACAGATTGCATAGGCATTAATGTAAAGACTATTTATTTACAGGTTATTTGAAGGGGTTGAGATAAAATTTGACGTTATCTAGGAAAATATCTAGGGAAAGAGCGCCTTAAAAAGAGAAAACAGTATTGTAACAAGGAGATCCCCTTCCCTACAAACAGTGTCACAGGACAGTGGTACTGGATGGCCCCCCACCTGGTAACGTCTTAGCATAACTGAAAGACAAATTTACAGTTGCTAGTTGAAGTGAGTCTTTCATGTTTCCTTGCCCCTACTACTGTTGTGTAAAAATGTTTACTGCCATTAAGGAACTTTATTTTGAGAAGAATCTGTTCAGTGAGTAGGCTAGTCAGTGTTTTTCTTTTTTCTTTTAGTTTGCTCTCATTTATTTTATTAACATCTAAATGGTCCTTAAAAACTTAAATTTTAGGTTTTAAATTTGGGCAAATCTATATTTTAAGATAAACTTTGGATTTTATCTTAAAATACAGAATTGCCCAGAACAAACAAAAAATCCCTGTGATTTGACTTGTTCAAATCACAGCCATCATTGTACTGGAATTCTGCATTTACAAATCTCTATCCTGCACTGGACTCTGGCTCCTTGAAGGACTAGCACAATGCCTGTCTCAGGGTAAGTGCTCCCAGAGTGTTTGTTGACCTGAACTGTTGAACCAAACAGTGACAAAGAGAATGGATTTTGACTGAAGCATTAAAATGTTGTGCAGAACCCATGGATTCTTTACATTTTTGGTGGGTAGGCCCATTCAAAAGGAATGCTTCAAGTAAACAACTGTAACAAGCCAATTTTGCTGGCTTTCTTAGGCATTTCATGTTGCTTATAATTAGCTGGACAGCAATGTAGGACAGAGGAGTGGCCAGTAACCTCAGTATATACATGTGTCAAAGAAGTTGTGTGACACTTGAGCTGTTTCTCACTATCCCTTAAGGTTTTCAGTGAAATGGAGGAGTTTGTGAGAGACGGCAGAACTTGCTGTTAGTGAAATTCCATGTAAGACACCCAAGGAAAATATAGAAGTATATTCCCACTGATAATCCTTACACGTTTGGATTCGAATATTTGTTTTTGTACCCTCTGCAGAAAAGAAGTCTATTTATTGAAGATATCATATCAATATATTAACAGTGACTGGCTCAATTTCTGATTATATTTTCGTATATATTGTGTCTCAGCCACTTGTAGAGCTTTCTGGGAAAATTCTCGAGAAATATACCATATTGCATAATGCAAGATCTTACAATGTGGTTTATATTTGGATCAAACAGGAAGCCACTTGATAATTTTGGCAAGTCATTGAGTCTTTTTTTTTTTTTTTTTTTTTTTTTTGGCTGCGTTGGGTCTTTGCAGGCTTTCTCTAGTTGTGGCGAGGAGGGGCTACTCTTCGTTGTGGTGTGCGGGCTTCTCATTGCAGTGGCTTCTCTTGTTGCAGAGCACGGGCTCTAGGCACACGGGCTTCAGTAGTTGTGGCATGCAGGCTCAGTAGTTGTGGTGCACGGGCTTAGTTGCTCTGCAGCATGTGGGATCTTCCTGGACCAGGGCTTGAACCCGTGTCCCCAAACCCAGCCCTGTGCCTTCCACCTAGAATGCCTTTCGCATCCTCTCCAGCCACCTACAGTCCACCGATCCAACAAGGCTCTGCTCGTCTTCTCTACATGGCTTCCTAATTGCTCCAAGTTAGCCTCATCCTCTCCTTGTCTTATGTTTTACTTGATCAGTACCTTTATCATAGCTGTTACCACCATTTGCCTTGCATTATATTACTTAACGTGTGCTGGCTTCTCCAACAGGTTGTAAGCTCCCACAGGGCAGGAGTGGTGCCTTCATTATTTCTGTATCTCTCACAGGCTTCAGCATGTGGTAGACATTCAATAAGAGTTTGTCATATTAAACCCTAAGAAATGTGATCATACATATACGTATTTGTCATATCCTAAAGAACCTTGAGATAATAGCAGTCTCTTGTTCTCAGTGTTTCTTCATGTGCCACAGAGTGACTGCCTCCTTCTCTCTCCCCCCTTCCACAATATCTGGAGGTTTTCCTCCCTTAGACACCAGAAATACTGAAGGTGGAAAACAGTATCCCAGATAGATCCAAGATAAATGTTCACTTCCTTCAGTAGTATAGCTTATGAGTACAAGGGCAAATGCTATATACTGACACGACCAAGACAAATGAGAGTCAGGAACTTTAGAAAAGGGAAAAGAGGCAGCCAACGAGGACAGGTTCCACTACGTATGTTACAGCTCAGGGAAGAGAAAATGGCAGAAAAACCATATCCACATAAGAGTGTATATCCTGTTGACTACTGAAATATGTTTATGCTGAGAAGTCAACAATCTGTGATAGCCCACATGAAATGAAAATGCTCATATTTATATGGTGCTTTCCATACAGAGAATCCCAAGGTACTTTATAAATTATAAATATGAATGCTCCTTGTGCAATGTCCCTACTGTTCTCCATATACGAAATCCAGTTCCTAATGGGCCAAATCTCCCCCTGTCCCAACAACACTGAATATTAAAACATTTTTATCAGATCACAATATTTTGTCTTTGAAAAATCCTTTATATCAAAAAGTCTACAAGTTACACTATTTGTCTTCTAATATATGCAGCATCTCTCCTACCTACCTCCCTTCCCCCAGTAACATGGAAAGTGAATTCAATTAGATTTAAGACAAAGAGTAATTGCACTGGAAAATAGAAAAAAATATCTCATCCCAGAATGATTAAGCTCTTTACCTTATAGAGGGAGTTTATCTTTCGGGAAAACAGGATCCCATATAATAAATGAATACAGAGATTTGCTAAATCGAAGTATAATGTCCTGAATCTAATTCCCCAGTCATTGGTGAGCTGTTTGCTCCAAGAGAATAGTGTATTCACTGTAAGGTCTTTAAGAAATATAAAATAAAGACTAAGTCAATTAGGTGTTTAAAATTTTTCTTTTAACTATTCTTATTTTTTACAGTGGGTATCTCAAAATCTGAAACATATTCAAAACTCTTGGATTCTTGAAAGTGAGTTTAATCATCTACTTTCCCAGAATTATTTTGTGCTTTTGGTATCTTGATTTTGATAAACTCTTCCACATACTCAGTGAGAACTGGTCCAAGGAGACCCTGAGTCACTAGTGCTACCAAAACTGCTCTGCCAGCAGCTGCTGACTAGTTGCTTCTTGGTGTTCATTCTGGAATTTTTGCAGAAAGATGATAAAGTACCCTGATGTGATGGGGTCTTTAATAGAGGAAGTCCCAGAACTGTAGATGACCAATAGCTAAGGATGACATACAGTACTTTCATTTGCAATCTCCATATTTGTGGTGGAAAGGACTGTGTCAATTCCAGGGGAAATTTAAAAGGTAAATGTTGAAGCAGTTGAGAGAATCTGGAATAAAGAGACAGGTCAAATGTGCAGGTGTAGGCTGCAGTCAGCCTGTGGGGCTGCTGCTTAAGGTTGGAATACAGCAAACAGAAGAGATCTTTCAGTGGCCTTGAACTAAGAAATCTCCCTTCTTGGGCTTTTTCCCACCTGTAGTATTCAGGCATTTCATATCCATCAGTGTGGTTTAGCTTAAGTAAGACTGACAAAATTTCTGAATCTGGCCCTGTTTCAATACATTAGTTAAACTGTCTCTTGTAATGGTAAAGTTCTATAGGTGCAAGCCGATATATTCCTGTTTGTTCTCTTTAATAATCAAAAAAATAGGTACTACACATTGTTATGTCACATCAAGAAAAATTCTAGCAACACAAGGCATTGGCTCGGTTTTGACTGGAGTTTCTCACAGCAGCATAGGTTTTCCTTTTTTGAGTAGTACCTGGACTGAACCAGATGTTTTTGAACGTTGATGAGACCCTACTTTTAATTGGTTGATGATCTAACAGGGTATCTGATTTTAAGAAGTAAAGTAAGGGAACAAAAACTGAATACTTGTCTTAGAAGTTTTGCTCTACCTGTCTCACCATGTGATCTTGTTTTGTCCCATTCCTAACTAGGAATTTAAAAGCTATAATTATTTATGAGGTCATTTGTATTGCTGTTTTAGATCTTCTGGTGAAGGGCACTGTATAGACTAATCCCAACGTTAATATATCTGTGTTTTTCCCATATCTTACAAACTCTGTTATACATAGGACAGATTCATTTATTTATGATACATCCTTAGTTTGTTACTCATAGCCAAATTTGTGTCATGATAAATACTTTAAAATAATTATACACATTAACCAGGGATTAGAGAGACTGATTTATAGACTTGGAGTGGGAAGAATAAAATAAAACTACCATCTATTTGGGTCATGCAATCAAATAAGTTTAGAAGTTCTAAGTGAAATGTTTTTAGTCAAGTCAACAACAAAGTGGGTCACATCAAAAGGAGCATCTGCAATGAAGTAACACAGGAATTTTTTTTAATCTGGAAATGAATGAGTTAGGAAAATTAATGGCTCTTCTAACTCCTTAGACAGAGAGTAGTCCTTTCAAGTTTGATGAAGGTCATTTTCAGGACAGTCTAAGAGAGAGGTTATAGTTCAACTTCCACTAGCGGTACTTCAGAAAGGCAAAAATGACTTGAGTTTCTGAAGCTCATGGGTTTTTTTTAAATTAAAGTTGAATAAAATTGTAAATGATTACCTATATTCTTAATATTTTATAATAATATTTTATATTTTTCTCCCCACCCCCTAAATTAGGAATTTATCATTTTTTCCAAAGACTGGAATGGAGAAAATACCCACTAAGCAAGATACAGTGAATGTGTTCTAGTGTGTACTCCCAGCTGCTCATGTAAATCTTTCTTCACAGCAGGATTTGAACAAAAACTCACCACTTAATTGAACAGTTCAAACGCCACTGAGTAGGAAATTTTAGTGAGACCAGTATATTTGTAAACTTAAACTAGATATATGTATTCTGGCAACATACACAGTATTTTGAAACAGCAAAAAAATTTAAAGGAATTTTTTTGTTTTTAGGTCAATTGCAGGTATTACTTGTTTTAGGACTTTGAAAGTATTCCTTTTATACTGTTGCTGCTTTTTTTTTTTTAAACAACAACAACAACAACCTTGCTTCATTTTCCTTTTTATTTTTCAGCTGTTTGCAGCCCCCTTTTGAATAGTGAGAAACAATGCAATTAATTTTCTCTAGCGCAATCATGCATAGATTTAATAAGCATCCGAAGGTAGGATCCATCTGTAAAGTATGCGCTGCATGCTAAATTACTTCTCTTCTGTGGTTTTTTTCTTTCCAAACCTTAATTAATTGAAGAAAAAAAATGTTTATTAAAGTGGGAACAGCCTGGGCTCTGGCTCTCCGCCTCTGGTTCAAAAGTTCATACAATTCCCTGAAGGCTCATCTGAATGTGTGTGTCTCCCTCCCACAATCTTTCTTTCTCCGTCTCTATAGTAGGGATGAATGCCTAGAAAAGGTGTATTATTTTGTTCCCATGACGAATGTGAATAATCTTAACTTAGGTAAGCTAACTTTTTGTGTGCATAGATTTGCATGTATTGTATATGCTTACCTAAACAGTACACACACATAGATACATCAATGTGTTATTTACCCGTTGTTCTATTGCATAGCATTAAAAAATTGATATACTTTCAGTGGCATCTTTAAACAGGATATAGATAGAGAGCAGGAAGTATAATTCTACAGGTGGATCTCACACAGGAAATTAAAGGAGTTATGTATGAACACAAACTAAGTCTTTATGAATAAATTTAAACCAGAAGAAAAAATATTAAATCTATCCCAGGTAGAAAAATATTTACCTATAAACAGAGAAATGGAAAAAATACGTAATAGGTAGTGATTCACTCCTGTGAGATACTTTAGAAACAAGATATTTCCTGACCTGCAGTAAGCTTTATGTGACCTAGGTGAAAAACAATAAATTTTTTGTAAAATAAGAATGTTATCTTAAAGATGGACTCAGAATTTTTTCAGTTATCTCAGTCACTTACCTAGGATGTCATCTGTTTTTTCAAAGTATTGCTTTTTTCTCTTTATTACATTCTACAATTTTTAGATCCTTGTTTTTTTTTTAAAGTAAATATAAGTTGTAGTTTTCATACATATTATTCATTTCTTTTTTTACTTTAAAGTAAGATTAGTTTTCTCCTTTAACACAAGTAAGGTTTGCACAGTCACTTCCATATTTAGGAGTTGATGGAATCAGAAAGCAGTGCTGAACTTGACTGTGATCTTGCCTGACTGAAGTCTACTTCCTTTTGCCCAGTTGCTTCTTTAAAAGCATAGTGTTTGCATAGGAGCCTAGTGGAGGGCTTTCTACAGGTTGTTTCATTTTCTCTTTGGACTCTCTACAGGGTACCTAAAGCCGCTGGTCTATTAGTCATTTTAACTTTTTAAAAATAGACTTTAAGTAGGGAAAAAATAAGCAGCATGAAGTACTATTTTAGTTTGGGATACATGCAGCTTTAGTCATATTAGCGCTTTTACCACGTACATGACTACCATCCTATACTCTTACCATGTGAGTGTCAGATGAGCCATGGGGACATTCCTGGAAGGAATTTTGAGGAATCAACATTCCATATTCTCCTCTCAAATGTTGTTACACATGCACATTTGGGCCACATCTGCACACTTGTAAATCAAATTACTTGGAGGTGTTGCTGAAATATGATCACCAACAATTATAATTGATGTCTTGGAAACTTGAAGACTCTCATCCGCTGTGTGTGTATCTATTTATGTATATACCATATCATAATCTCCCAACACCCAACCTTCTGTGACTCTTAGAAGAATCTCGCTACTGCTTTCCAAACAGATTTTAGTTTAGACTTCTGTGAAATCCCTGAACTGAATAGCTGTGGGTTTCACAACTTACATGCATGTAAACAACATACCTTTGAAAGGAGGATATGTGGGCCCTTTCTCCTATATGCTTATGTCTCTGTTGTCGTAGATTGGCGTCCTTTGTGAGCTATTCAGTGACATTTCAGAACCATTTCGCTCTGCAGAAAACCCGCAGTTGTGTTTCTTTAGCTGACACTGTGGCATTGCACTCGAAATTGCTAGTTAGAAAAAAAAATTGTTGAGGCCAGTGGCTGTAATCAACGTTGTTGCTGTCTGTTTCCTCAGACTAATAGCAGAGCGATTGGAGTCTGAGAGTTCAAACAGAGGTTATCTTTCCCAGGTAGCATCTCGTCCAACGAGAATTTGATTTTTTTCTATAGGACTTTACTCCATTAGATTAATGAAATTTCAATGAGAGCCTGGCGCCCCCTGAAGCTTTGTTAAGAAAACAAATGGTGATTCTGTAGGTGTGACAGCTTGCTTGGAGAGTTACGAGAAGGTGAATACATCCCCACAATCCAGGCAGCCTGGAACGCATTGATCTCTATTTAAAGCACCAATAGGATTTTTGTTAATTATAAATGATTGATCTGCAGTTTTTTCCTCTCTCTCCTCTTTCTATGTGTGGCTCCCCCTCCTTTCCCCACTTTTAACTTCTTTGCATGCTGAGTGCAGAGCTTTTTGTTTAAAGGGACGATCATAGAGAGCAAATTATAGCAATACCCAGCAGTGATGCTACTGTGAATGTCATTGTCAGAGCGTTCACCGTTCACTGATGGAGGTGAGCTCTGAAGTAGATTTCAAACTGACTCCATGTTCCCTCTTTGCTTGGCTCATTCCTAAAATAAAGAATTATTTTAACAAAAATAAAGCATTGGAATAGTATCATAGACACCACCATTATTATGTTTTAAAAGCAACTTGTGAGCCCTGTGAACCAAGTCCCCAGTATTAACTCTGAACCACAGTGTAGGCCTTGTGCACGCCAGGATATGAATTGTGACCACCCAGCCCCGTGTGAGACAACAGGGTGAGTGAAGGGGATATCTCTGACCTTACATCTCAATTTATAGGCATTTAGGTGATGAATCCACCTTTTATCATCTTTGTGAAGTGGTTTTTTAATAATGTTTAGAAGCAATACTGTACTCAAAAACTGACATGTATATTATTCCTGATAATTGCTCACCACACTTAGTTCTAAAAAGCACAGAAAAATGTCCCCAGCTTCTTTGTGGACCTCTATTTAGTGAAAATATCTGAGCATTAAATGTATTTATGTATTGAATACAAAAGCACATAGTAGCTTCTTTGTCATTTATGACATGTACAATATATAAAGATAATTTGCACAGATCTCAGGAAACATATCTGTAAAAACTGCAGTTTAAGGACTACAGGTATTAGTGGATTTCATTGGAAGCCATATTGATTTCACAGTTCTAACTCAAACGTAGATTTTTATGAATGTCTTTCTTAAGTTTGAGCCCTTAATTAAGTTTTAGGACATATCTTTTCAAGCTACAATAATGAATTTTACCTCAGTGTTCTTTTTTTTTTAACTGTCTAGATAATCCATGAAATGTACAAGAGACTTTTCTAGGCCAAGAATCTTAAAATAGTTTATAGCTTTCAGTGACACCCTTCTGCAAAGTCCTTTAGATTTGAAGAAGTATTGCCTCATTTCTTGAATGTTTTGAAACTTGTTCACCTTCCTAATGAGTTGTTGTATCACTAATTGTATATGATAAACTCTCAGTGGCATAAAAGCAATTCTGCTTTTAAAACAACAGTATAAAATGGGCAAGAACCTCATGTATAACATACCATAATCTCCCCACACCCCAAATTCTGTGATTTTTAAAAGAAGCTCACTGTTGCTTTCTAAACAGATTCTAAGTCTGTAATACGCACCTAAATATGAAAGGTGTTCTGACAGAAATTCCCCATGAAGTAATTATTTAATGATCCTGTAAGTACTCTCGGGAAAACTAGATTTAAAGTGTAATTTTTGCAGTGTTTTTTCCAAGTATTTAAAAAATATTTATCTTTTCTTTATTACTGCTTATTGTTTTTATTTTAATATTTTTTAATTAGCAGAAGTCATTAAGGCACATTTATAAATAATTATAACTATGACTTTTAAAATCAGATTTTGAATTAGCCAGAAAAAACAAAGTGACATTTTTTACAAATATTAGCACATCAGAGAAGTTATTGATGTCAGTGTCTAAATAAGTGACCAATAACAACATTAAGAAATGGGTGATCATGGTAAATGCACCAAGGGGCTGATTTTAGAATGTTTTAATTTTATTCCTGTTGGTTTTGTTTTTGAATAGTCCAGCTAATGATTTTCATTAGTGTATTTGTAATTTATGTGATTTTAGTAGGTTCTACCAAGGTTAAAGAATTTAAGGAAATAAACCCTTATCTGATATAAGATAGCTAATGATGTATATTAAATACTTGCCCTATTGCCGTGTGAAATGGATCTCAAAAGCTAACAACAGCTTTCTGAGGGAGCACAAATCTCTATATAAATATCCAAATGTAGCAAGATGTTGCAAATTTTTAAAGATATGCCATAAAAATAGATTAACACTAGTATGCAGTCCTGTTCAACTGAATTACAAAGGGATATCATGGGATTTCCAGTGACATTCCCATAAATAAAAAATCAATTCTTAATGATGAGGCAGACTTGTTTTAGCACATTACCCAGGTTAAATGGGAGCACACAAAGACATCAACTCCTATAAGACTAGTGGAATCATTGTGTATTAATATGATTTAGGGAGCTACACACCTCGATGGAATAATTGTTATTATATCTATAGAGCCAGATGGCACTTGGTGTAAACAGCCATTGAGCACCTCAAACACAAGTGTGGCAGGTGATCTTTAAGGTGAGCCTGCATCCTGCTCACTCATCTTATCATTGGAATCTGCGTTGCTGTTTGCAAAATGGCTTGATTGCCAGTATACAAATTTTTCAGAGTGGTCCTCTTGTTCAGTAGGAATATAGGATATAGAATTTCCTTAGCAGAATAGAAGAGGCAGAATAGCTAAGGCAGCTACCTGGATTTGTGCAGTTAGTACTACATTTTTTAAAAGAAAGAGGACAGAGGGAGTCATTTTTTTTCCCCAGCAACAGTGGCAAAATAAATGGTATTTTCAGAAATATTTTAAAATGAATTCACAAATCCATTTTTTTGTGAAGTAGGCTCTAGTAATTGCTGGTATCAAAATAACCCTATGAAGGAGGCCAAAAGTTATTAAAATGTGTTTCCAAAGTAAGAGAAATCCAAGTTCAGAGAAGAAGTATCTTTAATTTCTTGTTTAAAAAAAAAAAAAAGGTCTTTGTTTTGAAGATTTAAATTGACTTCTGCTAATTCTAAGTATCCAATTGGAGAAAACTCATTAATTTTTTCAACAGATACTAATTGGGCACTTACTATGTGCTAGTACTGTTCTAGGTGTTAGGGATTCATCAGTGTAAAAACCACACTCTCACAGAGTTTACATTCCTCCAGGGGGAGGGGAGCAATAAATGGTGTGATATGATATAAGATATGAGAGAAATGAAATAGGGAAGGGAGACTGTGCTCAGAGAGTATAAGAGTGTAAGATTTTCCTTCTTCCCTTTAAAAACATAAAAGAGACCATCTAATAATAATAAAAGAGGCTGGAAAAATTCTTGTTTATCTTCTAATTTCATCGATCTTATGAAATTTCTAGTGGCTTGTCTGATAGCATACCTGCTGTTATAGCCTCAGCTCAGTGGCCAGAGTTAAATAGTTGGAATGAATTCAGGGTCAGCTTAGAGTTTTTGGCTTAAATTTAATTTAATAATGTTATAAATACATAAATTTTTATGGTTTGGCTTTCCTTTGATAGCAGCATTAAAAAGCATATCATCTTTAATTATAAATAATTCCTAAATTTCTCCCTTGCTTTACTTTATATAATCCAGGTTTTCTGGTTTCTAAATATAAAGGACATAAAAAGATATGATAACGATCCCTAGCTTCATATAGGGATCGTTATCATAGTGGATTTAGATTTCCAAATATATAAAACGGATTTTCCAAGTGTCTAAAACATAGGATGTTCCTTGAAATTTCAGAATCTCATAAATTAACCCTTCTGTTCCCTAGTGACAAAACTCATCTTAATCCATAGACTATATCCCCCACCCCACTCCATGGTGCTATTGACTAATTAATTCCTAGATTTAAAACTAATGTTCAGTTCTTCACCAGAAGTAGTTTATCATATAACTGCAGCTACTCTTTAGATGAAACAGTATATGCTGTGAAATATTCCTTTAGTTTAGGAGAAAAGGTAAAATTCACTTTGTAATAAGGTATAGTCTTCATTCAGGTTTTTTTTTTGGTTAAATACTAAAAATCAAAAAGCACATGTGCTAAAAATAAAAGTTAAAACAAAAGTACATGTGCTTATCACTGCATAGAAAAAAATACTGAAAGGATGTGTTTCAAGTATTAATAATGGCTACAGTTTACAATATAACATTAGGGGTAATATTTACTCTTTTATTTGCACGTTTCTATATTTAATTTTTTTTCTACAGTGACCTTGTATTCCTTTTCTAAGCAAGAAAAAACTCATTTTTTTGAAAGCTAACGGAGCCTAAAAACTGATATATTTACTTAACACAAAACCTCATAGCTGGTAAGTGTATGCTGATCAGTTCTGCAAATAATAGAAAGTAGTAAGAATCAGCAAGCATCAAGATTTAGATAATACCATGAAATTACTAATTTTACCGATTTCTATTTCATTGTACTGCTTGAAAAGTGCCATGCAAAATTTGACCAATTTATCCTTTTTTTAAAATTTCTAAGACATCAAACTTCTTTTTTAAAAAAACAGTAGGCTGGGACATTTCTATAGCAACATGCCAGATATACCAAATTTCATCAGGAAACATGTTTTTAATTTCAGCCCTTTGAATGTGGTGCTGCTCATAAGGATGAGTATTTATAAATGTATAATAAAAATAAAGAGGCTTGGAAACTTCATTTCTTTTAACAGTCAACAATATTTAGCCTATCAGAATGCTTAAATGGATAAACATTCCTACTGTTTTAATTTTGAATACAGATTGTTTCATGCTGATGGAAAGTATTGTTAATTTTAATAAAATTAACTTTATACTGTTATTTCACCACTTTATAATAATTTTACATGGCGCCCTGGGGATGCCTCTGTTTTACATTATCAGGTGTCACATTTGCCATTTGGTTTGTATAGCGGCGTTCAGCTTCAGTTCTCTATTCAATTGCCTGAAGCCACACTATTCACGTTATATTACAAGTAGCTATATCACTATACACTGCACAAGTTTATATACTTTTATTTTATATGTATATATCATTTTTGTATTTTCTTAAAATCACTGTTTTGTGCTATTTCCCAGCATTCCTGTTCCTTGCCTTTAGGTAGACACAGTTATGATAACAAGTTGGCTAAGACACCTTAGCAATCTCCCTCAAGTACTAACATGTTTAAATTTATTTTCAATCTGGAAGTCAGCCACAATTTTGATACAATCTTAGCGAGTGCTTCATTGGGTTTTTTTGGGGTTTTTTTTTGCGGTACGCGGGCCTTTCACTGTTGTGGCCTCTCCCGTTGCGGAGCACAGGCTCCGGACGCGCAGGCTCAGCGGCCATGGCTCACGGGCCCAGCCGCTCCGCGGCATGTGGGATCTTCCCGGACCGGGGCACGAACCCGTGTCCCCTGCATCGGCAGGCGGACTCCCAACCACTGCGCCACCAGGGAAGCCCGCTTCATTGTTTTTGATAAGAGATCTATATAGCTTGATAAATCTATAAAATATAACTTTTTACATAGAGTATTTTAAAATAAGGGGAGGGCTTCCTTGGTGGCGCAGTGGTTGGGAGTCCGCCTGCCGATGCAGGGGACACGGGTTCGTGCCCCGGTCCGGGAAGATCCCACATGCCGCGGAGCGGCTGGGCCCGTGAGCCATGGCCGCTGAGCCTGCGCGTCCGGAGCCTGTGCTCCGCAACGGGAGAGGCCACAACAGTGAAAGGCCCGCGTACCGCAAAAAAAATAATAATAAAAATAAAAATAAGGGGAAATCATTGATGACTTTCATAACTCACCCTATGTTGGACAGATCACTCAGAGATAATTAATCAGAACATTTCTCCATTAAATGTTACCACCGGGCTTAAACTCTCCCAGGAATTCATAGGAATCAGACAGACTTGCAAATAATCTGTAAGAGAATTGAGTATTTGTCAAATTAAATACCACTGTTACTAAATGCACAGTAATTACATACATAGTAATTAAATTAAAGATATACCAGTTCCTCTTGCATAAGTCTATGTTTTTACTTTTTTTAATATAGATTTACAGCATAGCTTTGAGTTTTGTCTAATTTGAATTGTTCTCTTACCTGTTTTTATCATGCTGCTATTTAAGGTGTAAGAGTGTGCTAAAACATTTTGGTTAGCTGTGTCAAATATTTATTGTGGACAATTCAGAATATGCATTTTAAAATAAACTTTCTTTTCTACTTGAGTCTGTGTATATATGTTGATAAGCAAGCTGGTCTCTTGCCTGAGACCTTATGTGCAGCTGGCTGTTATTTGATTGATAGGTTAATGATCCCTATAATCTGAGGAGCATTTAACTAACTGATAACAAATAGACTAATCAATTTAAACATGCTTTAGTAATTCATAGTTTAAAAATATATAAAATGAGTACCGAGGAGTTTCTATAAAAGTGTGCTATATATTGGTATTTTTGTTTTTCAGAAACTGCTCCCTTTTTTCTTCTCTTACCAAAACTTTCTGTGGCTAGTAGGAACTGTGTCGGTGCTTTGAATTATACCATTATCCCATGTTACTAGCAATCATGTATCACTTCCCTTCACACCTTCAAGTTTAATATCTTGTGTACACTCTTTTAGTTAGGATCTTGGAACGAAATATTATATAATAGTCTTACTTTTGTTTCTTCTCAATAAATGTAACTACCCTGCCATTCTCTTAAACTCTAAGTTGCTTATTGGATATATTTTTCATTTTCTGTTATTGTGAAATTTGTAGGTTTGGGGGATGTTGCTGACTACAGGTAATGGAAATGTGGAACCAGGTGGTAAGAGACTGTTCTAGTTGTGGCACTGGTACAATTTACCAAGTGACTTTCATGAAGTAATTAAAATTATCTAGCTAGTTAAAAGGAGCTATATGAAGAGGAATTATAAGGGGAGGGGGAATTATTAAGGTGATTTCAAGCCAAAAAGAATCCTTGCTCTTGAGGAAGATGTCAAGTGTACGTGTTTGTTATGGGGATATTGTAGATGTTGGTTGCAAATACTGTGTGCCTATTAAATGCTTATGTAGCTTTGGTCCACTTGGTGATTCCTAGTTAGCTGTTTGCCTCTGGGCCAAATTCATAGGCTTTATCTTTGCTTTTCTACTTCAGATATTTAGAGATCCTACATGTGCCATTTGAAAAGTCATATTAATGCCATTGCAATGGCAATATTGCAGAGAACTTTCTTATAAAAATTTAGCAGGACATGGAGAGAATTTGGGCATAAAACTAGTTTGCATAATCTCCATTTTGAGCCAGAATTGGAGGCAAGTGACCTACAATGTGCACAGCAATTTAATGGCTATTAATATGTTTCTGGAGTTTTAGAAGAAAGTTTATTGGATAAAGATTTTATGAAGTCTCTGAATGTAGGAAATTTGAATCATATTTATAAATATTTTACCTGCCTTGAATAGATGATTAGCTTTGTCCAATAACAATTTCAGAGTAGCTAATGTGGCAATATAAATATGAATGTTTAGAGGAGCATTTTTTCTTTATGTAGTAAATACGTGATTAGTAATGATTTCTTTTACAGAGGGCTTTATATGGCACATTGCTTTATAAAAGAAACGAAGTTAAGTCTGAAGAATTACATAATGACATCTTCTGGGAATATGTGGTTTAGGTATAATTATAAAAGTGAAGCAGTTTAATTTATACTTGCATAATACCTTTCATTGAAGGTTATGAAAATAAGTCTTGTTATGTACTCCAGGCTTCACATTTCTTATATGCCTCCCTATATAATTGAAACAACTTCCCTACTATGGTCTAACAATAGTCCCCGACTCAAAAATACCTAAAATTTAGCATCATGCAGCCAATCCTCTCTATAAGGTAATGTGAGTGATGTCTCTTTTGTCTTTTTCTTGATTAATTCCTCAATTATATATTGTCTCCTTCCACCAAGCATTTGAGGTAGCCTTCCCAACCTTTTCGAAGACTTTTACCCAAGCTAAGTAACTACTAATTACCAAAAATTAAAATTGCAAGCATTTGTTGAGAGCCCTGTACATGCTAGGCATTATACTGGCTGATTTCCATATAATATCTCATTTTAACTCTTACAGTAATTCTGTAAACTAGGTATTACCAACCCTATTTTACAGATGAGGAAACTAAGACTCAGAAAGGTTAAGTAATTTTCCCAAGACCATATTACTCAGCTGTGGCAAAGCAAGAATATTAATTTATATTTGACTCCCAAAGTAGATGTCTGAGAAAATGGACAGAGTAAGGAACAACATTCAGAATTTCTGTCTCCTATTCTCACTATAAATTTGCTCTTAATGGCCTTTATCATTTCTTTTTAAACATCTTTATTGGAGTATAATTGCTTTACAATGGTGTGTTAGTTTCTGCTTTACAACAAAGTGAATCAGATATACATGTACATATATCCCCATATCTCTTCCCTCTTGCATCTCCCTCCCTCCCACCCTCCCTATCCCACCCCTCTAGGTGGTCGGTCACAAAGCACCGAGCTGATCTCCCTGTGCTATGCAGCTGCTTCCCACTAGCTATCTATTTTACATTTGGTAGTGTATATGTACATGTCACTCTCTCACTTTGTCCCCGCTTACCCTTCCCCCTCCCTGTGTCCTCAAGTCCATTCTCTAGTAGGTCTGAGTCTTTATTCCCATCCTGCCCCTAGGTTCTTCATGACCTTTTTTTTAGATTGCATATATATGTGTTAGCATATGGTATTTGTTTTTCTCTTTCTGACTTACTTCACTCTGTATGACAGACTCTAGGTCCATCCACCTCACTACAAATAACTCAGTTTCGTTTCTTTTTATGGGTGAGTAATATTCCATTGTATATATATGTGCCACATCTTCTTTATCCATTCATCTGTTGATGGACACTTAGGTTGCTTCCATGTCCTGGCTATTGTAAATAGAGCTGCAATGAACATTGTGGTACATGACTCTTTTTGCTTTTATCATTTCTGATGGAGAAAAAGATGAACGATAAAAACACAGCATTTGTTTAGGTCCAAAGGATCAAAAGGGCTCATGGGAAATACTGACATATGGGCTCCCTTTTTCTCTCTAGACCCAGCATGACTAGCAAAAGGAGTTGGCATTGTATAAAGGAGAATAGGTCTTTAATGTAGTCCCACTTACTGATTTTTGCTTCTGTTGCTTGTGCTTTTGGTGTCATATCCAAAAAAAATTATTGCCAAGCCCAATGTCAAGGAGCCTTTTGCCTATGTTTTATTCCCTATGGTTTTTTTTTTTTAAAGAATTCCTTTATTTATTTATTTTTGGCTGTCTTGGGGCTTCGTTTCTGTGCGAGGGCTTTCTCTAGTTGCAGAGAGCGGGGGCCACTCTTCATCGCGGTGCACGGGGCTCTCACTGTCGCGGCCTCTCTTGTTGCAGAGCACAGGCTCCAGACGCGCAGGCTCAGTAGTTGTGGCTCACGGCCCTAGTTGCTCCGCGGCATGTGGGATCTTCCCAGACCAGGGCTCGAACCCATGTCCCCTGCATTGGCAGGCAGATTCTCAACCACTGTGCCACCAGGGAAGCCCTATTCCGTATGTTTTATCTTTAATTTATTTAGAGTTAATCAGTTATACATCTGATAAGGTGTTAACATCCAAAATATATGAAGAATTCATACAACTCAATAACAACAACAAAAACCAATTCAATTTAAAAATGAGCAGAGGAACTGAACAGACATTTTTCCAAAACAGACATACAAATGACCAACAAGTGCATGAAAAGATGCTCAACATCACTGATCATCAGGGAAATACAAATCAAAACCACAGTGAGATATTACCTCACACCTATTAGAATGGCTATTGTTAAAAAAGACAACAAATAACAAGTGTTGGCAAGGATGTGGAGAAAGGGGAACCCTGGTGCACTGTTGGTAGGAATGTAAGTTAGTACAGACACTATGGAAAACAGTAGAGGTTTTTCAAAAAATTAAAAATAGATCTACCATGTGATCCAGCAATCCCACTTCTGGGTATATATTCAAAAGAAATGAAAAAAGTATCACGAAGAGGTGTCTGTACTCTCATGTTTATTGCATCATTATCCACAATAGCCAAGATATGGAAATAACCTAAGTGTCTGTCAGTGGATAAATGGATAAAAGATGTGAGATAGATATAGATATAGGTATATGAAATGAGGGCATTATGCTAAATGAAATAGGTCAGACAGAGGAAGACTTATTATATATAAGTATATAATAACATGTGGAATCTGAAGATGTTGGATTCATAGAAATAGGGGCTGGTGGGTGGGGTGGAATGGAGCAATGTTGGTCAAAGGATACAAAATCCCAGTTAGAAGATGAGTAAGTTCTGAGCATCTAATGCACAGCATTGTGATTATAATTAATGATACTGTATTATATACTTGAAAGTTGCTAAGAGTAGATTTTAAGTGTTCTTACAACAAAAAAGGACATGGTAATTATGTGATGCGATGGAGATGTTAGCAAAAGTTATCTATAGTGGTAATCATTTTGCAATATATAAGTGTGTGAAATCTACATATTGTATACCTTAAGCTTACACAGTGTTACATGTCAATTATTTCTCAATAAATCTGGAAGGGAAAAAAAGGACGGTAGGTGGACATAAGCTTTATGTTCCTCTCCTAGAATCACCTCTCCCATCTTATTCACTGCTCACTCAGAAATGGCTTGAATATTTTGCTAAATGCTTCTTTTCCCATCCCTAATAACATTTTGAGATTGAGCAAATACTCCAAAAGAATATTTAGAGATGGCTGTGAAGGTTTGGAGAGCTTAGAGAGTGAGAGTATACCAAAAGCATTAAAAAAAATGGCCTTCTCTCTGAGTCCTAAGAGGCCTCAGACTTACTATGAGAGAACTCTCCATTTCATTGCTTTGTAGGCTAATCCACACCTCCATGTCTTTCAATATGACTTCCATAAATCTCAGGCAACTAAGAATTTCAGTGTGCACTGCCTGGCATCTGATGCTGAAAACTACTAATCTGGTAACTTGATCAGAGTTTAATGACTACGGTGGGAGATTTTTGTTGAATTTTGTGAACAAAACCCAAATGCTCTTCAGTCTTATCATGTATGTCTGTGCCAAATCCTTTGGCAGTCCATGACAGCCAGGTCCTCCCAGATTTGGCTAAAGTCCAGTTTTCCTTAAGATTTCCAAGCTTCCAGGACTGCTAAAATATATACAGGTTGGCATAGATATCATGTCCTCTAGTGTAAGAGGAGAGTGAAATCGTCACAGATTATCTGAATCCTTGAGTTACTCATAGAAAAGGGACCTATCTAATATAAGTGTATTTTTTCCCACAATGTGCCAGTTGTGCTTTTCAGAAATTATTTCTGAACATGGTGATAGAATACATCTGAACATAGAAGTCACCTGTGTATTCACATCCAAGCCTGCTTCACAGATCACCACCCCCGGAATTGGCAGAGCTCACCGTGGGCCCCTGTGCCTCTGAGTACACTGAAAGGAATGCCGTTTCATAAATAACCTATGCTAAGGTGGCAAACAATTTTACCTGCATGTTCTGACAACTACCCATCAGTGATCTGCTTCAGTGTTTCAAACTCACCATAAAATTTCTCTTTGACGTAGAATGTCTTGAAAGAAACTGACCTCCACAAATTATTCCTTATCTTTATTAGCAGTTCTATTCATGACCTACTTTTAAAAAATTATTATGAAGAATCTCCTAATTAAAATCAGAACAACTACAAATGTTTGCCATAAATGATGTTGGATTGGCCAGTTAACAGGTTGGTAGCTCCCGCTAGGAGAAGGGACCATGTTGGATTTAGTTAGGGAGAAGCAGGGAGCAGGGAAGGAGTAATAGGAACGTACAGGGATGTAAAAGGGAGGGAGCAGCTGGTTTTCCTGTGAAATGAGTTTAAGCTGGGAAAACAATTTCAAAGTTATATCCAAAGTTATATTATATATTCAGCATAAAAAGACTAGGCAAGGAATAGCATAAAAACAGACTGAATAATGGTGTTCAAAGGATGATGATGAGAGTCTGGGGCATTCATCAGGGAGTTCCATGTGGGACAGGGAGGAAGTGGAGTCTAGTCTCAGAGAAGGAGGCTAGCTGGAGTCCCCCTTCAGCCCTGGGGGAACTAACTAGGTACAAGAAGCCCAGACAGAGGGTCAGTTAGGCAGCCTGAGAGCACATTGTCCTGACACCTGAGTTACTTCCCCACCCCAGGGAAATGGAAGGGAGCAGCAGCTGGTAGCCAGCCCTCACTTGTAACTGTGGATGAGTGCTCAGGTACCAGTGAGACCCCGCCCTTGCCTGACCCCAGATTTCAGTAATCACCAGTCAGCCAAGTCAACAAACATTTGATCTCCTCTGTGTGGGTCTTTTTGGTGCAAGCCTGCTGCATCTGTAGATGACAGGGGTTATTATAAGCAACTGGAGTCAAGCTGAGTTTGAAAGGGTTAAAAACTTACCCAGGTCACAGACTGAGGGAGTCGAGCTGAGATTTCAACCCAAGAAGTCTGACTCCAGAGCTAATCTGACTTTAACCACTATGTTATGAGGTCTTAATCACATGCACTTAAATTTTAGATACAATTTTAAACAGATCTTCCCGTAGGAAACTTTCTCCAGTTCTCTTAGTCCACGCCAATCACTTTTCTCTGTATTCTCTCATCAGTTACGTATTTTCTCTAAAGACTCTAAGCTCTTTATTTTCCACTGTTGTTAATGCTGCCTCAGAGCTCTTCTCAAGTTGTTTAAGACATGTGATTGTTTTGATGACCCTGACAAAACTGTGAGCTCCAAAATGGCCTCAGCTGTGTTTCTTGCCATAGTCCTCTTATTTACGGGAGCTACAAACTGGGCAGCATGTCAACCCACCAGCTCTTAAGTTCCGGTTTAGTCACCTTGCCAAGGAAGACTTACCCTGCAAGGCCCTCAGACCGAGGGTCCCAAATATTTGATGGCTTGGATAACTTATATTTCATGATTAACAAGGGAGTTTGGTGTGGCAGGGGGAAACTCATTTGCTCTTGAACATCCCACAGGAGACTCAGAGCAGGAGTCTCTTGACATTGTAATTATGTACATTTTAGTAATAGCCAATGTGTCTGAGCCAAAGCTTTACTGGTATTTCTGTATTTAGATAATTATTAGATCATATTCTGGCCCAAATAGGAACTTGACTCTCCCAAACTAAAAATTAACTAAAAATTTCATTCTTTTATGGCTATTTCAGGGATCTTAAAGTACTTGCTCTTTTTTAGCCAAATTAAGAAAATAATTACAAGGAATTACAAAACGCTAAGGGTGGATGGTGTTTTATAGTTATTGTCCCTCAAATGGGTGGATTTGCACACAGCAGAGGAGCACAAAAATTATGCAGTCTTTCTTATAGAAAAATAAAAGCAGTTTCTTGGTGTAGACAGTGACACTTGTTTTGTAGTGTGTTTGCATTGTGGGGAGCTGGTGAAGGATATATAGGAACTCTACCATATTAGCCACTTTTCTGAAAATCTAAAATTATATTAAAGTTTTAAAAAAAGAAAGCCATTAATTTGGGTGGAAGTGAGGGGTGAATGGGGAATAGAGGAAATAGGATTGGCCATGAGTTGATAATTGTTGAAGCTACAATAATTGGTAATAGGTGCAAGAGGTTTATTATACCATTTTTCTCTACATTTGTACATTTTTGAAATTTTTTATAATACTTTTTTAATCTAATGAAAGACATAAAAAGAAAACTTATGCACAGTTTGACTTTGGGCAAACATAAGAATTTTCTAAATGATTTTGTTAGCTGAGACAAACTCGTATTATCATTGGATACCAGGGATTTTTTGCCATTCTTATAGTTTGGTGCACAAAGAATCAAGTATATGCTAATGTAATTTTTAAAATTCTAGAATATAGATTCTTAGTTATATTTAGCTACTATTATTCAGGTTTTCTTTATTACTACAATGCTAAAAATATATAGCTAAGATGAACTAGAAATTTTTAAAAGTTCTCTTACCTGTCCATAGACTAGTGGATAGTAATATTCATTTTATAAGTCTGTTTTTGGTTTTTGTTTTTCTAAATTAAAAAAGTCACACCACTGGCAGATTTTTTTTTTTTTTCGGTACGTGGGCCTCTCACTGTTGTGGCCTCTCCCGTTGCGGAGCACAGGCTCCGGACGCGCAGGCTCAGCAGCCATGGCTCACGGGCCTAGCCGCTCCGCGGCATGTGGGATCTTCCCGGACCGGGGCATGAACCTGTGCTCCCTGCATCGGCAGGCGGACTCTCAACCACTGCGCCACCAGGGAAGCCCCTGGCAGATATTTTTGCATTGTTTTTATAGTAAATGTATGCTATTACAAAGATAGTAAATAACCAGGTCAATACTTATGAGTAAGAGAGGTTTTAAGTGCCATGTTAGAATTTAAGCCGTGGACCACTAGATGGTGGCCACAGTGTTATTTTCTTATTTTCTAAATCTTCCCTTTCAAGATATCTGAATTAGAGAATTTCCTTACAACTAAATTCCTTAATTAGTTTGGAATTACAAAGGGCTTTCTTTAAAGCACAATTTGAAGTCATACTTCTTCTGCCCACCAGCCTAAATGATATGGGCAGGCAGCCTCTACTTGGTGAGCATCACAGGAACCGGGAGCAGTCAGGAACGTGAGAAAGGGGTACCGTGATGCTGGCAAAGAGCTTCATGGTTCCTCATTGGGCACCGGGGGAGTGGTGCTTAAAAACTCGGGCTGTGAATCTAGAATGACTGGCCTGAACACAGATTCTGTCTTGAGTATCTATAGCAGCTTTATTCATAATATCCCCAAACTGAAAACAACTCAAGTATCCATCAACTGGTGAATAAACAAACTTTGGTATATCCATATAATGGAATACTATTTGGCAACAAAAAGTGATAAGCTACTGATACATATAACAACATGATGGATCTCAAAGGTTTTATGCTAATTGAAGGAAGCCAGACATAAAAGATTAGATACCATACAATTTCGTCTATAGAACATTGTTAAAAAGTCAAAACTATAGATAGAAAAAAAAGATCAATTGTTGCCAGGGCCAGGGATAGAGGGAGTATATTACTGCAAATGGGCACAAGGAAACTTTTTGGAGTGATAGAAATATTCTGTATCTTGATTTGGTAATGATTATGTATATAATATAGATATTATATATTATATTTTTTCTTTTTTTTTTTGGTTGCATTGGGTCTTTGTTGCTGTGCGTGGGCTTTCCCTAGTTGCAGCAAGCGGGGGCTGCGCTTTGTTGCGGTGCACGGGTTTCTCATTGTGGTGGCTTCTCTTGTTGTGGAGCACGGGCTCTAGGCTCACGGACTTCAATAGTTGTGGCGCGTGGGCTCAGTAGTTGTGGCTCGCAGGCTCTACAGTGTAGGTTCAGTAGTTGTGGCTCACGGGCTTAGTTGCTCTGCAGCATGCGGGATCTTCCTGGACCAGGGATCAAACCCGTGTCCCCTGCATTGGCAGGCGGATTCTTAACCACTGCGTCACCAGAGAAGTCCCTATAATATATTTTTTCAAAATTCATCACATCGTACATTTTGAAAGAATTCTATTTTGTGTAAATTATATCTCAATAAAATATTCAAAATCAAATATATAAAATACATTTTCCAGAACCTTTTTAATTTGTCTGGCTTCTGTAAAAAAAGCCTATTGTTATTACTGTAGGTTATGTCTTCCTACTTATTCTAAAACCAAGGGATATATGAATTCTTTGCTATATGCATATTATCTATCTACCCTCTTCTGGTAAAACTGTATAACAACAGAGCCCCAGGGGGACAAAGATAGCAAGAGGGACACTGGGTTAAATATTGGTGTTAGAAGACAAGGTCCTAGAAGGAACTGTAAGCACAGGAGAGAGGGATTCAGGGAAAATGAAGCTGACCCAGTCTACAGAGAGAGGAAGACCCAAGAACAGAGTGTTGGCTGGCCCTAGGAAAGGAGGAGGGGGTGAGGTGTTGAGGAAAGAGAAGCTGAGAGAGTGAGTTGAAAAGTACCTCTTTAGGTATCGCAGCTCAAATTAACATGTTTACAAATTCATGATACCCAAGTGGCTTCAATTTCTCGGCAGTGGAATTTCTCACATAATTAAGGTTTTAGAAAAAAATTCACTTTTTGCCATTAAAAAACCTGACAGATGGTCCACATGTATCATTTGGACACAGGTCACATTACCCAGATAATGAACTCTTTCATGTAAAATTTCCAGTAGATTTTTAACATGCAAAAGTCCTCCTCATATGTTATCCTGCATTGATCTGATTGGAGCTGTTAGTGTCTAGTGGATCAATGATCAGCAAACTGAAAAGTCACTTAGTGACTATGACACTCACAGCAGTATAGAATCTATTGTGTCAGGAATTCTTGTTTTATTAACTCTGTAATTGCCTGTTCAGCTGAACCAGTGAATTTTATTACACATTTCCTTTCACCTGAATAAGACCTTTGCACTGCTGCCAGTGCCCTGAGGATCCTCCATTTTTTCTCTGCTCCATGTCTTTCTCTAGTGCCCTATGGCTTCTCTGCCATCTGTTTAGGCAGAGACATGTGTGGAAAGGTGGGCTTTAAGAATATCACCGCCTTGCTTTGAGGCTGTTAAGTGGCTTCTCGCTCTGGCATGGTTGCCTCCATTGAGACACACTTTGGGCTCAGGAGGAAGAAAGTCAACAGTGCAACTCTGCTTGCTGTGTGTTGGTGCTTTCTTTAAACAAAGGACCATAATGCTATATGGCACGGGAGTTAACAGCATTCACTCTGGAGACAGAGCTGGGGCTGACTCCAGGCTCTACCGGCTGGCAAGTTAAATAAACTCTCTCAGCCTCAGTTGTCTTGTGTGTAAGGGGGGAGGATAGGAATAGTTCCTCCCTCACAGTAAACACGTGGCTGTCTCAACAGCACCTCATATTCAACATGCCTGACACTTTGTTCCCCCCCACACACCTGTATCTCCTCTACTTTCTCTTGGAAAATGGTGCAGTCTTCCTTGACCATTGCTCTCGCTTATCCAACCCCAACATCCAGCATTCACCAACTCCTACAACCTGCCTCTTAAATGTTTCTTCAATACATCCATTACTCTCCATCCCCACCATCTCTGCCCAACCCAAGCCATTACCATTTCTCATCTGGAATCGTCTAGTAATCATCCAACTGGTCTCCCCAAATTCACTCTTAGCTTCTTTTAATAAGGTCACCATGCTGCCATTATTCAAAGATTTCTGTTATCCTTAGAATTGGATTCAACATCATTAACACATCCAGAAAGACTTTGTGTGATTTCATCCTTTTTTCCACCCTCATGTCACTCCTGTTATACTAGGATTTATTCATGCAATTTACATTTTCATTTATTCATTCAGCTAACATTTATTGAGCATCTAGTGTGTCAGGCATAGTGCAGGTGCTGAGAATACAAAAGGAAAAGGGTCCCAGCCTAGGATGGGCTCAATGCCTAATGTGGGATAGAGATACAATAAAATGATTTAAAATGGTAAAATGTAATAGAGCAGAGAGAGTGATTAGCGTTGTGTTTGGCACATCAGAGAAAGCTGTGTAATGAGAGTGACTATATTATGTCTGGGAGGATAAATAGGAGTGTGTGTGTGTGTGTGTGTGTGTGTGTGTAATTTTAAGTTAGATTCTTTGTGCTAGAAAGTATTTCAGGAATATAATACAAACCCAAAGAATAATTGTCCTTTAGATGTTGTAGAGGGTGCTTAATAGTTTCCCACATCATTGAGGTAATATAACCAGCACTAGCTATTGATAATTTCTCTCAGAACAAATAAAGCTGATGAAGCATTTCCTTTTGTTCATGAAGAGTACTTTTCTATCATCTTTGTTAAAACCTTTCCACTTGTTTTGAGTGGTCAGTCCAAATCCTCAAATTTTCATCTTCTTGAAATATATCCCAGGAACTGGAAAATCAAAAAAGCTGTTGGTTGTAGAATACGGTCAGAATCAACCTAAAAGGAAATCAACTCAACATCTTCAGATTTTGAGTCTTGTTAACTGTCTTCTTCAAGGAATGCACCATATACTTATATAAATCAGACCTTCTTTAATATTTAATTTCAGTACAGAGGAATTGGACTACCCACAAATGACAGAAGGTCTGTCACTTTAAGGTTTTGGGGTCTGCCTAAAGCACAGGTTAGCCGTGAAATATCTAGTTTTCTAGGAGTACAACTTTAATACTCAACTGCTACTGAATGTCCATTTGATAAATTTAAATAAGAGTTTCCTTTAAAATTTGGTTTCTGATTATATTTTATTTTCTAAACTTTTGGGTAACCAAAAGCATTCTCTTAATTAATTTTTGAAAAATATATTATGCAACTGAGATAATTTCTGTAATGTGAAAGAGATATTCTTTAAAAAGAAACAAATTTCCTTTTATGCCTATGATGCTTATTGACCATATTATTTTACAGACATTTCATAGAAGCATTTTTACTGTAAGGAAGCTGATTCATAACCACAGACACTATTTGCTAGAGATAATATCATGTCTAAAGTCTCTCACATAAAGATCTCAATGCACGGTGGATGGACCTAGAGTCTGTCATACAGAGTTGAAGTAAGTCAGAAAGAGAAAGACAAATACCGTATGCTAACACATATATATGGAATTTAAGGGAAAAAAATGTCATGAAGAACCTAGGGGTAAGACAGGAATAAAGACACAGACCTACTAGAGAATGGACTTGAGGATATGGCGAGGGGGAAGGGTAAGCTGTGACAAAGCGCGAGAGTGGCATGGACATACATACACTACCAAACGTAAAATAGATAGCTAGTGGGAAGCAGCCGCATAGCACAGGGAGATCAGCTCGGTGCTTTGTGACCACCTAGAGGGGTAGGATAGGGAGGGTGGGAGGGAGGGAGACACAAGAGGAAAGAGACATGGGAACATATGTATATATATAACTGATTCATTTTGTTATAAAGCAGAAACTAACACACCATTGTAAAGCAATTATACTCCAATAAAGTTGTAAAATTAATTAATTAATTAATTAAAATAAAATAAAGTAAAATAAAAAGATCTCAATGCACTTATTGCATAAGATATTTTAATGTTCTTAGTTTTAAGCTCAGTATCTAAGATACAGAGAAATGCATGCAACTAACTGAATCTGTGCTTCTGAAAGAAACATTTGTCAATTAAGCAAAATTGAATTGCTTGTAAGACCTCTGAAAGTACTGATGACACCTCAGTTGTGAAGAGCAATGGGAACATTATTCTCTGCTTCCTTTGGTTAAAGAATAAGAAATAAGAAAAGTTACGTGACCCAGGGTAAAGTTGACCTAGAACTCTATAGACTCTTACATTTGAAATTATTAGGAAAGTACAGTGTATGGAACAAAAGATATTAAGCTGAAAAATGTAAACCATAAGTTAGAAGACCTCATCATTATAGCAACATCCCCTCTTCTGCTTCCTAATTCTTCCTTAAAATGTGCTTACTGACGTAGACTCTGAAGATATAAAGATGAATAAGACCCAGTCCCTGCCTTCAAGGAACTAATAATCCAGTGGAAAACAGATGTGTACAGCTAACCCTAATCACTGAGATATATTCGTGTTTTCAGCAAGGTGCTAAGTGGAGGGAGAACAAAATAAATAAATTCTGCTCAAGGGAATCAGGGAAGACTTCACAGAGGAGGTGACATTTAGCTGAATCTTGAAGGATGATTAAGGTTTAACCAAATAAAGAAGGAAAGTAGGGATACCTTGGAATGAAAAAATATGAGGAAACAAAGGCAAGTTGTATGAAAATACTTGGCATGTTGGAGAATATATAGGGAGAATGGCTGGGGAGGTAGATTAGGGTTAGTTGTGAAAAATATGAATATTCCTCTTCTCTTAATCCACTCCCATCACCTCCTGTTAATAGTTTAGACTTTATTTTGTAAGACATTGGGGAACCAGTCAACCTTAGTATTTTGTTGTGGGCATGTTTCATTGTTTGGCCATCTGCAATCAACTCTTCACCTTTCCTATGAACACTCATCCCTTTTTGTGTTACCACCTATTATGTGTGGCATTAGTAAGAGTGATCCTCTTACACTTCCAAATTTTTCTTCAACAAAATCTGGTGTTGTCAGGGTTCAATCGCCTCATTTGGGTTTGACCAAATGAACACTCCTATTTGAAGACTTTGAATCTTGATCAAGAGATACGAAGATGTGAGGACATCTGGCGGTCATATTCAAAGCAGCAGCAGCAGCAGCAGCAGCAACTATAATTGGTGCATTGTGGGTTGTGGTTTCTGTCCCCTGGCCCTTGGGTGCTCCCCTGATTCCAAGCTTGAGTCACCTTCTGCCTTGCAGCTAATAGCCATGACCAAACAATGTCCAAAAGCAAACTCATCATTCAAGTTCCAGGAGTTATGCAACTGGGAAATTCAAACTATAGGTTCAGAACTTTAAATGAAAGACTTTTCAGAGATGGAGACAAGTTTTATTAAAACCTGTATTTCTCTTGTATTAAAGCTAAAAGTTAAAGCCCAAGAGGTAGATCACCCTGGGAGAAACTACAGAGGAAAAGACAAGAGGACCAGAGATAATACTCTGGGAGATGCCAATACATGAAGAAGCAGACAGAGGTGATAGCAAGGATGCCCTAAAAAGATATCAGAGAGTTAGGAGAACCCTTAGAGGAAATAATTTCAAGGAGGGGGTCAGAAATATCTCAAATTACATAAAGATTAGACAGAATATGTACTGAGAAGAAGTCATTGAGATGGGCAATTGGTGGGTCATTGGGTACTTTGAAAGAAGAGATTTAGAGTAGCTTTTCAGTAGGAGCCAAAATCCTATGGTTAAGGAAATAATGGGAGATGACAAGTGGAAGCATATAGACTGTTTAAACTGAAAGTTTAGTGATATGATAAGGGATAAAGCAGCAGCAAGGGATTTATGGTTAAAAGAAGGCTTTTTCTCTAGAGAAAAACAGCCTTTGCAAGCAGAAGAACTAGTGGAGGAGGAGAGGTTGAAAATGTTAGATAGTAGAGGAATAAATGATGGAGTATTATCTTGGCGAAGACGGGAGGTGATAGAAATTGTAGCAAGGTGGAACAGGTAGCATTGGAAGGAGGTTGAACCTCTTCTTTGAAGACAAGACTGCAAGAGGTAAGATGAAGATTAAAATCATCGGAGTTTGTATTGAACATGGAGATTCCTCAGGCCTACACTACACTTAGTGAATCAGAATATCAGAGGGCAGGGCCCCTGAAAGTGCATTATTAACAAGCCACAGGTGAAAGTTTTGTATACTAAAATTTAAGAATCAGTAATAGAGCTAATACAGAATTGGAGATGAAGTTGGAGCTAAAGAGTGTTAAAAGTTTGGCACAGGGGCTTCCCTGGTGGCGCAGTGGTTGAGAGTCCGCCTGCCGATGCAGGGGACACGGGTTCGTGCCCCGGTCCAGGAAGATCCCTCATGCCGCGGAGTGGCTGGGCCCATGAGCCATGGCTGCTCAGCCTGCGCGTCCAGAGCCTGTGCTCCGCAACGGGAGAGGCCACAACAGCGAGAGGCCCGCGTACCGCAAAAAAAAAAAAAAAAGTTTGGCACAGCTCCTGTGGGAAACAAGAAATAGAACCTAATAAAAATGTAAAGCAGAAACTAACACACCATTGTAAAGCAATTATACTCCAGTAAATATATTTTTTTTTAAATGAATTAAAGGATTCCTGAAGAACAACACTAAGAACCTAACTGAGGTTGAAATCATAAACAAATTTAAAGATGTCAGTCACCTAAATTATTCTGTTTCTTTCTGACGTGCTTTTGTGGCCCAAGAGGAGTAGAAAAGCAAATGTTCAGATTGTTGCAAGAGGCTGGGAATGGCACAGTAAGTGTGATAGATCTCAAGGAGACAAAGGATTAAGGTGGTTGACCCTGGGGTCCTGACTGAATAGGCAAGAAAGTGAAATGGTTCTAAAGTGAGGTAGAAACAAACAGAAGCTCTATTCCGAGTAGGTTGGCTGGCTTGAGGGAGTGCAGTTGGTACCACAGAATTCTGAGCTACTCTTAAATAGTAGGTAACAATCAAAATTGAACAAACCTGCTATACTTTATCCTCGCTGCCTCGATCATTACAGTATAGTGAAAAATTGGAAACAACCTAAGTGTCCATCAGTGGGAATTTGTTAAATAAGTTATGATGTATCCAAATTATGGATAGAATGTGATCATTAAACACAATGATAACAGTCTACTTGTTTTGGAAAAATAGTCATGACGTTTGAGAAGGTGAAAAAGCATGTTATAAAACATCATGTAAAGAACAATTTGATTTTGCTAAGATTTCATGTATATGTGTGAGCACATGCATATATGCAAAGGAGATATCTGAAAGAAAAGTCACAAATGGTGATTTTTATTTATTTATATTTTGTATATGGTTTAAATATTTACTGTATGTTTCTATTATTTTAGGGCTCAGAAAATACAGTAACATTTTTTTTAGTAATACAAAGCATTAGTAACTCCCAAATCACTTACCTTCCCTCCCTACCCCTCAAAACTTTATCTTAGTGTGGTTTATCTCCTAGAGGTAGGAGCTGAGCTGATTAAATTAATTTGTGAGGGATTAGTATCTCCATTATCCTTCAAAACATATTTATTTTCTCAAAATATAAATGAATCTCAAAATGATATTCAAGGCAGACGAACAATGAAGCACAATAATTTGGACAGTGTGGGTTAAGGTAATTTTGGACAAGAATATGACCCCATAGCAGATTAACCCTGCCTGGGCATGTATATCCCTCAGGGTCATCTTCCTGAAGCTCTTCCCATTTATGCAACATTCTCTAGTCCTGTTATAGATTGAGAGTTGTTACACACAGAAGTTATTTTTTGTTTTGTTTTTTAACCTGGTAATATTTATTTACTTATTTTGTCACTTCTAACTTAGGATATATGCTTTTTCTCCAGAGATTTGTTAAACCTTCTGTTCTCTTTTAGTTTTCTATAATTTGACTTCTATATATTTATATTTCATTCAGGTGGAACTTATTTTGATATCTAGTGTAAGATAAGAATCTAAATTCGTTTCATTCTAAATTGCTACTTTCTCAAAATCATTTATTGAATCACCTTCTTTTACTTGTGTGCCTTATCATATATTAATTTATTATATCTAAAAGATCTTTATTCTGTTGTATTGTTCTGAGTATTTTTGCACCAGTCATAGGACTTACTGGAGCTCTGTAATGTTGTAATAATTATTCGTGTCAGTCATTGCTTTCCTTTTTCAAAATTTCAAAATGCTATTTCCCCTTTTTTATTTTTCCTGTAAATTTTAGAATTATTTTTATCAAGTGCCTTAAAAATCTTATTCTGGTTTTAGCCCGTATAGCATTAAACTTAAAATTTGACTTGAATCTCTCCCCTTTGTATCAACAAATTATTTTCAGTCTCCTAAGTATTTTCCACAGAGGCTCCCTGTCGCAGTGGTGGCAATGGATATACATTTTATGTAGTTTCAGGGGTTTGTAAGGCAGGGATTGTATATTTTCATGTAAAGTGCATATATTAGAAAACTGTGACACTTAGAGCCTTCTACTATTAAGCACCTTTGTAATATAGGTTTTGTTGGTTTTTTGAAGTAGTCCTTTGTCATCTTATTATTTCAATCTGTCGTTATGAGCTTTAGCTACTAATCATTAGGTTAATAGCTAAAGTCTATCCAGGACTGAAATACTTTTCATTCTCTTCCCATTTTTATAATTGGCTTATTATAGTAGATCTCTTCAAGTTTTCTTTTTTGAAACACTAGAGAGTAATGTCTGTCTTTCGAGGATTTTAGAGATTCATTTTGTAAAGCATTCCAAATCCTGGAATGATTATTACTTTAACTACCTGTATGATCTCAGGGAAGTCATTTAAATTCTCTGATCTTAAGCTTTCTCATCTATACAATGGGCATAATAATACATACCTGAGGTATTAATGTAAGTATACATATAAAGGGTCTTTGTGTGATTACTCAGGAAATGGTGTGCCTTTCCACCTCTCCCTTCCCTCCGTTTAATCTGTCAATATCTATTTTGTCAGTCCTCCCTGCCCTTGTTTCCATTATTACCCTCCCTAAGGGAGTTCCTAAATGTCTCCCATGGTTTGGTACTTAAGACCAAATGGGAAAAGGATAGAAATAGAGCAAATAATTTTGTAAGCAGTCTAGTATTAAATTAATTGATATTAAATTAATTACAAATCATTTTAATAATAGCAAATGAAGCTAAGCCAGTGTTTATACCCATCCTTTAGAAAAATAAGCAAAGTTTAGAAAATTATCATCTTCTAAGTTATTAATGATTAATATAGAGTAATAATTTGAGTGTCAACCTTAAGGACTCATATACAGAATGCCTATTAGTACCAAGTGGTAATTCTAAGTGTAAATGCTGACCATGTCAACTTAGAGTCAAAATCGTTGATTAAATGAGCATGTTCAACATCAAAGTGTGTGTGTGTTTAATTAAAATTGATTTTGGAAGAATTCTCCAACTACTGTTTCTTATGCTCAAGTTATTTTCTGATTGTAAAAACTAAGTAAAATTGAGGTATTGTTTAGGTTAAATTGCATATGTTGAGAAGTATCTAATTTTGTTTTTTCTAAGACCTAATATCTTATATATCTACTTTATGTCTTAATTTCATTTCATCCTAGGGAATTCTTATTAGTGTTCAAATTTTTAAAGTTGAAATTTTAACTAAAGAAGATCCTAGATGTTATAGGCACATTCAGGGCCCTGAGTATGGGGAGAGAGGTAGAAAACAAATTTGAGAAAAATAATTATTTGATTGCTCTTCATTACATTTTTTTCATGGTAAAATAATATTCAAGGTGCTAATTCTGTCATCTGCTATGTTCTTTCCTTAGAGCAAAGCAGGGAAAGCATTATATGTTTAGTGTTAGTCATATTCACAGAAGAAAGACAATTTCATGTGTATTTGAACATTTCCACTTCACCCACTTAAGAATTCTCTCTAGTAATTATAAGGTAGAAATATTATTCTTGAATTTAAAAAGAGAAAGAAAAAAAAGAAACCAGAATTTTAAAAGTTTAGTTGATTTCCAGTTACAGACCTGATTTCTTGCACTAACAGTTTAAATACTATATTTATTGATGTACATGCATAAGCAACAACCACCCACTGTTCTGATGTGGAACCTACCTTTAAATAATAAAGAAACTCCTTTCTGACGCAAATGCTCTCTGCCTTTGAAAGCTAAATAGAAATATGCCTGCAGCATGATGTTTGCATCAGTCTAACATTTACATTAAGACCTATCCGATTATATCTTACAAAATCTATTATTTTTGATAAATACTTCGGTTGACTAGACCAGGTTGGTTTTGTCTTTGGTTTTGCTGTTTTAAGATTGTCCCTAAAATATTTCCAGCTCACTCACAGGTTAATAATCCCACTATGATGTCAGCCAAATCAAGTGCTAACAAGGAAATGGGAGCCCTGTTCAACAGAGAGATAAGTAAATATCCCAAGAGAGGAATCGAACAGCAAGCAGTCATTTTTCATAAAGAGGAAAATCACTAAACTAAAGAAAAGAGGTTTTTAAAAAAATAAGTTTAACTGGAAACTTGGACAATCTAAAAATATGTGCAGATGGTAAGATTCGAACGGAAGAGGCATTTGGGAGTATGGCCAGCAGCATGTCCCGCCTGCCACAGGAGTTTGCCTGTGGGCAGATGCAACTCCCTAGCTTGAGAAAAAAAAGTGAAAAGGTTATAGTCCAAGTGAGCTAGACACACCTGTAGCCAGAGTGCTGCTGCTCCTAAGTAATTCACACTGCTAACGGCAACAACACTAGAATTAAATAAAATGGGAAAAGTGTGCTGAGTTTTTTTTAACTACCATGTCAATATGCTTAAAAAATAACGTGAGGTTTTGTGTGCCTTTTCTGAATAAACAGTAACCACACTCCACAGTTTCATAGGTTTCTTGCTAAGAAAAAACTCCCACTTTGTTAGAAGCAAACTTCATTTTAGAGTCTTTGGGGCTTCAATGTGAACTAACTTTCCAAATTAAAACTGGATACTGGATCCAGGTCCTTTTTCCCTTTAACAGATTGGGATCCATTAAATCCCACCACAGACAAATCCTATAAAGAGCATGTATGTTTCAAATAGCTGGAGAGGAGAGCAGCTTTCCCCATCACTCACCGGAGCCATGGTTCACCCCAGTAGAGTCATGTTTTTATTAGGGTTCCTGTGGGAGACCTGTTTGTGAAAGTGGCATTTGTGATTCAGACTTCAGCTCCCCATGCCAGCTTCAGAAAGTCAAACAGATGTTTCCTCGTTTACTGCAGCATAGCTCATCACTTATCCCAAAAGGAAAATCAGAAGAGGCTGGGGACAAGCGCCATTCTGTCAGCCAAGCCACAAGAAAATGGAGATAGAGGACTTATTTGTGTGTGCGCGTGTGTGTGTGTGTGTGTGTGTGTGTGTGTGTTTCCTAAATCTGATTAAATGTGAGGTTAAACTTTGCTTTATTTAAAGATAAAAAGATTCATCTATAAAGAATTTTGCCCTCCACCTAAATTTCCTTTTTTTTAAACTCTTTTCTCTCCCCCCACTTCCTGGCAAAGTTCAGTATCTTTGATGGGTCTCTTTGGAATACAATCTTTGTGCTTTGCAGTTTTGCTTTGGATTAATAGGTTGTTTGAGAGCAAAGCTTAGCTCCTGATTTGTTCTGCAAGAATAATAAGATCAAAAGTTATTTCTTATTCGCACACATCAAAACACATGCATACCCCCCAAAAAAGCAAATAAAATGTATTTTGAATCTCATACACCACAGTGATGTGGCCTGGGAATTATACTCATTAAATGGATTACAAAGAACTAGGTAGCATATAGTGGAAAATGATATTGCATTAAGCCTGAACTAACATTAGGGGGGACATAGTAAGACTTTCATGTCTGATCTGTATATTAAAAAAGTAGTAGTGTGGATTTTCAAGGTAGAAATGAAATTGCTTTAGAAAATACCAAAAAGTCAATTTTAAGCATTCCCATGTCTTTGTTTTAGACACATATTAGATGTAATCTTGCCTAATTGTAGTCTAGAGTCCGATTTTTAAGTTGTGTTTTTCTGGAAAATGATCTGATGTCTCTTTGCTCGGAATGAATTCCTCTAGCCCCAGGCTTAGGCCAGTGAAAGGGTCATGGCTGGTTTAGAAGGTTCTCTGTGGATGTACATCTCTGTCTTTCCCTTTCAGATGCTCTCGTTTGCTCTCCTCTCTTACTCTGTGCGAATGCAGAGTGGTGTCTGTGTTTCAGGAAAAGAATGTGTGTTAAAAGAACTAATGGTCCGACTGTCCATCAGACTGGGCAGCAATGGAGGTCATCTGGCGGTCAAAACCAAATAATTTCAGCCTGTTCCTAAAGCCCCTGAAGCTGTTGACTCGACTGCAGTTCACCGCCTCTTGTTGCTTCTGTATCCTCTGAAACCTGGGAGTTCTATTTTTGGAGACAAGAACGTACATATTTTCTCCCTAGCAACTGTGTATACACAGTGCCTGCCATTCAGCATTGGCTCAGGTTAGTTTGGCTGAAGTATACAGTTAGTGGTCCTTCTTGATACACGTCTGCCCTGAACAGACAATAGACCAGATTCTAAACCTGGACATTCCCAAAATATTGGAAGAGTCTGAATATTTGTGTTTGTTTGAAGTGCATTGTTGTGTAGAAATTTTAAATATTTAAAAACAGAAAATACTTTCTCTTTTATGAAGAAATCTGTTGTTCTTAATGTGAAACCTTCTACGGGCACATATTTTAAGGTAACTTCCAAGTTTCCACATTCATATTGAACAGATGGGAATGGAAGTGGTTTCCGAGTGCTGACAACTCCATTAAAAATGTTTTAAAATCCATAATCCATAAATCTGAACCACATATTGGTTATATTCATAGCCCGTCCAGTATTTCTTATACCCTATTTGTGAATACCACCACCTGCTGGTAGTTAATGACAAGATCTTACTTTCCTGAAGAATCAATCTAAAAGTCAATATTAAATAAAATTTAAATGCTTTTAAGTAGGTAAGTTTTGGAAATGAAAATCTATTTACTGCATTAGTTTGAAACATCCTGGCCACAATTCATTTACCAAAACTTTTTTAAAGGAATTAGAAAAAATTGAACATGGAATATTGTTTTAAAATGAAAGCTTTTCTTTAGTTAATTTTACTTAATACCAATTCTTTTTAAAATTTATTTATTTTTATTTATTTATTTTTGGCTGTGTTGGGTCTTCGTTGCTGTGCACGGGCTTTCTCTAGTTGCGGAGAGCGGGGGCTACTCTTCGTTGTGGTGCGCAGGCTTCTCATTGCGGTGGCTTCTCTTGTTGCGGAGCATGGGCTCTAGACGCACAGGCTTCAGTAGTTGTGGCTCACAGCCTCAGTAGTTGTGGCACACGGGCTTAGTTGCTCCACGGCATGTGGGATTTTCCCAGACCAGGGATCGAACCCATGTCCCCTGCATTGGCAGGTGGATTCTTAACCACTGCACCACCAGGGAAGTCCCCTTAATACCAATTCTTGATTATCTTTTCACTTTAACATTTTTCCTTGCCCGCACATTTCAAGTGATCTTAGAAGTATCCAAATCATCAAGTTTGAGTTTCATTTCTTCTTCTTCTTTTATCTGCCCATTTTCTAAAAGAAGTGTTTGTGGGCAATGAAATATCTAAATATTGAAAATCCACAGGCTGCATAATTGTCATCTTTTAAAGATTATGTCTGTGATTGAGGGATTTACCACTCTTATTTTGGCATTGACCCATAAAACATATGTTCACAAAAACTGTTTTATGGGCTTTTCTTAAAACAGGGTAAGAGGGCTTCCCTGGTGGCGCAGTGGTTGAGAGTCCGCCTGCCGATGCAGGGGATACGGGTTCGTGCCCCGGTCCGGGAAGATCCCACATGCCGCGAAGCGGCTGGGCCCGTGAGCCATGACCGCTGAGCCTGGGCATCCGGAGCCTGTGCTGCGCAACGGGAGAGGCCACAACAGTGAGAGGCCCGCGTACCGCAAAAACAAACAAAAAAACAAACAAACAAAAAAAAACAGGGTAAGAAATTTTAAGTGTACAATAGAATAGGAAAATGAAATCTTCATGCAATTATATTACAATATACTTGTTTCTTTTAATTGTTCAAATCTTTACTCATCAAACAGAAATATACTATAATACTTTATAATAAAATAAACTAAAATCCAATGTCACTATTGCCCAATTCAGTGCATGACAAAATTTTATGGATTGAGGTAATCCAAAACTGCAGTTTTCCAGCCAAAAAATGTGTGCAGTTTTTATTCTGAAGCTGTGTTCCTAGAGTTTTCTATCATTCTTTTTTTTTTTTTTTTTTTTTTCCTGTATGTGGACCTCTCACTGTTGTGGCCTCTCCCGTTGCGGAGCACAGGCTCCGGACGCGCAGGCTCAGCGGCCATGGCTCACGGGCCCAGCCGCTCCGCGGCATGTGGGATCTTCCCGGACCGGGGCACGAACCCGTGTCCCCTGCATCGGCAGGTGGACTCTCAACCACTGCGCCACCAGGGAAGCCCTCTATCATTCTTAAAACGGCATCCCGGTCCAATTATAATATATGCCTTTAGAAGGGTCACTTTGTTATCTCTTTGTATCTAGTAAGACTACTTGAAACGTATTGATTTGGAGCCAAGCTCAGGCAATGATTCCTTCTTTTTAAATATGATTTTCTAACCTACTGATTGAGGGCTGTCCTGCAGGTGAATGGTTCTCCTTGACCTTCCAGTGTGAGAGGCTCTGGCACCTCAGCTAAGCCCTCTGCCTTCTGCATATGCAGGCACTCCTAATATTTCTGGTTGTTTGCAACATTAATGTCTCAATGTGTTCAGTATTTCAGGCAATTCAAGTTGCAGGTCTTTGGCAGAAAGAAATAAAGCCGTACTGAAACTTGGTTGTACGTACATAGCCTGGCACTGAGTTTTATACACTATCTGGAGAAGAATGAAATTGATCCAACACCGTATTGAGGGGAAGAATGACTTCCAGAGATTTTGTTCTCTCAGGGGAGCTTTTACAGAACTTTTTCAACATTCTTTCATTGTGTGTGAGGTCCCCCCCACACCCCATAAAACAGTAGCAACCTCTAATGTCAGAAGGGAGGGAGGAACAGAAGAGGGTAGAGAAGGACCACACCAAACCTCTTTTTTTTTTTTTTTTTTTTTTTTTTTTTTGCGGTACGTGGGCCTCTCACTGTTGTGGCCTCTCCCGCTGCGGAGCACAGGCTCCGGACGCGCAGGCTCAGCGGCCGTGGCTCATGGGCCCAGCCACTCCGCGGCATGCGGGATCCTCCCGGACCGGGGAACGAACCCGTGTACCCTGCATCGGCAGGCGGACCCCCAAGCACTGCGCCACCAGGGAAGCCCCCCAAACCTCTTTTGACGATGCAAATCTAAGTAACACACCCTATTAATTCAGAACTTTCTCCCTTAATCTGAGAAGTCTGGGTTCAGACCGTCCTTTGAATTTAGAGTTTTCATATCCCCCCACCCACCCACCCTACCCTCAACTCCAGGCCTCTGATCACTGCTGCAAGACCTGACTTACACCCCCTGCTGCTTACATTGAAAAGGTTACCAAAAGAATGACTAGGTTTTCTGTAGGCTCCTCCCATCACACAGTCTGAGCACATCCTCCACCAGGATCCTGAGCTGTAAAGCACCCCCTACAGTTCCTATGAGGCCAGGGCATCAATGATTCTCACGCCTGCACTGCCTAGAACTCCTTTGTATATAAGAAGAGGGTACAGCTTGGTGCCGCATTTCTTCTTCAGCTTTATAAGGATCTATTCAGAGCAAGCCACCCTTCTCTTGGTCAGAAGAACACAGAATTCTCACTATCCGCAGCTTTGAAACAGGTCATATTTTAAGAGATGGTTTTAAGTAATCCTTTCCATTAGTTCAGATAAACACACGTGAAGCATTCTCTCCTTGGAGAGCATGGCACCAAAAATTTTCCAAAAATTTTCAAGGAATGACCCCTGCCCTCCTGAGACTTGCAAACTTGGGGGTCATCCAGACCCAAACACAAATGTAATAATTCTAATACTGGAATGAGATCATTGCTATAATAGAAGTTTAAAAAGACATACTGTAGGCGTCAGAGAGATTAATTCCACATGGGGGATTCTGAAAGGCACTTTGGAGTAGGTGGATTTTGAATTGAATCCTAAAAGATGAATAGAAGAATGTTCCAGGCAGGGGCAACAGTAGTATTGAGAATGTGACATTTGTTTTCACCAGGTTTCTTGCATCCCTTGACTTCTTGGTTGCCTTTGTTAACTGCGTGGTTAACCAATTAAGGCAAGGAGAAAAGCTGATTTGAGATAACCATGGTGTGAAAAAGCTTTGATCTGGAAGATTACTTTCCTTTCTTTTCACATTGTGATTCTGATATAAATAACATCATTAAGTTTCTTTTTTCCTTTAACAATCCATTTACCTGTTTCTGTCCATCGATATTCACACACACACATACACACGTGCACACGCACACACACACACACACACACACACACGCACATCTCCAGAGTTTATTCTTGGGCACTTTCCACTTTCTAATATGATCTCCACAAGTCAAAGCAATTAGATTGAATTGGTAATACAACTTAATGACCCTGCTTGTCTTTGCAGGTAAACCTGAGAACAGAATGAATCTAAGTGCCTACTCATTAACCTTGAAAGACAATTCAGGTGGTTTTATTCTAATGTTTCTGGTGTTTGTTTAGAGTTCAGCACACTTTAAATATGTCTACATTGTTTAATAGCCTCTTGTCGTAAACAGTTTTTTGATGGACTCAATTGATATTCTTCATTAAAGACCAGAGCCTAATGAACTCATTAGCCTTCCTCTTGAATTTACATTCAAACGGGAGATTTCTTAATGGCTTAAGTTGCTAACTTACTAGTTTTAAATTTATATATTTCATGCTGCAAACCTTGGAGTCTTTTGTACACATTAAATTCCTAATTCTTACTCAGAGATTTGTGGAAGACAGTTGTCCACCCCTTCTCTCTTTCCATTTTTTCCTAATTTCGTCATCCGTGCTGCTCACTCTCCATGCTACAAATGTCTTCATTAATAGATTGGTAAGATTTGGGTCCCTAAAGACAAATATTTTATTAGCTCTTAACAGTGATCTGCTATGGAAGGTTACATTTCAGGACATTATTTATTTTAGTATGCTTGTAACTTGTTTTTAAAGAGGTTTTTTTCCTCCTTTTACATTTCCAACTGAGAAAAATCATCCAGAAATATCTCCACTGCCACCTACTTGCAGTTTGGAAATTTACATGCACCTGGCTTTTCAAATAAGGCTGATTTTTTCCTGCAAGACAAGATTACCGTCAAGAATGCTGTAGGTGGCATTGTGGATTCTTCTCATGTTTTTAAAGGCATGGGTTTTGTGAAATTGCTAAAAAAAAAAATAGCTACGTTATAAGATTTTTACTAATGTTCATGGAAACGGCTTTTTCTGTAAATGTGGTATGTCTTCTATGATAATTGTATCGCTACAAATTATATAGGTAGCAGTCTGAGTGAAAATACCATTCCTAAATGCTTTATTCATATTTATATTAGGTTTATGTTGCTGTAGTCATAAGCTTTAATAACTTCTTATAAAGCACATTATATAATGCCTTCATGATTATGCTATGGAAAGCTGTTACCTAGCACATTGTAAAAGACAGACATTTTAAAAAATGTATGTTCCTATTTAATACAGAGAGATGAGTTATCAGACACAATGTGTACTTGTAATTTCGTAAATAATAATAAGGTATGCATAATGGCTCTTTAATGCCCAATGTTATTATGTAGAGAAGAAAGTGGACTCTTCTAATATAATAACAGATATGAGAATTTTGAGTTATTTTTTCTTCTCATCATAGCAGTGACCACTCTTTGCCTAATGATTTCATTTTATTGCAAATCCTCTGGATGGAAGCTTAAAGGTTTGACACTGTTATGTGCTCTTTTAATGCAGGTTATTCTGCATTTTATTCAGCCTACTAAAAGTATATTGCCTTGTCCTTAGTGTATTTAACTGGAAACCCTAGCTTGAGTCATTTCTGCAGCATGCTCTGTAGAATCTCCCATTTTAGCCTAAATTTTTAATTATCTCCCAAACTTCACCTACCTCATTTTTCTCAATTTTCATACTACGTAACTAGACTCAATTTTACGAATATTTTGGAAAGTGTTAGTTAATCACTCTTACTCTGAGAAATCATTTGGATCACATTGTAGATGTATGTATCTACATGTGAAAGCATATGGGTTAGTGATGAGGAATATTTTATGATTTCTCATGAATGCAGAGCTGGCTATTGAGGATAGGGCTAGTCCTTTTCTGAAACCATTCCATACTATCTAATTTCCCATCTATACAGTTTGTCCCTAAGTGACATTTTAAAAGCAGCTGTAACTTTATGGTTATTTATGTTCAGTGACTGTAGAATGGCTGTCTAAGAGAAGTAAAACAAATCTTTGCTGTGTGTTCCCTGGCTGGTACACAAGCCGTATTATGCTTGTACTTTTAAACAACTTCTAATGTAATCTGATTTCATTTGTATGCTGCGCACCCTTTTTAAGACTTTTTTTTAATCTCATCTAGAGAAACTGCAAGTCATTCAAGGTTCCTTAACGGCACCAGTAATGTGTATAAATCTTGTTAGTATGCAGTGCATTACAGAGTGGAGTGGCATTAAAACTCCTTTGTTGCAAAGTCATGCTTTAAGGAAGGCTTCCAGACCTGAAGATAAACGGTGTGCTTGGTGAATCCACTTCGTTTGAAAGTGTCTGGAATATAATTTGTCTTACAAGGGCAATTCTTTCACCTAATATAGAAACCAGGTGAGTTCTTGTTAAGCATGCGGAAATCAGCGCACTAGGATGAAATAAAGCTTTATATTTTGCATCCTTTCTGATAAATGCAATAGAAGAAGATATTGGGCTTTATAGGAGATTTTGTTTATGGTTTTTACTCGGGGGAACAGAGATCTTTGAAATTTCAGTATCAAAAGCACCATAGAAGACAGTCCTGGTGGGAATACCGATGAGTTACTGCATTAGAGCATCACTCTAACTGGCCAAGAATCCTGGCTTTCTTGGTGTAGGATGATAAAGCACTAGCATGTCACTCTGACAGAGCTTTTTGCTGGCACTTGGTGTAAGAAGATAGGCAGACCAGAAGGTGACTATCGTCAGCAAATTTCTGGTGTTGGGTCACTTTTCTCATCCACGGAGCCCACACCCAAAGCAGCCCTTCCTTTGTGAGCACATCAGCCTCTTGCACACATTCAGGATATATAGACAGCCTCAGAGGCTCCAACTGTCAGCTCCTTTTCTGCTTCAAGAAATGAAGAAGCTTCATGCACTACAGTTATTTTAAAAAAGACTGTAATAAGTTACAGTTATGGGTCATGGTAGTTTTCTTCTGTAGTGTTATTACCATTATTATCTTCTACAGCAGTAAAAATTGATTGTTCAGATGAGCAGTGTAGAGACCCTCAAATTCAGGCAGCAGGACTAAATCTCCCATCTAGATAGCAAAAAAAAAAAAAAAAGAAAAGAAAAGAAAAAGAGTATATTAACCTACTACTCCTCTCCCTCCCTCATGACTTCCCAACAAATGTTATGAATGTTCATGGATGTACCACAAATATGTCCATCTAAATGAAACTACATTTTGAAGTTATAAATCTTAAGTTTGTGACCATCTGTGATCTGTTTTCATCATCTTTACCCATATCTGCATTACTGCTCTAATTATGGTAACTTCTTATATAACTCTACATATAAGATTTTTGTTTGTACAAAAATGTCTAGCTACTGTTTGGATACATATTTGCAAGTGCAAGTAAATACGAAAAGGCAAACAGTTTTGAGCCCCAGAATGTGTTAACAGAAAGTACAGCTAGTGGTTAAAACAGGGAATGTTAAGTCAGGAATCCTTGAGTTCTATGACCTGCAACAAGCTACGATACTTTCCAAATTCAGTAGGCAATGAGACTTGTTTTAAAATGTTTTAAGATAGAGATTTTTAAAAACAATAAAATATTTTTTAAACTGCAATATGCTAGGTTTTCATACAGTTGTTGGTAGCTTTAAAAAATTGAGATTATCAAAATAGCATTCAGTGTTTTTTCATCCCTTTATTGCATATCAGTTCTTTACTATCATCCCTGTGCTTAATCAAGTAGACTTATGAACACTTACTAAAACTCTCTTTGACTTTAGGGAGTATTTTGAATCCTTCTTAAATCATAAGAGTACCAGCAGTGTTTGGACCAAGTGTCTTGTGATACTGGCTCTATTCCATCTTGAGATGTGGCCACTCTCCTTTCTGTATTGAGATATATTTCACAATCATTAATAATGCATCAACCACATACCATTTCTAGAAATGTTTTTTATTTATAGCTTGGCTCCTTCCTTCCCCATCTTCAATTGCCAGAGGAGACCTCAGAGCCTCCTGTCCCATTTTTACCCTCCTTCCCTTGTATCAGAGGCATTGTCCTTTAGAAGACGTTCTGAGCACCGAGAACTGCTCAGATCAGTCCTGCTCTTCCATGAATCAAAGCGTCTCCAAAGAGTACAGGGGAGTTTCTCTTCATGAGGCTTTGAGAACACTGCCTTACAGCTGTCCTGAAAAGTAGGAGCCCTGGGATGCTGGTGGAGGTCTAGTTGCCTTCATTGTCAATGCAAAAAATGTATGACTGTATAATGCCACAGACTGAAAGAAAAATACACTGTTATGGGACTTTGAAATATTTTTATTTCCTTTTATGTGTACAATTGATATTGAAAATTTTATTCTTTTTGCTAAGTGTCTTCATCTTTAAATATTCAGTTCTCATTGATAGTCATTTTCAACTGTGAACGTTAATTATTTTCACAGTTTTTATTTTCATTTTCATCATGTAATATCAGACCATTGTTTATATGAGATTGATTTAGTTGAATTTTTCTCTCTTCCTCTACTCTCTGGACTTTCTTGACCTAGTTTCATGTATGAACTCCTAACACACACACACACACACACACACACACACACACACACACACACATTTTGGTAAACTGAAGAATATACACGGGTATGAAGGAAGTGACAAATGCATAGGAGTAATAAGTAAGGAGGAAACCATGCTAAACCTGACTATTTTATAATCTTATTTTTATTGATTTTAAAATGCATTCTTTGCAGAAGCCTTTTTCCTTTGCTCTTTTGCCTGCTAAACTGAACAAGGGGAAACCAGTGGTAGTCAAGAGTGTTAAACAGAGAGCAGATGGTAGAGATTTAGTAAATATTGCGGTGTCAGTTTTATTTCATTTATACAATTTATTTCATTGAGAAATATTGGGTAAAATAGATTTCCAAAACAAACATTATGACTGATATTCTCCTAGGGTGAACCGACTGCATTTCTCATAAGCTGAGGCTGCAGATCTCTTCAAAGGAAAAATTATGGGGGTTGATATCACGAACCTCCAGGTAGCTCTTAGGGTGTAGACTTTGAGAAGGGGGGGACTAGAATGTATGAATAACATGGGATAGTTGTATAATAAAAAGTTTAATCTCTGGCCACATTTTGGTTAAGCTAGGGACATTTTTAATATTCAACTTTTTGACTGGAAGTTTGGTCTCTGCCAGATTACATAATTATCAATTTTAGGGGAATTGTTTTGAATTTAATAATTACATAATGCTTCAGAGGATGGTCATGATTTTTTTCATCTATTACTGTATTCTTCATCCTAATGTTCAGTACATCTGTCTTTATATATATATTTAGTAAGTATTGGTACGGAAAGAAGAAAAACCTTTCTTATGTAGCTAAGAAATTAAAAAGAACTTGCCTATAAGTAGTGGAGCAAAATGGGAGACCCACAAAGTAGTGTAGGTCACCTCTAATGAGTACAAACAGATGACTGCAGTCTCTACTGTTAGACATAATTCTGATTTAAGATCCAGTCATTTTGTCTGGCTTTAATTTTAATTATATTCTGTTAATTAAAGACAAGATAAGCCCAAGAAGAAGTTTCAGACTCTTTTCCTCTTCATTTCTTCACCAAGGACGAAGCTTATCACCATCTGACTCTCACTAGGTCCCTCTGCTATGATGACTTTCAGCACTTGAAGGGGGAGTACCAGACCATCCCGGGAGGAGCTTCTGGTTCATTTCAATGTGTATAGAAATTTCCATGAAAGGGAAAGAAGAAATCTCAACTGCTTACCCAAAGGAACAAGCAAAATGAAACATAACCTGAAGCTTTAAGAAAATTTAGGTCTCTTGAGGTCGTATCATAGATTTTTCAGACAATTGCTGATGATGTTAGAATTAGTTGCTTGCATTATTGAAGTTCACATTCTTATTGTTTTGAATTTATGGAATTTACTGGTATTTCTTGTGGACAGAAGAATAGGGGAACTCTTGTCACTTTAAGGATGTATGATACCAAGTTTAAATCTACTTTTCTTCCAAGAAAAAGTGCAGAAGGAACTTTATGTCTTACATATAGGCACTCAGTAAATATGAAAAAATGAATTAATGTTCCATGAGCACCATCAGAAGGCTAGCATGTTGTCAAGATTGTCTGAAATAACAGTGATAATATAATGAAATGTGGATATAAGTAATTCTTGCTTTTATCTTTAATCATACAAATATGTAATGTGCACTTAGGGTTCAAACTGTCCGTGCACACCCGATTGCTTATACTGTGTATCAAGAAACGAAATTTCTCAAAGTGTTTGTATCTTACATGGGACACATGAATTAGACAGTTAAATCGGTATGTTCAGTAGCAGCAAATAGCAATTAATAATGTGCAAATTTTGTATATACCCTTCTAGCTTTGTGATTAGGAATGAAAATTACTTTACACAATGTGCGTCATAAACTGAAGGGGGAAAAAAAGAAAAGAAAACATTTCCTGAAAGAAGTTTCTCTTACCAAAAGTTTTTCTAGTATTATTTTTATAGCTGAGTGAGAGAGAATTTACAGGGAGCTGAAATCATTGAAGCTAATTAGTTGAATGGCCCTATTATTTATCCAGGGACACGTAGTACAATAATTGCTATTGCAGGTTTGAAGCATCTCTGGGATATTAATTCCAGAGCTTTCATGTCATCTCAGTACAGTAAAACTTCCTAATGGCACCCTGAAGGTGCATAATCTCATTTTAAAACTACTTTTTCTTATTTTTTTCTGAAGGAACTGGCAGAATCTCCTTCCATAAAAGCTGAAAAGGGGAAGAACTCATAATATTTTCCTCATAAGAAAGCAGTTATATTTTCTTATTATTTTTTTTTACTGTGTGACCTTTCCTACCTTCTGATAGGGGGTTTGCTATGGCACTTTATCAGAAGTTTATCTGAACTTGGCTCCTTTGCCTCCCTTTGGTGGCAGCCAACATATCTCTTGGTCTCTCACGGGGAGATAGGGAAGGTGTGAGGCAGCATTGGCCCTGGTCCCTTCCACAGTCATTTAGAAGAAGAGGACTCGTTACAGAACACAGCGGGGTCCCGGTTAGGTGCGGAGAGATGAGTCCAGCACCTACGCCTAAGAGAAGTCTCCTGAAGCCATCCTAACCCATCCCTAATTTGGGTCCCCTTAGAGAAAACAACCACCATAATATGATCTCTATAAGATCACACCAAGAAATGCCACTTGTGTAATTTTAGAGGGAAATGAAGCCATTGCTCATAAAACTGCTAGCACCGTCTTGAGTCAAGAGCAGTGTTGGTTGTTTGGCAAACATCCCACACTCATCTCTGGAAAACCATCTTAGTTCTTACATTTATCTTTCCTTCCTCCCTCTCCCTCCCCACACTCTTTCATTCTTGGCCTTGCCAGCTTGAAGACCCAAGTTCTGTCCCAGAAAAAATAGTACAGTCCTTAAAGTTTTTAGACTTAGACTCATAAGAGTCCCATTGGACTTGCAGGAACCATATCGTCCGTGCTTCAGCCTCAAGCCTCTCTTTTCTTCTCTGACCTTGTAAATCTCCAGAGAGGTAAAGATTCAGAGCCTTCCCTTTAGTGATAGGACACCTCAGAACCTGAAACTTATCATGCTTACTTCAAGTTGCATTTCTTTTTTTTTTTTTTTTTAATTTATTTTTGGCTTCATTGGGTCTTCGTTGCTGTGTGCGGGCTTTCTCTAGTTGCGGCAAGCGGGGACTACTCTTTGTTAGGGTGTGCAGCAAGTTGCATTTCTTTAAGTGAGGAGTGACCAGAGTGATATGTCCCTACTGGGGACCAGAATGATGCCACTCAATTTGTGGTCTTAAAACCTAAGCAACAATTTGTACCCAGTTTTCAAGATCTGAAAGGCAAATACAACTCTTACCATGCCGTTAAACCACAGAGAAGTTCTATAGCATCTACTCCAGCAAGAAAGCAGCAGAGACCCCCAGGGAAGCTGATACAATTAGGAAAACTTGACTTAAGTACAGTATATAAATCAAAGTTCCTCCCTCATATTGGCTGTGGTTGTAAGTGACTGGACCTTTACACACACAGATGTGTACCCTTGCACACACGTACTGTCTTAGAGCTTTGGTCATTTTATCATGATATCCTAATTTCTTTGTTAAAGTTTCCTTGACTTCCTTTAAATCCAATGTTAACTTATTTGAATAGCAGTTCTTCTATTCATTAAGGCCTTAAGTAGAACAAGACACAAAAATGATAATGCTCGTTCTCATATTCCTTCTTTAAGAGCTTATTATAAGGATTGGTAGATTTTCCCATGAGTCAGTGGCTGTCTTTTCAGCTACATGTAAAAATACAGGAAAAGTAACAACTAGTTTGTGGCTTATATCAAACCCAGGGCAAGACGGCATATACCTATAGAGTTGCAATGGGGCCTCTGCCCTTGCTGAAAACAGTGCCACCTCCTTATCTGACTCTTGGTCTTAAGAAGCGTTGCTGAGTGAGAAAACCAGGATTAAAATCAAGGGTCCTGTCTTCCTGTCCTATATCAACTACACAAACCAACTAGGTCACTCATAAGTGCGTTCTTCTCTCTCTCTCTTTCTGTTTCTTTTTCTCTCTCTTCCATTCTCTCTTATATATATATTATTTACTCAAGAGTCTGTGCCAACCCTTTGGGGGCTGTTAGAATCTATTTTATAGTTTGTTGGTCACTGACCTGATAAGTCATAATCGCTTAGAAAGAATCATCACAGTTTTATCAGGTAAGAGCAGCTGCTGCACAGGCGCAGTAAATTCTTGGGCTTAAAATCTGTGCAGTTATTTTTTTCCAGAAGAAATGGTAAATGAATGCTTTATGAATGCAGTGAAAGACTGTGTGCTCTTGTTTAGAATTTAGCAACAGTGTTTTGGAAGGAAAAAATTACCAAGTATTCAGGGAAAGAGTCAAAAAGAGAATTTTGAAATTTTTACATAGTCCTACCCCATTTGACTTTGAAATCCTCCTAACTTCCCCTTGCTTGAGTTTGCAAAAAAAAACTGGGTAGGGGGACACTATTTGTGCTTTGTGTGTGTGGCAGGAAGTGGGAAGGTGATACGGTGGGATTTCTAATATTTAATATTCTTTAGAAAATTCAAGCACATAGACAATTTCATGTTTTAATCAATTTTGTAGCTGGAATGCCTTTGAAAGCTCTTTTTTTTAAAAAAAAAAACCAAGAAAATACCAACCAGATGTCTTAAATTACTAGGATGTCTATATCTTTTGGCCAAGATGGACTTCTAAAAGTCATTAAAGATAAATAAAAATTCATTTCCAGGCCAAGCTCCTTTGTATTAAAGTTTTGGGTTTTTAAAAATTTTCTCCTTGTCCCTTCCAAGTTATAAACTTCTGACAACAGGCTTTGCATAAAAATGATGACGACCCTTAACTATAATAATGTGAATGGTGCTACTTTCACTTTAATTTAACTTGATTTAAGTGAAAAGAATGTGGAATAAAAGAGGGTATACACTTGGAGGTGATTCTATATACTTGGTTTTAACCAACAGGCTTTATAAGTGTTCATTAAGAAACTGCACTAGGCATGTTTCCTGCTGCAGGATAGACTTTAACGGAAGAAATAAAGCTATGACAATTCCGTTTTCACTTTGTTTCTCGTAAAGACAGTCAGGATCCAACATAAACAACAATTTACACCCAGCATTTATTCTGGAAATTACAGTATCGTGCAGTTAATGCACACAGATAAATAATGTTTTATGGGATTCTGTGGAGCCCTTTCAGTGGAGCGGATGTTTAACCAAATTAAAGGATTCTGAGAACTCAAAGCTCTCATTTTAAGCAGGTTTAAACAGTTAACATTACAAAACGCCAGCACAGAGGAACTGGTCCAAATATATTTTTAATACACAGTTATTTTATTTTCATGATTCCCCATTTTGGTTTTATTACTATTTGGCACCTTCCGTTTATACTAAGTCACTTGTCACCCAGGCCGTCTCCCTCAGGACTTTGCTTGCTTTATGGTGACATTTCTTAATCCACTTTTTTTTTTTTTTTTTTTTGCGGTACGCGGGCCTCTCACTGTTGTGGCCTCTCCCGCTGTGGAGCACAGGCTCCGGACGCGCAGGCTCAGCGGCCATGGCTCTCGGACCCAGCCACTCCGCGGCATGTGGGATCTTCCCGGAGCGGGGCACGAACCCGTGTCCCCTGCATCGGCAGGCGGACTCTCAACCACTGCGCCACCAGGGAAGCCCCTTAATCCACTTTTTAATCTCCTATATATCTGCAGGTGTGGAAATATCAGAAATGGAACTATAATTCCTGATAGATGGAGTTATATAACAGAGATGATTATAAAAATACACAATTGTGATTTTAAATAATAATACCACAAAACCATTTTTTTTTAAGGAGAGAATCACTTATTTTGGCTAATTTCTGACTTTTCTGTTAGCGAAAGGGGTCAGTTTAAAAAATCATCTCTTTCCAGGGCAGGAAAAAGAATATGGTTTATATTATAAACCATAATAGATTGTAACAATTTGGAGTTGTTTTAATATAAAACATAAAATTGTAATCAAGGAATGCGTTTGTGAGAAAAGGCAAGAGATATTTAAATGGAAGTGTGAATGAAGGTGAGAGGCTCTGGATAGGATGCTTCAGGTAAAAAGCAACAGCTCCAACCAGCAAGCTGCAGAAAGTGCTCCTCAGGCCCTGTCTTACCCTTCAGAGCTATAACAAATCTATGTCATTTTCAAAAGATTGCTCCCTTTCCATGCTATTAGGTCTACCTAGTCTCCTTTCTCACTCGCTTATGGGGCCTCTGTGCTCTCCCAGATAAGCAATATGTGTCAACAGTTATCGGTGAGCCATAATTTTTAGTAAAATTCAAATTGTGTTTTTTTTTAGTTTTACTGAAATTCTGTTTTTAAAATATAACCTCAGAAAAGAATGAAAAAGTTTTAATATTCTTCTTTCACTCATGTATTTTATACGAGGTACAATTTTCAATACTTTTATAGCATTAGTTTAGCTGTGGTTAAGGTTAAGTTGACATTTCTATTCTAAATCACTTTTTTAGGCTTTTGAAACTTGACCTTTTAAATTCTAATGGGACTGAAGCTGAGAGGACAAACCAAAGAAGTGTGATTAAACATACATAAAGCCATTAAAAACCTGCTATGGGGGCCAGCCCAACAGTCTAATAGTGCTGTTTTGCATTGACAAGCTACTGTCTGTTGGAGGACCTCAAAGTATTTCCATTATTTAATTAAACATACCTAACTGTGGGATATGTTGAGGCATATTGAAGTTACAGGATTTTATTTTAAAGGCCTTCTAGTGAACCCTTTGCATTGATGGAAACTCAATTTATCTTCAACTCAAAATCCGCCCCCACCCAGGCAGCCCTTCCCGACCACACCAATCTAAGGCACTTTCTCCTTCTCTGACTGAGAACAAATGTTGTCTGCATCACTTATTCCAAATTTGTCTTTGCTGTCTTATATTACTATTGTATTGCTGTAATCACATGGGATACTTGGGGACAAGGATTATATCTTAAACTTCTTATTGCCTACAGTTCTTAATGCAGTACCCTATGCAGAGAAAACATTCAATAATTATTTGGTGGATGATTGGCAAAACTAAAAACTAAGAGAACTACTTGTTTTTCTGTAGCCCATCATCCTTCCTGGAAGACAAATGGGTAAACTAGAGCTAATCAGTCCTACACTAAGAGGTCTGTTCATTGGCCTCTTTCATCATTATGACCTATTTGCCTTAACAGAAATAGTATTGTTGATCATTCATTTGTTTGTTTATTCAGCGATTTCTTGTCCAGTGCCTACAATGAAAGAACAAGATAGATGAGATTCCTGTCCTCGTGGGGTTTTACTTTCTATTGGGGAGACTAGTAATAAGGAAGTAAACCACTAAATAAAATAATTAGATTGTGATTAGTGTGATTAAGAAAATAAGCAGGGTATTGTAGTAGAGATATGCCTTTCTTCCTTTGGGAAAATTCATGAAGAGAAATTCCAGAAATAAAGTAGAATAAAGTTGCAAAATAGATGTATAGCTGCTATACATCACATATACATCTATGGCATATAGTTTGCACTTGACACTTCCGTCCTGAGTTTGTTGAAAAAAAAAAAAAAAGGATGGAAAGAGACATATAAAAGCACTTTGAAATTTTTTTAATGGTTCACACATTGTTACTATTACTGTTCCCAGCTGGAAAAGTACACATGTAATGGTATTTAGTCAAACCTTGGTCAGCAACCAAAACTTTTATAGGGAAGGAAAGGAAGGTTACTCTTAAATCTTTGAGTAAAGAAAATGAGTGACAAAGAGAAACAAATCAGAAGTGTTGGGCTTAGTTTGCAAATTGGAGGCCCATAAAAAAGACAGCATAAGACATGCTACATGATATCAGCAGCTTCCTCTGATAACTACTACTCCCTAGCCTTTCTGTACCTCTTTGTCGTGCCATTGCCTTAATTTTCACATATGTGCTTTCAAGGTGCTCAGTTAATAGATCTCTAGTTGTGTCATATATAGTTCTTCCCAATGGATTGCAACCAATCGGAAGGCAGGGTTTGGTCTCCTACTTCTTTGGTAAATTATCAGCCCAAGATCTCCTGTGCATACCTCATAGTGAAATGCACATGAATGCTCAGAAACTTTTGTCAGGCAAGTGAATTAGTGCATATGTATAAGATATAATGACACAATTTACACTAACTTTTCTACAGATAGAGAAGTATTTATTTACTGTGCCCTGGAATTGATAGTTCTGTTCAGATAGCTGGAGTAGCAAGAACTTTGAGACTATGAGAGATGAGTCAGTGCGATGAAAAGGCTGTTCAGCTCCTTCCTTTTGAGCATTCATTCATACATTAATTCAAATACTAAGTACCTCCTAGTTATAGGCTCTGTTCTAAGCCCTCTGGGGATAGAAATGGAGGTGTCAAAGGTACATGAGACATGGTGGGAGATAAGACATGTACCCAAATAACTGCAATTCAAGAGATTATGTGATAAGGCTTGGGTGCTGTAACAACTACAAGAAGACCAGGCAGGTTAAGATCAGAGTGATGAGGGGACTTTCCTGGTGGTGCAGTAGTTAAGAATCTGTGCTTCTGCTGCAGTGGGTGCAGGTTTGATCCCTGGTTGGGGGACTAAGATCCCACATGCTGCATAGTACCGCCAAAAAAAAAAAAAAAAAAAAGATCAGAGAGATGAGGAGGAACAAGAGGCTCCGTGATTTGCTCTCAGAGATCTCTGCACAGTTAGGAGTCCCCAGTTGTAGTCTGAGCTGTAATTTGGTGTCTTTAGGCAAATCATTTAACCTCTTCCAGCCCTAATAAAAGAAATTAGACCATTTGGTCTCTAAGCTCTTCCAGCTCTAAAACTCCATAATTCAGGAAGTAGCTGCATTTGAGTCAGGTCTTGGATGGATAGAAAAATAGAAAAGTAATCGTTTGAATGAGAGAAACTCTGCGGTTCTGTGATTTCAGTAGGTCGAGATGGGGGAGGATAAAAGTGGGAGTGGCGAACTTCAGAGTGAAGCGGCTACATGTACAAAGGTGTAGGGGTGGGAAAATGCAGGATGTGCTCAGGAAACACCAAGTAGTCCAGTCTGTCAGGGGTTCCTTACTTGTAGGAAGATGAAGAGAGAGAACTGTAAAGCAAATCAGCCACGTTTATGGAAAACCTTGAATGCCAGTCTGAGGCCTAATATTCAGCCTAATTGAAGCTTTTTAAGAATGTGACCAATATCCTTTGCTTTAGATGCCATCCAGATGACTAAATTACATAGGCCTTCCATTTCATATTCAAGTTAACACTTACAGTAGCTCCTACAATGTGCCATGTTCTGTTCCAAGTAATTTACATAGGTTAATTTAGTTTATCTTTGTAAAACCCAATGAGAGGGCTTCCCTGGTGGCGCAGTGGTTGAGAGTCCGCCTGCCGATGCAGGAGACACGGGTTCGTGCCCTGGTCCGGGAGGATCCCACATGCCGCGGAGCGGCTGGGCCCGTGAGCCATGGCCGCTGAGCCTGCGCGTCCGGAGCCTGTCCTCCGCAACGGGAGGGGCCACAGTGGTGAGAGGCCCGCGTACTGCAAAAAAAAAAAAAAAAAAAAAAAAAACCAATGAGAAAGGGAATATGAAGGAAAATAATGTAGATACAATGAAAGAAAAGATGCTGAAATGGAATAAAATAGGAAAGCTATGAAATTCAGTGTATAAGAAAGAAGTTTATGAGATGAACTTAAAATATTATTTTAAAATAGATTTCAGTGAAAATAAAGCAACAATTTAAAAGACGGAGGGGGGCTGTTATTGTACCCATTTTGTAGATGAGAGGACTGAGGCACAGAGATTAAGTAACTTTCCCAAGGTTACACAGCTAGTGAAGTGTCAGGGCTGGGAGTCAAACCCATTTGCTATAACTCTTGTAGAAAACTTATTAGTGCTAGCTTCATTTTTCTCTCTTTAAGTTACACAGTATCTAAGTTACACAGAGCAGCCATTCTCAAAGCATAATGAAGGCACTTTTACCCAACTCCAATCTGAGCAAGAAACATCATTCTTATTTAAGAAGACTTTACTGTTTCATCAGAAAATGTTCATTAAAATGCTGCTTTTTCAAAATCAGATTGCTGGTTGTGTTTTATAAAGATGACAGTCACTTTTGAAGAGCACAGATACCCCAGAAATTCAGGAGGGGCAATTGCTCCAGTCAAGTTGAGGAGGAAGATACCCGCTATCTTCCAGGCTTCTACCATTTTAGATTCCACAATTTTGAAGCTGCTAAGAGTCCCTCAGGCAGTCCCTCTGAGGGACTGCTCCCCAGGAATGAAGGAAAGTCAGAAGGTCAGTCCTTCCCCAGGTACCCAACTTCTGTAAGTAAAAGGGGTACATTCTTTCTCCAACCTCTGACTAAGCAAGGACTTGTATTGAGTTACTACTCCTGGAAATCTCCTGTTCCCATCGTGTGTGATTATGGTCCAGGTTCCAGACCCATGAACAAATGGAAAGAACCCATGCAGCATTTTAGAGGTTCTAGAACAAAGAGCAGAAGCCACTGACACTATTCAGCTCTTCTGTTTGTTTGTAACAAGTATAATTTTTAGCTAATTACTTGAGCCATTTTCCCTATGAAAGTATCTTCTTCTAAGTGGATCTTCATGCTTTTTGCTAAGCAGTTTGGTCGTTTCTTAGTCTGACCAAGCCCTTCTTTGAGGTTCCCAAGTTCCTTTACTGCACTATAATACTGCACTGTATCATCAGCAGAGTTTTCAGTTTTCTTCCCCCCACCTACTTCTAAATGTTTGCTGAAATGAACCCTTAACAGGAAGTAAACTTGCCTGGCATGGCCCAGCTGTGTGTGAGGCTTGAGTGAGAGGTATTTATGACCTGACAGGAAGATAAAGATAAAGATAAAGATGAAGCTGACTTGGTGGCTGTTAGCAAGGGGAGAAGGAAATGTTTATGACCCCATCTGCTGGCGTTTCAATAGGATGGAACTGCCTTTATGGCGTCAATCTCCCCTGTGACTTCCTTCCATTTGGGGAGTGATATCTTATTTCAAGATGTTCCCACCAAACACACTGTTGTCCCCTTTGTTTAGGGGCATGGGAGGAAGGAAGGACTTTGTTACTGGAATGTGGGGATGGGGTGGTATTTATGGTTATGACTCAAGCTAGAGAAAAGGCTTCATTGGGGTTGATTGTATAGGTCCAGAAAGCTGCCATGCAGCCTGCTACTTCCTAAGCATTACCCAAACTGAAAGCAGAACCGTATTAGCTCTGGTCATTACCAGGCATTAAGGCTAAGCATTTTCTAACACTGTTATAATGAAAATTAATGTAGCTTGATTTTCTTGCCCACTGGGAGGAAAAATAACTTTTATTTTGTTAGTTCCTTGTTTCTTGTCTTTTATTTAACTTCTCTTATTTTCCTTCTCCTCAATGTCTTTTCCTCGGAGGAGGAGACACTTAAGACCAACAGGCGCAATGTCTGCTCGGTTCAATATCTATGTACGTGTATCAAAGCAGTATGAAATGATCCCTTTCTTAAAACTAGCCCAGGTTAAGAGAGCCTGCAGTAGGTTGATATTCCTTTGTGAGGGAATGCATTTCTAAAGTGCCAAAAATATGGGAAAATTCTTACAATATAATACTTGTGCATCACTGAAACTGGTGTTTTGATATATATTGATGGTATTCATTTTACTGCAAAATAATTATTTATTCCTCAGTTTTATTCGTACTTCCCCCAGGCCCATTAGTACAGATTAAATTTTATGTTAAATTACTCAAATAATCAGCACAATATATGTAAATAAAGATTGGCACTATTTGTGTGAATATATGTAGACATATTCAACATAGTCTTTTTTTTTCTTTGGAAAAACAAGGTTTTTTCCTTTTTTTTTTTTGCGGTACGCAGGCCTCTCACTGTTGTGGCCTCTCCCGTTGCAGAGCACAGGCTCCGGACGCGCAGGCCCAGCAGCCATGGCTCACGGGCCCAGCCGCTCTGTGGCATGTGGGATCTTCCCGGACCGGGGCACGAACCCGTGTCCCCTGCACCGGCAGGCGGACTCTCAACCACCGCGCCACCAGGGAAACCCTGGTTTCTTTCCTTTTTAATGCTACAATCCTGTTTCTAAAAGATGAATTGTTTACCAAATTACACACACACAAAGCTCAAAATTACAAAAGGAATGACTTTGTTATTGCCACTGGGTTTGTCATTTAAAGAACAGAAGGAAGAATCTTTGTTTTGGGGTGAATCACCCAATGATGAGCTTATGTATGATGAGTTTATGTATCTCCTTAAGGTCCTATCTTCATTTTCACTGGTTGGGAGGAGTGGGGGAGAAGATGGCTTGCTCAAGCATTTTTCCTCAGAGAATTCCATAGTAATATTTTCTTAATGTGAGAGTCCTGTAGTTAAGTTGGGCAAATTAGTTATAATCTTTGTACCTGATTACCTAAAGACGGAAGGTAATAGTGTGTGACAAGTTATATTTTACATCATAGCCCAGGTATAGTCAATTCACAAAGTAGAAATATTCTGGTGGCAATGTCCCTTCAAGGGATTAGAGCTATCACTGAAATTAAACCTCATATAAACACCGAATATCATAAAGCCAAGATCTGATCCTTGGTTTTTACAGAAGTTCCTCCACAAAACATTCTATCATTCCTTCTACAGTACAGGCCCAGATCTTAGCATGTTCAGTAGACCAGCAAGTCCCAACCATATTTATTCTGTGTGATCCCTGAGAATAATTTGATAGGCCTACTAGGGGAGATCCTATCACACCTGCCATTTTCTGAGACCTTCTTTTGCGCTACAAGTTACCAGGTGGCATTCTTATTAGCAAAGGTTCAAACCACACCATCAAATGGTTCAAACCACATAACCTCTTGTCTTAGGAGTTAAGCTAGCTTCTAACCTTCCCTTGCAGTGGTTAACTCCACTGAGAAGCTTTCTATCAGCAATAATAGCTCCAAGGTAGGAAATAAAAAATGGAGAGTGTTTAAATTGTTAATGGGTTTCATGTTCTTGTCACTGTTGAGGGTTTGTTCCCTTTTATAAACTCATAGTTTTTGGTTGACATTGCTTTTATGCGCGCCATCAGCCAGTTGGTGATGGTGTTTCTGTGTTAGACCATTACTGCCGGATTGTATTTGCAGTAAAGAAGGAGAATGGAGGCTGTAAATCTGCAACTGGAGATTTAGGGCTCTGTTACTCTGCAGTTTAGGCCCATGTGCTGGGGAGTCCATTCTCCTCCGGCAGAATTATACCCTCCAAACATGCCTTCCCAGGCACTGATCGACGACGTTCATTCCCTGGGCTACCAAGGCACTTAATACGGCTAATTCAGTTAAAGAAGCCTGAGGGGTGAGGTGGATGAGCCTCTGTCCCTGCTGGAAGCCAGATGCCAAGCAGGTTAGCTCTACCCCTTCCCCCACGCGAAGCTGTGAGGTGCTGTTACTGCAAACACAGAGAAAAATAAGAAGAAAATGCTTTTAATGTTGAACTCTTTCCTCCTCTAAGCAGGAAATGCTGCTGTACCCAACCTCATTAACGCCTTTAGTACTAAGCCCATTATCAGGAATGTTCAGGAAACACATTCTTGGAGAATTCAGGATGTGTCAGGGGACTGGATATCTTGACATCATTTTACAAAGCTACCACCAGAGTACGGGAAGCAGGAGGGTCTGTGCTTTGGGGACAGGTAACTAGAAAGTAGAAAAAAATTGCCCACCCTGACCCAGCCAGCTGGTTTTGAATATAAGCAGTTTAGAACATAATATCTCTTACTGCTGGATTCAGAAATGCTTTGGAAAGACATCAATATTAAACATAGTTAGAATGGCTTTATTAATCAGGTATCATTTCTACTACTAGATGTTTTGCAGCAAAAAGAATATTAAAATATTTCCTTGGCTGGCAAAAATCGTAGGCATGATGTTAGATGTGTTTTGTTTCGCTTTGTTTGGCCTTCCCCAGAGAGAAAGAATGTTAAATATAGACTCATCTACATGATCCCTCTGAGGCATGTGGGTCTGCTTTCTGTGTCAGCTGTGGCACAAATGTGCATGATTTAACCATACAGCTATTGAACCAGCATTGGCCTATTAAGACTTCAGATAATCTGTTCATGAGCTGTCAGCCCAAATTGAGCTTGAAGCCTGCTGTAAAAGATCTAATTTTCATAATTATCCAGAACCTTCACACCCTCCTTCCCTTCAGTACCACCCACCTCCACACATGCACACGGAGGAGTAAACACATACATACGGACACAGAGGCACAGAGCAGTACTGTCCCTGGACATTCATCAGGCCTCTTGCCTGAAAATGCACTGAGTTCATCCAGGGGTCAGGCCTGGCTTTGACTTCTTGTTTGAGGAGCCCCATGTGTAGTGTTCCAGCATCGCTAGAGGCTAGTGATGACTAAGTAACCTTTCACACTACAGCCTCCCACCAAGAAACAAGGTCCCTTATGATTCTGGACCTGAGTGATTAGGGCACAACAAATACCTTTTTAATATGTAAGGTGGAATTAACGCCTATAGAAATAGCACTTCACTGTCTCTTGGCCTTACATTTATATGAAGAGGAGAGAGCTGTTGTCTTTGAGGATGAAGAATTTTAAAGGCAACCTGATGTAGTCTCAGAGTACACCAGGGACTTTGATCATTTAGCTGTTGCTTAAGACTACCTTTGAGGGCTTCCCTGGTGGCGCAGTGGTTGAGAGTCCTGCCTATGCAGGGGACACGGGTTCGTGCCCCAGTCCGGGAAGATCCCACATGCCGCGGAGCGGCTAAGCCCGTGAGCCATGGCCGCTGAGCCTGCGCGTCCGGAGCCTGTGCTCCGCAGCGGGAGAGGCCACAACAATGAGAGGCCCGCGTACTGCAAAAAAAAAAAAAAAGACTACCTTTGAGCTTTACCTGACCCTAGTTTCCAAAGGAAATCATCATCCTGCGTATGGAGTTCAGCTGGTAATATCCCTCTAGGTGACCTGGCCCGAAATGTGGACCAGTGGGAACAGGCAGCACGTTAAGGCTTAACCCTTTGCAGCACTGGAGATAAAAGAGTATGTACTCCAAGGATTCGGTCATGCTAATGTCCCTCCAGTAATTCCACTGGAACTACACTGCACAGTAAACCATTCGGTCTCTGGACATATATATATCTCTGGACATATATATTACCCACGTGTTAGGGGTGGACAGGCAGCACTTTACTAGATTCTTCTCCTACAACCTCAGGTTTTTGAGGCAGCTGAAGCTTAAATTCCTTGTCTTAACATGGGACAACTGTATTTCTACACTGGTTGTCAATCGTCTTTGCCCTCAGAGGGCATTTGCTGCAACTCAGGGTTCTACAGTTAGAATAAAGGGAGTTATTTCCTGTCTTCACTACTTTTTGCCATTTTTTTTTATCATGAGTAGAGACTGAGTACATTACTCAAACCTTGGCTTTTCCCTGAAGTCTGTTGTTTACAGAGAGACATTTGGGTCCCTGGGGCTCGCTCCCATAAAACCTTATTATCATATATTTCAGGGCATAAACTTCAGTTGTCAGCTCAGGAGCAGTTTTTAAAGCGCTGGCTGCTCTTGTTTTTCTTCTCCTTCCCTCTGGTTTATTTTTCTTTCAGCTTTGCCTTTTCTTCCCTCTTCCTCATCCCAAGCAATGCTCAGTTTCAAGCTGGCTCGCTTCTTATTCCACTAATTAGACAAGAAGTCCAGAGAGGCCATTATTAGATTCTGAGAATCTTTATCAGAGCCCATTATGGCCTTAAATACTGCACAAACATTTTACTAACTGAACCCATGAAAACTTCAGCTGATCCATCCTTGGTCTTTAGCATCTACCTTCTTTTGTACCTACAGTTATGTTTCTGATGATAGAGATTCTTAACAGCTTATTTTTCTTTGTATTAATTTTCCTAGAGGCAGCAATTCAGGTTTATTCGCTCTCTCTCTTTCTCTCTCTCTCTCTCATTCTAATTACTGGTGATGGTGGTGGAGGGGGTCTGAGAAGCCTGCTTTTTCTTGGTGGGGTATGTGTGAGTGTGTGTAAATGTCATATGCATTAATGTCACCAGTGAGTAGGATTCATGGTTGCCTGTTTTTCTCTCATTGTCTTTACAGCGCCAGAAATTATTTGTATGGACCAATGGTCTCCCTTTTCTTTAAATGGAAGAATAATCCTGCATTATAATATAGTAACTGCAAAAGAAAGCTCTATTTCTGTTTCATTCTTTTCTTTCTTAATTCACTCACTGTCTAGTGAGTTTCTGATTGACTCACAGACCAATTAAAGTAAAATTTAATGGAAGAATAGATTAACTCCCTGAGGTTTCCCTACCATCCATCACATTTTTATAGCGGGAGCTGTGAGGAAGCTCATAACTTCATGCTGTGAATGTGATAATAAAGAGGGCACGGAGAGGATTCCGATTTACTACTGAGCTGATGTTCGCCAGGACAGAATTTACTGCCCAATCCCCTTCCCCTTTTTATTCAGGAGGAGGTCACTAGATCTGCCCTCAGCCCAGGTCTGAGATACTGAAGTGCAGATTGTCAGGTCGAGATTCTTTCCCTTTAATTGTGGTGGCGTGAGGAGAGAATGTGAGTTTCATTGTCCACAGATGGATATCGTGTTAAGGAATATCCATCCTTAGGAAGCTGTTGTCACAAGTGTTCATATCTTTAAAGGGTGCACTTGATTTGTTACTATTTACTCTCATAGGAATTCAGAAGTAATATCAGGTATTTCTGCTTCCGAGTCACTGAGCATTGTCTTTTATCTACAGGCTTTTCTGGGTAACTAAAGATACCTCTTTCTACATCTTTATAGACAACATTAATAATGTCTTTGTCTGAGCATCTTTCATTTGAGGATCTCAAAGCACTTTGTGATCATTATTTTAGTCTTTCTAATAGGTCCCAAAAAACCTTCCAAACAATTTACAATTTACTAATGTTTCTCTGACTCATCTTAACAATGAAGTATGACGGCGCTCACAATATAAGAGTAGTCATGTGACACAGCTCCACACCCATGCCTGGGATTAATTTTGTACATTTACTAAAATTTTTACTTCATGTAGCAAAATTTTTTTGGCCTTGAGTATTTAAACCTCTGTCAAATTTCATGACTATATTAGATAATCTTTTATTTTCTTTTTCAGAAGCTTGGTAAGATAGAATCAATATTTTAAAATCATGCTCACCTGATTGTCCTTGAAATCAAAACATGTCTGAACTGAACTTACTGTGTCTCCTCTCACCAACCTGCTCTTCTTTTTGTATAAAAAATCTTAAGCAGGAGGGTCCATCCTTCAAAGGGTTGTAGGTTGGAAACTTGGGACTCATCCTAGATTCTCCCTCTCCTGCACACCCAATATCTCATTGGTTACCAAGGCCCACTGAGTCTACCTCTTCGATGTCTCTTGAAACCATCCCCTTCTCTTCATTCTCTTGCCTTAGTCTTCCTTCAAGTTTCTCATCATCTCTTTCTTGGACTGTTAGGATCACCTTCCAGCTAATCTCCCTGTCTTCTCTCTCATCATTCCCCCTCCAGTCTATCCTCATGCTAATAAAAGAATGCTAATAGGGGCTTCCCTGGTGGCGCAGTGGTTGAGAGTCCGCCTGCCGATGCAGGGGGCACGGGTTCGTGTCCCGGTCCGGGAGGATCCCACATGCCGCGGAGCGGCTGGGCCCGTGAGCCATGGCCGCTGAGCCTGCGCGTCCGGAGCCTGTGCTCCGCAACGGGAGAGGCCACAGCTGTGAGAGACCTGTGTACCGCAAAAAAAAAAAAAAAAAAAAAAAAGAATGCTAATAAAAGAGTAATCCCTCTAAATGCACATTTTATATAATTTTTTGCTAAAAATACTTAAATACCCATTGCTTACAGGACAGATTTAAATCTTGTAGCATGACCTACACAACCTTTCGTAAGGCAGCATAGCTTCATAGCTTAGAGCAGTGATTTCCTAGATTTGGAGAAGTGTCATGGGATTGCCAGTTTTTAACTCTGAAAGGAATATTTTTTTAAAAACTGTCAACTTCTATCAACATAATTTCACAAAAGAAATATCTTGAAGTCAGAAAATAGGATGAACACAAATTCAAAATAATTGAATAGTTTTCTAACTTTATGGGAAAAAAATCATTTTATAGTTCTTCTTTTTCTCATTTTACTGTAGTCCTGAAAACTTTATGATGTCCTCTTATTGTATTTGGGAAACTGGAGTTGTTGAGTCATAGCAAACGTCTTTTTAATGTATAAGGTAGAACTGTTACTGGTTAAGTAGATGGTCTCTGGAGTCAGAGCTGAATTTGAGGCCCAGCATCACAACTTCATAGTTGTGTGATCATGGGCGAGTTGCTTACCCTCACTGAATTCAATTTCCTTTATCTGTAAAATAGGGATAATAATAGTACCTCTTATAGTACTAACAACCTCTTAGTGTTGTTTTGAAGACTACATGATAAGATACATATAAAGTGCTTGGCCCAGTGTCTGGCACATAGTAAGTACTTTGACAGTATGAGGTATTACTATGACGACCTCCTGGCCTCATCTCCTCTCACTCCCCTATAAGCACCCTATGCCTCCAGGTACACTAAAATGTACCCAAGTGGTCCCCTGGACCAAAACATACCTGCATAGCTTGGCATGTGCTTTCCTCCTTGCCTAGAATCCTGCTCCTTCCACTTGTATATCTGGTGAATTCCTACTCTTCTTCAAGATTCAACTCAAACTTCACAGTATCAGTTAGCATCCCTATTTGTCCCTCCTCCTCCATTGACAAACTGTCTTCCGTGGTCCCATAGCATTTTACAGATTGCTAAGCTGACGCCAAGTGCTAATTAAATTTCTTTATTTAATCTCAGTTAGTGATTAAATACTTAATACTACAGATAAATTTATACTTGAGGTTTTATCACTTTTTATTCATTACTTCAATGAATATTTATTGAGAACCTGCTATGATGCATAAACCTCTGCACAGGGTGTATTCCAATAACAATAATGCAACGTTCCAGATTTGGGAAGACTTAGTTACTCTCATCTGTGATTCCATGGATTCTGGTACAAATGATAATTAATACAAGTGATAATTTGTATTATAACTATCTGTTTACATTCTGTCCCCTTCCTCTCTAGACGGAGTTCCTTGAGGGCAGTTATCTTACTTATTTTTGCTTTCCAGTACCTAAAACTTTGAAGGTGCTCAGGGTATATTTATTGAATACATGAAGGACTGTCAGGAAGCATTCTCAACTTGTTAACTCTGTGGTCAATTGTATTGTCCCTGACTTTGAAAGGACACCATCATCCTATGCCAATGTAACTATTAAAAAAAGGCTGAAGGGCTTCCCTGGTGGCGCAGTGGTTGAGAGTCCGCCTGCCGATGCAGGGGACACGGGTTCGTGCCCCGGTCCGGGAAGATCCCACATGCCACAGAGCGGCTGGGCCCGTGAGCCATGGCTGCTGGGCCTGCGCGTCCGGAGCCTGTGCTCTGCAACGGGAGAGGCCACAACAGTGAGAGGCCCACGTACTGAAAAAAAAAAAAAAGGTTGAACATCTTTTCTGGTGGGCCCACATGAATTTTATCCTTCAAACTGTGTCTGCAGCTCCATCCAAAAGCCTGGGGTGGTTCCCTCTTAAATCAGTGGATCATCCTAAGCTATTTCTCAAAAAAAAGAGGAAGGAAGTGTGGTCCCTTGAGCTATATACCAGACTGTTGTAAGAAAGACAGATCTTCTAGTATGTTCTAGTGTGTTTTACTTCTGGTCCAAGTACACGTGAGACTTGCCTCTGGGTGATGTTATTTTGGGAATGGAATATCATTTTACACTTGCAAAGAATGTGCTCTCAGTGCTATGAGTTGGATCTGGGAGGTGAACACCAACATTCCCAGCCATCTTTAGTTTTGCTTCACTACTAAATGCTGTGCCTCATGGGCAATTTAACATCTCTTTGATCCCAATTTAACACATTGCACAGTAGCATCTTGGGTATTCTGCTGTTGTTACCTCGGCACAGGGTAAAATGACTGCATTCTGCATTCCAGAATTTTGTTTAGTTGATCTTGTTCTGCAGTTTGCTACTAAATGAAGTCTATTAGTGACATTGATGAACTCACTAGAAGACTGAAAGCTAACTTTTGAGACTGTTCAAACTTCATAGTTTTGTGGCAAGTTAGGACAGTCCACTACTTTTAGACCTTCAGCTGTCATGATGCTTGATGCTCCTTGGTCACACATTCTGTGATACTTCCTGAGTATATACATTTTTGCTTTGCTCATTTCTCAGTTCCTTTGTAAATCTACGCCACCTCCCTAGCTTCATCTCCCTTTGCTGCTCGTTCCCCCTTTTAAATATCAACAATACCAGATATTCCCCACTTTTTACTTTTTTTTTTTTCCGTAGATTGTTCCTTTATTCTTAGAGAAATCCTATTCATCGTTCTAAACCCAGTTCAGTCTTTGTCTACTCTGTGAATTACACACACACACACACACACACACACACACAGAAAAAACTAACATTTCTTGAGCTCCTGCTAGGAAACTCATACCAAGTACTATATTTGATGCTTTTGTAAATCTTACCTTGCTTAAACCTCACAAGGCATTTCAAAGTAGATGTTATCTCCATTCTCAAAAAACATAAAACCAGGCTAAAAATAGTTAAAATATTTTCCCAAGCTTTATGGCAAACAATGGACAGATCTAGGATTTAAGCCAAGGTCCACATGATTTCAAAACTGATACATGTTCTACCATTATCATACCACTACGCATCTTTTTTATCTGTTGTGTATTAATGCATATGTCTATAATTTTGCTTTTTATTCATTATATCTATTGTGTTATTCATTTGACTGTCTCTTCTACCAGAAAAATAACTCCTTGAAAGTTAAATTTATTTTTTATTTATCTTGGTACCCCTAGGGCTCTCCGGACATTACCTAGCACCTAACAGATGCTGAATAAAGGTCTCATTACAATGGAGTTGAACTGAACAGCTCATTGTCCTTGAATCTCAGAATTTTGCATTTCTGATGATGTTTTGGGCTCTGGATGCCATTTCCCTCATGCCAGGTGACATGTAGAGCCTCAGTTGCCTTCTCAGCTGTCCATGTATAGCCACATGTATGTGCCAACTTCATCCTGAACAATTGCTCGTCTTCCCAGGAAAGTGACTGAAGAACATAGTCATTAGCATATGTAAGTTCCTGGAGAACTGTCTTCTATCTCATATATTTACTGTAGTCAGTGGAATATACTTAGTCTTTTAGGAATAATTAAAATAGTCTGTTGCTCTAATTAAAGTAGTCTGGATATTTTTAAGAAACCTATATATAAGAACAAGCTGAGTGCTGACATCAAGTTAATTGTGTTATTTTTAGTGGAGCTATCATTGGAGGCAGCAGTATGGCACCCAATGCCTTTTTTTTTTTTGCGGTACTCGGGCCTCTCACTGTTGTGGCCTCTCCCGCTGCGGAGCACAGGCTCCAGACGCACAGGCTCAGTGGCCATGGCTCACGGGCCCAGCCGCTCCGCGGCATGTGGGATCTTCCCGGACTGGGGCACGAACCCGTGTCCCCTGCATCGGCAGGCGGACTCTCAACCACTGCGCCACCGGGGAAGCCCCCCAATGCCTTTTTAATCCTCATATCTGGATGTATAATGTTAAATAACCAGCATCTAGAGCTCTTAAGAGGAAAGGCATTAAAATATAAATAAAACTGTTATGAAAACTTAGAAAATTATCTAAATGCACTTGAATAAGAAGCCATGTAATGATTACACTGCTAGCTGTGGAGACAAATGCCCTTAACACCTTTCAGTACTAAAAACAAATAACCAAACAGCTTGGAAATTTTGTCCTATAAGGGTGGGGGAGCCAGAGAGAAAAGTTGTTGCACTTAAATTTTATAGTATTATATTTAATCTGTTTAAATTACAAACTGTCCTTATTTTTACTACAATTCAGAATTTCCCCCTTCTTTCTAGTCCCTTTCTCTAAACCTTGGCGAAATAGGGAAGACACAGCCCAGCAAAACCACACATTCTAGCATTGTAGTTCTTTCACTTTTTTTTTTTTTTTTTTTTTTGCGGTACGCGGGCCTCTCACTGTTGTGGCCTCTCCCGTTGCGGAGCACAGGCTCCGGACGCGCAGGCTCAGCGGCCATGGCTCACGGGCCCAGCCGCTCTGTGGCATGTGGGATCTTCCCGGACCGGGGCACGAACCCGTGTCCCCTGCATCGGCAGGCGGACTCCCAACCACTGCACCACCAGGGAAGCCCTCACTTTTTTTGATGTGAAGAGTCATACCTGTTTCCTCTTAATATCCTCCTTCATCTTAATTCCAGTTGAACATTGAACCCCATTGCAAAGTAGCCCCATTTAATTTTCTGTAGCTGAAATAGGGTTTCTTTTAAATGAGCTGCCCAGAACTGATGGCCTCCCCAGATTTTGATACCTACTGGCCACAATTGCTACAGAGTTCCCAGTGGAAGTGGAGCGTTTCTTCTGTAAAATTTACCAAGGAAGTACTCACCAAACCAAGTTTCTCTAGTTTCTTACTGTTTCCCAAGATCGGGATGCAAAAATGCATTTCTTGGAAATAATCAAAGCACAATGACTTATACAAGGATACAATCACAGGTGTAGGTATCCACTATGAAATATGGCTCCGGATCATCTGTGAACCTAAGAAAAGAAAGGTCAGGGAGCGAATAATAGAAACTGTTGGTTGGGTTTTGTAAGCTGAAGTTCTAGAGTTAATCATTATTCTGCAGAATCCTGAATGATGTTGCTTGCAGCTTTCCTACGCAGGCAGTGTCCCCATGGGAGTCCTACTAACGGTCTTTTGTCAGGCACTGTCCGCAGTATTGAGCCAACCTGAGCACCCTATTATTAATCCTTTTCTCCTAGTGACATGACAGCGATCGATGTCTGAACAAGCTATTGAAACTGTAGCAATCAAGTGGACTCCAGTTAATCCAATGGGATACTTACTCAGAGCTTATGGGCAGGGCAGGGAATTTTTTTCTGACTCTGCACTATTCCCATATCCATACAGTCTATGCTGCTTTAATTTAGGTAAAGGTTGATATTTACCCAGGCCTGTAAATACACAGGGAACCCTTACCGATGACTCAAATACATTCATATCACCTTTGCAGCCATCTGCTACTTCTGTAAATACATAAACTTATGATTGTTATATAAATATTTGTGCCTATGTAGATATAAAGCAAGGACAATGAGACATTTATATGGAAAGGTGCTCACCTGGTGATGGTTTTGGAGTTACAGAAGGCTATCAGCAGTTACAAAGGATAGAATGTACAACACAAGGTTATCAGATTTCCTGTCCTCTATTTCAGAGAGAAGAAAGTCTAAAATGGTGGTGCCCCAACCTAGCTGTGCACACAGATTCCTGGGTCCCATTCCCACAGATTGTGATTCAGCTAATCTGAGGTGAGGCTCTGGAATCTGCATTTTAAGTTTCAACCGCCACTAAAATGTCAGTTTTCAGGCTATATTCCAAGGTGCTTTAGGGCTTCCTAAGGGGCACCTAAGTGGTTTATAGGGTAGGGCAGGAGGGACAAGAGGGAAGAAGGCCCCAGGAAGGACAGACTTGTCCTCAGCTTTGCTAGCAAACACATCACTTTTAGCAGCTTAGCTTCTTGATTCAATTTCTCTGGCTGTAAAATCCATATCAGTAATGTAGATCTTTATTTATTCTACATGGATATTTTGAGAAGAATGAATAAGGACTATGGAGAGCATAAGGAATTACAGAGAAAAAAACCAACACGCCAGTTAGCATAGGAGTCTATTAACAGGAAGTCACACAGTTTCTGCTACAGTAAGGTGGTCTTCCCTACCTCAGGGCCATCATTGCTCCCCAGGGCTGGGGATTGGGCAGCTCTCCAGAGTCTGAAGGAGCTTTCTAATGCTGAGCCTCATCGTCCTTTCATTAGCTTCAGCTCACAGACCCTAGTTCTCCTGATACTCCCTATTTCTATGGGACAGCCCTTCAAATATTTGGAGACAGTTATCAGGTCTCAGGCTAAAATTCCTTGCCTTCTTAAACTATTCATTGGTTAACTCATTTTCTGAAATCCTCTCACCTATGTAAAGTATTTGTGTGGTACCCTTCCTCAGATTGCATCAGTTGTTAAGTTAATTTGCTTTTACTTTCCGCACCTGAGTTTTCATGTTTTTCACTCAACCCTCATTCTTCAGCATGTCTTTTTGCAGTGCATGCTTTCACAACAGCTACTGCAGTAAGCCCACTGTATTTAATTGTTTCTGAAGTAAAGGTATAAATATTGGTCTGAAAGAACTAGTGTGTAAGGTGCCTCTCAAACGTGGTTGCATGATAGAATCATTTAGAGGAGGTTGTTTTAAAAATGTAAATGTCCATTGACCTCAACCAGAAATTCATCCTGAGATCCAGTAGAATAGGAGTGAGGCTCTGGAAGTGTATCTTTAAGGTGCCAGGTGATGCACGTGTAGCTTGTGTAGCTGAAAACCACTGTGCACACTAACTCAAGAGCACTAAATGGTTTAAAGAATCTGGGACAGAGACACCTAAGCCCTGCCTGCATCTGTCCCCTGACTGGCATGAGACTTGTGCAAGCAACTTAAATGCCAGAGCCTTCTTTCCTCATCATCTACATCACATCTACCCCCTCCATCATCAGGATTACATGAGATAATAGGTGAGACAATAATTATCATAAAGGACTACAATATGTCTTTTTTATGCAAGTGTATTTTTATACAAGTTTCAGTCAAGTGAATATTCTTTACGCCTCTATTCTATTCCATTTCGATATATTTTTGTCTAATAAAAGTTTAGGGTCTTGGAATCACACCTGCTTATTCATTCAGAGAACAAAAGAAACGATTATTTTATTTGTGTAAATGTGTTTATTTGTCTCGAGTTGTCAATCAACAAATTATTCTTTTGCTGGGCAAGATCTTCCCTGTCCCAACCCAGCAGTTCTGGAAGAATCGACAGAAAAAGACCTTCAAGTTTAGCACAAAACAAAGCTTTGTTGAGGCCCTAACCTGGCATGGACCTGAGGATACATCCTGGAAGGCTCCCATGCAGACAGCAAGTTCTAAGAAATAGGTTTCGATAAGAAAATTCCTTGGTTTATTATTTTTAATTTAATGAATCTTGTTCCTGTAAAAATTGCAGGGCAGATATTCCAGGAAATCAGCATCTTTTTTTAGCCCTAGAGCAGACAGCCCAGGAGTGGCCATGGCTAGACCTGCATTCCATCCCACAGGGGCATTGTTGAAAAGTGAGAAGGATTTTTCAGTTCAAAGTCTGAGCCTGGATGTTCTGACCTTCCAACAGAGACTGTCAGCAAGGAGGTGAATTTTAAAATGAAGTTTTGTGATGTGTGTACTCTCCAAGAAAAAATGGACAGAGCCCAAGACTCATTTCTCAGAGCTCCCTATCCAAGCACAGGATGAGGAATGGTCTGTGGTCATTAGCGCTTGGTTTGGAATAGCCCAGAGGTGAAGGAGTTGCTATTGGATTTCATTAATCTGAAGAATACTGTTTAGGTTAAAATGTCTTCCTGGTGTTTTAATTGGGGAGCATAACACTGGTGTTCAGCATCAGGCAAAACACATACTCAAGATGAAGGCAAAAAAAAGTTGTGGCGACGAATTGAACCTGTGAGTGAAAAACTGGAAATGTTTTATGACAACAAAAAAAGGTTTATTTTTGCCAACCTAATTGATCCTTCCAGACAACTTAAGCTCATTATTCTCTTGCTTCACTTCCAAGTTTATGCAATAAATATTAAAACTAAAATAAAATTTTCATCTTAATATTTCAGAACTCCCTAAGCTGGAAAGAGTATTCAAACTTCCCACATGCTTATTGGGTGCCTACAGCATACCAGGCACTGTGCTAGGTTGAGGATAAAGAGCATAAGATTCAGCCCTTGCCCTTGGGGATGCATGGACAAGAACACAGCTCTGATGGGTCACCAGCGTGAAGGCAGTGCTGAGAAGCGTACCAGTCCTCCTCTTTGAGCTGAGCATCAGATGTTAAACCGTGGTGTCCTCCCTTCCCTTTCCTTTCCTACCCTTTCCTTACCCTCCCTGTGAGTAGGAGGCCCTCAGCCAGGAACCAAAAGGGTCTATTAGGTGGTGCAGTGGTTGAGAGTCCGCCTGCCGATGCAGGGGACGCGGGTTCGTGCCCCGGTCCAGGAAGATCCCACGTGCCGCAGAGCAGCTGGGCCCATGAGCCATGGCCGCTGAGCCTGCGTGTCCGGAGCCTGTGCTCCGCAACGGGAGAGGGCACAGCAGTGAGAGGCCCGCGTACTGCAAAAAAAAAAAAAAAAAAAAAAAAAAAAACAACACCACAACAGCCTCTCCTTCAGCTCAGATATGTGGTGCCTAGTTCTTAATCTGGTTTCCCAAGAAGCCTGAAATCTGGCCTTAAACCCCAGCCAGTAAGCTAAAAGGCATGACAATGAGCTCTGGGTACTCCCTAGCTGTATAACCTAGACAAATTACTTAATCTTTCTGTACCTCAGTTTCTTCATCTATAAAATGGGAGAGTTCCTACTTCATATGGTTGTTATAAAAACTGAATGAGTTGATACATGTAAAGCACTTAAAATAACAGCTCGCACAGAAGTGGAATCTAATAAATGTTAGCCAGACTATTTCCCCAGTTCTAGCAAAGTATCTAGTTCAAGGCTTAAATTATGCCTACCTTTACCTACATGTTGGGTACAATTTGGGAATCCAACACAGTCCTGCAGCAATATCTGAATGATGCTCCAAAAGCAGAAAACAACCTATAGAAGCATCTGTTACCAGCTTTGGCCAGATGTGAGGAAACATTTAGGGCTATTCAAGTGTCAGTGCTCTCTATGGGAGGTTTATTAACAACACAAATGTTCTATATCCTGTCCTTGAGCTAGACACAATACACTAGGGAAAAAATTAAAAGTATTTTAGAGACAGACAGACTTTTCCTTGGTGGATTAGAAAGATCTCTCCTCTCTCTCTCTCTCTCTCTCTGTCTCTCTCTCTCCCACACACACACACACACACACACACACACTCTACTTACATGATGGTGATTCCAGCAATCTTAATGATATTGAATCACATCAATGTTTCTGTATGCGTAAGCCTACAGCTTAATTCTAGATATTAAATATGGGTCCTAATATCTCTGCTACTCATTAATGCTCTGGATACACATAGGAACATACTTTGAAGTGCCTGACGGAATTTATAGGTTCAGTATTTGTCTTTATTTAACCAACATTTATATAGTACTTGTGTGTCAGACACAGGTAAAAGCACCTTGCAAATAGTAACTCATTTTATCCTCATAACAACCATATAAGGTAGATATTATCATTACCCCCGTCTTGCAGATGAGAAAACTGAGGCATAGAGAGCAACTTGCTCAAGTCTTACAGCCAGTAAGTAGCAGAACCTGGATTCAAAGCAGGCCATTTGGCTCCAGAGTCCATGCTCTTCACCACCACTCTTTACTGACTAGTAAACTTCACTTCTTCCATTCCTCACAATAAAAAAATAAAAATAAAATTTTCTGAGGCTACATTATAGAGCCTCCTTTCTCTTGATATAAATTTCCAAAATGCCAATACTCTCTGCATTCTATAAAATTCTAAAATTCTTAACAGTGTTAATGCTCGAACAGCATTTATTACTGATGTTGATGATACATAAAATTTAAGTTTTAAAACGTTTTCCAGTCCTTTTCTCTGTTGAGCTGGGTGACAGGGTTCTCAAAGGAGGATCCAAGAATCTTAGACCTGGGAAGGAGCCATGTGCTAATGAGACCCAGCCCATGGATTCTACAGATCAAAATGCAGATAGATCAGGACTCACCTGGCGGTCCAGTGGTTAAGACTCCGCGCTTCCAATGCGGAGGACGCGAGTTCGATCTGGGGAACTAAGAGCCCACATGCCGCACGGCAAAAAAAAAAAATTCTATGCCTGTGGTGATAGTTACATAACTCTGTAAATATACCAAAAATCATTGAATTATGCAAGTAAAGCAAGTGAATTGCTTTATAAAGCAAGTGAATTGCTTTTATTTGCTCAATAAAAAAAGTTTTTTAATGCAGATAGATCAAGTAATTACAGAACCACTTAGTAGCAGAGCTGGTACTAGAGCACAGGACAAGAATGAATAGGGGCAGTTGAGGAAACAGTCTTGCTGGAAACTGTCTTAATTTCTCAAAAGCCAAGGATCTTTCCATTATACCATGTTCCTTTTCCATCTACAGAAACTGAAGTAAGACTTGGAGGGTCCCTCCAATCTTGGAAGTCAGAATAGGAGAAAATCCAGAATCCAAGTGGTCAAGTAGGACTTGAAGAATTAGCCTGTGCCAGAATTAAAAGCAAGGTCAATAGCGAAAACTAGAGAGACAAGCCAAGGTCAGGCCAAGAGGAAGATGCATTGAAAGGTGAGGCAAGACAGCTCAAGTCCAGGCAAACAAAAGGCGAAGAGTTAGTTAGGAAGGAGTAATTGAAACTGTAATAACCTGGCCGTTTTTAAAGCCCAGATGCGTAAGAAGTTCTAAATTTGAGGGAGGATGCATTCTCCCCTAAATGGTACATCCCTATTGAATGACAAGCATTAGACTGACCATGCATATCATACAGAATTTTTCAACAAGGTCAGAAACACCAGAACCAAGTTTAATGTGCACTTAAAAAATAGATGAGATTATGGGTTAGTACAGCTCGTCTAAGAGATCTGTGCATAGTAAGCTTCTCAGTATCTTAATTTATCTACCAGTGAAGACTGGAGGACTGAGCCAATTCAGCTGGGAATTGAACCTGTGGTTCCAGGAAGTCTAGGTATTTCAAACCTCATACTTAGTCCATTAAGATATCCCCTCCAAGAACATAATGTAGTTAAAGTAGACTTAGATATCTTTAGTACAGAGAGTGGATTTTATTTCCACTTTGGGAATTTCTGATCCATAGTAGGGAGAGATATAGATGAAATTCACCTACGGTAGTGCCTATGAAATAATGCATGCATGTCAACGTGCACTGTCACTTTACCGTTAAGAAGAGAAAAACTATCTTGGGAGAAGAATTGATTACAAATGCATTTGCTAAATGGGAGCTTCTCTTATTTTTCCTAAAGATCCACTATTGCTTCTGTCGATAAAATAGAGTAAATTATACTTATTCCGAAGAGGGACCACAGACTTCACACGTCTGTCAGGTGCGTCAGTTTATTTGGGGGACAGTAGGGGAACATCCTGTACCATTACAGGCTGTCAGCCACAGAGAATGTTTACTAATAAGCCTAGCCATTAAGTTGGGTCAGTGATGGATGGTCTGTGTTCCCCTGCCCTGGCCTGGCATGTGCTGTGATACTCACTGACCAGCAGCAGCTGTTGTACTAGCTGCCTTGTTAAGGGTCTCACCAGTGACATCAGCTATACATCACCCTGGCTGATACCTTTGATTATTTGGACAGCTCCTGGCATGATGAATCGTTGGGATTGATCTGTCTTTTCTCGCACGTCCTAGTCAGTGTTCTTTACCCATCTCTCTCAACTCTTCATTCTTAAGTTGAGGGCCCTTATTATGGCTCTTTCAGATTATGCACCTTCTACCCTCACCAATTTATAGGATCTGCTCATTTCAGTATTCATAATGAGAAATTTGGATGAGGTTGAAGAAAATAAGTGCATCGTAGTTAGACCAGGCAGGCTGGGGAAACAGCAGCCACTCTCTTGCAGGCAGAAAAACACGGAGAAAAAGCTTTTTTCCATGGGCATCAAGGGCTCAGCAACTTTCATTACTGAGGTCATGGACCTTCCACATATTCCACGTGGTACAAATTAAATTTGAATGCTGTGGGTAACCTGAACAATACCTTCTATTTATAAGAAACCTCTCTTCCAAGGAGTACAAACCATTTTGCACACAGTGTCTCAAGCATCACCATATTTCTATAAAAGAAGTTTTATCATCTTGATTTCACAGAGGGGAAAATACGAGCACAGATATATATTCCCAAATCTATTTGATAAATAAATGTATGACAAAATCAATAACAGGACCTAAAATCTCTGACTCCCTGCTATATTAAGACATTTAACTCATTGATATATAAAATGTTTATGAAGCACCTACTGTGTGTGTCAAGAGCTGAGAATACAGAGAGCTTCTGTGGGGCAGCCATTAACTCATTCAATCCCACTTAATTGTAAGTCAATGTTAGTAAGGGAGAAGCATATGAAAGTACACTAGTTTACTTTAGAGAATTTACATGCATGTATTAGAGATGCAACTACTATTCCACTTTACCATGAATCAGCCAGAAGCCATAGTCTGCCCTTCTCTATTAAATTATAAATTCCTGTGTGGTAAAGACAATGTTCCCTATAGTTCTTTCCAAATCTGTTGAAAGTGAATAGATTCAAATATGGCTATATAAAAGTAGTGGTTTTCAAATGTGTTCTAGTACAGTTGGCAAAGCTTCATTAAATATGTTTTGGTTCCCTTATAAAAACAATTCTACTAACATAAAATAACACCATACTATATGTATGCAATATAAACTCTCAACCAGTAGTATACCCATCTCCCCTCTCCTCCCATAAAGACCACTGAGCTAAGCATGATCAGTGTTGTCTCCGAAAACTCCCCATTGTATATTTGTTTACTAGTTCTTTTTTGGCTACCTGTAGAAAAGTGGTAAAATAACCCAAGATTTAAGAGAAAATTATGGGAGAAATTTTTCATTTGATAATATTTCTTATCCAGTAACTATTGCTAGGTTTAGATATGCCACATTGTTCCAGAAAAAATCTAAGGCAAGAACTAATTTATCTATTAAGAATTATTATTCTGTTTGAAAAATGAAATAGCTCAGTCAATAGTTGTAGAACAAGTGCATTGAAATCATCTCCACTGCTAGAAAAACACTGGTTTGAGATATTATTTCCTGACCAAAAACTTTCAATGACTCTGCATAACTGAAAGGAAAACTAGATTATTGGAACTTTTTAGCTTGACCTTTGAAGTCTTTCATAGTTTGTGAAAGCTTATAGATTAAATGCCAAGCTTATTTCCTAGAACACACACACACACACACACACACACACACACACACAGCAAAATCTCTCAGAGTACAGTGGCAGGTAGCCTCCTCCACAGTGTGTGAGCACCTCCGTCTCTGAACTTCAAATGTTTATTTTGACGCCTACCCGTGTATTTTCTTGTGTTGTTACAATTTCAGACAGTCAGCTTAGCACACTGTGGCCAGCTCCCAGAGGCCATCTGCCCTTCCATCTGTCCCTAGCACAGTACTTGTACTCATAGAACATGCCAATGAAGTTTCAAGTGAGTGAGAATAACTCAAAGCAAACCGTCAACCATGGGTCACTATGAGCTCATAAAAATGGTTAAATTGGCTTATTTTTAATTAACTGATTGTTTTCAAATGTATGTGATAGTTCTTCTAGACTTGATTTGTGAAATTTGCAGAAGTGTCTGTTCTTGGACTGACTTCGTGGTTCTGTGTCCTGGCTTAAATAGATACAGTCTCACACAGGACACTGGTCCCACACTTCAGTTTTCAGAAGCTCATAGATACATGCCAAAAGGACAGTATACTGTGCAGTATGTAATTGCAGCATATATAATGTGGAAATTTAGTAGTAACTAGGAAAGTGTCCAGAAGATAAGGTCATATAATTGGTCATGTAATTCAGAGAACTGCGGTGTTGCTTATAATTGAGCACCAGTGCCTTGTTTGTACCAGAAAGCCACTCTAGGAAGTTAGAAACCTGAAACTGGAAGGGCCTTAAATTTCCATATAATTATTTCTCTTACATAGGTCTTTATGAAGCAAAAGTCTACTTCTGACTCTTCAGACCTTAGTTGCTGTAACTCAGTTTCCATTTACCGAGCAAGAACCCCAGCAGGTTTTAGAATGCCACTATCTCCAAAACTACATGGCAGCACTTTAACACTGAAGGGCTTGATTTCAAATCATATACCTTTCAAGAGGACATTTTAGAAAGCATTAAAACTATTCTTCTAATGTGGTATGTATGTATATACAATGGAGTATTACTCAGCCATAAAAAAATTAAATAATGCCATTTGAGCAACATGGATGGACCTAGAGAATTTTATACTTAGTGAAGCAAGTCAGACAGAGAAAGATAAATACTATATGATATCGCTTTTATGTGGAATCTAAAAATACTACAAATTAATCTACATACAAAACAGAAACAAACTCACAGACGTAGAAAACAAACTTATGGTTACCTAAGGGAAGGAGGGAAGAAGGGAGAGACAAACTAGGAGTATGGGATTAACAGATACAAATTACTATATGTAAAATAGATAAGCAAAAGGATTTACTGTATAGCACAGGGAATAATATTCAATATCTTGTAATAAACCATAATGGAATATAATCTGAAAAAAATAACTGAATCACTTGGCTGTACACCTGAAACTAACACAATATTGTAAATCAGCCATACTGCAATTAAAAAAAAAATTGTTGGGCTTCCCTGGTGGCGCAGTGGTTGAGAGTCCGCCTGCCGATGCAGGGGACACGGGTTCGTGCCCCGGTCCGGGAACATCCCACATGCCGCGGAGCGGCTGGGCCCGTGAGCCATGGCCGCTGAGCCTGCGCGTCCGGAGCCTGTGCTCTGCAACGGGAGAGGCCACAACAGTGAGAGGCCCGCGTACCGCAAAAAAAAAAAAAAAAATTGTTATATATGCATCTTCATTTTAGCTAAGTATATTTTTCAGCTACCAAAAAAAGGCAGTTCAATTACATCTGTGAAATATGATTTTTCTTAGCAGCAGAAAGAGTGCAGGAGTATAGAGGAAGGTAATGAATGGGAAGAAAACTTCTAGAAAACTCTAGATGACAGCTAAACTATTATTGATTCGCATTTGCTTGAGAAACCCATTTTATCACATTTGCTAAGGAGTTTCCTCTAGACCCATGTCCTTTTACCCCAGCTTGGCTTCCTCAGAGCCTGCTGGTGACTCCCTCTGGTTCTCAAAGCCCGTGGGTATCTGTAGCTACTTAAATCCTGAGCCAGTGTTAAGAGTTCCAAGGTACCATTTAAATCGACATTTCTAGCACTATCAATGTTGCAGCTGGCCAGGTTTGTTATAATTCTTTATATTTACATACCATATTTCATCACAGAATCACTACAATTTAGAGATGTTAACCCGTTGGGCTTTCTCCCTCCTTTATCATCAGGAGGAGCAGGCGACAGAGATTTACAGAGAGAGAAACTGATTTGGGGATGTTTCATTGTCATTGAGTAAATTTAGGGCTAGAGCCCTACCTAAAACTTGCAGTGCTCTGTAAGTATTATTAACCATGATACAGTGGAGCTGATATTTTTGAACACTTACTCTCACCAGGCATTATACTAAGTTCTGTGAAGAATAGATTTTTAAACTATTCCACCATTCCACTGTTGAACTGAAGGATGTTGCTAAAAGACATCTCAAGGGCTCTTGTGATCAGTCCACCTGCCAGATGTTTTTCTTTTCTTAAAGATGTCCAGCACTTCTGATTCCATAATCATTCAACTTTCTGATTCCATAATCATTCAACTTCCTGGCTCAGAAATTCCTCCTAATGTTCAATTGAAATTTTTCCTGTTTTAATTTAAGCCATTTTAAATGGCTGCACAAATAGAATAGCTGATTAGCACCCTCCTTATAAAACCTCTGATATAATGCACTGTATAGTACTCAAGTACTGTATAGGTATAAACCAAATCACCACTTAGCCTTATGAGTTCCAGGCTAAGAAATACAAAATTTTTAACCATGTAACATGTATTTTCTCTGGAGCTTTTTTTTTTTTTAATTCTACGGCAAATTTCACTCAAGGAGAAAACTGCCTTAGTCATTCTTCTCTTGTTTCCTAGTATCAATATTTCAGAAGCTGACAAAGGCATTAAATTAATAACAAACTACACTGATAGTTTTTTGGTTAACTTTTTTTTTTTTTTTTGCGGTACGCAGGCCTCTCACTGCTGTGGCCTCTCCCGTTGCGGAGCACAGGCTCAGCAGCCATGGCTCACGGGCCCAGCCGCTCCGCGGCATGTGGTATTCTCCCGGACCGGGGCACGAACCCGCGTCCCCTGCATCGGCAGGCGGACTCTCAACCACTGCGCCACCAGGGAAGCCCTGGTTAACTTTTTTATTGTATGTCATGTAAACAGAAAAATGCCCAGTCATAAGCATAGAGCTCAATGATTTTTTTAAAAGAAAGTGAACACGTTCATGTAATCCCCACCCAAATCAAGTTTTAGAACATAATCAGCACCCCAGAGGCTTCTCTCTGTGCCCCTTCCTAATATATCTCCCCCAACATAACTGCTACTCTGACTTCTATCACCAGACTAATTTTGCCTTATTTGAACTTCATATGAACAGTCATACAGTACACTCTTGAGTGTATAGCCTTTTTTTCAGCACTGTTTTTGCATGCAGCAGTGGTCGTTTGTTCTTGTTGCTGTAAAGTATTTCATTTATTCATTTTATTTCATTCTATTGTAGGTAGACATTTGAGTTGTTTCTACTTTGGAGATATTATGAATAATTCTGCTGTGAATATTCATTTTTGGTGTTTTTGTTTTGGTTGTTAATTTTATTTTTATGTACCTTTTCTCTTTTAAATCTAAATATTCTTAAAAATTAATTGCATAAGAAAATATTCATGATACAGTGTTACATTTTAAAAAGCAAGTTACAAACTCTCTACACAATGTGAATTGCTCCAAAATAGTAATTTCTGTCAAAATGGTGGGATTACACATAATTTTCTTATACATAATACAGAAGTTAATTCTTGTTGCATACGGTTATCTTGGTTTTAGCTGCTGTAAACATTCTTAAACTATCTTTTGGTGCACACTATGCTGGCATTTCTGCTGGGTCTATACCTACGGGAGGTTCAGCTTTGGTCGATTCTGCCAAACAGTTTTTCAAAGGGTTTGTACCAACTTACACTCCCACCAACAGTGTGTGAAAATGCCGTTTGCTCCCAACCTCATTGGCACTTGGTATTGTCATTTTTTCTCAATTTTAGCAATTCTTGTGGGTAGCTTGTAGTAGTTTGTTCACTTGAAATAAACGAGCTGCCCAGATGGATTAGGTCTCTGAGAACATCCTTTTTTCCTACTGCTGCTGTGCATTTGCCAAAGGATCACAGGAACAAAGTGGTAGCCAGTAGCCCTCATTTGCATGACTTTGAACCGTTATCTGTGGCTGCTGGAGATTCTAGCCAGAGCAGACTGGGAGACACCACGTGCGGCCATGGCCATGATAACCTTTCTTGTTCATTAAGGACCCACTTAGCTCTCTGTGGGGCTGCAACAGACAGCCTGGAAAAGCAGGTCATGACTTCACAACTATATAATGCTAATCTCATCAATAATAATTCAAAAAGAAAAAAACAAAATTTAAATGACTAACCCACAAAAGTATGAAAGTTAGGTTGAGGACAGCTGTACTTATTTTTGCAGTGTACATATGACCGGCATGATCCCACTCTCCATAATATATATTCAGAAATCTGTTGCAGCCCCACAACTGCTGCAACAGAAAAGGTTATCATTGCTGATGAACCTAGTTGCAGGGCAGGAATAAAGAGGTAGACATAGAAAATGGACTTGAGAACATGGGGTGGGAGGGCGAAGCTGGGGTGAAGTGAGAGTAGCATCAACATATACACACTACCGAATGTAAAATAGTTGGCTGGTGGGGAAGCAGCAGCACAGCACAGGGAGATCGGCTCGGTGCTTTGTGATGACCTAGAGGGGTGGGATAGGGAGGGTGGGAGGGAGGCTAAGAGGGAGGGGATATGGGGACATGTGTATGCATATGGCTGATTCGCTCTGTTGTACAACAGAAACTAGCACAGTATTCTGAAGCAATTATACTCCAATAAAGATCTATTAAAAAACAAAAACTGGCTGCTGAAATCTAGAGAAGGAAAGGTTAAATATCTTGAAGTGTTTTGAAAATAACAACCAATAAACAGTCATATTAGAAGCAGTTAGGCAGAACTGGTGCAGTACTTAAGGCTGGACACTTAGGCATTTCAGAAAGGTTTGTGAATGATAATTCCTCTCCTTTTGTCAGCAAAAATTCAAGTTCGGTGACCAGTGTTTTGCCAGTGAGAAGTGAATAGTATCTAGCTTTAAAATCAAATGTCAAACTCCACATACTTTCTACCTTGGATTTGTTTAGTTTCTTAACAATGGACCAAAATTTTCAATAAATACAGAAGTGCAAATGCTGTCCAAGTAACCTTGTTAGTATTGAGGGGACTCTTATCTACTGGAAGTCTGTGTGTTTTGCCCAAAAATTGGAAACAAGGAAACCTTTACTGATGATTCTGGAAACTCAGAGACTAAACATAGCTGTTAGATACATAGATTCATGAAATTGGATTATTACATCTTTTTCAGAAGGTTAACTTTTCTCTTTCTCAATCTGCCTTTCTCCAAACTCTGACCATGAAATGTATGTGTGTATATTCTTTTATGCTTTATGTTCTGATTTCACCTGACTACCCCTGTGAGGGTTTTTTTTATCTGCAACCCCCAAAATATTGGATTATTATGGAAACAAAGTGCAGTATTTCAAGCATCATGCCACAATAAAAATAACAGGATAATGATTTTCTTTCTCAGTTCAGATATCAGAGGCCCAAGTATTGATTGCCTGTTTCTTTTGCCTCCTGTCCTCTGATGAAACTACACTTTTGACACAGAGTCACAATAAAATGTGCCCTTTCCAGTATGAGATCTCTGTAAATGTCATTCACACAGTCATTGTTTTCTAATTCTCTGTGTTTTCATCAGAGTAGCACAGAAGCCCTTCACTAAGTAGAAAGAAAGCCAGCAATGTTCAGACTCAGAATTCACTGGAACAAACAAGCTCCTTATTTTGCTAAAGGCAAGTAGCATTCTAAAAATAGGCCTCCTTTTCATAGTGACTATGAAATTGCTATTATTAGAACTGACTGAGTGATGAGAACGTAGATAACAGGAGATTTCATGAAATGTTGTTGGGAATATTGATGTTGGGTTTGGCAGGCAAAGAGAGGTCATAAAATCAGTGTGAATATTAGTGTTTATGGATGAGAAGCATTGGTTGGTGGCATGAACTGAAGCCAGGCTGGAGACCCAGAGGTAACGGCTGATTCTCTGCCCAAGTCTTCCTCCTGACCTGTGACACTTGCTGTCTCAGCTCCAGGTCTCTGATCTCTGCTGCCAGCAAATGATTTGTGATTTTGTTTAAGGATAACTATCAATGGTGGCCTCGCTCGAGGCCACCAAACTCATTTCACTTGTGCCCTGCACCAAATTTGATCCCAAAGGTGGAGAGCTTGTGTATTAATACAAGGTGACACTTATTACCTTCCTCCTCTTCTGTGAAATCAGTTTATCTAAAAATATCTCATACAAAAGACCTGCAAAAAACAAGCCATACACAAAGCAGTCACTAAATGTCATGATAAATGTGATCAGTGTACCTATGGCTTCTCAAGATGCTCCCATGCTATGACCCTCCGTTTCATATAATGTAGCCTTTTTATTTATTTCCAATAGCTTTCCAATCAGTCAGCGCCGGAGTCCTTTTTCTAACCTCAGATCATGGTCTAATAATCAGGTTTGGTGCTTTTATTGGCCTCCAAGGTAGTTTGAGCTGTTAAAATCTTTCTTTAACAAGTTTTCCTTTGATAAGAGATGTTTCAGTGGGCTTCATATCTCTCTTACCTTTGCCTAACCTTTTCTAGACAGACACAAAATCATGGGTGACACAGACCCTAACAGTATCATCTAACCTTGGCATTAAAACTCATTTGGACATAACATCACCTAAAACTTGTAAAAATTACTAGTCGTACTAGGTCAGAAGAGACAGCATGAACTCTATACTAATAACTGCATGCTATTGCACTTTATGAAAAATTTAAATGGCTGGTATTATGAGGATAGCATTCTTCCCACTGTGAGTTGCTTTACTTATCTTTTGAAGATGGAATACAGGGGGGAAAAAATCAATATTTTATTTGTGTTCTCCATTTTGTTTATATGTGTCTCAGTCTCTACTCTCTGGCCAATTTATGCCCCAGAGAGATGAAGCTGGCCAATTGCATTTTTTTTTTTTTTTGCGGTATGCGGGCCTCTCACTGTTGTGGCCTCTCCCGTTGTGGAGCACAGGCTCCGGATGCGCAGGCTCAGCGGCCATGGCTCACGGGCCCAGCCGCTCCGCGGCATGTGGGATTCTCCCGGACCGGGGCACGAACCCGCGTCCCCTGCATCGGCAGGCGGACTCTCAACCACTGCGCCACCAGGGAAGCCCCCAATTGCACTTTTTTATCTAGCACTATTGCAGCTGATCCCTTCTTGAGAGCGGTTCTACTAGAGATCTGTCCAGAAACTCCTCTTTTGCTTGTCTTTGCCTCAACCTGTCTGGGAGGCAAAGTCACTTGAAAGACCACTGATAAGGCAGGTCTCACTCTCCTTTCCAAGCTTCCTGCCTGCTTTCTATTAATTGTCCCTAGAAAAGAAGGTAACCGATTTAGGGGGTGGGTCTGAAAATGGTTTGGATAGACTATAAAGAAAAAAAAGAGATCAGTGTGAAGTCAGTACCACACACCTTTCTCAAACTTGACAGAAACATTTAAGTTCTGAAGTTCAGGTAAAGAAATAAAATATGTGATAAGAGATAGGTTACCTGACATATATTTTAGGAAACCTAGACCTCAGTTCTTTCTTACTCCTTCCTTTCTACTCTCATCACATGAAAATGGGGTTTCTGCTCACTGTTTTAGAAGAACTTTCAAGATTTTAAATTCTTAGAAAGTTTTAAATCTTACACATGTAATATTTGACAACTTGTCAACTAAAGTAAATGTATTTTAGAGAATGTCTGTCAAAAGAAAGTTCAAAATTTTCTATCTTGCATAGCACAGAGAGAGAAGCTTGGTGCTTTGAGACCGCCTAGAGGGGTGGTATAGGGAGGGTGGGAGGCAGACGCAAGAGGGAGGAGATATGGGGATATATGTATATGTATAGCTGATTCACTTTGTTATAAAGCAGAAACTAACACACCATTGTAAAGCAATTATACTCCAATAAAGATGTTAAAAAAAAAAAGAATATTTAGGGCTTCCCTGGTGGTACAGTGGTTAAGAATCCACCTGCCAATGCAGGGGACACGGGTTCGAGCCCTGGTCCGGGAAGATCCCACATGCCCCAGAGCATCTAAGCCCCGTGTGCCACAACTACTGAGCCTGTACTCTAGAGCCCGCGAGCCACAACTACTGAGCCTGCATGGCACAACCACTGAAGCCCACACGCCTAGAGCCTGTGCTCTGCAACAAGAGAAGCCACCGCAGTGAGAAGCCTGCACACCGCAATGAAGAGTAGCCCCCACTCACCACAACTAGAGAAAGCCTGTGCAGCAATGAAGACCCAACACAGCCAAAATTGATTAATTAATTAATTAAAAAAAAAGAATATTCTCAGTATTGGGTACTTTGTGTAAAGTCCACATAGAGTACATAGTTCTTGTGGCTTACCAGAAATGTCAGGTGTCATTTCTATTTTATAAACAAGGAAGATAAGTAGTGGCTTTGTTGTTATCACACAATATATCAGTGGGACATTGTCAAGATGGAACCTAAGTTATAAACTCTCTATTTAGTAATTTTGACCATAATGGTGTATTACTCTCTATAACTCAAACAAAATCAAGTTGTTGCTGGCCCCATTTTCTTCAGAGCACCATCGACGGGAACCAATTCCTTTTTTGAGAAATGTTGAGTTATCCAACCATTCAGAGGTTGCCAGAATTCATACTGCCCAGGAAAACATGTGCCTGACATGTTGCTAAGGTCGCCTCTGCAGGTTTCCTCTCTGTGGAAGTGAAGTGAACCCAGCAGCTAAAATAAGGCCATTTCAGCAAGGAGGGCATCCTGAGCCCTTATGGCATCCCTCAGATAATGCATAGGCCAGAGATGGAATGGACAAAGCAGTATTCTGGGAGCTGATTATTCAAGTGCAGAGAAACAGACCTGGAAGTGGAGGGCTATGTGGAGCATGTAGTAAAGCTATGGGCTCTCTTGAAACGTGAGCTTGCCCTGTTGGTCATCTCGCACACAGTGGAAGGAAAGGACAGTCTCAGTCAGAATCAGGGAAAGCTGGTGGGGCTGGGGCCACCTAATCCAAACCCTGATCTCATACTGCTTCCCTGTGGAGAATTCTCAGAACTGCAGCTCCCCTCTGCAGGACCATGCCTGTCACACCCACCCAGTGTGGTCTCCGCCTGGGCTTGGTATCATCTGAGAGCAATAAAAAAAAGGGGGGGGGGGCGCTTCCCTGGTGGCACAGTGGTTGAGAGTCTGCCTGCCAGTGCGGGGGACGCGGGTTCGAGCCCTGGTCTGGGAGATCCCACATGCCACGGAGCAACTAGGCCCGTGAGCCACATCTACTGAGCCTTCGTGTCTGGAGCCTGTGCTCTGCAACAAGAGAGGCCACGATAGTGAGAGGCCCGCACACCGCAATGAAGAGTGGCCCCAGACCTACTAGAACATGGACTTGAGGATATGGGGAGGGGGAAGTGTAAGCTGTGACAAAGTGAGAGAGTGGTATGGACATATATACACTACCAGACGTAAAATAGATAGCTAGCGGGAAGTAGCCGCATCCACAGGGAGATCAGCTCGGTGGTTTGTGACCACCTAGAGGGGTGGGATAGGGAGGGTGGGAGGGAGGGAGACGCAAGAGGGAGGAGATATGGGAACATATGTATATGTATAACTGATTCACTTTGTTATAAGGCAGAAACTAACACACCATTGTAAAGCAATTATACCCCAATAAAGATGTTAAAAAAAAAAAAGAGTGGTCCCCGCTCGCCGCAACTAGAGAAAGCCCTCGCACAGAAACGAAGACCCAACACAGCCAAAAATAAAGTAATTAATTAATTTTAAAAAATTTATATATTAAAAAAAGGGGGGGGATGCTGCTGTTAAGAACCTTTGCAAAAAGATGGAAAAGCACGAGAGACCAGTCGTGTCCTGAACCCAGAGGTATATCTGAGTGCAGGCTGACCTGATGGGCCTGCAACCCCACCCTTACCCTTTTACGTACCTTAAAAGCCCAAAGCCTCTGTCTGCCCAATGGTATTCCTTCGGCTCTGCTCTCACAGACCTGTGTCTGACTTGCAGCCTTGGATGGTCCAAATAAGTTGGTTAAATTGCCTACTCTTTCTCTGAATTTTTTTCACGAGCATTAAGTCACAATGCTCTGACCAACATAGAGGTTCCCACATTCATCTTTTTATGATTGCCATCACGACTTCTTGCCTATCCTCAGCACCCACCCAAAGGTATTTTGGTGGGAGACACAGGCATGAACAAGGACACTCTTACCCCAGCTACCCTTCTTTGTAAGGCATTAGGGCAATAAAACACCTTTTCAGTATATAGCTAACTACTTCATTACGGTATAAAAACAGTATTGTATGGACACTATAGTTAGTGTGGTGGTTTCATTTCCCCATTTCTTTACATATTAGGAATGGGGAAAAGCTCAGACTTCTTAATTAGTAAAACAGTCAGAAGCTAATGGAAAGCTGTAATGATTAAATTTTGATACGTTTTTAGGGGAGGTGAAGACAAAGGCAATAAAACCTTGGGGCTGGTTGGTGATGTTTTCCAGGGAATATCTGAATCAGAAAGTAGAAAGGAAGTTGATGATGTAATTCACATTCCACAGAGAACCTGTGACCCTTTCTCTTCCTCTCCTCTCCACCCCCCTCGAAGGCTTCAGGGTGAAAGCTGTAAGTTGAAGAGGACAAGCCATCAGCAGAGGGTAACTTATGATGAGAAATGAAAATATTTGGATTAGCTATAATACCAAGCCGGTGATATTTACAACTTATTAAACTGCCATCCTCACATCAAACGCCTTTTCTTCTATGAAATACTAAGCTGTGCTTTCAGTTTGCTTCAAACTGTCAGGCCCATTATTTGATGTTCCTCTTTGTTTGTTTATATTAATTAAGATGTTGAATCAATCATTTTTACTTTCTCTCCCCCAAGAGCAGCAGCCGGCTCAGAGCAAGGATGAGGCTGGCCACCCTCGAGCACTGGGCAGGTGCTGAGTCTCATTTGTTCACAAAGGGATCAAAAACACATTTGTTCTCCCGGTTGTGTGGACACACTGAAAGATTTTTGATAAGAGCGGGGGAAAGTCTTCCTGTGGTGAGAAATGACATTTCTATCTAGAGCAAGTAAAAGAGGTGGCAAATTTTATTCCTGTGTTGGACATGATTTTCCTCCAGGACATTATGACAATTCACCACTGGCTGGGGAGCACTGAGGTAGGTTGGAAATAGGAGACCGAATGTGGTCTGAAGGTCCTGGCTCAAGCAGGAAGCAGGAAACAAGAACTCTGGACCCTAGCCTAGGAATATGGCAGTGTTCTTGCCACTCTAGCTTTCTTTTTCCCTCCCCAATGTCGCAGTTCAAACTCCATGCTTCTGGGTCGTAGTCTCCTGGAAGTAGGATGGCGTATTGTTGGAAGGACCATTTCATAAACCAAACTACTTTGTGTTCCTCTTGGTATAGAGATACTTTTGGTCCAGGCTTTTGCAGGGTTTTTCCAACAGTATAGCTTAATTCTGCTAAGACACCCCTCTTTCTTACTCAGTCCCCCTTTTGAGAAGCCGCTCATCCTTTCCGAAGAGCTAGCCAGGGGGAGAGAAGCAATCAACTAGACGTGGAACAGAATTTTACTCTGCACACCCGTCCCGAGACAGCACACCCTCTCTAAAACACAGGTTTTATCTAAGGATAAAACCTGTGACCTTAGTCTTATTATCACCATGCCCTATCTAACTGAGCTAACTGGCTATACAATTCAATCAGCCATACAAATGAGAAACACAGAGAAAGGAAACAAGCCTATTAGATGATTTAGGGAGATCTGATGGGAAACAAAGCAGTGCTTTACTTTTAAACCATCCTAGACAATGAAGCAGTCCAAACACAGCCATAGAGTTAAACAGATTTCTTGTGTTTTAGACCACATGCTTCTAGACCAGCATAGTTCTGGTTGTACTGTCAGACCTGAGAGCAATTTAAAAAAGGAAGTTTTGGGGAAGTACTCACTGGGAGGTACTGACGTATCTGGAACCCTAGAGTCAGGGGAAACTACACCTTTTTATTTTTTATTTATTTATTTTGCGGTACGCGGGCCTCTCACTGCTGTGGCCTCTCCCATTGCAGAGCACAGGCTCCGGACGCGCAGGCTCAGCGGCCATGGCTCACGGGCCCAGCCGCTCCGCAGCATGTGGGATCCTCCCGGACCAGGGCACGAACCCGTGTCCCCTGCATCGGCAGGCAGACTCTCAACCACTGCGCCACCAGGGAAGCCCACACCTTTTTATTGATTGGAATCTTTCTAAAGCACATCTAAGCAGAATTTGTGTGTGAAATAAGTATTAGTATTTCTCCTAGTTAGCATTGTGAGTCCCAGCTGCTAGTGTGGAAATCCATGGTCAGGTATCCTGTTCTGCTCCTGACAGATTACAGAAGTTGACTCCAGGCACTCGGAAAGAAGGACCAAATTCCAGTCCTCCGTTAGGCAAGGGGTGGACTTTTGAATCACATAATTCCAAGAGGAGTAAGCTTTCAAAAGACAAACCAAGGGCTTCCCTGGTGGCGCAGTGGTTGGGAGTCCGCCTGCCGATTCAGGGGGCACGGGTTCGTGCCCCGGTCCAGGAGGATCCCACGTGCCACGGAGCGGCTGGGCCCGTGAGCCGTGGCCGCTGAGCCTGCGCGTCCGGAGCCTGTGCTCTGCAACGGGAGAGGCCACAGCAGCGAGAGGCCCGCGAAAAGACAAACCAAACACTTCATTTATTTGAGGCCTCTGTTATGACTCCTGGGCCACAGATAACCACTTTCAACAAATTATCACTCTTCATTAGTGGAAAACACTTTCCTCTAATCACCATGCATTACCCAACACCTGGCATTAAGCAGTCTTCTCTTACCACACTCATTTGCTTTCTTTCCAGCGGGATATTCTAGGTTCGTAAGGTGACTGCCTGTACTTGTTCAGCTGCATGCACAGTTCCCGGTGTGGCTGAGACTGCTCACTAGCCCCAGTGTCCATTCTCCCCTTCTTCTGCCTTTCTAAATGGACTCACGGCTGCCCTGAACAGCTCCCTGCCTCCTTAACTCCCTAACAGCTAGCTTCAACCATGTGACTTAAGTTCTGGCCAGTGGAATGTGAAAGGGATGGGTTAACTTCTAGGGACACATATAGTGTCCTTAGCAGGTTGGGGGAGGGTGATGCTCTTTTCCTTACCCCTTTCCCCCTTCTTGCTGGCTGGAGCTGGAGCCAGTTTGGACTGCATGGAAGAAATCACATGCTAAAGGTGGTGGAGACAAGATAGAGGAGATGAGCACATGACGTGCCCTCCCATTGCCTGGCTACCTCCCTCCAGCCTTATTTATACGTGAGAGATTATCTTCTGTCTTATTAGGCCTCTGTTATTTGGGGTTTTCTGTCACGTTGACCAAACTAATCCTAACAGATTAACCTGGTAAGGACTCTCTTTGGAGGCTAACCAAGGACAAGACGAATAGGGCAAGACTTAAGGAAATGGCTATAACGAATGGGATGGGAAGAGATACTACAGTAACGAAAGGACTACAAGAGGCTTCTTCAGCCTTTTGAAAGGATGAAATAAACCTGAGTTACATGAGCATACATACTCATTCCCCTGGTATTTATTAAATGGTGTTATGCAGAAGTCCTAACTTTCATAGATTAGTGTTTCTTCAAATCTTGGTAATAACACTCCCAGGTAGTTTGTCAAAATTGTGATATAGACAAGTTGTCTTGATTCTTTTCCATGTCCTCTTCTGTTACTTTGTTGTTATGGAACCTCTCTTGCCTCTCATCACCTGTTCTGGTATTCAGCGTCCAGGCCCCCGACCTGGGGCCCCACCTCACCAAGGCCCACCAGCAAGCCATCAATCGGGTTGACACATTTCACTCTGAGGTTGTGGTTTTCAGCCCTGGCAGAGCATCAGAACATCCACAGAGCTTTGAAAAAATAAACATGCCTCAACCCTACTCCCACATGATCCTGATTCAGCAAATGTAGGGTACAGTCCAGGTGTATACATTTTTTGAAAGGTTGACAGGTGATGGTGATGAGCAGCTGCAGTTAAAAACCACTGCTCTCGGGTGCTAATGACTGATAATGGCTCAGTGCAGTATCGTCAACCACACACACCTGGATAAGAGTCAGTGCTCGACATACTTCTATCAGTCATCTCTGCTCGATGGCCTGCCGCATGGTTGCAAGTGGCTGTGCTTTGTCCCTGGGAGAGCTGGCACTCTGGGTCTCCTTCTCCCAATTTGTTATCATACTGTGGATGAGAATGCCTCACTTAGGATACTGCCTCTCCCAGAGGCATTTGGATTTCAGTAGGGAATAATGCTTTCATCTACGGGAATGGACTTCTAATGGTGGAATTTCAGGAATTAAGGAAGTCAGTTGGGAAGGTATTTGGAAGAGGGACCGTTTTCCAGTTCCCTTAAACACACACTAGTTAAGCAGCACCAATTCTATTTGGTGCTACTTTTTTAAAGTTTTTTTTTAATCGCTGGGCCTGCTTCAGAAGATTAGGCTTTTGGGGAAAAAAGAGCCTTATTTCTTCATTTTTCCTTCTTTGCTGTTTGGAATCCCTCTCATCCCTCACACTTTCTCTTGCCCCCTAGAGAAGCAGTGTCATTCATCCCTAATTCAGCCATAGTTCGATGGCAAGAGAGCTCGCGTTAAAAGAGCACATTACACCATTCTGAATATCCTTTCGTGACTGGAATATGATCTTAGAACACAGAGCAGAGGCTCTTTTAGAGATCAGTCCTCTATTATCGCACAGAAACAGGGCAGGCTAATCAATATGTTCATACATCTGGCTGTCTCTTACAAACCTGGTGTAATTAAGATTCTATAATGTCTTAGGTAATCCTTAATATTTCACTGGCTTTTCTTCTCAGCTGTTTATGCTGTTTCTTTTTACTTTTAGTCCTTCATTACAGAGTCTATAAATACCTACCTCATAGGGCTATTATAAAAATTGAACTAAATAAGAGGTTTGAACATGCTCTAAAATTTTTAAAGCTCTATGCAAATATATAGTGATATTTTTATAATAGGGAATATATTCTTTGTGTGCCAGTACTTCAAATCTGTGATGGAAAAAAGAGATGCCAAGAGATTAATGCTAAGGATTGTCATGAGGATTCCTTATTTCTGTTCCGGCTTTGTCCACTTACTAACTGAGAGACTTGAACAAGTCACTTTAATTTCTCCATCAAGAGAAAAATTATCATTGTTCTTATTACAGATAATTATGCCTATTACAGAGGTAGTGGTGAGGATTAATGAATCAAAGTGTATTAGGAGGTTTAAGAGTCCATAGATTTAAAAAATTCTGCACAAAGAATCTTGGAATGGAGCTTCAGATACAGCCCAAGATCACAGTGATGAGCTAGCAATGGAACCTCGGCATTGGGGCAGTTGATCCTCTATTCTTAGTACACTTCCTCTGCTAACTAGGATAAAGTGAAGAGTTTTTGTTTTTCCCCATTAAAAGACACATTGCATTGTCTATGGAGATTTTTTTAACCATCACAGATTTATTACCCTGGAAATAAGGATTTGTAATGAGGGTATCATACCTTCATTAGTGTGAATTGCTCTCTGGGAATAGAGGTATCTTTGAAATATACGCAGGACCAGTAGGCTAAGGGCAACCTCCACTAATTGTTTATTTTCTTTCCAAAGTGGCAAGAAGTTGTTGGAGTTTCATACTTCATTTTGTATACAAATTGAGGTCCTGAGGGAGAGTATCCTTCATGTGAACAGCTCTCCCAGTTACAGGAGAAAACTGAGTAACAATAAAACCCTCAGGGACATCATTTAATATTTCCAGCATTTCACATGAGCTTCTGACACTCGGATCTTCAAGGGGAAAGCTGATTTATACCTTCAGTCATTAGACAATGTAAAGGTGAGGTCAGGCATAGGCATCCTTCATCCCTTTTCCCGTTGCTCACAGGCCCCTTGGGCAAGGTGGAATCAAAGCATTTCAAATGGTAGAGGTCACAGGAGTGACACCACAAGAGGTAAGGGAGCACAGCCTCCTTCCTCTACCAGTGGGTCTGACACCCATATATCTTCATATTGCCGTTGTTTCCACTTGAAAAATTACATGCAGTTGGTTTTACTTTTCCTTCCCTTCCTATTCTTAAAACATGATTTCCACTCTCAATCTAATATGTAATTTATGTCAAGAATAATGATTATGTGTTTCTGATTATTTTTTAAAAAGGCAAAACCTTTAACATAAATGCAGGACAACAGGTGTCTTGCTTTATGGCCTTGTACTTTTCCAATCCTATAAATTAAAATCATGTCTGTGCTCTCTGTGCCTTTGCACTGATCTGAAGTTGTCTTTCTACGAATTGTATGCTCTCTGGCACAACATCTACCACACAGTAGGTTCCAAATAAATTTTTCCTGATTTGATTTTATCTGTAGGTACTTTATCCAATTCTGGTCATGCCTAGTAATACAAAACTATTCTGTAAATTGCAGCCCAAGTTTATACTCTGGGCTTCTGACCCCCAGATGTCATAATGGGATTGCGTACCCTTTGTTACGTGTGAAATAAAACAGATCTCCAATGGAAAAAGGCCTCCTGTTTTTGTGGGTACCCTTGCAATGTAGGAGGAGCTTAAGCAGAATTAAACCTATGGTACAAAGTACAATATTAGAATTGCAAATTGCACAAAGACTACAGATTATTAAAATATTCTTAAAATGGTACCTAATTCAAATGTGGCTTTGTGTAAGTGTTTTTTAACAAAATTGTTTCTCTTTTTTCTACACCAATTTCTTCTTTCTTTTCTGGATTCCTTTGCCATAAACGCTTCATACCAAGCTTAGGAGTTTTGTATATTTAGCCACTCAGAATGGACATCATGATGTAAATATGGAGATGTGTGGCTTTGTGTAAAATAGTTGTAAAACTATTTTTCCCATTTTCTAATTATTTTCATCAAAATAATGTAGACATATAGTTTTTTAAAATCAAATAGTGCTACACACAGTTATCCCTTCCCAGTCCCTGAGTACTGCTCTCCAGAGGCCACCCCCTTCAATTCTTTCATAAATTCTGCTGTGTACGTCCACATTTCTAAATAATAACATTATACAGCTATTTTCAGGACTTTTCAATTTCAGCTATTAACTATTGATTTCATATTATGGCATAGGAGGATTTAACACTCTTATCTCATCCTAATCCTCATTTCTCCTCCCTTCATCTTCCCGACATGATTATATCATAATTTTTAGTTAGTTTAGTTTTAGGGTTTACGTGATTTTAACTATGTAAATTTTATTTACTGCCAACCCTTATAAACTTCTATAATTAAGTTTTATTTCTTATTTTTTCCAGAGTGGGAAAATGCCTAGGCTTTTTTCATTTTATTAGTTTTCTAAGTCACCATCCCTAATTCTTCCCAAACTCTGTAGCAGAACTGTAATATTCCTATTTTCCAAGTGGTCACACACATCAGATGATCCATCAGGTCCATTTTGTTCTTGGAGCTGCTCTCCTGGACACCTCTGTCCTCCTCCCCACTTTGGGCTGGCTGCCCTTGGGACTTCCCTTTGTCTCTTTCCTTTATCAGAGCTGCACCCGGATCCAGCATCACCTTCTTTCTTGGTGGACTCCCTCACTTTGCTGGAGCACATCCTCTGGTGGCATCCTGAGAAAGGCTGGCCAGGAAGTATATTTCTTGAGAATGTGCATGTCTGAAAACCTCTTTATTCTACCTTTACACTTGATTGATAATTTGGGTGTAGAAACGCTAATGGAAATTATCTGCCTTAGAATTTGGAAAAGTTTGCTTCGTTTTAGCTTCTAGTGTTGCAGTGGAGAAGTTCAATGCCAGTCTGATTCTTGATTCTTTGTGTATGGCCAATTTTTCCCCCAACTCAGAAGCTTTTATGAGCTTCTCATTGTCCATTGTGTTCTGAAAGTTCACAGTGATTACCAGGGTGTGGACCTCTTTTCCTTCATGTGCTGGATGTATGGAGGTCCCTTTCAATCAGAAGATTTATATCCCTCATTGTGAGAATTTTTATTGTTTCTTTGATCATTTCCTTCCCTTTATTTTCTGTGTTCTAATATTTTTATCTCTTCTGTTTTCTGTTTTCTTGACCTTTTTGCCCTATTTCTTTAAGATATCCTCAATTATATCTTCCAACCCATCTATTGATTTTGTTTTTAATTTTGGCTACCTTATGTTTAATTTCTTACTCTCCTTTCTTGTTCCCTGATTGTTTCTTTTTAAGCAGCCTATTTCATGAATTCAGTGTCTTCTCATCCCTCTGGGAATATTAATGATCCCTTGTTTGTTTGGTTTGGTTTTTCATTTTCTTTTCTGCTCCCTAAATTGTTTTCTCTGAGTTCCTTTTTATCTGTTGTATGTTTTAGTCTTTATCTTCCATGTTGGAAGCTTTTCTGCAAATGTCTGGTGATCTTTAGACTTTGCTTCTATTTAAAAGTGAGGCACTAACATGCAGATTGAAACTTCTGTGTGCCAAGGCGGAGCATATCCCCTGATGGGCTTCACTTTAGAAAGCCTAAACTTGAGAGTGATGGGAAGACCTAAACATTTTGCTTGGCGTCTCCCAAATGTCAGTATCTGCAGGTCTTTTCTCTGAGGCCATTCATTTTTTTCCAGAGAAGGATCCATGTATCTGCTGGTGGTACCATTATACATGACTACCAGGGTTTTTGGAACTGAGCAGTAAAAGGAGGCTAGGGGCCTCAGTGTTCAGGACATAGACTATTACTTAATTCACCTGCTTTCAGGATAGCTTCCCACTCTCGACTGAACTGTGTGTCCCAAAATTTGGGACCTGTCTTGTTTAGTTTCCCCATAGAAATTAAACCCCCAGAGTTAGAGAAGGATTATTTCCTGACTACCCCCAGAGTTAGAGAAGGATTATTTCCTGACTAAAAGAGTGATATGATGTTGAATTGGAGTCAGAAAACTCTATTTCTCTTCTCAACTCTGCGACAAATTAGTCACGTTACCTTGGGTGATGTCACATAATGGTATCATTGAATGAGTCACATAATGGCATCATAGCTGGCTGGGATTTAATTTCCCTGTGTGTAAAATGAGTGGCAGAGTCATTTGCTCTGTCACCTCCGGAGAGACCTGTAACTTCTTCATCTAAGAGTTCTTCATTAGGGTACCTTATGGAAATGCTAAGATGGTGGTGAAATAATATTTAGAAAAATTCCTTTGACAAATATTACTACCTCCTTAAACTATGCTACTTTTTAGCAGTTGGTCTTACTTGTGGAAATCTTAGCTTTGGTAATGCAGGCTACGCAGCTCAGACTGCGTCAGAGCCTCTCTAGCCCTTTCTTTCATATGTTCTACACAATTTGGCCCATGAGAGGCCCAGCAATTCCACTCAGTGGGTGGGGCTAAACATCCCTATGAACCTCAAACAGGAGGATCACCCAGGTACCTGCCTCTTCTCTGGTAATGCCAAAAATCAGATCCCATTTCAGAGCTGAACAACCTGGACAATTCCCAGGCGCCATCCAGCAGTACTGGTACTGTAGCCATGCTTAGCAGAGAGGGTTCCTAAAAACCATTTGGGCTGAGAAATCTAGAATTAAAACACCGTTTACCTTGACTTTATGTTATAATTATGACTATAACATTATTCATTATGTAACATGTTTGTCATAGCACGGTGTAGCCAAAAATGTACTGGATTTGGGCTTCCCTGGTGGCGCAGTGGTTGAGGGTCCACCTGCCGATGCAGGGGACACAGGTTCGTGCCCCAGTCTGGGAAGATCCCACATGCCGCGGAGCGGCTGGGCCCGTGAGCCATGGCCACTGAGCCTGCCCGTCCGCAGCGGGAGAGGCCACAACAGGGAGAGGCCCGCGTACTGCAAAAAAAAAAAAAAAAAAAAAAAAAGTACTGGATTTGGAGCTTTTAAAAAAAACTGAGTTTTTGTCCTTATTCTTCCTTCCAGCTATGTGAGTAAGTCTTTTATCCTCTCTGAGCCTCAATTTCAGCTCCTGAAGTCTAGACTATTGAGGCCTTTCTGTTTGTATCAGGATCAAAGAGGTCATAAAGGAAAACAGTTTACAAACACTAAAGTGCTATTCAAATGTAAAGTATTACTATTAGCATTGTCACTATTGTGAATGTTTGCTCAGGGTAGCCTGAATTTCAGGCTGCCTCTCCTGTCTGCTTTGTAACACCCAGGTGATTCCATGATTAGAGTTGGCTTTCCAAAAAGACACGTTAGTTCCCTTTTTTTTCCTCTAAAACAAATGATTCCAGAACCAGTCTACCTTAGCCATCCAATATGTGCAGCCTCTTTTGTTCATGAAAAACCTGAAGGTAATAAACTGGTATGCCCCTGTGACAGAGAAAGATGTTGGAAGGAAATGGGTTTCCATCTCAGGTTTCTTAGGTGCTATACCAAACAATAACAAGGGAAAAATTATTCAGCTAAACGCACCTGACGTTCATTGGCATCCAATATGCCACCTTCCTCACCAGGCATTATTACTTATATACCTGCCTCTGAGAAAGGCTGCTCAGAAGAGTTACTCTGCTTTTATCAGACATACATTTTAGGGACTTTTAAATAAACTTATATAGCAATACCGAGCTGCATGTCTTCTAAACTTTGCTATTTCATCCGTCTGCACCAAACACCATGAAGCAAAATGGATGTGCCTTCAGCTTTCTCAGTCCTGGAAAATGAACCAGTCCACTTAACAATAAATGGTGGTTGGTTCAAACACACATGACTGGTCTAGTGGAGAAGAAAAGAAAGTTGAGCTTAATGAAGTACAGTGTCTGTGTCCCTGCACATGGACAGGAAAGGACGAGTGTTTTATAACTGTTTATTGGAGTTAATGGTAATAAATTCCTCACTTGTGATGCATTAACTTTAATGTTTTCATTACTTAGTGATTTAGGTTTTCCCTTTTCACACTGTAAATCATGTTGTCCCAGTAGCAGAGCAGGTCGAGTGCCTGCCATCATGTTCATAATACTCAGTGGGGAAAGGAATGTTCTCTTTTTCTCTCCAGCACAGTCTGACAAAAGATGCTTTGCCTCATCCCAACTTGCTGCTTCCCAAATAAGCAATAAAGACAGACAGACAGACGCATCTGACAACAGCCTAGTTTAGATCCTAGGGAAAGACAGGTCTCCATAGTAACTTTCCAAATGTATTTGGTGCTGAAGGTTTTTTCCTTTATTTTTTTTTTTCCGTTTGCTGAGTGTGAGCCCTTAGTTAATGAGCTGTGCAAATAGATATTGAGATTTAGTGTTTTTATTTTGCAATTACAGACTTGATGATTTGGTTAGAAACTTTTGGGTCGGGAAACATCACCCTCATTTTCCCCTCCCTAATTTTTTCCTTGCAAAATTTGACTTCAAACTTGCTTGAGTTTTGTCAGATGAAACAGAAGAACCAAGAGATTTTAAATCTCAAACGTGTAACTTAAAAGAAAAGGAGGTGATTTTTGCCCTAAAGGTTCCTTCTCGTAGCCATCATTTTTCTGTCTCTGATCCCATTCTGCTGCAGAGACACCCAGGGAGCTGGCTGAGAGCAAGGCCCAGCTTGAGAGTGGCCCTTTGTCCAGCAGATGATACATACCAGGTCAAAGCCACATTGCTGAGGTCACTGCATTCCCATCAAGTTCTTCCCAATGGGGTGTGAGAGTTCTCATTAGATCATCCACCCTGAAATACCCCCAGAGATTCACGATAATTAGTTTCTAAGTCTTCTTTTTTATTTTCTGCTTTGTTTGCTTTAAAGGTTTTCTCGATGCAGTGCTCTGATGATATCTGAATGTTTTTCACTAGAGAGACATGGAGAAGGCAAGATTATCATCATTTGATTCCTCCCTGAAATCTTTTGGTTTAGAGAGTAACTAAAATAAAGACTCCGGGATTCTGGTACCCTAATCCTCATGCAGCTTTCACCATCAACATTATTAAGTGCTCAGACACACATAGGATGTTTGCGTACAGGATGCAAACAAATGTACCTACGACGGTCAAAGAGAAAAATACCGTTTTTCAGGGAAATACAAGAACAAGACAAGGGGCCAAGTTCTCAGCCACTCAAGGCCTGTGTAGCTCAGAAATTGCAATCAACAGCCTTTTTCTGAAGTATACTCAGTTATCCATTTGTTAAGTTTGGCTCGGTCTTTGTCCATTTATGGTTTCCTCTGGACCCCATCCTTTGATGCTTTCCTGAAGATAGATAAGTTCTGGGGTGAAGAGAACCGGTATCTCAACGAGGCTGTGAAATTGGCTGGGAGATATAGTTCTCTCCAGGTGAGGTTCATGGCATTTTTTCCCAACTTATTATTTTTTTTCCCAAAATCCCATTTGTCCGTCCTCCTGTCATTCTCAGCACTGTGATTCCTCCCGACTTCTGCACCCACTACTTCCTCCTGGCTTTCTTGGCTACTTCCTTTCTTTCCCTTTTTTACTTTCTTATTTCACAGTACCAACTCTAAGTTTAAAATAGTGAGTATACAGCAGAACAAAAATGACTGGTTTTGGCTTTGGTGAAAATGATTTATCTAACAAATATTCACTCCCATATTGCCTTCTTAGACCCCAAGTCCCATAAGGCTGGAAGTGGTTTCAGTTCAGTTTAACAAACATTTATCAGGCACCTACTGTGTGTACGAGGCCCCTGGGGATACAGAGAGTAACAGGTATATAACTAATGAATTGAACTGCCCTCTGTGAAAGGGACTAGATTTCCCACTGGCAGGTTTTCTTTAGGCTTCAAGAAGTTAAATAATTAGCACCAAACTCCTTGGAGTTTACTGAGTGTATTTTAGGGAAGGATCCTTCTTAATCCCACATCAGTTCAACAATTAAAGTACAGCCCTGCCTTGTGATGGGTTTCAGCTGTTCCAGCTCTGCCTCAGTCTAATTCTTACTCTCCTTACCTAGACAGTCGGGGTGCAAATACTGGCCCATCTCCTTGGATGCACAGCTCTATTGGATTCTTCTTTGTTCCCCTGTTTCAATCCAGGCACTATGATGTTTTGTTCATTTCATTTTTTTCATGGTGTTCTCTCTCTCTTCCTATGAATGTGAGATCTATTCTAACCCTCCTTCCCTTGCTAGGCCGTCCTCCTCCCTCTTGCCTTCTACCCAGATCCACAGCTACATTCCTTTTCCTGGGAATAGTACCTTTTCTACTTCCTCATTCAAGGCTTCTAGCAGCTTTACATAGAAATGAAGGTCTTATGTAAACCAAAGCAAAGAGGCAAGAATGGAGAGGAGTATTGGGGGAAAGGTTTAGGGTCCCTGGGAGCCAAGACTGTACCCTACAGAAAATGGTATTAGAGCACAGAAGAGAGAGGATATAATTCTATGTGGGGAAACAGACAAAGATTCAGAAGGTTTGTGAATTTGAATTCAGTCTTAAAGGAGCACTCCCACCTCAGAAAATGGGGATACAGATTAGAATTTCCAACCAGGAAAAACAGCATGAGCAAAGGCCTGGCAGTGTAAAGTACACGGCATATTCCAGAAGGCAAAGTCTGTTACCTATTATTGCTGGAGTATTGGGAAGTATAAGGGGTTGGGAGAAAATGAAACTGGAAGGTAGGGTGAGACCAAGTTTTAAAGTTTTTGTGTGATGGAGAGCTTGAGTTTCATCCTATAGGTTAGGGAGAACCATTAAAGGCTGTAGCAGGAATGTGACATGGCCAGATATACGTTTCAGAAAGATGATTTCTGGCCATAGTATGGTGGACAGGTAGAAGTTAAACCAGTTAAAAAGTGACTCCAAACCCAGGTGGGGCTTTTTTCTTTCCTTTTCTTCATATTCTTATCACAATCCAGTAGAGTAGTAAATAAATAGATTTGAAAATGATATTTTGTCATTCATTTTTAAAGATATGCTCTCAAGTGACACATGTATAAAAGTGACCTGTCTCAGGATGAGAGGAAAATACAGTGATCCTTCAAGGTTTGTAAAAAAGACAAGTTTGGTGTTTGAAATCCTCTCCTCCTCCTTTTTAGAATCTCAAAGCTCTTTGAAGCACCACGGTCTGGATTTGTGTCATGATTCTCACTTTGTCCTGCTGCCACTTACTGTGGTTTGGCTGCTAAAAAAGACTTCAGGTCGTTTGGATCTTTGTAGTTCTGTATTAAGGATGGATTCTTAGGATAAAAATAAAGCTGAAGGTGCTAAGTTATATATATGTGTCATTAATAAAATCAGAAGACACAAGAGGCTTCCTGGGTTTAAACTGTTTTTGTGCAGATTACATGAATTCTCAACCTTTTTCCCACCATAACGCATGACCACCAACATTTATATGCCCAACCCACTTCCGTGGAACACCCACAATTTTGAAGAAACAATTTTTTTCAAGGAAATAAAGCTCTGTAGGAATTCTTGATTGCCATGATTATAATACTACATCAGATGTGTTTAATCACCGTAGACTGTGGCCTAAATAAGATACGCTATAAGTTATTTTTAATTGACTTTTCCCCTTAAGAAAGCATATTGAATGCAAATGGGTGGTGTTATTATAGAAAAACTTTGAATCCATTCTTATTCTTAAAGTGAATTATTCAAAATCTCTGCCATTTCTATCAACACCTTCAACTGATCAAAAGACGCCCTGGTATCCCGATACCAGGATTGAGGATCAGTAAATTATTATATTGAATTAGTCTTTCTTTAAGATGAACTATTTACCTACCAGACGCTGTTGTTTATTCCCATTTATTTAGATGCTAGAATTAGTGTGTTGCAGTTTTCATACGTAGAGTTGGAAGTGCTTTTTTCTAAAACTTTCACTTCTTATAAGTAAAATCTTACTAAAAACAGAGACATGGAAGAGGAGCCTCCCGGAAGACCACAGTCCTCTGTGGCAATTAGTGTGGCGCCTCTTTGTGGAAACAAGAAGGTTCTTCATATGCCATGAATATCGATGGTTTCTAGAAACCAGTTTGGATATTTGACTTAAAAATCTTCTTTCTTTTTAAACCAAGGCCTCTTCCTTAGAGAGTAAATGAATCATGTCCGAGATTCCTGCATGAGCCCTACCCTAAAACAGGCTTCCATTTTCTAGATATCACTCTTGTGAAGAGGCCTTACAAACCTTGGTGATCCAGCAGCATTTTTTGAGAGCTCCAGGTTTCTTCCTCTTGTATATTCTTTACCTTGTGTATCCTTTTATTACATTCTCTTACTTTCTTTTTTTAAAAAAGTTTACTTATGTATTTTTGCCTGTGTTGGGTCTTCATTTCTGTGCGTGGGCTTTCTCTAGTTGCGGCGAGCGGGGGCCACTCTTCATCACGGTGCACGGGCCTCTCACTGTCGCGGCCTCTCTTGTTGTGGAGCACAAGCTCCAGACGCGCAGGCTCAATAGTTGTGGCTCACGGACCTAGTTGCTCTGCGGCATGTGGCATCTTCCCAGACCAGGGCTCGAACCTGTGTCCCCAGCATTGGCAGGCAGATTCTCAACCACTGCGCCACCAGGGAAGCCCTTTCTTTCATTTTTGTTCCGCGTATCTGTTGATCTCTTGAATTTCACAGAGACCTGCCCTAGAAAGCAATTCCATAGGTTAGTCAGCCAGTACCTTACAAAGTAAACAAGAAATACAGGATCCTAAAATAATTTTTTGACATCAAGTATCAGAATAATCACATATCATGTCTGTTTCTTCTTCCATATTTAAATGGAGTCTCTCATGGGCGAGTGAGGTGGGAAGACTGTATCTTTCCTCAGGTACATCTGAGTGTGTCTCCTCAGCTGAAGCTCAGGGTGGTGGAAAGTGCATGGGCTTTTCCAGCTGAGCAACCTTCAGCAACTCCCATAATTTCAGTAAGCCTTTTTTCTAGTCTGTAAAGTGGAGATGATATTAATACATACCTCACAGGCATGCTGTGGAGCTCAAATGAGATGTGAAAATGCTTGATAAAATGCAGATTAAAACTTGTTAGGTTTTTTAAACCATTTTGTATTAAAACATATTAGTTTTAATCATTTTGTACATCAGTTATCTGCTTTTTTTCTTAGTACTTCTGCCCTAGAATCTCTCATGAATTTTCTATATCCTCAGTATAACAAGTTTCTTCCACAGATTTTTATACAGTTTGGTCTGTTACCTGGATTAACAGATTTTTTTAAAAACCTTAAAAAATTGGAGGGGAAACAAGAGTCCATGAAGATCTCCTGAATATTGTCTCCTGCACTGGTTTGCTAACCACAAACGTGTGATTTCTACCATTTTCTGACGTCCTTCTGCCTATCTCCAACTGCACTTGTTTTGTTTCTTAGCTTCTTATGTCACAGCTCGTTGAAGAACCTGGTTAGGTACTTTGTGTTCAATCCCTTCCTTTCATCTGCTATCCAGTTTATTTCTCCATGAAATTAAAGCTGTTTGTTTGAGTGGCTTCTGTGTTTTGGAACTTTTAGATCCTAAGTCTATTATTATTAATGGCTTAGAATTTTTCACCTTATATGTGCTGCTCTACATTCCTTAATAAGTGAAGCACAAAGACAGAAAACTGTGAGGAATAAGTGTAAACTCAAGTAGATATTGAATGGAACCACAGCAGTTTAAGACTTATGTAAGCCTGTCCCAAGGGACTAATGAAGGAAGAGTCATTGAAACCATTTTCCCTGTTATCATCATGTGTAGAAGATGAACACTTCTTGCCAGACACCTCAGTCATTTATTGACTGGTTCCTAAAAATTGAGAAAAAAGGAAGCTGAGGAAAAACAGTAACGAACTTATTAAAGAAGGACACAGAAACCAAATACAAAGGAGAGGATTTAACAAACTGATGGGGGATCAGCAACCACTGGACAGGAGAATACTACACCACCCACCCTACCTGCAATACCCCCTTTCATTTTGTCCGTTTGAGGCATTGTGATGCGTATGTTTGTCATTGTGTAAATGCACACACACACCAGTGATCTGTGAGTGAACTGAAATCACAAATGCAACTTGACCATTCCCAGCCTTCAAATATTAGATTTTCTCCAGCCTCATCCACCCAACACCCCAGGTCCTATATCACAGGTGGTTTAGTGAAAGAAACTGGTAAGCTTAACCCTGCCTGAAATTCACCCCTGGTAACGATCAGCCTCTGGGCTGGAGTTGGTTTGGTCTCCTTTTTCAAACAATTGAAAAGAACTTGAATTAGAAGGAAAGGGGAGGATAGGAGAAGTCCACAATTTAGGGAGGGGAAAGCGTTGAACAAAAGATGGGTTTTTTTAATCATGGATTTTCATTTCAGGTTGATTGAGCAAGAGACCAAACCAGCTACCTAGAATGAAAGTTTGTGGGCACTGTTTTTTTCTGCAGGAGCTGCAATCTTTTTGCAGTAGACATTGTGTGGCCTCTTATGCTATTAGCGTTGTGCTGTGGCGTTGCCGACTGACTTCTCCAATTCTCTTTTCTCAGTGGGCCAGAATGCAGCTGATTAAATAGGCCGTGACTCACATAAGCTCCCATGTCTTTTTTATTGACTGCTTTATGGAAATGGATCACACTCCAAAGGGTCCCCATTGTTGTTGCTGTGGGTGGCTGACTGAGGAGTCATGTTTAGTGCTGAGAGATCGACCCCTACTCTGTTGTTTTTTACTGCAGAGCTGGTATGGGTGGGATACAGGGTTTAAAGGAATCTGGATGAGGAGAAAAAGATGTCTCAGAATTTCTTTTATCTTTATCTGCTGTGAAAGTTGGGTGGCCATCACTTGTGTCTAACACTCTTCTCGCTCTTATGTTTATGACCCTACATCCTTCAGCTAAGTGAATCTTTCCTTTATATGGGCTATTCTGAGAGATTTAGTTAAGTGCAGTGGTAGAGAGAGATTATGACACTAATGTAATTCTGTTTTGTGCTGATATAATGTGATACACCCTTAGGTTTATCCAAAGGGCCATTTATTCCCAATAAATCATTTATATATTTTTTTCATTAAGGTGGTGATATCCTTTTTCAGGTAATGGACAGAAAGCCTCGATTTAAAAAAAAATTGTATACTTAAATATAAATGTTTTTGCCTTAAAATAGCTACTCATGGAATTGTTTGTAGCTTCTTCCTATTTTTATTATCATCCTGCAAAACATTTACATACCTTCTATTACATGTCAAGTAGCTCTGCAGATCGGTTCACTTGCCAGTAGGTGTAAATTCGGGCATACAAGACTCCTCCTGCGTCATCACACAGGACTGTGGCTTACGTGTGTATCCTCAGGACCACCAGTTCTTGATCAGTGGGACCCTAAGCTGACACTGAAAGAGGAGAGAGCTTGATTGCCACAGTGGCTTCCCATCTTGGACTGGGATGGATCTGGATCCCATCTGGGTTTATCTGATAGATCATGGAGGTAATGAGATTGCACTCAGAGTCAACTTTACATTGAGAACAGTTCTGTTATTGTACTCACCACAGAGTGCCTTAGACATAGAAGACAGTCAACAGAATAAAAATTGATTTGATCTAATCTTTTTTCCATAGCCATTCCAAACTTCACCCATAATCCCATTTTTTCCACTGCCCATAAGGGAATCCAGGCAAGAGAGTTCATCAATACAGATTCCCTCTGATAAAAAAGCAACATAACACACCTTACAAAAACACAGCATATAAAATACTGTATTTCCAGCTCTCTTACTCTTCAGAATCTTGTTGGTGAATGACCAAGAGAGGAAATTCAGTAACTCATTCAGTGCTCAGTTTTAGCAAACCAAGTGTGACTTTTGGGGTGAGAAGGTGGTGATGGTGCTGTCCCTAGTCTCCTAAAATTAGTGACTTGGAATTCAAACATTTCTGCTGCATTATGTCTTTGTTTGCTTGGTGGTGGCATTCTTGGGTTTCAGTTGGTGGGGAGAGAAAAGCCTCATGCTGAAAATGTACGGAAAGTAAATGAAATTAAATAAGCGAAGCAGTGCTCCCCACTACTTGCTTCCCCCCTGGGTAATTCAGTTCAAGCTCTCTCTCTGATGGCAACTCACAGGGACTGTCTCTGTCACCCCGCTGGGGCCTGGAGTCTTAACATCTAAATAAAAGTTTCACTCGAGCATTTTTTATGCTCCTGCCAGCAGGATCAGTGAGCTGGTGTGGGCACATTAATGTAATATTCATACTCACAGACTCTCCCCGCACACGAGGCAATGTCTTCCCATTTTCATAATTATAGATGTTCCATAAAATGGCGTTTAGATTTGCATTAAAAAAGGAGGTTTGAATTCTAATAGAACGTTTAACATGTCTTTTAAGATTCAGACTCTCGGCATCTTTAACAAGAAGCTGTGTCTCTAAGTTTAACAAGACCTTTTTAAAAAAGGGAAAAAATGGTGGGAAGAAAAGATGGAAACTCCAGGCTTAGGGGATCCTGTTTTTCTTATCCCCTGTGTCTTTCATTTAATTTTTAGGCCTCTAGGAGCAATTTTTTGACAGCGCTGCAGAGAGGATGGGCTCTCCTTCAAAGGGCCTTCTCAGCCATACTGGGTCCTCGCCCTCAGTACAGTCTGCTTCTCTGTTTTCTTGGAGAGCATTTTCAAAGAGATATTAGAATTTTCAGAGGGGTGGGAGAAATGAAAGAATCCTAGACAAATGAACTTTCCTTTGCTGCTCTTCATCTCATGCGTGCACCCTGAGACCCATCTGGGAGGATTTATAGCAGCCACAGAGTTTGCTAACTGTAAAACACACAAATGAAAACAGTCTATGAACAAGGAAGTTGACAATACGGACAAATAGGATATAGAATCAGGCACTTAAACACCTAAAAAAAGAAACTCTTCTGATCTATATTTTTAAAACTAAGCTTGAAACAGAAGCAAAAAGTACTTTTAGTTGCATTTTAAATCACCTTAAAATGTTATTTTTAAACAAAAAGTATTCAAAGCATTGAACAAAGTGCCAACGCACAGCTACCACTGAATGTTAGTTATTGTCGATGTTAAGAAAACAATTGTGTGATTGAAAAAAATGATTCCACCCAAGAGTCTCAAGATATTGTATAGGTAACCCAGTTGATTCATATGCATTGTGCCTTAATTTGGTTTATATTTTGTTTGCTTTCTAAATTTTTTAAGGCAAACCAAAAGAGATTTGGGTTTGGGGACCAAAAAGAATAAAATTAGGATTATGCTAACCCACTCCCTTCATTTCTCCTAATTAAGAAATAAAGAGTTATATGTTTTAATTGTTTTTGTTGTTGTTCCTGTTTCATTTTATTTTTTTGAGGAGTAAATTCCTGCCTCATTGTCTCTGTCCTTTGCCCCTCCCTTCTGTAAGATAAGTATAAACCCCAGTGGTGGAAGATAGATTAGGATCTTGACTGCTCAATAAATTTGTACCTAACAAGGCTAATTGAAAGCCGAGAATGTTAGCAGCATACAATTAAAGACTGATGTCAGATCCAGGTCTTCTCTGTGTAAAGGCTTCTACCATCCCTAGACTCTTACCATGACTTTGACAAAACCAGAATTTAGCAGCTATTGCCAAGTTCAGCTATGCAGAGCCTTTCTTTGTGTGGACTTAATAAAAATTATGTTCACTAAGGTGGCTTTCTGTTTGTTAGAAAAAGGTGTGTGTTTAGTTAAGCAAATTCTTAATTTTCTGGAATCCTTTTCTTGCCAATCAGTACATGCTTAGGCTACCTCCCCTTGCACAAACTAATGTTATGTTTAGATAATTTTAAGCAATTTTAGCATTAGATATAATTAGGAAGAAAAAGAAAATTTACTTCCCCCCCCAGTCATCTAGAAATTGTTTTATTTTGTGCCATATATAAGCAATAGCCCCTCTGCACCCCTTCATTAATGTAGATTATCTCAAGCAGCCCAAATAAATGAAAATTCTGTCTGATTTCAACAAAATATTTTGCTCTTGTTTCTTTTAGGAATGGAAGACATCACAAGAGGAGCTCAAGAGCTTGATAATATCATCAAGCAAGGATACTTAGAGAAGAAAAGCAAAGGTACTGATTAGACCCTCCGATCTCAGAACATTCCAGGAAGGGAAGGGAAATGAGGAAAAAGAGGGCTAGCATAAGGGGTACCTGCTCTATGCCCAGTACTATACTAGGCAGGGGTAAGGCAAAAGGAAGGGACGAAAAGAAAAGAAGTCTGGTGTTTGTGTGTAGGCTGAAGAGAGATGGCCCCAGATCTTCACTTCATCAGGATAGGGATTGGTTCTGCCTTGCTCACCTGGTACACAACAGGTGCTTAATAAATACTTGTCGAATGAATAAATGAATGACTATATTTTTGTTCTCATCTCTCAGTGTGCTCCCACAAAGAGTGAAACTGTGTTGCTATGAGTGCCATTTTTATATCATATGTGAAGCAGCCCACTCTCAAGTTTTAGACAAGCCCCAGTCTTCAGCTTTCACTCTTTAATTAAAATAGGTTCTAGTAGGATTGGAATACCAGGTTTAACACTCAGGCAAATTGGCTTAGCACAAAGAAAGCCTTGCTCATGCCCATGGCCTGGAGTGTCATTTCGGTTTGCTGAAAGGCAACACATAGAGATCTCATGGAGAATTTTATAACTGCAGGATGAGATTAGAACCTGAAAGATATAAAGGAAAAGTAGAGAAACAGCTGGGATCAGAGCAGGCAAAACCTGTTTAGAACTTGGACCTTTAACTGAATGAGTCCTCTGCACTCTGTGTCAACACGGGATAACCTGTGGGAGTGAAAGGGAGGGTTTTACAGTCCATTAACCTCGGAAATAAAACAATAACACACTGGACTGGGTGTTGTTGGATTTTACGGACTCTTCAGTGATTGTAGTTACCTGAATTTATGTCCCTTACTGCTGTTCTGTTTAGATCATAGTTTCTTTGGATCAGAGTGGCAGAAGCGATGGTGTGTTGTCAGCAGAGGCCTCTTCTACTACTATGCTAATGAGAAAAGTAAGTGTTCTTCATTTGCACAGCAGCATCTCACTCCTGGATGCAAGCACTTCGTAAATTCTCAAGCACTTAGATCTCAACTTAGCAGTCCTTAACTAACACCCATAAAGGGATATGCTTGGGAAAGAAATAAGCCTGGGTAAATAATACCTTACTCATCACCAAAAACTCAGATGCCAATTTAGAAATTATAGCCCCTTTAAACACTAGGATATGTGGCCAGCATATAAAAAGGTTACCTTTTATTATGACTAATAACGCATTATCAAGGTTGAATACTTTGGCATTTAAAAAACAGAACCTCTGGGACTTCCCTGGTGGCGCAGTGGTTAAGAATCCACCTGCCAATGCAGGGGACACGGGTTTGAGCCCTGGTCTGGGAGGATCCCACATGCCGTGGAGCAACAGAGCCCATGCGCCACAGCTACTGAAGCCCGTTTGCCTAGAGTCCGTGCTCCGCAACAAGAGAAGCCACCACAATGAGAAGCCTGCGCACCGCCACGAAGAGTATCCCCCGCTCGCTGCAACTAGAGAAAGCCCGCACGCAGCAGCGAAGACCCAGTGCAGCCAAAAATAAAATATAAGTAAATTTTTAAAAAAAGAACCTCAAACACTTTATAGGCATTAATAATATAGTTAAAATATTGAAAAAAATTAATTCTGAGAAGGATTTTAGCAGCTTACCAATGGCCCAGAAATAGAACCTCTGAGTCCAAACTCTCTAAGAGCAGGCTCCAAACTTTATCTTACTGGGTTCTGGGACGTAATCCAGTGGACATGCCTAGAGCCATGGAGTGCTGAGACCCAAATGGTTGCTGTCCCCTAGAGACACCCTTCAGCCAGATGGCAGCAGCTGCGAAGTGTTGACTCAAGCCAGAGGCAGCTTCTTAATGAGCCACCACTGACTCAGTCAAGCACAGCACTCATGAGCCATCCCTAAAAGACCCCCCATCCATGCTTAACACAGTTGCTTAGTTCGTGAGAAGGAACAGAGGATATAAGCACAAAGTGGAGGCAGCAGCAAATAACCACAAGCTAAAAGTTGTTACCGTAGGTGAATGCAAACTTTCAAATAGCGGATCCCCTCCTGCAGGGTTAGACTGCCCCAGGAGCAATTCTACAAAACAAGAGGGAGACAAAGTGAAGTAGCAATTCGTGTGGGGGCTTTCTTTGTGCTCTACCACCTTCTTACTGAGGCATGATCCAAAGTAAATCCTTTATTGTCCTTCCGATCATTTTCTGTTTCTCCTCTCTTCCTTCTTTCCCGGACTTATTCCTCTCCCAAAGCCTGGGTATCCAGTCAAGGGAATAATCAGATACCTACACATTTGCCTTTGGACTTCCTGCACTTTGGGGACTAAGGTAGCAGAAAGAATAGCTTTGCTAAGTGACATGGAATCCTTAAGATTTGCTCTTGGACTTCAAGGCAGTTACCTCATTCTGCCTCTCTGCCTGCAACAGGTATCACTGACCTTCATCTTGAGTTCACCATCACAATTCATCAGAAACTTTCCTATACAGGGGTAAAGTGTGAAGCCCTACTTGGAAATGATAGCAACATAGCTCAAAACCTGAGTAACAAGCCCCCTGTATCCTTCCAACCCCCAGCCCACTCTCAAATCCAGCAACTATAATTTCTCCCCTGAATTCTAGGCATACAAGCCAACCAGGTTTTATTTTCTTATTTTAAACCTTCAAACTAATATAACATATATGTCCTTGTAAAAATGTTCATCATTTCCCTTGCATTTAAATACTTGGTTGGCATCTCTGGATATACAACTAGGTATCACGTTCATTCGTTCAGAATCCTTCCTACTCAAGGTGAGGAAGGAGAGCAAGAGCGAGAGGCTTGGAGACTTTTATTGACCATTTTGCCGTCAGAGTGAAATAAAAGCTGGTGACCAAAGAAACAACAAAACATTTTAGTGGCCAGTTAGAACAAGGAGAGATACTTTAACAAAAAAGATTCTGGTGTCAAAAAGCACTGTTGCATGGCTCCCTTCTCGCCAGTTACTTCTTATTGTGCCCAAGACATTTTCTTAGTAAGTATAGAGTGTTTGTGTATTTCTTTTAGCTCAACCAGGTGAGGACAGATTCTTTTTCTTTTCTTTTAATATTTTCTTCCCACTGCCATCCCTCTTATCATCATCATCAAAAAGCAACTCATTCCACATGACACAGGACAGAAAGCATCACCCAGGCACGGGGGTTCCATTCTTCTACATGTTCTGCCTGACCACACCATGAGGACACAGAATCTTTGGGAACCAACCCCTCTTTTTCTGTTTCTAATATTTTATTTTTTTAAAAAAGAGAATGACAGGCAGAGTAGTCTCTCCTTTCACTCACTTAGGGTCCTTTTCCTTTTATCTCCTTCCTCATCATCTAATGATACTCAGCAGTACTCTGCTACTTCCCAATTTGGCCTCTTGCGAGAGGGATAAAATACTGAGTTTTAATTATTCTCCCTCTAGCATAAATTCTCACCTGACCAGCAGGAGGGGGGGAGCACTGTAGCCCAAATGCTACATAGGGCATAGGAGGAGAGCCTGGGAACTTATAATGCCCCCTTGCGCTGCTGTCCCTCCCCTCAAATGTGCTCTGCTGGCCCTGATAATAACGTTTCAGTTCTGTAATAGCCTTCAAGAGCCTCACGTTTTCGGCCACACTCTCCCTGCTGTAATAATTCCTTCTTTCTGTTATTATAGATCTCTTAACATTCTAATAAATTCTCTGTCTCTGTTGTACTCTTTTGGCTAAGTAACCTTTCACGTTGCACTGCCCTAGCTTGGCAGTGATATCTGCCTTGCTGTCGCGGTAGCCTCTTCTTAAGCTTCAGTAATAACCTCTCCTTGACTGTTGTGGTTCCTCAGGGATGTAACAGCTGTTTCTGTGCTTTTATTTTACATCCAGAGAAGATGCCCTCCCTTGGCAGTTGCATCTCTCTGGAGATACAGGGAGCTTTCCTGTCTTGCAGGCAAGCAGCCCAAAGGGACCTTTCTCATTAAGGGCTACAGTGTACGGATGGCCCCCTACCTGCGAAAAGATGCCAAGAAAGAATCCTGCTTTGAGCTGACCTCCCAGGATAGGCGCAGCTATGAGGTAGGATGAGCCGAGGCGATGGAGATCCTCATTGGTGTTGCAGTTTCGTTCCATATTGCATGTGAGTGGTGGTTGCTGTGCTGGGCGCCATCTTTTCTTTGTTACCTCTCGTTTCTTACCAAGACCTTCTCTCTTGACATGTCCTCACCTTTGCTATGTTGCCACTTTTATCCTAGATACTGCCTTTGCTTGGCTTCCGTCTCTTCATCCCTCCCCTTCTCATCTCACTCTGTAGGTGAGAATCTTGGCTATTGCAGCACACAATCTAATTCTTTATTCAGAGTCTCTAATTTCATGGCTTTAATTCCCACTCTATTTTTCAACTGCTTATCTTCACTTCCTTCCTTGAAATCCAGAAAAAGAGAAATCTGGCTATAGAGTGAAAAATAATTCATTTTCCCATATTCATCTTGCTATCCAATATAATCTTCCTGTGTGTAGATGCGTCGCATATCTCTGGAAGGATTTCTCGGATACTGGTAGCAATGATTACTGAGTAGTAATAGTGACAACTGAGGAACTAGGAGGACCTGAGTGGGGGTGAGAAAGACATTCATCACGGTGTTCATTTTTATATCTTTTGATATAATATAAAAGGGAATATAATAGGTAATGCACTATAAAATTAAGGCAACAAAAAATGTCTGACTATGGGACTATAGTGATTTTCACCAAAAATATACTTTTACATGTGTGTATATAGATACACATATTGTTTCCTCCTTGTTGGTTATTTTTATCACAGTTTTACTAAAACAATTTAGAAAAACTTTAGCTAACTCAAGAAAAAGAGAAAAGCCATGCTAAGGTTAATATTGAGTAACGCTTTGACTCTTCAAGTTTTTCTCAGCACTCATTCTTTTATGTTTCTACAGTATCATAACCCTTATTTTGATAAGATGACCTAGGTCTTAATTATGTAATTTCAAAAAAATTTTTAAGTTAAACTAAACTTTTCTATAGAGTCTTTTGTAGATGTATCTAAGTTATTTTTTAGTATTAAGTTCTTATTTGATTCACCCAGATCCAGATAAAAATTTATACGATAGGTCTAAAGCAGTTTCCCTAGGCTTTTTTTATAGAAATGTGTTCTTAAGAAATCAAGAATGACAATATATATTAATAAGTTTTAAACAGGAATCTAGGTTTCTTTTTTTTTTAACCTCTTTATTGGAGTATAATTGCTTTACAATGTTATGTTAGTTTCTGCTGTATAACAAAGTGAATCAGCTATATGTATACATATATCCCCATATCCCTTCCCTCTTGCGTCTCCCTCCCACCCTCCCTCTAGGTGGTCACAAAGCACTGAGCTGCTCTCCCTGCGCTATGTAGCTTCTTCCCACTAGCTATCTATTTTACATTTGGTAGTGTATATATGTCCATGCCACTCTCTCACTTCGTCCCAGCTCACCCTTCCCCCTCCCCGTGTCCTCAAGTCCATTCTCTATGTCTGCGTCTTTATTCCTCTCCTGCCCCTAGGTTCTTCAGAACCTTTTTTTTTTTTTTAGATTCCATATATATGTGTTAGCATATGGTATTTGTTTTTCTTTTTCTGACTTACTTCACTCTGTATGACAGACTCTAGGTCCATCCACCTCACTACAAATAACTCAATTTCGTTTCTTTTCATGGCTGAGTAATATTCCATTGTATATATGTGCCACATCTTCTTTATCCATTCATCTGTCGATGGACGCTTAGGTTGCTTCCATGTCCTGGCTATTGTAAATAGTGCTGCTGTGAACATCGTGGTACATGTCTCTTTTTGAATTATGGTTTTCTCAGGGTATATGCCCAGTAGTGGGATTGCTGGGTCACATGGTAGTTCTAGTTTTAGTTTTTTAAGGAATCTCCATATTGTTCTTCACAGTGGCTATATCAGTTTACAAGGAAACTAGGTTTCTTATATAGTACATGTGTTTATCTTACCCTAATGGCCAGATAATAAACATGTTTTTCAGGAACAGGCATTTCAAGTTGATTCATTCAAAATGAAAAATTACTAAAGCTTGATGCTTGACTGGCCTGTTTTGTGAATCAGGATGTAGAGTTTGTTTACTTCTTCTTTTCTTTGGCCCATTGATTCCAAGTCATTACCATGGTCTGTGCATTCTTCCTCTATAATATCCTTTGGATCTGTCCCCTCTTATTTACTCCTACAGCCATCACAATAGTTAAGTTCCTATCACTTCACGCAGAGGACTAGTTAAGTAGCCTTCTAGTTGTTCTTCTGTCTCTAATTTCTCCCTATTTCAGTCTCTCCTACTCACAACTATTGAAAGAATCTCCCACTCCTTTTGCGAGAATTTACAGTGGCTCCCTATTGCCTACATGTTAAGTCTGAATTCCTAATACTCAGAGCCCTTTCATCAACTCTTCTCTGATCCTCCAGCTTCATCTGTTACTGTTCTCCAGTCAAGCTGATCTGCCTACCTTCCCTATACATCATGGTCTCGTTTCTAATCTTTGGCAGCTGGTTCTCCCTACCTGAAACGTCCAGTTCCCTCCACCAGTTTCCACCAACTCTTTTTAAAAATCCAACCAAAACAGTATTCCTTCAGCACGCCTCCCTGGCTTACCATAGGCAACGATAAGTGCTCCGTGTCTTCTCTCAACATCCAGCTGTTATCAAATTCACTTACTTTGTCGTGTTCCCATGTCAAGGGTGTATGCTGTCTCCAAAACTGATGCATTGATCTGAAGTCAGGAATTTGGGTTTGCCTTTTTTTTCCTGTAAACTGTTCTCAATAAATGCCTGATGAATGAATGGGCAATCAAATGAATGAATGCACATGAACATGAATCTGGATTCAAATCCAGCTGTCAACGTTGGGTATGCAAAATGGCTGAAGGAAAAAAATCACTTTGAGTGGGTTTTGATCTTTTTGCTAAATATTAAGCAGGCAGAGAATCCTGAGCTTTCAACTTGACTCTGCAAGTCCGCTCACAAGGTTCCTCCCCTTGAACCTCCCTAAAGGATTCACGGAAATTTTAGTGAAAGTGATAAATTAATTCACTAATTTTTCTATAGTTTACAGCTTCTAATCCAGCTGAGGCCAGAGACTGGGTGGATCAAATAAGTTTCTTGTTAAAGGGTAAGTATTATTATTACAGAAGTAGCACTTGAGTGCATTTTCAGTTGACATTCTATTGCATAAATATAATCCACAGGCTTCAATATATTTTTATCTGCCCATTCTCCCTATCGTATCCCTCATATGGTAACAACAAATAGTGACATGGGTGAATCAGAAGGAAAAGAAACCATCAACCTGGAAAGGACCTCTGATATCATTCTAGCTCATCCACCTAACTACAGGCAAATCTGTAATATTTGTAACCACCAGAAAAGAGATGCTGAAAATCAGCTCAGCTCAATTCAGTGTCTCCTAACCCCTTACATTCTGGAAAGGAAATTCATGATACCAAAGTCATCTAGATGTGGTTTAGGGTCCAAAATCTTCTAGTTTTAGTCAGGTAGAAATCCATACTCATCTAGGTGGCCTTCAATGACATTGGACATTAAAAACAAATTGCTGTTTCCCAAGCCACAGTCAAATGGTCCTTACTTTGGATGGGAAAAGTCCTGCCTGAAGATGTTAAGTGACTGCTCTTAGAGTACCCTCTGCTGGCCAGCCTGTAGGCACAGCAGTGATAGTGGCCCAGGAAGCCTTGTCTGGGAGTGGCCTGACAGGTGGAAGTAGCCAACCTTGAGCCTGTCACCTGGCATCAGATAACCCTCATGATGGTATACATACATCATGGCAGGACCCTGCCTCTGCAGAAAGGCAGAAACACCAACTTTGTAAATGGCCCCAAGACCTAGGGAGAAGTACATCAACCTAAAAACACCAAGCCTTTTCATCTCCGTTTTTTATTCTGCTATAAGATTTTATTGTGGATAAAAAGAGGGAAGCACCGGAGCTTTAATTATGATTGCCTGTTTTACTCAGTTTATGCCTTTGCTATCACAAGAACAAACTATTGCATCTACCAAGAGCATCACGTATAATAGACTAGAACTAGGCAAACATGAACATTGATGGCGAGACCACAGGGTACACTCTCATCTAGGTGCATTGGATTTATGCGTGTAATATACCCCTAAGTGTGTAAACTTCAATAAAACTCCAAGCAGCTTTATTGAGCTGTACCCTATGGTAGTTTCAGAATCCCACATTGAAGAAATTATTCATTCCATTTTATTTTAAAACAAAATAATAACATATGGTTTAAGCCACAAATGTGTCTCTGATCCCTTCCTCCTATGAGGTGGCACCAGAATTCAGATGAAAATAGTTGCAAAATCTTTATTAAAAGCCTAATCAAGCCGAACGGTTTTATTATGTTTTGAAATGAACATCGGATGTCTCTCCATCCTTTCCTTCCCCAGAGCACCCTGCCGGCTCTCGCCCATCCTGCAGAGGTCCCTCAGCAGGGTTTCAGAGAGCACTCTGTACTACACGTCAGAGAATGAACCTTCCCAGTCCCCCATTAAAATAAAAAACCAATCTCCGTCTCCCGCCCTGTGCCCCCCAGTGCTGTAATGGCTCAACATCCTCTATGCGGTGACCCACTTTAAGGTCAGCCAGACTGTACAGTTGCAAAAGGGCATGGCAACCACATCGCTCAGCCGTTCCATTTGGTGTTGTATTACTGTTATATTTTCCCACATCCCACTTTCTCTTCCTCTTCCACTTTTGCCCACTCTTCTCTTTACAAGCAGACGTCTCTGAAGTTCTGCAGTGAGATCATGGGGGAGATGAGCGTGTGATAGCTCAGGTATCCTACAGCAGCCACCGTAGTTCCCAGGCTCTGTGTGCATCCGGAGAACCCAGGGCATCCCTCATCCTTCCAGTTTTCCACTTGACAAGCAGCGCGAGGCACGCTGGCGTTTCCTCTTCTGGCCTATTTTCTTCCCTTCACCTCGTGTGCTCATTCACACACCCATACTTTTCAGGGGTGCTTCATCCTGATCAAGTTTTATCGCAAGGAAGGATTTATGTTGATGGTTTAAACCTGACGCAGTGCTAGTCTGGCCTTTTCTGTAGATTTCCTGACACCAAGGCCCGCACTAGAAATAACAGCACTTAACCTAGTGTTTCATTTTCTTTTGACATGTTTTATTCTCATCCCTCCTCCTCCTTCTCCCTCTTTCCTTCCCTGCCTTATTCTTTTCTTTTTCTCCCTATCTTGATTCACTCTCATCTCTGCCCCAGCAGACCTGAGCTCCTTAACCATTCCATGTGAAGAGGAGGAGGAAGAAGGGGAGAAAGAGGAAGAGACATATGATGATATCGATGGTTTTGACTCCCCAAATTCTGGTTCCCAAAGCAGACCCATGATCTTGCATGGGAGTGTGGGGCTCAAAGAGCCCATGGAGGAGAAAGAAGAAGATATTTATGAAATCTTACCAGGTGAGAAATTTCATCTTCTAATTATCTTCCTCTAGTTTAGACACTCTTGACCTGGTTGAAGAATATAACTTTGACAACTCCAGAGGAAGCCAAACCTCTGAAGGAGACACGGTAGGGAAGCTTCCGTGGAGCTTCTGTGATTCCCAGCACAGAAGCTCTCCCCTGCTCTGGGGGCAAGATGGATTGATCAGGGAGTGTCTTTCATCTCTGCATGTGAAGTAATTTATTACAAATGTCAACAGGTTAAAGAGTCAAGAATACTCATGTTGGTTTTCATTGGTTTACTGCGCGTTTCATCAGAATTCTCTAGTTTGAACTTATTTTCTGTGTAATTGTGAGGATAATGGAAAGTCACCTCAAATGATGAAGGATATAGACTGAAGAAATATAGATAAACGCTGACAAGTCTTTTCAGTAACACAGTAAAGCCCTGATAGAGCACAGCTCACCGCTGCCTAGTTCAGATATACCACGAATCAAATTGCATCTCTTGCTAATAAGACTAACGTGTGTCCTCTGCCCACCATTACAGCAGGTCTACTGTACGTATTTCTTTTTTCACAAAGGCGTGATAACCGGCATCTCAAAAACTGTGTAGTCATCACTGCGCCCGCACAGCCACTTCCTGTGTGGGTAACAGCAGCTGTTGAACAGTGCAGAGCACAGTGGGGGTCAGACTGTGCAAAAAAACGAAGCCTGAGCCTTTTAACTGTGAGCTAGTTAGACCATGGGAACGCTGAATCTTCAAGACCATTCAGAAGATCGCTCCTGTGGAAATTTGCCAGGAGTTCAGTGCTCTGCTGAGAAATTCAAGTTAAGCCTAAATTTATAGCAATTTAAACCTCAGTCCCAGATGAACGTAGGAGCTAAGGTGAACAGAACATTCAGGCCCCTGAAGACAGGACTGTTTGCTAAAAAGCGTTGTCAGTAAGCAACTGGCATTTCAAGGCTTCCTAAGAAGAGGGTCCAACCCTGTCAACGCCACATTCATCTCTCCCTTGGGGAGAAGCCATGTCATTGCTTCCTGGGACTTCACCCACCCAGCCAGCCGACAAGGAGAGCCTGCTTCTTCTCCCAGCACTTCCAGCCTCTGCTAGTCCCAACTTCCCCAGCCTTTCTGTTGTGTTTTATTATGCAAATGATATCTTGGTTGAGGTCGAGCCATTTCTTGTGTCTGAAGTTAAAAAAAAAAATGATAATTTCCTCAGCAAGTCATCGTCATTAATGAAGTTTTACAAAAACAGATACAACCAAAGGAAAATAAAATTTCACAGGTGATAAATTTTTCCAATTTCCCTGGCAGAATTCGATAGGATTGTTAAATTAAGAGTGAAGGTGTCTGTTAGAAAGCAACGAGCAGTGATGGGTAATTTTATAGACTGGAAAATTGAATCAAATTGCTACATTAAAACACAGCTCCTCTGAGAATCTTCCCTTTCACAGTCTGCTCCATTGCAACAGCAGGGTGCAGAAATGGATCTAATTCACAACACTCTCTAAAAGGAGATGTACTCCCCAACTCGGCCAGAGATTCCTGGTGAGCTCACATTCCACTCACTACTGTCCCAGGCTGGGGGAGATATCCAGGTGACACTCCACTTGGGGTCACAGCTGTGGAAGAGTGCTCTGGGAAAACCTTACAGAACCACCCAGACCTCTGGGGAGCAAATAAGGGCTGTTTCATGCACCATGTTTACTCCTCAAAGGAGCAGGCAAGAGGGAGCTGATGCTCAGACACACAGAGCGAAGGAGAGTAAAGGGAAAGAGGCCTCAGAAAATATGATGGGATTGAGACCATCACCTTACCCCAGGGGGGGTCAATGAACGTATGATTGGCTTCTTAACAACCATCCTTCCCGCACCTCGTAAAATCCTACCCTTGACCATTGCAGCACTGCCCACGGTGCCAAAGTTCACACCAGTCTGGATACTGGAGTGGTCTCCAAGGGCATGGAGACTGCTCGGCTTTCTCTAGGAAAGCCACTTACCCTCTGCTCACAACAACTGTCCCTCAGAGGTGAGGAAGGCCACATCATAGGAAAACCAGGGTCTCTTTCCGCAGGTTTGGGCAACGGCAGCCAACTTGCTTATTAAGATTCCAATGGACAAGGCTGTACCCAGCCAACAGGTTCTTTCCCAAAATCTTTCATCCATCACAGTTTTTAGAGACAGCATTGAAGTTGGGATAAATTGGCATTTAATTATAATATGAATATTTCAGACACAAGTCTCCATCAGCTAGCTTCCTGTCCATGCCACTCAGCTTGTTGCTTCTGACATTGCTGTTCGTTTTGCATGTGCCACACTACCCATCCTGGAGGAATTGAGAGGGAACGTGAGGGAGCCTGACACTGTCTCCCCTCTGCCACCATCTCACAAGACCACCCACCGAGCAGTGGCCTGTGAGACACAGCATGGTGTTGCAGGTAAAAGTGCTGGCTCTAGGTCAGGATGGACCTGCTCTGCCACCTGCTAGCTGTGAGACCTCGAGCAAGTTATCTGCCCCCTCTCTCAGGTGTGATTTTCCCACCTGTAAAATGGGGATAACAGTAGTAGCTATCATAAAGGGATGCCTGAGAAGCCTGGAACTGATGTACGTAAAGCACTTAGAGCCCGGGCTTACAGGGAGCATTCAATACATGCTGGCTCTTCTCCATTTGGTGGTATTTAAATAGGAAGTGTTACCTCCTTGAAGAACTGGGAATCGGCTCATTCCCCACCTTCACCAACGAGACCTGAGACGGTCTGGTTGGACATTCTCAGCAATATGTGTGAAGCAGGTGAAACTGAAAATCCTGAACAGATGGAAAGTGGATCACGCCTTCTGCTCAGGCCCCATTTTTACTGCAAGGACAGGTGCTGGGTGGAGGAACAGTCGACAGTAAGGTTGGATTGTGCTAACATTGCATACCCATCAATAGTCAAATGACTTGAGCCTCTCACATGTGTCTCATGATAACAGGTAAATGTGCTTTGTAAATGATTTTGCTTCTCCTTCCTCTTTGGCATGGGGCCTATACAAGCCTCATTGTCTCTATGTGGAAGGCGGTGTGAGATCTCCTCCCTTCCAGAATATAATTTCAATGGGCTTCCTAGCTGAAAGAAAAATGCCTGTAACACATACCAAGTCAATACAAAAATGTTTTTTCCTAATCAAAATAATGTATGGGTCATCAAATTAAATGTACAACATCACATTAATCATGGGAAATTTGCATTTGCTACGTGGCTAGCACGCTCTTTCCCGTGAGGGAAAACCAGAGCACTGGAGGTTTTCAGCCAAGACCACAGTGTTAGTCCCAGATGATATGGTTTCAGGGTTGGTATCTGCTGGGATTTCTGAACATCCACATTGAGAATACGGGGACCCTTGATGTTTAAGATCTCTTTTGCAGTGGATTCAACTGTAGGGAACTACCAACAAAGAAATACTAAAGGAATATGTGGAAAATGGGAGGCTTTTCTGAACCCTCTCTCACCCCTCCCCAAAATCATTTTACAGCCTAGCATAGGCCCAGTTTCATGATTCAGAATTCCATAAAAGTACAGCTTTTTATCAGGTTTCTCTTTGTCTGGGGCCTCAAGCCTGGAATCCAGCAAGGCACCTGAGACCACTGAAGATCTGTAACTGGGGCCTCGCAGCAGCTGCGGTGGCAGCAGAATCTGGCTGTGTTCTCTAGAGAGATTTCAGGAGAGGAAACAGAAAGAGAGACAAAGAGTCCTCCCTGGGTATTTCTATGCACATTCTGATGCTGCCCGCACTGCCCTGGAGGGTTAGTATAGACCCAGAGACCAGATTGCTTTATAATAAAGCATATAACTGGGTTTTTTTATAATTTGAGTCTGTTGGAAACAAGCATTCTTTGGAATTATTTTTCCCCCCATACAGCTGTCCAGACCCACAGGAAGGGGGAATGGTGACAGTAAGAGGTCTAAGGAAAGAAAGAAAACAGACACCAAAAATACAAAGTTTATGAAAAAACAATTTCCAACTTCATAGGAAAGCAACACTCCATGAGGGGAACATCAAAGAAGAGTCAACGCCATCATCAGGCCCCTTCTGAGCTTCTTGGCCTTTTCTTCCTCTCACTCCCATGCACCCTAGGCCCTAGGCACACCGTGCTTTTGGTCAGCACCAAAACTGGAATCGTGTATTTTCTTCTACCTAGAATCCGCACCCTCAGTCTATGAAACCCAACACATTCTGCTCCACTGTGTCTCCTCAGTGACAGCCTCCCGGAGACTCAGCTGGAATTGAGCTCTGTTTCAGCCTTTACCACAGGGATTTGTATTCAGGTCTTTCTCCTCCAATTAGTAGGTGCTCAATTATTATTTGTGAAATTAAATTCAGTACATTGCAAGTGTTGCAGTTACCACAAATTGAGTTTAATATCTAGTATATCAAGACCATACCATGGAGATAGGATGCAAATATTTTGAGGTAACAGTTGAGATTCCCAACTATGCAACAGAGAATTAAATGGGTTATTAGCATCGTGCTCGTATTTGCCATGTCGTCTGAAGAGGTGCTGTAGCATCCATGGATTTATATCTACGTGTGCCGTGGAGTGGTTTCTATTTCCATTTTTTCGCATGTTCCCTTTGCACATGTATTTCTGCTGCATCTGTCACCAGAGCACCTTGACATCTGGTTGCACACTGATACATTTGGCATTTTTTAAGCTTCTGTCACTTTGCTTTATTTGGGAGAAGTGACTTCCCTCTTTCTTATCTAGTCATTTTTTGAATTTTATTCCCGGTTCAGCTGATGTAAGAGCAGCACTTCAGAAAGGAGCCAGGTGTCATGGGAAGCTGGCTCCTCTCTGGGCCCCCGAGGTGGAGTCAGTGTCCTATTCCTCTCAGCCTCTCATTAATGTCCCTGACATTGTGCCAAGAGTGTTGATTGAAATCAACTCTCTGGATGGTGATGCTAATTTGTGATACCCCATGGTTCTCTTACATGTTCACACAGTTAACAGAATCTTCCTCAACTGTTTTCCCAATTGAGATGAGATATTTGGGAATCAAGTAGAGCATTTTATGTAATAAGTGGTCAGTAATCTTTAGAGGTTAATTTGTTTAAAGCCTATGTAAGGTTGGGGTCTCATATGCCCTGTTAGGAGCAAGGACCATTATAATCTATTACTGTGTAAAGTTGAGCTAGCACATAAATTTTACTTCCTTCTTAAATGAAGATGTATTTTAGCAGATGTCACGCTAAAATGCCTAATAATATTCTTATAGAGAAGTTCAGCAAGCTCTTTAGCCTATAAAACATTTTTTTTTCAAAATAATCTTTTTAAAATTAAAGCCTCAGGACTTCCCTGGTGGCACAGTGATTAAGAATCCACCTGCCAGGGGCTTCCCTGGTGGCGCAGTGGTTGAGAATCCTCCCGCCAATGCAGCCACTCGCTGCAACTAGAGAAAGCCCGTGCACAGTAACGAAGACCCAACACAGCCATAAATAAATAAAAGAATCCACCTGCCAATGCAGGGGACACGGGTTCAAGCCCTGGTCTGGGAAGATCCCACATGCCACGGAGCCACTAAGCCCGTGCGCCACAACTACTGAGACTGCGCTCTAGAGCCCGCGAGCCACAACTACTGAGCCTGCATGCCACAACTACGGAAGCCCGCGCACCTAGATCCCATGCTCCGCAATGAGAAGCCACCGCAATGAGAAGCCCGTGCACCACAATGAAGAGTAGCCCCCACTCGCTGCAACTAGAGAAAGCCCACGTGCAGCAATGAAGATCCAACACAGCCAAAAATAAATAAAAAAATAATTAGTTAATTCATTAATTAAAAAAAAATAAAGGCTCACCTTACAGATGAAAAAAAGAGAGAGAAATTTGGCTGTTTAACCCCCTTTTGTGAGCAAAGAGCCTTTTTTTCTGTTGCCATATAATCAGTTTTCTTGACTTTGGAGTTTGAAAAATACCAGTTTGATTTCACTGAAGGATCCAAGGTAAATTGTATGCCTCTGTGTGTATGGGGCCCTCTGAAGCTGGGAGGGTACTGAGAGGTGTGCCTTTCACATGCAGTTGTAGAGGGCACTCTCCTCACCAGATGATGGCCCCCATACTCGCTCTTTCAAAGGCTGCAGAGGCACAGCACCCAGCCTCTCACTTCAGCAGCTAGGCTTCTTGACTGGAGCCCACTTTCAGCCACCCGGGAAGGACAACGTTAGATAGAACAGATGTAGGGACTGGAGCTTCCTGGTTCACATCCATCACCATAGCACTTAGTAATGGTGGCAAACAATATATAAGATCTACGGCCAACAGTCTGCTTTCTTTCTAGGTGACTCCACAGGCGCAACGGAAATCAGAGTATCTGTTCTGGAATTGAACTGCATAAATAAAGCAGAGTTTTATTTTTTCCACTTTTGTATCATGACTGGATTAAGTGCTGTTGCCTGAAAGGATAAAGGAATCAAGTTTTAGTTTTCATTTTTATCATTGCAAATACATTTACATTCTCCTATTTTACAAATGCAAAAGCAGGCAAGCCACTTTCAATAATTTATTTTAAAATCAATGCTAATGAGGTTATGTCTCGTCAGTGGCCGAGTTTTACAATAAAGTCTGATTTATTTAGAAAAGATCTTTGGTGTAGCTTCCCATCTAATAGTGGTGGGAAGGAGGTGGAGTAGCAGGCACGGTGACCCTCCAACTTCGGATCCAATTTGTAATTCACAGCGGAGATCTGACCCAATTTACATTGATTAGAATTGGGAGGAAGAGACATCTGCGCAGAGACAGCAAAGGCAGAATAAACCCTCTCTGCAAAAGTGCCTAAGCACAGCAGATTACTGGTCTTTGTGATTAAGATGTTTGATATCAGCAAAAGAGCTGTTCTCTGTCCAAATTATTGGGTATCTCTAAAACTGAGGACGTACCAGCTCTTCTTTGAATGTTTTCAATCCTGTGAAATTGGTCCCACGTCAAAAAGGAAAAGCATCATAGCAGAGGAAGGAAGGAAGTGGGCAAGTAATAAGACAATGTGCAAAGAATGATGTTTAACATGATTTATTTCAGCGTGATCTATTTCCCATATTTGATTTCACTCCTCCATTAGGAGCACTACAGGTGGTAAGTAGGAAATTGTCTGCTGCAAGGTCATACGTGGAGATAAGTAGAGTTGAGTCCTTTTCCCACAGAATCTTATAGGGCAGATATATATTTACCTATATCTATATATATAGAGAGATAGATATCACATATCACTTTTTTTTTTTTTTTTTTGGCTGCGTTGGGTCTTTGTTGTTGCGCGTGGCCTTTCTCTAGTTGCAGCGAGTGGGGGCTACTCTTCCTTGCGGTGCGCAGGCTTCTCATTGCAGTGGGTTCTCTTTGTTGTGGAGCACGGTCTCTAGGGCACGAAGGCTCAGTAGTTGTGGCTCATGGGCTCTAGAGCGCAGGCTCAGTAGTTGTGGTGCACGGGCTTAGTTGCTCCAGCGGCATGTGGGATCTTCCCAAACCAGGGTTTGAACCCATGTCCCCTGCATTGGCAGGTGGATTCTTAACCACTGTGCCACTAGGGAAGTCCCACATATTTTTAAATCTTGGTAATATGACTTATTTCCCAAAGTATCAATCCCAACAACAATATTAATTTTAATTTTTTCAGGGGAGCTATATCATTTTGTATGTGAAATCAATTTCAATTCTTTAATGCTCTGTAGTGTTTTCATATATTTTTATGCCGTTTCTTCTTAGTTATGAGCTTAGAGTTTACTTCCCCTAGTCTGACATACCAGAACTCATGTTGTCCTATAAACCTTATATTTAAGGGGGGAGGGGGGCTGCCCCATTCCATCGCCTCAAAAGTTCCATTTAATGGCATAACTATGGGCAAGCAAGACAGGTAAGTGCCCTAAGATCCACAGAGAGAAAGGAAAGTACATGTGGCTGGAAGAAACTGAGTATTCAGCCCTCAACATGTTCCTTTTTATGCCCCATTCATTCCGTGTGTGTGTGTGTGTGTGTGTGTGTGTATGTGTGTGTGGAGGGTGTAATGATGAAAAGGAGAACAGCAAGTATATTTCTGTGCATTTTACCCCACATATAAAATAGCTTAATATGATTCTGGTACTCATGCTTTCTTGATAAGGACCCAATTCCCATGTTATCAGATAGTACGAAGTCTGGGATGAAACAGCTTAATGAGGGTAAGAAACTTAGGCCAATCATGTTGTGACTTTGACCATATAAACACTTGGATGGAGTTAGAAAATAGCATTGACTTAGGATTCATTGTGTACCTGCCGTTCATTCCAACTGCCCTCAGGAGCTTCCACTCTCATGAATGAAGCAGGCTGAATAACAAACAAGAGTGAAAAGATAACTACAAGCCCCAAGTACTAAGAACATAAAATTGTGGACATGACCAGCTTCTGTGACAGCTGAACAAAGCTTGGTACATTAAGGACTAATTAATCACAGAGGGTTTAAACACGTGCTTAGCTTCACACACAAGTTCTGGATGCTTACGTGGAGATAATACATTTTGAAGAGAATGCTAGAATGGGAGGAGAAATAGGGTTTGAGGAAAAAGGATTAGGATCCTAGTAATAGGCACCTAAATAATCCAGTGGATCGGAAGCTCCATAGGGCGGGGACCCGGCCAGTCTTGTCCATCACTGCATCTCCAGTTCCTAGTGCAGTGTCTTGCGTACAGTAAGCACTTAAAAATGTTTGTGAATGAATGAACAGAGATGGAAATAAGAGAAGGCCAGTTGAAGGTAAGAGATGATTTTTTTAAAAATGGTAATTATTGCCTTAAAGAAGAGAGTGTGATGAGCTCAGAGAAAGAAAATCTGTCAGTACAAATAACAGACTACTGACCGCTAATTGCTAATGCTGATCGTGTTTATCCCCGCAGATGAAGAGCATGATCTAGAAGAGGATGAGAGTGGTACTCAACAAAAAGGAGGTATGAGACCTTCAAAAATGTACAGGTGCTGGATAGGACATTCGGGCTTCCCACTGGAGAAAGCACCTTTCTCTGACTACAAACATTACCAGACTCGCTAATTAAGAGGGTAACTGGTGTGTCGACCTCAACAGTCCTGAATAAGATGACTGGACAAGGAAATACCTTAACTTTAAAAGCAGCTACCCATTCACTTTAATTAATGTTCCCAGAACTGCTAAGATTTATCCTAGAGAGGTAGGAAGCCAAACCAGATATTTATTTTTTTCCTATCAGTATTTCTTAAATCAGTACAGTGAAAATAGAATTGTCTCATCTCTAAGAGATCAGAGGATTGAGAATGGAAAGAATAGAAAAGTCCCTATCTGAGAGGCCCGGAGATTGCAAGTTCAGAGGGGAATGGAAATGTGTCAGATCTGAAAAGTGAACATGGGGTGAAGGATAGAATTGCTTGGTTATGTTGACTTCTGATGGCCTGGTTTGATTCCAGGCACATTTGGAAATGAATATGTAACAGCTTTGTTGAATACAAAATTATTTCTTATTCATCCCAGACTGTTAACCATGTTTCAGTCTGTTAGTGAGCCCATCCTTTCTAAGGTCAGATGCCCCTCTAAAGCCTCCTTAAATGGACCAAGGACCTAGTCTGTCATTGTCTGTAAAGGAATATGTGTTGCAAAGGCCACCTCAAGGACATTCATTCCATCAGCAGAGCCTGAAAGTGCCTGATTTAGATACTGGCTGACTTTTTCTTAGAAATTCTATGGAAGTTTTAAGTCTAGGGGTTCTTTCCCTCTTCCTGTCCTGCTCCCCTTCTGTTTCTCCAACCTCCCCTTTTCCCATTCTCCTCTCTCTTCCTTTCCTCGTGCCTTTTCTTCTCTTCCTAATCCATTCAGCAAAGCCCCTTTCCTTGGTTCATTCTCCATGGGAAGAGAATGTGTAACAGGTTTAGTGAAGGACCCAACTTCATAAACACCCAGCTTCTCGTGAGGAGAGAAAAGACAGCAAAGAGGCAGCATCAGAATTCATGTGCCAAAGCCAGAGAGAGAACTGAGGCAAGTATGACAGGAATGTTAGTGTAGTTTCAAGTAAGGCCCTCGTGACAGTTAACACATATGATTAAGTCCATTCTGAATCTCAGTTTTTACCGTTCTACTTGCCGTACAGAATTCCAACAAAAAAATCTGTTTCCTGACCGAGCCATGTCCCACATATGTCTCTTCTCAAGCAACTTCCCTTGCTAGTGCAGGAAAGAAGCACTTCATGTGGACAGCTTGGGTGGAGTAACTAGAAGCTTCCTATGGCCAACTTTAAACTCCTTTGGGAAGCAGCAGTCTTCTGGCAAAAGCCTAAAATTCAGTTTCAGACGTCTCCCTCATCTCTTTTCTTCCTTCCACCCCTCTTTCTAAGGTTCAATCTGAAGAGTGAGGAGAGATTTATTTCTTAACTGTTCCAGCAGCTATAATTCAAGTACACTTAAAAAAAAAAAAAAACCCTTTGTTCCTCATGCTTCTTGCCTCCAAAATCGGTGTTGTTAAAGTGTCGTGAGCTCTAAGTATGTTTCTATGGTTTATACCTCCCACCAGTTATAATGATTGGTGACTTCGTGATTAAAAAAACAGAGGAGGACTTTTCCCTCTCGCTGCAGAATCTAAGGCAGGAATTTATATTATCTGTGTTTACTTATTTATTTATTGAATTTACATGGTGCCTTTTCTACAAAGGAGCTATAGAAACTGCAACAAATATGTAACATCCAAATGTCATCCCTTAGCTTTAAAACGATAAAATACAGAGGTTCAAGGGATGGGTAGGCCTATAAAAGGCAGGGAGCTCCAGGACAACGTGAATTCTTCTGTAATAGGCAAGCTACACAGGTTTGGTTCACTTGGGCAAGTCAGGTGTCACATGCCCTTTGAGAGGGAAAAATATTTTCTCCTAAAAGGTACCATGGCTAGCAGGGTCACCTTTAAAATCCACATACTTTTCTTCACTATTCCAGGGATCCTTTTCCTGGAATGCTGTGCTTTTCCCTGATGGAACTGCGTACATTTTTAAAGGCCAGCTAAGAGCTTATCGGAAGAGGGGAAAAAGGAATTCAGTTTATCCTGATTGGGTGTTAATGACCCTGTAAGATGTAATTTCTTTTATTTTGTTCTGTTACCTAGAAAATCTATCACGGCCTTGTAGTATTGATTATTCAATCTATAAAGAGCTCGGTTTACAGCTTGACTGTTAGTAACAGGGTTATTCTAATGAGTGACTATTCAACACCTCAGATTTTCGCTAAATTCCAACCCATCAGCCTAACAGTCTAACACTAAGTGTCTTTGGTGATGACAGCTTATCTCCCTTCCCTATCACGAAAAGGCATGTCCAGGTAACCAAAACTAAAACTCATTCTGTGCTGTCTGTATGAAAACGACTGGCCGTTTGCTTGGGTATGCCATGAAAAATAAAAAGCAGAGCTGGAGGCACAAATCATCCTTAGATACGTCAAACCTCTGAGCAAGAAGGATCTTGAAACAGGTTGCTTTTGCTCTGAAGTTGTAGGCAAGCTCAGCCAAGGGGGCAGCCCATGTTCACTCATTTCTGCAGGGCAGAAAAATGGTTGCTGATGAGTGTTCCATTTCTGAGGCATTTTTTCCACTTTAGTGGCAGCCAATGGAGTGAACTATTACACAAAAGAAACAGAGGGAAGCCACAGAGGTATTTGCAGCTCTTACTTTTTGAAACCCATTTCCCAAGACACATGTGAGTGGATCGTCACCCAGCTATAACTTTGGCCCAATAAAAGGAACACAGGAGATGAAAATTAGGATCTGTGAGTGTTCCCCACTTCAAGATCATACTTATAACATTAAGGACCATAGTAATTTCAAAACTCAAAGACTAAAGGGCTATGAAAACAAGCAAATAGTATTATTCAGTTGCTCTTCCTGTTCTGGCGTCAAAGTCAGTGGAGCTTGGCAAAATGTTTTATGCCTTTCTTTCTGAAATGGTTAATAAGGTATCAGGCTGAGTCTGCTTTAATGGACTGAACATGGTGGCCTTTCTGGCCTGGCCTAGAGAACATTTCAAGTCCCTTCCAATGGGCCATTGCCTTGGCCTTCTTTGTCCATTTCTCATGCTCTAGCAAGAACTGGCTTTATCTGTCTTCTCCTTTTGTCTCTCTTTTCTTTAATCTGTTAAGTAGTTATACCCAGGGCCACATTGGCACAGTCCTTTTGCTTATCAAGAAAATGTAAACAACATGCTGACTTGCCTTTTTTTTTTTTTTTTTTTTTTTTACTTGCCTTTTGCCTCTTTTCCTTGGTCACAGCTTGAATTCTGGAGCTACCCAATATCCCCCAAACAGAAGCCCAAGGTGACATATGAACTCTGGAAAGAACGTAGTCAGGCTCTGTTGTCCCTAAGGAGGGGGAAAGGCAGAATGGTGTCTGCTCCTTTCACCTTAGAACTCTTCCCGTCATGGAGACTCATTTTCAGATATTGACTCTGTCAATAGTAGCACCAACTTGGCCTCAGTTACAGGAGAAATGACTGTCACTGGTTATAAAGACTTGGTGTGGAATGACAGATGCTTTGCAATAAATACCTAGAAAAGAGAGAAAAACAATATATTTTTTAACTTGGTCTGCTACTAGTCTTCCTATGACATTTTACCTGCTGGGAGCATAGCTTCTCTTACATGGGATAAAGAAAATAAGACGCTTCCCCCCTTTTTCTTTCTCTGGAAAGAGTCCTCCTCAGCTCTGCTGGCAACTTAAATGCTGTGACCATACCCATTAGCTTCTCTATCATTGTAATTGTTGTTAATTGTTATAACTGTTTTAGTTATTAGTGGTGTCATTATTGCTCTAGGTCCTCTGTCTGTTTTATGCTGAATATATTAGTGCTTTTCTTTTGAATTACCAGTCTTTATTTAGGGCAGAGTTACGTTTTTTGGAGAGACGTTGAGAAATGCTGGCATTAAGCTTTATTCTTTTGTTTTTCATTCCAAATGGACAGACTGGAAAAAAGTAATTAGATGGAATAATGTCCTCAAAATGAGAATGAGGATGTTTTGAATTAATTAAATGGTCAGAATGCTGCACTATTTCTGATCTCAGACTGCTGCCAGAGGAGTGTAAACCTAAAGGAACCTCAATCCAGCCCATAGAGGCAATCCTTCCTCTCAGGCTTCCAATTCCTTACTGATCTAAAGACATCAAAGTCTCCTCATGCTTCCTCTGTTCATAGGACATGCTGGGCAAGTTTAGGGAGAAGCTGGACTGGCCCAGCAGACCTCCCAGCCTTCAAGCTCTTCCTGGGGCCAAGCTTCAGGGATAAAGCCCTCCTTGGCCTTACCTCTTCACCTCTTCAAGGTTTGATCAGGCTTTTGTTTTACAACTAAAGCTTCAGGGAAACCTTCTCTGACCCCTCAGACTAGGTTAGATTCCCTATTATACGCAAGACCCTCAACTTCTCCTTTGCAGACATATCGCAATCATAAATAAATAAATAGTTGTGTGACTGTTTCATGGTGCCTCCACTGCTGGATGGCAGCCCTAAGGGCAGGGACCGTGTGCGTGGCTGATGCAGAATTCCCAGCATCTAGCATAGGCCATGGCACAGTAGGTTCTGTGTACATGTCTGTTGAAGGATAAAGAATGAATGTAGTGAAGTTGTGTGCACACATATACCTAAAGCCAATCACATGTGTTAAACTGGGAGTCTGCAATACAGAATCCAATCTTGTTCACTTGAGACGTTCCTCTCCCTGGTCTCTTTAATACCAGAATACCTCTGTTTAGATAGCAAGTCCAACCTCTTCCCCATTTTTAGCCCTTCATTCTGCTTATTTTCCAAAGCAGCCTTGTTATGCTTCTGACGATTCCAGTTCTTGGGCTAGGCTAAACTATCTCCTGGATTCCTGAGCTCTATCTTCTTTAGGCCTTTAGCTTATGAAAAATTGAAGGCATCTTCTATCTTTAGTTTTTCTTGGAAGGCTTTTGTTTTTCTGCTAGCTTCTTGCATTCCCTATGATCTGTTGTGCTTTTAGAATAGGTTTTTTTCCAGGTGTTCTCCCCAGGTGTCTTAGATACCCAATATCAAATCACTTTTTACATATATACCCAAAAGGTACTCATAATCTCAGGAGCTGTCCCACACCCAGGCACGTGGGGAGCAGTACACCACAGTGACCATCTGCTAGGCCAGAAAAAGCCAAGAGAACTTTGTCAGTCTTACAACTTGGAAACATCAAGTTATGTTTTTAAAAAATCTATTTTTATAAAATTATTTTCTTTATCACATAAAAATCCATGAAGAATATTGATATACTTGAATTGAATTGAATTGAATTGAATTGACTATGATATGAAAAGTCAATATACTTTTCATTCCTAAACTTAGGCAAAATCTTGGGGTAAATAATCAACTCCATTACAACTGAAAAAGCATTATATCCTCTGGGAAAACTACTTCATTTTTCAGGAACTGATATTTCTCTATTATTTCATGCACTGATATCCGCCCCCAAAAAAACATGCCTTGTCTTTTCAATAGTTAGCATTTTTTCCTAATGAATTTTTTTTTCCAAACATATTCTTAACTCTGTGCCAGAATGTTTCCAGTGTAGTTGTCTTGTTTGCTACCCTCTGTTGTCTACTGCATATACAAACATTTTCTGTGTAAAGAAAACATGCTTGAGTTTCTATATGGTTAACATTTTTACTTTTGTTTGCAATATCTGAATCTTAACTAAACAGCTCTGTCCCCCTCTGTTTTTGTGCACTTTAAGATTCCTACTAAAATTCTTTTCCAGAGACATATAGGGATTTTGTTCCTCTGTGCCTTTATTCTTTGAATTGCTCGTAAGTTAGGAACAAGGAGAAAAAAAGCAAATATAGCCAGGGCCTCTGTCCCCCCACTGCCCACTTGCCCTCTATCTATTCCCATCCTCAGCAACTAGCACCATCACTCCTCTGGAAGGGTCAAGACAAATGAAGGGAAAGGTGGAAACTGTAGAATACGGTCCCCCCAGATCATTTGAATTTTAATTAGAACCCAAGACTCCTAACTCCCATCAGTAGGAATGTCATCTTTTGTAGGTGCTTTGCATATCACTCTCATACATAGTGTCCTAAGGAACGGGGAGCACTGCCACATTATCCCTGGTCCAGTGGGCATTAGCTCTCCTGCCATTCAAATCCCCAGATCCTCTCCCACTTTGTACTCTAGTGTTTAACCTTTCCGGGTAGAAGAAGATCAATACGAATTCTTCATTGTTAAGAATCGATGACTGTCCTGTGGCATCACTGCCATCTAGTCTTGCTGAGAAGCCCAGTAAATCTCTTCAACTGCTTCTAAAGCTTGGTTTGTCGTCTTCGGTTGCTTTCATTTTTAATGCAGATCACTTTGGTTTCTGTTCCCCTGGGGGCTTGCAGATAAATCTTGGCAGACATGTTCAGCGTCTACAAATGAGATGCTGGAAAAGGGCCAGCCCACCCAGAATTTAGTTGTAATGGATGAGACACCCCCTTGGTTCCACTTAAAGACTGGGCTATTCGTTTCCACATTTATTGGTAATTACCTCATATAGTAAGTACCTGGCTGGGAAGTGCCCAGGATGAAGTTCCTGTGTAACAGAGGAGGCCAACCTGTGAGACTGCAATGCAGATCTGTGCTGGCTGACTCAGCCTCTCTCATAAACAAGCAGAAGTAGGAGACTTATCTCATTCTTTCAATGCATAATAAAAAGAAGCACTGGATAGTTTAGATGCCCTGGATGAAGAAAGTCTGGCAGAAAATTTCTTTGTGCTGCTTACTTATAAACCAAGTGAAAAATTACCTGCCTGATTTTCTTTTATTAATAAACAAATATATTTATCATATTACTGAATAGCATCTGACTAAGGGTGAACTGTAAATATTTTATGTTAGTTAATGATCTCCTTCTCCCACAGTCCTTTGCTCATGCTGAGTGTCTGGCTGTATCTCATCCCAAACCCCCTGAATCTTAGGTTTCCTAGGGGTAATATCAGAACCTTGGTTTCCATTTGCAGCAAAAATGTGGGCTCCATAGAAAAAGACAGGGTCCTTTTAACTTTGATTTCTCCTCTCTTTGATCAGTGGACTATGCCAATTATTATCAGGGCCTATGGGATTGCCATGGTGACCAGCCAGACGAACTGTCCTTCCAACGAGGTGACCTCATCCGCATTCTGGGCAAGGTAAGGATTAGAGTGTGGGGCCTGGATCAAAAGTCGATTTTCTCACTCTTGATGATGTAGTCACCATAACCAGAATTATCCCATGTCATAGTCTTCTCTTGTGTGTATTACATGGTTCCCTCACACGTAAACTTCCATCGTTTTATAATTGTCAGGGAAAATTTTAATTGAAAATTCAGATTCAGGAACCAATTTTCAAATTTAAAAATAGAATAAAGTAGACATAATACTAAAACTATGCCAATCAAAATTTGATCTTTTTGAAGGGTCTTGTGGTGCTTTAAAAAGGTCATCACCACGTACATAATTTATTACCGTAAAATACTCTTGAAAATATTCTAGCTGGGTCAGCCACCTTCTTGTTTCATCTATAGATAAACAACACTGTAACATAGTTATATATGGGGGGAGGAGTCAGAGCTAGTTAGCTCAGTTGGTTTGAGCAAGTGCTGACAAGGCCAAGATAGTGAATCCAACTCACAAGGGCCAGCTAACTTCATTCTCTTCCTCAGTCACAGAGGTAGCCCCTAGCCACAGCTAACCATCTCCCAAAGGGTATTGCTGGATACAAAAAAATGGGCAAAAATAAGGATATATTATTGCAGATCCATCACCAATGTGAAGAAGCTTCAAAACTCATGGGCTACTGTTTGAGGGATCAGTAACACCATCCTTGTAAAGAAAGACTGCACATATTCTGTATAGGTGGGCTGAGGAAATCCACTCTGTCCCTAAAAAACTTGTTAAAAAGTTCTCCCTCTAGAGGCAATCAATATCAACAAACATTTTTGTAAGAGGCACAATTTGCTCTTTAATTGATTAGTATGTGAACTCCATAAAGGAAAATTGAAAACCCATTGTGTTATTAACCCATCCTTTGCAATTTATCTTTGTTCTGTAAATGTCATTACCTTGGCCAGGTGTTTGTCTCAGTTTGAAATATACCACAAGCTCCTTAAGAAACAGACCAGGGCTGACAGAAGGTAGCTTTCAGCAGTTCCAATGAGTCCCCTTTGAACTACGACCAAATTCAGACCCAACATTTTTCCAGAGAGCAGGAGGCCCGCAATCCCTGCTGGGTGAGATCAGAATCTTCTAGTGATTTCTTCCAGACTCCTAATTCAGCACCACCCTAGTGCCATTCCGGTGCAGCTCCAATACACCAAGAATAAATTGGAAGCAAAGAAGGGAGTGGACATTGGCCTGATTGGTATTTCAAATGCCCGAAAGCAAGACTTGCCGAGTAATAGAATTTGTGTACATTACCACGCTGGGGTAATCGAGTTATCCACTCAGGTGTGACCAGGCCTCTGTTTGCCCAGAGCCTGCAGGTGAACAAATTAACTGTTTACATTGTCTGAGGTGCCTGCAGCAGGAGGAGGGGAGAACAGAGTCAGACTGTCTGCTGGCCTTCTCTCTCGGTCATGATTATTTTGTTTGTTTTGCATGTCTTTTGCCTTTGTTAATGACTTCTCACTGGGGGTCCATTTCCTCCATTTAGAAGGGGCTGTGCGGTGACTTGCCCTTGCAGTATAGAGCTGTCTGCGGTTACCAGGGCTATTGTAATATTGAGATTACAAAGAACATGGGGACCTTCCCCAACTTGTTTTGGGTTTTTTTAACCAACCCCCCTTCCCCTCCTCCATTACTAAAAGCCAATATATCAGAGTTTAATTCACAGGGAATAGTTTGCTGCCTTGGTTCTATTGGGCATCTTTCTCCATCTCCTGGAAGGTCCTGAGTTCGTAGTCATCCCTTACCTTGGTAGTAGCACATTTCTTACCCCAAAAGCTACACCAGTTGCCACCCTTCTCCACATTGCTCATCTCTGCATGGCAAGGGAAGAAATGAGAAGCTAGAAGCTTAACTGAAGTTTCCCTCATAAAACTTCATTCCAGTTAACGTTGGCTTGGGGAGCATTTCAGATTGGATTTACCTTTGTTATATTACTTAACTCAATAAGAGTCCTTGGACAGGAAGGAACCTTAAAAGGCCACCTGATCCATTCCCTTGCCTCTAAAAAGCACAAATGAACCAATTCAGACAGATAGAAAAGGAGATTCCACTGCCATTATCAGCTGTATGTCTATTCAGATGTTCAGTAACTCCTAATCTCAGGAATTTTCTCTCATATGGATCCTAAATTTATTCCATATTATTCCATATTTAGCCCCAGCTGGCTTCCTTTATTGGAGTCAGTTACACTCTGCAGCCTGCCTCTCACACCTGCAGGGACAGAACTGACCCAAGTTGAGGTTAGTCCAGAAAAATGGTATCTAGAAATCTCCATTTTATTTTTCTCTCTGGCCAGTAGAACTTTTGTCAGGCAAGAAAAGCCCACTTCTTAGGAACCTAGAGAAGTCTATTTCCCTGAGAAACACAAGACAAGATGCAACTGAGTGCAGTTCAGCTTACCTGGAGCAGTTTCCTTACCTGTAAAATGAGGGAGTTGTGTTAGATCTCTAAGGTTCCCTCCACCTCAAACAGTCCCGGCCTAAATTAACATGGTGAGGCCGACTTTGCAAATCTGCTAAAGAAATTCCACACAAAAATGTGTCTTAGCTTTAATTATTTATTCAGATTAAACAAGCAAAAAAATTCTAAGTTCTTTTGTTTTGGGGCCTCATAAATACATTTGGCTTTTCCCTCTCTCTTTGTATGGTAAGAGAAATATTCTGAGGGGCAGGGGGTGGCAGGTAGAGAACAGAAGTGGCCCCTGGATGGGGGAGTGGGGTGGGAATTGGGGGGTAATAACTTTATTCTTGGGTTCCTGCTGTTCCCTGCTGTTTCTTTCTCTCTCTTTTTTTTTTGGTATTTATTTGTTTTTTTTTTTAAATTGAAGTATAGTTGATTTACAATGTTGTGTTAGTTTCTGGTGTATAGCAAAGTGATTCAGTTTTACATATATATGTATATGTATATATATATATTCTTTTTCAGATTCTTTTCCATTATAGTTTATTACAAGGTATTGAATTTAGTTCCTTGTGCTATACAGTGGGACTTTGTTGTTTATCTATTTTATATAGAGTAGTATATATCTGCTAATCCCAAACTCCTAATTTATCCTTCCCTCCCCCTTTCCCTTTTGGTAACCATAAGATTGTTTTCTGTGTCTATGAGTCTATTTCTATTTTATAAATAGTAAGTTCATTTGTATCATTTTTTTCAGATTCCACATATAAGTGATATCATATGATATTTGTCTTTCTCTGACTTACTACACTTAGTATGATAATCTCTAGGTCCATCCATGTTGCTGCAAATGGCATTATTTCATTCTTTTTTATAGATTAATAATATTCATTTTATATATATATACACACACACACACACATATATATATATATACACACACACACATACATAAACACACACACCACACCTACTGTTTCTTAATAGTTGCCCAAGTATGACCCAACCCTCAATCCTAGAATCCTAGGGCCAAGAGAGTCTGTTAGGGTCTAGGGCCTTTGGACAAGAATGATCCCAGAAAGAGAGCTATTTACCCTTTAAAAAATTTTTTTCCAGAGAAGATGATTGGCTGGGTAAGAAAGCTGCACCCCATAGATAACCAAATGCCCATCACCTGTCCTATTCTTAGGGAAGCAAATTGTCAACAGGTGGGTTACTTATGTGACCCTGAACAAAGTCACTTAATCTTGCTAATCCTTATCTGTAGAAATGGGATAATTTCCTCATCTGTAGAAATGGGATAATTTCTGTTTATAGGGTGTTGTGATACTTTCATTAGAGAATTTGTGTAAGGAAGCGCCTGGCATCTAGGATGATAATTATTATGATATTCCCCTCTTTTCCACTAACAATAAACTTTTGGGGTCAATATTGGGTACACACCAGGAGTTCAATAAATTATTACTGAATTGAGAGAAAAAAGAAAGGTAGCCTGTCCTGCCAAGAACTCTTCACAGAGATATTCGAAAGCTCAACAGGTCCTCTCTTGGAAATAGAAGGCCATCCAGTGAAGAGGCCTTACGTGGAAATACACTGTGCCTTTCCTGGTCTGAGAGACTTTGTCAGTGGCAAAATTGATCAATTGTTCAAACTTCTTTACACGGGCCTCTTACTGTTGCGGCCTCTCCCGCTGCGGAACACAGGCTCCAGACGCGCAGGCCCAACGGCCGTGGCTCACGGGCCCAGCCGCTCCGCGGCATGTGGGATCTTCTCGGACCGGGGCACGAACCCGCGTCCCCTGCACCTGCAGGCGGACTCCCAACCACTAGCGCCACCAGGGAAGCCCCTGTTCAAACTTCTTTGAGGAGAGGCCAGAGCCATGTATCGCAGCTCTGAAACAGTAAGCAATGGCACAGTCTGCAGGACCCCGCCCACCTCCCCAACACATCTATCCGTTACTAAGCCCCACGAAGTTGCACGCCCACTTAATGCACTGAGTTCCAATTTGGGCCGCAAATATATTAAAAGGAGATTTTAAAAATGGAGCAGATCTGTGCATCCAGTGGACGTTCCCACGTGCCTTCTGGGCCCAGATATTTCTGAACAGCATTTTTGGTGCAGGGACTGAACTTCGCTTCCACCTGGTGCAGGGACGCAGCTCAGGCCACAGCGGGGTGTTTAACGCTCTTCAGTGGCTCCAGATTGTGGTGCTTGTGCAGGTCTCCTCATACGTAACCGATGGCTCCCGTAAATTACTTCCCACCATGCCTGAGACCACCGCAGAATTCAAGTTTGAATAGAGCAGGAAAAAGGTGTTTGAAAGGCCTATTCACTCAGCTACATTTTAATTTCCTTTTCAATCTTGTCCCAATTAATTTCACAAAATTAATCTCGCAGAAGCAAACTCGGCAGCACAGAGGCTGCGGTTTTAGTGTGGCGGTCGCTCTGCCTGAACATGAAATAGGAGCTAATACAAAAATCCATCTGCTGTGTTTGAAATACACGCCGGCTGCTGCTCAGTCCTGTCTGACATTCCAAACATCAACAGAGGGGAAAAGTGATTTGGGGGTTAGTGGCCATCAGTACTTGGCAGGGGTTCAACAACAGGTGTACTCCAAAAATCCATTCAGCCTGGGCACCAGGCATGACAGGGTAGGTCCTGAATCACCCTCGGTGCAGTAACACTGCGCCCTGGCTGCGCCCTGGCATACAGCCCCTCTGTGGACCAGCACTGCCATGAGCATTTATTGTAAGTAGGAGAAAGGTGAGAAGTCTCTATTTGGATAAGACGAGCCACAGTTTCTATGTTTCAGAGAAGTGACTCTGTCTTCCTGGCTTAAAGGCCTCTCACTGGGGAACCTTTTTCTAAATAATAAAGGTACTTGTTCTACTCTTCCAGATAACCTAAATAAACGCCCATTTAAAAATTAGGCCTCCTCTTCCAGAAGTAATTTACAGTGGTAACATGAGCTGTCCAGCAGATAAGGGCAAATTAAAGAGAGAGAGAAAGAAACTCTTTCTCAATTGTCTAGAAAGAAGAAGAGGTCCCTGAATGACCCTTAAATGGTCCCTGTTTACCATTTAAGGTAAACAGAGTTGATAGGCTACATCTCTTGAGCTTATGTTGTGTGACTCATGAGTTGGCCCTGGGCTCCTCCAGGGTTTTTCCAGCTACTTATTTCCATGGAAGGCAGCCTTGGAGCAACAAGCTGGGCACCACAGAAGGGTTATATTTACATGGTGGCTTAGCCAGGGTGGGGAGATATTCTCACCTCCCAAACACACCATGCTTTGGTTGTCTTCTGGTACAGTTGGTATGGAAACAGGGATCCTTAAAGGCAAGGTCAAGTTTAACATTGAACACATGATGCTGTCAGATGGCCATGGGTCTTGTGTGGATGAGGATGGACCGATTCCATCATCCTGGGTGACAGTTAGCTTCCAGCACTGGATTGGAGCTACTTAAATTCAGGCCGGGTCCTGGCTCCAAACCCAGCTCCTAGTTATCCGAATGCAGCAGGCCTGTCCCTGGCACACCTGGACTATGTTAACATAACACCACATCTGTTACAGTAGGACTTTTAAAGCCCAGTGTTCTTCACCTACTCCCTCAAAGGACTACTTAAAGAATGTAGACCTTTCCCCTCCCTTGACCCCAACCCCTCCAGAAGAGATTTGTATGTTGTAAAAATTATCTGAATGCAGCAGTACTTCCTCTTTTAAGTGTGCTTAGTTGAATTTGACAACACCTCATAAAAACAGATAAGTTAATTCCTTCAATTGCTTTAAATGAAGTTGTTTTTTTTTTTTTAAATTTCAGGGCTCTGAGGGAAAGGAGGTGTTTGGTGACATCTAGTGTCCATTTAGGACTTCCTCAGGCACCATTACCCTCTGTTTGGCTGACTGGGGGATGGGCAGGGTAATTTGGGAGGTAATTCGGGGGTAGGAAGTGGGGAGAATACAGGCCTGGGGCACAGACTGCACAAACAGAGTGATGAAACTGATCAATGCCTGCCAAAGAGCTATCATTCACCTCTGACCTAACCAAAGGGGACGGTGAGGGAGGGTACCATCAGAAAATATCTTTTCTTATTTACGATGATACGAAAAGAGAAGCAGAAGCTGTCCCCATAACCCCATTTCATGTGAACAAGCAGGTCAACACTGTGCTGTGATGACGAAGATGATGATGATGATGGTGTTTTCTCTCATTAGTAACCCCTATGGGAGGCTATAGAGTTAGGAGAATGGGAATGGGATTTGGGGTCAGCTGGAAGGCAACGGTCACACACCGGTCAAATTCAGTAGAGGCCATTCCTTTCCCCCAGACAGGAACCAATCATCTAGAACAAACCCTGGCAGCCTCATTCCTTCCAGGTAATTTTTATAAATGAGGGGACATCCATTCCAAGAGAGGACAAAAGGGAGAGGGTGTTTGTGAGTGTGCGTGTGTGTATGCGTGCTTATGCGTGTATGTGTGTGTGCATATGCGTGTGTATAAACCTGCAAACAAGAGACCTGGCTACATATCAACCTTATTCTCTAAACCCTGGCCATTTATTATAAAACCCATTTAAAAAAAAAAGTAAAATTGGCATTTTGCACTTTAATCTCCTCAGTCCTGAACTGTTGTCCTGGACAAGACCCTTCACTTTGTACACACACACACACACACACACACACACACACACACACACACACACCTTTCAGTCAGGTGGAAAGTCCCAGATCAGATAATTAGCTGTGAGACCCAGACAGAAATGTTTACCTAGAACCATATAAGCCATGGCAGGGTTAGGTTAATGCTCACGATCACCCAATGCTTTACAAACTCCAGTGTAAAAAAATTCCAGCCATTTATTTTGCGGTGAATTTATAACAAATGCTGTTAAAGTCTTCGTCTTTTGACAGAGGTAATAATAAATTCACTGTTAAAGACGGTAGTTTAATTCCTTATACCTCCAGTACTGCACAGAATAAACCATATTCATCACTGAGTAATTTTTTACCACATAAATCTTTAAAACTAACCAGTGAAGGCTGTTGAGACTGAAATATTGTAAATTTATTAGATATGCCCATGTAGTATTGGATTCAGATGTTTCCATTCGAATATATTATGGGGAAAATTTGTGTCTTTAACTGTGACATTCCCTCCATCTCCCACTGCCAGTATTATAACAAGCAGCTCCTCCAGAGTCAACTGCACGTTTATTAGACAGAGATTTAGTAATAAACTCACTAATCTGCCAGAGAGGCTGGATGACATTTCGGTGAGATGCTCTATTTAAAAGGGGTCACAAAAGCTTTGTTTCTGTGTAATTATTTTCTCAGAAGGAACTCAGCCTCCCCAAACCTGTCTGCTGGTGTTTCTTGGTAGTGTATGGATCCAGCTCTCCAACCAAACTAGCAAAATACTGAAGCAAATTATAACCTCATTGCAGATATACAGAGCAGTAACTTCTATGCTTATAGGATTAGTTACAGGGGGCTTGGGATAATTGGTTAGAACACAGAAAAGCTGGAATTAGCAGACATTGCCAGACTTGTGGTATTTAAGACTAATAAAAAGAATATTGATTCTCGCACTAGAAATAATAGACAATGATTTCAGAAAACTTACTATTTAAAAACTTTCATCTTGATATATGACACATTCAAGATACAATTAAATCCTCAGATCTGAACAAAAATCCTTTTACTTTAACATATAAATTTTGAGTGAAAGTCTGTGCCTGTAAGACGAGAATATTCTTTCTCATAATTTGCTAGTGAAGTGACATTTAAACTGACCAACTGATTATATCAAACTGTAATACCCTCTCAAGTTTCATTAAGGAAATATTAATATTCCTAGAATGAAAAATATTTTTCCTTTTAGATTCAGAAAGTGCATCATCTTTTCAGCAAAGAGCTTTGGCGGTTTCCCTATTCCCACTAATATTCTGTATTTGCCAAGAGTTCCAGATACTAAAAACTTCCAAGGAGGATTATGAACTTTAAGATTTTTTTTTAATAAAATAAAATGCGTTTCTAAATATTAAGCAAAGGAGAAAAATTTCCTGGCAGTGCAAGACTGCAGCCCATCAGAATAATTGTTAAAAGACAGAACTCAGCTAGAAAGATAAGCGAAATACCAGCAATTAATATTCAGCGTTTCACATTATAGTCAAGAGGATGTGTTTTTCTTTGTGATGTGTCTCATAAGCTAAGAGTGTTGGGAGCCAGACTCTGAGCTCTGTCTTCGTTTTGTGCAGGAGGATTAAGGAGAAAAAGAACAGTGACAACAATCCTGCTCCATCTGTAAATGAACAAACATCTTGATTTTATAGCTATTTGCTTTGTAAAACTGAGGAATGAAACAAAAATGACTGGATGCCTAAGTAACACTTTAATTCCAAATTCATTTACGCCGTAGCTATGTAGTTGTCACAAACCATAATGCAGTATTTAATTAAAATAACAGAAGTGTATCTAGATATGTCCTGGGGTAGCTATCACCAGATTATAGTCTATGCTATCCGTATTTTATTTATGAAATGGCAGAGTCTAAGGTGCAACTAGGCTGATACAAAAGCCTGAACATTTTAACCTGCATTTTTATAAAGGCTCTTTTTCTTTCCTGCTACGTCTTTAAATTTTTCCTCCTTCTATCTTTCAGGGGATTGTTTTGATGTCGATAAAGATCTCTCTTTCTAACTCTTGCTTTTCAACTGTTGACCTCCTGTGTCTTCTGGCTGTGAAATCCCCCATCTGTTGTCATGGAAAGGCTTGTTTCACAGGAGCCACAGCAAGCAGGGGACATCTTAGCGGAACTTGGACGTGGAGGGTAGGAAAAAAGCAAACCCTTTTCAGGCTCAGTGTGCTTGTTCCCATACAATCTTCCTTGCACCTTTTTTTTTCCACCTATAAATACCCGTTATAGTTTACACGCTTGCTTGCTCTACTTTGTGGATGTTCACGTGCAGACACACTGCTCCTTTTCATAAACACATAGCATCTATCTTATACGCACCCACCATCTATCTCCTCGTTCACACTGGCTGTCCCATCAACCTCCTTGTCTGCAGAATTATGTTCAGCAAGGTCCCGATTTATAGGAAATAAATAATGAAAATGGAACAGACTGGGAAAGATAATCGAAACATTCAAATTGTTATTTTTCACTGTACTTTCTACAAACAGAGGATCTATAAACACCTAGCAAAGGTGTTCGCTGATTCCTAGAAAGCAATTAGTGCCTATTGGAACATTCTGACCCAGTAGGTCTCTACCTTGTATTTTCCCTGTTCTTACTTTTTGATGCCCCAAGATCTCACCTTTTTAAACGACAAATGATGCTGTGTTATTATTTTCATTATTTCTGCTTCTTATTTATCCTGTTTATAATGACAAGTTTTGTCATCATTTATCCTCTATAAGATAATCCTAAGAATTACAAAACAAAAACAGTAATTGCAACCACCTTTTTGAAGAAAATAGCCCTTGCAATTACTATATAAAGATATTTGATAATGGTAGGATCAGATCACAGTCTGATCCTACAGCAAGGGTCTTTTGGAGAAGGGTCTCTTACACACACTTGTAATTATTTTCGCCCCTTTCACAGGTCACATAGAAAGTTAATTTCAGTAGCTGCTAATTTCCATCCAACAAGAGCACGGTACTTTAAACCACCCAATATAATTGGATTCAAAACAAATTTAGGAAATCGAGTGTGTTAGAAAGCAAATAAAAATATCCTTTTGGTAAGAAGGAGGGTGAAAGTAGTAAAAATGGCCTTTTTTTCTCTTTTTTTCCCTTCACAACTTTGCCATTAAAGTTGCACCTACAGCTAGAAGTTTGGCCGTGAAAAATGGTCATTTTGTTTCTCTGCTCAAAGCATGTTATTAAAATGCTAATTTAAAAGAAAAAGGAGTTAAATATCTAGCGATGGTGCATTCTAATTGCAGCCATAATGAGCTCTCTAAACGTGCGGTGCCCCTGACACACACAGAGCATAAACAGCAGTAAACAGATCATTAGTACCCGCGTTCATTTATTCTGGCGACCTTACCATGACCCCACCGAGGGTAGGGTGAAAAGCAGGTGGATCTGGCTGTGACACCCCCTAGAGGGATCCAGGAAATGAAGCTATAAGCGGTTGTCATGGAAACGCCTATGTGTGCAGATGATGTAACACACCGACAGGCTGTAGGCTTCGCAACTGGGACGTTGCCTTTCCCTCGCCGGAACAATCTCACGGATTAAATTATTCATTTCTTTAATTCACATAGCAAAAGGAATCCTAATTTTCTTGGTTATGTGCAACTCTCTTCCATTTGTCTAAGGTCTGTCATCCCCTCTTTCTCTGAAACCTACCCCAGCTTCCTACATTCTAGCCCCAAATCACTGAATCTGACAAAATCAAGTGGAGGAAAGGCAGTGGAAATCTGATGCTAACATCTGTACTTATAGAGAGAAAATATAAGATTTTAAGCTAAAAATTAATAATATAGACAGTGTTCCTTTCTGATGAGGGCATGGTGACCAGGGACTCAATGTTTACCTGTCCTGAACAAGATGGCTTTGTTTGGAGCAGGACAGGGTCAAAGTGATACCTGATGCAGAGAGTGTAAAGCAGACAGGCACCAGCCCCAAATGAACACATCACCATAGCAAGGTGCAGGGATAAGAGAAAAGGAGCATCTGCTTACCCCCTCCCATGTCCAATTGAGGGAATCGAGATTAATAAAAATAATTCTTTGGAGAATGATTCCACTCTATCCTACCCTGTTTTGCAATGAACAACCTCAATAACCTTACAGCAACAGTAGAATAACTTTTCTTCTTTTTTTAAAGGAAGCAAAAAAGACGATCCCTGGAAATTATTTTAAAATAAAAAATATCCTGGCCTGCGCCTCCCCCCCCCCACCCCCACTGCACTTTAGATGAACCTGTGATATTGTAGCAATGGCCCTTGAAGTGCAGTGGGGAGGTGATTTAGGAGAATATTAAAGGCAATGTGGAGATTCAAGGCGCCTCTCTCAGGGAGATCTGGAGAAATACGCAGCACAGATGGGCCGAGCAGATTAAACATTTCCGTCACATTGTTTCCAAATTGTGTTGTGGTGCCTGAGGCTGGTACTGCGGTCAGAGCAAAATAGAGTGGTGCAGAGCTGCGAGCTGCACAGTTTATGGAATACATATTAATACGCCAGTCTCACATGGTATCACCATTCTATCAGCTCCGAAATGGTGCTGTCTCTATTGTTCCTGAATTCTGCACTTAGCACCTTGCTTTCTCCTGTCTGCAAAGTGTTTACCTTCCCTTTATCCTTCCTCTCCTTTTTAGTCAAAGTTCAAGTTGTGTGTTTCTCATTTCTCTTTTCCATACAGCCCTGTTCCGCCTTCCCTCTTACCTTTACAGCTTATGATTTTTCTGTCATGCACACTATGTATTTTGCCCACACTTCCATCACCAACAATGTCCAGTGTGTGCGCGGGTCCTGCACCCCTCCCTAGCCTTGACTTGGTCATTATCCACTCACACCCAGTTCAGGACATCAGTTCAGACTTGAGGCTGAATAGTCCCTTGCACTCAGGGCTCTCAGACCCTCCATCTAGCTGACACATTCCTCTTCTCAGAACACTCAGCTCTTTGCCGGGGGTGAGCTTTGTGGAGTTGTTGCCATGTTCCCCCCACCCCAGCTGCTGTCGCTGGCCACCAGCCTTTCAATGTCCCCTTTCTTAGACTCAAAGCCCCCCATCCCTGGCCCCGGCTCCAGTCTCACCAATGTCTAGGTTAGCAGGTTCCCTGAAACATGGCAATAAATAAAACTAGTTCAATTGAGGCAAATTTAGTGATACATCTTTATTATGATTTATAGACCAAAACTCTGAATAATGGAAAAAAGAGAAAACGATTGCCAAGAACCTAAAACACGGTGTGAAACAGCCTGGAGAGGCCGCCAAGCTACCCAAGGTTTCAGCCAAGCATTGGGCTCTGATCCTTTCACAGGTTCCAACAGAACTAATCCACTGTCGACCCAACTGACCACTTGCTTTCTCCTTTGGTAAAATCTCTTCCTAAAACCATTTGTCCTGAAAAATGGGCACCTGTTTGTCTGTGGTGAACAATTGTTTTTCTCAGCAATTGGAAGGGTGCTGAGTTAGAGCCCTCAATTTATTTAATCACTTTCGATAGCCTCAGAAAGCATTAAATTTCCAAAGCTGGATTTCAGTAGAGAAATTGTAGGCCAACCCAGAGTAAAAATATGATGTTTTTGGCTCAGCTTGGAATATTACAATCTACTCTGCTTAGGAATTCAAATTTCCCATCTTTACTAATGATAATGTATGATGCACAGGCACTAATAAGAGAAATAAGCAATCATAAACCAATAATTCTGTGATTGATTGGCCTTTCCCATACATATGTGAAGCATTTATTGATCTTTCATGTTAGGGGCTGATTGATTGTTCCCTTGAAGAGGTAGTCTCTTGTTTACAAGCACTGAAATAGTGAACTTTGATGGTTAAAAGAATAAAAGTATGAGACATTTTCTGTGAATCTTGTTCCACAGAGGCTTATCGAAGCCCAATTCAATGTGAAAAGAGAACATTTCCATTAGGAACATTCTCAGGGGAACCAGCAGTGTCAAGCAGTTTGCTCCAAAAGCCATCATGTGGATTTGAATGGAAGCTATAAGAAGACACCACAACTTTTAAGTCACAGTTAAAGAGATGGCCTTAGGGCTTCCCTGGTGGTGCAGTGGTTGAGAGTCCGCCTGCCGATGCAGGGGACACAGGTTCGTGCCCTGGTCCGGGAAGATCCCACATGCCGCGGAGCGGCTGGGCCCGTGAGCCATGGCTGCTGAGCCTGCGTGTCCGGAGCCTGTGCTCCACCACGGGAGAGGCCACTATAGTGAGAGGCCCACGTACCACAAAAAAAAAAAAAAAAAAAAAAAGAGATGGCCTTAGAAGGGATAAGCAAGCTTGGTCAGCCTTTGAAGAAGGAATAGACTTGGCAGCTGGAAGGCTGAAGCCTTGGAAACCCAGAATGGCAGGATTCTTGATTTCCTTCCACTGTTTTATAAAAGTGGGGGTAGGGGTGAGATGGCCACACTGGGCCAAAGAGCAGATACAGGCCATAAAGATCATTGTACTTTCCCCCTAAAGTGCTGGTTGGTCAACTGTAGAGGGTTCATAAACCCTTTGAGAATCTGATGAGAGGTCTGGGCCTCACCCCAGGGATAAAACGCATGTACACATGCACACAAATTTTACACCAGTTTTAAGGAGTTCAAAGATCCCTTCACATGCATCCACAGAGAGGCCATGGGTCAGAGACTCCAGTTTAAGAATCTGTGCCCTAGAGGATGGTGATTTCCTTTTGTTGGAAAAGCCTAGGATTCACTGAGCCTAGAAATTGAATTCTCAGCCCAAGACTGGATGGTCATTCCAGGTCATGTCTGTGCTACTCCAGGGGAGCCATGGAAGAGCTTAAACAAATAGGAACCAGCAGGGAGGAGAGAAATTAATATGTAGCAATCATGGAGTAAGGGTATTTAATCTCTTTTAAGGCTTATGATAGGCGCCTGCTGGTTTTCCCCCTGATATCCCCTGACACCTACTGACAGGGTATTTGCAGCCACACAGGGACTCAGGGCCCTGTGACAGGAGGAGCACTGAGAAGGGCCATGATAGTCTTGAAGCCATAAACAGCAATAGGAAACCACTGGAGGCAGAGTCAAGCTGTGTGGCGAGCCCGTGGTTGGTGGCCATACTGCCTTTTGTTTATAGAATTTGCTGTTCTTTTTATGGCAGGTTTGGTAGGGGTTTCTTTTCCTTGTTGATGGAGATTAGCAGCACAAATCCTTTTAGGGCAGTGTGCAAGCCCCCATAAACACTTTTGATTGTTGCTGATGGTGAGTGCTGTGCCTATTTCAGATTCCCTCAATACTCTGCTCATCCAGGCCAACAGCTTCTCCAACCAGATAATGGAGTCCAAACAGCCAACCTTCGTTTTTAAGACTCCTTCATCTGAGGGGTTCAAGGAGGTGGGGCAGGGTTGATGTTGAGGAAGACAGATGTTTGATCAAGCCTAGAAATATTTATGACGAGAACAAGCCACACATTATACTATTTTTGAGTGTAAGTCTTCTTAAAAGATTTTGTGGCAAGAAGCAAGCACTGATGTAAAGGGTTTGGGTTTTTTTTAAATAGCTTTTTATATTCTTATCCAAATCATCTTCACTTAACCAGTTTGTATAATCAACATCTTAGCTCTACCACACACAGTCTATAGAATAGAGAGTTACGGAGTGGGGAGCCTGTATAATTCTGAGACCCTAACATTGTCACTTGTAGGTGTGCATCCCCACCTTGAAGGTAGAAACACTTCCGCATTGAGGATTTCAGGTCTCCTGGGACTGTCTCAGGCATTTTTCCAGTCAGTCCTTCCAAACATCTGGGCAAAAAGAAGTCAAACTTTATTGAAAATGTTGATACCAGGAATTCAGTTCTCTCTGCCATCCCAAAACTAAAATCCAAGAATCAGCAACTTAATAAAAATGCAGTAAATTAGCACCTCTAGACAAGAGCAGAGTTCATTCAGAGCTGGGGTCTGCCTGGCTGAGCCAGTACTCTCTCCATTTTAATAGTTTAATAAAAATTAGCATAATTAACGAACATCTGTATGATCCAGAGTGGTGCAATTTGGCACTTGGAAACGAGAGCTTAAGCATGATTGCTGTGAGTTTAATGTTGTTTTAATTCTTTTTGGCGCTGCGCAGTGAAATAAACGTTTGGTGGTGATAGTTCTCCGCCGGATCTCATTTGCATTTTTCTCCCTTTGATTATGAGCAGTTGTGGACTCCCCAGCAATTCATCAAAGTAGAAATTATTTTAACATACCTCGTGGTGTTCAGACTGGGCTGGAGCAATGCATGGTGGGGTGGTGATAGGAGAAGAAAAGGCTAGAAATATTCCATTCACGCTTTAAACATCTCAGCCCTGTAGCCTTTTTCGGGTATCCAGCCAAGGGATGAAATCCCCAGTGAGATCCCAAGACCTGTAGGTGCTTTGATTAAGCTCCTAGGCTACCACAGCAGGATGCATATGGTCTCTGAGACTGTGCCATCCTCCTTACACTTCTGCTTGCTCTTTTGTTTTGAAGGGCAGAGTTGATTGCACACACCCCAGTTCCCACCTCTGTGGTGAGAATGCCACATCTGCGGTCGGCAGGGTCAGTGCTCCCCTCGAGCAAGAGCGCACTGACTGGGAGCCGGCCTTTGCAGGTGTCCTGCTGTGCCTCATCTGCTTCCCGTTTGCACCCTCTTCAAGTTGGCAGAGAGCACCTTCCCAAGGCTCTGTTCCTACTCCTGGCCTTACGGCTGAAGGGGGATGCTGCCAAGTGGGCGTCAGAGTCAGAAGTCTTGAACGGTCCCTAGGGAGAGAATGCCGTAGCTGAGCCCCTCAGGTGACGAAGATGACAGCATGTGGCAGTAGAAGACCACACCTCACACATGTGTAAGCAAGCTGACTTTTATCAAAAGACTGTCAGACAACATGGTGCCCACCCTCTGCCAGTGAGATAGCAGAAGAGCTGAAGCTAGAGTTTTTAAGATAGAGTATGCGTTTCCCCCACACAGCAAGGCCCTGTCGACATGGCCACTGCAGCGACGTACTAATGCAAGGCAGCCCTACAAGAAAACTTAAGGCAGAAACTGCCCTAACTTCGGTGTTGGGAAATGGACAGTAACATAACTCGTACCGAGAGGAGCTTTAAAATGTCCTGCCGTGGGAATTCCCTAGCGGTCCAGTGGTTAGGACTTGGCACTTCCACTGCCAGCCCTGGGTTCTATCCCAGGTCAGGGAACTAAGATCCTGCAAGCCTTGTGGCACGGCCAAAAAATAATAATAATAAAACAATAAAATAAAATGTCCTGACAGGCATAGGCTGAGGAATTCTGGGTAATCTCCCATACAGCAGTGCAGACTGTAGGGGGAAGCTGGCCTCCCTCCTGGGGGAGGGGGGCAATGAGAAGGTGCTGTGGGAATGAGAAGGTGCTGTAGGGGGAGGGGAGTGGACACATTCATTTATTTATGACAGATTTTTAAAAGGTAATTCCCTGTTCCTTTTAGGATAAGCTCAGTAGTCTCACTTCTTATGGCATCTGAGATGCTCTTCATGGTATTTAGGGAGCCATTTGGAGAAACTGTCTCCAAAGGCAATTGCTCTCTTCCTGCCACAACCATTTCAATCACCAGGAAATATCTTGGAGTTTGTTGTAACTAATCTGCTCAACTGAGAGTATAAATCCCCACTGTTCCCTTCATTTCTTCGTAACCTCATTTAACAAAGTTTTTTGGGGCCCCATTCTGTGCCAAGCACCATGCTGACTGCTGGGAATACAAGAGCAAACAAAACCAACAAGGTCCCAGCTCCCACAGAACTTTCCACCCAGTGACTGGCAGTAAGACAAAGGCCGTCAGATACAAGGCAGCGTGATGATTCATTTCCAGGGAGGCACAGGGCACAGGCGCTGTGGACCACAGAGCTGGGGCCCTCACTTAGAGAGTGGCGAGGAGAGGCTTCTGGAGAGGCCACAGAGACTCAGGAATTGAAATCTGAAGGCTGCTTAGGAGTCAGCCCTATGGAAGGGAGGAGGGAAGTAGAGGCTAAACAGGCAGAGGAAAGGCTCCATGGTGAGAGACCCTGAGGCCCATGGGAGTAGCAAAGACAAGTTCTGTTTTACTAAGGGTCGACTAGATTTAGGGAATAAATGACAATGCTGGGCAGTGAATGGAACTAGATCATGCAGGGCTTTGTCCACCTTTTTAAGAAGTTCACAGTAGGCAGTAGGAACTCACTAAGGTTTCAAGCAGAGCCGTGATATTATCAATGTGCCTTTTAGAAAGATTCTGGCTGCACAATGAAAAGCAGATTGGAGGAGAACAAGAATGGAGACACAGAAACCAATTTGGAGGTTGTTTCTGTAGTCCTCAGGAGAGGTGACAGTGACATGACTCTAGGCTATTGCCAACGGGAATGGAGAGAACTGGATGGATTCCAGTAACATTTTGGATAGAGAATTGACAGAACTCAAGGACTGATTGGAAGAGGAGGGTGAAATTGGGAATGACTCTTGGGTTTCTGGCTTGAGTAACTGAGTGCATAGCGGTATCACTCACTGAGACACAGAACACAGGTCGTCAAGATACTCTGTGAATGGGAATGGATACAGAGGCAAGATGATGGTTAAATTTAGGACACAGTGAGTTTGAGAAGCTTGATGGACTTGCACTTCGGTATTGGGATCCAACCCTTAGAGATCTGGGCTGGAGCTATGGTTGTGAGTCATTTATAGAGGCATGGTGGCTAAACCACAGAGGTGTATAAGATTGCTCAAGAAAAGTGCATCAAGTCAGAAGAAGGCCAGGATAGAAACCCTGGAACACCACATTAAAAGGAGGGATAGAGGAAGATGAGGAGAAAGAAAAGAAGCAACCAGAGAGGGAGGTAGGATGGAAACCAGGAGAGTATAATTATAGAAATTAAGAGAAGAAAATGCCTCAAGAAAGGTCCATAGTGCCAGCAATACTGAGAGATCAAGTAAATTAAGGATTGAAAAGTGCTCATAGAATTTGAGCAATAAGGAGGTTATAGGAAGCGTAAGTGGAATGACGGAGGTTGAAGCCTGCTTAGAGTGGCTCGAAGAGTGGATAGAAAGCAAGAAGTTGGGGCAGTAAGTGAAATAAATTCTTTCAATAAATTTGTGAATTGGCAGTGTAGACTAGTCGAAATGGGAAGCAGACATGCATTAGGGACTAAATAATTATTTTCAAAGACGAAAGAAACTTGAACACACTTCAGTGCTGACATAAGGAGCCATTTACATTAGAGGCAGAGGTCAGACTTCTCAGAACCTGGTCTCTAAGAACAAAAGCAGAAGGGTTACAAGTGCACACTAGGTAAGTTCCTGTTTGGGTGGCTGAAGGTTGACAGATCTGATGGCTTCGCTTTTCTCTTTGAAGGTGGAAAAGAGGTCAGCTGCTGAGAGGAAGGGGAGAGGCAGAGTTAGAGGAGGGGAGGTACACTAACAAAAAGATAACCAGTTGACCCAGAATTTTAGTGTGTCAGCAACCTGGTTTTCTTTTTTTCCTAGAACTCAGCAGCCAGGTGGGCAAAAGGCAGACAGTTGGCTCCATGGTACCCGAATCCAGTTGAACTGGAATACGTATATTTTCCACATATTCCTAAATTTCACTTCCTTCAAAAGAAGGAAAACATGTTCTAGTGCTTTCAGGAATAGTCCTATAATGTTCAACATCTGCTGTGCTTTTGAGAAGCTCTTCTGTACTCAAGGAGCTCCGTTCTCAACCCTGTGAGCTCCACTCTCAAACCCTTCTTTTAAACCCTCTCATTCCCTTTCTTGTTTGCCCCTCCCTGTGGCTCTTATGTCCTGCCTGTCATTATTGATGGACCTGTCAACCTCTGACCTCTTCCAGGGGAGGAATCTAATGTTTAGAGTACCTACTATGTATCAGGCACTTTGAATTGTTTTCATGTCTGCGGCGTCACTTATATTCCCCACAACAGAGGGGTGATATTATGCCTACTCTTACAGAAGAGGAAGTTAAAGCCAGGAGACCGTCCGGTCACATGGTTACTAAATGACCAAGTGGGGACAAGATCCCAGTCTGTCTGACTCCGAAGCCCATTACTCTATGCTGTAAACTCCCAGGGAGCAAGCAGTGTTCTGATTCATCATCCATCTCATGGGAACTCAAACAACACTTTGCACATAGAAGGTGCTTGGTAAATATTATTGATTTGCACTATGACCTGACTCCCTGAATACTTCAGTGCTCTGGCATTTTAGGGTGTGCCCAACTTTCCCCAAAGGAGCCGTTCCACTCTGCTTGGTAAAAGACATGCTCTTTAGGTTCAGCAGTGGCACCAAATATGCTAAATTTACAATGTAGACAGAAAGATGGCAAAAGAAAAGCAGTTTTTCTTCCTTCTAGATAACTTTTAAATTTAGTAATCCCATCAGGGGTGTTAATGAGTTGTACTGACAGTGTCTACAAAGAAACCACCCAACAGAATCTCCCATGTGATCATTTAACAGATTAACAAAGATTAACAGAAGCATGACTAAATTCCAACGGAAACCATCCTCTTGTCATTTTTCAGGAATATAACATGTATGGCTGGTGGGTTGGAGAACTGAACAGCCTCATTGGGATTGTTCCAAAGGAGTATCTCACCACCGCCTTTGAAGTGGAAGAAAGATGAAGCCCAGGTATCAGAACTATTGACAATGAATTTGTTGGCCATGCCTTTGTTTCTTTGTGAAGGATGAGAGTTGCCAGCGAAGTAGCTTTTCTTCATTTCCAAAAGTGATGCTGGTAATTCACCATTGAAAGAAGATAAGGCTGTAGTTGTTTTTCCTAAATCGGGCGACTGTGTCAGTCAGGATTAGGTTCAACTACATGTGACAGAAAACTCAAAATAACAGTGATTAATTGTTATTAATTAACACAGAAATTTATTTTTCTCTTCTGTAAAAATCTGGAGGTAAGTAATCCAAGGTATCTAGGTCCCAGGTACCTTCTCTTTTTGCCCCACTGTGTGTGGTCAACATTCCCCAGGTTACCTCATGGCCCAAGATGGATGCTCCAGTTCAAGCTATCATGTCTGTATCCTACCCAGCAGGAAAGAGAAAATGACAGGATAAGGGCACACCCTCTCCTTTTAAGGACATTTCACAGATGTTGCACACACCACTTCTGCTTACATCCCATTGGCCAGAACTTGGACATACAGAGACAGCAAGCTGCAAAGAAAGCTTTCTTCTAGGTAGAATCTGTGTCCAGCTTAAAAGTGGAGTGGGGCAGGGTCGGGCCGGGACGGGGGCGGGCGGGCGGTGGTGGAACTAATAAATTTAAAAGGGAGAATGAATATTGGAGAATTAGGAATTTGTGCCACAAGGATGGATCTGTGTCTTTACGCACAGCTCTCAAATCCAGAGGACCATTTCCCCCAAATGCCCGTGTACTGCAATATGATTGGCAAAGATTAGGAATCCAGTACGAGGATTCCTATGGAACATAATCAAATTAACTTTTAGGTAACAAAGAATATGGATTGCATTTTATCAGCAAGAACCACATCATACTTTAAAACAGTAGAGTGAGTGCTTTGGGTGGGGTAACAATAGGATTAGAATTAGGATGGTGATGGAGGACACCAAGGCTCGCATGATATCACTAGCTCCATCTTCTGGCCTGAAATGGAAGCAGCCTTTATTGATGGGGTGAAGGATGTTATGTGTGACAGTGATACAAACTGGCCTTGGAATCTTTCAGACCAGGGCCCACTCTAGTGTGCAGCAGCAGTTGAGTGGTTCATTTAGGAAAATACATAAGGAGAGATCTTACTCTCTGATGCCCCTGTACAATCATGAAGCACCAGCTCGGGCCTCTCGCTCAAGGTTTGACTTTATGATTTTCTGAATGAGGACTCCATTTCCAGGCCATGAATGCAGAAGGCTTGGAATTTTTTTGTCAAATCTAAATAAATTCACCCTACTTCACTCTGTCATTTATTTCATGACAAACTTGTTTATCTCCTCATTCTCTTTGACCCAACAATTCCACATCTAGGAGTTTATCCTACAGCTACACTTGCACACGTGCAAAATGATATACACACAAGGTTGTTTGCAATAGCAAACTATTGGAAATGACCTAAATGTTCAATAGAGACCTCGCCAAGTAACTGTAGTAATTCAGGGAATTGAATACTATGCCACATTAGGAGATATCTGGTGGCGCAGTGGTTGAGAGTCCGCCTGCCGATGCAGGGGACACGGGTTCGTGCCCCGGTCCGGGAAGATCCCACATGCGGCAGAGCGGCTAGGCCCGTGAGCCATGGCCACTGAGCCTGCGCGTCTGGAGCCTGTGCTCCGAAACGGGAGAAGCCACAACAGTGAGAGGTCCGCATACCGCAAAATAAAAATAATAATTTAAAAAAAAAAAGCAGTGAAGGGTAGGTCTAATTTGCTCCATTTGTGTAAAGAGGGAGTCTCCAATTGCTTATATATGTATGAGTTACCGCTGGAAGGAGAAAGAAGAGGATAACACTGGTTGCCTCCAATGACAGAGAAATTGCGTGACTGTGACACAGGGTAGGAGGGAGACACTTTTTACTCTATGCCCTTTTATATCTTCTATATTTTGAATCATAAAAGCAAATTTGTGTAGTTTTCCTCCTTTAGGACACATACCCTTCTCTCTACCCCACCTTCATGAAGAAACTGATGATCAAGCGCTCCCACTCCCTGTACCATCCAGCCCAACAACATCATGGGCTCTTCCCTGTACAGAAGAGACCCAGGTCTCTGACACCCACCGTGTAGTAACTGTAAACCACCAATGAGACAAGTGAGAAGAGGCATCTTCAGCAGACCTGTTACTAAACCTGCCTCGTCATAGCTGAGCCCATCTCTAAACATCTCCACATACCCACTTCTGCCTTTTCCACAGGCTTGTCACAGAGAAGGTGAGAGAGAGAGAAACCTTTGGAGGAAGAAGTTGCTGGTTGCTTTGGCTGGTTTGAAAAGCACGAATAAACCTCAGATTTGGTTCCTTGCCCTGCGTGATGGTGTTGTGTTTCTTTTTGTACTGGTATCAAAATGCTGGCTCTGGGCATTCTTATCGCCTCCAAACAAAGTGGGAAGGGAGGATTTCCCTGGCGGTCCATCGGTTAAGACTCCACGCTCCCAATGCAAGGGACGTGGGTTCAATCCCTTGGTCAGGAAACTAAGATCCCACATGCCTCGCAGCCAAAAGCAAACAAAAACAAACAAACAAACAAAAACCACCAAGTGGGAAGGGAGAGCCTGAAAGAAAACAAAAGCCCAAACACAGAAGAGGGCTTGCAATTGTCTTTCAGGGCAGGACCATTTCTGGAACCCAGGCTTGCCCGGTTTCTGGTCGGCTTCTCAGACTTCCTTTCACTGCCTACTTGTTATTTTTTTCTTTTGTGTTCACTCTGTCTGAAATGAGACAGGGCTAGAAGCGAGTCTTTGGAGTCAGCACATGGGAGAGTTCCCTTTTGGGCCTCAGTTAACAACCCCACTGTGTCCTGCAGGCTGAGGGAGTGCTGTGGGGAGGGCTTGTGTCTATACGACCCTGTTTCCTTTTCCTGTTGCCTGTGCCTAGCACTCGGGTTATCTGTGCCTTCAAGAGGCAGCAAAACATAATGGTTAAGAACATAAACTTTGGGACTTCCCTGGCGGTGGTCCAGTGGTTGAGACTTCGCCTTCCAATGCAGAGAGTGTGGGTTCCATCCCTGGTCAAGGAGCTGAGATCCCACATGCCTTGCAGCCAAAAAACCAAAGAACATAAAACAGAAGCAATATTGTAACAAAGTCAATACAGACTTTGAAAATGGTCCACCAAAAAAAAAAATCTTTAAAAAAGAAAAAAAGAACATAAACTTTGAGAGAATTCGCTGGTGGTCCAGTGGTTAAGACTCAGGCTTTCACTGCTGGCGCGGGTTTAATCCCTGGTCACCGGAACTAAGGTTCCCCAAGCTGCGAGGCGCAGCCCAGAAAAAAAAAACATAAACTTTAGGACCAGACAACCTGGAAATAAGTCCCGGTTCCCTGTATACTACATATGTTCTCTAAGAGCAAGTTACTTGACCTTTTACGCCACAATTTCCTCACCTTAGAAGGGGTATACTCCATCTCACCAGGTCATTAGGAGATTAAAGGAGTTAACGTGTAAGGTACCTGGAACACCACCTGGCACGTAGTAAGTTACTGCTCAGTAAGGTTTAGTTATATTATTGCCTGACTTTCTACACAAGAAATTTTGAGAGATGGGCAACTGAGCAGCCATAGAAATTTTATCTTCGAAGCTGCCTATTCTATTCAGAGCTGTTCTAGCTTGGCAGTAGCCTTCCTCACCTCTTAACAACAATATCACAGCCCTGCAGTAAGACACCATTTCATGTCACCAAAGAGAGAAACTGGGAGCAAACAGGGATGTTGTCAGTGGATTCCAAGTTTCTCCAAAGATCCTACGCCAGCTATTCATTTCCAGATTTTTCTGACCCAGGAGTAAAACAAAAGAAAGCTTTGTTATATGTGATGGATAAAGAAGTAACAAAAGGGGGACAATTTAAGTCTGGAAGGGGAAAAAAAGAGATAAAAGGCACTACAGAACTGTCCATAACGTCCCCTCCACTTTACACAGGGTGCCAAAGGAGAAGCAACCACTAGGTGGCAGCAGATGAGCAGATGAACCAAAGGGAACCAATTGCCTTCCGCTTTAGGAACCTTTGCACCAATCCCAGCCTACAGGTAAAGACAATGGGCATTGTTAAAGTGGTTAATGGAAGGAGCAAACAGAAACCCCTCTGTGCCCAACTGCCCCCTCCCTAGAGAACCCTCAGGGACCCAACTCTGGAAGGCTGGGTGGCTAACAGGAGAGAATACCACTGTGCCACCGCTCCACGACTAAGACACCAGAAAAGGGGAAACCAGAGGAGGAAGAGGGGGTATCTGGGGCCGGGTCAGAAGGGGAATGAAAAAGGAGCAAGGTCAGGTACTTTCTCCACTCTGCACAGTTCAACACTCTCTCAGTGGCATGGCCATTGGCTTCCGGTATTTAAAACAAAACCCCCTTAGTGCAATAGTCCTTTCTATACCTCCAGACCTGAGGAAACCAGCAACTTGCCAAACTGCAAAGGTCTTTTGGCACCTCAGTCTACTGCACCACACTCACGTTCTAGCTGTAAAACTTAGAGGAAAAAGTAGATTGGCCCTAAAAGATATAAACAAATGGACTAATTGGGAATCTGGTCCATAGCCATCTGGCTATTTCTGACCTTATAACATGCTGGAAAAGATAGTGCAAGTTCGAGACTATCTACAGACAAAGGGCATTCTCTGTTAGGGGAAAGTTCTAAAGGAGACTTCTGGGAAGTAGTGGATTCCTACAGTCTGCCTGAAGCTAAACCTCACCCAGCAGACCTGCTCAATTCCACAGCCACCATCTCAGCCAACAGCCTCAGAAAGCAACTGGCTAATCAGATTACTCCTTCTCTGTTTGACTCCACTAACCAAATCCCCACCTTACTGCCTGTGACTAACTGGATAACGGGCATTAGACCACTTAACTAACCACATTATATGTAGGATGGCTGCTTAAAAGCCACTAATTACTCTAGCACATGAAACTGGAGAGGGTAAGAGGTGGGAGGCCCTTTTCCTCCCTTGATATTATGTAAAGGAGAGAAAATAAGAAAGCTAAAATCCTATGTTTAAGAAGCAAATGCATATCTGCCCTTCACAGATATATAGTAATTTACACAGAACTTACTGACTTCCACTGGATAACCTGACCTGAGGTGGGTACAGTTTGGCCTGCCTCATCCAAGCTGATAATCTGAGAATACTAAATGCTCTGAAAGCAATCTTTCAGCTACATTTCATTAAAAATACATTTTTCCAGTGTGTTTCCTCTGTCATCCATATAGCAAAATAGCATAGACATTGTTTTACAATTACCTCAGTATTCAGTTTTCCCACACAATGGTCTGTTATATCTCTTAGAAATCTGTATTTAATTCAAAACCAACGACATCTTTTCCCTCTGGTGAATAAAAATGGGAAAGAGAAGAGAATTCCTATTAAGTCTCATTCCCTAAACCCAGACATTTTGATTCTATTTAAAGAGGGGCCAACTAAATGTCCTCCCTCCTGTTACTTTATCTAAACATAATATGTAAGCAATAGCCTAGATTTCAAGTTATCCTTAACTGTTTTAGCACCTTAGCTTGCTCAGCTGCACCACCTTATTTGTAATCAGTCTTTGCAAGTGGCAAAACTGAGGATCTGAAAGGTGGTGACTTGAACAAAAATCACACAAAATCTGCTGTTGAAGAGGAAATGAAATGAGGGACTCTTGAAAATCTCAGGCTGCCGCTCTGCTTATTGAATCACTTGAGTTCTGTTGCAGTGAGACACCTCCAGTGACACATTTCCAAAATCCACATTTCACACCAATCACTTACATCACAATAAAGCAGTGGTGTCATGAAGCATGTGTCTGTGTTGGGGGGGGCTGGGGAGGGGGGGCAGTCCTGCCTTTATAAATCAGTCTGAGAAAGAGGGAGTTGAAGAAAAGCAAGAGGGGATTCCCTGGTGGCGCAGTGGTTGAGAGGCCGCCTGCCGATGCAGGGGACACGGGTTTGTGCCCCGGTCCGGGAAGATCCCACATGCCGCGGAGCGGCTGGGCCCCTGAGCCATGGCCCCTGAGCCATGGCCGCTGAGCCTGCGCTCCGCAACGGGAGAGGCCACAACAGTGAGAGGCCCGCGTACCGCAAAAAAAAAGAGAAGGAAGAAAGGAAAAAAAGAATCCAACGTATGTTTGTATGTTCCTCCTTCTTCGTTTTTTTTCTTTCGTTCCTTCTCATCTTGAGAACAAAACTCTTGAATGTCAGGGACAGAGGTGCTTTAACCTTTGGCCAAAAGGAAGCTCTCCCTGCAGGTCTCTCCACCAGAAGCAACTCTGGAAGGATAAATCTTGAGTGGCACTGATTTGCTAATTCCCAGAGCACCAGCAAAATCTGTGGAGCTGACTTTAGAAAAAGCAGCTGTCTACATAGAGGATTATCCCTGCTACACAGCCCAGTGACTCAAACTAATTTTCTAGTTTGTGGATTACCACAGTCCCTTGCTTCCCCCTCCCTCCTGCCCAGCTATTTCATCTCCCATTAGAATTTACACAGATTGGGTAGGGAGCCTGAAACGTAAAACTAAAGAGATTTTTCTTCTTCAAGGGATCTGAATTATTCTCCCTATTTTCCTATCAAAAACTGTTCAGAAAATATGTTTTTCTTCTGTTTTTCTTTGTCTTTTCAGTTAGTATGAATTGATGACCACCCTTTTGCAACTCTTGAGATTCAATTAATGATATATTTTAAGATGCAGCCTATTTTGCACCAATATCTTTTCTAAATATGATGCCCCCGCCCCCCAAAAAACTATAGTATTAGAGGAAACTAAAATACAATTAATAGGCAACTATGTAGTTTATTTTCCAAATGGAGACACTTTTGAGAATGAAAGGGGGCATTATTAATAAGGATGCCATGACCATAGGTGTAAACCAGGATGAGTGGTCACCCTAAAAATAAGGCAAAATGGGCTGCCTAGTCACCAGGAGCGTGGGCAGGAGATAGAGACAGCCTGGTTCTCCTGGCCGATGCTTGGCAACATCCCTTCTAATGAAGTCCTCTCCCCTGCAGGCCTGGCTCCTAGGAAAACCCTGCCAACTAGGCTTTCTTTTCCTGATGCCCAGGCTGTTCCAAGAGACCTGGTGTCTCTGGCATCAAGCTGTTCGGGCGCTGGCTGGTCATCAGCAGCTGTGTGTGTTCAGTTCCCTCGTGGGGCCCATCACCACCCGCCACCTGGCAGAGTGCCACTGAGGGAAGCGTTTCTGTGGCACTGGGCAAGAGTATGCCACTTCCCTGCCTCCTGCCATGGGAGTTAGCTCCAAGAGGCTTCTACTGCTGGTCCTCAAAGAAGGCATCTGGGTCCACTGTAGACACTCTTAGCCTGATGGTGAGCAGCTGGGCACCTTTTATGCCCCACATGCGATCATGGAACAGAAAACAGGATACAAAACCTCCCTTTTAACTACAGTCAGGCACTGACATTGCTCTGCCCTGAATCACCAAGGTGGCACATGCACACCACCTACATTTACTGGATGCCTCCCACGGTGGGCACTCTGCTAAGCCCGTCATTAATATATTCCACCTCCAGGAAAGCACCTGCCATCTGGAGATCTGCGACCAAAGCAGTGCATTGGAGGTTTGGGGGCGGAGGGGGGATTTAGAGCTTATTGCCTCATTTTATTAGTACAGGGCTTCTCAACCTGGCACTATTGACATCTGGGGCCAGGTAGTTGTATGTTCTTGGGGCACTGTAGGATGTACAGCAGCATCTGGCCTCTACCCACTAGATGCCAGTACTACTCCCCTCAACCCCCCACCCATTCTGACAACCCAAAATGTCTCTAGATATTGTCGAATGTGCCCTGGGAACAAAACCACCCCTGGTGAAGAACCATTGTCTCAGGGCATTTGGGTGTGCATAGGGCCAAGTACAGAGAAACTGCCCTGCCTTCTAGAAGTCTGGGCTTTAGCTACTGGATTACAGTGACAGAGAGAGGCTTATGAAGTTGAGAAGACAGAGAGTATAAATGTCATGAATTCCTCAGGGTTTAAGAACCAGGAAGCCAGCCCCCACGCTCCACAGGAATCCGAGATTTGCTCGCCTGCATTGCTGCAGATTTGCACTACAAGAATGATGTTTTCAAATGAATAAACCAGTGCTTGCCGATTTAGAGAGCGGCATCACAGAGAGTCCCTGTGGTAACTATCCTTTTTCCTGTTTCTGTAGCAGACATCTAAAAGGGGAGCCCTGAAAGTCTTGATCAGGACTGAGTTTAACACTGTGTACTACTTCGGAGCAAGAAACCCAGATTCATAGAAACAGTGTAGAAGCAGCTGCGGTGCAAGGGCCCGCACTGGCTCCCTGCGCTTTGTGCGGGACCGGGGCAGAAGTTGGGAGTCAGGACAGTCATCTCGCGGCTGTGATTTTCCTGGTCCTTCGTGTTAGTTTAGGGGAAAGTTCTCTCATACAAAATGACTCCCAGGAGCTCTGTCAAGAATCAAAAAAATAGGAGCACGTCCGGAGCCTGTGCTCCGGAGAGGCCACAACAGTGACAGGACCGCGTACAGCAAAAAAAAAAAAAAAAAAAAAGAATCAAAAAAATACAACAAAAGACAACCAAAACCCACTGCCAAGAGAGGATGAGGGGTCCAGCGCCTTTGTTGTCTTTGCCTGCAGAGGCCAGACAGGAGGGCCTTTGCTGGCCCTGCTGCCAGCCAGAGCCTAACCATGCTGCCTCCCATGGGCCCTGAATCTGAGGCACCTGGAAGGGTTATTAGCAGGATTGGAACTCATCCCTCTGCTGGGACTAGATCATAATTACAGTAATTTTCTAACAGAGCTCGGCAGTAGGACTGTTTAATCAGCATCTGACTCCCTTGTGCCCCCAGCCCTCATCGCTCAAGGAGAGGAGTGGGATGGCTCTTAAAGAGACAGTGCTGGCCTTTCAGCACTGCTAACAGATGTGCCCTAATTGGTAGAATATATCTAAGTCTCATAGCTTATAGCAGGCAGGTTAAATTGCCTCCAACAAACCAACACAGGTTCTCACTATCGTGGGCCTTCTGCTGCAGGGCTTCGGGTCAGGCTGCTGGTGGGCCTGGCTTCCCACACCAACAAGGCCACCAGGGGAAGGGACACACACAGAGCTAGTATACCACCACAATGAGGAGCCTGCACACAGCAATGAAGACCCAACGCAGCCAAAAATAAATAAATAAATAAATTTATTTTTTTTTAAAAAGATGCATATGAAACTTATTATGTTCACACAAGAAAACCCATCTCCTCCTACACACACACACACTTCCACCAAACAAAAGGAAACCCATGAGATTGGGATCACTTATCCTGGGTAACAGATGACTAGACTTGGACCACTTGGACTAGACTTGGACCAGATGACTAGACTTGTTGGAAGAGAGGTGACTAGGGAATTCCCTGGCAGTCCAGTGGTTAGGACTCTGTGCTTCCACTGCAAGGGGCACAGGTTCAATCCCTGGTCAGAAACCTAAGATCCCACATGACACATGGCACAGCCAAAAAAAAAAAAAAAAAAAATTAGGTAACTATAAGTCAGGCACAGAACCTACTTCAAACCAAAAATACTTCCATTCTACAAAACAACTCAGTAGACCACTCCCCCTAGTAGTTCCTATCTTCCCTACAGAGGTCATCGGTGGCAGCCCTTAGTAGACACAGGGACAGAGCAAAATGGGAGACAGGCAGATGGCACTGCCTAGATGAAGAGGAAAATCCATCTTTGCTGTTTTTCTGGTAATTCCAGGCCCATAGAAAAACTCTTCCCCTCTCAGGACATCTCCTTCCATGGTCTACACTCAACTCTGCACAAGACAGTGCAGGGATGGTGCCTGGCCTTAGATTAACTGAGGTGCTGTTGTATGCACTGCTGATAATGGATCATTAAAAAAGCCAAGAGGGCTTCCCTGGTGGCGCAGTAGTTGAGAGTCCGCCTGCCGATGCAGGGGACACGGGTTCGTGCCCCGGTCCGGGAAGATCCCACATGCGGCGGAGCAGCTGGGCCCGTGAGCCATGGCTGCTGAGCCTGCGCATCCAGAGCCTGTGCTCCGCAACGGGAGAGGCCGCAACAGTGAGAGGCCAGCGTACAGCAAAAAAAAAAAAAAAAAAAAGCCAAGAGTCAGAAAAATTGCATCTGTGTCTTTGAGCAGCTCCTGCTGTCCCAGCAGCCTACCCTGCTGGCAGAATTAGCTGCTGAGCACCAACTCCAGGAAGAAAAGGAGTGAACAGAAGAAGGCCAACCCAGCTTGCTGTTTTTTGGCTGAGTAGGGAATTGACACAGACCACCTCCGGCTCCTGTCTGGAAGTTTTGAAATCAGAGAGCTTCAAGCACAGCTGGGTTCACAGCTGCACCATTTGGAGCATTGGACTCATTAATATTCATGAGTCATCCCCACCAATCGGCAGAGCGGATACCATTAGCTTAGCATCTGTCGGGTTTTTGTGAGGTTTGTGTATGGAGTTTTTTCCCCTTTTAAATGAACTTCTTCTGACATTTTGGATTTGCCTCTGTAGGTTTTCTATCCTCGCCTTGCTCTGCTGCATCATATAAAGGAGAGACCCAGGGGAGGCGGGCAGGAAAGAGAAATGAGTCCCAGCGAGGGCTCCGCATCTGCCTGTTGACAAACTTTATTTCTCTTTCAGCACCTGGCACCTCAGACAGGCTGCGAGGACGGAAGCAGCATCAGGTAAATTATACCTAACAAGGTTCGTGCCCATAACTGTGAGAGGAGCTGGATCCTGACTCTTTGGAAGGCAATTCTTCCTCCAGTGGTGAACTTGAGCTGCACACACAATACAGGAGAGCTGCCGTGCACGGTTCTGAACCATTATTTCCACGCTGATAAATTCATGATTTATGAAAGTAACTACTGCCAGCCCTCACTCCCTCCTCCACTGCTACAGCTTGTTAGACACCAACTGCAACAACAGTCTTAAATACTTGAATTTTATTTCAAGCCAAAACCCCTCAACTCTGAACTAAATGCCATGACAGTCCCATAGCATAGGCTGGTAGTAAAAGAGCCCAGAGACAGGGTGCGATGGCCAGAGGAGGGAGAAGCGGGCAAGAAGGGGAAGAACCACACACACAAACCCAAGGGCAGGGCAGGGCAGAATGCCAGCGGCACTCATCTCCTACCAGCTCTGGCTCTCAGAGGAGAGAATTACGGCAGCAGGAGGGCAGAATGACTCATTGTCTGAAGGAAGGCGTGTTGTTCCTCATCTCCATCCCCAGAGCCCTCTCTCCAGGCAGAAACAAAGCCCCTGCACCCCACTGGATTGAACATACGGCAACACAGCAACACAGCGGAGGGACACGTGGTGGCTGAAGCCTGGGGGCAGGGAGCTGTTACTAAGGGAGAATAAAAGGATTCAAAAAAGAAAGGAGCCCATGCTTACCCTGCAGAGAACACAGACGCGTCTCCGCTTTATAACCAGAGAGACGGTGACAGCCCAGGGCATCCTTTCCAAAACAAAGCCCCTGAACTGGTCCCTTTCCTATGGCTGTGACCAAACCCTTCTCTTTCGTGGATGGCCATGAGCTATTTCATGGGTCTTGGCCCCATAAAGCCAGGCCGAGGTCCTGGGATGTGCAGGAAACCCCAGTGACAGGAGTCACAGCACCGTTCCATTCAGTGGTATTAGTGGAGGAAAAGCAAGGAGGTGGGAGAATATTTACCTCCCTGTCCATGCAAGGAGGTAGGCAAGAGGCCAGCCTCCCAGAAACTAAGTGCTCCAGGGGCTGCAGCAAAAATAGAGCCCGTGGGAATACAATGACACAAGCATTTCTGTTGAACAATATTCAATATAGCAGCTGAAAATCTGCCACCTACAGGTCCCCAAAACCAGTCACCTGAGACAGTGCTCCTAGGCCTGTTAACAAACATCTAAAGAAATTCAGCTCCCAGAAGAGTAAATATGGGGTTTGGTTCAGAACCAACAACCCCTGCGCCTTGTGCTTAACTTATAAACATCCGCACAGTGTCTATTTCTATGGAAGAAGCCTGACGAGTTGTCACCGACCTCCACGCAACCAACGCGAGCAGAGGCCACGGTAAGACACGAAGCAGCCCAGCCTCCCCACCACTGGCCTGGGCCCAGCCCCACCCGAGCAAGTCTCCCGGCCCACATCTCCTTCATCCGCCTCAGAGCAGAACCCAGAGCTCCAAGCAGAGCTCACTTTTCCAAAACTGTTGTTTCCAACTGACCAGGATCCAAACGCACTGCACGGTCCCCTCCCACGGCCCTCCTCACAGGCTGAGGAGCAGAGATTCCCTCATCAGGTCTTACAAAACCACAGCATGACGGAAAGGAGGGAGGTGGGAGAGGGGGGCTCTCCAAGGAAGGAGCCTCAGAGTCAACAGCAGGAGCCCACACCTCGAAACTGTCCTTTTCTTCCCCGGGAGGCGGTGAGAGAGAGCTCCTCCTGCCCGATCTTGGGAGAAAGCAGCAACTGGAAAAGAGAGGGAAAGGGAAACGAAGGGCATGAACAGGTAAACAAAAATGAATGGACAACAGCAGGAGGTCTCTCCATACAAATAAATATTATTCGGCCGTAGAAACGAATTAAGTGCTGATACACACTACAACACAGACACACCGTGAAAATGTACTAAATGAAAGACGTCAGTCACAAAAGACCACGTACCGTATGACTGACTCCGTTTCTGTGAAATGTCCAGAATATGCAAATCCATAGACAAGTAAAGTAGACACTGGTTGCCAAGGGCTGGGGGTTGGGGAAAATGGGGAGTCACAGCTAATGGGCACAAGGGGGTGATGAAAACATTCTAGAATTGACTGTGGTGATAGACGGCTGAACAACTTCATGAATAAACTAAAACTACTGAATTGTACACTAAAAGGGTGAACTTTATGTATGTAAATATATCTCAATAAAGTTGTTATTTAAAGAAAATGGGGGGGACTTCCCTGCCGGTCCAGTGGTTAAGAATCCGCCTGCCAATGCAGGGGACATGGGTTCGAGCCCTGGTCCGGGAAGATCCCACATGCCATGGAGCAACTAAGCCCGTGCACCACAACTACTGAGCCTGCGCTCTAGAGCCCGCGAGCCACAACTACTGAGCCCATGTGCCACAACTACTGAAGCCCACGCACCTAGAGCCCGTGCTCTGCAACAAGAGAAGCCACCGCAATGAGAAGCCAGCACACCCCAACAAAGAGTAGCCCCCCGCTCGCTGCAACTAGAGAAAGCCCGCGCACAGCAATGAAGACCCAACGCAGCCAAAAATAAATAAATTTAATAAATTAAAAAAAGAGAGAGCTCTAATGCTATTTAAAAAATTAATTAATTAAAAAAATAACAATGCACTTTATTAAAAAAAAAAAGTAAAAGAAAACGGGGGTTGGGGGAGAGGATAAAGAACAAAACAAATAAGAAAGCCTTCTCTTCTTTCTCCTCAGGTTCCAATAGGAGAGCACGCTCCCCAGGGATGAGTTAGTAAAGAAACAAGACCTTTGTGCATGGAATGAAAGAACCATGCACAAGGAGGCCAAGGCCCTTCTGAAAGGCCACTGACGCTGTGACCTTACTGCTTTCTCTACCAATGGACACCTCACTGGCCCAGGTTACAATAATCCTAGCCACTGGTGTCTCAAAATAGAGCACTTCAGTTACCTCTTAGGCTGGTCTCCTTTAGCCAGGTGAGTGGAGCCCCGCCTCTCTTCCTGGGCCCAGCCACAGTTTGACATAGCATAGCGAAGAATGGCATCGGAAACGGACATGGGGCTTCGGCCCTGGACACAGGCTTCTATCTCAGGCACCGAGAGCTGGCTTTGCAGGAAGAGGTGTAACTGGCTGTCTGACAGGAGGACCACACTCTGCAGGACCCTGGGGAAAACACAGGTAGGGCAACACAGAGCATCACCCCGAGCAGTGGCTCTCCCCAGCCCCATCCTCTGAAGGCCTTGTGGCTTGAGTGAGCACTGAAGGCACAAGGGTGCAAGAAAGGCATCTGACACAAATGTGCCTGTATGTTCACAGGGGCCATTCTGCCCGGCACACACACCTCAACCCCCGGCCCCTCCCCAGGAGGCAAGTGCTAGCCCGCCAAGTCCACTCACTTTTCGAGAAAGTGCTGCAGACCTTGTCGTCGCTTCTCAATGAATTCATCTGAGCTGCCAAAGAAGGTTGACTTCCCAGGAAGTTCAGGTACAGGCCTGTGGGATCACATAATGTAACACGCCCAAGATAAGTAACATCCAAGACAGTCATTCCAGTCCCTGATCAAGGAAATCCCCTAAAAAGAGGCGCAAATCAATACAAACAGCATTTAATAAGGTGGCAGGGGAAGGAGACTAACACTGACTTGACTGCATGAGTGTGTCAGGCACTGTAAATGTTTTAATTTAACCTTACTTCGTTTAATACTCCCCAAAACCCCATGAGAAAGATATTAGTGTCCCCATTTTAGTGGTAAGGAAATAGAAACAGAGAAGTTAAGTAAATTTCCCAGTGTCACACAGCTAGTAAGTAAGCAGCAGAGTTGGTATTTGAACCAAGTCTATGACTTAAAAACTCCATGCTGCTAGATTACACTGTTTACAAAACCCATTCCCACCATCAACTATTACTGAAAAAGGAAGAAACTTGGACACAGAGACACGGAGAATGCTGGGTCCTTCTGTGTAAATTAAGACTACCTTCTCCAGCCCTGGAAGGTCACATGCTTGGAATTTTCTGAAAGTAGTCGAGTTGCAGCAAATCATCCACAAACTCTTCAAGCCTCCCTAGCCTCTCCTGTGAAGCATGGCACATGCTTTAAAAATGGCAGGCCAGGGCTTCCCTGGTGGCGCAGTGGTTGAAAGTCCGCCTGCCAATGCAGGGGACACAGGTTCGTGCCCCGGTCCGGGAAGATCCCACATGCCGTGGAGCGGCTGGGCCCGTGAGCTGTGGCCGCTGAGCCTGCACTTCCGGAGCCTGTGCTCCGCAACGGGAGAGGTCACAACAGTGAGAGGCCCGCGTACCGCAAAAAAAAAAAAAAAAAAAAAAAATGGCAGGCCAGACTAGAGGATGCAGGGTCTGTTCAGGGGAAGTTCCAACTGGCTAATTAGGGCCTGACCCATGACAATGGCCTCGTCAGTCCCACATGTTAACTAACTGGCTACGTCATCAACAGGGTCACCAGAGCATTCAGTGGCCACACTGTGGTGGAATCACTGTCCTAAACTGTCTCAAGTTCTAGGACTTATTTGAAGTATGCAGGTGAGGAGTGAACACTACTGCTTTTCCTAAGGCTCTCAGTCTGTTATAACTCTGGATAGAGGTCTCTACACAAAAAAGAAAAAAATAATCACTATTTTTATATATCGAATGGACGGGAACACCACCTGTCAATTTATTCCAGATACTAAAAAGCTTCTCATAACCAGTGAAGCACACTTAAAAAGCCAGCAGTACCTTTCTTTAGCCCTAAACTATTTAGCCCTATGCATGTTAAAAAAGAAAAATATTTTTTAGATTTATTTGGCTTTGTTAGGTCAAAATATTAGAAATAAGAACGCTGTCTTACTTTTTTCACTGACTTGAAAACATAATTTAAGAATACATTTCTCAATGGCCTCAGTACCTGGCAAGTTGCCAAGCTTTTTTCATTGTAAATTCCAGTTGCCAAGTAAGCACCTAAAAAGCCAGTCTCAGACCCAAGAAGAAAACAAGAGCAAACTCACACTAAACCAGCGTTTCTCTGTAGCTGCTTTCTCAGCCACACAAACTCTCGGTAGCGGCGACGCACACAGGATGTCTTAGCAGTAAAAGCCTTGCTGTTGGTCTACAGGAGGCAGCACATGAAAAGGCTTTAGTGGAAAAAGCCCAAGTTCACGTGAACTCCCCATCGTCACTCTCACTAAGGACCCAAGCCACCAGGCCACAGTCCTGATCAAGGGCTCCAAGCAGAGCAAGATGCCACCAGGCAGCCTGAAAACAACTCTCAGGCAAACCCCAGGCTCTCTTTCCTCTCCTCCCTCCTTTACTTCTGTCAAGACATCCATAAACAGATTCTGCCTCAAGACTGGCCCTCAGCCCTGGAGGGTGCTGACCCCAATATCAAAATTGGATGCACTTACATGAAGGAATATCTTATAATCCACGTAAGAATTCCAGGAGCCCTCATTCTGCACGCGGGGGTCCTGAACACGCACAGTGATCACCTCCTGGAGGGAAGAAATGCTCCTTCAGCTTCAGCACAGCCACACAGTAAGGTGGCCTCGACACAAAGGCTGCCAGATTTTTCCACTCAACACCAACTTTCATTCATTTGTTCATTTATTCATTCAATTCGGCAAATATTTATTGACCACCCTGTATGTGGCAGGCACTGTGCTAAGGCACTAGGGTAGAACAAGAACAAGAGACAAAAAGCTTTGCCCTTATGAAGCTTACATTCTAGTACATTCCAATGAATGGAAAAGTTAGTGAAAATGGAACCTCATTTCCCAGTAATGCCTTTACTACTGATTTCCCTCCTCTGGCTTGACCCTGAGCTCATCAGAACCACCAAGGTATTAGTGTCAGAAGGACACCACCAAGCAATATCTGAATCTCCCAAATCCCCTCAAACATTTACCCACCTGTTGCCCAGAGACCACATGCTTACCTCCTGCTCTTGGTTCTCCAACATTCTACACCAAAAGCCCATTGGAAGAAAACATCTGATGAGGGACAGAAGACACAGGATCAATCACTGTTAGTATGCGTCTACTCTTCTCTCTCTTGGCCAGGGCAAAACCCTGAAAAATTTTTTTTTTTTTTTTTTTTTTGCGGTACGCGGGCCTCTCACTGTTGTGGCCTCTCCCGTTGTGGAGCAACAGGCTCCGGACGCGCAGGCTCAGCGGCCATGGCTCACGGGCCCAGCCGCTCCGCGGCATGTGGGATCTTCCCGGACCGGGGCACAAACCCGTGTCCCCTGCATCACCAGGCGGACTCTCAACCACTGCGCCACCAGGGAAGCCCGACCCTGAAAATTTTTAATCGACACCCCCCTGGGGAAATCCAGGCAACTTTTTTGTTCTTGTGTAAAACTTAAGAGGAAGGAAAAAAAGTCCCCTACGTGAGCTAGGTGCCAAGCTAAAAGCCCTGGAGGATTTGCCTCCCTTCTCAGACCATGGCGGGGACCCTGAACCAGGCCACCTCTAGCCAAAACATGTTCAGGTCTACACACTGTAGCCTCAGGCAGCCAGAAAAGGCAGGCTGAGTCATAAAACCTTTCTGCCTGAGAACTGCAGGCACAGCAGTGTCTGTGGGCACACACAGCACAGCTCTCTAAGTGAACCTAACATTGCCCCCTCCCAGCTGTTTAGAGACAACCAAAACCCCACAAACGCCTTTGCTCCTAAGTCTCTCTTTGTCTTGCTAAGCACAGTCACCGCCCCAGAGACAGATCTCAGAGTTGGAGAGTTCCGGGGGCACCTGAGTGGGTTGCCCAGTTGTGACCTTCCCTTATCTAATCCCATCTCCAGAACCCAAGCCAATGGTTCTGATCATTTCCTCTCTCGACATGCGGTTTATACCACTGCCCAAGCACCCCACAGCTGCACAAGTCGACTCAGGATGTTTTCCACTCCTTTGCAAAGATTCATTAAAGCCTAAGCCACTGATTTCCCCCAGTGTGGCAGTTTACATGTGCAGCAACATCGCCCACTCCAGCAAGGGGACCATGAAGGCTGCAGCACAGGGTTACTCAAGTCCAAAGGGGCCCATGATGTCACCTTCTGTTAAAATACAGCACTGATCTTTTTACTCCTAGAACCACTCCAACAGCATCCACTCTGGCTGCCGCCTCCACCCCATTCTCCTCTCTTAAGAGTGGAACAATAAGGTTTAATTTCCCTTTCCAATTTACCTTGAAATGAAAACTGACTTCAGCCAATATGTACTGCCAACAAATGATCCAGGCTGGCTCCTGGGAAAACAAGACTATCTCTGAGCTCTCCCTCTCCTCTCCCCATGCCCATTTACACACCCACTCATTTTTACAGTCCCACAATTAATTTGAAACACATTCTCTTATTAGTTCTGCCTTACCGTTAGAAGAGTGTGTAATGAATTTCCTTATGTTGTGCTCACACGGCTAACATTTCAAGAGAAGGGGAACTCATTTACACCATAAAATTAGCAGAGCACACAGCTTTTCCAATCTTTTTCAGTATACCAGAAGGTCTCTTCACACACAGACACTGCACGCAGAGATGAAGCTGCATGATATATGACAAAACTGGGCTACACAGTCGAGTAAACTGGAAATTCTGTGGTTGCAATGCCATCTTCAACAGTATTCTTGCTGACATTCTGATTTTTCAGCTGATGCAGTCACCACTGCAAAGGGGTCCTGAACTGAAAGGCGAGAAATCCCAATTCCGTAACAACTGATGTATAACATCCTGGATGTAAGCAAATGGCTGTGATCAAAAAGAGCAGGCCAACTCACTGTGAACAATTAACCTCCTAAGATTTAAACAAAAATTGTTTTTCTCTTCTCTTTTTAGGCATTCGGTAACTTGCCAGCACAGGAGCAGAGTTAAATACACTGAAGTGTCTTTCCACAAAAGTAACCATAGGAGACATGATGACAAGGAAATCCACACCTCAGTACAGCTCACACAACTCCAGTGCCTTGAAAGGTTTGCCAAATTCAGAACCATAATTTAGTAACGAAATGGTCATCATTCTCAGGCTCAAGAAGAGTTTGCCTAAGGCTCCGAGAGCAAGCTCCTCTCCTTTGGGGCTTATACCACTTAGAAACAAATAGCTATAAACTGGCTTTAAAAAAAAGCCTAGGACCCCCCAAGACGCTATATACTTAAAACTAAGTTTAAAGGGCACTAAAAATGTTTCAATTGTAACTTTCCTTAAAAACAATGGAACAAACACAAAAACCTATACTTCAAGTAATAATTTCTAGCAACTACTATTCTCCCAGCTCCCTCCCTGTAGGTGCCACTCCTCAGGAGGAAATGAAGCTCATTTCTACCCTTGGAGGGGAAGGAGGAAGTTCTTAATTTTAGCAGTATGATCTGGGAGATGCATCCATGTGTCATCCAACTAAGGATAGAGTCAGTGATCCTCTCAGCTACTTAATGCAACTCACTCAGCGCTAGCTACATTTCCTGGGCCCTTTCAATCACATGTGAAGTTTCCTTTACTTTCTACCTGTACCAGCACCAGTATCTCCGGGTAAAATCCAGCTGTTTGCTGTTTACAAAGTAGATTCCTTGTAAAGCTTTCCTATGTCTAAACAATTCAAGGCAGCAGTTCAAGGCTTTCGCTCCACCATTTTCACTCCCATTTAAACTACTTAAAGAGACATGTTAAAAAAAAAATCAGGTGATAACTTTTATATTGAGCCACCGAGACTCCCATCCTTTCTTACTCATTCTTCAGCCCTTTGGTGCCAGATGGCAACTCAAAAAGCTCTCCTTCCGAAACATCCACAGGTGGTAGAAGCAGCTCCCCTGTCTGACCAAGCTCTGCCTATTCTCAGCTATTGTTTGCTCCATTCTTTTGTTCATGTGTAACTTGCCAGTCTTTCCACTTGCAGGTTAAGTAACAAGGCAACCACAATCTAGCACAAGAGCCTTCTGTGTCCCCGTAAAATACCTGCCATTACTCCTAGTCCTAGTGTTTGGGTAAATGTAGCCAAACTCTTTTACTCCGGCCACACACACACACACACACACACACCGTACTCCTAACGAACTAGGAGCAAAAAGGCCATGTGGTTCTTATTCCCCTTTGCCTACTAAACTTGGGGAGTGGGAAGGAAAGATGCTTTATACTTTAAAAATAAATGGAAAAGCCGGGTTTCCTTCCTTGGATCCCAAGTAAGCACCCGCCTTCATCCCGGTAGGTGAAACCGCTCGTTCCCTAGGATGGCCAGCGAGGTCGCCACCCTAAGCGCCACTGCTGACGCTCAAGCCCGCAGCCTGAGCGTAGCGCCCACGTCCCCTCACCTGAGAGCAGCACCCACTCCCCGCGGCCCCGCCCACGCCCCCTCACCTGAGAGCAGAACCCACTCCCCACAGCAACACCGCCAGTGCCCCACTATACAGTAAGACTCTAGGCTTCTTCTTCCGGGTGAGCGGCCGGCGCCCCGGTGCACGACGGGAGAAGGTTGCCGGCACGCCAATCCCGGGTGCCCAGGACGCCCGGCCCCCGCAGGCCAGGGCTCTTAGTGGCAGCCCCGCTCCCGGGGCGGAGCGCTCGACCCCGCCCAGGCCCTGGTTGGAGTCGGGATCCCGCTCTCACTTGGGACGCTGCTCGGTGGACGCGGGCGAGGGAGGAGAAGGGGCTCTGACGTCCAATCCGGAGCCGCGTCCCTCCCATTGTTGTCAGGCCCAGCCAATCAGCGGCCAGGAAGCGTCCCTAGAGGTCCTAAAGTGGGTCTGAGGGCAGAGATGGTGCTGAGAGTGGGAGGGTTCTGAGCGTGGAAGGCACGCGAAATCTGTAGAGAGTCCCCGGGGAACTGGAACCCGTAGCTTCCAGCTCCCCCGCGGAGTTATCAAGGAGACGCCAACTCAGATTCGAAAACCAGATTGTCCGAACAAAAACCGAACTGAGGACGGCCCAGCAATCACCAGTTTCACTTGCAATACAAGCCTAAGGAAGGATCGTGTAGCTACTTAATAAGAAAGAAATATCCGTTGACTATGATGAAGACTTTTTTTTAATGTTGCTGAAATGTCTTTTAACTATCTGCTTAAAGATAATTTTAGCAGAGGTAATTTCAAGGAAAAAGTTATAGTCACAAATACAAGCTCTGGAGTTAGAAGACCGGGGTACAATACCCGGCACTACACTGACCATGTGGCCTTAAACTGGTCTTAAATCTTTATGTCTTAGTTTCCTCTTCTGTAAGGTGGAGCTAGCTCATAAGGTAAGGTGCACGTACCACAAAGCAGCTCTTCTCAAACGTGTTGATCTCAGGATCCTTTTACATTCTTACAAATGATTAAGGACCCCAAAGAGCTTTTGTTTATGTGGGATGTTCACCAGATTAGAAATTTAAATTGAGAAATTAAAAAACATTTACTAATTCTCCTAAAACTAATAATTAACCATTACATGTGAACATAATATGTTTTATGAAATATAACTACACTTTCCAAAAAAATTGAGTAGAGGGGCATTATATTACAATTTTTCAAATCTCTCATGTTTGGCTTAATAGAAGACAGCTGGATTCTCATATTTGCTTCCCCGTTCGCTCTGTTATCCTGTTGTTTTGGACTAGGAAATGCAGAAAATCTGGTCTCACACAGATACATAGCCGGAAAAGGGAGAGGTATCTTTAGCCTTCTCTGATAATTGTGGATACTTTTCTTTTTTAATCCAAAAATGTCATATTATTAGTCACCCTCTGAGCTCTTACATGGGAGCAAGTGGGGTTTGTGTGGGGGCCATTGACGGCAGGGGCCTCTGGGTTGCCAGGGGTAAGTATACCAAGCTCACACTGGACACCAGGCTGTCTACCAGATTGGAGAGATGAAGGAGTTTGGAGAAATTTGTCCTTTTATCTGGAACGATCTGAGGGAGTGTCCTGCTGCCAAGTCTTGGAGCCAGCCATGCCTTTCACCTCCAATTCGTGTGAGATGCCGTGGGTATCCGCACAGGTGGCCCCAACGGTTCTGTGCTGAAAAGAAAGTTACGATTTCCCAGATGCTACTAACAGTGGAAGAACTACAGGAAAGGTTCCGTGGTGATGGCAGTCAGGTGGGCCGCTGCAGAAGGCTATCAGGTGAGCATGAGCACCTGTGAGGTGTGGGGTGCCAGCGTCCTCCTCCTCAGAGGGAGGGCAGCCAGGAAGTCATGGAACTCATCTAAGAAGTGTTCTGGATACAGAACTTACTCTAGGCCCCGCTTGGGATGGGGCAGTTTGTTTACTAACTTGCAAGAAGTTACTTCTCAGATTGCTCAGCCATTTCATTTGGATCACTTTTTTGGAATTGAGGCATCAAATTTTCCGAGTCAAAGTATCTCATTCATTAGGGCCAGCCAGAGACCTTTTCAGCATTCTTCCAAACTTGGAGAATGCAGGGAGTGTCTAGCGTCCAGCCACTCTCAGTGGGTCTTGCCCACCCCATTTCCATTTTGCTTTTGTTAGAGGCAAGAGGGAAGTTGGCCATAGTCTGCTTAGGGCTAGAAAGCATCAGGCTGTTCCTGGAATCTCTCTTCAGTTGGAAGAGTGGGACAACCCCATGGGGTACCACAAGGTCAGTCTTGATGTGGAAGACCCCGTTGATGGTGGCTGATTTCTAAGTAGGAGGGCAGTCGGTGCAAGGGGTGTGAGCCTCTATGCTCCCCACCCCTGAGCAGCTCTTTTAACCATCTTATATGCTCAGGATTCACTTAACAAGTTTACAGAAAAAACAGGGACTTCCCTGGTGGCGCAGTGGTTAAGAATCCGCCTGCCAGTGCAGGGGACATGGGTCTGAGCCCTGGCCTGGGAGGATCCCACATGCCATGGAGCAATTAAGCCCATGCGCCACAACTACTGAGCCTGCTTTCTAGAGCCTGCAAGCCACAACTACAGAGCCCAAGTGCCACAACTACTGAAGCCCGCACGCCTAGAGTCCATGCTCCGCAACAAGAGAAGCCACCACAATGAGAAACCCGCGCACCGCAACGAAGAGTAGCCCCCGGGGCTTCCCTGGTGGCACAGTGGTTGAGAGTCCGCCTGCCGATGCAGGGGACACGGGTTCGTGCCCCGGTCCGGGAAGATCCCACATGCTGCGGAGCGGCTGGGGCCGTGAGCCATGGCCGCTGAGCCTGCGCGTCCGGAGCCTGTGCTCCGCAGCGGGAGAGGCCACAACAGTGAGAGGCCCGCGTACCGCAAAAAAAACATAAGCAGGTTTGGAAAAAAGAATTCCCTTCCTCACACCGAAGTTTTCAGTAAAAGAACAAACAGATCTTTTCTTCTCTCTGGGGCTGGCTTTTTTCAACTGCAAGGCTGGTACTGGCAGGTCCACCATCAAGGGGGAAATAGATTTCCTTAACATTCCTCAGGATCGCATCTCCACTCTGGCTGGAAGGGCTCAGTCCCTGTGGGCTCTTGACATTGCCCAGAGCTCTGGAGACGTGTTCATCCACTACGCTGCTAGCTGCTAATATCCCCTTGGAAATAGGTGAAAAGGACACAGCAGGAATTCCACTCTGTCTTGATAGGGCTTTGCATCTGGACAGCGGTCTCCCTCACTTCTTCCATCGTGACACGGGGGATCGCTGAATTCTCGACCATCGGCGGAGACAGCAAGATGCTATGGCCGGGCAAAAGTGCGTTTTGATGGCCAGAGCTGCGAGAGCTGCTTGAGCCGCTTTAAAGCAGCCCAGACCAAGCAGGGCCTCTGGATACTCTTATTCGATACTAGCAAAACTCAAGAAATGGTAGATTCTTTTTTAAAAAAAATATTTATTTATTTGGCTGCGTCGGGTCTTAGTTGCGGCATGGGGGATCTTCCGTTGCCGCGTGGAGGATCTTTAGTTGCAGCATGCGGGATCTATTTTCCTGACCAGGGATCGAGCCCGGGCCCCCTGCATTGAGAGCATGGAGTCTTAGCCACTGGACCACCAGGGAAGTCCCTATTCAGTATTTTATTTTATTTATTTTTTTTTAATTAATTTATTTATTTTATATTTATTTTTGCTGTGTTGGGTCTTCGTTTCTGTGCGAGGGCTCTCTCCAGTTGCGGCGAGCGGGGGCCACTCTTCATCACGGTGCGCGGGCCTCTCACTATCGTGGCCTCTCGTTGCGGAGCACAGGCTCCAGACGCGCAGGCTCAGTAGTTGTGGTGCACGGGCTTAGTTGCTCCGCGGCATATGGGATCTTCCCGGACCAGGGCTCGAACCCGTGCCCCTTGCATTAGCAGGCGGATTCTCAACCACTCTGCCACCAGGGAAGCCCCTTATTCAGTATTTTAAAAATCACATTTATTAAAATCATCACTGATCTCATCCCTCTTGTGAAGCCGTCAAAGTCACTGGTGGATACCACATTTTCCTGTAGGATCAGAAACGTTTTCCCTTCTTTTCTAGGTTCTTTAGCTGGTCCGCTAATTAAACTGAAGTAAGATAAATTAACAGGAGAAAATACAATTTCGTACTTAGGGGAGCTCCATAAAAATAAGACCCAAGGGCAAGTTAGGCAATTGAGACTTATATGCCATCCTGAGCTGAAGACTGGGATAGGGGCCTGAGGCTTCAAAAGGGGGAGGGCAATTCACAGGACTAGAAGAAGAACAGATGTTTGGTAATTAGAAGTTTGCCCAACCATGCTGGTAAGTCTTTCAGATAAAAAAGTTATCTCTGGTCGTAGCTCTTTTTCTGATACATACCCTGTATCTAAATTCTATTAGGTAGTTAGGGACAGGTAAAAGTTTTTCCTAAGTCTGCTGGGTGTTACTGCCTTCAGCTCGAAATAATCCACAGGCCAAAGTACCATATTTAGGGGTGGCATATTCTCCTCCCCTTCAGCACATATTCCAAAATTATAATTTTTGCTTGAAAGCTCAAATTTTATCATTGGCAGAAATACTTTCTTTTCCTTAAAGTGGTAGTTTAATTTCATTCAAATACCCAAGTCGAATAACCATAGTTTTTGTCATTCTTTCCCAAAAAATGGTATTCTATGAAAAAAAGCAGCTAGTTCAATTCACACATCTCAGACAATTGCACAATTGTGTACTTCAGTAATTCGCAGAAGTGCTTTATGTACATGTCACATTTCATCATATAGAACATTAAAAAGACACATACTCTAGGAGAGAGATTTCATAAAATTAATCATTTGTACTGCTTCATCAAGGATAGTCTTAAGTGGGACTTCCCTGGTGGTGCAGTGGATAAGACTCCGTGCTCCCAATGCAGGGGCCCTGGGTTCGATCCCTGGTCAGGGAATTAGATCCCACATGTATGACACAACTAAGAGTTCACATGCCACAACTAAGGAGACTGCCTGCCACAACTAAGGTGCCCACGTGCTGCAACTAAGGAGCCTGCTTGCCACAACTAAAACCTGGCACAACCAAATTAATTAATCAATTAATTAATTTTTTAAAAAAAGGATAGTCTTAAGTGAAAGTGGCTTCTTAATTCTTTTACTGCCTAGGTGTGGCAGTGAAGAATACAAGTATAGGGACTTCCCTGGTGGCACAGTTGTTAAGAATCTGCCTGCTAACGCAGGGGACACAGGTTCGAGCCATGGTCCCGGAAGATCCCACATACTACAGAGCAACTAAGCCTGTGCACCACAACTACTAAAAGCCTGCACTCTAGATCCTGCGAGCCACAACTACTGAGCCTGCGTGCTGCAACTACTGAAGCCCACGCGCCTAGAGCCTATGCTCTGCAACAAGAGAAGTCACTGCAGTGAGAAGCCCGCGCAACGCAACGAAGAGTAGCCCCCGCTCGCCACAACTAGAGAAAGCCCGCGCAGCAATGAAGACCCAACGCAGCCAAAAATAAATTTAAAAAAGAATACAAGTATAGTACAAGTTGGTGCCACACTGCCTTGATTCATCCTAATATGCCAGCAGTTTCATCCACTTTTCCACAATCAGTGAAAATACCAACACAATGAAAAAGAGCAAATAATGTCTTAATATCATTATGAAAATAGTTTTGACCATGCAGACTCCCTGAAACCATCTTAGGCACTCCCAGAGGGTGTGGATTATACTTGGAGAACCACAGAATATATCTGTAGAATGTATCCACTCATTCAACAAACATTTATTGAGCCCTTTCTATGGTCTAGGCACTATTTTAGGCATTAAAAGTAAAGCAGTGAGCCAAATAGGAAAATACCCTGATCTGCTGGAGCTTGACTCAATAAGTGTTTTAAAATAAATTCATTAAATAACTTTAATGAAATATAGGTTTCACAAATAGGCAGTGCCCCATCTCTGGCTCATTTTTTCAACATTAATTTCTAATACTTGATAATGGGGCCCATCTTTGTTGCACTTGAAATGCTAGCAAATCACAGCACTCCAAGCAGTGATCCCTTCACGTGAGAAAAACCAATCAGTGTCAGGGCTATGGGTGCATGATTTGAGAAGTATATGTAATTAGAGTCCAGTTACTACCTGGAAGTCACATGAGAATCAGACCGACCAGGGGAGGTAAGAGAGACAGATCGCTCTTAAGTATATTTGCCTTTTAAAAGAGAATGCTTGTTAACCCCAAATGAATAAAACTCTTTAACAATAGAATTTCAAGTAGTAGTCAAAATGAAACAAAGAATCTCATACCCATTAGGATGGCTGCTATCAAACAAAACAAAAAACAAGACAACAAACGTGTGAGGGTATGGAGAAATTGGAACTGTTGTGCACAGTTGGTGGGAATGTAAAATGGTGCAGCCACTGGAAAACAGTATGGATTTCCTCAAAGAATTAAAAATAGAATTACCAATGATCCAGCAATTGCACTTCTGGGTGTATAACCAAAGTAATTGAAAGCAGGGGCTGGAAGAGATATTTGTATACCCATGTTTACCTAAAACCTGGAAGCAACCCAAGTGCCTAACAACAGATGAATGGATAAGCAAAATTTGATATATACAAATGGTGGGGGCTTCCCTTGGTGGGGGCTTCCCTTGGTGGGAGCTTCCCTGGTGGCACCGTGGTTAAGAGTCCGCCTGCCAATGCAGGGACACGGGTTCAAGCCCTGGTCCGGGAAGATCCCACATGCCGCGGAGCAACTAAGCCCGTGCACCACAACTACTGAGCCTGTGCTCTAGAGCCCACGAGACACAACTACTGAAGCCCGCGCACCCCTGCTCCACAAGAGAAGGCACTGCAATGAGAAGTCCGTGCACCGCAACAAAGAATAGCCCCACTAGAGAAAGCCCATGTACAGCAACGAAGACGCAACGAAGACCCAACGCAGCCAAAAATAAAATAAATAAATGTATTTTTTTTTTAATGGGACATTCTTAAGCCTTAAAAAGGAGGAAATTTTGACGTATGCTATACCATATGTCCATATGAATCTTGAGAACATTATGCTTATGAAATAAGCCAGTCACAAAAAGACAAATACTGTGTGATTCCATTTATATGAGTACTTAGAGTAGTCAAAATCATGAGACAGAAAGCAGAATAGTGATTGCCAGGGCCTGGAGGGAGGAATGGAAAGTTATTGTTTAATGGGTATAGTTTCAGTTTTACACGATAAAAAAAGTTATGGAGATGGATGGTGGCAATGGTTGCACAACATTATGAATGTATCTACCTTTTTTATGTTTTATATATTTTACCATAATTTTTTAAATTGTGGAAAAAATTAAACAAAGAATTTCAGACAGTGCAGAGGAAAATATTTTAAAAGTCCTGTATTTCCTCCACTCCTTAAATCACATTTCAGAAGCAGCTATCTATTGTACTTAAAACAACTACTGTGTACTGAGGGCCAGCTATGTGCCATTCCCTTTACACATTACTGTTAATCCTACAGAAATGCTGCATGTTAGGTCTTAAATAATACTTTGATATTTTAGATTTTCATGGAAGCTGCTGAGGCTCAAGAAGTTAAGCGGCTTGTCCAAAGTTACACAGCAGGCAAATAATAGAGACAGAATTGAATCCAGTTCAGCCTGATACCAAGTCCTTGTTCTTTTTTGCAACATCATACTTCCTCCTTTCCCCTCATTCCTGTGATTCTGGAAACTTCATATGACAGACATATTTCCTGTTGGGCACGAGCAATGTCACTTCGAATGTTGTCTTGAGCAAGATCATTATGACTGAGGTGCCATTACCCTTAGAAAGAAAAGAAACCCTGAAGGTCTGGATAGTTTGAAATGTCATCATTCTTATGGGAAGAGAAAAGAACTAAATCCACTTAATCCCAAAAGACTTTCAAAAAAGATTTTGTTAATGCAGAAACTTGGAGGCTTGAGAGTTTGACATCCATCCCTGGCAGAATTCCAGAACAGATGATTAACAAGAGAGCTCTTAGCTGATTGCAGATTAGCATAAACCTGGTGGCGCTCTGCTACCTAAAAAGAGAAGGTGACCTTTGACTCCCTTCATTCAAGAATGATGTAGAGCACCAGGGCCATGATGGCTCCCTGTACTTTGAAATATGCTTATAAGAGGCAGAATTTAACAAACTAGATGTGCTAGATCTGAAACTGTTGTCCTATGATATACAGTTTAAGAAAATGGTGACATTTAGCTCAGAAAAGAGAGACCTTAAGGAACATGAAGGCGGAATTTCAATACTAGAAATACAATATGAAAGAGGAATTAGGTTAATAGAAGAGAACTGTGTGCTGCTACAGAAGCCAGAAGTAAGGAAATAGACGGCATTTACATGGGGAAGCAGAATTCAGCTCAGTATGAGGAATTGGGGATAACAGCATTTTATACAGGCGGAAATATGGTTTTGGAGTTAGAAATAACATCAAATCTTGATTCCAACACTTTCTTGCTTAATGCCATTGGACAGATTACACAGCCTCTGAGACTTTTCTGCAAAATGCAAATAGCAATTCCACCTCCTGGGGTTGATGTCAGGATTAAATAACATTAATCAAGGACTTAACAAAATTCCTAGCTAGTAGCTAATAGTGTTACAACTAAGTTTCTCATCATTAAAATTATTAAAAACAGAATAGGGCACTTCAGGAGGGAATGAATAGATGAATTTTTGCCTCTTCATGGACACCCAACCCAAAAATGTCTCAGGAAGAACTGCCCTCTTCTCTGCTCTCACAGCTCTTTTAGCAAAACTGTTTTATGATATTGCTGGGCTGGGTTCTTACATGGCAATTCTCCAGAATCCTGCACAGTACCTGGCACAGCAAAACTGCTATATAAATGCAGACTCCTGCATTCTGGGGTGGAGTACAGTAGACTAGTTGCCTTTTTCCTTTCCCTCTGATTAGGAGGATGTTTGAATTCCAGGTAAGGGGGAAAACGTCACCTTGGTGGTAGAAGTTCTATTTAGTTCCTGATTGGATAAGGAAAAGTAGAGTAAGGGGGGGAGATCGAAAAACCCCACAAATATGATGTGAAGAAAAGAGACGAAGGAAATCTTGATCACCTACATTTTCTGTCAGGTAGGAGAAGAACATATTAATTCATTTAGTCAACAAATGTTGATTGACTACTGTATGCTAGGGATTGACTACTGTATGCTAGGGGCTGTACTGGGCCAAGGTTTCTGCCCTTACTGGAGTGGTGTTTTGAGTCCAAGAGAGAAGACAGACATGACAATAAAGTGGGGTGAATATTACGATGAGACCGAATTCCCACGTGAGCGGGTTTGGGGATGGCAATCTAGTTGATATTAGAAGAATTAGAACACTTGTCCCAAAGAATAAGAAACATGTTTTTTTGCCTATTTCTGTGTTTCTTTGGGGAGGCTGGGTGAGGGAGGGGTGTTCATGGATAATGGGGGTTTTGGCACTAAAGCCACCCATTGGTGCAGCCAATGAGATACTATGATGACACCTACCAGGCGGACCTACCTAGCCTAAGGGGTCAGGGAAGGCCTCGAAAGGGAAGTACTGTAATCTCAACGCCGAGACGTAGGAGCCTTACAGAGATCTGGTGAGAAACCTGTTATAAGATGCAAAATTTTCAAGGATGTGAACTACTGTCCAGAAGTGGTTGATATTTCAGACCAAGCATCAGACTCTCTTGTAAAACCACACGTTTTAACTTTCTAGGTTGCAGCTTTCTAAACTGCAGTCGCTTCGGCGGCACTAGCTATCGAAGAACTAAGTAAAACTCGAAACCCTAGCAAACTGTGCGTGGCGCCGTGGAAGGCGCGCAGCACTTCGGGTCTTGTAGTCTGGGACGGACTTCGAGTCCCATAGCGCTGTGCGGCGGGACGTCGCGCCTGCGTGATGCGGGCGGCGGGCAGCGCAGAGTGCGAGGCTCTTTTGTTCGGCTGAGGGGAGGGCCGTTGGCCGGGGCCTGCGGTACGCCGCTTCAGTGAGGGGCTCAACCGCGGTCAACCGGTTTGTTGCTTTTCTGGTCGCCACTCCCCTGGCCGGCCCGACAAGACGCGCTAGTAGCGCGGCACCGATTTCTCGCGGGCTCGTGGGCGCTGCTCTGAGGTGAAGAGCCCGCTAGAGGCGGGGAAGCGGGGGGGAGGCGCGCGGAGGCGGCGGCGGCGGCGGGAGCCCTGGATGAGGGGCCGCGCGCTCGCGGCGGAGGTCGGGAGCGGGGAGCGTGTCTGAATCCCGCGCCCTTCCCGCGCCGAGCTCTCCGCCGGGCGCAGTGAGTAGGACGACTGGCGCGAGAAGGATGGAGAGGGCGGGGCGGCGTCTCCTGAGCCAGAAATTGAAGCGATTCTGGGTGGGCCGAGCACTTGCGGGTCGCCCTTCGGGCCTGGGTAGACCAAGACAATGCTCCTTGGGTTGGGCTGGAGAGAAAACACTGGGTAAATTGGGAAGGGGACGGACGGGGCAGCCTGGATGCTTGGACAAGCGTAGGGAGCGTTGGTGACTGCGAGACCCGAGGTTTAGAAATGTAACCTGAGAATATATTGGGTCCAGCCGGGGCTGCCAGAGGAATTCCTCTTGCAGGGCTGGGGAACGGTAACTTCGAGGAAATTGTAAGGGTGGGCCGGGCGGCCCAAAGTGTGCTACTGGGGGAAGAGATCTGTTGAATAAATCGAGGAAGAGGCTAGAAGGAGGGGTAGTATTTGCCTGGCTTGGCTCGGGTTGGGGGGCGGGGGGAGGCGGGGAGAAGCTGTCAGGGCAAGTGGGGCGGAGGTCCCGAGAGCATTTTCTGTGAGGTGTGAAGAAGAAAAGGGGGAAACTGGCCACCCCTTGCTTCCTGGTTGATCGGCAGTAAGAATAATGTGTGAAGAAAAGATGGAACACACTTTTTTCCTTTTTCCAGATTTTCTACTACCTTCACTCCTTGATTCCTTTAGGGAGTTAAAAAGTCCAAGTGCAGCTCTTGCTTTGATTCATAATTAGTTCCATACGTTTTTTTCTGAGATTGTTGCTGGTCACAGTTTCACTGCGGTGAAATTGTAGAAATGTGTAGATGAGTTCATATTTAAGGAATGAAGTTAACTTAGTGAGAGATTATGAGACGGTGTGGGAGGTTGAGAGAGAAAGTGGAAAAGTTCGTGAGATTGTGAGGTTTTTTTCCTTGGACTCTTAAGTTTTTTAGGCAGCTTGTCCTTGCTGGAAAATTTGAATACGAAGGGAGCAGTACTTTACCCCTTTTCCAAAACTTCAGATGAAGATTTTTCATGGATTGTTGCTATATTCAGACATGTATTGGTTGAGCTCAATTAAGGTGGAATTTACAAAAAGATCAGTTACGCTAGAACCTCTGGCCAGGGGTAAGCTGTCCTCAAATGTGTTAAGAATCAGGTCGCCATTTTGGAATAGTTCTAAAAGGTCCAGGGTTTTGGAATGAATGCAGGAATACAATTGGGAAATTAGTGCCAGTGCTCCAAGGTGCTTACAGATATTTACATGGAAAGTGCTATGACTGAAGTGCACAGCGTTGGAATCGGCCACACCTTAATAAAGCTTCAAGGCAGTTCAGAATCTTCAGTCATTTCCAATTTTCCCTCTGGTGCCATTTTCTTCATTGGCTGCTATAACCTAAATTGTTTTTCACTAAAAATGTAAATATTGTGTAGCTTGGTGTTTCTAGCTTCTTGATTAAAGGAGACCAAGTATGGGTACCCTATCCTTCTGCATTTTGACTACAGGATACTAATATTTTTATAATCATCTAAAGAAAGGAAGCAACCATTATATCTTCTGGTGCCCATTTTAGAGACTAGGAAAATGTTTCTTTTTGAATTCACACCACTTAAAGAGAATTGATGAATTTTTGTCATTTTCTAGTAGTTTATCCATTGAAATCTTCCTTTTTCATATACTCTTTCTCGTGGTATAACAGGTTTTGCATTAGATTTGATGGCTTTTTTGCATCATAGGTTATTTCGCTGAAGAGTTTTTGGAATAAGATGCTAATGACTAGTTTATGGCCTATATAAGATGGGGCCATGCCTCTTGTTCATTCAAGTGTCTGACACATTGTTGACCATTCATATTGTTGAATGAATGGATAGGGCTTTGAGATCTTTTCTGAGAATCCCATATTAGTAGAATGGCCTGATGTGCATTTATGTAATCAATTGAATGGATAGGGCTTTGAGATCTTTTTTGAGAATCCCGTATTAGTAGAATGGCCTGATGTGCATTTATGTAATCAGTTTGCCTGTTTTTGTTCTATGACGTTAGGCAGAGTAAAACTGTTGCCCTTGGCATGCTTGTCTTAGCCTATGTTTTTAATATACTCACCCTGGTATTAAATACAGAAAAGGTATGCAGATTGTGCAAGTGGCAGTTTTAAATACCTTAGGCAAGTACTAGGAGAGGACCCAGGTTCTGGGTTTCAACAGCAAGCTATATAGTATTTTGAATATTTTCTGTTATATAAGTATCTTGAAAAATCATTTGTGTCCTTTGTATAGAGTTAATAAGTATTTCTCAATGGCGATGTCTACTGAAAAATTGAATAGCCTTTCCACGATTAATTGGAGAAGTTGTTTGAATGAGGACAAAATTCTGATCCTGTAAGTATTTGAATAACTTGTTAAATCTTTCCTGCCTTTTAAGCTTTTATGATTTACTGACCAAAAGGGGGCAGCCTAATTTGTCTGTGAAATTGTGCCTTTCTTTAATAATAGCAAACACATTGACGGCCTAACAGAACTATGGTATTTGAGAAGTTAATGTCACTACTCTGGTTTTGTTTTGTTGTCTATGAATCCTTTGGTCTCTGCTCTTATTCTGGTCTTGCTTTCTAATCACTTTTATTTCATTTTAAACTAAAATATTTGCTTCAGGTATCACTGTGTTCTACTAATATTTACAGATCCCTATGGCCTCTAAACCCAAGCTATATCTATAGTTTCATTTCTATCAGCACCATGAAAAGGAGTTAGCCAAGCTTCTGGACACGTCTCAGATAAAATTCTAATTTTATTCACACACGGGTATTCTAGTCCTAGATCCTGGAATTCGAGGACAGGGATTTCTTTAAAAATGAAACTCCTGCCCACCCGGTATGTGGCACAAGTTCTTGTTTTCTGCGCAGTAAAGTTTTCCATCTGGAAAGCATTTGCCTCACAAACAGCCACAGCTAACAAACTGAAAGCAGTTTAGAAACATGAGTTAGGAGGACTACAAACTGAATATACTACACATGCCTTCACCTGCCTTTTGATGACTGGTATGTAGTTGCTAATGCTCAGCAAGGATACTTACTTCTTTGCAGATCCGATTTATTTGCTCATCATTCCCTAAAAAGCTGACAACTTTGGACTTCTGTTCCCTCGTTATCTCAATCTGAGACATCCATTCTTATTGCCCATATAGGGTTCAACACCTTACACTGGGTCCAGACCTACCTTTGAGTGTCTGAGTAAAAATAGAAACAAAATGCTTTGGGAACCACAAGAAAAAGAGAAATAATATTTAGCTAAGTTGGGTAAGCATCATGGAAGAAGTAGCATTTGAGCTAGCTCTTGAAGAAGGGGTAGGATTTTGACTACTAGCCTTGGACAGGAGCACACTTCTTAATAATGAGCAAATCCATGCATGGAGGAAATGTGCAGGATGTGTTCAGGTTGTACTTTTCTGTTTTGACAGGAGAATAGGTTTGTGAGTGAAGTAGGAGTATGGAATGGTTGGATCTAAAGGGTGTTAGATGTACATTGTGGAGTTTGGCCTTTTTTATAAGAAAGGAGGAGGAGACTTTGTAGAAAATTTTTTAGCAGTTACCTGCCACTTTCCTAATCAGTGTACTCCCACCTAAACTGGTTTACACACTGTCTGCCTCCGTTGCTTTTGTTAACAATAGTTCCTTGGGCTAAATCGCCTCCCTCCAGTCCAGTTTTTCAAATGCTATTGGAACCTTGCCTCAATCCCAGCTTTTCAAAACCTTTCTAATCACCCTAGCCATTTATTCTTCCAAGCCCCGGTAGTGCTTTGATGGCGGCTACTTCTTGCTTACATTTCTTTTGCTAATTACTGCATACTCCTGTCATTTCTTCTATTGAAATGAACTTCAATTGCATTTGTACCTTTCTGGTATGTTTTTAATCGTACAGTCCTGGCTCTGTGTCTTACCCTTGAGCGGGGGACTTGGGGAATTTTTCTTTGCTTCAGTAAGCCTTAGTTTCCTCGTTTGTGAAATGGGCTTAATAGAGATGTTGTGAGCATTGAATTAAGTGCCTTTCTATGCATTAAGTGTTAAGTATTCAATAAAAGTTATTTTGTTATTACTAGTCCTTATGGGATTTTCAAAAGCCTCTACTTCCTGTGAGTCTGCATATGCTGCTAGCCTGGCCAAACAGTTCCATTTGCCTGGGTCTGAGGGGATTCCACATTCTGTGATGTGGAGCTTTCAGAAGCTTTCAGTGCTTTAGCTGGGATGAATTGGTCACCCTTTATTCCACCCAAGCTCTTAGTAAATCCTTATTGATTTGATTTGGTTTTTTAATAGATGGTATTAAAAGCTAGTAGAGCTGTAGTTATAAACTTTTATAGCCATTAACTGACTAGGTTAAACCTAAGCTAGAGGCAAAAGATGGGTAAGGAAAACAAGGAATGGAAAAAGGAGCTAGATGAAGGAATGAAGTGGGGAGTGAAATGCACGGTAATTATCATCTGGTCCTTGTCTGCTGCTCCCGCAATATAGCTCTTTCTACCTGGCCACACTTCTGTTCTTCAGATATAGCAAGCTCTTCTCACCCTAGGACTTTGAACCCACTATTCTTTAAATTTGGTACGTTTTTCTGATTTTTGCTGAGTTGTCTCCTTGTCATTTGGGTCTCTGTTTAAATGTTACTTAATCTGAAGATATTTTCTTTATAGCATTTATCACTAATGTTTTCTTGCTTCTTGTCTGTGCCCTACTCTGCACACGCATGCATGCATGCATACACTCCCACTCATGCTGACTCATTTGTCCACATTAGAATATAAACTCTAAGAGACCAGGGATTTTGTCTGTCTTGTTCACCCTATTTGTCTAGTGTCTCACGCATAATAGGCACCCAATATAGGTAATTGTTAAGTGAATGAATACTGTAGGAGCATGTTCACAGGAAGAGTTAACCTAAACTTAGTCTGGGGCTTCGGGGAAGCTTCTGATGATGACATTTTTTTAGCTAAGGGAATTAGTCAAGTGAAGAATGGAGCAAAGGGCAAGGTAATTGTGATTGATAGGGTTAGGTGCAGTGGTCTTCAGCTCAAATGCCCACAGATAATGGTATGAAGAGGTCTGCATTTTTACATCAGTGGCTAGTATTGAGAATGAATTGGGTTGGGAGTTATCCAGGCAAGAGATGGTGGTTGCTTGGAATAGGATGGTAGTAGTGGGACTAGACAAATGTATAAATTAAAAGATATTTAAGATATAAAATCAACAGGATTTAGTAAGAGACTGGATATGGGGTTTGAGTGGGGAGAAATCAAGAATGTCATAATTTTGTCTTGAACTCAGTAAAAGCTATATGAATTCTTAGAAAGACCATTCATTTAATTGGGTGATGGGCCTTTTTTAAAAGTATATCTGTAAAATCAGAGCCTGAAATCACAACCTCTGAAGTTATAGAACTTTACTGTATGAATCATTAAAACTGACTTTTGGTATTTATGTAGTTCTTCAGATATCTTAAAATTCCTTTTGCAAATAATTCTGTTGAAATTTTCCATTGTTTGTATCCAGAATTTACTTCCTTTTTCTCACCTATCTTATCTGTCTTCATAGGAACATAGATTCCTTTTGCCATTTACTACAAGGGCTTTCTTACTTTGTTTTGCTGCCTGGGTGAGACAAAAGGAAGAACATAAGAAATTCCTACACTTTAGGTATATGAAATGTGATTTCTCCGATTCTGGCAGCTCTTCTATCTCAGTCTTCCAGAAATGAGATCTTGGTTTCTGTTTTATAATTATTGGTCATTCATACCAGTCAGACCTGGGTCCTTCTTGAGTGTGTTCTGGAGCTGCTCTGCTGTTTTGAAAAACCTAGCCAGGGGACTTCCCTGGTGGCACAGTGGTTAAGAATCCGCTTACCAATGCAGGGGACACGGGTTCGATCCCTGGTCCGGGAAGATCCCACATGCCACGGAGCAACTAAGCCCGTGCTCCACAACTACTGAGCCTGTGCTCTAGAGCCCGCGCGCTCTAGGGCCCACATGCCACAACTACTAAGCCTGCGTGCTGCAACTGCTGAAGCCTGTGCGCCTAGAGCCCCTGCCCCACAACAAGAGAAGCCCACGCACCGCAAGGAAGAGTAGCCCCCGCTCGCCACAACTAGAGAAAGTCTGTGCGCAGCAATGAAGACTCAACACAGCCAAAATATATTTAAAAAAGAAAGAAAAACCTAGCCATGAATTTCAGCCATATACATTGAACAAAAATGGTATTTTCTTAGAGTTCCTAATGCACTGGATTTCAGAGAGTTATCCTTACGCTTAAAGCAGTAAATAATCTAATGAAGTAGGTTATATATGCAAATATGTAAATAGATAATGAATGCCAGAAGGTCATAAAAGCTCACCTCAAAGGAATTCCATGAGAGTTGTTACACCAATTTTACAGATGAGAAAACTGAGTTATGCAGTAAATATATATAACTACCTATAAGCATAAAGTTTTGAGAGGTCAAGGACAGCAAAGATATCATGCTTCTGGTGCTCATACTAGCTTTCTTTTGGTGAAAGGAACTGTGAGGACCCTTCAGGCAGTGCTCTTCCAGTTTCATTTCTAGTACAAGAAAGGTCTAGAGTGAATGATGTTGAATGTGATGTAGAGGTTTTGTTTTCAAGAACATCAGTTATTACTTACTGTTCAGCCTTATTCTAAATTTTTATGGAGAAAGTAAAACGTTCACCTACCTTTTAGCTAACTATGAGAATTGATTTATGTCTGCAATAATGTATAATTTCACCTGAGGAATGTAGTTTCTGCCAGTCCTCTTACAGCAATGGCTTATATCCAAGGAATGCATCAGATCACCTAAGGAGCTTTTAAAGATGCAGGTGCCGTGGTCAAATCAACAGTGTTTGCAATAATAATAAATTGGAAACAACCGAAATTTTCATCATTAGGTAGATGGTTAAAGTATGGTGTGGCCATACAAGATGGAATACTATGCAGCTTAAGAATGGAGACCTTGGGCTTCCCTGGTGGCACAGTGGTTGAGAGTCCGCCTGCCGATGCAGGGGACACGGGTTCGTGCCCCGGTCCGGGAAGATCCCACATGCCGCGGAGCGGCTAGGCCCGTGAGCCATGGCCGCTGAGCCTGCGCGTCCAGAGCCTGTGCTTCACAACGGGAGAGGCCACAGCAGTGAGAGGCCTGCGTACCGCAAAGAAAAAAAAAGAGTGGAGACCTTTATGCAACAATGTCAGAGATGCATTACATTGTATTAAAAGGCAAATTATAGAACTATAATAACTACTTTCACATATGTACATCTGGGTCAGTTTACATATAGAAGAACAGCTTTGACAGGTTTTGAGCCAGGGAACTTTGATTCCCTAATTGAATGTGAATACATGTATTATATTACAGTTAGAAAAACAAAATATTTTTTTAAATAATGCACATACACACACCCTACACTCTGACTCACTGGATCTGGGTATCTGTATTTATAAATTCCATAGGTGATTCTTATTCTCATGTAGGTGAAAGTTCTCTACTCAAGGTCTGCTTTCCTGTGAATTCTTTCTTAGTACAGATGGTCATCTCACCAGACCAGCATTCTAAATGTTTCACCTTAGTGTTTACCTCAAAAGGCCTACTGGTTTGTTTCAGAGGGCTGTAGCTGTTACCTTGTCCTCACATCTGGAATTTGACCTTTCAAGCTGGCAAGAAATCCGTATGGAAGTTCTGGGGTAGCCCGTTATAATTCATGTTTGTGATGGCAAGCAGGAGCTATGCTCACATTGTCTTCTCAGATCCTTCTCATATCGTTTCACTAGGACCAACTACAGGCATACCTTGTTTTATTACACTTCACTTTATTTGAAGATACTGCATTTTTTACAAATTGAAGGTTTGTGGCAACCCTGTGTCAAGTAAGTCTATCAGTGCCATTTTTCTAACAACATCTGCTCACTTTATGTCTCTGTGTCACGCTTTGGTAATTCTTGCAATATTTCAGACTTTTTCATTACTATTATATTTGTTATAGTGATCTGTGATCGGTGATCTTTGATATTACTATTGTAATTGTTTTGGGGTGCCACAAACCATGCCCATGTAAGATGGCGAAACTTAATCTGCCAGCTGTTCCCCAGTTTCTCTCCCTTTCCTCAGGCCTCCCTATTCCTTGAGATACAACGAATATTGAAATTAGGCCATTTAATAACACTGCAATGGCCTCTAAGTGTTCAAGTGAAAGGAAAAGTTGTGTCTCTCACTTTAATCAGAATCTAGAAACGATTACGTTTAATGAGGAAGGCATGTTGAAAACTGAGATGCGCCAAAAGGTAGGCGCTGCTTAGCCAAGTTATGAATGCAAAGGAAAAGTTTTTAAAGGAAATTAAAAGTGCTACTCCGGTGAACACATAAATGATAAGAAAACAAAACAGTCTTCTTGCTCATATGTAGAAAGTTTTAATGGCCTGGATAGAAGATTAAACCGGTCACAGCGTTGAAGCCAGCAGAGGTTGGTTCATAAGATTTAAGGAGGAAAGCCATCTCCATAACATAAAAATGCAAAGTGAAGCAGCAAGTGCTGACATAGAAGCTACAGCAAGTTATCCAGAAGATCTAGCTAAAATAATTAATGAAGTTGGCTACAGTAAACGACAGATTTTTAGTGTAGACAAAACAGCTTTCTATTGGAAGAAGATGCCATCTAGGACTTTGTCATAGCTAGAGAGGAGAAGTCAATGCCTGGCCTCAAGGGACAGGCTGACTCTCTTGTTAGGGGCTAATGCAGCTGGTGACTTTAAGTTGAAGCCAGTACTCATTTACCATTCCAGAAATCTTAGGGCCCTTAAAATCTACTAAATCTACTCTGACTGTGTTCTGTAAATGGAACAACAAAGCCTGGATGACAGCACATCTGTTTACAACGTAGTTTACAGCATGGTCTCCAGTCTCCTTTTTTGGTCTTAGCAACATGTGGTCCTTTTTTTCCAGACTGTTCTGTTTTCCAGTTTCTGACAAAAACTCTATTCAGCTTTTTCTATTGCCCAGTGCATCTCCTTAACAATAACTTTATCATTTTAAATCTTATTTCACATGAAAAAACTAATACTTGGTGTGAAAAGGGCTGCTGCACACAATAAAGTTATTTTATGCCCACTGTTGAGACCTACTGCTTAGAAAAAAAGATTCCTTTCAAAATATTACTGCTCATTGACAACATTTGGTCACCAAGAGCTCTGATGGAGATGTACAAGGTTAATGTTGTTTTCATGCCTGCAAACGCAGCATCATTCTGCAGCCCGTGGATCAAGGAGTCATTTTGACTTTCAAGTCTTATTATTTAAGAAATACATTTTGTAAGGCTGTAACTGCCATAGATAGTGATTCCTTTGATGGATCTGGGCAAAGTAAATTGAAAACCTTCTGGAAAGGATTCACCATTCTAGATGCCATTAAGAACATTTGTGATTCATCGGAAGAGGTCAAAATACCAACACTAACAGGAGTTTGAAAGAAGTTAATTCCAAGCCCTCATGGATGATTTTGAGGGGTTCAAGACTTAAGTGAAAGAAATAGACATGTGGTGGAAATAGCAAGAGAACTAGAATTAGAAGTGTAGTCTGAAGAGTGACTTAATTGCTGCAGTGTCATAATAAAACATCAGCAGGTGAGTTGCTTCTTATGGTTGAGCCAAAAAAGTGGTTTCTTGAGACAGAATCTACTCTTGGTGGAGATGCTGTGAAGGCTGTTGAAATGACAACAAAGGATTTAGAATATTATACAAACTCATTTGATAAAGCAGCAGCAGGGTTTGAGAGGACTGACTCCAATTTTGAAAGTAGTTCTGTGGGTAAAAGGTTATCAAACAGCATGAATGCTACAGAGAAATCAGTTCGTGAAAGGAAGAGTCAGTCAGTGTGGAGAACTTCATTGTTGTCTTATTTTAGTAAACTGTCACAGCCACCCCATCTTTCAGAATGCACCACCCTAAATCATTCTGCAGCCATCAACATCAGGGCAAGACCCTTCCTTCATTAGCAAAAAGGTTGACTTGCTGAAAGTTCAGATGTTGGTTAGCATTTTTCGCAGTATTCTTTAAGGTAGTATGTATATTGGTTTTTTAGACATAATGCTATTATTGCTTAGTAGACTACAATATAGTGTAAACTTTATATGCACTGGGAAACCAGAAAATTTGTGAGTCTCGTTTTATTGCAGGGGTCTGGAGGTCTGCCTGTATTCAAAACCATAATGCCTAATCTTGTGTCTGATACTTCACTGCCTCTGCCTGCAAGTAGCATTGTTCCTCCTTTCCATTTTCTAGCTCCTAACTGTAGGAGTGGAGGGGGTATCCAGGAGAATTGCAACTGCTTTTTCTTTCTCTTAAAAGAACTATGAGTTCATGACTCTTGCTTCAGATTTACACTATTCCTGGATTTATTGGGACACTATAGAAGAATTTGGGGTTCTTAAAATTGGCATTTTCTCAGTAGTTCTCTGTAGCCTACTTGCTAGGCTACAAAAATTCAAAACTTCTGCACCATCTAGCACTTGTCAATTTAAAAGACTGAGAAGACTGCTGGGGCCCTAAAAACCAAAGCTTTGCCACTGCCTGCTGATTTAATTAACAATGTATACCTTCCATATTCCAGTAACCAATAAAAAATCATTGGTTTTTAAACACCTATACATATTCTAAGGTCTTTTTTGAAAGAAAATCATTATCCACACTTCCTTATTTACTGATGACAAATTGTAGAGAGGACTGAAGTCAGACCTTTCAGTCCTGTCCTCGTAGAGGCTGGAGGGAAATTTCTCCTATAAGTGTGTAGCTAGCTCCTAGTTCTGTGTGTGCAGCAGGGCCATTAGCCCAGTCCTGCTGGGAGATGTCCACACTGAAGTGATGTATTTTTTGTTAATTGTGTGACCTTAGAAGATTTATTTCATGTAAATTTATTGTGTTATCTCTGAGGTGTCAATAACATCTGAATGGCTTATTTTATAGGATTGTTTCAAAGATCAAATGAGATAACATGGTAGCACTTTGTAAACTGTAAAGTGCAATACAAATGTAACGTATTATTTTTCTAGGCATCTTAAAATGTAGCAGACCCAGTAAATATTTAGGTAAAATTGTAGCAGCTTAACTAGGTTAAGGATTTTTTGTCTGAAACATCGTGATGAGCCTTAAGAAGACTTTTTTTTTTTTTTTTTTTGGGCTACGTTGGGTCTTCGTTGCTGTGTGCAGGCTTCCTCTAGCTGCAGTGAGTGGGGCTACTCTTTGTTGCGGTACGCAGGCTTCTCATTGCGGTGGCTTCTCTTGTTGCGGAGCACGGGCTCTAGGCATGCGGGCTTCAGTAGTTGTGGCACACAGGCTTAGCTGCTCCGTGGCATGTGTGATCTTCCCGGACCAGGGCTCGAACCCATATCCCTTGCATTGGCAGGCAGATTCTTAACCACTGCGCCACCAGGGAAGCCCCCTTAAGAAGACTTGTCCAAGAATTCTTTTCTAATCTTTTTATTTATTTATTTAGGCTGCGCTGGGTCTTCGTTGCGGTGCAAGGGCTTCTCTAGTTGTGGCGCGTGGGCTCAGTAGTTGGCGGCGCACGGGATGCATTGCGGTATGTGGGATCTTAGTTCCGCGAACAGGTATCAAACCCAGGCCCCCTGCATAGGGAGCACGAAGCCTTAACCACTGGACCACCAGGGAAGTCCCTAAGATTTCTGAGTTAATTTAGAACTGTTCGCCCTTGTGTACATCGTGTGATGTTCTAGTATATACCTTGACCCTTTGTTCAATGATTATGGCACTTTTTATGCCATAATTTGGTTGCCAGGATATTTAGGGAGAGTGGCAAATAGCATTGAATAAAGGCATTTTTCCATTATGCTACTACGCTGATCTGAGTTACTTTGAATATCCTTGCCAAGCAATTCCAGTTGAAAGCCCTCCTTCCAGATGTCACTGCTGGTATTTGGAGATTGCCATATTCAGGGAGAGGTGGTCTCTCTTGAAATAATCGATTTGGAAACTATATGCAAATAATTGGCCTGTCATAATATTTAAGGGAGCTCTTGGCTTGTCTGAAGGTGCTATCTATAGATTCTGTAGGAAGAGTGGGTTGTGTATTTAATCCACTTCTCTACTGATTTTGACAAATGGTTTATTCAGGACCCCAGAGAAGTACCTATAAATAAGGAAAACACTCACACTGGGAAGCCTGGCTGAGAGTCTCCAATATAAAGAGAATCCAATCCCTGGAGGTAAATGCTGGGATGAGCCAGTTAAGAAAACTCAAAAGAGAGAAATGGAAGTGTGTTTTCTACATTCTTCACTTCTCATTTGAGTTGCTCTTAGGACAATGAATTTAAGTGAGTAAAGATGAAAATCAAGCGGTCTCACTCTAGATTTCCCTATTTGGGGGTTTTCTTTACCTAACCTAAAGGATTATATTCTTATGCTATGACTCTTTCTCCTTGAGGCCATGCTAACGATAAAGGGAGGGGAGGCCTGCAGTAGCTAGAGATGAGATAGAAGCTGTCCCTACCTTTTTGTTTTGTAGTAACAGGATCAGATGGGCAGGATTCAGTGTTATTTCTTTTTGTAAGACAAATGTAGCTATTAATGTAGATAACAGAGCCTTCAATATCTCTGAATTCTGAAGCCAGAGTGATAAGACTGCCTTTCCTTTACTTTCTTAAATTTAATTACTTGGGAGAGGGGTTATTAGGGGACAGTTACTGGTTTGGGGTTGTCTGTAACCCGTTGTTTTTCTGTCTGTTGAGAAAGGGAGTAGCTTCCAATTTCTGAGTCCAAACTAATGTAGGGAGTTGTGGTACCCTTTGTTATTGAAAGGTGATTGTCAATTTATTTTTCTTTGCACATTAACTGATGCATGAATCTTGCCACCCCTTCAACTGACAGTGAAAGGAAGCAAGCAAGGAGTAGCACTTGTTCTTCGGAGCAAACACTACTGCATTTATCCAAAAGAAAAATTAGACTTTTTTTCCTTTCCTTATAACACTTGTCATGGCAATCAGATTCTGAAAACCTGAAAGTATCTCCCTCCAGGAAGAAGCAACAGGCTCTGAATCAGAGGCACAATGAAGCTAGCCAATAATTAGCAAAAGGTGACATTCAATACACTGATTAGTCTGTTCAGTAACAATAAAAGGAAAACTCATGGCACTAAAAGATGGGTTGGGGAGGGAAGGAAAGCAGAATCTTTGGTATGTAAATGGAGAGGAACAGTCTCAGTGCAGATGTGTGTTTTGAACTGTGTGGACAGGGGCATTGGGTGTGGCCTTAGGCCACACTGAAAGCATCTCAGAAAACTTTGTGTGTGTGCCACTCAGCAAAAGTTCAGAATACCTTTAGTGGAAGAGGTATCTATATTTTTTTCTTACCAGACATTAGGTTTCAGGAAGACAGGGACCATTACTTACTCTCTTGAATCTCCAGTCTCCAGCAATGCAGAATTTTCTAGTAGCCAAATGTTTGTTGTTTCAGTAAGTCAGCATTGCTTATATATGCAGACATGAGAATATCTCAGAGTATAAACCTAAATAAGCATCTGTAGATACTATAACTGATTCATATTGATGAGCCTGACTTTTAGTAAAGGTTTGTTATATTTCATATAGTCTATAGATGAACTCTTTCTAAAATACATTCTGTCTACACGTGCCAATTTAAAACTATTTAGAAGAGCCTACTTTCACTGACTCCTTTTCCCAAGGATGCTAGGAATAACCAGTTTAAACCCCAATTAGCATTGCCTTAAATTCAAACATGAAACATGGTAGTAACTACTTTCTTGTCTTGGATCATCTGCCATACTCTTGGTTGTTTGTATTTCCTTCTGGGCAGCTAATGTATCTATCAATTTGTAGACTGCAGCCAGTTTTGTAGATCAATTTTGTTGTATAGGTATCTTATGGCGCCACCTACTGACACATTTGTAATCATAAGGCTTTATGCTTACCAACAGTCAAGAGTTGTATGAAGGACTAAAGAAAATAGATTTATAGGGGACTGGAATTTTAGCACTGGAAGAACCCTTAGAGGTTACCCAGCCTGATGATATATTTTACAAAAGAATAAATTCAGGTTCTGTTATCTGTGATACCCACCTTTTTTGCCCCATTTATTTCCAAATTCGTTTAGAGAATCCCATGGTCATTCTGGCATTTTTATGAATCCTTCTCAGCCTTAGAAATAAAAAGTAGAATAAAAAGTTCACAAGAAACTTGAGAATTATAAATTAATGGTGGCATTCAGAAAAGACTACATAAAGAACCTTAAGGGGACTCAAAAGAGATTGTGTTTAACAATGCAGAAGAATTGCTTATATTATATATGCATATACAGAAGGGAAAATTAAACTAGATGTTTAATAAATAGGACAAGCCATTTCCCTTAGTAAAAATCCAAGTCCAATACTGTGATGAAATTGAAAAACATTCAGAGAATTAGAAAGTATGGATCAGAGGATTATATGTATATAGGTTTGATGTATAGACCTTATTTTTAGGAGAATTGCTTTTTTTTCAAATTAGTGTAATATTTTAGATACCATAAGTAAAGGGGTATTGGGAGCTTTTTTAACTTAGGAGGAATGGGTATAAAAGTTTTAAGTGGATATGCAAGAATAAAGAAGTTTTGCTGTGAGATTAGTTGGGGCTGTTTTAGAAAACTAACTTTCTAGCTGAACATAGAAAACTCTTGGGTATTGAAGATGAATAGGCATAACATTTATTGAAGCAGAATGCACTGTTTTTTGTAAGATTTATTTATTACTTATTTATTTTATTATTTTTGGCTGCATTGGGTCTTAGTTGCGGCATGCGGGATCTTCGTTGAGGCATGCAGGCTCTTCGTTGCAGCACACAGGCTTCTCTCTGGTTCTGGCGTGCGGGTTTTGTATCTAGTTGTGGCACTCAGGCTCCAGGGTGTGTGGGCTCTGTAGTTTGCGGCACACAGGCTCTCTAATTGAGGCGCACGAGCTCAGTAGTTGTGGCACATGGGCTTGGTGGCCCCATGGCATGTGGGATCTTAGTCCCCTGACCAGGGATCGAACCCATGTCCCCTGCATTGGAAGGTGGATTCTTTACCACTGGACCACCAGGGAAGTCCCAAGCGTGCACTATTAAAATCATCGATGATGTCCCTGGTTTTATCCAAATATTCTCCTAAGAGTGTACCCTAATGTCCTTTTTATTTCCTTTATCATTTTAGCAGCGTCACCCTTTATACCAGAAAGCTGGCGGGCACTATGGGGAAAAAACAAAACAAGAAGAAAGTGGAGGAGGTGCTAGAAGAAGAAGAAGAAGAATATGTGGTGGAAAAAGTTCTTGACCGTCGAGTGGTAAAGGGCAAAGTGGAGTACCTCCTAAAGTGGAAGGGGTTCTCAGAGTAAGTTTCATTGACCCAGGAAAATCCATTCATTTGGTCACCAACTATTTCTCAGGAGACTGGTAATGTGCATGACCCAGGGTGCACTGATGGGTACGTTGTGACTCAGGCCTGGCCTTCACAGCTTATAGTTCAATTAGGAAAATGACCTACATGTACAAAGTGCTATCATGCAAGACTGATTTCTGATGAGCAGTTTTGTGTGTGGCTTTACACTGATCCAAGTTTGCAAAGAGAGAGTAACTTTCTTTTGAAGGAGGCAAGTTTCTAAGCTTTCAATTTGTACTAAAAAGCCCCCTACTGCCTCCCAAAAAATGTCAACTTTGTCAGGTTCTTGGTCTTGGACAGAATCCAGTTATATTTTATCGTTAACTCCTCTGTTCCAAGGACACCAGGTTTTGTCCTCCTGTGCTTCTCCTTAGTGTGAGTGTGCTAACTTTGAGTGGAAATTGTGACTTGTGTGCCTCTGGTTTCAGTGAGGACAACACATGGGAGCCAGAAGAAAACCTGGATTGCCCCGACCTCATTGCTGAGTTCCTGCAGTCACAGAAAACAGCACACGAGACAGATAAATCGGAGGGAGGCAAGCGCAAAGCTGATTCTGATTCGGAAGATAAGGGGGAGGAGAGCAAACCAAAGAAGAAGAAAGAAGAGGTAAGGCTCGAAGTAAGAATTTTTACTAGCCTAGAATTCATGCTGCTGTCAAAGAAGCTGAAAGATAATTTAAGCACTTTTGTTCTGCTGCTCCTTAGATCTCAGCAGCTGGCTCTCAATCCTTTTGGAATGTTAGATAGGCTAATGCTTTAAAAATGTTTGAGAGGGGCTTCCCTGGTGGCGCAGTGGTTGGGAGTCCGCCTGCCGATGCAGGGGACACGGGTTCGTGCCCCGGTCCGGGAAGGTCCCACATGCCGCGGAGCGACTGGGCCCGTGAGCCATGGCCGCTGAGCCTGCGCGTCCAGCACCTGTGCTCCGCAACGGGAGAGGCCACAACAGTGAGAGGCCCGCGTGCCGCAAAAAAAAAAAAATGTTTGAGGGTTCAATCTCATGAAGCCACATAATCTACTCTTATTTTATGTGAGGTTCAAGAACAGTAAGTGCAAGGGAATTCATTCCTGTGAGGAGATGGCTGTCAATGTTTTAATCATTACAGGTTTTAATCTATTTAATACCGTAAAGTAAGGTACCTTTCGAGGGTGAAGAACAGTTGTGAACATTTATTTTGCTTGAGATGTGGGTCCCTTTTTACATATGGGGAAACCTCAAGCACTTCAAAACTCGACGGAATAATCACTCAGAAGGATTCTAAAAGGCTTGTGACTTAGAGCCAAAGATTTGGTGAAATATTGGCAAAAGGGTTTGATAACATTGTCAGAGAAACAGGAGTTGCTCCAGTCCGGATAACAGTCCCATATAGTTAAAATTGTTCCATCTCTGTGGTTTTTACAGTCAGAAAAGCCACGAGGCTTTGCCCGGGGTTTGGAACCGGAGCGGATTATTGGAGCTACAGACTCCAGTGGAGAACTCATGTTCCTGATGAAATGGTGAGTCTGCCAGTGGCTCTGTGTGGTTGTTTTTTTCTTCTCCACATCTGTTCCATGCCAGAGGAAAAGAGCTGGACCTTCAAAATTCCAGTCGCCCAGGTGTGAAATCTTTAAGATGGCATAGTCCTTCGATAGTGACCCTCGGCCTGACTGCCAACCCGGACTCGTGAGTTACAGGTAGGGGCCCTTAGGATTCTTGGATCTTTGCCCATTTTTTTTTAGGAGGTGGGAGACAATCTGGAGTACAGAGGGTATGGGGAGGAATCACATTTCACTCATGTAAATAAAGGGGGGAAAAAAGAAATGTGATTGAACCACCCTCCCCTTCCACCACCTCCTTAATAAAGATCGGGCTGGCCCCAGGATCAGAAATTCTGTTAACTTCTCAGGGTTAGGAAAGAATTTCTGTAGCTCTTCCTTTGTCCTTGACTGTTAGATCCTCTCCAGTTTGTGCAGATTCTACAATTGCAGTATCTGCCAGCAGGGGTCAGCAAGGCCCCTTTACTATACTAAGCATACAGAGAAGCCTGCTTTTTTCCATTGTAAGTATAAATACCAGTGGTGGTAGTACTCCATGAAACAGCTTAATGAAAGCAGTTGTCTTGAGAATCTTAAGAACTGTAATTAACCCAAAATTCTCTATAATTTCTCTATTCTCTGTCCAAAAGGAAAGCTTTCTTCCCTTTTTCTTGCTTGTTGGAAGTGCTTGTTCTCCTCCCCCCCAAAGTGAAGCTCAATCATTGTCCTTAAAATATAAATTAGGAGTGAATAATCCTAAGCCTGTGCCAAAGAAGGCAGCATTCTAGGGGCTTTGTCCTTTTGTCAGTCTAGAACCTTCTCGGAAACTCATATTTGTACTAATTCCTCTCCTTTAGAAGGTGGCAGGAGAGGCCTAACTTGAACACTGAAAGCCTATGGCACAACCGGCTAAACCTCTTTTTTTTCCCCATGCACTCCCTAGGTGTTTACTGACTCTGACCTTCTTTTAGCTTATTTATTGCTAGCCTGTAGGAGAAAAGTTCATTTTTAAGGTGCTGCATATGGGAGAAAGGAATTAATACCAGAACTTATTCAGTCCAACTAGAATACACTTTCTCTGGCTGCATGTGACCAGTCTGAGTAATGGTAGCACCTCCTTATTGCTTGACACTACATTCCTTTGGTTCACTCACTAGTGTGTAAAGATTATAGCTGAATGTAACTCTGCAAGTTAAGATTGGATGTTGATTATTAAACCAAGTTCACTTTAAAGTGATTTTCCTGGAGAATGGAGATACTTGTTCATTTCCCAAAGTAGCTATTTTTCTGTGCAGTGAAAAGACTGAACTCTTACTTCAAAGGCTGTTGTTGAATTGTCAACAAGGGGCAGCCTGCTTCAGGTTCCCATGCTGTTATACTCCTTTTCCTTCCCATTCTCTTGTCTGTTTTTCAAAATCATACCTTACTGGCTTACTCTTCCCTGGTTCCGTGGGGCTGTGTGGCTTTGGTGTACCTGTTGCTGGAGTTCTGGAAGTTTGGGGTAGTGTCTCGTCAGAGATCCCATCATATATATCTATCTGCTGCCTGCCCTATGCTATTGCTTCCATCTAGGATGTTCCCAATGACCTGAAGATAGCTTACCCCTAAGTCCCTTGTAATATGTATGTGGTTTTCAATTTCTGAGAACATTTTAAAATTCAGAAAAAATATGGAGAATTATGTAACAGTCCCTTTATTTTCTATCTCCCAGTTTTGAAGCACCATTTCAAAGCACCTGGGAGTTGTGGCCTGTCTGTGAGCATGGCACTTGGTAGTGTTAAACAGTATGATTATGAGTAAGCAAGAAAGTGTCCACCTGCATTGGCTCTGGTCAGTGCCAAATTGGTATTAAATCTTACTATCCAACATGGTATTAAATCCTATTACCAAGCCAAGATCTCTCCATGGGCTTTTAGCAGCTGGGATATGGCTTTGGAAGAGTATGGTAGCCTCTCTTATTTCCTCAGAGAATCTGAGAGTCATGGTTTTGTATGTGTGTGTGCGGCCTTTCCCAGGGGTTCAGAGTTAGCTTTTGACAAAGATATCTAGAGGGCATTTTCAATGGGAGAAGATCTCCGAGGATATTACTTGGCTAAAAGCTGCTAGTAAATGATGCTTACACCATATTATCATCCTTCCCTGGCCTGCTCTTCTGGAATTAATATTTTATTAATTTATTTTTTATAAATTTTTAAAAAAATTTATTTTTGGCCGCATTGGGTCTTTGTTGCTGCGTGCGGGCTTTCTCTAGTTGCGGTGAGCAGGGGCTACTCTTTGTTGCGTTGCGGTGTGCGGGCTTCTCATTATGGTGGCTTCTCTTGTTGCAGAGCCACAGGCTCTAGGCGCGTGGGCTTCGGTATTTGTGGCACACGGGCTCAGTAGTTGTGGCTTACGGGCTCAGTAGTTGTGGTGCACAGGCTCAGTTGCTCTGCAGCATGTGGGATCTTCTGGACCAGGGCTCGAACCCACGTCCCCTGCATTGGCAGGCAGATTCTTAACCACAGCGCCACCAGGAAAGCCTGGAATTAATATTTTAAAAGCCCAAGCCCTTGGGTGATCCAAGTTAGGAGACCACTAGCACCTGGTCTCAAAGTCTCTTTGTGCTTTGTTCTGCAGGAAAAACTCTGATGAGGCTGACCTGGTCCCTGCCAAGGAAGCCAATGTCAAGTGCCCACAGGTTGTCATATCCTTCTATGAGGAAAGGCTGACGTGGCATTCCTACCCCTCGGAGGATGATGACAAAAAAGATGACAAGAATTAACTCTCCTGAGTACCAGCCCCTGTCACATCTGACTGTGGGTTTCAGGTGGGGAAAGAAGGAGATCTACTTGTCTTGACACCATAGAGGGGGCTTGAGAAGATGTCCTTTGAAGAGCCAGTATAGCTTCTGTGCCCTACAGCAGCCCAAGTGCTTTAAAGCCGCTCCATGCTGTATAGTTTGCACACCCATCCCAGTGGAGGGGAAGGAGGGTCAGTGTTTCAAGGCAACCCATTCTGAACTTTGCTGACAAAAGCAAAGGGCCTTCTATGAAGGACAAAACTTGCAGGATGGGATGTGGGAGAGCAAAAGATACTGCAGATCTTCAAAGAGCATCTCCACAACCCACAGCCTTCTTCCCAATAGTGTTAACTCTGCATTTTTACAGCGTAGCATGTATGTAGTTTTTGGCTATTTCTGGTGTGTTATTTGGGGTGGGAGGGATGGGGTGGGGAAGAAGGGAGATGGGTTAGGATCATTTTTGTTAAAATTTGGGGCCTGTTGGGGGGAAATGGTGAAAGAAAGGAAAGAACAACTAATGATGATTTGGTTCTGTGTCCAGAATATTTCATCCTTTCAAAAAATGTCATTGGCAACCTAAATGAGGACTGTGAGAGACTGTTTAAAAGCTGTGAATGCCTGAAACTTAGAAGCCAAGGTGTTGCCTGCCTGAGCTTAATGCTGTTCCCAAAAAGCATTAAGCTTTGGTAACTTCTTACCTTCCCAATTAAGAAGTTACCAAAGCCGCCATTTGGGGGATGGAAACTGGTTGAGGAAAAGTCTTATTGGAGTGTATACACAGGCAGATCATTCTGTCTTAGAGGTGCTAATTCTTGAAATCGACAAGAAGACCCTTTCTTTTCCAATTTTGAAGTTATAAATATCAGCTTCTCCATCCAAGCCACTGGCTGAAGTATTTGGGGAAGGGCAGAGGGTGGTATAGGAGATGGGAGAGTAGGCAAAGACAAGGGCCGGTGCTCTTAGGGTGGAAAACTCTTGGAGCCTCTGTTTTTTGAACTTTGAAACCATTGGTGGCAGGGTTCAGTCACTGACAGCACAAGTTCACTGAGTCACTTCAAGAGTTGAATGATTTCTGAAGCCCTGGTCTCAGGAGATTAAATTTTCATACTGGGGCAGTGGTTCACTTTAAAACAAAACACATTTTTTTAATCCTAAGAATTAACTAAAACCCAAAATGCTGTCTTGAATCATGAGATCCATCAGTTCTTGACATCATTTAGACCTGCATCTAGAACTCCGTTGTAAAATCTTTTTAGGCATGTGTTAGGTTTCTGTGAAAACTTTTGTTTTTAAATGTTAAACTTCATACCAACACTGTCAGTTTTTGTCTTAATAAAACTATAGATTTATAATCCTTGATTTTTGTCTTGTCTTGCCAGAAACACTCCTTGCCTTATTATTATTTTATAGATTGAGCCTCTTTGGGAACAACTTCCACACTTGAATGGTTTTATTTCTTAAATACTGTAGGCTTGAAAATCTAGTGTCTGGTGTGGATCTTTCTTTGACACTGAGCATTTATAATTGATACAGAGATTATAAAGATTGTCGCATCATTCTGTCTTCATACTGCTCAAAGTTCGTTCAGCACTCTGTGACCTGATAGCACTTCCAAAATATGATACGTTTGGAAATACAGGTTTTGGGGTTAGGTTTAGATCCTGGCTCAGGTATTTCATAGATTTGTGTGACCGCAGCTAAAGTCAGCTTCTCCAAACTTTTCAGGAATTGGTCCTGTGTTTGATCAGTGAATTAAAATGTCATCCATTTTCTTAACATCATTTTCTGCCTATAATTCTAGAGCCAAAATGGGACTAGATTCTTGTCAGTTATAAAAGGGGAAATAGGATTTCCACTGAGCTCAGTTCAGCTCTACGCATTAGTGCAAAACATTTGTTCCAAATAAACTGAGTGTAGGTATACTTTTTTCAGAAAGCCTCCTAGGAGTTTAGGGAGACATAAATGGAGCTGGAGAGGTCTTCCTCTGCAGAGGTCTGAGTGTGTCCTTGTAGTTGGCAGCAGCAGAGCAGTCTGTAGCTAGTTAAGAGAGTTGGGGTGGGCAGATATATCTGGTTCTGTTCTCCATCATCAGATGCACTGAAATTAGCCTTCAGTCTTGGTGCTTGTCCAAGATGGGGTGCTATTCAGCTTTAGCCTTAACCTTTGGAACCTATTTCACTGTCACTGCTGGCATTCCTGAGCTCTTTTAAAACCATATCATTCTTCCCCATGGAAGACACTGAAATTGATAATGCACGTTGAAGTGAAGATATGCAATTTTGTTATCTTTAAAAGCCAATTATCACACATTTCTAGATTCAAGGGTTAAGGATACATTTTTCTCAAGTGATCGCTGAAGCCACAAATGCATGCAGAAATGTCAGGGGGAAAAAATATACATAGGCACAACAAATCTTAAGTCTGCTTTCAGAAAGTATTCGTAGAGCATTTCTTTAGGAAATACAAAAACATGTCAGATGCCTTCAACAAAATTGCATCATATTAGACCTCTAGCCCAGGAGTTGAGGAGATACAGATTGTTACCTTAGTTACCATTACAAAAGAACAAGAGCTTACTAATTTGGTGACAGAATCATTATCAGCTGTCCTACACTGGCAAAGCCAGTCAAAGAAAATACCTTGTTCCTTCACTGCCTTCAGTTGAGTTTCAAGTTAAGTTAATACAGTAAATACAGAAACACTCTTGTCAACTGACAGTGCTCAGGAATAATTGTTTCTGCTTTCCAATGGCATTTGAAAGTTTTGACTACCCATTTTAAATAATGTTTAATAATTGATTTTTAAGTACTTATTTTCCGGTATAATCTTACATTCCAGAACTCATTCAGACTCAGCTCAACTTGATTTTAACCCTTGGCTATTTAGTGTTTGACCATGTGTACACAGCACATCTTTATAGTCTATGGCCTGTGGCATTGGGAATCTGTATTACAAGGTAATTATTTTCCTCATAGAGAAAGGGTGGGGGGGGAGTGCTAGAACAAATCGCTACTCCAAAATAATTTGGTGGAATTGAAACGCTGAAATCCAAATTTCTGCAATGGCTCCAAATCCTGAACTATGTATGGACCTGAGTTCTGTTTGAGATCAAATTTATCTGATCAAGTCATACTAATCTGATGTGCAAGTTGGGCCTTCTCATGAACATCATGAGGATGTTCTCATTTAAAACTCAGAACTGATAGGAATGAACTAAGTCCAGGCTCAGTGTTTTCCCTCTGCTAGAATTTATTTTTTTTATTTTTATTTATTTTAATTTTTGGCTGCATTGCCGCGCGTGGGCTTTCTCTAGTTGCGGTGCGCGGGCTTCTCATTGTGGTGGATTCTCTTGTTGCGGAGCACAGGCTGTAGGTGTGCAGGCTCAGTAGTTGTGGCACGCAGGTTCAGTAGTTGTGGCGCACAGGCTTAGTTGCTCCGTGGCAAGAGGGGTCTTCCTGGACCAGGGCTCGAAACCATGTCCCCTGCATTGGCAGGCGGATTCCTAACCACTGCACCACCAGGGAAGTCCCCTCTGCTAGAATTTGATTGAAATACAAATACCACTACCAGGCCAGCATTCAGCTTATTAAAGGAAGGAGTCTTGGCTTCCTTCACCTTGCCTTTTAGCAATAGATAGAGACATCCTGGTGTTCTGATATGTGGTAAGAAGTTTGATATAGGAGCTTAAGGTCCTCAGACAACTGTCAGTCTCTGATCTGCACATCACCTTGGTTTGACTGTCCAGCAATGAGGTTTTCTCCAAAAGTTGCTGCTTTCCTAGCCGATGTGTTCAGGGTTGCTTATCTTTCGTATGGATGACTTTTAAATGACTTTGGCCTTGGGCACTTCCCGATGAGTAAATTGATGAATATTGAAAGCAAATGAAATGTGAAATAAAATCATCCTGCTGGGATGAAAAGCATAGTTGGCCCTGCTCTATGGGGCAAGTAGAGTAAGGAGTCGGTTTCTAAGGCTTTTTTTTTGCTTAGGCCAGTTAGGTGGCAGAACTCTGAGGCAAGGCTGAAACGTTAGGTTTACAATATAATGCTGACTGGTTTTTGTTGATACTAAATAGCTTGTGTTAATTCACCAGCAGGTCTGAGTCTGCATTCTGACCTTACTGGTTTGCATGTGATTTACCAAAGTACTACTTGTGATAGTACCAAAGCCATTGTTTACCCCACATGGATTTTAAAATCCTAGTTGACTTTGACCAATCCTGCCCTGTTTACTGTTTGCATAGTCACAGGTCAGGCTGGGCTACTTTGGGGCCTGGCTCTGGGACATGGGCCCACAGTTTCAGTTACTGCTTCAGCCCCTAGCTGAAGACTGGAAGGCTTATTAAGACAACTGAATTAGCCTCATTAAATCTGTGTTTAAAACAAAAGGCAGAGCCCCAATTCTTGGTCTTTTCTCCACCTCTCCCCAAGTGAACTAGGTTTTGCTTCCTTGGTTGAAACAGCATTTGGAATTAAGTAACAAATACTGTACAACCTATTCCATTCTGCAGTTAGACTGGAAAAGAACCAGCTTTAAGACTTTTATTGATATTTCTGCACACTCAAAAAGGAAGACAAGGATTTCTATCCAACTGATTTTGAAAACACACTTCTTCACAAAGGCCCATATTCTCACTCCACTGGAGACAACTTGTACACAAGATTCTGATTCTCAACTAATTCAGGCAGACATGAACTTTCAAAGAAATCCTAGACAGAAAAAGGACCAGAACTCAAATCACGTGTTAAGTTTCACACGTATCCCCAGAGTCCCCACATGCTCACTCTCTTACTCTATAAAGTTCAGAACTAGACGGAGGCTGACTGACCTCTGTGGGAGAAGTAAAAGTGAAAGAGGTTCTTGGTGCACTGACAAAATGACCAGTTGAAGGTCTATGGTTCCCTCTCACTTCCCAGATGGATCAGGCATAGAAAAACAAGGCTTAACCACTCATAATAATCAAACACGTGGATTTTGCTAGAGAATGTCTACACTTGGTTGGGAAAATGACTTCCAGAGAGGCAGACACCAACCTGGTACCCATTTTTGTACATGGATAGTATCAAGGAAATGGGCTCTTGCTGGTAGTGCCCTAAAACTATATATTTAGTCTGAGTTTCTGAAGCTGTTGCCCTAGGTCAGTCCCTACTGGATGAGGTAGAACTATGGTGGTAGGGATGTTCTTTTTTTCTGCAAGGCACTTGTTTTCCAGCTATGTGCCAAACAGATCTGAAGAGCAGCAAGGTCTGGTGTAGCTGTGGGTGGTCAAAGCAGGGATGAAGGCAGCCTGAGGAAGGCAGGACTCCATGGAAAGTACCTCCTCATTCACTGGCTGTTTTTAATTGCTGTTCAGCTTTCCCTAGGAAGGGCAAGGAGCCAGCCGTGGAGGCCAGGTCTTGATGACACTGAGCATGTCTCTAGATCTCTACTTTCCCTCAGTTCTATATTTTTTCTATTTTTGTTGATTCTGAAATAGCCCTGGCTTCACTGGTGAGATGGTATGTGGGGCAGAGATTGAAACAGTGGATCTGGGACTTCCTTGGCGGTCCAGTGGTTAGGACTCTGTGCTTCCACTGTAGGGGGCACGGGTTCAATCCCTGGTCAGGGAACTAAGATCCCACAGGCCATGTGGTGCAGCCTTAAAAAAAAAAACCACAATGGGGCTTCCCTGGTGGCGCAGTGCTTGGGAGTCCGCCTGCTGATGCACGGGACGTGGGTTCGTGCCCCACGGTCCGGAAGATCCCACATGCCGCGAAGCGGCTGGGCCCGTGAGCCATGGCCGCTGGGCCTGCACGTCTGGAGCCTGTGCTTCGCAACGGGAGAGGCCGCAACAGTGAGAGGCCCACGTACCGCAAAAAAAACCCAAACACAATGGATCTATTTCCGTCGCCTTACATGATTTAAAATGTGTGGGAAAATCAGTTTGAATGATGCCTAGGACTAAAGTCAAGACAAAGCAAGCCTTCGACCCCTACCCAAGCACGTCACCCAGAAGTTTGGTCCTGAGGTCTGCTCATCTCCCTGCGAAATCTAGGACCTCGTCTCACTTCCTGTCTCAGGTGTAGCAGCCTTCACAGTCCTTACTTGAGGTCTCGTATCTTCTTCCTGCCAGAAAAAGCCTTGAAGCTGGAACACCCACTCCACCTGCCAACAGCAAAAAGAGGTCAGCCCCACAGCAGTGCTGACCAACTTGGCCCAAAGCCCCAGCTAATCAGCAAGCTCCCAGACACAACTGTACATTTCTCCATAAGGGGACATGGGGGAAGGGGGTGACCAAAACACACTTTCTCAGACCAGAGGCAACACTAGCAAAGGGGAAGGTGAGAGGACTTTTTCTTAAAATCTTTAAAATCTGTTTGAAAAGTTGCAAAACAAGATAAAAGTTATAGCCTAATTGTGTACTAAACAAAAATATACACATTTCTAGAAAGTATACAAAAACATTACTCTGAATTTTACTTGTCACAGTTTTCTGTATATAACTTGTATTTTTTATCAGCATAAATTAGTTTTTCTGACTTAATTTTTAGCCTTTTTTTTTTTTTTTTAAGAATCTTCGTTTTATTTGGCTTACAGTCATAAGTTAATTACTAATTAGGAAAGAGCTCGTTTGATAGGACCAACCCGTTCCAACTAGATGGGGGGCAAAAGACATTGTAAATTGAAACAAAAAAGAACTCAGTGTTATTCCCAGAATTCTATTCACCCCATAGGATAAACTCTAGTAGCATCATTAAAGGACTGGGCTAAGCCAGGCCATACAGTGGTACATGGGGAGTTCAAGATCACAGGTTTCATGAGGAGGATCACAGCTTCCAGTCCTAAACTTCATCTGGTAATCTCACAGAGACTGCCAGGTGGGCATTCATTACTTGGACATTTGTTAAGTACCTACCCCTAGATGCGCATGTGGCTGTTCCAGCAACCATCCAGTACCTTAAAGCATTCAACTCTTTACAGGCTTTTTGTATTATTTTGAGGGAGAACAGATTCTGGTCACCTCAGCTGGAGAGCTTTCAAATGCCTTAAACCCTGGGGTCTAGCTTTCTGTTCTCTGGTTCCGTGGCCCTGCTATTATAGTGAAGTGCTTGGCGTGTGCTGGTCCTGTAGATCTCTTGGGTTTCTGCCATCACCGTCATCACTGTGACTACGCTCCAAAGCTCTTGCACCCCCTTGGTAGGTGGGGCCACCAGAGAAATAACAGCACAATCAATATTAAAAATGCAGTTTGCCACAGGAAGACAGGTAAGGAGCTGGGCCAGGTGACAACACCCACCTAGCCTAGCCCTACGAGAAAGGCCAAAAAGGATTCTGAATCCTTCGTCTAAAAGGATTCAGCTGGCAAACCCTACAGAAAGGTACATAACCCCTGTCTGGAAGCTTTAATACAGTATTTAAGACTCTTGTCTTTCTAAATTCTTCATTGTCAACCTCCTCTGCTCTCCACCCACTTTCCCCTAAGAGCTCTGCCTTAGCCACACAATGGCCAGTCCTCTCCTCATGGGCCCTGTTTCCTTTACTCTCAATTTAAACTCAAAATAGGGAAAAATTGCACTTGAGAATAAATCATCCATTTTATTTTATTTTATTTTGTCATGTGCTCACAGCATCTCTCTCTCCTCTCCCTGGCAGGTCACAGAGATAAATTAAAAATAAAATCTACAAGGAAAATAATTTATAAAAGCACTTCCCAGGCTCGTGCCTTCTATCCCTACTGCTCAGTTAGAATGCCTCCCCACCTAAGCAGGGAGGAGAATCAGTGCTTCCCCCCTTCAACTCATTCCTGCTAGCCTGGGGCAGACCATGCTCCAGACCCAGGCCGAGGTGGGGACAGCAGTGGCAACAGTTAGAGACACTGTGGTCCTGGAACCACCTGGCCACCTTGGCGCTCCCCTCTCTGCCTCCCCCAGGCGGTCCTCCAGGAGCCCTTGCTAAACTGGGGGTGTGGAGAAGCTGCCTGTGGCCAAAAGCCTGAGGGAGGGGTACCCTCAGCCCCTGTTACATGCATTTCTCAGTCTCCTAGAAAGAAACCCAAAAAAGAAAGACAGAGACCTCGGGACAGAGGAGAAAAATCCCAAGTGTTCACACGGTTACACGGAGTCTTTATGGCAAAGAGAACATTTAGCAGCTTTGAATATTGGTATCTCCTTTTTACTCAACACAAGCATTCTAGACCCTATAAGTGAAACAGGGCTCAAGCCCTAAAAAAATCAAAGCGCAAGAAACTCTAAGAGGACTAGTTTTTGTTGTTGCTGCTGGGTTTTGTAGTTTTTTGTCTTTCCAGTGACAAAGCCCAGTTGTTGGTAGGGGAGGCCTGAGGGAAGGGTCACTCCCCAGTGTTGTGCTGAATACTGCCTGCCTTCTCCACATCATCCCCCTGCCTCAGAGCAGCTCCCAGGAGGCTGCAGGCCCAGCCCTGTGGGCACTGCCAGCACCCCAGCTCCAGAAGAGCTCCAGGCAGCTGGTGAGGGGCGGGGGCACACGGGTGGGAAGAGAACAGCATTCGCATGCAGGCTCTGATGGAGACGTGGGAGCCTCAGCTCAGGGGTGACTGGGCACAGAGGAAGATGTATGGCAGGGCAGTGAGTGACATGCTTGGTGTTGGGGCTGCTGCAGCATGAGGCCTCACGACCCCTGCCTGTTGACTCTACCCTTTGATCCTAACCCTCCAAGCCAGTGTCGGGTCCCAGGGGCTCCCCTCTGATGGAAACCTCACAGGAGATATTATCCGAGAGCTCCCCGTCAGGGATGCCAAAGTGCAGGAGCAGGAAGAGTTCACAGGCCCCTCTCAGAACCGACTCCGTGTTCCACCCCTCCCCTAGGCTGAAGTGGGGTTTACTCACACCAGTAATCTAGTCCCCTCTAAAACCTGCTGCCTGGAATCCTGGCCAGAGCCAACTTAACCTGCCCTCTGATTTTCTTCCCGCTTTGATTTTTCTGGGTTTTCTGTTTTCCTTCCTTCCTTCCTTCCTTCCTTCCTTCCAGGAATGAGACTTTCTACTACTTTCCTCTCCTCTCACAAGTCCCTTACTTTCCCTTTTTCGGCCTCCAGCAATGCCAGCACCACCCTTCCCTCAAAGGAAAAGGGTAGGGGTGAGGACCCTGTCCACCCAAACGGTCTGGCCACTTCCACCCCCCTCAGTGGGGGAAGCTGAGCCAGACAGCGCCTGCGCCTGCCTCTTCCTGTCCACTGACCCGCAGTCATCCCATCTGAGATCTATTGGATAAGAAGGCATTAAAGTCCCCGCTGTAGGTCCAGGTCCAGGCCCAGCCCTTCTCCAGTTTCCATCTCGGTGAGCGTCAACCCCCTTCCTCCCCAGGCTCACTTTCTCCGGTCCTTCGGCTTCCTCTCCTGCCGCCGGGCCTGCTGGTCAGCCAAGGTGCGGGGAATGAGGAGGACGCTGCCATCCCCGGCATACTGCAGCGCATACTGACTGGGCGAGTAGGGCCGCCCGTTCTCATCCCGCAGCCGCCCAAACACTTCCTGGTACAAGCTCTGGACCTTCTGCTTCATCTGCCGCAGGGACCGGAGGAACTCAACCTTCTCCCGCAGCAGCCGGGCTTTATCGCGCTGCAGGTCCTCCACATCCCGCTCCAGGTTCAGGATGGTGTCCAGCTTGCGCTTGCGGCAGTTCTGCGCCGCCATCTTGTTCTTGCCACGGCGCCGGATGTCACGGATGAGGCTCAGCTGGGCTTCACTCAGCTGGTACTTGGACAGCAGCTCGTTGAACTCCTCCACAGGCAGGTTGATGATCTTGTCGTTGGTGAAGGGGATCTTCATGGCTCGGGCTCGATGCTCATCCCGGCTCATCTGTTTGTCCAGGAAGTCGGTCTGCTTCTCCTTGCTGCCCTTCTTGAGGGTGCTGGGTGGTGGCAGGTCAGCAGAGTCGAGGGCACTGGGTGCCATGTTGTATGTGTGGTTGTGGCCCACATGCTCCAAATAGGGCAGGCAGGAGAGCTGAGCTGGGTCCTGGTAGCTCATGCGGCAGAACTTGGAATACTCGGGCTGGTAGCCCACAGCGCCCTCAGCCTCTTCCAGATCCAAGGTCTCAGAGTCAGAACTGTAGCCAACTGCACCTTCCTCAGAAAAGGAGGAAGAGGCTGAGGAAGAAGTAGAGGAAGAGGAAGAGGAAGAAGAGGAGGAGGAGGACGAGGAGGAGGAAGAACTACCTTCAGAGCTGCTCAGGGAGGAAGGGCTATGGCTGGAGTCCAAGGAGAGGCCTGAGTCAGAGTCAAATTCCTCTTCGAGCTGGGAGGCCTGCACGGGGTTAAAGCCTTCTTCAATGGCCAGGTCCATCAGGCTGATCTCATCTAGCATGGCTTCATCTAACAGACCCCCGAGTGGGTCAGGCAGCTCAGGGCCTGCTGTGTCATTGGCTGTGCCATTCAGCTGGGGTGGAAAGAAGAGCCCTGCCAGGTTGGTGGAACCAAAGGTGGAGTTGAGGCTGGTGGAATTGCTGGGGACCAGCGGGAGCAGCGTGGAGCTGCCGGCCACAGGCAGGCTCTCCACCTCCGGGCTGAAGAGTGAGAAGTCCTGGCTGCAGCCCCCCAGAGACGCCTGATGCAGGCTGACATTCTGATTGATGGGAGTGTTGGGGGCAAGGCTGTAGTTGGTGCTCAGTGGGTCTCCTGGAGGGGCATCGTACAGGATTTCACTTGTTGATGTGTTCACTTCCATGGCCTGGGAGGGGAGAAGAGCATCACCGTTCACTTAGCGCAGACTCCATCCCCAGGTGTGGCTGGGGGCTCACGATAGCAGGCACCCAACATAGGCACAGCTGCATGGGTGTAAAGGCAAGAGACAGGAAACCACAGCCCACAGCATCAGCTCCTGGCCCCGCTTGATCCATCATGCCTGGCAGAGACGGGTTCCTCCCTGTGGACTCCACCCCAAGGCAGGACTGATCAGCTCCAGGTCATGTTTGGCCCAGACTCCCCCATCATGGAGGAGAGGAAAAAAGCACCTAACACTGCAGAATCAGCACAGTGAAAAGTACACCCAGCCTTGGAGTAAGAAAGCCTAGCTGCACCACTTGCTGTAAGACCAGGAGCATTTCACTCAGTCTCTCTTTGAGATTCAGTGTCCTCACGTTTAAAATAATAAAGGGCTGACTAGATGATCCCGAGGGCCAAGTGAAATACAATGGCTGTAAAGCACTACAATAATGTCAGCTTTTATTAATGCTAAACCTAGGAAACACCCAGCCCAGTGATTATCTGCCTGAAGGGAAAGAAGGAGGCGCACCTAGGAGGCAGGCCTGCGTTAGAAGCCTCAGCCCCGGGGCTTTAACCCAAACCCCAATCCTGACTCCACCACCTACTGACACGTGGACAGTTACCTCTCAGTGTCCCCACTTTCCTATGGATCAGAAAGGTGTTACTCTCTCTTTTCCCAGAAGTGGAAAAGCAACTGAGTATGAAGACACCCCACACAAAGTCCGAGAGGTTTGTGCCTGGTTCTGATAATCCTACCTGCATTTCCATGATGGACATGAGATCTTGCCACTGCTGTTCCAAATCAAATGGAGACTCTGTCCCCGTCAGGAGAGGAGACAAAAGATTGTTTTGAAGACCTGGGGGCTCACTCTCACTAGGCACTGCTTCTGTTATGCTGGAAATGTCTGCTGGAAACTAGGGCAAAACACAGAGGGTTTAACAGGGGAGGAGGAAAGACCACCTTCTGCTTTCCTCCCCGAGACTACCACCTGAGGTTCTGTTTCTTCCTTCCTCTGAATTCACCCCCAGCAGCCAGGACAAGGCCAACACCAAAAGCCGGCCCCTCAGGCAGCCACAGAGAGACACACTGTGTGCAGGCTGCCCTGCTGACTCAGTGGGCTCTCCCTGGAGTCCTGCTCACCTCAGCATTCTCCCCAAAGGGGCAGGTGGCCTCCAGCAGCCTAAGGCACTCTTCCAGGGACAGGGCTGTCTGGTCCTCCCCACCAGGCACCTGTGGCAACAGCAACTGTTAAGTCTGACTGACCCGGGCCTTGGCTGCCTGTGGGCCGAAGCCCCTTCCCCAGCCTTTCCAAGGGGAAGCTTGAAGGAGGCCCTGCATGGTTGCAGGCCTACACTCGCCCTCCGTTCCCAGGCTGTCGGCTGGCCCTGAGTCCCAAACTCCAGGGGAGAAGAGAGTGGGGGGTTCTGACGCAAGCAGAAAGCCGCTAGATGCTCTGCCTCCCATGTGCTGTTCGTTACCAAGGCGCGGCCCCTCCGCTGCTGCTGCTCTTCTACTCCCGCTTCCTCAGCCACCACTGTGACTTAGAGACCCCAACCCAAGATATACATTCAGGCCCATCCCACAGACACAACCTGCCTTCTCTAAAGAGAAGTTTCTAGAAGTGGGCAGAGGCAGGAGTACCTGTGCAGGGAAGCTCTCCCCAGTCTCTCCATCCACTAGCAAGTTTCGTGCCAGAGCTTCTGCACCCTCGCCTGGCCAGGTGTCCTCCTGCTCTGCTCCATCTTGCAGCTCCTTATCCACATCCTGCTCCTTCTGGCGATGACTGTAGTCAAAAATCTCACGCCCAGCCCCCAGGTCAATATCCTGTCGCCAAAGGATGTCAATCAGATCTATGTCCTGAAAGACAGAGCATCATGACTTTAGCTCTGGGGTCCAGGGGCCCCTCCCTGTCCTGCCCCTCAGAGGTTTCTGCTAGCATCACCCCAACTACTCCCGGGTGGGGCCCCTCCCAATCTACACCTGCCAGACTCTACCCCCTGTCCCCTCTGTACCAGCACGGCTTCATTCATCCATTTCCAGACACCAGCCTCCAAAAAAAAAAAAAAAAAGAGCTAGCGAAAACCACTAGCACAACCATCACCATACCGGTCTGCGGGCTTAGGATCTGGACCAGAGGCACAGCCAGGGCAAAAGGCAGGGCCATCTTACCACTACTTAAGAAGAAAGGGGGAAGGAGGAGACACTTCCCATTTCGGGAATGGGAATCCCTTAAAACTTGGTTTGTAGAAAGCTGGCCATGGCAAGCAAGAGTGAACTGTCAAGCAAAATTGCTTCGCAGTGGCCAGACTTGCATCAGCCTGTGGTGCCATTTCATTTGCATAAAGGGGTGGGGTGGACTGGAGAGGAAAATCCCTGCATTTGCAACCACCTGATGCAACCAATGACAACGACAGGCTATCCAGCCCTTCCTACAGCCGTTCCCCCTTCCCTGGATGAGGCAGGAGTAAGGCTGAACACCCACAATTCTCAGTCCAGGCTCACCTCAAGATCCATCCCTGCCAGAACAGAATGCCCACTCTCAGCTGATCCCAGCAAGCTGCCTCAATCCCCGGAGAGCCTCAGGCAGTCAGATGATCCTCACTGGACACCCCACCCCTGCCAAGGCCAGCCCCACGGTGTCCCCACAAACCAGTGCTCTCACTCCCTTACCACACCCCAGGACTCACTGACTCCCATCAGGCAACCCACTCAAGGACATAGCCCCCATCACTGCCCAGCCACAACTGCCGCCCCGGGCACCAAAATGCCTCCCTCTCACTCTTCGCTGGCAGCTCCTGATTAGTTCCGGCTCCACCTGCTACCCCCAATGCCACCAGCGTACAACCCCAATAAATATGAGGCGTTCGGGTTTCCTGTACATGCCACCCCCTGCAGTTAAAGAAACCCTAAACTGTTGCCTTCCAGTCAGAGATTAAAAGGCAGACACTTTCCAGAAAGCAGTATCCTTAGATTAGACCCACCTCCCTAGATCTGACCAGGTATCCCTCTCCCACAGTAAGCCTCCCTGATCCTAAGACCTCCCAGGTGTACCTCTCCCTGCAGTCTCCCCACATATACCAACCTGAACAGAAGCCCTGGACCCAGGAGCAGAGGGGGGCTGGGCCACCCGGTGACCAGCCACCAAAGAGTTAAGGGGCCGGCTCCCTTTGGCATGGCCCCCACCACTGTGAGAGCTGCGGTCCAGGCGGGTCATGGTGTGCGAGATGAGCCCCAGGGCAGCTGGTGCTGGGCAGCCGGACAGGGGGCTCCAAGGAGCTCTTGGCTCGCAGGGAGCACACCAGGCTGGAAGGGTGGCCCCTTGCTAGCTCCGAGGGGCCCAAGGAGGGTGCCCCGCCCGTGCTGCTGCCTGGGCGGCCCAGCCCAGCCCCCTTCCTCCATCCTGGAGCAGCCCCCTCCCACCTCACAACCCCAGTTCCACTCAGGCGCCCGGCAGCCCCCACCCTGAGCTCACCGCAGAGGCTGCAGTGAGATGGGACTCCCACCCCATGCTCCGTGCTCAAGCTGCAGAGGAAAGCAAGCTCCCTCCTGGGCCTATCCTCCCGCTCCTCCCTCTCTCCCCCTCCCCACGCCCCCCAAACTTGTTACCTAGGCTGCAGCAAGGAGCCAATCCCCTCCCCCTCCCACCCCGCAGGTCACTGCTGAGGCTGCGGAGAGCCAATCCCCTCCCCCAGGTCAGCAGCTGGGCTGCGGAAAGAGCCAATCCCCTCCCACCGTCGTTACCTAGGCTGCGACGATAGCCAATCTCCTCCCCCAAGTCTCCGCTGGAGATGCGGAAGGAGCCAATCCCCTCCCACCGCCTGTTACCTAGCTGCAGCCGGGAGCCAATCTCTGCACCAGGGCAGCTGGAGAAGCTGCCGCAAGGAACCAGCCCATCGCCGGCCGCCTCCGTCTCCTCAAGGAGACGCACCCAGGGGCGGGCAGCCCCACCCAGCCCAGTCAGCCAGCCGGGGTGGCGCAGTGAGAGCGCCCTGGGGGGAAGGGGTGCCACTCTACCTCCTGTCGCATCCTGCTTACCCAGCCCACTCAGGACTGGGACTCAGGACTGGGCAGACACTCCTCCCACAGCTTCTTCGGGAATCTAAGTTCTTCCCTGGAAGTGTAAGGAGTTTTCCCGTTCCTCAGGAGAGCTGTGGCCAGTCGTCCTCAAACCCAAGGCTCAAAAAGCTAGCCTGAGCAGGAACCCAGTGCACCCAGATCCACTGGGAACCAGGGGCTTTGTCACCCTACAACAAGCTAGACAAGAGGAAGGGGGAAATCCATCTGCACAAATGCAGGGATGTCACAGTGCCGGCCAGGCCTAGCCCCAGTCAAGAGGAGGGAGACAGGAGCCTGAACGCCAGCACTGAAGGAGACAGGTGCTCCGCAACGTCCTGGACACAAACATGTCCCCCCTGCCCCCCACTTTCTTTTTACCCCAGGCTTTGTTCAAGAGCCATCTCTGCCTGAGCCCCGGCTTACATCTCTAAAGCAGGAAGAATGCCCCTGACAGAATCAGGGTCACAATTCTGGCTCCCATCCTCACTGCTGCTCCCCTTGAGCCTAAGGTCAGGTCAGGGACAGTATGTTCTCCTTGGTCGCAGAGTGCTCCTCCTCGCCTGCAAAGAGCTGTACACAGGCCACCCCCCTCTCTGGGCAGAGTGCCAACCTCGAGGGGAATCCTATCCCTGACAAGGGCCTGGGCTATAGCTGTCCATCGAACAGGCCTGGCAGCAGGGGAGTGCTGCCACCCAGGGATAATACCAGCTCCAGCAGTGCCTGTCACATGCTCTGGACCTGGGTATTTTTATCCCTGAGTTGCTGAGGAAATAATGTTCTAGACACACAAAAATCCTCCCTTCCCCCATACCCAGCCTGGGCCCCTAACGCTAACCCACCCCCAATCTCCAAAGGGAGCAGTGAAAGCCTGGGGTCAGGGAAAGCACAAACTTCACGAAGATCAAGAAATGGAGGCAAGCAGGGTCAAAGTCCCATCCCATTCCACCCCAACCCAGCCAATTACATTGAAAACATCCCATCCCACCCCATCCCAGGAGAGATCCCTGCAGGAAGAGGAATGAAGCTATGCCTGCTGGGTTACCAGCAGCAGGGTTCCCAAGCCCAATTACATCTACCCCTTGAGGAGCTACCGTGGGTGGGATGATGGAAGAGGAGGCTGGGAGGCATACTTCTTCAGACCACTGTGCCAAGACTGGAGTCCAGTTGAAGGTAAATAACAGAGGAAGCAGAAGAGAGGTGGCGCTGTAAGAATCTCAGAAAAGAGGCACTGCAAGGCAAGGAGTGCTCACGACTCCCATACGCAGGTAATTCTAGTCTCTCTCAAACTAGAGCCAATGTGAGCCAGCTAAGCACAGAGCAACCCTGGCACTACTGACATTTGGGGCCAGATCAACCTGTTATTTAGGGGCTGTCCTATGCTTTTTAGGAAGTTCGGCAGCATCCCATGCCTCTCTCCACTAGATGCCAATAACACCTTCTCCAGTTGTGACAACGAAAGCTGTCTCTAGACACTGCCACATGTTCCCTGATGGACAAAATCATCCCCAGTTGAGGACCACTGGCCCAGAGAAAGCCACATGATTTGACAGTCACTAACATTCAGAGAACCGAGCTTAGAACAGGCTTCAACGCGGGATGGTAGGCAAAACCTGGTCTGACTGGTATGCAGAAAGAGCCAAGTTCTACAGCATCTGTAAAACTTTTAACATACCTCCACACTCCCTCTTCCCAAACACTCCCCCCATGCACCCCCGCCTCAAGACTCAGCTCTGGAAAACCCAGCCCAGTGCAATCCAGCCTCCTCCTTCCCTAATGGCCAGCGACTGAACTGGATCTTTTCCCAAGCTCCGTAAGACTGAGTGGCAAGACAGGTCCAAACGCAGAGCTCAAAGCAGTCTTATCACATTGGTGGGGGAGGGGCAGCAGAAACCATTTAACATGGTTAGAGGCGACTGCATCACCTTCTGCCCACAACAGTGTGTCAGCCACTCGTCAGTTCAGACCTCTGACAGCTCAAAGCAAGCTGCCTTCAGCAGCAGAATGCAGTTTCTCTTCTAGTTCCCATCCATCCCTCCCGTCCCTACTCGCTGCAGTGGGCCTTTAGCAAAGAATGGGAGCCTTGGCCCTCTCCTGGCCAAGAATAACTATCTAAATCTACCCCTTGGCTCAGACCCAGGAGAGGAGACTTATCAGGACCTTACCACCACAACAGGCCTGACCACAAAGGAGGAGAACTTCAGAATACGTAGGTGTGTTTTGATGTGGGGGGAGGTACAAGGCAACAGTCCACAAAATATTTGTGTCTTAGCAACGAACATACACCGCATCAAAGCCCATCATAACATGACTCCCTCCCCCACCCCAGGCCTCCAGGAGTCATGTTGAAATCCAAGCAGTAAACACACAGGCATGTTCTAAGGACCTCCCACTGCCCTGACAGTTCATTTAGAGGTGGGTCAATGGTTCAACACAAGGAAATGCTCCCAACCCCCAATCTTAGTCAGACAATCTAGCCCACTCCTATCCCAGAACAATGCCTGAGACCCCCCGGAACCTCTCTGGTTCTTTGCAGGGCTTACTACTATTACTACACTCCTTCAGGACCACCCTTCAGCCCACCCCCGCAACCCCAGACCCTTCCCACCCTCCCCTCCACGTCGCCACTAACCTCTTTGGTTAAGTCTCCACTGACTGGAGGGGCTACAGCCCCCAAATCCTCCAAATCTTCACTGAATCCCTGCTCCGTTTCGCTTTCTCGCACCCCGTTGTCTGGGCCTGTCACATCTTGGAGACCACTGGAACTCTCGAGGGCGAGGCCCGAGCTGGGCTGGCTGCCAGAGACAGACCCCTCCGGATCCCGGTGGACCAGCCAGGCGTTAACCTCAGTGGTTGGCACCTGGAACCTGTCCAGGGCCCTCACCTGACTGAGGAGCCGCCGGGCAGTGAAGTAATTGTCCAGGTCTATGCTCTTGGGGTGGATACCATAGCCATCCAAGGTATTCCTCAGGTTGTGGAACTGGGTCTGAGTATAGGCAGAACTGGGCCCCAGGATGATCTCCCGGAGCGGGGGGAGCTGCGAGGTCAGGTAAGTATCCACGTCCACCCGCACCCCGATCAAACTCAGCAGAATGGTGAACTGGAGGAGTCCTTCCGTTAAGTATTTCTTCAGAGAAAGCATTGCTGAAGGACCAGAATGTTTATGCTTTTTGGTTTTTAAATCTTCCAAAAGACAAATCAAGGCCACTGCTCTGCTGCTCCAGCCAGCAAGTTACCCTCCTCAGTGCCAAACCCTGTACCCCACCCTGGCAGAACACAGGGGCTGAGCTTCCTGACAGCCTCAGAGGAAAGCACACCCCTTGGAGCCAAGGCCACACTCCAGACCACATTCACTTTTCCCTTCTTGACACCTCACCTCTGAAAGTACAACTGTTTCCTAACCCAGTCCAGGCCCTCAGGGCCCACGTGACTTACTGTCTCCACAGTCCACATACAGTCACTTCCTCACTCACATTAGTTGTCCTCTCTGTAAATTTCACTGCAGGTTGTTCTCGGGAACAGCTGATGGATATTTTTTTTCCTTCTCTCTCCTAAGGTTTATTTCCTTTGGCTGGAGCTACAGGCCTTTTGTCTTGGGTCAGAGTGTCCCGCCTCCTCCACACTTACCAGGGGGGTTTCCAAAGAAACCTGAAATGGGAATCACAAAAGCAACAGGATAAGATTCCATAATTTTCATGCCATGACCAAGGCAGAGGTAGGAAACACATTAAAAGGCCACTTTTATTTTTTATTTAAAAAGAAATCAGTTATTATACTCCAAGAAAAACAAAACATGAAAACCTGTTACAGACAGAACAACTATGAGAGGAAGGTATTGCTCACAAGAGATCTCAGTTTCTGGATATTAATTCTGCAGCACCCTAACAGGTGGCTCATTTTGGATAAGCAGATAATGCCCAGGGCATCCAAAATACTTTACACGTTGTCTGATTTACCAACCCTCCCCCCACCCCATACACACTACCCAGCTTCTATTTTTAGCGTGAGAAGTCCATTTCCTATCTTAAAAGAAAGTTTGTTTCTCCTCTCTCAGTAGAAAACTGCCTACAATTCTTGTGCCTTCAAGTTCTAAAAGGGAGGGAGAGATTATTAATGGGTGAGAGTAAAAGGACAAGAAGACAACCACCACATCATAGAAAAGAATAACGCCTTTTGTTTTTCCAACTTTAAAATCTGATTTCCCTTTCCTATCACTCTCACATTTTAAAAAAATGGGGGTACTGACGAGATGGGGGGCCCTGAGGCAGGATTATTAGGTCCAGAATTTGAATAGGCAGGTTTTATTTTCATTCACGTGACCTTCTGATCCAAAGCAGAAGGATATGGCCAAGTCTTCAACCCAGATAGCCAAATGGGGAGGGAGTAAAGCTGCCTTTCACTTTCTAGTCTCTACTTCTGAGCTTCCATTAACCTCATAAACCACGACATAGCTCTCTCCTGTTCACTGCTGTGACCCATCTACGAACTTCATCCTAAAGAGAAAGAGGGATATATACACATACACACACACACACACGCCCTTATCTGGTTGGAGTAAACATAATTGCGACCCAGAATTCCTGCTTACACTTCCCTCCAATTCTCACGCAATTTACTACTAAAAACCTCCCAAGAGCCAATTAAGTTCGAGAAACCGGACAAGGTCCCTTAAAGATCGAGTAAGGCCAGGCCTGAGCCCGGTCCCACCCTGCCCCGGATACCCGAGTCCGGCTGGGACCAAGTCGCCATGCCGCTCCTGGCGCCTCGACTTCTAGCCTCTGGGCAGCAGCGAACAAGTGCTACTTTCCTGGCCTTGACCCACCCAGACGGCCAAACCCCACCCCGCCCTCCGCCCTTATGGCCCCACCCCGCTCCCAAGCCCGGGCCTAACACCACGCCTTCTCAGGCCCTCAGCCCTCCCCAGTCCAACCCACCCCGGAGATGCTTTCTCCACTGCCTCTCGGCCCCTCCCTGCCAGGCCCAGGGCCCGGCCCCGACGCGAACTCCGCTCGGCCGCCCGCTCCCGCCTCCTGCCCCTCAGCTCCACCCCGCCGCCCTTCACCCCGTAAGCCTCGGCCCCGCGGCGCTGCGCCCCTCCCGTTAGGGAAAGAAATGTGCTTGATACCCTCTGCTGATCTCGGCGTCCGCCGCTGCCGCCACAGCAGGCGCTCAGCCCGAGGCCAGGCCTTGCCGCCGCCACCGCCGGCCGGCCTAGAGCTCCCCAGCCTCCGCTTCCCTCCCCGCCCCCTCCTTCTACCTCACACGGAAGCCCGCCCTCCGCGTACTCCCCCGGGACACGTTTCTCCAATCAACGAGCGGAGACATTGGCCGTCGCCGGATGTCGCTTTGATTGACAGCAGAGAGAACCCAATGGCTGAGTGCGCCTCCTTCTCCCTTTACCGATTTCCCAAGACTGACACGGTCCACGGCCCAATGGGCATGTAGGCCCGCCCCACGGCATGGGCCCACCAATAAAGTGGGGCGAAGGCCCTATCGCCCGGCGTTCGGGACCCCTCAGCCGTGCGCCCGTCGCTCGCCGGCTGCAGGAGGTATTACAGGCTGGGCACGGAGTGAAGTTAATAGGCTGAGCGCTTCCAGTGCATTCTTTGGCGAGGGTATAAGGGCTTAGGGCTGGGAATGGGAGGTGGTATCGCCGCCGGAGTGCGGGGTCCTCCCCTTGAGGGTTCCCACGGTGACTTGCAAAAGTCCAGTAGGACCTGAGATGCTGAGGTGGGGCACAGAGCATGTGTTTCGCATGGTGGGGACGCTCGTGCCGCCATTTTGGGTGCTGGCAGCGGAAACCGCTCTCCTAGCTTCCGCTCCGTGCGGGCTGCGCGTTGGGCCCCTTGCCAGTCAGGGATCCTTACGCCGCCTGTCCCAGGCAAACCCTGCGGACGGCTTGCCACGACGGTGGTGGGACGTTGGGGTTATGAGGAATGTGACATAATTAGTTGTTTTTGTCATAATACAAACACTTTCTCCTCTGTACCAACCTCCCCACACACCCCCTCTGCCCAGCCTCCCACGCAGGTTAGTTTTGCTTTTCAGGAACTTTCCTCAGTTTCTAGTGTTCTCCAGTCTCTTCTAGCCGACATCTTTGTGATTTCCAAACATTGGTTTACCTCCAGCATCACCTTGGGAAGTTGTTGAACTTGCACATTTTGAGGCACCACACCAGAGGTTCTGATTCTTACCCTGGGGTGGCAGCCTGATAACCTTGCCCGTTTATTAAACAACTCGGGTAGTTTTCATACAGCTGGTGCAAAGACCACTTTTAGGCTGTCACTGAGTTGGCGGCGTTTGCAGTAAGTTGTTCCTAGCTGTGGGACAAAAAGAGGCATTGACTCAAATTCTTGACTCCCTGGAAGATCCTGCTAATCTAGTGGGCGAGCCATTGGTCCTTATACAACCAAGGACAAGGCCAACTGGTAATTTATTTGATGAGAACACCTAGTCCATCATGTGTTTGGAGAATTAGGCGGCTTAATTCTGGGTGGTTCACAGATTATAATGCACTTTCACCATGTAGGAGTATACTGCGTTGAATCCTCAGAAAACTAGTTACTCATTTCAAAGACAGATTAAGGGGACTTCCCTGGTGGTGCAGTGGTTAAGAATCTGCCTGCCAATGCAGGGAACATAGGTTTGAGCCCTGGTCGGGGAAGATCCCACATGCCACTACTGAGCCCGAGTGCCACAACTACTGAAGCCCGAGCCCCTCGAGCCCTTGCTCCGCAACAAGAGAAGCCACTGCAACGAGAAGCCTGTGCACAGCAACAAAGAGTAGCCCCCGTTCCCCACAAATAGAGCCGTTGCGCAGCCAAAAATAAATAATTAACCAAAAAAAAGATGGGTTCAGAGAGCACATGTTTTATTTATTCATTTTACTATTTGTCACCCAGAAAATGCTAAAATAGAAACCCCATGAGGACTAGAATTTTGTGCATTAACTGTTGAGTCTTCAAAACCTAGGACAGTGCCTGCAATGGCAGATACTTAATACTTGCCGGGAGTTCCCTGGTGGTCTAGTGGTTAGGATTCCAGACTTTCACTGCCATGGCCTGAGTTCAATCCCTGGTCAGGGAACTGAGATCCCACAAGCCCACAGTGTGGCCAAAAATAAATAAATAACATCTCGACTTTAAAAAATAAATAAGGAACTTCCCTGGTGCCGCAGTGGTTAAGACTCTGCACTTCCCGTGCGAGGGGCCTGGGTTCAATCCCTGGTCAGGGAACTAGATACCACATGCCTGCTGCAGCTAAGAGTTCACATGCCACAACTAAGGAGCTGGCGAGCCACAGCTAAGGAGCCCGCCTGCCACAACTAAGACCTGGTACTACCGAACAAATAAGTAAAATATTTTATGGAAGTTCCCTGGTGGGCTAGTGCTTAGGATTCCGCGCTTTCACTGAGGAGGCCAGGGTTCAATCCCTGGTTGGAGAACCATCCCACGTGCCGCCAGAATACAAGAAATAAAACAAAACATTTTTAAAATAAATAAATAAAAAGTACTTGCTGAATAACTGAAGGGGAACTCAAGCAGGCCTGTGATTAAAAGTTCCTGTTAAAAGCAGAAATCAATAATTGGAGGAGGTGTGGTTTTGAAGGATATGGCATATTATCTAAAAAAATGGATGACCTTTCAGCCCCTGAATAAGACCATGAAGGTAAACACTGCTGTTGGATAAGAAAAGAGGAGAAATTAAGGTGTAATCAGTAACTCTAAAAATATATCAAGGGGGTTGAGAAGGAAATATTTTAAAACCATAGCACTAAAAGATATCAAGACTAGACTAAAGTTACCAGGCTAAAATACAAGACTATTTTGAGAAGATAGAAGGAGAAATTGCATACTAAGAGTGGCCATCTGTTTGACACAGCAAATAGAGAACAATTTTAAACCTTGACACAGTTCTGAAAAAACAACAACTGGGCAATCGTTTATCTATGGGGAGTCAGGGAACCTTAGCACCAACAAAACTGAGTGTTTTGGACAGTCCATTTGTACTTTACAAGTTTCTTTTGAGCTGCATAGCAGGGTACCAGGTGCCTGGGATGAGAAATAAAGTTATGTAGTACATATAAGACTAACATGAAATCAAGATAAACATTCACTGAAATGGCAACTGTGGGTGGGACAGCCACACTGAGGAGATAACCATGTGATACTCTCACATCACTTTGAAAGCCTAAATTCATTTGGTCACTTTTTAATGACTCACAAGTTTGTTAAGATAGCTCTCTTACCCATCCTCTTTTTTCCTTTCTCTCCTTTCTGGGGTCCTGGGTGTGGAGAGAGTTACAGGCACTGAGAATAGGAAGGGCTCCATGTTAATCCTTAGAGAAACATGGGGAGGGGGAAGGGTAAGCTGGGACAAAGTGAGAGAGTGGCATGGACATATATACACTACCAAATGTAAAACAGATAGCTAGTGGGAAGCAGCCGCATAGCACAGGGAGATCAGCTCGGTGCTTTGTGACCACCTAGAGGGGTGGGATAGGGAGGGTGGGAGGGAGACGCAAGAGGGAAGAGATATGGGGATATATGTATATGTATAGCTGATTCACTTTCTTATAAAGCAGAAACTAACACACCATTGTAAAGCAATTATACTCCAATAAAGATGTTAAAAAAAAAAAATCCTTAGAGAAGGGGTGGGAAAGGTGTGGAGAGGTCTTTTGCCCACACTATCCTGTTCCCTTTCTTTTGCCTCCCAACTTCAAGTACTATGTTTAAATGTGTATAATAATTATTTGAGTGTAAAGTGGGAGAGAGCTGGATCAGGAACTGTATTATTGGGTTAAAGAATGACTAGGAGAAAAAAAAAAGAATGACTAGGGGTAGTTAGCTTAGCAGTTACAGAAAGGTGGGAAGAAAAATGGGAAAGACAAACAATTGCTAGCCCATTGCAGGGGCTGAGGAGAGCAGAGACGTAGAGAAAATCTCAGCAGCCGGCAGTGAGGCCTGGCAGGGTGTAGGCACCCAGGATATTTAATAGTACTCTGTGTAGGGAGTGGAGATCGAAAGACCGTCTTCCACGCTGTCTAGAGTTCCAGGTCAAGTCTGAGCAGGTGTAAACCTCCTTCCCAGAACCCACTGATTAACCTTGTAAAATCCAGGGTGTGTCCTTCTTCACCCAGGAAGCCACCCTCCTCCCCCCCACACACACACACCCTCCTTTCCCGGGAACAGCTGTTAATAGGACAATTACCCAAGAAGCGAAAGAAAGATCCCATGCTGATGTGTCATCCGTCCTGGTATATCCATTAAATCAGACTGAGAAGACCACTGGAAAAAGTGAGTGCATGCACTTGCTCCCTGAGGGAGAGGCTGAGAGCCAACAGTGGAACCAGGTCTTGCCAGGGAGGCTCCAGGCTGCTCAGGAGAGAAGGCAGTGGGAAGCCAGGAAGTTGGTTAGTTCTAATGCACAGGGATTTGGGGTCATGAAAGGAAGCCAGCTAACTACACTGAAATCCTACTCGTCCCAGTGATATCTACGTTGACCCACCTTCCTCTGTAGGAACAGCTGTTGCTGCCATCGGGCAGGCACATCCATCCTCCAAACATCCTGTGATGATGACTCCTGTCCAGAAACCCTCGGAGAAGGGCATGTGGGAAGGCAGACTGGCTGTGGTTTAGAGTTCTTCTGGAATAGCAGGAATTGCTTTTTCCCCAAAGAGGAAACCCAATCTTTCTGCCATTCTGCTCACCCATTAGTTTTCCTTTCTTTAAAAATGTTTTTAAATGTTGTTAACCTATATAAATATTTCTCACTCTCCAATTTCCAACTAGTCAAGGGGAATGGATAAAATGACTGCCTGAGATTTCCTTAACACCCTTCTGAGAGATTCTAGCATTACATCCTGTCAATACCCCCTTTCTTACATGGTAAACATCATTAGCAAGCTTGTTACCATTAAACCATCAAAAGAGGTTCTACAAGCCAGTCTCTTCCCTGTGCACCTCTCCCATGGCTGTCTTAGAAGATTGCTTCTCAACCCTGGCTGCACATTAGAATCACCTAGGGGGCTTGCCCAGGTCCCACCCCCCCAACTAATTAAATCAGAGTCTCCCAGAGCAGCCCTGGACATCAGGATTTTGTAAAAGCTCCTTAGGTGATTCTTATATGCAGCCAGAGTAGAGAATCAGTAGCTTGGGGGCAAGAATCCAAGTTGAGTAAAAAAGCACAGCGGTGGTAATCATGAGTGCGGACCAGAATCACCACCTGATTTTACGACGTGCTCTTTCTCAGTCCTAACGTGTTCTCTTCCTGGACCTACCCAATGAAAACGCTTCTTAGGTCATTCATGTCTTGGTGTAACATTTTATGAAGCTGAACTCAGTGGTCCTGTATGTCTCACCATGTTGTCCCAAACAGTGTTGGGTAACTTTCTTTGTATAGCTCTCAGTGTGGCATGTCACAGTCAGTGAGGTGCTATTGTGAGGCGGGAAAAGTGGGTGTTTTGGACTCAGAGCTGCGTTCCAAAACTTACTAGTTGGGCCCTCCTGAGCTAAAATGGAGATAACTATATACATATTCACAAAGTTTAAAAATCGGATCCTGTGTATAAAGTCATTCATGCATGGGTAGAGCTAAGCGTGAGGTCCCTTTCTTGCCCAGCTCTCTCTCCACCCACCCTACAACCTTGTTATCCCAGAGAAAGCCAAACACATTGAAGAAATGAGAGCTGTCTTTAGGATGGTCAACTGGAAACTCATCCTGCAGACAGAGCATGGAAGCTTTCGTTTTCTCTCTGGAGGATGCCACAAGCACACACAACCACACCTCACATTGCACACACACCTCCCCCTCTTGACATTATAGCAGGAAGGAGAGAGAAAGGCTGTTACCCAAGGGAGCTGTTTCTTCTTGTCACACAAGAACAGATGCTGAAATCCTAGGACAGACAGCACAGAAATGTGGCAGCAGGAGGGTGAGTCAGAGGAAATGGAATGGTCTCACCTTCAAGATACATCAAGGCCCAGAGAGGGGAACCTATTTGAATCACTAGCCTCCTGGAGACTCCAAAGGGCAGAGACGTGTGTGTGTGTGTGTGTGTGTGTGTGTGTGTGTGTGTGTGTGTGTGTGTGTGTGTGTTTAGGGCCAATTCTGAGTCCAGCTTCTCCACAGACCCCAGCTGCTTAGAGATGCGCACAGCACCTCCTCCCAGGGCACCCCGCCCCTTCTCAAGGAAGGAGGGAACAGGGAAACAGCAAGCGGCTTTCTTTTTGAACCCAGCTCTGGCTTCCTCATTCTGAGAAGCTCACCAGCAGCTTCTTTTCTGCTGCACTTGCAGGCTTCCCAAGTGCTGCCAGCCTTACACTGTAAGGCTGTGCTCTGTGGGGGACATTGTCCGGACACCGTGCACACTGAACTTGTATGTTTATACAGAATCCCCACTAAAGGGGCACCCCAGGTTGGGGGACCCTGAGGAAGGAAAGGAGTCCTGGGGTCTCTGTTGAGGGAGTTTGGGAAGGAGCCATGATAGGAGGAAATCTCTTCCTTGAAAAGTTCAACTTGAGTGCTCTGGATTTACTTATTCACCACGGCACTTAAGCTGTAAAGCGATCCTGATGATGATAACGATAGCAACCCTGGTGGTGGTGGTGGTGTTGGTGGTGCTGAGGATTTTTCGGTTCCTAAGCTTCCTTCCCTGGCCTTCTCTCTCATCCCCAGCCCCTCTGCCCCCCTCAGTGCCTCTCAGCCACTCTGCTGTCACTAATTCCTCCCCCTCCTCTCCCCGGACCCACTCCTGCTCTCTAAGTCCCCTGTCTTCCCAGGTCTTCCTCTCCTTCTGCAAGCTGACCCTCTCCCACTGTGGGTACCATTCACTACACAGAGGCTAGGAAATGCCCCTGGAGGCTTTTCGGTGCTGTGTTGTAAATATGAGCTAATAATGGACGAGCTCACAGAAATATTAAAGCATCGAAATAATCAAATCAGTACTTTTTTAAAATTTATTTTATTTTTGGCTGCTTTGGGTCTTTGCTGCACGTGGGCTTTCTCTAGCTGCAGCGAGTGGGAGCCACTCTTCGCTGTGGTGCGTGGGCTTCTCACTGCAGTGGCCTCCCTTGCTGTGGAGCACCGGCTCCAGGCACGCGGGCCTCAGTAATCGTGGCACACGGGCTCAGTAGCTGTGGCTTGCAGGCTGTAGAGCACAGGCTTAGTAGTTGTGGCCCACGGGCCTAGTTGCTCCGCGACACATGGAATCTTCCCGGACCAGGGCTCGAACCCGTGTCCTCTGCCTTGGCAGGCAGATTCCTAACCGCTGTGCCACCAGGGAAGCCCCAAATTAGTATTTTTAATAACATTGAGCTGGCATGACCATTGACATAACTTCTGATCATCTGGAATCCAAGCAATTAAAATACTGTCTTTTCCTCCATTATACCAAATAGCATTGATTAATGTTCATTATTATAACTCTGGTAGCCTGCAGGGAAGATTCAGATGTGCCTTCTAAATCATCATAAAGAGGTTCAGTAGACGTTTCCTCAGACACGTGTGGCTTGCCCCCTCACTTCCTTCAGCTCTTTGTTCAAATGTCACCTTCTTGAAGGCTTTCTCAAATGACCCTGATGAAAATGGCATTTTTCCCTGCCTCTCCCCAACCCCTCACATTCCTGATACCCATTCCTGATCTATTTTTCTTCATAGTGCTTACCAGCAATTCAAATAATATCTATTTTATTCATTTATCTGCATATTATGTCTTGCACAGAAATGCACACACACACACACACACACACACACACACAAACACTTGAATAAGCTCCACGAGAGCAAAGATTTTGTTTACCTTGGCTATTGTTGCATCCCAGTGACTAAAAAAGTAACTGGCACATAGGAAGCACTCAAATATTTGTATAGCACATAAAACATGGTTTCACTGGACCTGTCATGTGTCCTCTTTGGGGCACCAGCGATTCCACAGGCACATTATCTCTATTTTTGTAGTACGCAATGCCTGATGCAGAGAAGGACCACACACATTGGTAAACAAATTAGTAAAAGTGGTATTTGGAGATTAAATACAACAAAAGAAATATGTAGGGTGCTGAGACAGAGAATGTGACAGCAGAGACCTACCAAGTCAGATTCGGTGGTTGTCAGAGAAGGCCTTTTGGTGATGACATTGAAGTTGAGATGAAGAATGAGATGGCTTGAAACCATTCAGCAGAGGAAACCCCCATTCCCCAGTCACCTGGGATGAGGGAGTGTGGTACCCAACATCAAAGGACCTGAAGAGAAGAATGGAGAAGAAATTCTTAGTCTGAATTTCTGGGTTCCACCTCCATTCAACTATTGATTAGCTGAAGGATCTTGAAAGATCACACAAACTCTGAGTCTCCCTTTGTTTAAAATGGGGATGAGAACACCTACCTCACAGGTGCAAGTTATATCAGATAATGTACGTGAAAAGTCTTAAGTGTAAAATGCATGCCTGGTATTGTGATAGGTAAATGGATAAGTACTGTAAACTCTGTACCGTTGGAGTGTGAATTTCCCACTGGCCTTGAGGACGCTGAAGCTAAAGCTTGTCCTCTGGTGTACTTAGGCCAAAGGAACCAAAGCGCGGCAAAGCCTGATGCCATTCACTGGTGAAGCCTTTGTGCTGCTAGGCATCTGTCTTGTTTCAGATTGTGTCGTGTCTGTGTCTTGGGAGACTTCTGCCACGGCGTCCGGGCGCCATGGCTCCCTAACCCAAGTCGCGTGAGAGGAGTGGGAGAAACTCTTCTATGCAGAGGGGTCTCTCTAAGAGCTGCCCTCATCTGCTCCCACTGCTAGAACCTGTCTCTGAGACACAAAGGATGACCTGATATATTTGTCCCAACGGTACCTACCAGGAGTCAAAAGACAAACTGGACTTTGCCTGTGTTTTCTGCTGGCCTCAGGACAGCCTGCGGACGTCGGTGCAAACCAAACCCACAAGTCAGAGAGAAGGCAGGAGGGGAAAGAGAGGCCGGTCCTGGGACAAACGGAGGATGCGGGGAGCTGTGGGCTTTGAGGAGACGAGGAGGGCGAGGGGAAGGAGAGGTGGGGGAAGGAGCACTGGGGTGTGGGCGCAAGGCGGAGAGAGCGGGAACGGAGAGGAGACGAGGGAGGACGAGGAGGGAAGGGCCGCGGGGAAAGGAAGGACACGCGCAGACGGGCAGAGAGGGCGGACGCGAGACCGGCGGCTGCCGGGGAGGAGCAGGCGGCGGCCCCGGGGGGCGCGGGGCGGGGTGGGGCGGCGCTGTCAGCGCGAGGCGGCGAGCGGAATGCAGCGGCCGGAGGCCTGGCCACGTCCGCACCCGGGGGAGGGGGCCGCGGCCGCCCCGGCCGGGGGCCCGGCGCCGCCCGCCCGAGGCCGGGAGCCCGCGGGGCTGCGGGTACGGAGCGGGCGGCACCGGGGGCCGAGCGGGCGGCGCCAGCTCACAAGTCGCCCGCTGGGCGCTGGGGAACTTGGTGCCGCCCGGACCGGCCGGGGAGGAGCGGCGCCCGCGCAGGCAGAAAAGTTCCTCCGCGCGGACTCGGGAGGAGGCCGGTCTCGCGTCCGCTTGGACGAAGTTCTGGAGCAGTCGGCGCGGGCGGGGGCACGGCTCGGCGGGGCTGGATTGCGATTCTCCCGGAGGGTTAGGCAGCCGCGGGGCCGCCCCGGGCCTCGGGCTGACGTGCGTGCTTCTGGAGTCCGACGGGCCGGGAGCTGGGGGCGCGCGGAGAGCGCGGGTCCAGCCTCGGCCACTGGCCGCTGGAGGAGGAGGCTCGGCGCCGCTGTCCCCCCGGCCCAGGTTCTGTGATACACTCCGACTCGGGCTCTGGAGCAGTCAGTGCATGACAGAACTTGGGCCCGGACGGACCTTCCGCACCCAGTGGGCACAGCGCCCACCCGGGGCCTGCAGTGGACCATCTGCCTGGGAGGGGAGCGGGCACCCGAGTGGCCCATGTGGCACAGGGTTGGGCCGGAACCAGCTGTGGACCTTTGGGGTTGGGGTCGCTGGAGCCTGAGGATTGACTCTTGGGACCAGAAGGTCCCGTAGAGCCAATGACAGGAGGTCTACCCTGAATTAGGGGCCAACGGAGCTCTCCCCCCCACCACCCCGCCCCGTGTCAGTTGCAGGAACCTTCCCTCTACACCATCAAGGCTGTCTTCATCCTAGATAATGACGGACACCGCCTGCTGGCCAAGGTAACCTCCCACCTTCACCGGAGGGCCCCTGAAGACACTGTGCCACAGGCCCAAGAACAGAAGTCCCCACCAAGCTGCCTCTCCTGGCAGGAGGGACCCCACTGTGGGCTCTGCAACTCAGAGCACCTCAGCTGAGACTCCTCCAAAGGCCATTCTGTCCATCCTCCTACCTTGTCAGACTGCTGGCCCCTGAAAGGGGGTGGAGCTGTCTCCTCTGTTTCTAAAATGTTCCCTAAAATGTCTTCTCACCATCTTTTCCACTGGCCTGGGACCCCGGAGTCCTAGTCCCCAGATTCTGAACAAGTAACCTCCACTTTTCTTCCACAGCTTGGTAAACACTAAGGATTTAGAACCAGACAAGATTTTAGAGACTATATAATCCAATTCTTTCATTTCACAAATGAGGAAAATGCAGTCTAGAGAAGCTAAAAGGGTTGCCTGTGGTCACAGGTAGTAATATCCGAACACAGATCCAAACTCAGGTATTTTGACCTGAAGTTCAGGAGGGTGGTTTTCACTGCACCAACTATTCAACTATCTGGTATCTGTGCTAGTGAACATGGCCAGGATAAACCAAACTAGAATAATCCAAAAATAAATGTCTCCCATCAACACAGTTAACTATAGTAGGACTATGGCACCTAAACTAGCTACAAAATGCATTGTAGATTTTTCGTTTGTATGGGTTGAAACTTTTTGACTTCATGACATTGAAATGAGCTTGTTCACCACAGCAGTGGCCAGCAGGGAGACTGCTAATTTGCCTGCAGATGGGGTACTGAGTGGCAAAATCCACATTCAGAAAATTGAAAGCTGAGCTGACACCTCTTGCTGCAGCTGGTCAGAGGTGTCTCGGCAACCAGAAGTTCCAGGGCCTCCTCCCAGCAGATCACATCCATGTTCAGATGCAGGAACTGAGTCAGAGAGAGAGTCTCATCAAACCCAAACAAAACAGCATTGACTTAATTAGGCAGTGTGTGCCAGGAACTTTCCCTTAGGTATTTCATCTTCACCATAACCCTGTCTGAAGTCAGGCCATCGTTGGTGTTCAATCCCAGCTCTGTCCCTTACAACTGTGAGATGTCAGGGAAGTTACCTGACTTCACGCCTCAGTTTCCACATCCATATAATGTGGATAATAAAGTAGCTGTTGTGATATTATTGTGGTAAAGGGTCCCTGGCGCTGCCTTCTTTCCTGTAGACTCAGGTTCGTGTAGAAACAGTGTGGCCTAGTGACCACCGCAGTCTTTAGCACACTGCACATCTGCGGAACGTACAAAGGCCTTCAAGAAACCAGGACAGGACTCCACGAGAAGGCCTCAAAATTCCTCTATTTGCTCAGAATTTGTGTTTATGGGGAAACAGCGAGCAGACAGGCCTAGAGGGCGGTCAAGAGAAGATGGGGCACGGCAGCAGGGTCCCGCTTGGCCAGCACCCACCATTCCCTGCCACCCATCCAGGGAGGAAGCTCTGTGGAACAGCTGTCACCTTTTCTCCTTCCCTTTCACCTAGTATTACGACGACACATTCCCCTCCATGAAGGAGCAGATGGCCTTCGAGAAAAACGTCTTCAACAAGACCAGCCGGACTGATAGTAAGTGTCCGCCTCTTGCTCGTGCAGAACTTTCAGATGCACACCGTCATCTTCATCTGGACACATCTGTCCCCGTCGGCCTCACACACCCACAGGCCATTCCCTTTTCTTCAGAGGTGCTTTTTCCTCTCCTTCCCAGCTGTTCTCTTCTCTCTTCTTCCTGTGAGCCTTCACTCCCCTCCCTCTCAACCCCCCTCTTCCTGCCTACGGCATGCCTGGACTTCTCTCAGTGGAAGGGGCCCGCACTAGCCTGGGGCACTAGCCTTAGGCATTGCGTATGGTGGGCAAAAGTCAGCCTTGACCCAGGTTTGTTGACTTCTTAGAATGAGGCAGTCAAGTGCTGGGAATGGAGTAGAGGGTGGGGGGAGGGACACAGAGTAGCCTAATAGTAGTGTCCCTAGTGCGTGTCTTTTCAAGGGTGCTAGTCTTTGCAAGGGTTCTTTGTTTGTTTGGCCTCTCAGCTTGTGGGATCTTAATTCCCTGACCAGGGATTGAACCCGGGCCCTTGGCAGTGAAAGTGCGGGGTCCTAACCACTGGACCGCCAGGGAACTTCCTTTGCAAGGGTTCTCTGGAAGGGGAAGAAGGAAATAGGGCAAGAGGCACAGAGCTGCAGGCGGGGAGGAGGGGCCAGGCAGAGGTGACCAGAACTGAGACCCCCCCCCCTGCTCTTCTAGGTGAGATTGCATTTTTCGGGGGCATGACCATCGTCTACAAGAGCAGCATTGACCTCTTCCTGTATGTGGTGGGCTCATCCTACGAGAACGAGGTGAATTCAGGAGGTTGGAGTGACAAGGAGGCTTGGATTCTGGGGTAGAAGCTGGGAGGCTCACCATTGGTACCCCTCCTTCTAGACTCTGGGGAACTGGGAGCAGCCAGAATGGTTCTTTCTGGAACAGTGCATATCCGTGATGTTCCTTAGATTCCTTGGGTACCAGAAATGGAGTCCTCAGAGGCCTCTGTGTCTTAAACATCACTGGAGAAGGATGTACTCAGTGTCCCACAGCAGGCACTCCAGTGCTTCCAACCCAAACATGGGGAGGGGAGGGGCCCTCTCAGGTCAAACTGCAGTCAGGCTCCAGCCATGTCCTCTCTGAAGAGGGACAGCTGCCCACACAGTCAGGCTCTGAGATTTCCTTTTAGCCTTCTTAACCTCAAGCTCTCTCGTTTTTCTCCTCCCATTATCTGCCCACCCCCAGCTGATGCTCATGTCTGTTCTTACCTGCCTGTTTGAGTCCCTGAACCATGTGTTAAGGTGAGTGAGGCCCTCTATCCTCCAAGGCTCCCATCCCCCAGACCTTGGTACATCACAGAGGCGGGACCCTTCCTCCCTGCTCTTTTCTCCTGAAGTCCCCACAAGACTAAGGCTGGAGCCAGAGCATCCTTCTGCAAGGACCCTGCCCTTTACCTGATCAAGCAATGGTATGGCCAGAAAATGAGGTCTAGAGAAACTAAATGATTTGCCTGAGGTTACAAGCTATTTAGATCAGAGCAGAGATTCAAACTCAGGTCTTTTGACTTGAAGCTCAGGGTGATTTTCCCTCCACCCCCATTCAGTGATCTGGTATCTACCCCAGTGAACGCAGCCTGGGTAAACCAAACGCAGATAACCCAAAGATAAATGTTCACAGTCGACACAATTAACTACAGTAAGGCTATAGCACCTGAAGTGCTGTGAAATGCTTAAGGGTGGGCACAGGGTCCCTGCTCAAAGTGTGAGGACGGTGGGCAAGGGGAGCTTAAGGAAGCAGACCCGTGCTCTGGGCAGGGATCCCTTGCCCAGGTGCTGCCCTCACTGCCCTTGACATTCTCCTTCCCTATGCTTGTGCGGGGGATTGGCGGTGGGAAATAAGGCAATCTTTGGAGAGAGCGGGTCCGCCTCACCTAGACAGGGACCCGGCTTCTCCTGGCCATGGGGAGGTTCCAGAGCTGTGTCTGCCTTCAGGAAGAACGTGGAGAAGCGCTGGTTGCTGGAGAACATGGACGGAGCCTTTCTGGTGCTGGACGAGATTGTGGATGGCGGGTGAGGAGGAGGGGAGGGAAGAGGGGCTGGTCAGGGACACTCACAGCGGGAGGTGCCCTTGAAAGTCATCAGCTCTAGGTTGCACCCAGCACACTGTTGGCTCTCTGGCCAACTTCTCCCTCCCTTCCCCCAGCATATTCCCAGTGTCCCATCCCCCCTACCCCACTCATGAGGATGGAGGTTGACTTCAATGTTAGCCAAAGAGAAGCACACAAGAAAGTAATCTGGTGTCCAACTATGGCTGACTGTTGACTAGGCAGGGTTTGGGGCGACGGTTTGATTTCCAGTGCCCAGGAGAAGCAGGCAGCACAGATACTTGCCCCTTCCTGGGAAGACTTCCTTCAGGCGGAGCCCTGCTGCTGCCACACCTCCTGCTCTTAGAGGTTCATTCCAACACCAGCTAGACGCGTGACCTGGGCCAGTTACTTACTTTCCTTACTTTCTCCATCTTTCAAATGGAGACAGTAAGGGAGCTGCCTCAAAGGGTGTGGGATTAAATAAGGTGACGCAAGTGAAGCTCATGGTTTTCCTTCAATAAATGTTTCCTACTATTGGCATAAGATTATAGTCTTAGGATGGTGGGAACTCTTAGGAGAAGGGTTGGTTAGTGAATTTCCATGGGGGTGGCACAATATTCAGGGAAAAAAAGAAGGTCTGGCTCTGGGGCAAAGGGTAATGGGAACAGATCACCTGAAAGACATCCACGGGCCTCTGTCATTCCATCCATTTAATAGATGAGGAAACAGAGGCTCAGAGATTCAAGTCCCCAAGATCACATGGCTAGGGAGGGGCAGGGCCAAGATCTAAAACATGTGCATGTTTCCAGAGATTGTGCTCTTTCCACAGCACTGTACCACCCTGCTGGGGGACAGGGGCTCTGGGAGGTACTCTGGGAATGGGTACTGTGGGCTTCCTCCCTCCTTCCTCCCTCCTTCCTCCCTCCCTCCTTTCCTCTATAGCTCTTGACTGTCTGCTGCTGCTGCAAGGCCTTGTGCTAATTGCTAGGACCCAAGACTGAGGGGAATAAAACCAGGTTTTGTGGAATATACAATTTGTGTATACAACTTGGTAGACTGTCCTTAAGGAAAGCAAAGCGCACACACACACACACACACACACACACACACACAATTACAAATACAAAATGAGGTGCAGGGCCTTGGAAGGACCTTCACAAGGGAGGGTGTAAGCTTTATCAGCTTCCGGTCTGTGCCCCTAGAAGGCCCAGTTTCTGCCCCCTGAGGGGCTCACAGTTTCCCTCCAGTGAAAATCAGGGAAGTGTCAGTGGAGTCAACACCTGAACTGGAGCCTTGGCCTAGGTTGCTCTGTCCAAAGGACCCCTGGTGAGAGATCTGGGGCTGCAAGTGCCCCTGTGATGGGCCTGGGAGAGGCTCTCAAGAAATGTTTTTTCACTTCCTTCTGCCCTGGAGGAGACTCACTGGGTGAAAAGGAGGAGTCACTCAGTCCCCGTGGGCCCTAACCTTCCCACAGTGACTGGCTCTCACCCCTGCACACACCCACACGTGGCTTCAGAACGCCCCCAGGGCATCAGGAAAGAGCGTCAACTAGCCGAGGAAAGCCTCCATAACTGGGTCTGTAGATTCTGATTTTTTGGAGTTCCATTTCTTTTGTGTATGGCACGACCCTGTGGCATAAAATAATAGTGAAACGAGATAGGGACCCCGGGCGGGGGGGCCTCTCTTCCTTCCCTGCATCTGAATCCATCCCTAGACCCAGAGGTGAAGTGAACTTTCTAGAGGTCTCAGTTTTTGAGTCCCTGCTCTTGACAACCGGATTGTTCTAGACTGGACTGCCCTCACCTGATCTCTAAGTGTTTGCCCAGTGATGATGAAGTGTGGGAGAATCAGAGCTGAGGGTGCTCCGTGGTGAGGGAGAGTTCTGGCTTGAGTATCAGCAGGAAGGTACCTTGGAGGGGGAATGTAGCATACGGCAGGGAAGGGAAGGGCTTAGCAGGGAGCGGAGGCAGAGGGAAGCATGTGGCTGATTTTCTTCTCGGTTTTTCTGTCATCTTGTAGTGTGATTCTGGAGAGTGACCCCCAGCAAGTGATCCAGAAAGTGAATTTTAGGGTAAGAGTCATCCTGCATCCCCCCTCACTCCCATCTCCTCCAGGCTGCCCTTCCCATCCTCTCCACCTCCTGTCCTCCCTGTATCTGGGCTGCCAGAACCCCGATGGTGGAAACCCAAGCTCCTCTAGCAGAAGCAACCACTGGGGTGATGCACTTGTTGGGGGAGCAGCAGTTTAGAGGAGTGTCAATTAGTAAAAGATATCTCTGTCCTCTCCCCCTGCAGAATCACAAACACCTCACCATCCTCCCTAGTGGGAAGTAGACTGGGGAAATAAATAAATCCTCACAGAGACACCTGATGGCTGCCTTGGCCTTGAGGTTGGCCTTGGGGGTGTATAGATAGAACCTCCCTGCCCAGTTTGGCTTCTCATGTCTGGATGAAACCTTTCCTCTCATCTTTATTCCCCCTCACTCTCTCACCCACCTTGTGCCAAACAAGAAGCTCTAGGACTTCCACTAAGTGGTATACATGTGCAGCTCTGGATCCCCTGATCACTGCATCTGTTCGCCGCCACTACCCCCAAGCCCCTTTCCCTCGCCTCTCTTTCTTCACCCAACACCCTCGCCCTGGCCTGACCACCCTGACTCTGCTTCCGTGCAGGCGGATGACAGCGGCTTAACTGAGCACAGTGTGGCCCAGGTAGGCCCCCTCCATCTGCCTTGGCCAGAAAAGGGTTGGTGGGAGGAGAGCAGAGCATCCCAGGGGGACCCAGTGGGGCTATCAAGGCTGAGAAGTCAGGGGTGCAGGAGGGAAGGGATGACAGTGTCAGGCCATCTCTTGGAGACAGTCAGTGGAGGCTTCCAGGGTCCCCTAGGTGACGTGGAGCTGGGTATTAATAAATGATGGACACCTTCCTAGCAGTTCACCTTATCTCCTTCCTGGCTTGGTATAGTTGGATCAAAACCCAGGATGACCTGCCCACCCTGGAGATGGCTGGGTCACTTGTTCCCCAAAGCAATCTGGGGGCTTAGGCCTCTGATGCTTCCCCCAACCTAGAAAGGATACCAAATAGAGTTTTCCTCCAAACCCTCACCCCTGCTGTTTAGGGTCCACGCTGAGATTGTTAAGGGACCCTTAAATCCATGATGGGATCTAATTCTCACCACTTGCCACCATGTCCCCGAGTGACCTGACTATGGAAGAGTCTACCCCTGTCCTATCTGGAAGTGCAATGTGGGGCAGGGGTGAGGTTTCTGGATCTGTGGCTTGACTGGTTTCCCAGCTGTGCAAACTTCCTGCTTGTCAAGCTCGACCTCCATTCTGTCTGCCCACAGGTCTGTCTGCCCGGACTAATTCTGCTTTTATGGAGTTTCCTGCCCTGCCACTAACTACCTCCTGCTGTAATGGCCCAAGCTCAGATGGGCCTGTACCATCCCACGTGGGGCCCCAGGTGTGGTGCCCACTTTCCTGTGACTGCCCTTCGTACTCACACTGCCTCTCCCTCTTCCCAGTTCCCAATGCCTCCTCCTACCCTGCTGAGATGAATGCAGCCGCATGGCAATTTTCAGGGCTAAAGAGGTTAAGGAGCAGAGCAGATAAGAACAGAAGTGCTGGTGTGAGTCATCCCAGGATGTATGTTGTGCCTTATCACCTACAAGCTGGGTGGCCTAGGGCAAGTTACTCAACTTCTCTGGGCCTCACATAATCACAGGACACTCCTCATAGAGTTATCATAGAGAATTAGATGAGCTAATGCATGGAGAGCTCTTGGCCTAGATCCTGTTTTCCAAAGGGGGAAAGAATGAAGGCACAGCACTTTTAATGGAATTCTTGAGTAAAAAAACTGAGGAAGTTGCAGGTAGTGAATGGGAGATGAAATGAAGAGAAAGATTTTTGCCGAGAGAAGCAGGAGAACTCCAGGGCCAGGCTGTCCCTGAGAAAGGAGGGGGAGTGGGCAGGAGGAAGGGACATACAGTGTGGGATTGACCTTCTTCGAAAGGGAATGAGGCTTGATGGCTGGAGGGACAACGTGAGGGACATACCTGGGGTCCCCACCACGTTGGCATGGTGTGTGCACAGTCGTATGGATCTGTGTGAACATGGGGCTGAGGCGGTTTCCTCAGCAGGATGTTAGAGTGAACACATCTGGGTGCAGGTGACCCTCAGCAGAGTCTGCCCAGGAGCCCTTTGCCAGCTGTGCCACATCAGCAGCGGGTTGGGGTGGGGTGTTGAGGACCTACTGCCAGCCAAAGCCAGAGCTAGGGGTTTGCTGAGGTGTCTGGGCACAGGAAGTGTCAGGCCTGGGCCCATCTCTGCCTGGACGTGGCACTGTGGGCGGGAGCTTGAATGGCATGGTGTGGGGAGTCAGGGCTGCTGCCACACCCAGGGCTGCAGATGCAGGAGCGGAGAGCTGGGCAGGCTCTGGCCTGGGCTGGTTGTTGGCTGCAGCCAGTTACGGCTGCTCTTCCCATCTTGACGGCCCGGCCCCACTTACGGCAGGCAGAGATGAGCTGCTGCCACCTAGTGACCGGGGATTATAGGGACGCGTAGAGAGAGGCTATAGACCGCCCCCTCCCCCGTCTCACTGCAGTGTTAATGTACTTGTCATTCCTCCCCAGTAATTCTCTCAACCTTGCACACCCCCACCCCACCCAGGTTCTTCAGTCTGCCAAGGAACAAATTAAATGGTCGTTACTGAAATGAAGGCTGTGCATTCAAGGCTCCCTGCCCCCAGACCATTCCCCCAACCCTGGCAAAAGCACAAAGACCCCAGGGGACACCAGAGACCCCTCTATATCCCCAGGCCTTCCCAGAACTGACTCCCGAGGTCTCCGGCCAGGGACTCTGAGATGCAGAGGTTTGGTTTCAACAGAGTCACCCCTTCTCACTGTCCTGGCCTGCTCTTTGGGCCTTCAGAACCAGCTGAGCTGCCTTAACTCAGACCTTAGGCATCCCTGGCCCCAGAGCCCAAATAAACCTGCTTTTGTCTCCTGCCAATGGTCTCTTTCTCTCTTGACCTGGGAAGTGTGTGTGTGTGTGTGGGGGGGGGGGGGTCTGATAAGGGCTTCTGCACTGTGGGGGGCTCGTCTCCTAGATGCCCAGTTCCAGGCTGTATCCTTGTGGTTGTGTGACTGGGGAGAGGGGTGGGTCAAGGGAGAGGAGACAATTTAACACAGTGACGGGGTGCGACACTGATACTGGGGCCCTATATGTGGTGTGGAGGGCTGGGTATGATTGTGTGACAGAGTAAAAGAGTCATAATGGGAGGAATGGTGCATTTGCGGGGGAAAGGAGAGCAAAAGATGGTACACACATGGTGGCCCCGCTGGGATTCTTCATCTCGCTTTTTCCATTCTCAGCCTCCAGGAGGGAAGGGCGTAAGGTTTCCTCTGGACAAACTGAGGAACAGCACGCCTGTTTTTCTTGGCTTGCCTGGGAGATTGCCGCGGAATTCCTCTGCTGGCATATACCCTGGGCACTAGAGCCCTGCAAGCTTGCCATGGCTAGGCCCAGATACTAGGGGTGAGGAAGCACCGGCCAGCTCCCGCCTTGTATTTGTGTCCAGAGCACCCAGTGCGCTCGAGGGTGTGAAGAATTGCAGGTCCAAAGGGGGAGACGGGCGGAGGGGCATTCTATAGGCAAATGGAAAGGATGGAGTGACTTTCGGGGGACACGACTCCCCTTTTCTCCCCCTGTTCTAGAACCGCCCCTTTCTCCCTTTCTTTCTCTGACATATACACTTTCTGCGTCACGTACAGAAGTCCCCGAGAGTGTCTAACATTTCCGCCTGGGACAGCTCGTTTCCCTCCAATCCCTAGGTAAAGGCAACGCGAGTCTACGCCCCGCCCTGGCTCCGCCCCTCGGCGCCCCCCGCCGCGGGGAGCCCCTTCCCAGGACCTTATCCACGATCCTATAGCGCCACCTGGAGGGATAGGTGGGAAACGCGCTCCCTCCGGGTCCCGCTCCCCCTACTAACTTCGCCCCCAGGGAGGGGACCGAACCCTGCTCCCGCGAGTTAATCGCTGGCCTCCAAACTCGGAGGCAGGGCGTTGCTCTAGCAACCAGCGGGCTGGATACGCCCTGCGAGCTCTGCTCCAGCTGTGGCTCACGAATTTCAGTGTGACGCTGCTGAAAGAAAGTGGCGAAACCTGGGTGTTAGTAGAGACAGTCCCTGCGGGTTATCACGTCCTACATTATAAAATTCTCCAGAACTGGATATTTATAATGGGTATGACTACTTTTGCAATTAGAGAAAATGATAAATATACAGTTATGTAAACAGATTATAAACACTCTGTACACAACCATTCCACCAAATAATGCAACTCCGAAAGGGAAAAAAAGAGTATGCAATTAAATGCTGTCGAGTTCGGGGGCCATTGTGGCGACGGGAAATGAGAAATTTTCCAGAAATACTTTGGCGAATGTTCGGCCTTATCCGGTGCCCGGTTCCATCCACCGCCTCTTAACGACCGCAAGAACCGGAGGGGCAAATTCGCTTCCTAGCAACCCGGTCGCGCCCTCTCGGGTGCTGCAAGTCCAGTAGTGCAGGGACTGGAATGGGAAGGCCCGGCCGCCACACAAACTGGCTCACCGAATGCTGTGGACTATGCGGTGCTTCCCCATTTTACCGAGAGGCACACCGAGGCTCTGAAAGGTTAAAGTATTTACAACAGTTTCCGCAGAGCCGGACTCAGGAGCGGGCACTGCTGGAGCGAGGTGGCTTTCCCGCGCTCCCTACCCAAGGGCCGTCCGAACCCCTCGCCCACACAGGGACAGTACGGGGTTAGGAAGAATGAGCCGAGGGGCCATGGCAATGCGGGGAGGCCACCAGAGAGGTGTCCTCGCTCTTTGTGGCCAAAGGACTCTGGGGAGGGGGGCTGCAGCGAAGCAGCCGACCCACGCCCGCGTAGGGGAGAGGGCTGCGCGGAACCGCGCGGGTCTCCGGGAAGCGCCGGCAGGGTGGGGTCGCGGCCTCTTCCTACCGACGCCAAATTTGCAGGCCCGGCTCTCCCGGGCTGAGGCGGAGGGCCCGCTGCATCCCCAGCCCCCTCTCGGCGCCTGCAGCCTCGCGGAGCCGCCAGGACGGCGAGTCTGGTCGTCTGTCTCGAGCTCTGCCCGCTGGCCCCGGCGCCCCCAACCCCTGGGACGCGCAGCACGCTGGGCAGGGGCGCCGTCTGCCCAGGCCCAGGTTTTGGGAAGGGCAGTCGGCCGTTCCTGGCGGGAGCGGCCCCGGGGCCTGCCTTCCCGTCTGCTCTCAACCCTGGGGCTCCTCCCCGCCTTTCTGCCCTTGTGGGCGACCCGGCGGGTCTCGAGTATCTGTGGGGAAGGGGCTTCAGGGCGCCGCTTTCCTCCTGCCGAATTGGGACCGGGACACGTCAGAAACCGAGACCTCAGGGGTCCGGGCCCAGCCAGAGGGCGCACGCACACTTTAGCACTGGCCCGGGGCTCGGGTGCAGGGGGGACGATAGACACACCTAGACCAGGATAGGGACACAGAGGTAGTACCACCAGGCCCTCGGACCCCCTTTATACCGTTCTCAGCCGGTGGCCCCTTCTCTGGCTCCTCTCGCCCCCTGCTTTCCGGCCATTGGCTGGCAGGAAGGCAGAGCTGGTCGGATTGGTCTGCATCCAGACAGTGATGGATGGCTCCGCTCTGACTGGACAGCGGCCGAGACGGTGTCCGCTTCGCGGTTCAGTTTGGCTAAGGTGGGACCAAACAGCCCCGGGGAGTGGGTAGGTGGATGAGCTGGAGACCGGCCTAAGGCTCAATCTTTCCGTGCTCACAATCTCCCTTTAAACTCTACAGAGAAAAAAAATCCTACCCCTAATTCCCTGTAGATACCCTTTAACCCCGGAACCTGATGTAGGCAAAATTGAATAATTTACCCAAAGCAGTTTGGACACAACCCTATGGACCTCCCTTTCCCTCCAAACTGGGTCTCATTCATTTAACAATATTCGTGCATTCCGTTTGTTCGTTCACTCGTTCATTCATTCACTCAAATATTTGAGTGTTTGCCAGGAGCCTGGCACTAGGGAAAGAAAGGGAGACTGATTAGCAAGTGATTGGGCCCAGAGGTGGCAGTGGGGTGGGGGTGGAGGGTTGAAAGGAGAGAAGGGATGAGAGATATTTCAAGGTAGAAATACCTTTAAAAATCCAATGGTGGGGCTTCCCTGGTGGCGCAGTGGTTGGGAGTCCGCCTGCCGATGCAGGGGACGAGGGTTCGTGTCCCGGTCGGGGAGGATCCCATGTGCCGCGGAGCGGCTGGGCCCGTGAGCCATGGCCACTGAGCCTGCGCGTCCGGCGCCTGTGCTCCGCAACGGGAGAGGCCACAACAGTGAGAGGCCCGCGTACCGCAAAAAAAAAAAATCCAACCGTGTCCTTTATCTGAGTGGTGGTAAAAATTCAGAGTTTGCGCTCTGTGTTCTTTCCTGTAGGTAAGTCATTCTTAACGAAAAAAGTAAATTAATCAAATGGCTGCCAGGTTTGACTCTATCGTCAGCATTTGTGTGGTCCTCATCTGTCTGCTAATCTCTTCTTCATCTCTTATCAACTAAAACTGGAAAATACCTGAGATGAGGATCCACAGAAATCAGAGTGATTGTGAGCACGTGTGGACTTTATATTGTATATACAGACGAGTACCATCCCTCAAAACAGACTCTTTGGTAAGAAAAGCAGTATTGATAAAAGTAACAATAGTAGAAGCGAAATTAAGTTTCTTTTGGAATAGATAATTTCAATAGACATTTATTAACTGGCTGTTCTGAGCCAAAGACCTTTTAAAAAATATATTAATTACTTCATTAATTTGGTTGTGCCGGATCTTAGTTGCGGCTCGCAGGCTCCTTAGTTGTGGCATGCGAGCTCCTTAGTTGTGGCATGTGAACTCCTTAGTTGCAGCATGCATGTGGCATCTAGTTCCCTGACCAGGGATGGAACCTGGGCCCCCTGCATTGGGAGTGTGGAGTCTTATCCACTGCGCCACCAGGGAAGTCCCCCCACCAGACACCTTAATGGGGGTTGGTGGGAGCTTCTAAGATGAACTGGAAGACATGGTTCCTGACCTAAGGAGATCACAACTTGACTGGGAACAAAGAAAGTAAAAATGTTGACAAAGGAGATGGTGTTACATAGTTATTTAACAGAAAGAAGTTGGGGGGAAAGACACCACAAAGGGAGAAAGTGTGTAAGCAAAGCAAAGAGGCAGAGAATCCCTGTCTAAGGAATTGCAGGTAGGTACATGTAGCTGGAATGGAGGATGTGTGTCTCTGTGGGGAGGTCCAGGTATGCTGAAGCTTGAAGCTTCTCCCTAAACAGGTTGTGACCGGATCAAGGCCAGTGTTGAATGTCACGGTAACAAATCACTGCAGTTTACTGAGTTGACTAGTCTGTGCTCCTTAGAAATACTATTGTCAAAAAAAAAAAAAAGAAATACTATTGTCTTCAAAACAACCTAACCACGTAGATGCTGTCAGACCTATTTTTACAACTGAGAGCCGAGGAATTTGAATAATCTGCCTCAGGGCACAGGTGAGATTGAATCCCAGGCTGGTCTGACTCCAGTGCCCACTCCTCTTTGCCCCAGCCACGGAGCCTGATTTGTATTCTGAAGGTGATAGGGAGCCATTAAAGATTTTCTAGCAGTTAAGGATATCAACTCTGTGTTTTCAGCAAGGAACTCTGCCGGCAACGTGGAATGTCTACTGAAGGGGGAAATAACAATCTAGGGTCAGCGCAAGACCTACAGAAGGTAGTCATTTTCTTTTTTTAATTTTTATTTTATTGGCCGTGCCACATGTGGGATCTTAGTTCCCGACCCGACCCGGGATCGAACCTGCGCCCCCTGCATTGGAAGCCCGGAGTCTTAACAACTGGACCACCAGGGAAGTCCCAAGGCAGTCATTTTCATTATAGTCACTTCCCATTCTTTATCTAAACAGTGCCATCCAGCTTGATTGTGCATCTTGTCACCAAACAGCTGGCAAAAATCAAGTCTACTCAGAGTTTGAAGAGTTAGTGCTTTTGAATTAATTCAGATAATTGCAGGGAATCATTCCACAACAGGGCTTCCAAAAGGACCACTTTGTTAGGGACAATGATTTGACATTTATGTTCTGAAAAGTATGTTAAAAAGTGATAAACCAGTGGTTTCTAGTAGGGAGAGGGAAAGGGAGAGGGGTAAATTAGGAGTAGGTGATTAAGAGGTACAAACTACTATGTATAAAATAAATAAGCCACAAGGGTATACTGTGTAGCACAGGGAATATAGCCAATATTTTATAATAACTGTAAATGAAGTATAATCTTTAAAAATTGTGAATCACTATGTTGTACACCTGAAACTTCTATAATAGTGTACATCAACTATACCTCAATAAAAAAATTTTAAAGTAATAAATCCACTTTATAGCTTATATATTTAGCTCCCTCTTACCACCCTCACCTACACCCACTCTACAAATACACACACACACACACACACACACACACACAAATAAATGAAAGAAAAAGAAATGGCAAGAGAGATCTGATTCCTTTTGACCAGATGCACAGTTTGTCTTTATCCAGACACCTGATTTTTTTTTAATAATAGCTTTGTTGAGATATAATTCACACACTGTGGAATTTACCCTTTAAAAAAAATTTTTTTTAAGATCTTTATTGGAGTATAATTGCTTCACAATACTGTGTTAGTTTCTGTTGTACACCAAAGTGAATCAGCCATATGCATACATATGTCCCCATATCCCCTCCCTCTTGAGCCTCCCTCCCATCCTCCCGATCCCACCCCTCTAGGTCATCGCAAAGCACCGAGCTGATCTCCCTGTGCTATGCTGCTGCTTCCCACTAGCTATTTTACACTTGGTAGCGTAGATATGTTGTTGCTACTCTCACTTCACCCCAGCTTCCCCCTCCCACCCCATGTCCTCAAGTCCATTCTCTATGTCTATGTCTTTATTCCTGCCCTGCAACTAGGTTCATCAGTAACTTTTTTTTTTTAGATTCCACATATATGTGTTAGCATACACTATTTATTTTTCTCTTTCTGACTTACTCCACTCTGTACGACAGACTCTAGGTCCATCCATCTCACTACAAATAACTCAATTTCGTTTCTTTTTATGGCTGACTAATATTCCATTGTATATATGTGCCACATCTTCTTTATCCATTCATCTGTCGATGGACATTTAGATTAGTTCCATGTCCTGGCTATTGTAAATAGTGCTGCAATGAACATTGTGGTACATGTCTCTTTTTGAATTATGGTTTTCTCAGGGTATATGCCCAGGAGTGGGATTGCTGAGTCATATGGTAGTTCTATTTTTAGCTTTTTAAGGAACCTCCATACTGTTCTCCATAGTGGTTGTATCACTTTACATTCCCACCAACAGTGCAGGAGGGTTTCCTTTTCACCACACCGTTTCCAGCATTTATTGTTTCTAGATTTTTTGGGAATGGCCATTCTGACCAGCGTGAGGGAGACACCTGATTTTTAAGGCATTGAAAACATGTATCGGGACTTCCCTGGTGGCGCAGTGGTTGAGAATCCTCCTGCCAATGCAGGGGACATGGGTTCAGTCCCTGGTCCTGGAAGATCCCACGAGCCGCGGAGCAACTAAGCCCCTGCGCCACAACTACTGAGCCTGCGCTCTAGAGCCCGTGAGTCACAACTACTGAAGCTCACGTGCCTAGAGTCCATGCTCTGCACCAAGAGAAGCCACCACAATGAGGAGCCCGCACACTGCAAAGAGTAGCCCCCACTCGCCGCTAGAGAAAGCCCGCGCGCAGCAACAAAGACGCAACGCAGCCCCAAAAAAGTGTGAACTTATTACATGTATGTGAACTGTCCCCCCCCAAAAAAAAGATTAAAAAAATATGTATCTTATTCTCGTGGCTGCAATGAGCCCTCATTCAGGAAAACTTGAGGGTAGAAGGAAACTCTGAACGTCATGGGGGCAATGTCCCTTCCTCCAGGCAACAGCTTCTTAGTGATTGACAGGGATTCATGGGGTGGGTATGTTGGGGACATATGGGAACATATGTGGAGACATGGGTTCTCTGATGGAATGATTGGAAGAGACTGGCCTCACCTGCTTCTGGGTCTCGATGGTTTAGGGATCATCCCTACCCCTCTGGAGGGTCGAGCCCTGTGTTCGGAAGGTTAGGGGGCTCCAGGAACAGTCTCTCCTAAGAAATGGCTGGGAAAGTCCAGAATTCAGAACTTGGTTATGGGGAAGCAGATGAGATTTTTAAAAACTTTGGAAACCAAAAAATATCTCAGGGTTCTCCGAAAGCCTGCAAGTAGAATAGACTCTCACAGGTCTGTCCAGAAGATGGCGCTGTAAGACCAGCCCCACTTCCTTCCTTTCTGGCGGGGCGGGGATCAGGATGTGGCCGTGGAAAGGCCCGCAGGAATGACATTTAGCTGAGCCTTGGACCCTAGACCACAGAGCAGAGCCTGGTGCGTGCCGGTGGGGTGGGGGGACCTTGGCTGGGAAGAGGGGCTGAGAGACCCTAGGAACTAGGGGCAGTTGTGCTGAGAAAACAGGGCCCCTGTTGAATACAGTGTCAAGAAAACCAGACCTCCCTTCCAACACTTCAGATTTGACCCCGTTCCCCAGGTAGCTTGGAGGTTGGGGAAGGGGGGTGAGGGACTCGAGCACTGAAGAAAGTTTATGCTTTGAGGTAGGAAAAGGAAGTTGGGTGGTTCCGGGAGAACAAGCAAAAGAGCTTCAGCTGAGGAAAGTGAAGCTCAAAGGATGACTTACCCAATGTCACACAGCGAACAAGTGACAGAGCTGGGACAGCAGTGGGGGTTTCCTGAAACCCTGCTTACCTCTCTGTGACCCTGGGCTCTCTTGATTCAAAACCCCAATTCACATGTTCTTTGCATGTTCTCAGATTTATTGAGGTATAATTTACATACACTAAAATTCACACTTTTTTTTTTTTTTTTTTTTTTTTTTTGCGGTACGCGGGCCTCTCACTGCTGTGGCCTCTCCCGTTGTGGAGCACAGGCTCCGGACGCGCAGGCCCAGCGGCCATGGCTCACGGGCCCAGCCTCTCCGCGGCATGTGGGATCCTCCCGGACCGGGGCACGAACCCGCGTCCCCTGCATCGGCAGGCGGACTCTCAACCACTGCGCCACCAGGGAAGCCCAAAATTCACACATTTTAAGTCTACATGTCAGTGAGTATTGACACCTGTCTGTAGGTAGTTTGTAGAGTTTCTAACTCCATAGTGTTTTCTGTTTGCTTGTTTTGGCCACACCGCCCAGCTTGTGGGATCTTAGTTCCCTGACCAGGGATTGAACCTGGGCCCTCGGCAGTGAGAGCGCTGAGTCCTAACCACTGGACCGCCAGGGAGTTCCCTCCACTAGTGTTTTTTAAAATAATGAAATAAATGACTGTCATCAACTGCGTTTATCTTCGAACAAAGGAAGGAGAATTTATATACAAAATGCAGAATAGCTCCTTGTACAGGTTTCTTTAAATAGGATTTATGTAAATAACACACTTGTCAAGTTCTGTGAAAGAATTCTGTTTCCTCCACATAAGTAATTGTATTTGCACTCCCAACTGCTGTGAGGGAAGCAGGTGTGTCCTCCCCACTTGACAGGTGGGGAAACTAAAGCTGCTTTCTGGTCTTGGGAGCAGAAGCAGTGAGGTCTGAAACCCCATAGGCTTCACTTTGAAGAAAGGTCTGTCTTCTGTTAGAGCACTGCACTTGGACCCAGCAGGTCTGCCTTCCTGTTTGTTCCCGGGTCAGCCCAGAATGTTTGCTGGAGCCGGCAAGATGGAGCATCATGACTGACAAAATGGCTGGGATCGGGCTAATGGGTATGTGGGTGGGTGCGTGAGTTGAGGAAGGAGATGGAGAATCACACACACTTCCCCAGATTCCAGTAGAAGCTTTGGGGGCACTATTGCCCCCAAAGTGAATCAGAGAAGGTAAGGTCCTGGAAAGCCTTGCAGAACACTGTGCCACCCCCGCCCCTCCCCCCAAGGAGGATTAGGATGTAGGGCATCTGTTTGTATGCAACAAGGATGAAACAAGTGTTTATGAAGGCTGCAGAAGCACGCCAGGATGCTAGTCCAGGCACAGAATGAATTTCTAGGACCCGAGATTAATCCTACTCCATCCTGAAAAGCTGAAAGAAACAAAAAGGGTAGGTCTCTTGCTTTGTACCCCCTTTACCCTGGGGGGTGCATTTGGAGTCTCCTTTAAGTTCTAGCTGAATAAACTGAGAGGAGCTAAGGTGTACCTCCTGGGAAAGAGACAAAGAGGGGCGAGGAAGGCAAGGAGGAAGTATCAGGGGAGAGACAGGAGGCTGGGGCTGAGAGAGCCCAGGGCTTGGGAAGGCTCTTGTCTACCCTGCCGCATGCATGCACAAGCACCCCTCCAAGAAGGGGCCCTCCAGAGGATGCTTAACTTAAAGCTGAGACCCTGGGCAGCAGCCGGGAGGGGGGAATTGGGGTGTCCCAGGGCAGATCAACTCAAGGGAGCTATTTGTAGAGTCAGAGGCTCAGAGTCTGCTGCGTTCTAGCTGCTTAGAGCTCTGGGTGGCAAGAGAAATAAGGAGCTTCCCTGATGACAATCTTTCTCCTCCTCCTCTTTCTGACTCTCTTCTTCCTTCCACTCTCCTTAAACCTACTGAATCCCTTAGGCAGCTGGGATCAACATAAGCTAGAGACTGATTCGTGTACAAGGGAAATTGGGGAGCCTGGAAACAGCAGAACCTGGGAGAGGAATCCGTGTACAGGGCAAATGAGGAGAGCCTGAAAACAGTTGAATCTAGGGAAATGGAACTGCCTAGTGAGAGAGCAAGAGGGTTCTGGAAACTGCCAAACCCAGGGAGGCCAATTTGTGTCCCTGGGAAACATGGGGAGACCTGGAAACAGCAGGATCTGGGGAGACAGTTCGTGTACAGGGGGGCAGAGAGAGAGAAGCCTGAAAACAGTTGAATCTGGGGAGGTAGATTCGTGTGCAGGGGGAGCAAGGGGAGACTGGAAACCGCACAATCTGGGGAGATGGGGCAGTGTACAGTGGAAGCCAGGGCAGCCTGAAAACAGGGGCTCTCAGGGGATGGATCTGTGCAGGATTACAGTTGGGGGATGGGGGGAGCCTGGGAAATCTGATGAGGCAGATGGGGGCAGGGACACAGGCAAACACAGGAGTGGTCAGAAAGGTGGTTGTGTGGAATTGCGGGCGCAATGGAACCCCCTTCCGAGTAGGTTTGAGTTAAGCCTCCTTTGCAGCCCCTTCTTCTAGACAGGGCAGGATAAGGGAGTAGATCTCCAATGGGGACCCAAGATTTCACATGGCAAGAAGAGAAGGGTCTTTTTAATTTTTTTTTAATTTTACTTATTTTATATTTGGCTGCATTGGGTCTTCGTTGCTGCGTGCGGGCTTTCTCTAGTTGCAGCGAGCGGGGGCTACTCTTCATTGTGGTGCGCGGGCTTCTTACTGCGGTGGCTTCTCTTGTTGCGGAGCACGGGCTCTAGGCACGCGGGCTTCAGTAGTTATGGCTCGCAGGCTTCAGTAGTTGTGCCTCTTGGGCTCTAGAACACAGGCTGAGTAGTTGTGGTGCACCGGCTTAGTTGTTCCGCGGCATGTGGGATCTTCCCGGACCAGGGCTCGAACCCGTGTCCCCTGAATTGGCAGGAGGATTCCTAAACACTGTGCCACCAGGAAAGCCCAAAAAGAGAAGGGTCTCTGTGGGCAGTTGCTGTCCTGGTCCTAAAATGAGCAAAGCCTGGAATTCTCTAGGGTAGCTGAGGGTTGGAGAGGGTGGAGATGAGGAGGTTGAAGGAGCTGCCCTGTCCCCCATCTTCCCCACCCCTCTCTGAGAGGGACAGCCCTCTTTTTCCCTGTCCACCAACCAGCCTGACCTCTCCCCCCAGAGGTTCACTTCTGAGTGACAGACGGACAATGACAAAGCTGCAGACAATCGACTGAGGGAGGCCCCACAAAAGCTCCCCCCCCCCAGAGGGGCCCTGGGCTAGCGGGCCAACGGGTACTGTCACATCAGTGGAGCGCCTTCAGGTGACAGGCCTTCAGAAGACAGGGTGACGTCGGGCTTAGAGAGGCCTGAGATTCTTGGGATTCTGCCTGTGCCTCTTGGAAACCAGTTTCCCAGCCTACTGCCTCTGAGAGAAGAAAGGGAGGGGCACCAGCGGGCTCCTAGCAGAAATCGAAGCCGGCTTCCACTCTGCTGGCTGTGGGATCTTGGGCCAGTGATGGTCCCTGTCTGGGTCTCAGTTTTCTCATCTGTAAAATGAAGGATTGATCTAGAGCTCTCTCTAACAGGAGGATCCTAGCTGACTCAGGAGAGACAGCCCAGAGTAGCATTTCTTCTCATTCACTGATATTGCTCAGGACTTCACAAGCAAACACAGTGGGGGGAGGCTGGCATTTTGGATGTTGTGGGAGTGTCTAAGCAAGCTTTCCCTGGCTGGGATGAGGACTTCAACACTTCTTATCACTCTGAGGGGTCCCCTCCCTTAAAGCAAAATTATTCTTTCCGCCAACCACCCTGGATTTCCGGGCTTGTGATTTAGCCTGAAATGTGGAACCTGCACCCTGTCCCACATGCTTTGCCCTGCTTCCATGCTGGCCTCCCCCCAGCCCCTGTGTCCTCTTTTGCCTGTGGCCTCTGTTATTACCCTGTTTGTCCTGAAGCCAGGGATGTTTGGGAAGGGGGCCATGTTTGGGATCTTGTCATGCAGCCTCAAAGTCTCAGGGAGGGGACCCTCCTCCCCCAACAGAGAGACCTCGAAGTACCCCAAGGCCCTGTGGCCTCACAACCACCCCTCGCTCACTGCCAAGCCTGGAGAAGGCACATGTGCACCACTCGCGAGACTGCCTGCTGGCAGTGTAGCTGAGACCACCTATAGACCAGGACTGGCAGCGTGGGGAGCACACTGTGTATGTGATGGGGAGGGGATCGAAGGAACGTGGGCCTAACTCAGGCCAGGCCTGTCTCATTTGAGTAGCAGCCTCTCCATTCCTCCTCTTAGTCTGAGAAACCAGTAGGCGTAACACAGGGACACATGCTCTGATTTCTCCAGAAACCCTCCTCCCCTCCAGTCTGTGCAGAAGAAATGATTTCTAGCGCTTGCAGAATCAGAATGGAAGAGTCCTGCCCAGGTGGAGGGGGCCTAGGGTTGCTTGCTTCACCTCTCTCTCGGGGGTCTTCGGTGACCTGCCTCAACATAACCAAGGAGGGGGAGGAGGAAGAGTCTCTGGGGAATACTGCTGGGAGCTGGACCCTGGGAGTCCAGTGCCACCAAAGATGGCCTCAGGTGCACAGAACCTCTTCCCAAGGGCAGCCAGTCGTTCCTAAACGCGGGAGCACACCGCCTCTCTCCCACTCCGCTCTCCTCCGCACTATTAGGGACGCACCCGCAGTTTTTAATGAGCCTCGAGGATGTGGGAGTTGGAAGGGTAGTGGGCTGGGCAGAGGAGGGTGGGCTCCGCCAGGAGGCAGGGAGGAGGGGGAGGGGATCTGATTAGAATCCGGGCCGTATGGCGAACTCTGCGGAGATGGAGGTAATCACTGAACGGGCGAGACAGCGTGCTCGGCGACAGCAGGCGGCCTGGCCGTCGCCATGGCAACCGCGGCCTCCGGGGCGCGCCGCTCGGCGCTGCTCGGCGTCCGCGGCGGAACATCTGCTTTGCACTGGGCTGCTGGGAGCCCGGGGGCGCGGGCGCGGCTGCTCCCCCCACCCCGCAAAAAAGAAACAAATTAGGCCAACTGTCCAATGAGGGGCCGCAAATGTATTTATTAATGCGAGGGAAAGGTTGTTCCGGAGCGCAGTTTGATTAATGTTTGAGTCTTCAGCTTGTCAGTCTGGTTTTGTCTCCCGCAAAAGGGGAAAGGGAGGGGTGGGGGGGCTGGAAGGGGAATGGGAGGAGAGAGACAACAAAGCGGGAGGGGATGTTAATAGCCAAATAGGCTCTTTTTCATGTTTCCCTCAGCCTGCCACCCTTGATGGATGGCTCAGACAGAGACCGGAGCGCATCGGGGAGACGCGAGCCCCTCTGGAGAGCTGGGGGAATGGAGGAGGGGGGGCTGCTGGAGCCTGGCTGGGGTCTGTGGGGAGGGGACTCCCGGAGGGCTGCAAGGAAAGGAATGGCCCCAGGAAACGGGCAACTCCTGGAGGAACCGGAGGAAATTGTCACAAACTGTTTACAAGTCTCCCCTGTTTGCAACCTCGGGGCCCCGAGACAGCACCGGAGGGTGGAGGGTATATGTCCTCGCTGGATTACAGGGAGGGAGGGGAGCTTTCACCCGTGGCTTAGGGCTGGGAGAAGGGAATATGGCTCCACATCCTTCTTTCTCTCCTCCACTGTTCTCTTTGCTCTCACCTCCTCTGCCATATTTGCCATCTTCCCTTTTTGCTCCATCTTCCCTCCCTTTCTCTTTGTCTCTTCCCCTATTGTTTCTTTCCTCCATCTTCCCCGCCTCTCTTGGTGACATCAGCTGGCTGTGACAGGGTCTGCCTTGCTGAGATGTCTTCTGTGAACACAGTCTGAACACATACAATGCATCCTATTTTGTGTCTTCTTTTCTGGAGAAGGAACCAAGTGCCCCGTTGGAACCCCAAACTTGACCTGAATTATGAGAAAACACACCCCTACTCCTTCTCCATCCTCCCCACCAAACCCTCCACAGCCCCACCCAGCCCACTAGGAATGCCGGGTGGAAGCTGAAAATTACAGATTTCTGGCCAGGCCTGGGAGTCAGAAACACAGGAACGGGTCTGTAAATGCAGATCGTTCTGAGGTTTGAGGCTTCCTCTTTACTATCCTTTGCCAAAAAACAAAATAAAAAGAAGAAAGTAGACCTTTAAAGCCCAGGCCAAATTTAAATATGACTTTGCTACTCATTTTATCTTGTTTTACAAAAAAGGATTGAATTTATACACCCAAAGAGCTTTGCAAGAGTGAAGTTATTAAACATTGTAAAGCTGTTTGAGCAGATCAAAGCCCCACTTTCCTTGGAAATTTTTTATTTATTATCGTCGGTGTCACAATTATTATTATCTAAAGCCTTGGGGTGGGAGGATTACCTTTTTCATGGCCATAGCCTGGTGGTTAAGAGCCAGGGCTCTGGAATTAGACCATCTGTGTTGAATCCTGGTTTTTCTGCTCACTATCTGGATGACCATGGGCAAATTACTTAGCTTCTCAGAGCCCCAGTTTCCTCATCAGTAAAATGGGGATTATAACTGTCCATAGATCACCGGGTTGTGGAAGGGATAAATTAGATAATCTGCATAAAGTGTATAGCACTGTGTTTGATGGTTATTTTGTGCTCAATACATGTTGGCTGTTATATTATTATTTGGTTATAGACCTTTTTCAAACAGATTTCATGATCACTAACCTGAACATGCATTGTGTTCCAATTATATAAATGGCATTACATCAAATACAAGATGAGAAGAGAGCTAAACATGATGTCTGCTCTTGAAGGGCTTACAGTCTTTCTTAGGAGAAAGAATAGATACATTAAAATTACAAATCATCTAAGGAGTCATGTGCCAAGTGCCAAAAAAGTAGTATAGATGCCAAATGTTTTCAACACTCAGCTCTGAGAGAAGGGTTGCAGGGTGTGGAGCTTGGGCCCCCCCATGGAGCCATGGAGCCTAGGTCTCTAAGGAAGTGACAGAGTGGAGTAGTATGGAGAGGTGAATGAATGGCAAGAGCAAAGGCCAAGAAGAAGGCTTGCTCATGGATGAGTTGTTTTGGCTGGATCTAAAATGGAAACTTGAGGAAAGTATTAAACATAGACACATGGGGAGATGTATATATATGTACATATATATATACACTTTTTTAAAGGGAAGATTAGTGATAATACGTAGAATATATCAATAGGAGAGAGACTGGAGACCAGGGAGCCAGTAAAGTGGGACCTGGACCAGAATGGAGAGGAAAGAGTAAATGTGAGAAATGTGAAAAAGTTTGATGACCAGATGTTAGGAAGACATACAGGGAGAAGGAGAACAATTAGGCACTAAGCCCTAAGGCTTTGAACCTGGGTGCAGGGGAGGAAATCTATAGCAACATTGTTTGGTCATCATCAACTTAAGTTCCGGTTGGAGCCCCATATGCCTTAGTTTAGCAGGTCACTGTACAGCCTGCTGCCACAGGCTTGTTCATGTGCATTCATATTTATTGGGTGTCCATTATGGATTGAGTAGGTGGGAAGTCAATGTTATCCATCCTCCATCAGTGTGACACGTGTTTTGAGTTGTTGGGAATTGATTACCCTGTACATCTTCGTTTGCCCACCTACCTCCTTCATGCCTCAACTTAGAGGTTAAGGGTTCAACCTATGTGGCAAGTATAAATAGCCCTTTTGGGGAGCAAAACCTGGGGCTCAGCTCAAGCAGCCCAGTACTTTTAACAAATGGGCCCCAGAGAATGTGTCTATAACATAGGCGCTATTCTCCAGGAGCTGAAACGATAAGATGGTGTGCAGTTTGACTGTCAAGTCATGAGGCAAATTTATAAGCAAATGCTCTAGGAGTCATTCCTCTCTTTGAGGAAATTTCCTCCAAAGTTATCTCACCAGGTGGCTGCACTTGTTACAAATGCTTCCATTGCTTGAAACATTTGTGAAGGTTTCATGAGAATTAGCTTCAGAGTCCGTAGCACATTTGTCCTGCTCTCCTCAGGGGTACCAGATTTTCATCCTTGGAAGGTGGGATGCTTTGACTGTTTTTCTTAGGTTGGCATTTTCCCAAAAAGTTTCCAAACTGTTTTTAGCAAAGTGTTGAAATAAAACCACAGTCTCCTATAAAGAGCTTGACTACTGAACGATCCCAGACTGGCTCCTGGACAGGGGGTGAAAGGAGGTGGGGATGGAAATAGCTGTAAAGGACATTGCTGAGAAAGTTGATGAAATTTGAATGTGGACTGTGAATTACATAATAGTCTTGCGTAATGTTGAATTTCGAATTTTGGTAACTATACTGAGGTTGTTTGTATAAGAGAATGCCTTTGTTCTTAAGAAATACATACTCACGTATTTAGAGAAAAAGGGACACGAGGTCTCCAACTTACTCTCCAAAAGCTCAGGAAAAATATGCATATGTAAACATGTGAACAGAGAGGAATAAAACAAATGGAGGTAAATGTAAACAGTGGGTGAATCTGGGTAGAGAGCAAATGGGAGTTCATTGTACTACTTTTGATAATCTCTACTTGAATTTTATCAAAATTAACAGTTATCAAAAAACCAGCTCTATCCTCCATTTGAAGGAGAGACTCATTTAGACGTTGATTCTTTCAAAATAGTCCTCTCAGGAGGCACAGTATTCATCAGTGCTTTATAGGGGGTTGGATGAAGATGCAGAAGACGAGCTCATCAGATCTGAGGCTGAAACAGCTGGTGAATATTTTGGGTGACGGGTTCAGGATCTAAGACATCAGTAGGATGGGAACGCTGGCCCAAATTGAACACAGTGAAACACAATAACGCTCTATCAGTGTTAGTTAAATTGAATTAAGTGAGGTAAAATTTTAAAGGGTTAAATTATAAGTTTTATATTTATTACTAAAAGTATTAACTCAATAGACATGAGGATGACATGGCCTAAGGGTGGCATATACCAAAACAAATCAGTTTAGGTGACCGCAACCTCAGTATGCTGATACGATATAGAGGCTACTATGATCTGTAGTGGCCATAGAAAATTCTACAGTCTGATCTGCATTAATAAAAATACAGTATCCAGAACAAGGGAGGTAATAGTCTTTCTCTGTCTTGTGCCCATTGGACTTTATCTAGAGCTTCAGTTTAGGCCTGTGGCAGTGTTTATAAAGAAAGACATTGCTAATGAAAAGCGGCACAGAGAAAGAGAACAGTGAGATTTTGAAATGAGAGCAGTTGAGGAAGAGCTGAAGGAACTAGGGATGTTTAAATTCTCAACGGTTTCAGGCTTCCCTGGTGGCACAGTGGTTGGGAGTCTGCCTGCCAGCGCAGGGAACGCGGGTTCGAGCCCTGGTCTGGGAGGATCCCACATGCTGCGGAGCAACTGGGCCCGTGGGCCACAGCTGCTGAGCCTGCGCGTCTGGAGCCTGTGCTCCGCAAAGGGAGAGGCTGTGACAGTGAGAGGCCCGCGCACCACGATGAGGAGTGGCCCCCCCTCTCTGCAGCTGGAGAGAGCCCTCGCACAGAAACGAGGACCCAAAGCAGCCAAAATTAAATATAAATAAATAAATTCTCAAGAGTTCCTATTGATTGCCTTCTATCCATTGGATTGGCAGTTGAACTGAGGAGGAAAAGTTTACACATTCTCTCTCCATTGCTTCACAAGGTAAAAATAGGACAGAATGATGGGAAGTACAGGGAAACTTAATACGAGAAAGGATTTTCTAAACGTTAAAATAGTCTGAAAATGGAAAAGGGTTACCTTGTGAGGTAGTGAGTTCTCTGTCATTGGAAGTATTCAAAGAAATATTATCAGGGCTACTGTAATAAGCAGGAAGGCAGCAGGAAGGACTCTGGGTTAGATAGACCTTTCTAGTCCCTTGACATCTGAAATTCTAGGCGATCAAGTGTCTGTTTAGAAAAAAACAACCCACCAACCTCATTACTCTGTGGTCTTCATTATACCATGTTTACAGAAACTGCCCACGAGCCCTCTGCTTGTATGAGGCTTGGGAAGCCTGGACAAGGAGCCTCCACGTTTTGAGATCTGCTTCTCTGTCCCTGCCTCTGTTCCAGCCCCCATCTATGCCTTGGCTGCCTCTGCCCAGACTTTTCATATCTGTCTACAGAACAGGATCTCCTCTGAGAGATTTGTAACGATGACGGTTTTAGGCGAAGTACCAGTCCCCTACCTAGGCTGACTCTAACCCATGTTTCCAGTTGCTTTCTGAGCACAGTTCCCGCATTTGAGGAGTTTAGTCGAGATCCCAGCACTCCTGCTTCAGATGGCAGAAAGCGGGGTAGAGGTGTGTGAGTTCCGAACCCGAAGTGGATCTAACCCCTTTGGACAGACTGCAAATCTTAAAACAAAAGGAAGGTAGAAAACAGAGATAAGAAATAGGCTCCCCTTCTCTGCTGTAGTCTCCCCTCAATTCTTTTCTGTTTTAATCACAGGAAGAATGATTAGTCAGCCGAGGAAGGACGGGGGAAGAAGGCAGATGAGTTTTATCTGGCTGGGGTCTGCCTGAACCGCAGCCATGTGACTACCTGGCTGACCTGGGGTCTCCATCATGTCCCTGCCTGTCCACAAGACGGATCAGTCTGCCCTTCTCCCGCCCTCCCCCCACCTCCTCCCCGCCTCATTCCAGGAGAGGGTTGCTAGGATAATTAAAGCCTACTTGTTTCTCTCTCTCCTCTCCTACTCCTTGGGGTCCTAGAAATATTTTCTTAGGGGACTGAAAAACTTCAACACTGTGGCAAATGAGAATCTGGAAGGTTCCCTTCAGCAGAAATAGTGAGATTAGATTCTTCAGAAATCATCACTAATTTTCCCCCAATGTTAACTGGGAACCTCTTGCTTTGCCCTTCATCTGAGCAACACAGAGCCTTTTCCCCAATATTCAGGCCTTCTCTGCTATCCACAAAGCTGCTGCCCTCACAGGGGCCATCTCTCTTATTCAGCATTGGAGTAAACAGGCCTGGGTTTGAATCCTTGTTCTAACCATTGCGAGCTCTGTGACCTTGGGCAAGATGTAAAGTCTCTCAGAGCATCAGTTATTCCACTTGTAAATCCTTATACCTACTTCACAGAATTTTTGCAAAGACACAACCAAATAGTATATGTAAAGCCCTGAGCCGGTGACTGGCCAAATCCTCTGGCTCACATGCGTCCGTGCTAAGTGGACAAAACAAAAGGGGATGGTGATGGTTAGGGAAACAAACCAGGAAGGAGACTCAAAGAAGAAACGTTGAAAGGGGTGGATTTGCTTACATGTGGGAGGGATGGCAGAGAAGGAGGAAGAAGCCCAGAGAAGGAAAGGAAGAGAAGGGCTCCCTGGAGACTGGCCGGCAGAGAAGGAAGGAAAGTTGGAATGGACGGAACAAGACAGAGGCGGGGAAGGAGATGGACAGACAGCAGATAGGGATGGACAGACAGATGGGAAAGGAAGATGTAATAACAAAGATCAGGGGAAAAACCCAGCTGGCGTGAGGCAGACAAGAGGTGCTGGAGAAGAGCGACAGAAGGAAAAGAGAAAACGGAGGGGGGTGAACGAAATGAGATGGGGGAGCAGGGGCAGGACAGACAGACTGAAAGCGAGTGGGGAAAGCATAAGACGGACAGACAGATGGCAGGGAAGAGAGGGTGCCCTGGGTTGCCTACATTCTGCTGTGTTTACCAGCTAATTGAGTTAAATTGTTGTCAGAGATGTAATTAAAGGGTAGAGAGAGCTCTCTGGCAGGCCCCAAACAGATGGAGGGGGCTTTAATTGGTAATTAAATTCTTCCCTGGCAGCTGAGGAAGGAGCCTGTGCCTCAGCCTCACCAGGCCACGGGTGGCCTTCCCCCCTCTCCTGGCCCCTCTCAGGGGCTCTTTGGGGAGGGGGCTGAGCTTTGCACACCAGCAGCCTGGTGGGCAGGGAGGCCTGGTAACTGCAGGAGAATGCCAAAGCAACCCTGCCCGCCCAGGCTGGCTCAGCTCCCACGGGCTAATCCCAGCAAACCCACCCCCGGGCCCGCCCCTCCTGGCCTCCTCACTCCCACCCACCAAACTAACACTGACGGATGAATTCCTTCGTGGCCCCTATCGCTTCACTTGGGATCTCACGGAAGAATAATGGGCTCTGGCCCCGCATGCGGATCGGCTTGGGAAGGGTTAGTTGGTTTAGACAGGGACCCACGTGGACCCATCTGTTGGCACGGCTCCCATGAGCCTCTCAGCATCTGCCCCCTCCCCACTGCCCTCCCTTCCAGGAGGCACTGTGCAAAGATGCTATTCTGCCTGGCACATCAGTGTCTGGCGCTGACTCTGCTCCCATCCGCGCCTCCCCCCCTCCCCTCCCCAGCAGCAAATAAGACAGGATGGGATCAGCGGCCTTGATGGGTAGATTGGTTAGAGTTTCTAAGATGTGAGCATTTAGACTAATCAGCTTTCAACTCCAAATCTCAGTCTGACCTGCATTTCATTGGAGAGGGACCCTTGGGATGGCAGATTTCCCTGAAACCCACATGTTCTCCACGTGTTCCACTTCAAAGAAAGAGATAAGTAAAAAGGGAGCAAAGAGGCAAGGCTTTTAAAAAGAAAGCTGAAAGGGAAATTAGGCAGAAATAAAATCCAAGGCAGACAATGTGGAACGATTGTAAAATGCATGGCTGACTGAGTCAGTAATACAGTGCTGCCTCTTACGAAGACAAGCTCCTCGCTGGATGCCTAAATAAAGAACGTGGGGGTCATTCTCTCAGTTTAGCTCAGCTGATCAGACAAAAGTTCTTTGTCTTGCTCTGGACTCCATGGAGCCCAGAGAGTCACGGAGGAGCTTGGAGGGGTTTCTGGGAAGGGCCAAGGAAATGACAGAAAGTTTCAACTGTATGGACTTTCACTCGGTTCATTGAGGCCCGCTCTGCTGCCCTACCTTCAGCCCTACACATGCTGTTCTGTGCCAGGAACTATGCTCCCCACGCTTGCATCCTTCTTCCGGGACTATCTAAGGCGGTGGCCACTCTCTTGTTTCTTCAGGACGCTATCCCTCACCCCTCTCCCCAATCCCAACGTCTCTCCTATGCCACACCCCAACACTGGTAGTTTAATTCTGACTCCCTCACAAGGCTGTACGCTCAAAGGCCAAGGATCAAGTCCATTTCACTCATCGCTGTCTCCCCAGAACCAAGCGTAGAATCTGGTAGTTAGTAGGTGCTGAATTAATTTTTGTGGAATGAAGAAATAAACCCAGAACATTCAACATGCTGGCAAACTCCAAAAGTCATCAGTAAAGTTATTATACAGATGAGGGGGCTAGAAGTGCAGCAGAGATTTAGGTTAGCTGTGGGTAAGAACTTAAAAGAAATCTTTATTTATTAAGGGAGAATGAGGAAATCTCCTTCAGAAATAGAAAGAGGACAAAGTCTAATTGATGGTCAGCACTGATCGTAGCCCTCCGTCTCCACTGCGGGCAGCCGAGAGAGTAAACCTCTTGAGAGTGGACCAAACACTAGAACCTCTCCCCCAGTTGGAGATTTTTAAATCAGTAAGTCTAGTGGCAGGGGCAAGAAATTGTTTTGTTTTTTTTTGCGGTACGCGGGCCTCTCTCACTGTTGTGGCCTCACCGGTTGCGGAGCACAGGCTCCGGACGCGCAGGCTCAGCGGCCATGACTCACGGGCCCAGCCGCTCCGCGGCACGTGGGATCTTCCCAGACCGGGGCACGAACCCGTGTCCCCTGCATGGGCAGGCGGACTCCCAACCACTGCGCCACCAGGGAAGCCCGAGAAATTGTATTTTTAAAATCTTCCCAGGTAATTCTGATGATTGGCAGATTTAGAAGCCACTAGATTAAATACCAGGTTTCTTTCAGCTAGGAACATTTGTTTTTCTTTTCTTTTGCTTGCCCCTGCCTCTCCACCCCCGCAAGAATGAATCAGCTGATTCTAATAGGCCCGAAAGAAAGCAAGCTTTGGGGATATTGACTTCTGTATTCAGGGAATCTAGGCAAATACAGAAGTGACGCTCGCTTGTCAAGTGGGCCCTTTCACCACAAGCTGAATGAGGTTCTGGTCCCTGTCGACCACTCTCTACTTTCTCCATTGAAAGGACTAAATTTGAAATGAATATGGTTTCAACCCTGGTTGAGCAGCCCCATTCCACAAAATGGTACCGAAATGCGAAAGTCAAGATCAGGGACTGCGGGAGCTTAGGGTTGAGACCTGCATTTGAATCCTGGTCTCTGCCTCTCCTGTTCGGTGGTGTCCCCACCCCATGTCGGTGAAGCCATTGTGTTCCCCCCAGATGCTCCGGCTCTCTGTGTACCTGAATGCACCCAAGTGACATCACTTCCTTTCCTCCAGGAGGTCAGGAGGACAGGGGTGGGGAGGTGAGGCAGGGAGAGGTGAGGCAGGGAGAGGAGATGGGTGACACACCCTCCCCTAAGGCAATCTCCTCCTCCAGCCTCCCTTCGAGAAACCTCCTGATGCGAGACTGCTCTAGAGGCCACCAAAGGCCTGGGACCTGCAGCGTTAAGCAGTTACCGGAGTTACTTCCTGACTCATCAAAGCCGATTTGCCCACCCAGCCAAGTCTTGATTAGCCAAGTCCAGCTGTAACCCCAAACCTCTTTATCGTTCTTCTTTGTCCCTCCCGCGTCGCCTCTGTGGCCTGTTACTTAGACTTGGAGAATTTAGAGCTGGAACGAATCTCAGCCTCCTGGTATGACAGTTTTCAAGTCCTGGCTTGGGGCAAAGTTTGGTGGGGAGGGGGCACTTCTGCTTTAACCAAAGCAATTCTGCTTTTCTCTGTTTTAATACTTAACACGTTAGCATTCTGGTCACTGGTGTGCTGATAAAAGCTTAACAGCTTGTTCTCACTGGGGTGGTGATGGAGAAGCTCCCATCTGTAGCATTTGCCAATTTCTGTGGTGTAAATACTCCCACCAAAGCCCATTTCAAGCGATGGACTGGAAGTCACCCAGGGCAAAGTTGGGAAATGCACATAACAGGCTCTTGAGAGTCAGGGCAAGTCAGCAAGTTACACAGCACTAGCTCTGGGCCTTCTATTTAAAAAGAAATGTGAAGACCATTGTCTAGCACTACCTTTTAAAGATGAGGCAACTGAGGCCCAGAAAAAGCGTTGCTGAGGGTCGTACAGCTAACCAGGGCCAGCATCCAAGCCTCTGATGCTGCACCACAGATCTGCTCAGCTTGAACTAGGCAGCGGGGAGGGAAACCAGGAATAACCACAGGCAGCGGCTCTGGGGATGGACAATGTCAAAATAGTGGCTAAAGGGTCTTGCAGCCAACCTTTGCTGGGTACCCAGCAAAGACTAAGCTTCTCCTTAGTCTTCATGGGGGTGAAGAAAAAAACCCCAAATCAAAAGCCCTCAAACTCAAAGAGCCCTATTTTCAACCAATGTCATTCACGTCCTCAGGGAGTGAATTACTCCCCACTCCCAGGCAGGATGACACAGGAAGCACCCTCACCCCCTTTCCCCAAGTCAGCCTAACTTCCAAACCTACTGGAAACCCTTGGGCAACGTGTTGTGTGAGTTGAGGGGGGCGGGGGAAGAACGGGGGGAGAACAAGCCCTTTCAGACAAGTCCAGGAATGATCATTTTAGCAGCTGTTTTATGTTCTTACTGGGTAAGAAGCAAGGAGGGAGTGTGGTGCGATGCTGGGCAAAGGGGCTTGGGCTTCTAGAACCCTGGATTTTAACTCTGGCTCCGCTACTCATTTGAGTGGGTCTCTTCCCCTCTCTAGGTGTCAGTTTCCCATCTGTACAATGAAAGGCTAGAACTTAATGCTTCCCAGGATCTCCTGCTTTTAAAACTCCATGAGTCACTAAGGGGAAGTGTGTAGGAGGCCACCCAATAATGTCTCTTCTCCCCTCCCCCACCCGTTGTCCCACTCTTTTTCTTGCTTCAAAAGGGCGCTTTCCTTGCAACTCGGAAGATGCTCCCCACTCTACAGACAATACCCCACAGAGGCTCCCTCCCTCCGATCTCTCTGTACATGGATAGGAGACATGAAGTCTCCCGGGACTGCCTTGGGGCTGCCCCAGCCAGGCAGCTGGCCTCCTGTTTCCTAGAGATTCTTTGTGTCTGTGTTTCTTCCCGAGGTGCTGGGGTCACAGTGCCAAGGAGAAGGAATGAGAGGTGAGGGAATCATCTTTTTTTCCCAGCCTCTGCCCATCTCTCCCCGCTCCAGTCTGGTTGCCAGTAGAGGGGAGGGAGGGTGGGGGGAAGTGGCAACAGAATCCCAGCCTGTCCTGCAGCTTCTCACTCCACTGTTCCCTCCACAGAAGGAACACGGGTCACCCCCAACAAGGGCCTTTATCGCCAACCTGGCCCTGCTGCTGCCTGATAGAGCCAAGCCCTCCCCCACCAGATCTCATTAAGGGGTCACTGCTTATGCTTCCCAGCCGCCCCCCATCCATCTTTGGCCACGGTTGACAGACTGGGCCCGGGGGCTGATGTCCGGCAGGTGACAGGGTTAATGGCAGAAGAGGGCAGAGGGCAGAGGCCAGCTAGCTCACAGGGGCGAGAGGGCAGCCTGGGGAGGCCCTGGGTCCATTCCAGCTGGGCAGCCCCTCAAATTATGGCACCTGGGGGAGGGATGAGTCCTGGACCCATCCATCCCTGGGGAAGCAAGGTGGGCAGTGTCGGCCATCTTGGGAGCAGATGGTGGGAGGAGAGACTGTTAGCCTGAGAGCAGGAGAAATAAGAAGCTTAGAAGGGGGAGAAGGGCTGGAAGGAGAGGGAAGAGAATCCCTGCCTATGTGGGCTCGGTGAAAAAATTGCTTCTTAGATCCCTGGATGCTCTTTGGCAAGAAACACTATCTTGCTGATGTGACCAAAGTCAGGTGAGTGTTTTGGAGTGCGTGCCCATGACCCGTCCTGTTTTCCCTCAAAGCTGCCTGTTACAGTGGCCCAGCACTGTGGTTAGGAGCAGGGTTCCAGGGTCAAACAGTGTGAGTCCAAGTCTTGTTTACATCCTCCCTGTGTGAGCCCGGGTTGGATACAACCTCTCTGAGCCTGATTTTCTCCCTCTATGCGATGTAGATCTAATAGTACCCAGCTCCTATGAGGATGAAATGCCACGATGGATGGAAAACACAGCACCTGGCCCACCATGAGTGTTCAATGAGTTTTAGCTGCTCTTGGTAGTAAGAGTATTGTTACAGTATTGGTATCACCTCTGTGGCCTCTCCTCCATCCCTGGGCTTTTCCCAGGCGTTCTGCCTCGGGACCTCCCCTCATTTGACCTCCTACATGCCCAGGATCGCCTGTCTGCTCACCCAGGGAGCTGCTGAATGCTGCTTTGGGGGCAGCTGCCCCCCCTCACAGCTCCCAGAGGAGAGGCCCCACAGGGGCAAGGGTTCGTCATCCCTCGGGGCCTTTGAAGCCCAGGGAGGGGAGGGGCTGCCCTGTGCTCCCAACCTGGGGGGGTCCGGCTCAGCCCTCCACCTCCCACCGTGGGAGGAGAGCCGAGAAACAATGGGCAGAGGAGCGCTGGCTCCGGAAGACCGGCCAGCTGGCAGTCAGGCGCGGGTGTGGCGGGGAGGGGGGGGTGTGGGGGTGTGGGGGTGTGTGGGGGTGTGTGGGGAGGGGGGCATGCCCTCCCCACAGCCAGCAGAAAGTCCTCCAGGAGAGCTGATGGTGGCTGGGGTCTCCCCACAGGGGCCCCAGATGGCCAGGGTATCCTAGGGAGAGGAGGAGAGGGGTTGTTGCAGTGCCGTCTCTTGGACTGAAGTCCAGAGTCCTCCCGGAGGAGGTGCCAGGATCCCCTCCCCAGTCCCAGGGACCCCCTCCAGTGCACTCGGATCTCAGGGTGGGCAGAGGCACCGACTAGCACGTCTCTGCCCTCCTTCCCGAGCCTGGCTGGAGTGGCTCCCTTGGTGCTGATCGCCTCCATTAGGCCCTCAATCTTGCGAGGATAATGCATGGCCCAGGCTGGGCTGGGGGAGGAGGCCCTCCGGCAGGGGAGCCAGGAGGCCGGACGCAGGCGCCTGAGCAGAATACCAAGCAGCCAGCCTCAGCTCGAGGCTGCCCCGCGTGGCCAGCAAACCTGGGCCAGGGCAGGAAAGGCATGGAGTCGGGGGGTGGGGGGTCCGTCCCCACCTTCCTCAGCCCCTGGCCACCTCTGTACCCTCATGCCAGCTCTACCAACTCCCCACTGCAGCTGAACTCCCAGGGCCTAAGGGGGGCTTCTCCTTGGGGACCTCACCTTCTCCAGGCTTGTCAGCCCTTTGTGGTACCAGAGTCCTGGGTAGCAGGAAACAGCAGCATCTGCCCCCTCAACTGGACCAGAGCCCTGCTCAGCTCAGAGCCTCTGAGGATGACCAGACAAGACCAGAATCAAAAACACCTTGAATAAGGGTGGGAAGACTCAGAACATGAGAATAGTTTCTCTTTCATTGACAAATTCAATCAACTATCACGTGTTCTTCCAAAGGCAGTATTGCTATGGTGTGGCCTGCTCATTGCTAAATTCAGTCCCCTGGGGATGTTGCCAGCTTCCTCTGATTGTCCATGCCTCTAATCTCAGTTCATCCCACCGCAACCTCTTCTTTTGCCTTCCGTTGGAAAAGCCTTTTATATCACCGTGTGTGTGACCACTGTGCACTTGACAGCAGCACCCTTCCACTGCCATGGGCGTGTCTGAGTCTCCCCACCCTGCCAAGTGGAAGGACAGGTGTTACTGTCCCCAGAAGGCAGCGGAGCCTAACAGTGAGGGGCTTGGGCCCCGGAGTCAGACAAATCGAGGTTGCACACCAGCATCCCTGCTTACCAGCTGTGTGACCTCGGGCGAGCTTTTGAATTTCTGGGAGCCTGAGTTTCTTTATCTACTAAATGGGGATTAAACCAGCATTATCATACACATTGGTTATGAGAATTTGTTAAATAAGATAATACTGGGAATTCCCTGGTGGTCCAGTGGTTAGGCCTCAGTGCTCTCACTGCTGAGGGCCTGGGTTCAATTCCTGGTCGGGGAATTAAGATCCCACAAGCTGCGCGGCATGGCAAGAAAGAAAAAAACACAATAATAATACTATTAACATAAGGCATTTAGCACAGTGCCTGGCACATTATAAATGCTTAAAAATGGCAAAGGGAAAAAATAACTTTAAAAAATCCTTATGTTATAGGTGAAGAAATGAGGCCCCGGAAAGTGAGAGATTGGGCTGAATCATAGAACTAAAGACGGTGCTGAAGTGAGGTCTCCCGACTCCCAGTCAAGTGCTCTCTCCACAACAAACCTGACAGGTGACTTCCTGCCCCACCTTGGCTGGTTCTTTCTCACCCTCCTGCCCCACCCCTCACCCAAGTTCTCCTGCTTCCAACTCCGGGACAGCAGGCCCCGCGCCAGCCTCTGAGTTCTCCTCGTGCGTGAAAGGCTGACTCTTCCTTCCTGTCAGGACAGAGTGGAACTGTTTGCAGTAATGGGAGCTGCAATCAGAATTCAAGGCCCATAATTCACCGGTGATCAGATAGAGGAGAGGTGCCAGGACAGTTATATTAATAACTGTGTCATTAAAAACTAGCAAGTGAAGTTCTCCTAAAGCAGGTGCTGGTCAGGATGGCTGGGTTTGTTTATTTATTTATTTTTCCCTGCAGGAGCAAACAGGGCCACCGAGGGAGAACATTTAATTATCTCTTGAAATGATGCTAGTAATAAGTTGGGCGGGTTAGGAGAGCTGTCAACAGCTCCCACCAGACCTCCTTCGACCTTTCTGAACTCCTATCTTTTACTTGGCCTTGTTTTATAAGGGGCCAACGACTCCCTTCTGGCTTAGCTGTGTCCCTTGTTTAGAGCTGCTGTCTGTATAAGCAAAATGTGCCTTTTTTTTCATCAGCCAAGCAAGTGAGAGTGACCGTCTATTCCTTGCCAGAAATCAGAATGTGCTGTGTGACATGGAAAAGAGAGGGGACTTCTAGGGACAAAGCCTTTGAAATAAGCGTTGTTCTGGAAAATCAGGTCCACAGAGATCCAATAATAATAACATAAATAACCCTCATAATGAACATTTATGAAGCATAGACAACGAGCTAGTTTCCCTCTGGGCACTTTGCATGTGTTAAACTATTTGATTTTCATAATAACCCTGGGCAGTGGGTACTATTATTATCCCATTCTATGAGTGAGCAAAGTGAGGTCTTAAAGCTGGTAGGTGGTGGATCTGGGATTGAGTCCCGGCCATTCTGACTTCCCAGTCTGTGTTTTCACCAGCTACACTGCCTCGAATATTCTTCTTCTCCGGGTATGGGAATTCCTGGCCTGAGCTAAGTAGATCATTCCTGAAGTCGGAGAACTCCTTCCTGCCTAATACAGTCACACCTCTGGTACCCTGAGTACCTCCTCTGAGCCAGGCACTAAGCTAAGAAACATGTTATGTGCATGATCTCACTGAGTATGTTACCCACGAGGTTGGTGGTTCCCACTCTGCAACTAAGTATATCAAGGCCCAGAGGGGTCTAAAGGCAGACTGTAGCTAGCAAGTACCACAGTCACAACCAGGGCTGACTCTGCACGCCCAGCTGCCCCATACAGGCAGCTTCTCCCACTTCCCATGCCAAGATTTTTATGATTCTGGTACTCCGGGATCAGGTTTGACCAAGCCCCGTTGTCAGGAGTTTAACTCATGTCTAAGATGCCCAGATTCCCAAGGGTGGGGTCCTAGGCCAGGCGACCCAGCCAGAGACAGGCACAGACAGGAAGGCACAGGGAGTCTTTTAATTTTACATTAGAAGAGAAGGTTCCCTCCCCCATGCTCCTCCCCCTCCCCCTGCCTCAGCTCCCTTCCAATCACGTTAGAGACCCCAGAGGGGGCTTGACCTCTGTCCTCGGGGGAGGTCAGCTGGGGTGACCCTGCCTGTGTGCAGGATCCCGTGAGAGAGGCCCAGCTGCAGGCCCCGGAGGGCTGGAAGCGCACCCGGAAACGAGCTCGGGGTCACTGGGAGCGGCCGGGCTGAGGGAGGGGCTTCCCTGGCCCTTTGTGAGCTGACGGGCAGGGGGAGATTAGTTCCACAGGCAGCCCCTGTGTCTCCAGAGAAAGGAGCTATTATGGAGCGACTCAAAATACAGGGCACAGCTCGCCCCACCTCCCCTTTTATCGCCATGGAGATGAGGGAGGCGGTGGGGGGAGGGGAGGGGGTTAGGCGAGCAAAGAAGGGAGGGAGAAGGCAAGGCAGGTGAAAACGGGAGGAGATGCCAGGAGGTGGGAGTAGAAGCCAGCACGAGGAAGAGGGGAGCCGGCCAGAGGGAAGAGCGCTGAGCTTTCTCTACCCAAGTGGCTGGAGGGAGCTCTCTCTCATGGCAGCCTCTCCGCATCCTGCCCACCGGGTCACAGACACTGCCAGGGCTTGCCCACTACCCTGCAGCTGGCCCTGTGACCTCTGAGGGTGAGGGGTCCGACCATCTGGGATTACCTTTGAACGTGGCCACGTGGAAGGCAGCTGGTGAACAGCTGCTAGGCCTTGTCGAGCTTCTGGCCATACCAAGTGCCCCCAGTCCTTGACTCTCAGAGTCATCTTACCCAATCTCCCATCCTCTGCAGCGTCCCCACCAGGTATTGACCCCGCGTCAGCCTCAGGTCCTCAGTGATGGTGACTGTCTCACCTGTGTGTGCTCTGAGGAGCACCTTTGGTTGCCATAAGAGGCTTCCTTATATTAGGTAGAAACCTGCCTTCCTCTTATGTCCACACACAGGCTTAGTTCTGCCCTCTGGGGCTGCACAACCGAATAAGGTAGGCATGTAATGCATCTTGTAGAAAGAAAGGATAAAAGTCTGACACTCCTTGACGTGAACTATTTGGAAAAAGCTGCTGAGAAGGTAAATTTGTTGGGAAAAAAAATAATAGTCCATAGTTTACAAAAATATCCAAAGCTAACTGGAAGTACTGGGATGGGAAGTGATTCCAGCCATCGAACGCAACACTGGGTGGGCAGAAGACAGGACATTTCAAGATGCCAGTGTCCTGGGTGCTGCCCTGATGTCAACGCAGGGCCTTTGTATGTTTCTGTAAACTAGGCATTTGGTGAATACCTAGCCCAACGGACACAGATAGAGCCCAGGGTCGGAATTTGCCAGGGGATTGTGACTGGTCTTTGGCCCTATGCCTTGGTATCCCTGCAGCAACCTGGAGAAATGTCCTCCATCGCAGATAGGATGTTCTTGAAAAGAGGGGCTAGCTCCTAGCAAGAAGCCAGAGGCTGTGTGTTCTTATCAGAAATGTAGAAAGGAAAGGAATGTCCTCTTTGAAAGCCAGAAGTTTCCAGGCAGAAAGATTTGTGATTCCATAGTTTGGAGAGACTCAAGGCTTCTGGGCCAAGGAATTCCCTGGCAGTCCAGTGGCTAGGACCACTTGGCAATCTCAACCACTGCTGAGATTGATCCCTGGTGGGGGAACTAAGATGCCGCCCTCCCCCGCCACAAAAAAAGGATTCAGGGCTGACTGGGGTCCTCCAATTGGGCAAAATTACAAGTTCCAGCCTGTACTCTGGGAAGCCTCTGGCCTAAGGCTCTCCTTCCAAGGTTGGTCAGTCATGAGGCTGCATGGGGCAGGGAGGATAGAAGAGGGACAGAAGGCAAATCCCATCATGGAAGAAGAAGAACTTGGGGCTCTCTCGTTACCTTTTGGTTCCTCCCTGCACTGCCCCGCGTCGGGAGGCTTAGGAAGCAGCTGCACAGGCAAACATTTAGAACAGGTGCAGTTTGGGTGCGCCGGGCAGCAGAGATAACATGAGGCTTGTGGTCACGCTAACAAAGGCAACATCCTATGCTCGAGAACAGTTGTTTCAAAATGCCAGGCTTTGGCAGGTGTTGGAGACGGCCCTGATTCTTGCATTTGAGAGAAAAAGGAGAGGAGTCCAGGGCTCCTCGTTTGAGCCTTGGCTGTCAAGAAAGGCAGGCGTCGCTGCTGTTGTCTCTTCCCATTCAGCACTGGGGCTCCTGCCCAAATGCTCGTGTCCAGATTGTAGTTATGACTGTTTTAAGAAGGAGTGACAGAGCCTTTTAATATCCCTGACAGCCCGGGATGTTTTAATAGATGGTGGAGCCGGGATGCGGGAGTTAAGAGAAGAGAGCTGAGTTGCTGAGAGAGCTGTCAGGCCTGGTTTCTATGACAGACCTACTGATCCACTCGACGACGACAAAATAAATACGGGGCCATGTCTCTCCTCGGCCCCGTCAGGTTGACAGACAGTCCGTCACCATTGTATGTCATCTTTCACCTCCTAATCACTCGGGCTTAGGGGACCTGCCTTTAACGGGGAGTCCCTACAGGATTTCCACCCAGTCTGCCTCCTGAGCATGAGGCCTCCCTTTCAACCACCGGTGCTCCAGCTGGCACTCCCCAATTTTCTCCATTTCAAACAGAACTCTTCTACCTATAGAGTTCTGCCTCACTTGTTGCTTTTTGTTAGAGGTGATTATAGGTCTGATGCGACAGCTAGATAATCTGCAAAATCAGATGGAATGAGTGGTGGGGACGGTTGCACAACGATGTGAATGCACTTAATGCCACTGAATGCACAATGCCATGTACCTGCACAAAGCGGTTTTTTGGGGGTTTTTTTTGGCCACTCCACGTGGCATGTGGGATCCTAGTTCCTGACCAGGGATTGAACCCGTGCTGCCTGCAGTGGAAGCGCAGAGTCTTAACCACTGGACTCCCAGGGAAGTCCCTGCACAAAGGGCTAAAGTGGTCAATTTTATGTTCTGAGCTGGGTCAGGTATTTTAACACACACACACACACACACACACACACACACACACACACACACACACGCATGGATGGAGGAAGAAACAGAGAGAGATGCCTTGGACCTTTGATCCCTTCTAACATGGGTGTTCGACCGTGTAAACTTATGACCTGTATAACCTGTGGCAAGACTATTCCCAGGGTCTCTACTCCCATAAAAACAGTCCTCCGCCCTCCTCCCTGGGCCCAAGGTCATTTCTGGAGTTGAATTTCTGGAGGCCCCCTAGACACATGTTTCCAGCCCCAGGTTTGGGGCTAAAGCCGCATTGGTCACACCATCAGCAGGTCCTGGCAGGTGAGGCCTAAGGGGCTCTCTCACTTTTTTTTTTTTTTTGGTCAGGGAAAAGAAGGGCAGCAAATCCAGGGCCACGACCTTGTTCTTTCTCGAGTGGCTGAAAGAAACCCAAAAGATGGCACGGAGTACCCCCTTCCCCACGTGTGAAGTTGTGCTGGATCTGCTCCCCGCCACTCGGGGCTCCCCTCTCTCCTACCCCACAACGATGACGATGGTTAAGGGGCAGCCCTTGTGCTCCTCGATCCTGGTCCCCGAGCCGCAGCTACAGACAAGTGCCTCCCTCCACCCACACCGGCCCAGGGTTCTGCGTTCGAGTCCTCTGCCAGGAGAGAGTTAAGGGCTTGGGTTTAATTTGCCCGTTAATCACAGTTAAAAGAAGTAATGAGCGTCTCCCCAAAGCCTGGGTGTTTCTCTGCAGATTAAGCAGCAATTTGCATAGCCCCTTCATTCATCCCCCGCCTCCCCCTGTGGGGCGCTTGTCCTTTCAGACACAGCCAAGCGCAGCCTGCGGCAGGGCTTTGACAAATGGCTTTGCTGCGCGAGGTTTGGGCGAGAGGGAGGGAGGGGAAGGCTGGAAGGGAGAGGGCAGCTCCCGACACTTATGGATAGCTGGGGCGTTAAATAGTGCAGAACTTTTTATTTAGACAGGCAGGAGAAGTTTAAATATTCAAACTCGTTTTCTTTGTAGCCTGGGGAATGAGAGGAGGGTGGCAGGCAGGAGAGGTAAGAGTTTACTCAGGGCTGGTGTACCCACCACCTGAGAGGAAGGGCATCTGGAGGACATGGAGATCTGCGGTCAGCTGGCACCCTGGGCTTCTTAGCCCGGGAGCAGGCTTGACACCCTCCTCCTGGGCCCTGGGATCTGCCTTGCAGCCTGGGAGCAGCTCCTGGGGCCTGATGACTCGGGGTGCAGAACAGCTTGTTCAGAGCCCAGCATGTGGGCAGCACTCAGTAAGCGGTGTGGGTGGGGGTGGTGACCCCAGCTTCGGCAGCAGACCTGGGTCTATGAAGCAATGAGATCTGCGAGAGGATGGGACAGCAGCTCTCCTCTCTAGAAAAGCCCTCAACCAAACAGGGAGAGAAGAGAGGCAGGCCCAGGAGATCCTCCCAGGTCAGGCATACTCACGAGACAGCTGTGGATTGGATTTTAGTCTGACCATTGGTTCATTTTAAAAGCCGGCTTAAACCCAATTTCCTTCCCAAACTTCTTGATGGGACTTTTCTTTTTTTGCTTAGTTGTGAGCCATTTTAGAAGGCAAAGTCAGCTGAGGCCCAGTTGACTTAAGTCAACTGAAGTTTGGAGAAGTTAAGTTTGAGATTCCAAAGGGGACACAAAAATGAGCAAGACCCAGTCCCTGCTCTTAAGCAGTTCAGTCTGGGGCGCACACCATACGAAGGCACTGTCATATAGTTGATAGGTGCTCCCCGAAGGGCATCTACACACAGCTTCAGGGATGCTGCCAAGGAGGGAGGGGCTCATTCTGCCTGGGAACTGGCAATGTCCACAGAGATGCGTTCAGGCCTCAACTGAGCTGGGTCAGAAAGGCTAGGTGGGGCCAAGAAGAGGTTTGGGGACACACGTGGGTTTGCTGTTTTGGGTGGATACCCAGGCCGGAAAGTTAGGGGGAGGTTCGAATATCAAGGGCTGGCCTGCTACACTAGGAATTTGGGGAGCTGAGGGGGCATCAGAGTTTCTAAGTAGAGAAATGATTAGGGTGACAAAGCACATGGAAAAGGTGGATTAGAGGTGAGCCAGCAGAGACTGGGAGCCTGTTGATAGAATAGAAATAGCAGATATCAGGGAGGGATGCAGGGTGGGACGGGGATGATAATGGGCTTGGTTTGGGACATGTTAGGATATCTGGGACATATGGAACCAGGACCCGAACACAGGTTTCTAACCTCAGTCCAGGCTATTTGCAGTCCACCACCCCTCACAAGCTGACAGGTGAGTCTTCCCGTGTCAGGCACCATCTGGGTGCTGCACACGTTCACCACAGCTACCCACCCTGAGGTTGGTAGTATTGTCCTCATTTCACTGGTGAAGGAAATGAGGTGCAGAGAGGTCCAGGGACTCACCCGAGGTCGCACTGGTAGCAAGAGCAGAGCCAGGATTTGACCCAGGCAGTCTAGATCTAGAGAAGATGCTAATCACTACCGCGTTGCTTTGCCTGCTGTCTTCTTGTTACTGTTATTAGATTGTGTGTGTGTGTGTGTGTGTGTGTGTGTGTGTGTGTGTGTGTGTATGTGTGTGTGTGTGTGTGTGCAGGAATGGGGAGGAGAGGAAAATAAACAAGTGGCAATTAGAAGATGAAATAGGGAAAAAAAAAAAGATGAAATAGGGGATGGGAATCCCCTGGTGGTCTGGTGGTTAGAACTCGGCGCTCTCACTGCCAAGGGTCCGGCTTCAATCCCTGGTCAGGGAACTAGAATCCTACAAGCTGCATGGCACAAACAAAAAAAAATTTTAATTAAAAAAAAAAAAGGAAATAGGGGAATTCCCTGGCGGTCCAGTGGTTAGGACTCCGCGCTTTCACTGTCGAGGGCCCGGGCCCTGGTTGGGGAACCAAGATCCTGCAAGCTGCATGGTGCAGCTAAAAAAAGAAAAAAGATGAAATAGAATTGTAGTAACAGGACAGGCGGGTGGATGAAAAGGCAGGAAGAGCCGCAGGATCTGTTTCTAGGGGAGAAACTGTGTAAGCAACACCTGTAGAATTAACGAGGGAGACAGACACGAGAGAGCAGGATTAGCTCCTGTTCCCCAAGGCCTGGGATCTGCTTTTGTTTTTTTGGTCCTCAGCTCCAGGCCAGTTCTCTGGAGCAGATCATATGAGTGAGATTTTTGGCCTGAATGATGCAGAGAATCCCCCTGCCCCGCACTGGCTTTGGGAAACTAGTTCTAGATGTGTAGGACCCCACGTCTCCCTGGCAAGCCCTCAGTGGGCAGCCGGAACCCAGATGAGTAATCATTAGCATCTACTTAGCCCACATTCAGGGTCAACCATCGTGGGCTGCAGTGCAAATGGATCCTACGCTTTGAGAACCAGACTTCGAAAGGACACAGTAGCGTCTATGCAGGAAGAAAGGCTTCATCTGAGCAGAGAGATGGTGAGTAGGCTTGGGCATTGGCTGGATTTGGCTGGGTGAGAGGATTTTGGAAAGGTGACTCTTTCCTTATCTGAAGCAGGTAATGACTGGACTTAGCTTAAGTAGTGAGAGCCTTAAATCTCTGGGAAGAGGCGGCACTGAAGTAATCATAAAAGTAGAATGTGTTCTTGACAATACAATTCGCATCAAACTAAGGATTCCAAGGGTGTAATCTGGGCTCATCTCCTCTTTCTCTCTCCCTGGTTTAAAATTTTTATTTATTAATTTTTGTGGCCATGCCATGTGGCTTGAGGGATCTTAGTTCCCCGACCAGGCATGGAACCCGGACCCCTGGTAGTGGAAGCGTGGAGTCCTAACCACTAGACCGCCCAGGAATTCCCTATTGTTTGTTTTGGCAATTCCAGAAACCTGACTGCTCAGAACTTGGTCCTCAAGCTCTACAAGGAACCTCTCACCTCCCCCTTCCAAGAAGGAAACAGAATGAAGAGTCCTTAGCTTTGTTTCACAAACCCAAAGTAAGAGCTCACATTCCTCCAGCGAGCACTTACTCTGCGCCAGGCACTGTTCGAAGACCTCTGTGCACATTAACTCATTTAATCCTCACAACTTCTGAGGCGACTCTGAGACGAACAAGCAGGAACCTAAATACAATCAGAGTGATGCTCAGGGAAATCTGGGAGCAGATCGGAAAGACACAGAGCTGCCCTCCTGAGGGGTCAAACAGCCAGGTGGGATCTTCAGTGCCATAGGGTGGTCGGGAATGTGGGACCCAGGAAGCAAAGCACAGGGTCAAAGCCAAATGGGGCTAAAGATTCTGGAGAATAAATCCAATGTTATGGAGTCAAAGGCTTTTAAGAAACCAGTTACATGAACCCAGGGGTTGAGTGGGCCTTCGTTTCACCAGATAAGCAGTGAAATGAGCCCAATTCCTCTGAGAGAACAGTCCCCTAGCCCCACTGCTTACTAAGGTGGCCAAACTCTGCTGAGAAAACCTTCTATTAAACCCACTTCCTGTCCTGCAAAGATGGCCAGATTTCAGCACATCCGGTGTCCCCCGTCGGCCCCAGGCAGGGCAGAGAAGGCAAGCAAGGCACTCCTCTGCGAGGGCAGAAGCAAGAGCTTCGGAGGCCTGAACCCAGCCTGCCATGGTCACATGACCACAGGCTTCTCCCCAAAGCTGGGCGCCAGCGAGCGAAGAGCCCATGTAATAGCTGGTGATTGGATGAGGGGCATTAGAGTGGGCAGGCGTAGCTTGCCTCGGTGAGCTGGTGGCAGCTGCCAGGAGCAGGCCAGAAGGGCGGTGGAGCCAGCCGCCAAACAGGTGGGCCAGGAGGTAGCGGACATTCTCTCAGAGAGAAAGGGACTGAGAGACGCAGACAGCGCCCCCCGCCGAGAGCCTTCGCAGCAGCTGAGGGCAGGATGCAGCCCGCTCAGGCCCCTCGATGTCCTTCTATTCCAAGGACAGTTTTACCTCGACATTCCATATCAATATTTTTCCATCTTCAGTTCCTAGACTTTCAATCCCCCCAAAAGGAGGGAGGTGAAGACTGGGGGGAAGTGATGGGCTGACATTAATTGATAGGAGCGGCTTCGAGCAGTTCATGCCGCCTTATCTCTCTCTCCTCTGGATAGCGTGTGTCCGCTGGAGTCCGCGGGGTCGGTGATTAATAGGGGCCATCACTCACTGTCCAGGACGGCTGAAAGGCAGCAGGGAGGGGGCGGCCCTCCCCAGAACTGAGATAACAAGCAGCAGGAATAATGAGTGGTGTCACTCCACTTTTCATTTTGATGGAAAGTCATTACGGGAGTCAACGCCAGCGACAAAGAGCCATGAATCAACTGCTCTGCTATGAAATTAAAATCGAATTGCTGGCCACCCCCAACCCCTACCCTTCCTGGGAAATGGGGATGGGTAGGTGGCCGGGGAGAAGGGTGCTAGCCTGGGGTGGGCTCTACCCAATCACAGAGCAGCCAGTTATGGGTAGGAAGTGGACAGGCAGGTTGTGAAGGTGACAACTCCTGTCTCCATCTTGTTTATCAGACCCTTCCTCTGCAAACCGCATTTTCCCTCTGCCTAGAGGTAAGCTGTGATTAAAAGGAAAATACAGCTTTGCTGGCTCCAACAAGGCTGCCACTTGACTGCTCCCCTTGGGCTTCTGGCCTGGCTATGGAGAGAAAGGGGCCCAGCTGACTCAGCTACCCCAGAGCCCCTTGCTGAACCATTTGTAGATATTAATCGGGGCTCACCCCCGTCACCAGAAGCAAAGAGGAAAAGTCCCCAACCTGGCACTCCACAGGATCAAGAACCCCATGCAGCCTCAACCCCAGGCCCAGAAAACGGCACTATCAGTAGTGAAACAAGAGTCCCTTCCTCTTTTATTAAGTCCAACTAGATAATGAGGAAGAGCAGAAGCTGTGGTTTGAGGCTGATGGGTCACAGGACCAATTAAGACAGCTTCTTGCAGAGAGTACAGTGAGTGCCAAGGTAACCATCTGGGTGATGGTTCCATCTTGGGGCTTTCCGTCCTCCAGTCAGCCTGGTCTCTTGCTGGGAAGGGCCCGCGGCTGTCCCTCCTCCATCCTGAAGGCTGAGAAGACAGGCAGGAAGAACGGGGAGCATCTCACAGACAGGTTCCCATCAGGTTCACGGGGCGCCCATTGTACCTTTTGGAAATGTCAGCTTCAATCTGAAAGACAGTGATACGGAGTGGGCAGGAAGCAGAGACAAAGGGACCTCATTCTGCAGCAACTGGGCAGGCTTGCCTTCCCTGTCTCACCAGCTTCTGCAGCTCCTTGGTCTTCTCCAGCAGCAGGTCCAGCTTGGGCTCCAGAGCCGCCTGCTCCCGAAGGGCTTCCTGCTGCTTCTGCAGCATCAGCTCTTTCTTCAAAGCCAGTAGCTGGGACTGCTTCAGCTTCTGCTGGAGGAGCTCAGTCACTCGGTCCACATACCTGGGCCGGGCACTCAGGTAAGTGTTTGGTGTCACTGGGCAACCTGGGTGTCCCCATCCAACTGCTGAGGCTCAGGAAACCAAGTCTCTAATTGACCTCTCAGCCTCCACATCCTTCAATCCTTTCTTGCAAGGAATACCACTCCCACTTCCCCATCCTACAGGGGAAGCAGATTCTGCCTACATACCTCAAACCACCCCATCTTGCCCCAAAGAGAACCGCCATCCCTAGTTGGGATGGTGCAGTTATGGGAGGCAGGGATGAGGTCTAAGGGGTCATGGAGACGAGGAAACAAGGAGTCAGGGCTGGGGCTTCCCTGGTGGCGCAGTGGTTAAGAATCTGCCTGCCAATGCAGGAGACACGGGTTCGAGCCCTGGTCCGGGAAGATCCCACATGCCGTGGAGCAACTAAGCCCGTGAGCCACAACTACTGAGCCTGCGCTCTAGAGCCCGTGAGCCACAACTACTGAAGCCCACGTGCCTAGAGCCCATGCTCTGGAACAAGAGAAGCTACTGCAATGAGAAGCCCCCGCTCGCCGCAACTAGAGAAAGCCCATGCGCAGCAATGAAGACCCAACACAGCCATAAATAGATAAATACATAAATACATAAATAAATAAATAAATAAATAAAATACATTTATAAAAAAAAAAATAGGAGTCAGGGCTGCCCGAGATGGCAGGGCCCTGCAGCATGCCCTGAACAGCCCAACATCAAGGGGAAAGCCAGACCTTGGTGAGGCCAGGATCATAAACAGGTGCTGCATTCGAAGACTGGTGAGCTGGCCAATCAGATCCTGCAGTGCCGACACCATGGTGACCATCTTTGCTTTGGTCTGGCCCTGCAGGATGGCTGGAGCCAGCTGGAACTGGCTCACAGACAGGATGTCTGCCTCCTCACTCATCTCCACTGCTCTCTGGGACAAGAAGATCTCAAGCTGAGGACAGAAGAGGATTTGGTTCAAACCGAGAAAAGAACTCAGAAACTAGGCCCTCAGGCTGGTCAAAATGAAGAATAAGGTGAGGGTTAGATGCTGGTTGAGGAGCAGTTATTTCCTCTGAACATTTTTATTGCTAGAAACTCACCAACTATAACGTGGGAGTTTGGGGCAGCATCCACCATCACCCTTCAGTCCCTCATTGCTGTCTCAGGCCTTACCTGGCCCTGGACCCCTCTCCTTCCTCCCAGGCTATGCGGCACATAACTACGATGCAGAGATTCAAAGGGTTCTCTCTGCCCAGTGAAGGTATTTTCTCTCCATGGGAAGAATGAGATTCAGGGAATAGGAATCCATGTTTGAGAAGCCCTGGATTAAGAAAAGGCTAGGAAGAATCTGAGAACCAGCCGCATATCTTGTCACTTTTATTGGACCATGGAAACTTGAACTAGACTCGCGAGGACAAGGCCTTCCATGAGGCCCTCCCCAGCCAGCAGGCCACCGAGAAGTGGACAGACCCAGAGATTAACAAAGACAAGCCCCCTGCTTCCCAGTCCCAGAAAGAAGAGCCAAGAACACTGGCTCCTTACTCTAGGCTGCTGGATACTTTAGCCACAGTGATGATACTAAAACACAAATGAGAACATGTCGCACCAAACCTCCAACAGCTTCCCAGTTCCCTCAGAGTAAAAGCCAAATTTCCAACTCCCTTCAGCTCTCTGGGCTCTTCTACTTCCCCCAGCTCCCCTGCTCAGCCAAAGTGGCCTCCTTGTTCATCACACGTGCAGGACACCTCCCACCTCAAAGCTTCTGCATTGCTCCCCCTGCCTGGAAAGCTCTTCTGCCAGATATCAGCATGGCTCTCTCTGCACCCACTGCAGGTCTTGACTTACTGGTCACCTTGGCAACAAGGCCTTCTCTGACCACCAACATAAAACTGCAGGCCTTCCCAGTAACCCCATCTCCCTCCCCAGCTCTCTTTCTCCATGGCACTTACGTTAACACCTGACATACTACATATTTTACTTGTTTTTCTTGTTTCTTGTCTGCCTTCCCCACTAGGATATAAGATCCATGAGGTCAAAGACTTTGATTTGTTCGCTGCTCAGCTCCTCAAGACAGTGCCAGGGGCTTAGGAAGTACATGATAAACACAGCTGAATGAATGGGGGAGCCTCCTAATACGTGAGTCCCTGATCCAGAACAAGGAAAGTGCTCAGCACCCTTACACAAAAAGGAAGGGTCAGGTAAGGTATCTGGAGCGATGCCGCCTATGCTGGTGCCAGGCCTCCCCCCGCATCACCCAGAGGACAAAGGTACCTCCATGAGCTCATCGATGAACTGATTCCGGGTCTCAGGGTATTCAAGAAGTGTCAGAGCATCTGGGCCCCTAGCAACACCTTTGGGAGCTGCCAGGAAGAGAGAAGTGATAAAGTTGCTGAGGACTGGAGAAGACTCTCAGTTTGAGAAGTCCTGGTGGGTTAATATGGACACAGACACTGCACTAAGGCCACTTCCTGTTCCAACCCAAGTGGGAAGGGTTACCCTTTCCCATTTGTCTCAGCCCTAATCAGGCACTAATGCCAACCCAAGTCTGTGAGGAGGACCACAGAGCTGAGTTCCAAAGAATGGAAAGTTCCTTCGCTCTAGTGGACATGAAGTCTCATCCTGCACTGCCCTCTAGTGGCTCAGATCCCTACTCTCAGCTTGTGGGGAGCGGGGACCAGGTCAGGCCTCAGAGCCTATCAGCCCTCTCGGAACCTTCCCAGAGAACAGCTGACCCACATTCAGTATCCAGAAAGTTGAGAGTTTCTAGATTTAATTTTAAGAACTTCTCTCCATCCGCCTGAACTCACATCATCATGATTTTGAAAAAACAGGTAAACGTCTGAGAAGCCCAATCATGGTAGTGTACTTTTTCTTTGCTTCTAGAGACACGGGGGCAGGCTCTGCCAGGGCTGCAGGGAGGGGTGCACTCACCCTGGGTTCCGGCTTCCAGCACGGTGATCTGCAGAGCAGCAGCATCGTCTCCCCAGTCTATCTCACCACCCCCAGCTTCCTGGGTGGAGAGTAAAGAACCCCAGCAGTGTTGGGAGAACTTTCCCCAGCAAAGGGAGGGAGCCGGAATAAACCAAAGCCCTCAAAAGTTTAATGATGGGGGCTTCCCTGGTGGCGCAGTGGTTGGGAGTACACCTGCCGATGCAGGGGACGCGGGTTCGTGCCCCGGTCCGGGAAGATCCCACATGCCGCGGAGCAGCTGGGCCCGTGAGCCATGGCCGCTGAGCCTGTGTGTCTGGAGCCTGTGCTCCGCAATGGGAGAGGCCACAACAGTGCGAGGCCCACGTACCGCAAAAAAAAAAAAAAAGTTCAATGATGGGGCTTCCCTGGTGGCACAGTGTTTAAGAATCCACCTGCCAACGCAGGGGACACGGGTTTGAGCCCTGGTCCGGGAAGATCCCACGTGTTGCGGAGGAACTAAGGCCATGCGCCACAACTACTGAGCCCATGTGCCACAACTACTGAAGCCCACACGCCTAGAGCCCGTGCTCTGCAACAAGAGAAGCCACCACAATGAGAAGCCCACGCATCGCAACGAAGAGTAGCCCCCGCTCACCACCAACTAGAGAAAGCCCACGTGCAGCAACAAAGACCCAACACAGCCAAAAGTAAATAAATTAAAAAAAAAAAATTCCTCTAAAAAAAAAAAAATTCAATGACAGCACATTGCAGCCCTGATGGAGGTGGCAAAGATGGCACTATGGGCCCATGCATGTAGGTACCACCTGCCTATATCCCCACACCTGCCCCGAACACCATAAGAAAGAGGTCAAAACTCTGATATGTCACTTTGGAAACTCTGCCCCACACTGGACTACACCTGGTCCAAGAACTATGAACTTCATGTGATGTCTTTAAAGACAGAGACAACACTTTTCTTATCACCAAAGCAGCAATCACAGAAAGTCCTCAGAGAGATGGACCGAGAGGGCATCCTAACCTTTGAGTCCGATTCCAGGGAGATGCCCCAGTCAATTCCAGCAGCCTGGGCAGAGATGCCAGAGTCAGCTCCTTCAGACGCCACTTCCACCCCAAAGTCGCCCCAGTCAATCTGGAAGGGGGAAAAAAGTGTTAGCTCGCAGAAGATGGGTGAATAAAGGGGCCTGCCTTCCCCTAGGCCTCAGCTGCTTCAGTAGGGAGTGCACTGTTTAAGCATAATGGCCTCCAAGTTCCCAAAGGAGAGCCCATCTTCAGAGAGCTCAGGGGAAGGGGTCCCAGTTCAAAGTCGACCAGCTTGCTGGGCCTCTTCCGAGCTCATCTGTTCTCTGGCCTCAAGAAAGCCAGAAAAATAAAGGGGTAGGCCCTTCCGGGCCCTTCCACCTAGTCTCTCTCACAGGAATTACCCCTTTCTTCCCTCTGGACTCTGAACTCAAGTGGGGTGTGGATGGCGTATGAGGGGAGGAAGCGGCTCTTACTAGGCCTGTCTTACCGCGTCTTCTTCCACCTGCTCAGGGGGCTCCTCGAGGTGCGGCCGCTCCACCACCGAGGGCTCCGTGCCCGTCCTCCACTCATACACGGTGGAGTTCCCCCGCGTCTGCACAAACCGTAGCATTGGCAGCACCTGCTCTGTGGGGCTGCAACGGAGCAGGCAGCTGACCCTCCTGCTGCCCACTCATGTGGCCAGCATGGGCCCCGACTCTCAAATATCATGTGGGGAAAATACAAGTGGAGAGAGCATAGCTGGGGAAGTAGCTAAACTGTCCCCCCCGCTGGGGAGAAACAGGCCCTCAGTACCTTTCACACACAAACCCCACATAGGCCTGGTACAGGTCGATGGCTTCCCCCAGGGACTGGGCCGCCGCCCCAATCTCAGCCAACTGACTCGGCAGGTCCTTCACCAGGGCCAGCAGTTCTCTTTGGACGTTGTCCCCCTAGAGAGGATCCACGAGGTGGGCTCAGACAGAAGTGGTGGGAAGCAGAGTACAACAGATTAAAGAATACGCCTGAACATTAGAGATAGGCAAGAAAATGGCCTGAGAAGGGCCCAACCAGGCTGAGAGGGAAGCCCTTCCCAGAAGCAAAGGCGTTGGGCCCAGGAAGACAGAGGCCCCAGGTGTCCGTCCTCCTGCCACGGCAAGAACCCGCCGCTCACCGTGATGCCCGCTCACCGTGATGCCATACTGCTTGCACGAGTGGTAGAACTGCTCCCGCATCTCGGCAGCCCCCGCCTGGCCCTCCTCCTCCTTGCGGCTGTATTCTTGCTGCAGCTGCTGGCACTTGGCGATCTGCTTCTTCAGGGAAGGGATCTCGTAGGTGACGTTCCGAACCAGGAGGCTGGAGAGTTCCACTGAGAAAGAAGGGCCCAGGAAGTTCACCCCAGATCTGCACACCATAAGGCAGGCATGCCCCAAGGACACGCACAAACATACCCCAGTTGGGTGGCGAAGAGCACGGGGTTGGACTCCCAGCTCTTCCCCTTCCTGGCTGTGGAACCTAAGACAGTCATTTAACCTCTCTAATCCAATCCTCAGCTATAAAACAGGAGCAATAATAGTTATCGTGAAGATCAAGAGAGAGAACCCACATAAAACACAAGTACAATCCCTTGCATTTAGTAGGTGTTCCGTCAATATTAGCTATTACAATTATTTATACTATTAGAAAACACAACCCGAACTACAGTCAGCCCTTTAGTTACTCCCTCAGGCCCCTGATACAGCTCCCAGGACAACCCGTGCCTCTTGTGCTCAGTGGACGAGTCAGTCACCAGGAGGTGACTGGTGAAGACCTGCACACACCTGCTTGGCGGTCGTCCTCCTCCCAACACGCTTCGTGGAATTTATTTTCCCACCTCACAAACATCTACACCCCAGCCTCTTCCCCCACGTGAACTGTGCCTCCTAGAAGCCCACTGTCTCAGAACTTGGGGAGTCGGCCTCCCCATGGACACTGGGACTCCTGGGCTGGGCCACCTTACCTAGGTAGGTGTTGTCCTTCTCATATAGGGCTACAATCTCCTGCCAATCCTAAGAAAAGAAACAGGAAGTGGGCCTGAACAGCACTCAGCAGCCGCTGAGTGCATCCCAGCTCAGTCCCCCAGCCGGGGAGGCTCTCCCAGTCTCTGCATCTCCTCGGCCTCCTCCATAATGCTGGCTGGACCACCCACTTTATTTTAAGAGTGTGGTGCCGACAAGCGATCCCCAAAGCAAATGTAAAGCCAGGGGTAGGATCTACTTTTGGCATAAACTGTGGGGACGGAGAGAAAGTGGAGGAGATATTCTATGTAGGCGTCTCCACTGGATCCTCAGCGAGACCAGACAGGCTCTGACCCCCTGGACTGGAGGTCTCCAGCTGCGTGTTACCACCGTCGCCCACACTTGCCTTCATTCGCTGTGAAGAATACCGGCCAAAAATATTTTTTGTGGAGGCTTCAGTGCCTTTGAGAAGCTCCACAATTCTTAGGCAGTGGAAGTAGTGAATGTCTGGAAAGCAAGAAAGAACAAAGACTTTGAGAATTACAGTGTCTTCCCCACCCACTGTGGCCACTACGCATGGTTGACTCACGTATATGCTAGTAACTTTAGCAGGCATAGCTCTCCCCTTCATCATTTTGTGTTGAACGAAACAAGCATCTATAGCCCAAATAAAAACCTCTCTTTCTTTAGGGGTCAGCCCTATGGCTAAAGGAAAGGGAGCAGCTCAGCTGATATGTACCACCCCAGGAAAGGGGTGGGGTCCAGTAATGTAGCCCCAAAGCACTCACAGGATCCAGAGAGCAGCTGGGCGATCTCTTGGCTCTCTGGCATGTCCTGGATGGCGGCATTGATCTTCTCTCGGATGGTCAACACCAGACTCTGCCATTTCAGGTTGCAGTGCCTTCTGTCCACCAGCCAGTCTACAGGAGAAGCACCCAAATCACAGCATTTCCATTCCCATGGCCAAAATTCCATCACTGATTCAAGTGAAATATGCTAAGGCATTGGCTAAAAGTTGTATTCATATTGGTTAAGGTGTGGGGGTCACGGGAAGATGGGAATGAAGACAGGCCCGAAGGGATGCTTGGGGCTAAACAGACTCTGGCAACCTGACTTCATCCGCAGTGTGACTTTTATAGAGCAATTGCCTCAACACAGGGATAAAGTAAAACTTCAAATTGGTCCTGACATCAAAGTGCCAATATGGACCATATTCTCCATGATATTCTTGCTTCCACGGATAACTATATCTTTCTTACTGACAGCAGACGCTATTCAACTTCCACTTCCTCAGGGCTGGGATTAACCATGACAATGGAAAATACAAGATGGTTATGCCAAATACCAGATGAATGAATAACTGCAAAGCCCCTGCTACCTACAGCGCCCTAAGGACTAGATAACACTGGTCTCTTCTTACCAGTGAAGTACCATCCTGCACACATGAATACCCGTGTGACTGACCTCCTGGATTCTAGGCCCAGATCTGTGTTTTTAGTAGAGGGTATAGGTGGATAAGAGCCATGTACATTTCCTCAGTAGGAGAGAGCTAAGAGCTAGACTTTGTGGTCAGATGGTCCTGGCTTCTAATTACTAACTTTCTTGGGCAAGTCTCTCAAACTCTCTGTGCCTCAGTTTCCCTACATGTAAAATGGGGATGATAAAGATACTGAGTACAAGGGGGAATGAAGGTAAAACACTGAGTGCTGTGTCTGACACATGGCAAGGGCTCAATGAATTGTAGTGATCTTCATTTTCATAATGTCAGGCACATAAAACAGCACCTTGTATAGAATAAACCCTCAATAAATGGCTGTTGTTTTATTGGTCCTTTTCATGACATCGAGTGTACGTGTGCTGGGCTTCCCTGGTGGCACAGTGGTTGAGAGTCCGCCTGCCGATGCAGGGGACACGGGTTCGTGCCCTGGTCCGGGAAGATCCCACATGCCGCGGAGTGGCTGGGCCCGTGAGCCATGGCCACTGGGCCTGCGCGTCCGGAGCCTGTGCTCCGCAACGGGAGAGGCCACAACAGTGAGAGGCCCACGTACCGAAAAAACAACAACAAAAAAAGAGTTTACGTGTGCTGAAGAGCTGGGACAAATCTGCAACAAAACTAAAGAAGCTCCACTAAGTGGCCACCTTGCCCTTGTTAATAAATCTGCCAGCTGGTCAAATACTGAGGGCCCACACTAGTTATCAGTTATATTCCCTCCACTGTATTCCTCTAAAATCTTCAGAAAGAAAAAGTCTGTAGATGTCACAGAAGTAGAAGCAAAGGGATGAGGCAAACAGATGTCATCTTAATGACAAACCAGCATCAAAACAATTAATCCAGGGCTTCCCTGGTGGCGCAGTGGTTAAGAATCCGCCTGCCAATGCAGGGGACACGGGTTCAAGCCCTGGTCCGGGAAGATCCCACATGCCGCGGAGCAACTAAGCCCGTGCGCCACAACTATTGAGCCTGCACTCTAGGGCCCGCGAGTCATAACTACTGAAGCCCGCGTGCCTAGAGCCCGTGCTCCGCAACAAGAGAAGCCACCGCAATGAGAAGCCTGTGCACCATTAACGAGTGGCCCCCACTGGCCGCAACTAGAGAAAGCCCACGCGCAGCAACGAAGACCCAACGCAGCCAAAAATAAACAAATACATATATATATATATATATATATTTATATATAAAGAAAACAAACCCAGGAGCTGTGCGTGGCCCTGGAGGGGTCAGAATGAAGAGGTCCTTCCCTGGCTCTGAACTGGGGAGGAGGTATATAGATCAGATACAGATGGCAGGGAGATGACCTGGCCACTAAAAGGTTTTTCTTTCCAACTGGATCTATGTTCCTCTTCCTCCTAAAATCAAGGGGAGAGGGAACCTTTTTTTTTTTTTTTTTTTAAAGGGGGTTTTCCGGCATATACAAAAAAGCATAGATACTGGAACCTGACAGACTTAGGTTCTAACTTCAGATCTGCCATTCAGTAGCTGACCATCTTTAAGGTAAGACCTCACCTCACCCTCTCTGTGCCTGAAAGATATGATTGACAACACATGTTATAAATGTTAAAGTAGAAAACACAGGTCAATTACAGACTCTATGTCTGTTTCCTTCCCGCTCCTCTTAGCGGGGCAATCCGGCCACAGATGGGGGCATAGAACAGGGCGAGTGGTCAACGCCTCAACAGGGGCCTTGGGATGTCGGGGCTCCAGCTGTTGGTGACAGGGGGCAAAGGGGCCAGGCCTCCCCCTGACAGCTGGCTGAGCGGGGGTGCCCCCTCCTACCGAGCAGTTTGCTGGTCTGGATGTCGATGGGCACGTGCTGATGGTCCTGTCGGGAAACACGGCGGGGAAGGGGGCGTGAGTCCTGGGAGCGAACAAGCCACTCGCGCGCTCATTTCACCGACCCAACCGCCACCCTGCGGGGCCAGCACGACTGGCCGGGGAGGGCCGCGCCCCGGAGGTAGCCCGGGAAGCAGGTCAGGGACGGGCGGGCTGAACTCAGTTCAGGGGTCCCAACCCAGCCCCCCACCTCCCCAGCTACTGTTCCCCCACCTGCATCTTTCCACCACTTCCGCTTCCGGCCGCCGACCCGGGCCCGCCCCGCCTACCACTAATCCAGTGGTGGTGTGGCTGAGCCTCAGTTTAGGTCTCCTCCGGCCACGTCACCGCCTTCCTCAGAGCCAATCGGGGCGCGCGCTCCACCCGGGCTTCAAGCCCCACCCACCCCGGGGCTCCGAGTGGCTGAGCCCGGGAAGGGCGGGAGAAGAGGAGACAGCCAATGGGAGGCGTGAGGCGGGCTCACGGCCGCGGAGGGGCGGGGGCTCCCGGAAAGGGCTGCAGTGGCGACGCGATTGAGGCAGGCGCCGCCCAAGAGCCGATCCCGGCCGCTTCCGGCCAGGCAGGAGTAGAGCCTTCTGCTCAAGGATTAACGCGTCTGCGGACAAGGTCCTAGCGCCCCCCTGAGGAACCTAGAGGTCGTTAGAAATGCCTTCTCTCTCCTTGCCTTGCTTTACCGTCGATCGATCGATCGTAGTTTGGTCTCTTGTGGCACTTGTCACACATTGCCTTCTCAGTATGTAATAGGCAAGTGTTGAACACCTGCTATGTGTTGTGTGATTAGGGCAGGGATCGGGAGGGAGGAGGGTCAAGGGAGGCGTCCCAAAGATAACACCTAAACTGAGTGTTAAAAGAAGGGCGGCAGAAAGAGGTGATGTGGGACGGGTGTTCTGGGTGGAGGAGACTGTACAAAGTTTTGCAGGCCACAAACCGCAAGGGGGTGCAGGGAAAAACCGGCAGGTAGGACTAGCAAAATAATTGGTGGGGTCCTGTGCAAAATTAAAATGCCCTTGTTAAAAAATATGAACTGCAGAGGTCTCACACGCATGAAGCCAGGCCTGCAGGCAGGCCAGCCTCTGTGCCGTGAAAGGTTTGAGGCACAAGAGACTGTAGAGGCGGAAGGGTAGTATTGTATCATATCATCTCACGAAGGAACTTGGACTTCACGCCTGCAGAGAGAGGGGAACCATTGGAGGGTTTTAAGGGTTTGAGCCTTGAGACAGGGAGGGACCTGTACAGATTGACTGCAAAGAAGATGGATTCATGGGAGATAAGACTGTCAGGAGGTTATCATGCAGGAGTTAGAGCCTGACCTGGGACAGAGGCATGAGGAGGAAGAGAAGGACTGGATTTCCGAGATGTTTTGGAGGAAAATGGACAGGACTTGGCAATCGATTGGCTGTGTGGTTTGGGGACAGCAGGATGACACCTAGGTGGTTGGATGCGAGTGCCTCCACCTAAGACAGGGTTGCAGGATGCTGAGCCGGGGTTGAGGAGGAGGGCATATCAGCTTTGAATTTGTGGGGTTGGTGGCCCTGGGAGACCCCCAGGTGGCAAGTATGCAGGAGGCACTTGGGTCTGTAGCTCTGGAGTTCAGGGGACTGGGGACGCAGCTTTGGAGAGCCGTAGGCTGACTGATCTGTGGTCCAGGTGGTGGCTGAAGCTGAGGGAGGGCATGAGATTGGGCAAGAAGTGGGGAGCGTGAGGAGAGAGGCGGGGCTGGGGATCTCACAGGGCTGGGTGTGCCACTTTGCATCCCTCCCCTTCCAGGTTGTTAGCTCCTCAAGGGGGCTCTGCCTGGGTCTTTCTAAATGACCCCCCCACTCCCCCCACCACTCTGCCCCGTCTCATCACTTGGGGCTTAGTAAATTTTTTATTGAACTGTGTGATGTGATAGGGCAGTGAGAAGGCCTAGATTCCTGCCCACTGAGATCTTGGACCATTTCCATAAGCTCTCTGCCAGCCATGGTTTCCTCAACATGGAGATAACACCTATCCTGACCACCTCAGAGTATTTCTATTTACAAGCCTAAACAAATAAGCATACTAATGTACGTAACTCTTTATAGCTTACAACATGCTTTCATAGATTTTTCTCATTATTTGCAAACTGTGTGGGTGTATGTGTGTATAAAACATTAATCATTATTTTTATAGAATGGGTTGAAAGACTTCCGTAAAAATGGTTCATAGGGCAGAACTAAGGGCCTCTTCAGGGCTCTCTCGTGGGAATTTGGCTCCCATCTTAGAGTCCTGACTCAGGCTATAGGAATTGCCAGGGCTCCTCCATGATTAAACAAACACTTACTGGGCTCCAACTCTGTGTTCCTGGCTCCCTGGGACATCCCAAGAAGCATGGCCCTGCCCTACCCTCAAGGTGCATCTCTCCTCCTTGAACCAACAGGCAGGGCAGGACAGGAGGAGTCTAGAAGGCCCAGCGCTGGTGGGTTGGTGGAGGCAGAGACCACCAGCACTTCACCTCCCCCCACCCCCGCAGCACCCCGGGTGGCTCATGTGGAGCAGAAGGATGTTTGAGAACAGCTCTGCCTGGCTCCTGGCCTCAGGGTGGTGGCCCCGGAGAGCGTAGGAGTGTGGATTTTGCACAGTATCTGCACAGTCTGTCCTTTTCTGAGGCCATAGAGAACCTCAGGGCTGATGGGCAGATAAGCACACAAGTGGTCTGGCATCCAGGGCATCGAGGTCTTCAGGACTCCCATCATCTGGAAAGTGGCAGGGAGAGGCTGTGAAAGGCTTCTGGCTGTGAATCTCTCAATTCTCTGCTGATCTAGCAGGTGGGGGAGGGGCAGCACATAGGAAGGTGAGGAAGGATTAGAGCAGGCCTGTGGCGGCTTTGGACAGGAAAGCACAGAGCCCCAGGGTGGTGTGTATGCAGACTGCCTTGTCATCCTTTGTTGTTGTTGTTTGTTTGCTTATTAAGCGATAGTCATTGTGCCCTGTGCCGGTGTAGATCTAAATGTTTTACAAACCTTATCTAATTTGATCCTTCCAAACAAACCTTATAATGTGGGTACTGTTATTAGGCAGATTTTAAAGGCAAGGGAGCCAAAGCTTAGGGAATTAAGTAACTTGTCCAAGATCATAGAGCTGGAGCTGGTGAGGCTGGGATCCAAACCCAGGCCTGTCTGCCTCCCCAGCCCTCATTCTTGTTCTCCGTGGGATGTGGCTTCTCCGGCAGCCCTGCCTGCTCCATTCAAGCACCACAGCTCGGCCACCACAGGCGCAGGCCTCTTCCTCCCTCTTCTTTGGCCTGATTCCCACTTTCTCCCCTGTTGTTGTGTCAGACACTTAGCACCCTCACCCTGGCAGTCCCTGCACTTTCCCAGAGTTCTTTCTTACCACGCCCCATTCCGGGCAAGAAGGCCCATTACTTATGTTCCTGTCATATCCATAAAAGGAGGGCTTACCCTTGACATTCAGACACTTATCTACCATAGGTTTATGACTTTGTGGTCCATGTCTTATGTGTGTTTGCTCACAGCCACACTGACTGTGCTGTGTGTGTGTGCGCAAGCGTGTGTGTGGTGTATCTGCCTGCTGGGCTGAAAGCTCTGGAAACCCAGCCTCCTCAGCTGGGCCTCCTGCTGCTTACAGTGTAATCTCTCGGGGTTGGTTTTTTCAGTCTGTCTCCGCAACTAGTCAGTGAGCCTCGTGTGGGCAGGGAGTACAGGCCTGTTCGTCTCTGTAACCCTAGCACCTGGCATGACACCCCATGTTGAGTGTCAGGTGCTTGATGGATGCCTGTGAAGGAAGGAATGAGAGAAGGTGCCGCTGGTGCAGGAAGGTCTTTAGTGATGAGTGGGGACCATGGTCACTTGGCCTGGGGGGTGGGCTGTGCATTCCCCAGCTCTATTCATCACTTCCCCCCTACAGCTCAGGACTTGGAGTCACTTGGAGTTAGAGGGAGGAATTTGAGGTGAAGATGTCAGGGCTGGTTGGCTTCACGAGTTAACACAGGCCAGAAGGCCTATGAGGGCCCAGTCTGCTGGGTCGGGGCCAATAATTGCCCGATAAACCCTGGCCACTGTGCCCTCCCCATCCCTTCACCTTTGTTAGTCGTCCGGGGAGAAACAACTCACTAGGTGGCTTCATGAATTGGGTCCAAGGTGTCATCTTCTAAGGATGCCACTGCATTTCATTATTTCCTCATCCCCATCATGGCAGGTAGAGGGAATCTGCTCTTCCAAGGGAAGGAAAACCAAGTCCACTGACAAACCACTCATCTGTCAGCCTCCTTTCCCATGCAGTTCAGTGTTAGTTACCCTCTATTTGTCAAGCACTGTTTGCCAAGGTGCTGGGGACCTTAACAGGAAGACATGGTCCCAGCCCTCAAAGAAAGTGATGGTATGATGTGTGAGGGGCCCACCACATTCTAAATCCTGTGACAGCACACCCGGAGCCTAGCCCTGTGTTCATATATAGTAAGAGCTTAAAAAATCCATACAAACAAAATAAGAGGAATGCTCAGAGTGCTAAGGGAACAGAAAGGGGGAGTATCCAACTCAATTGGGGGGTAAAGGCATGGGATGGGGATGGAAAACTATCAGAGCAGGCTCCTGGGAGAAGTAACACTTGCGCTGAGTCTGGTAGGATGGGAATGAATTGTGGTAGAAGGGAGAGGACAGAGGAGAGGTGTATAAGTGATGGGCATCATTCTAGGAAGGAGGAGTAAATAACATGGGTAAAGCACATAGGTAAGAGAGAGCATGACTCTTCCAGAACTTTATTGTGGGAACATGGGATGTTTATGGAGAGAGAAATTAGGTTGAAGAGATTGGCAAGGTGAGAGCATGAAGAATACTCAGGTCCATGACAAAGGGTTGAAATTTAATCCTGTAGATCAGGGTTCCCAACCGATAGGCAGCAGATCCCTGGAAAGCTATAGAATTGTGCAAAGAGTCCAGGAATCCATAAATGCAGTTGTATTATTTTAGTGCATGCTAGAAGGACAACAATCATATGGGGAAGTGGAGAAGCTTTTCTATGTTGAGAAAGGATGCTTTCAGAGAACAGGATACCCAAATGACCAATACATTTTTGAAAAGCTGCTCAATCTTACTAGTAACTAGGTGTATAGTTAGCTAGGGCTGCTGTAACAAATTACCACTACCTAGGTGCTTTAAAATAACAGAAATGTATTCTCTCACAGTTCTGGAAGCCGGAAGTCTGCTATCAAGGTGTCAGCAAGGTTGATTCCTTCCAAAGTCTCTGAGGGACAGTCTGTTCTGGCCTCTCACCCAGCTTCCGGTGGTTGCAGACAACCCTTGCTGTTCCTTGACCTGCAGCTGCATCCCTTCAATCTCTGCTTCTGTCGTCACATGGCATTCTCCCTGCGTGTTTCTGTCTCTCTCCTCCTGTAAGGACACTAGTCCTTGGGTTTAAGACCCGCCCTAATCTAGTTTGTCCTCAGCTTAACTAATTGCGTCTGCAAAGACCCTATTTCCAGGGCTTCCCTGGTGGTGCAGTGGTTGAGAGTCCGCCTGCCGATGCAGGGGACACGGGTTCGTGCCCCGGTCTGGGAAGATCCCACATGCCGTGGAGCGACTAGGCCCATGAGCCATGGCCACTGAGCCTGCGCGTCCGGAGCCTGTGCTCCGCAACGGGAGAGGCCACAGCAGTGAGAGGCCCGCGTACCGCAAAAAAAAACCCAAAAAACAAAAGACCCTATTTCCAAATAAGGTCACACTCTGGGGTTCTAGGTGGACATGAGTTTGGGGGACACTATTCAATCCAGTACACTAGGGAAATGAAAATATATAAGACACAAAAATTGCTACTTCACTTCCATCATACTGGCAAATATTATAACGTCTGTGACCCAGTTTGTGTTCTCCAGAAGTAGGTGAAGTTTGGGGGGCAAGATGCTTACTAGGGATCACTCCCTGTGAGAGGAACCAGACAGAAGTAGGATTGAGCAGTGGAGGAAATCCAACTGTAATGCTGGCCTGACAAAGCTTCAGTCAATTTGGTGGAGAGCTCTGGAGTGACTATTGCCCGTCCGAGTGCCCTTCATGGGGCTGAAATGGCTGGTCCTTATATCCCCAGATGCAGGCTGCCCCAGAAGGGCAGGCTCTTGGGAGAGGTGCTCTCTGCAGCTGCAGCAGGCCCTGAAAGAGCTGACAGCTGGAGGCCAACCGCCAAGGAAGGCAGCAAGTCCTTCCTCACGGGGTGGGGGGAGTCTGGTTGGCACATTCACTGTCTACCACAGTCTGACAATACAGAGGTGGTCAAAATGAAGAGTGAGGCAGGCCAACAAATGCTCCCCACCGACCCGCAAGATGCCCACATCAAACCCCTGGAACCTGTGAATGTGACTTTATTTGGAAAAAAAAGACTTTATTTCTTTGCAGATGTGATTAAGTAAGGATCATCCTGGATTATCTGGGTGGACCCTAAATATTCTCCCAAGTGTTCTTGTAAAAGAGAGGCAGAGAGGGCTTCCCTGGTGGCACAGTGGTTGAGAGTCCGCCTGCCGATGCAGGGGACACGGGTTCAAGCCCCGGTCTGGGAAGATCCCACATGCTGCAGAGCGGTTAGGCCCGTGAGCCATGGCCGCTGAGCCTGCACGTCTGGAGCCTGTGCTCCGCAGCGGGAGAGGCCACAGCAGTGAGGGGCCCGCGTACCGCAAAAAAAAAAAAAAAGAGAGGCAGAGAGAGATTGGACACATGGAAGAGGAGAAGGTGATGTGAGGATGGAGGAAGCGACGGGAATGATGCGGCCACAAGCCAAGGAATGCCTACCGCCACCAGAAACGGGAGGAGGAACATCTTGGTCTTGGCCAGTGAAGCTGATTTTGGAATTCTGACCTCCAGAACTGGTGAGAGAATACATTTCTGTTGTTTAAATCCATCAAGTTTGTGGTAATTTGTTATATTAGCCGCAGGGAACCAACAAAGAGTAATGGGAAAATTGCTGGTGGGTATGCGAGTTGGTGAACCCACTCAGAGGCTCTACCTTGGGGTGGCAGTGAGGATCCCGAGTTCTCACATGTAGAGCATTTGGGGCAGTCCCTGGGACACTGGCTGTTCGTATTCCCAGTCCCCACTGAGGTGTCCCTGAAGGGGAGCAACGGCAGCCCCTCCAATGGCAACATCGACATCCACCTCAGACCTGCCCCTGCCCACCTCCCAGCTGCGCCTGGTGTAGCTTCCAGAGGCCAGTCTTTGGCCTGGCCCCACTTATCCCCTCAGCCAAGCTACCCAACCCCCGCCCCCCCAGGATCTCCCATCTTCTGGCCTTCCAGAGGAGGGGGAGTGCTGAGGAGAATGGTAGCCCCTCTCTTCTCCCTGGAGCCTATATCTACTCCCTGGGCAGAGGTCAATAAGAGAAGAATGATCTGTTGGGCCAGATTAGAGATCTATAATCCAGTGGGGCCTGGTGGCTGCATGTCCCAACAGGCACCAAGGTCCTTGAGGCTCCCTTAGGTGTATTTTACTTGCTTTACTCAACAAGGACACATTTCTGAAAAAGTGCACATTGCATGTTTGTATTTGGAATATCATACTTGAACCTAGTTTTAGGAAGGTGCATTAAAAGGTGGAAAATTCTAGAAAGCAATAAAGCAGTCTTGTGGGGGTGATCTGTTTAAGGGATATTCATAGTTTATAGCTTTATCTCAAACTCCTCTCCCAACCCTGCTCCTCCCAGAAACAAACCTACCAAAGGTCAGGGGTTGGGCCTGACTTCCCAGGCTGGTCCCTCCCAGGAAGGGGAGCTGGGGCAGGCCTCTACCCCTGCACCTGGTCCTGCTGGCATTCTTTGAAGGGCAGGCTACGTGGGTATCCACTGAATCCCACCCACCAGGGCGCATCCTCCAGACTGGAGCTGAGAGAACAGAATTCTGTCCTCCTGGGTCCCACACATCAGAAAGCCCTGAATTTTGGAGTGGGGGCAGGGAGTGCTTCCAGCACAAGCCCCTCCTCCTACAGATGGAAATGCTGTCCTGGCCCTTGGTTACAGTCCTCCAGGATAGTGTCATCCCATCATCCTTCCAGTATCTTCCCAACACCTGAGTTAAGTTTTTAGCCTCTTCTGGTGTCTTCTGGACTGGACATCCACTCTCAAATAGACTGGGCTTTCAGAGAAAGTGACAGATCTAGAAACCTTCTTGGGACAACTGTGTGTACCTCTCATGAGAGGCAGGAGAACCTTACAAAGTAACATCCTCAATTCACATAGACCCCAGGGGAATTGATAACGTATCAGTAAGCCTGGTGTAGCTGAAACCACAAGAAGTGAAATAAATGTGTTTTCTTTCACATTTACCTGCCCCAGGGAGAGTAGGACAAAGGCAAGTGGTTACATTAAGAATTTCTTAAAGACAATACTTCTGTATCTCATTTGTATTTTTTTTAATTAAGTAATTAATTTATTTATTTTTGTCTGCATTGGGTTTTCATTGCTGCGCGCTGGGCTTTTTCTAGTTGCAGCAAAAGGGGCTACTCTTTGTTGCGGTCCACGGGCTTCTCATTGCGGTGGCTTCTCTTGTGGAACGTGGGCTCTAGGCGCGCAGGCTTCAGTAGTTGTGGCGTGCAGGCTCAGTAGTTGTGGCACACGGGCTTATTTGCTCTGCAGCATATGGGATCTTCCCAGACCAGAGATCAAACCGGTGTCCCCTGCATTGGCAGGCGGATTCTTAACCACTGTGCCACGAGGGAAGTCCCTCTTATTTGTATTTCAAAGTTTGCATTAAGTACCTGCTATATATCAGGTCAGTATCAGTGATAGATAACTCTGGGCTCCAAGAGCTAACATTCTATAAGGGAGGCAAATACATGACTAGATCATTACAATACTATACATGTGGACTTCCCTGGTGGTGCAGTGGTTAAGAATCCACCTGCCAATGCAGGGGACACGGGATTGAGCCCTGGTCCGGGAAGATCCCACGTGCCGTGGAGCAACTCAGCCCGTGTGCCACAACTACTGAGCCTGCACTCTAGAACCCGTGAACCACAACTACTGAGCCTGCGTGCTGCAACTACTGAAGCCTGCGCACCTAGAGCCTGTGCTCCACAGCAAGAGAAGCCACCGCAATGAGGGGTCCGTGCACCTCAACGAAGAGTAGCCCCAGCTCGCCCTAACTAGTAAAAGTCCATAAGCAGCAACGAAGACCCAAAGCAGCCCAAAATAAACAAATGAATAAATAAATTAAAAAATAATACTATATATGTGTGTGTATACATATTTAATCAATCATGGTATATAGCATGTTAAATAGAAGCATGTGAGTAAGCCCTGTAGGAACAAGAAAATTCCTGGTGGAGCAGGGGGCATAATAATTAATTTAGGCCTTGAGGGATGAATAGGAGTTTGTCTTGGTTTACTCAGGGTGTGGAGAGGCCATTCCTAATCTCATCCTGTTAGGCAGCTTCTGCACCCAGGAAGGTAGGCAGAGAAAGACCTCATGTGCACATTCAGGGAGCGTTGGGAGAGGAGGCTGCAGGGGCCCCTTCCTAGGAGGGTCAGGCCAAGTCTGTTCCACTATGGGCCGTGGGGAGCCTTTGAAGGACTGTCCGCCTGAGGCCTAGGGGCACAAGGGGATATTTAGGATGGAGGCAAACACGTACTCAAGAGGCCATGAGAAGCTGAACCAAGTAGATGCAGGGTTGGAGATGGTAGGGCAGGTTTGAGAGTTGGTTAATTAGAATTTAGAATGTAACTTGGAGGGAGAGCCAGGGATTGGGGGAATCGTATGCCTTTTCTCTACCCAGTGCCTCGCTCTGAGCCTGGAACGGGACACGGTGCATGGAGGAAGGTAGGATTTCAAGGTCTTTGAAGCCTACTTCTAAGCGAGGGAGCAGGGGATGAGGATGCTTGAGGCTGTGGTGAACCTGGCCTAAGGAGGGGCTGGTGACGCTCAACCCCACCTCCAGGGAGATCTTGAGGAAGGCCCTTCAGGTCAGGAGGCAGCCACAGCCCCCCACCCAGCACCCGCCTGAGGCTTGGGGTAGGAGCGGACAGCCTGGGAGGAGAGCCTGGGAACCGGTCTGCCAACCAGTTTAACCAGGGACTGGTTTCGACTCCGGAGTTCAAAGGAGCTGGGTGCACCCCGTCCCTCCCAGCCAATGGGAGCAGCGGCCCTTAACCCTTCCCCGACTGTGCCCGGGGCAACGTCCAGGCGGCAGTTCATTCCGGGGAAGGGTCTGGTCTCTTTGGGGCATGAAATGGGTGGGGGTGACCTTGGTTATGGTTGGGGGTTGCCACCAGGCACCTGAGAGTGGGGAAACTGAGGAGAGAGGCTCCCGTGTTCTCCCCACCTCAGACTTCTCTCAGGATTGCCTCCTCCTGGCTGGGCGGTCCCTGGAGGACCCTGGCTTCTGGGTGGGTGCGGGGGGTGCTGGGGTTGGATTTCTGGGGTGATGAATATTCATCAGGCAAGCCAGCCTCTGCTTCTGTTTACTCAGCCGGGAAGGGCTGGGTTTCAGGTTCACCTTGACTCCTGGAGCTGCAGCGCCGCTGAGCAGGTACCCGCTCCTGCACCTGTTTCTGTCTCACCTGCCGCACAGCTGCTCCTACTCAGCTCTCCTGGCCTGAGCCTTGCCTGGCGTGGCACCCCGGAGGCACCCCTACCTCCCTCAGCCTCCCTCGGGGCAGCTCCTCCACTCAGCTCCTTCTCTAGGGAAGCTCTCGCCTTCAGCCCGGAGCGATCGGGATCACAGGTACAGGCAGAGGGTGGGCAGGAGGGGAAACCAAGGCACAGACCTCTGTCAGGGGACCCAGTTCTGCCTCCACAGCTGACAGGCCCAGCTGGGAGGGGGAACCAGGCACGCAGTCTTCCATCTCTCACTAGGTGGGCAGGCAGAACTCCACTCATCCCACTGGCTTCTTGGAGTAAATCCAGGCCTCCAACAGAGCTCCTTCTGGGAAAGTTTAATTCCAGAGCGGGGCTCTGTTAACTCTTGTGAGCTGGAGCCTACCACCTCCTACCCCCCAGCCTGGAGGATGTTTCTGGCTGGCCAGTAGGAACATCTCCCTGTCCTATCCAGGGTACCCCAGTCTCATGCAGAGTGAAGAAATACCACAGGGGCCCTGCAGAGAGATGGGGGATGGGGGTTCTGAGTTCTGTCTTGCAACATGGACGCTGACTTGCTCCCTCAATCCCCCTCCACCCTTCCACCTCCACCCCTGTCAATGGTTAACTTGTCCCAGCTCAGAAGGAGCCTAGCCCAGTCTGGGCAAGGCCCTTAGGAGAGCTCACAGAACCCAGCTGGCATGGTGGGGGCTGTCCTGGGGTGCCTACGTGCATGCCAGGGTGCTGACCACCATAGGCGGGGGGGGGGCAGGCTGTCCCGTGAGGCCCTTTGTGGGTTCCCAAGCTGTGCAAACAGCAGAGGTGTAGCTTACATCTTCAGGGCTGATTTCCATCATCCCATGGACAGCAAGGCCCCGGGGCAAGGGCCCTGCCCTCAGCGCGGCCTGCTCAGGGTCCTGCACAAGCAGACGTGTCACCAAACACCGAGTCTGTTCAAAATCCCAAGTACCTTCCCTTCCCCCAGGCCTCCCTAGCCTCCTGTGACTAGGCATGGACATGTGGCTGTAGGCATCTGGCTCTTTGCAACTTTGGATACCTGGGAAGTTTGGCTATCGTGTCACTTTTTTTTTTTCTAAAGCAAATCAGATTTTACACTACTTTGGGGTAGCTCACTATGTAAAAGAATCTTATAGCCAGGTTATCTTGTGAAACAAAGAATAGTCCACTAATTTATCTGTTCCACAAGTTCAGATTTCCATAGGTCAGGCTTGCCTAGGGGGCCAAACACCTGCTTACTGATGCGCGCATGTCCTCCTGGACAGGAGGGATAGCAAGGCGTGGCGAAAAGCACCTTGGAGAGACCAGAGTTCTCCAAGGCCAGGAGACAAGGGCACCAATGCCTTGGTGCCGTGGTAGAGGCTCCAGCGCAGGGTCCGAGGGCTATTCCGACCTCTCTCTGTGGTTTTCTGACACAGTTTGGTGGTTACTGTCGGTTCAGGAGCTGGATCCTCCACTCCCCAAGTTCCTTGGCAGTGGGAGGTGGTGGGGCTGTGGTCTTTGCCCCGGACCAGGTGGTGACTGGGGCACCCACAGGCCAAGCAAGCGCCCTGTTCCTCCTTCCCAGCCCTCCCCACAGTTCCTTCCAGAAACCCATTCTGGCACACCAAGTTCTGTGCAAGGCTGTGCTCAGCCCAGGTGGGGCAGACTGCCAAAGCAAAGCTCTCAGGCTATCCCCTTGGTGCGCTCACCTCTCCAGGGTGCCCTGAAGGTATTTATCTGACTACTCACCCCTCCTTCACTTTCTCTCTTTTTTTTTTTTTTCGGTACGCGGGCCTCTCACTGCTGTGGCCTGTCCCGTTGCGGAGCACAGGCTCCGGATGCCCAGGCTCAGCAGCCATGGCTCACGGGCCCAGCCGCTCCGCGGCACGTGGGATCTTCCCGGACCGGGGCACAAACCCGTGTCCCCTGCATCGGCAGGCAGACTCTCAACCACTGCGCCACCAGGGAAGCCCCCTCCTTCACTTTCTAAGTGGGAGCTGCACTAGATCTCCCTGGGATTCTCTTGCTACTTGAGCTCAACTCGAGGGACAGAGCTGGCAAAGTGGGATCTGCTTCCTGCACAGAGAGGTGGGAAGCAATCCACTGGGTATCTGCTTTGGGCAAGGGGATGGGTATACGGAGGGCCAGGGGATGACTGCAACAAGAGGGCCATGGAGGCAGGCACTCAATTCATTCCAAGCCTAGGTCAGTATCCCGCTTTCATTTTTTCTGAATTTGATATGCTCCCCCTCTAAAAGAAATCCAGACTCATTATGGAAAATCTGGGAATCAAAAAATGGAGAGGAGGGCTTCCCTGGTGGCGCAGTGGTTGAGAGTCTGCCTGCCGATGCAGGGGACACGGGTTCGTGCCCCAGTCCAGGAAGATCCCACATGCCGCAGAGCCTGCGAATCCGGAGCCTGTGCTCTGCAACAGGAGAGGCCACAATAGTGAGAGGCCCGTGTACGGCTAAAAATAAATAAATAAAATAAATAAAAACAAATAAATAAATGGAGAGGAGAAAACATCCCCTATTCCTTCTACATAAAGAAAACCAATATTAATCATTTGTCATATTTCTTTCTGGTCTTTTTAGAAAATGTAAATGTAGTTAAGACCATCAGGGTTTTTTTGTTTGTTTTTTGGGTTTTTTGGCCACGCCGCACAGCTTGCGGGATCTTAGTTCCCCACCAGGGGCTGAACCCAGGCCCTCGGGCCCTCAGCAGTGAAACGGTGGAGTCCTAACCACTGGACCGCCAGGCAATTCCCAAGACCATCAGTTTTTAAAAGGAGGTGACACGTTTGCCTGGGCTTAGGCCGGCTGACCATCTAGCTTTCTGTACTGTGTACTGTGGCTATCGCACCCTCCTCCTCAGGACTTTCACAGCCCATGCCACGGAGTCCTGAGAACCAGACCACCAATCCCTCCGGGCCCAGAGATGTCTCCATTTCTCATTGCTCTGCGTGCTTTTTCATTGATCTTAATTCCTCCAGTCTATGCTCTCTTCTTCTTGTGGTGTCCAGGCTACTTCATCTGCCAGAACTTCGACTAGCTCAGGCGGCAACTTTGTGGAAATTAGTAAAAGGCTAGGCCACATCTGTGTCACGCAGGGGTGAAGCCTGGATTTCAGCCCCCTTGCCCCACCTCTTGTGGGGTATCCTTATGGAGGGTCCAGCCTGTGATAACCAGATCCCACATGTACCTCTTGGCCACACCAAACTTCCTTCCAAATGTTCAGGTCCCCTTCAAACCCCTGTCCTTGTGGAAGCCGTATGGGGAAGGGGACCCACCCCTCAGTAATTATCACATTAGCATAAATGTTATTGAATACTTTGCAAAGCATGTCTACCTCCTGGGCAGGAATTAACGTTAGAGCTAAATGTTAGGGCTGAAAGGGATGGGTGAGGACACCGAGGTCCAGAGAAGTAACTTGCCAGAGGTCACGAGGCTGGAACAGTCCTCGGGACTTCCCGCTCCCAGCCTGACATTTCTCGCCCTTAGAAAAACCCCGGCTGCTCATTTAGTCGTGGTGGGGACCACTGGGAAGTCCAAATTACTCTGACCGTCACAAATCCTATTTAATTTTGTAATGAATTCCAAGTAGAATGAACAGGGTGTTTCTGTCCGTCTGATACCAGCTGACCATCTGTCCACTCCCGGCAGCAGGGCCTGGAGGTACAGCGGGAATAGCATGGGAAGGTGGCAAGGGCCTGGCTGCTGTGTGACCGGGGCGAGCTCTTCCCCTTCCTGCAGCCCCAAGGGGCCTGGAGTGTCAAAGCTGCCTGGCAGTGGTGTTTGGTTGTCCCATTGTCCCCTCCGCCTGGCTCAGATGGCGTCCCCATGGATGTCTTCTTGGCCACCCCTTCCCCAGACCCCTCTCTCTCCTGATATACCCCAAAAGTATTGCATCACCTACCTGAATCCTGGGTTCATTTGGCCCCAGGCTTCAATTCTTTCAAGCCCAGGCTATGAAAATAGCCCACATTTGGGAGACTAGAAAGGGGCCCCCGCCCCTTCACCCCACTGACCCCTTTCTCTACATCCCCTGCTCCTGCAGAAAGGCCCACCCTCGGGTGTGAGAGCACCATGACCGAAGTTGGTTGGTGGAAGCTGACTTTCCTCCGGAAAAAGAAATCCACTCCCAAGGTGCTGTATGAGATCCCTGACACCTACACCCAAACTGAGGGCGGCGCAGAGCCCCCAAGGCCTGACGGCGGGGGCCCCAACAGCAACTTTAACACCCGCCTGGAGAAGATTGTGGACAAGAACACGAAGGGCAAGCACGTCAAAGTCTCCAATTCGGGCCGCTTCAAGGAGAAGAAAAAGGTCCGAGCCACGCTGGCAGAGAACCCCAACCTCTTTGATGACAGGGAGGGCAAAGGACAGTGAAGGGGGCCAAGCAGGACGCTAGCACCTCCCCACTCCCTGCCATCAGCCGGATCTGAGACGGGAGCTCGCCACGCTGGCCTCTTTGGCCACAGCTGAAGCCTCGGCGGCAGTCGATGCCTGCTGGCAGGAAACGTCTGGTTTTAGGTTTGTATTTATGTGCTCCAGCTTTCTGGAAGGCCTGAGAGATCCCAGGTCCTCCCGCCCTCCCCCACCACACACAAAGGCACTCCAGTTCAAGGATGAAAAGTCCCACTCAGGAAGGACAGCCCTCCTCGAAGAGGTGGAAGCACCAGAAGGGAGGTGGGCGAGGAAGGAATGGAACAGGGAGCTGGACAGACCTCACCCCCTCCTGGGACACAGGGTCAAGGGTGAGTTTGAATTGCTGCTCCCTCTACTTTCTCTACCTGTGATTATTCTCTGGATCGATTCTGAGAGTGCATTTTCCAGAAGCCACGTGATGCGGGGTGGCTTCCTGGAGCTGAGGCGGAGATGCTGAACTTGAGCTCACCTCCTAACTCAGGTGGGAAACTTCCTGGAACTCTGCCCCCAGGTGCAGGGGGAGGGCAACCCTGGCACTCCCTAGGGGGTGCTGCAGAAGGCCAGATTAGGGACCCCACGGGTTTCTGCACATACCCTCAAAGGAAAGCTACACTGCCCCGCGGGTCCAAACTCAGAAAGGAGGTGGGAGGCTCTGACAGGAGCCTTCCTCCCCCTACTAGTATTTAAGATGGATCAACCTCAGAGGTGAGTCCTGCAGCCTTGAATTTTGTTTAAAAAAATCCTCGTAGGTTTCTCTTTGTGTAATAAACAATGCTGCAGAAGCAGAGAACCTGTTTATGCTCTTGTCTTGCATTTACTGAGATGCTGTTTTTCATGCCTTTACTCTTTTTTACTTTGTGTTCGAACTATTCCTCTCAAGCACCAGGAAGGGTCCCCAGGTGTAAAAATGTAGCACCTGGGTCACTAACTTCACCACCAAGCCATCTTTAGCATCTGGAGATGAAGAGAGTAAAGGAGGGCGCTAGTTACACCTCAGCAAGAGAGGCTGTCAGGGGCTCCAAGAGAATGGAGTAGACCTTTGGTGACCAATCCCCAAATCTCAGTGGTTTGGTTTGGGATCCAGATGCAAATTCTGGTTCCCCCCTTAGTAGCTGTGTGATGTGGGGGAACATTAAAGAGAAAAAAAAAGCAGCAACAGCAACAATAACAAAAAACACCTCCTCTGAGCCTGTTTCCTCTTCTGTAAAAGGGGCTGTAATAATACCTATTTCACAGGGGGTGGTCAGTATTAAGTGGCCCGTAAGTAGTCCTATAGTAGGTGCCCAGTGAATATCGGTTTCCTTCCCCTTCCTTTATGAAGGAACTCCACTATAGCCCACAGCTACCGTTTAAGGACAAGGAGAGAGCTTACTCCCTATGCTGTTAGGTCCAGACCCAGGAGCTGAGAACTGGAAAAAATTGGCCAAATCTTTGGAGCTCATGGTGGGAACAGAGAGAGACCAAGGTGACAACTAAACAATGTGATTCTGTGGCTTCCAGGTCAGCTCCTCGCAGGCTACTGGGCCACCCCAGGGAGGTACTCAGGAAATTTACCAAAACAAACAGACCTGTACAAGGGTGCCTTTGTTAGGTGGCCTCACCCAGGCCACAGGGAACTCTGAGGATGAGTGTGGGAGACCAGGGGCCAGAGGGAGGGAAGGCGGGCTCAGGTGCTGCCTTCCCCAAAGCCTCTTCACGTATCCCTCCCCACCACATGGAACTTTCTAGGGTCCCATCAATCACTCAGCCCATAAGGCCTCCCATGGAGGAGCTGACTTTCCCAGGGCTGCAGCTCTGCCTAGGGTTAGCAGCTGACACTCACAGAGGGCTTCTGACAGGCTAGGCGCTGTGACAAGTCCTCCACAAGGGTCCTCCTTTAACTCAGCACAGGTGCTATCAGTATCGCTGTTTTCCACTTTTCCAGGTGCATTAGCTGAGGCTTAGAGAGGTCAAGTCACTAGCCCTAGGTCAGGGCTTGCAGTGGCCGAGCTGGGACAGAGGCCAGAGCTGTGCACATGACTGCTGCACCACACAGCCCCTTCCACACTTGATTTTTATCTGCTTAGGGAAGGGAAACTGAGGCTCAGAACAAGGAAAGGAGCACAGTCACCTTCTGCAGAAGGGGAGGTGGGGTTATGCCTGGGCCTCGGGATCCTGGACGGCAAGCACCATCCGATGGGGCTGCCCAGACCCTGGAACCAGTGAGGGAAAGTCAACCAGCTTCAAAGGTGAGTGTCCCCTGTGACCCCAGACGGTAGGGACCTGCCACTTCAGCCATCCTGAGGTTCCCTGAGGCAAGGGGGGGGGGTGAGGTTGGGCCCTGGGCCACTGACCCGTGGTTCTATCTCATGCTGGCAACGCATGCACCACCACCCCTCTTAGGTGAGAAAGTCTGCAGGCCCCCCTGCCCCATGCTTGCCACCCCACTCCACGGCCCAAAGTGATGTCCGCGGAATCTTCCAGGGAAACTCCACATATATCCCTAAGCTGGGGGATGGATGAATGGGGGTGGGGGGAGGTACTAAAAGCCAAAGGGAGATCTGGCTGCCCAGGGAGTCAGAGCCAAGGCGGCTGCAAGTGTTCACGAGGCCGGGGCAGGAGGAGGAGGAAGCGAGGGTGCAGATACGTGCGGGAGCCGGGAGAGGCTGTGGGTTATCGACCACAGTTTCACTGGGACAAGACCCAGGGGTGGCAAGGGGGAAAGGGGGAGCAGGGAGGGCCGACCAGAACTGGCCTGCGCTGCCCAGGAGGGGCCAACCCTGGGCTTCGGGCTCCCCCTGCTGGACGCCCAACCTCCCAGAGGGGAGAAGCCAGTTGGGAGGAGTTGCTTAATTCCCCAACTCCCCTCTATCCTGGGGGGCGGGGACGAGACTGGGCTCGATTGAACATTAATATCATGCGTGGCTGACGAGCTTTTATTATAGACTCGGCACAGTGATTGTCAGACAGAGGAGAGGAACAGCTGAGACCAGGCCCAAAGCAGGGGGGATACACAGCCCCCAACAATGCAAACAGGACACGGTAGGGAAGGGCACCCCAGCACCCTCTCCCGCAGGTGGCCACAGGATTACTGTTGTGCCTTCCTGCACCCAGGCTTAAGGGGGGCCAACACCCAGAGGGCCGCCCTTGGAGGACGGAGTCAGTAAGAGACACGGAAGCACACGCCCATGCAGTGGAATGAAGCAGTTTACAGGGTAGCAAGCTCAGGGCCAATGTGTACAAATAGTCAGTTCTCTGATCCCGGCTTAGTCACAGCAAACATTTGCCCAGCCTGGCTCCTCTCCGAAGCCTGTAGGCCACTCACCCAGGTTGTCCCTGGTCACCAGACTTGGGCTCGAGGAAAGCAAATACTACAGCTCAGCACAGGCCTCGGCCAAGGGTGACTGAAGAATCCAATTGTGAGGGTGGGAGGTGGTTGCTTTAGAAGTTGAGGCTAGTGCATTGGGTCACCTGGGGGCGGGGGTGGTCTTGTTGAAAGCTGAGTGAGATTCAGTGGGTCTGGGCTGGGCTCCCAAGTGATGCTGCTGCTGCTGGCCTGTGGACCACACTGCAAGTAGCAGGCATCTACTACTGGGGGGGTCTCAACCTCGGCTGCACAGAATTCCCCGAGGACCTTTTAACCTTCCCCAAGTCCGGGCTGCACTCACACTGGTCAGATCATCTCTGAGGGTGGGTCTGGGCACCAGGGTTTTTAAAGCTCCTCGGTAATTCCAGTGAGGATGAAAACCAGTGATCTAGGAGTCATCATCAGTTGGGGGTGGGGGTGGGGGTAAAAGGATGTGTGAGTGTCAGAAAAGTATAATTTCTATTATTTAATTTTATACCTGGAAAGTAAAATACATATAAATGTATGTATATATGTATTTCACATACATATAGTTTTTATAACCAAATATGGAAAGTAAAGCTTGATGAAAAGCTTCCTGATACGTAGGTACCAGCACAAGTCCCTTCTACAAAACTCCTGTCTGACAGTGACAGAACCCTCATTACCTAACCTACACCCTCCTAGGCAGCCCCAATTGTTTGAAATCTCTTCCCATATTGAGATGAAATGTACTTCTGTGCAGCTTCCACCTGTGGGTCCTTTGGAGCTACAGAGAATAAATTCAGTCTCTTTTCCACATTGCTGTGCTAATGGAAGGCAGCTATCAGTTGGGTTAACTGGTATAAAAATATCCTATTAGTAAATGAGATAGTTAAGGTACTTTTCATTGCAAGCAACACAAATAGATAATGGCCAGTTTAAGCAGAAAAAAAAGATTTTTTTTTTTTGTAAAGAGATAATGGGTTTTCTGAGGTAGGAGGAGGAATTGCACAGCCCAGACACAGGAAGGAGGGGTCCAGGGACTGCTGAGGGAGTTGCAAGAGCAGCACCCAGAGGCCGTTGCTTCTAGGCGGCCATTATTGACTTGGCTACAGACACTCCTATGCTCTGAGTCCCTCCGTTTCAAATTTCAAATTGGTGACGAGAAAAAACAATTGGCTAGATTGGCTCAGGTGCTTCTGCTGGGACCAACGGGCTTTGGCCGGTACGACTGTCACGTGATAACAGACAAGGCTGCGGTGGGCCCAGGCCCTGTCACCAGAAAAGGGAATCACACCAGATGCTACCCCTAGAGGGAGCTATTCCAATAAATCATAGTTAAGGTCAAGAATAATTATGGGATTATTTTACATTTGTGATCGTCCATGCCACTGTTAGACTCCACTAGACCAGCTGACTACAGAGAACTCTCTGAAGGGCCCTGAATATAAGAGGTGGGAAGGGAAATGCATTGAGTTTAGAAGGGCCTGGCTCCTGATCCCATACCCTCTCTTAGCACACGGATCCCAGCTCCAGTCAGCGCCAGCAGATTGGGAGTCAGGGTGCAAGTCTCTCATAGAGCCAGTCTTCCTCCCCTCGGTGGGTCATGGGCCCCAAGGGGGAGTCTCCTGTCGGTAGGCCCCGTCGAAAAGCGATCCGGTCATGCAGGCGGTTGGTTTGGCCTTGCCAGAACTCCATTACTTGGGGGTACAGGGTGTAGCCACCCCTACAAGGAGAAGCAGAGGCTTCGGTGCTCTGCGCGTTTGTCCAGCCAGGCAACCCCACCACCCTCCGCGCCATCCCAGCGCCCCGTGAAGGGAGTTGCTGGCGTGCATCAAACAAGGGTTGCCAGGAAGGAGGAGATCTGTAATTCCACGGACAGGGTGGCTTTAAGTAAGCACGAGGGTCCCAGTGTCCCTTTCTAGACGACCACCAGGTATCACTCACCAGTATTTTGGCTTCGGCACCTCTTGTTCCTGGTAGAGTTGCTCCAGTTGCTCATTTTTCTTTCTCAGATACTGTCCAGGGGAAGGAGATGGAGGAAGGGCCAGACCCAGTCAGTGATTCACTTAATCACCACTTACTGAGCATGTGCTCTTGTGCCAGGTGCTGGGGACACTGGTGCGCAAACCCGGCTGGCCTCTGGCCTCTAGGGGCACAGTCCAACGGGAGGGTCAGACAGATACAGGAGGCCTGTTCCCTGCTCGCCAAATCCACGTCCCCCAGGGAGACCATCCATTTCACTTTGCTGGAGAGAGAGGGCCCTGGCATCCCCTGGGGACAGCCTCTGGGGCTGAGCCAAAGCACTACCACCCAGAGGACTAAGGAGAAGCCCCACTCACCTCCCGATCAGGGATCACGGAACTCTGGTGACTGACCACAGCCCCAATCTGGCTGCTCTTGGGGCGGGAGTGGAAGTAGCACTCGGCCTCCTCCTCGGGCAGCTTCTTCACGGGACCCTCCACTCGCACCTGCACAGGGATGGTCCTGGTTAGACGGCATTCCGTTCCACCTGCCCCCCCAACCAGTAGAGGCCCCAGTCCTCTCTGTTCTTCTCTTTATCCACTGCCCCGTCACGCCTGACTCCAGCTAGCCCAGCTAAGTGAGAGCCGTTTGAAAGGCAGGATGTTTGCCCAGCCTGGGCACCCTCACCAGGTTCATTCATAAACTCAGGCCCTTCCCACCCCTGCCCACCCCAGTCTGTCCCAGGAATGCACACTCACCTGACGGTTTAGGGGCTCCCAGTAGAAGACAAGGGAAGCAAAGGGATTAGAGTCCTGGAAAGGAAATAGAATCCACAGACAGTCATCAGGACAGAAGTGAGGATGCCTCCAGCATGGGGGGAAGGCAGGGAGTCTGCATCGCACAGGCCCACTGCTGATGCATTTACTGTAACGTCTCATTTTTAAATCCTCAAAGGTAGGCCAACTTTTACAGGTGTGGAGACAGGCTCAGAGAGGTTAAGTCACGTGCCCAGGTTCACACGGTAAGTGGGCCAGAGGGACTCCAAAGTGACGCTTGCCATTTCTCTCACCCATAGATTTGCAAATCCTCAGAAATGTATGTTTGGCTGCACTGGACTCAGGGAAGGGCACTCATTTTGGATTCACAAATTGAATGCATACGAAGTGCTAACTCTGTGCTCAACACCGGGACAGGTGCTGGGGGTATAACAGAGATACCACAGATGCAGCCTCTGACCCCAAGGAGCTTACGGTTTACCAGAGGACACAAACATTAATCACATAATCCCACAAATACATGCATGGTTAGAAACTAAAAAAATGGCAGCAAGGAAAGTTGCCAGCTATAATGACTGCAAACAGTGCAAGGGGCCGACTCAGCCTGGGAGTCCAGAAGGCTTTCCTGAGGAGGTAACGTGGGGGCTGGACCCAAAGGAACAGGAGCTACTCAGGTAAACATAGGGAGGTAGGGGTGCCTACAGAGAGCACTCATCCACGGCAGAGAGAAGGGCAAGTGCAAAGGCCCGCAGGCGGGATGGTGCCTGGGCACAGCCGGCAAGTGGGTTGGGGCAGCTATGGCATGAGAAGGTGACCAATGAGCCAGGGCTGGACCCTGCAGGCCCAGGAAGGATTTACCGTGAACCCTCACCAGCTCTTGTCCCTTTCGACTCTCGAAGTTAGTGAAGAAGCGGAAGCCATCCTTGCCAAAGCCCTTCAGCAGCACCATGCGGGCGGACGGTTTCCCATCTCTGTGGCAAAGAACAGAGCACCGTGGTCAGAGCCGCTCCCCACAGGATGTCTGAGCACCCCTACACCTGTACCCCCTGATTCTGCACTGTCTGTGCACTCAGGCTGCCCATTCCCACTTGCCCATGGGAATTTGTCCTGGAGGTGCAGTATGACACCATTGCCTAGGGCTCTGTAATGGACCGAACTGGGTTCCCCTAAAATTCAGTTTTGAAGCCCTAACCCGCAATGTGACTATATTTGCAGGCAGGGCCTTTAGGGAGATAATTAAGGTTAAATGAGGTCATAAGAGTGGGACTCTAATCTAGCAGGCCTGGTGTCCTTATAAGAAGAGGAAGAGACACCAGAGCCCTCTCTCCCTGCACACACAAAGGGAAGGCCATGTGAGGACACAGCAAAAAAGGTGTCCATCTGTAAGCCAGGAAGAGAGGCCTCACTAGAAACCAACTCTGACAGCACCTTGACCTTGGACTTCTAGCCTCCGGAACTGTGAGAAAATAAATCTCTGTTGTTTAAGCCCCCCCAGTCTGTGGTACTTTGTTATGGTGGCCCAAGCAAACTAGCTCTGGGGGATATCTGGGGGCACAGTACAAGAGCCCTGCCTTCAAGGCCTTGTGCTTTAGTGAGTGGGGGACAAGCAGAGTTGAATAAGAGGCTAATATAAGAGATGTCTCAAGGGGTTTATGATGGATTGTCAAATGAATGACACAAACAAGCACTGCGCTAGATTTCAAGAGAGGAAGAGGGCTTTATGGAGAGGTTCCAGGAGATCTGCCTCTCAAAGAGCAGATGGGAACTGGGGAGACCGGGAGATGCAGGAGACAAAGGTGTGTCTATTGGGGGGTGGGTGCATCGAGGGCAGAGATGAATGAGGCACTACATTTTATCATTGAAATGGAATTGAGTAAAGTCTAATCTTTGGTTTAGAGGTAAGGACACTGAGGTCCAGAGAGGACAAGTTACTTGCCTGAGGTCACACAGCATGTTAATAACACAACTAGAATCATAAAGTTGTCATCCATCAAATTGAGAGCTTCCTAAGTTTCCTACTTGATCTGTACCCACCTTCAGAAGGGCCCACAGCTGTGCCTACCTGGTACAGGTAGCAAGACACATGGCATTGGCTTCCCCTATGTCAGGACACTGAACAGCCTCCTCAAACCAGGCAGCAAACTGCTTCATGGGGTTCAGGGAGGTCAGCTGAGTCTCCTCAAACGCCTGGGAAGGGAGAGTTTTATTTCATTTAACAAACACATGTAGTGCATACTGTGTACGTGGCTCTGTTTTAGGCACTTTTCAAATATTAACTCATTTAGTCCTCATAACAACTATCTCATAACAAAAAACACGAAAAGGTGAATAGGTCCCACACCTACTAATGGACAAATCAGGGTTTCATGTCATGGGTGTCAAACCTATCACCTGGCGAGCCTAAAAAATAAGACAGATTCCTGGGCTCCACCCTGTAAATTCTCATTCAGTAGGTCTGAGGTTTAATGAAAACTTGCATGTTTAACATGCATTTCTGGAAATGCTCACATGCAATCAGATTTGGTAACCAGGCCCTGGGCCCAAATTCCAAAATAATTCTCTTGGTTTCTCTCCTGAGGAGGGAAAAGGCAGTAAGAGCCAGGAGCTTTCTCCTCCCCTCCTGCGTAAAACAGCCCTCCTACCCCACGTGTTACTTACTTATCAAACATGTATAAGCTAATTATCACTGTTCTAGGCACTTTTCAAATATCAAAGTCCATAATATCCCCGTGAGGTCAGTACTATCACTTCACAGGTGAGGAAACAGAGGCCCAGGGAGGTGAGTAAACCGCCCAAGGGGTGCGCGGAGCGACCTGCAGGATATCCAGGCAGACCCCCGAGTGCGCGCCCTGAGCCCCTAAGACAAGCTGCCTCTGGAGTCCACCTTCATCCTCGTTTCCCCGGAACACCTTCCCCCTTGATTGTCTTTGAACCCCCTTCTCCCACGGAGGTGACCCCGAGCCCCAAGGGGTGGACCAGAAACCCCAGGTTATCCCTCCCATTCCCCTCCGCTCCGGAGATGACTCGGATCCCCTGTGCCCCCGCCCCTGCGGAGGCCCTGCGGGGCGGCGGCACCTCTCGGTCCCCGCGGTAACTCTTGCGCATCGGTCCCAGGTCCATGACAGCACCGCGACTGCACAGGTGGCGGAGGCAGCGGGGCCACTCGGCGGGTCGCCCGAAGGTCACGATGACGCCCCGTAGCCCGAACGTCATGGGGCCGCAGGCCACGTGACCCGGCGTCGCTCCGCGCTGGGTTCCGTTGGGTTCGGAACCAGTTTCTTAGCCCGGGAATCTACGCCGGCAAGGAAGAACTTGCCAGTTGCCGAGCCAGGCCCACAGGCCCCAAGTCCTCCGAGCCAATGGGAGCCAATAGGAAGCCAGGGTTGGTGGAGGGAGCCGGGCGCGGAGATGCCATTGGTCAGAGTTTTCCAAGAGCGAGGCCAATTAGAGCAAGAACGGAGGAACCCTGCAGCCAATGGACGGCGCCTCCGGGGGCGGGAGCAGAGAGACAAGGAAATGCTGTCACCGCCGTTAACACGCACGTGGAGTTTGTTAAAGGTATAGGAAATGAAGCGGTCCTGGCCGGGGACGGGGAATGAGCCGCTGGGGGCTTGAGGGGAGTAGTCAGTATCAAGGGGCCGGCCCCTAGCAGGTGCCTGAAGGCCAGCTTAGTGCAGAAAGTACCCGTCGGAGGAGGCTGGTGCCAGGAAAGGACAAATGGAAAACGGAATTAGGGGCCAGACTCGGAGGCAAGGTGATGTGGAGACACAGAAAGGGGCGATCTGGTGGGAGGGAGAAATTGGCGTTCAAGAGTGGGACAGGTTGCAAATGACTTGTGGATCTCACGGGATAGGTACTGTATAGTGTGTGAGTATGGGGAGGTACTCTGGGGTCTGGGGAGGAGCAGTCTTACCAAGACTATGGTAAGAAAGCAGATGGCTGAATGAGAAAGGGGAAGAGGGAAATTTGGGATCAAGCCATCCCAGACCAGAACCATCTTCCAACTCGGAATCCTCTCTCTCCAGCCTCATTGCTATAACCTGGGTCAGAGCATGCTGCTCCCTTTCCTCATGGTTTCCCCTTTTGTGGTTGCAGCGGAGTTCACACTAGCCAGTGTTCTGGTAGATGGAAAGATTGCCCCACCTCTCCCGGGCCACCCCCATCTTTGTCGTTTCCCCTTTTTCACATTTTGCCCTTTCTAGGTAGCTGGAGTGTAGCTTCCAGGTCAGTGCCAGCCATAAAGGAGGGCACAGGGGAGCAGGTGGCTATGCAAAAGTCACTTGCAGGCTGTGGACTCAGGGCTGAGAAATAGGACACCTGCCAGTGCCCATTCCAGCTTTGACCGGGCTGGGGCAGCCTTGGGTTAAGGCCTTTGTGTAGTCCTGGTTTCCACCAACATCAGGAAGGGGAGCTGCAGGAGCCACCTAGGCAGGCACCCCAGGACTGTGCCAGGTAAGGGAAACTTCCTGCCCTGCCCAGGTGTCTGCATTACAGCCAAGCTTCATTAAGCCCAACATTAGATACCTATCATCCTTTATTATGTGCACATAGCTTGAGCCAAATAGAATCTGGAAGACAAATTTGCTGCAAAGAAATAATACATGTCTCAGGGCTTAACGATGTTGATCTATGGATCCTCCGCTGGTACAAAGTTTTTGTGTTGCCATCATTTTTCTCTGTCAACACAGTCGAGAGAGAGTTGACTGGGCTTTCTTTCTTGTTGAAGTTGTCTTTCCACATATGAACATTGCTCCCCTCCTCCCAAGGCCCTGCACTTGAACCTGGGTAAGCAGTGATTAGTACCCTTCAGCTCAGATGATTTTGTTCATGCAGCTACACTCTTAGCCCTGCTTGGGCTATGCTACCCTGGACCCAAGATTCTGGGGTACCAAGACTAGGATCATTTGAATGGTTTGCTTAAAAATTAAAAGCCAAGGGCTCGGTATAGTGGGGTAGACATGTGTTAAAGACTTCTTTTGGACCAGGCACTGAGCTATGTCTGAAAATATGAAGATGAAGATGCATGGTTCCTGCCCACGAGGGGCTTATAGTCTACAGTGGGAGGCAGATCTGTAAGCTAAGGAGTTATAGGAATTTTAACAGATGTTTCTGCAAGGTAAGGGGGAGCAAAAAGGAGGAAGTGGTCTCCAGAAGTCACACAGTCAGTAAAGCCTTCATAAAGGGAGCAGACATTTGATTTGTCTTAATGAGTAAGGGTTCTCCAGATGGACAATGGAACAGGCATGCCAGGAAGAGGGAGCAACTCGAGTGTGATGCTGCTGTAGCTAGGTAGTGAGAAAACAGACCAGGCAAGTAGTCAGGGGCTCGGTGCCTGCTGAAGATCAGGTAGGTAGCAAGGACTAGGCTTTAGACAACTATTCTAAGTTTTTATCCTGTGCTGCTGTCAAACCAGGGTGTCTAATTCCTGGTTTTTTAAGGCCAGGTAGAGAGAAAAACTCTAGATTCTGACAGCCTCTTCCATCCTTGGCTGTTGGTGAGGAAGTTTGCAACTGGTTGCCTTTTTATATTTGCTCCTTCATCTTGAAGATAATAAGTAGGCTTGTATTGTGCTTTTCTGCATAGTGGGATTTGGTGTCTAGATCACAAAGCAGCCCCACAGTGCAAACCAGAGGGGGAAACATGCCCACTAGCTGTGTTGCTACTGCTGCAACCCCAGCAAGGGGTTTGTCTGCTTGGGAGAAATGAATTTTTTATTGGTACTGCTTTGTCTTAAACATTTTGCCCACCCCCCCCGCCCCCACACCCAACTTTGTAAAGTTACTAATCTTTTATCGAGAGTCTTCAGTGAATAGAAGCTATGTTGCAATACTGCATTGTACAGAGGCACCCCGGTTTCTTAATATGCAACAAAAGGCTGGCTGTGAGTTTGGGGGCTATGCCTTGCCTGTTTTCTTCTGATGCTTTTGCATTTATGTTCTTAAGTCACCTTTTAGTCTAATTGTTTGATTGAATTATACATTTCAGTTACATCTTGGTGATTGGATTTTTTTTTTTTTTTTTTTTGCAGTACGTGGGCCTCTCACTGCTGTGGCCTCTCCCGTTGCGGAGCACAGGCTCCGGACGCGCAGGCTCAGCGGCCATGGCTCACAGGCCTAGCCGCTCCGCGGCATGTGGGATCCTCCTGGACCGGGGCACAAACCTGTGTCCCCTGCATCGGCAGGCGGACTCTCAACCACTGCACCATCAGGGAAGCCCCTGGTGATTGGATTTTTGTTTTGGGATGTGGCTCTGGTGACGGAGTGGGTGATAGGCGAAGGAGGGCAAGACGCTGCTGTGTTCTCTCTAAGCGTCAGAGCCTGATGCCTGAGTTTGGGGGGTGTGGGGTGGAGAGGAGGGATTTGACTCAGCAGGATGGCTTTAGGCGACATGGGCGGTGCTGTTCATTGAAGTAGGGGAATGTTGGAGGAGAGGCTTAAGGGAGAGATGAAGTCGCCATCAGACCTGTTGAGTGGGAGGATTTATGGGACAGCCACATTCGGTTGGGTTGGAAAATCAATTCTGGAGCTGGGGGAGAGGTCTGGGCTGACGGGATGGTTTAGGTGTCATGAAACTCCAAGGTGGCACTTGAAGCCATGGGGGAGGATGACAGTGTCTGGGAAGGGAAGGGGGCCTGGGAGAGCGGTAAAGATGCTCCTGAAGTATAGCACCCAGCTTTCCAGGGGACCAACAGCAGGCCAGAAGGGGTGTGCTGGGGGCCCAGAACTCAGGAATTCTCCGGCCTAGCTTTGGGTGAACTCAGTGTGGAGCCTCAGGACATACAGACAGGTGGGTACTTGGTGCTCTGCCAGCAGATGCCTGAGCCCTGAGTATGGTTATCAGGTGACCCAGAGGGGGATGCAGGGAGGCTGACCCTTTCCCGACTGTCCTGCTTGCAGTTATGGAGTTAACCCCTCACACAATCCTTTGCATGTGCTCACCGATTGCTCCCTGAATCTGTCCCATTGTTTTCATATGTGTTCCCCCTGAGAAGCTCCTTCGTGGGAGGGACTGCTTAATTTCCCTGGCTCCTTCTCAGAATCCCAGCCAGGAAATGCTAATCTGTAATGTTTATGCATAATCTGCTTTTCTTAAACTTCTCTGAACTTGGTGAGTGGGGCTTGGGGTTTTTTGGCACCTGGTAGGAGCAGGGCCACCAAGAGGGTCTTTGTTGGCTGGAGGGATGTTAAGGTTTCCAGGGTGAGTTGGCTGGGTCATCTCTCTTAGCCCAGGTACTGGCTAATCAGAGAGTGGGCCACAGGCAGGGGGAGGAGGCCTGATGAGTTCTCAGCAGGCCCAAAGGATATGACCTGGCGGTTCCTTAGTTTCATTTAAGAAATCCTGGTCAGTCCTCTTGGCCTGACCTGTGGTCGTTTCTAATTTCCTCTTGGCCACGATCCCGATTAGCAGGTATTTGACGCTCTCCTCCAAGCCCTGATTCTCTGCCTCTCCCTCCATGGTTTGCTTTCTTTTCACCCACACCCCTCTTCTTTATTCCATCCTCCCAGGCTCACTTCCTGCTCTTCTACTCCCCGAGGACCTCTTCACTAGGAAACCCAACTGCCACCTGTCCTGAGATTATTGCAGTTCCTTTAGTGGCTTCATCCCAGCCCCAGAGACCTTGGTCAGGTGACAGGAGGTCTCTGTCCCAAGGCAGTGTCTGACCCCCAAGTTAGGTTCCCTGGAATCTACCACCATCTAGACCTCAGCCACGAGCCCCTGATGGGTGCAGGGACCTGAGATGCTGCAGGCAGCTCCCATCATTAAACTCAAGTGTGGGGCCTCAAAGGTGATTGTCAAGATGGACTGAGTAGTTTGAAGGAAGCCTGAGATCTATTTGCTGGTTTAGTTAGACAACAAAAAAGTACTTTGCCCGATGTGCCTTCAGGAGGGGAGGGTCTTCCCCAGCCCCCTTTTATTTCGGGCTCATAATCCTAGTATCTGGATGAGCCGCAGCACTGACCATCACTGAGCAGACAGGAGGGGGTGGTGAGGGGTGGCCTTGGTGCACAGGACCCTGGGGAGGGAACTCGGGCTGTGTGACCCCCACTCTCAAGCTGCTGGGAGTAGCCTGCCCCCAGATTTTCAACCAGGGCCAATCAGGTGTTCTGGGGAGGCCTCTGGCCTGGGGCGAGCTTGGGCCACATCAGTGTCAACAGTCCCCACCCCCTGCAACTCCAGTAAATAAGGGATGGATTAAAGCAGATGAGGGCTAATTTGCCACCAGGTCTCTCCGTTCTCTCCCCAGGCCAACAGCCGTGCTAGGCAGAATACACTTTCCTGCTCCCTTTTTTTTTTTTAATTAATTAATTTATTTGTTTATTTTGGCTGTGTTGGGTCTTCGTTGCTGTGCGCGGGCTTTCTCCAGTTGTGGTGAGCTGAGGGCTACTCTTCATTGCGGTGCCCAGACTTTTCACTGTCGTGGCTTCTCTTGTTGCAGAGCACGGGCTCTAGGCACGCAGGCCGCAGCAGTTGTGGCACATGGGCTCAGTAGCTGTGGCTCGCGGGCTCTAGAGCGCAGGCTCAGTAGTTGTGGTGCACAGGCTCAGCTGCTCCACAGCATGTGGGATCTTCCCGGGCCAGGGCTCGAACCCGTCCCCTGCATTGGCAGGCAGACTATCAACCGCTGCGCCACCAGGGAAGCCCTCCTGCTCCCTTTCTAACTCAGGCATCCCACGGGAGGCAGAGATGGTCAGGCATAACTTTTGAACCCGTGAGTCTCACTGGAGAAGGGAAATCCCGAGTGCCAGCACACTGTTCTGCCCGCTGAGGGCTGACACCTCATTTCCAAAGGATGCCAAGGAGTCAGGTCAGTTTCCACACTTGAAGCATAAAGCACATGACTTGGAATCAGTTCCCAGGAAAGGATAGTTCTTTGTGCCTGAGAGCAAAGCCGGTGGGGAACATGTGGCAGAAAGAGGTCAGTTGTTAACATTCCCCTTCTCCCACCGATCCCGATCAAGAACACAGTAAGGCAGTTTTCTAGTCACACAATCTGCACGTGAGAGTAGATAAATATACCTCATGCCTTCCTCCTCCCGCCAGTGCAGCAATGAGAAGTGGGGCTGCTGGGCTGGTTAGGAGGCTTCCATGTCAGGGTAGAGACAGTGGTTGGTCTGGTATCACCCAAAGGGCTTAAGTATGCTTGGGACGGGACTCCCTGCCTGTTAATAAAGAAGTGATGGGGGCAGAGGACCTGTGATCTGAGATCCATCTCCTTTTTATTTCTTCAGCTGATGTGAGGGTGCACTGGCTCTAAGGACAAGCTGTTTGCTTGCAAAAATGCAGGCGCTGGTGACAAAGGAAACACAGTTAAGGAGACTGATAGCTCTAAACGAGCCTTGCCACTCTTGCACAGAAAAGCCACCCTGGCTGTGTCCTTTCGAGGCTGATTAAGAGGCATTGTTGTTACAAGAAAAGCACGTACTGTTCTCTATATGCTTGAGAACAACTTGCCTCTTCCTTCAGCTCAGATGCTCTTCAGGCTCCTGCTAGGTGTAAACACAGGTACTGAGCTGGGTCCCATCGCAGTCTGCCTACCATCCCAACCCCTGATCTCCTAATGAGCCCTGTCCCACCCCTGCCCACTCCCAAAAATCCCCACCAAAATTTCAGATCTGCAGCACTTGCTAAAACCAAAATCAGCCTGCTGCCTTCCCTGCGGTGCTGGGGTGAGGGACAGTAGAAGAACAGAAACTGGGGCCAGGGTTCTCTCTCGGGTAGAGCTGGGTTCTGGCCTGGCCCTCCACCCTGGGAAGGGACCTTGGGGAACTGTGTTTTCTCCAGACTCTTTAGCCTTCTGGAAGTGACTGAGGCAAGGTCCCTTTGGATTTCTCTCCTAAGCTTCTTACTAACGGGCTCTGAGGCCAAAGCCCTGCTCCAGGGGTTGGAGAGTTGAGTGGAGGAATTCACTTGCTGGTAAGGAAGGCACTGCTGTTCATTTGAGTCTCTGGGCAGAGTATGCCTGCTTTGATCTGGGCAAAACTGGCTTAGGGGAGAACACAGCAGGAACGCCTGCACCAGGCCCTGCCCTCTGGAGTAGCCCCCCAGGTGCTCTGGGGGCTTGTGCCAATGCCAGGAGGTCCTTGTGGCTGAAGCCCTTTTCGGGCTGTGGCCTAGATCTGTCAAGGTCAGGAGGACAAGGTCCTGCCCTGGTCCCAGTGCGGACAGCTCCGAGAGACCAGGGCTCCCTCCTCAGGATTCCCGTCTCGGAGCTCTCCGAGGGGAAGGACAAAGGAAGCTGCAGTGCCAAGTTGCAGATTTTGCCTCAGGCAACTAAATTTATTAGCAAGAAAAAATTTTTGTCAGCCCAGCGCTGACCAACAAAGTACATTGTTAATAAAGGATAACAAATCTGTCACTTAATTCAAAAACATACCTCAAGCAGTTACAACTAAAAATAAAGTTGGATTTTTGTTTAATTTAAAAGCCTCAAAAATAACAAGCAATATGTTTTTAAACATGTAGTAGACACAATTGTCTATTATACAATATACACTGTACACAAGTAGGGCTTGGGCTGGTTGGGGTGGGTGAGATGAGGGGGAGGGATGAGGTTCAGGATGGGAAGGTGTTTTACCTGAATCCAGATTCGAGTTGAAATGCTGTGTCGTTTAGAAAAGAGAATTACTAGAGTGAGAAAAAAATTCATATGCTCATCATTGCCCCCCAAAAACCCTAAACTAAAAGCAGGCATGGGGGAGGTGAGTAACAAGAACAGGAAGAAGGGAGCAATTAAATAAAACTTCTTTAAAGCACACACAATACACAGTGTTCATCATCGGAAGTAGAGTATAAGGCAACGTTCCCCATAGAAAAAGAGGGGAATCAGGGAGTCCGTGGGTAGCTTTACTTTTTAAATAGAAAGTTGGAATGTGCTGGAGGAGAGCTGGGGTGGGGCAGGGGAATGTGGAGTGGAGGCGGCCTCTGGAGCCTCTCCGGAGGTGGAGCTGGATGCCAGTGGTGCCCTGCGTGCAGGGCCCCAGGGCACCCGCAGTGGCTGAGGGGGCCAGGGAGGTGCAGGAGAGGGAGGGGCATGGCACGATGCGACTCCGGCAGTGTTTGGGGGAGGGGGGGCTCACTTTGCTCCTCGATGGAGTGAAATTCACGTTTTTCCTTTGGAAATAAGGGTTCCCACTCGTCCTGGTTTAGAACGTCTCATTGGGCACGGCCACTGTCCACGGTCTGGGCAGGCCGGGAGCTTGTGGTGAGAGGGGAGGGCCAGGGAGGAGCCAAGGGGCTTCAGAAGGAGGTGAGTATGGGGGCGGTAGAGTCCCTTCCTGTGGGGACAGTCGCAGAACAGGAGGGACGGGAGAGGGCGGGCCCAGGGCAGCCGTGGGCCTTCTTTCCTCCGGGGGCCCAGGCAGGACACAGGCAGGGGTCTGCAATCTGCGAGGCCTCCCGCCTCAGTTGGCCTTACAAGTTCTTCGTGACCAGGTGGGTCTTGTAATGCTTGGTGAGGTGGTCACTCCTCATGAAGCGCTTCTGACACTGGGCACACTCGAAGCGTTTGTCCCCTGGGAAGAGGAGATGCCCGTCACTCACAGTGCCATGCCCCGGAAAAGGAGGCACACACGTGAGGTGTGAGGGGCACCTGTGAAGCCGTGTCACTGGCCTACCTGCTGCTCACACAGTGCTCCCCGTGATCCACTGATGGGAACCTTTGTCAGTCCTCATCCCCTCCCCGCCATCACCCTCCAGTCTACTTTGTTTCCATTCCTTGTGCTGTGCCAAACGCTATACTTGTGCACCTGCACCCAGGATGCTTCCCATGTAGCCTGTCACCTACTTTCTTCTGATCTTCGTCCCTCTGACTAAACCCGGCTCAAAGTCCGCCCCCTCACAGGGAAACCCCACTCCCCTCTGACCTGCCAGACTGAGCCGCACACCCGGGCTGGCTCTGCTGCTGTTCTATTTACTCTTGCAGCCTGCAGAGGGTGGGCGTGACCTGCCCCGCCACGCTGGCCAGGAGCCAGAGCTTTGGGCCTCGTGTCCCCAGGCCCAGGACAGGCATCTGCTCACTGGGGGCATCTGCCGGAGCGGCAGTTCTCAAAGCATGTGCTGTGGACCACCGGAGACACCCAGGGCAATCTCGGGTGGCAGATGCATGAACGATTTTCTACTTTATAGTTTTGTATTTGTTTGCCAGTACATTAAAACACTTAGCTATCAACCCAAGCCAGTGATGTGAAAAATAATACTGCACTGGACATAAAAGAGTAAAAATAGTGAAAAAAATAGTAAGTAAAAATAGTGAAGTGATTTAAGGAAAATCATTTGGTAAATAACAGTAGGAAAGGCAATGTGGGATAGTGACTAAGAGCGTGAACTTGGGAGCCAGAGGGCCTGGGTTGAACCAGCTCCACTAGCCACTGGCTGTGTGACCCAGCCCCCGCTCCATGCCTCAGTAAAATGGGCACAATCAAAGTGCCGTCCCCATGGAGTCGTTATGAGGATGACATTAGTTAACGGGTAGAATGTGTAGTACAGTGCCTGCACAAGATGCCACTGACCGTTAAACACATCTGCAGCTTATGGCAGAAGCCATCAAGGCTGTGCCACGCAACTGGCCTCACTTTGGGAAACACTGCAATAAAGGAATGGCTTGCGAGACTTTCCGGGTAGTCCTGCACCCCGAGGAGACAGTCTGTAGCCCTCGCTCAGTGCCGCAGTTCCTTGGCCAGGCCAGGAGTCTCCATGTCGCTGAGGACAATGGAGTGGGGGTGGGGAGAGAGGCAGGGAGCTGAAGTGTGGAGTGGGGGGGCGGGGGGCTGGAGGGCACCGCAGGGGAGGGAGCAGACCTGTGTGGGTGCGGGCGTGCCGCTGGAGCTCGTCACTCCGTGTGAACCTCTTCCCACAGAAGAACCAGTTGCAGACAAAGGGCCGCTCGCCAGTGTGCAAGCGCACGTGAGCCCGCAGCAGGGACGTCTTACGGAAAGTCTTGCCGCAGTCAGGGATGTGGCACACGTGCTTCTTCTTGCCCTGCTCTCCAGACCTGGGAATTGGGTTGAGGGTGGGGTGGAGGGAATGGGAAGCAGAGACAGCGGGGAGGTAGAGAGATGGGGGCGGGACAGGATGGAGAGAGGATGTGGGGTCAGGTCGGAGAGCATGGAGCCGCTACCTGGTCCCCTCTCTGTCTGTGTCCCAGGGAGGGCTTGGGGAACAGGACACACGCCAGGCTGGCCACCTGGCCCGTCTCCTCAAATCACCTCTTGTCCCCATCCTTGCAGTTGGGACACGTGCAGGCCATGCGGCGCCGCTTCTCCCCAGGCTGGGCCTCTCCAGCCAGGGCCTGTTCCATCTGCAGCTGGATCTGGGTGGGGCTCAGCCCACTGATGGTCAGGTTATTCCCAGAAACATTCTGCACTGTCAGCTGCTGCTGCCCTGTGGGGAGGAGTGGAGCAGAGTTCAGGGTGAGGAAGCCCAAAGGGGCAGAAGAGGGAGCCTGACCCCCTTCTTCCTTCCAGCACATAGTAAGGTTGACAGTCATAGCAGCTAGTATTTTTGAGAGCCTGCTATGTGCCAGATACCATTTTAGAGATCTTAAATGTATTAATACACTTAAGTTTCATAACCCCATGAAATAGGTGCTATCATCCCCCTTTTAAAGGTGAAGAAACTGAGGCTCAAGACCACACATGTAGAACTTGTAGAATCTGGATGGGAACCCAGTCAACTTCAGAGTCAATGCCCAGAACCACTATACTACATAGGCCAAATTCACTTCCAGACGTTGCCCACATGGGTCTTGGAGTGTTTTTCCAGAATCTCCTCCAACCTTAGGCCCTTGTGAGACACCAACTCTGCTCCCAGGGAAGTCTCCAGGGATTTTTGTTAACAGAGGGAGAGTCCGTTCTACGGGCTTTGGAACAAGTCAAGCCCTCTAGGACTTGCATAAAGCCATCAAAGCAGGGGGAGTGCCTGTGGGTGAACTTCTCCCAGGCCACTAAACCAAATGCATAAAGTGCTGGAAATTCATTCAAGGAGGAAGGGAGGAGATTCAGAGAGCTCCCACTACCTTGAAAATTGCCCTTCACCCAGCTAAAGAATGCAACGAACCATTTGTGCTAGGTACCTACAATGTTCCTTTGATTATGTGCAAGGCTGCTTTCATACCGTAAATATCACCAAATGTTACCACTGAACTGAGAAGTGCAGCACAAGCCAGTCCAAAGGCTCCCTCCTTTCCTTCCAACCTTAACTCAAGGCTGCCCATGCCTGGGGCCAGGGGCCTTCCCTCACCGCCAGTATTGGTGATGGTGACAGGCACACCCTGGACCTGGACACCGTTGATGTTGATGGTCTGCATGGCCTGGGCTGCCGCTGCCAGCTGGGCTGCGTTCAGGCTGATGATGCTCCCGGCAGGGGCGATCTTTGGCAGGGGACGCTCTTTCCGGAGAATCGCAGCCGAGTGCTTTTTGCTGGTCCCGCTCAGATGAGCAGCACGGGATGGAGGGCTGCTACAAGTGGTGGTGGAGGTGGTCGCAGCTGTTGCTGGGGGGCCATCCTGGACAAGGACCGTCTGTACCTCACCAGAAGGTGTACGGATGTAGACCTGGGAGGGGCCAGAGAGAAAAAGTCAATGCCCCCTGAGAGCCCTGGCTCCTGCCCCCACCATTTTTTTGCATTAAAGAATGTTTATATCATCCATTCCCTGGTATAACACTCTTGTCGTGTCCCCTGCATTGGCAGGTGGACTCCCACCCACTGCGCCACCAGGGAAGCCCTCCTGCCCCCTTTCAATGCAGCATCATCTCCCTGCCCAAGGGAGAAGCGGGTGCCTTTTTGTCCACCCAAGTCTTCTCCAACTAGCCCAGGCCTACATTCACCCACTGTTGATGTTCAACAAAAAGGGCTGATGGCATCCCTGTACTAAGCTGACAAATGCCGACTGTTGATTTGAAACAAAACATTTAATTTACTTAGCATGGAAAAATATAATGCCAAATCTCCGAATTGAAGAATGAGATGGCAGGTAAATGATGACCCCACAAAAGATGCGCTGTGAATGCTCATCAAAGAAATGAAAACAGCCTTTAGGAGGCACAATTAGTGGAGAGACTACTGTCTTTCTCCAATTTATACTAACAAAGATGGAACAATAAAACATAATGCTCACTGTTGCTGAGACAGTAGGGAAATAGGCACATGTTCTTACGTCAAGGGGTGTGAAGTGGTCTAGGCTTGCTGGAGGGAAATCTGGGAATATGTGTCCAAAGCCTTTAAAAATATGCATATTAGAGCCTGAGAACGAGAATGAACCGTGTGGTACTGGATGGGGATTAGAGGTATTGATGGAAACTCTTAGGTTTCAATATAAATAGAAAAATATAAATATAAGTGTATGTATATATGTGTGTGCATTTCTGTATCTATCTTGGTGTTACAGATATATGTATAGGTATATTTATATATACTTCTTAACTGTGTCCACTGAGAAAGGCTGAAAGCAGCAAAACTCCAGGACCAATGAGCTCACCTAGCACCCATCTCTTAGCTTCTAAATCCCATGTTCCACTAAAAGAAACCAGGGCTCCTTGAGAAATAGCTGATTCGAGGACTCTGGTCAGCGGAAGTACAAGAAGACCTTGGAACACCTCTTATACCAGAAAGTAAGGAAATGCTCAAAGAATGGTGGTGACATGTGAAAAGAACACAAGAGCCAGCTTGGAGGGGCTCCCACTGGCTAAACATAGGATAATTTGAATATCAAAATAACAATACTAATGGATTATAACTCAGTGAATAAAACAGGAACCTATGAATCCATACTGACATAAATAAACAAATGGAGAAGAAAATGATAGAATTTAAAAAACTGTTATCACATCCTCCAATAAAAGGAACTAGGATTCCTAGGACAAATGGTTGATCCCAGGACTGGGGCTGGGAAAATACAAGGAATGAAGTACTGACACTTGCTACAGCATGGATGAACTCAGAAAACGGTGTACTAAGTGAAAGAAGCTAGCTGCAAAAGATCACCTATGGTAAGATTCCATTTACATGAAATGTCCAGAATAGGCAAATCTATAGAGATAGAAAATGGATTAGGGCTTCCCTAGTGGCGCACTGGTTAAGAATCTGCCTGCTAGTGCAGGAGACACGGGTTCGAGCCCTGGTCCAGGAAGATCCCACATGCCGTGGAGCAACTAAGCCCATGTGCCACCACTGCTGAGCCTGCGCTTTAGAGCGCCACAGCTACGGAGCCCATGTGCCTAGAGCCCATGCTCTGCAACAAGAGAAGCCGTCGCAATGAGAAGCCTGCGCACCGCAATGAAGAGTAGCCCCCGCTCGCTGCAACTAGAGAAAGCCCACGTGCAGCAATGAAGACCCAACACAGCCAAAAATAAAAGTAAATAAATAAATTTATTTTAAAAAGAAAAGAAAAGAAAAGAAAATGGATTAGTGGTTGCCAGGGCTTGGGGCAAGGGGGAAATGAGGAGTGACCACTAAAGGGGTCTTTCTGAGGTGATGAAAATATTCTAAAACTAGATAGTGGTGATGGCTGCATAACTCCATGAGTATACTAAAACCCACCCACTGCGTTGTACACTTTAAAAGGGTAAATTTCACAGTATGCGAATACCTCAATAAAGCTGAAAAGGGGACTTCCCTGGTGACACAGTGGTTAAGAATGCGCCTGCCAAGGCAGGGCACACGGGTTAGACCCCTGGTCCAGGAAGATCCCACAAACCGTGGAGCAACTAAACCTGTGTGCCACAACTACTGAGCCCGCGTGCCACAACTACTGAAGCCCGCACACCTAGAGCCCATGCTCCAAAACAAGAGAAGCCACCGCAATGAGAAGCACGTGCGCTGCAACGAAGAGTAGCCCCTGCTCTCATCAACTAGAGAAAGCCCGTGTGCAGCAACGAAGACCCAATGCAGCCAAAAATAAATAAATAAAATTTAAATAAATTTATTTTTAAAAAAAGCTGATAAGAAAAAAAAAAAGACTGGGAGTATGTCACACAGATGCAAGAGCCAACTAGAAAGAGCTCCAAATGGCCAGAGTTGAAACAATGTGAGCAACAAAATAAATAACGCAGTATTGGATTGTACTCCAAAGTATAAAATAAATATACATGAGTCTCTACTGACATAAATACATGATCGAATAAAAAAATAAATGGTGGGACCTCCCTGGTGGCGCAGTGGTTAAGAATCCGCCTGCCAAGGCAGGGGACACGGGTTCAAGCCCTGGTCTGGGAAGATCCCACGTGCCATGGAGCAACTAAGCCCGTGCGCCACAACTCCTGAGCCTGCGCTCTAGAGCCCACGAGCCACAACTACTGAGCCCACATGCTGCAACTACTAAAGCCCGCATGCCTAGAGCCCGTGCTCTGCAACGAGAAGCCCGCATACCGCAATGAAGAGTAGCCCCTGCTCGCCGCAACCAGAGAAAGCCTGTGCACAGCAACGAAGACCCAACACAGCCAAAAATAAATAAATAAATAAATTTATATAAATAAATGAATAAATGGAAAAGAGACAAATCTTCCTTATAGAAGAATTCCAAATAATATTATATAGATACCTTCCCTTCCAGGATGTAGAGCTTAATTCTCACCCCCACTCTCACCCCTGACGATGGGAGACTTAGCAACTTACTTCCAAAGAATTGAGAAAGGGAAAAGTAGCAGCTTTGATGAATGAAGAAACCTGGCAGACACCACCTTAACCAAGTGATAATGGTTAACATCAGGGATGTTACATCATCAGAGATGTTGTATGGACATCATGTACCCCACATATAATGTGATGAAAAGAGGCGTTTCACCTCCGTGGTATTCTTTCCAAAAACCTATAATCCAGCCTGGGGGATATTCTATAGGATACCTGACCAATGTGCCTCTAGTCTGTCAAGATCATGGAAAACAAAGACTAAGAAGCTATCCAACCAGAGGGGCCTGGGGAGACATGCCCACAGTGCAATGTGGTATTTGGACGGGATCCTGGAGCAGAAAGAGGACATAACTGATTAACTGATTGGATGGTGACATCCAATCAAGTCTGGAGTTTAGTGAACAGTAACATGCTAATGTCAGTTTCTTAGTTTTGACACGTGTACCCTGGTATGTAAGATGTTTAACAAGGTGGTGGTGGGGGACCAGGTGAGAGGTATAAGACACTCTGTACTACCTTTGCAACCTTTCTGTAAATGTAACTTTTTTGGCCGCACAGCAAGGCATGTTGGATCTTAGTTCACTAACCAGGGATCAAAACCAGGCCCCCTGTGGTGGAAGCGCAGCGTCTTAACCACTGGACCGCCAGGGAAGTCCCATGATAAGAGATTTTTTAAAATTAACTTTTTATTTTAGAATAAGTTACAGGAATTCCCTGGTGGTCCAGTGGTTAAGACTCTGTGCTTCCACTGCAAGGGGCTGGGGTTCGATCCCTGGTCGGGGAACTAAGATCCAACATGCCTTGCAGTCTGGCCAAAAAAAAAAAAATCTCTAACACAGTGAAAGCTACTAAAATAAGCAGGCGAAAGTCTAATAAGGAATGAGATATTTACACAGAAAGTATCTCCTTACAAAATACTAATCCATTACAAAGAGAAAAAAAGTAACTTTAAGGTTCAGAAACCCGCTAAATATCACTTTAATCATCACCAGTACTGAGACAGATCGAAACCATGCACCTCCTTTTGGGATGCAGTGAGAACACAGCATCACTTCTTTGATATTTCTGCAAAAAAAAGTGTACAACTTGCATCTATCCAGGAGGGAACATCACACAAACCTAAACTGAGGAACACTCTACAAAGTAACTGTCCTTTTAAAGTGTCATGGTCATGAACATCAAGTAAAGACTGAGGAACTATTCCAGGTCAAAACAGACTAAGACGACATGACAATTAAATGGAATGTGTGATACTGGATGAGATCCTTTTGCCACAAAGGAATCATTGCGGCAAGTGATGAGCAACCTGAATGGGGTCTCTGTATTAGACGTCAGTGTGTTTCCTTGCTAACTGCCTATGTCTGAAGGTTGTGCTGTTGTCCTCCTTGCGTATAAGAATTACACACTTTCTATAAAACATTTGGAAGTAACAGAGGCATGGTGGCAAGTTACACTCAAATGATACAGGGGGAAAAGTCACTTGTTTAAAAAAAAATTCTACTGTGATTTTGATTGGGGTTATTTTTGATCCTTGGGTTATTTAGGACTGTGGTTCTCAGTTAAAAGCAAACAAACAAACCTCATGCTATCTCTTAATAAATACACATCTCATCCTCAATTTTCTGGTATGTGCCCCTTTTGCAAATCATTGCTATTTTCTGCATATCTGAAGTTTCTGTTACTAGAACATTTTCTTTCCCACAATGTAGAGCAGAGGTCAACACACTTTATCTGTAAAGGGCAGAGAGTAAATATTTTAGGCTATGCAGGTCATGAGGTCTCTGCTTTGTGGTGCAAAAGCCGCACAAATGGGCATGCCTGTGTTCCAATTACACTTTATTTACAAAAACAGATAGATGGGCCAGATTTGACCTCAGGGCTGAGGATTGCCAATTTCTTTGATACAGGGTATAATACATTTTTTAAAACGTGCATATCCTTTGACCCACTTTTAGGAATTTATTTAGCGATAAGATTAGAAACAGCCTAAATCTACCGTTGGGTAACAGAAAGCACCTCCAGATACCAGAAAACTATGTCATCATCACAAAGTAATGCAGTAGCTAAATCCTTCTGCATACGTATGCCTTTTTCCTTAGGAAGACCTAGTTTTAAGCCCTGCCTCCATCAGTCTCCAGACACAGGACCTCAGGGAAGGGAGGGGAGGCACTGCAGAGAGGAGTTAGCGGGTATCCCTCAGTTCTTCACCTTTAAGGTAGGTCTGATAAGGGAGCCTCACACGTGTTGTAACAAATTACACGATTCATAGAAAACCCCTTGGCAGTATGCAATATGCCAGAAAGGAGGAGGCACTTGAGGGCAGGCCTCAGATTTCCTGTGCATCCGTTACGTCCGCAGCTCAAACTTAAGGGCACTTCTCCACCTGGGAGACTACACAACTCCCTACTTCCGTCACTCACTCTGACGCCTCGGTTCTCTCTACAGACAGCTGGATTGTAAATTCCTCCATGGCAGGAGCTGGTTTTTATATTTAAAAAAATCCTTGTACAATTTTAAGTGTAGCCCCTGCCATACACAAGAGCCAGGGTGGGCCAGGGTGGAGTAAGGACAAAAGCGTAGGTCAGAAATCTAGTTGAATCCTGGCTCTTTTGTCATTTGGGCTCCATGAGAGCTGGATACTGGGTAACTTCTCTGAGTTCCAGGTTCTCCATCTTCAACATGGGCCTAATCTCTGGCATTTACTAGGCTTACACAAAGCATAAAACCTGCCCTGCACAGCCAAATAAATTTTAGTATTACAGCACCTTAATGAACGCCAAAAATAAGCTCCTGTTCAAGTTAGCATCCCAGAAGAATCTATCCTAAATGTCCCTGCTATGAAGCTAGGGTGCTTCTTCCTAATTTTTTTTTTTTTTTGTCATTAACAATGATCAGCATTTTTCTCATTGGTTTTCTTACTTTACATCAAATTCTATGGTTCTGACTAGAATTTTTTCATTCTTGCTATCATTCGGAGTATGTAATTCTAGAATAAAAAAATAAACTTTATTATTAAAAAGTATGTATCTGCCTGCTACTCATCCCCCTGCCAAAAGACTCTCATAAAGAAAGTTTCCAAAATATAGGTACATAGGCATGTCGCATCTGATTTCTAAAGATAAGCAGTACGTGGCCCTATGAACTGGCAGAAATGGTCACTTATTACCCACCCCAAACAGTACTGACTCCCAACACTCAGGTCAGATCAGGAGATGCATCAGCATCATCTAGGAAAGCAAGCCAATGGGGGTGGAGCATCAGCCGTTTAGAGCTGAGGAGGAGAGGGAGGCGCGTGCAGAGGGTGTGCGTGGTACCTGAGTAGGCGACGGCTCAGCAGCCTGGATCTGAAAGTTCTGGGAGGGCTTCTGGGGGACGGTGGGGAGTGTGGCGGATGCCGCCTGCACCACCCGCAGGGCCTGCTGGGGGATCTGCACTACCTGCTGCTGCTCGGCCTTGGGGGGCACCACCTGGACCTGCTGGACCACAGCGGGCTGGCCCCCACCAGGGCTCTGAACGATGAGCAGGTTGTTTCCTGCCTGGATGATGTTGTCCGCCGTGGTCTCAATCAGCACCGTCTCCACCTGTTCGGTCACGGCCACGGGGGGCTGGGAGGCAGGAAGACTCTTCTTCCTGGCTTTCTTGTTAGTCTTAGACAACGGGGCTGGGGGGCTCTCCGTGAGGAGCTGAGCGGGGGCCCCGGTGTCGCTGGTGTTCACGAGGTTGTTGACAGGCAGAGTAAGTGTCACATTGCCCCCTCCACCTGTCAGCTTCACCACATTGGCCGCGCTCTGCACCGGAGTGGTGGTCGTACTCGACTTCTGGACAGGGGCCGGCTTGATGGGGACAGGCTTGTGACTGGATGGTGAGGGGGTGATGATGGCTTGGTTGGTGCCAGGGATGATCTGGATCTGGTTGGTGAGATTGGGCTGTACCTGGATGGTCTGAGAATTGCTTGCCTGAATCTGAGGGACCGTCTGGTACTGGATACTGGCATTCGATCGGGTCCCTTTGTTGATCATGGTTGGGTTCTGGATAGCGAACACCAGCTGCCCACCAGGATAGGACGCGCTCAGCTGTGACCCCTGAATCTGAAGTATGTTTCCTTTGGAGGACAAGATTCCAAAGCTATTCTTGCCGGGACTGAGAGGGAGAGGGGCAGGTTTGATAGGGACGAGTTTCCGAGGTGCGGGTTGCGGGGGAGCAGGAGGCGTCACTGCAGCTTCAACAGCTGGAGGGCCAATTTTGCTACATGTTGCAGCAAGCAGGGCTAAGGGAGATGGCTGCGAGTCCTGCAAGACACCACGTGGAGAAAAGGAGTGAGACAGGAGGCCTGCTGCCCAGCCGCCCCACCCTTTAAGATCCTCTCCTCTTCGCAGGCCACCGGCGGGCAGGGAGCCAGCATCCTCTCCGGACAGTGGCCCATCTCCCCTTCCCCACTGGTTTCTCCATTGAGAAATTAAGGGAGAAAGGGTGAGAAATGTCTTTCTCAGGAAGGAACTCCCCAGAAGCACCCCTTGACAGGGTGAACTAACAGCATGGGCTGACCGCTTACTCCCTACTGGTCTATTAGTGTCTAATGAGGACACGGAATCACCCTCGGCTTACAGATGGAGCTCCGTTAGCGCACCTTACTGAGTCATCAAGTGAGGAAGGACTGAGGAAGGGAGGGAGGGAAAAAGAAAGGGAGGGGGACAGGAGGAATAAACCCTTTGGAAGAGTGTTTTCCAGTGCTTGGGACATGACTTTTTTGATCAAGGAGGGCTGTTCTTTTGAAGCTACAAGGAAAGAGCCTCCAGGGTGCGGGGACACAGTCTCTGTTTTCCTTTTATGGCCAGTGGGGTCTGGAGGAAAGGACTTGAGTTTCATCCTGCTTTTCCCCCTGACTCAACTGTGGCACCTTAGATGAGTGGCCCTAGTTTCTTAGTTCAGAAAAAGTGGAAAACTGAACCCTCTCTGGTCTCATTGCCTCGGGGAGTTATAGTTAGCCAGGGCAGAGCTCAGATGCGGTCTCATGTCAGCTTCAGTGAGTCCTTCCAGGCTGATGCAGCCCCCAACCCTCAGAGCCCACTGCTCACTCGCCTGGGTGGTGGAGGCGGCAGGCTGCAGGTAGTCACTGGGACTGACAGCGGCAGTGGCAGCCATGCTGGTCTGTGGATCTGTTGGAAGAAAAGAGATAGAGTAATACCCGTGATGCCCGAAAAGAACCCAAGTCCCCTTGCCTCAGATTTTCTTTTTGCCTCTATTTGGGCTGCCTCCCCATGAGAGGTTAATGACCTTTCCCCACACTTCCCCACTCAAGGTTAGCAGCCCTACAACTCTTCCAGTAGATGACCTTCTCCCTTTCTCAGACTCAACCATCTGAGGCTGTGAGGATAGCGGGTCCTGCCTCTATCGGACCGTCTCCTCCAACCATCATAAAGTCTAGGATAACGTGAAGATACCGAGATTATAATAACACTGGCTTCAGTAACTACGCTGTGCCACCTAATGGAGCCCTCTCTGCTGGGTACTGCTGACTCTCCCCAGCTAGACTGGAACCCCTATACGGTGGGCAGGGGAAGCCCCCAGCTAATCCTGTGGCTCTGACCCAGGCTTCCTGCTCACTCCTCCCGTAGCCAGATGCCAAGCCAGCCTGGGAAAGAAGCATCTCCGGGCCAGGATGCCTGTCGAGGAGGACACACCCACTCCATGCAAAAGTGTTGACCGCTTTGTGCTCAGCTTTCGCCACACAAGCACAATGGCCCAGGTATAGATTATACATAGCACACAGGGAATTACTTTAAATGAATTTACAGTTTTACATAGGACAACAGGCATGGCCCCATAGGTATCACCGAGATTAGGAGAGCTAATAAATGAATATAATGAGAATGAAAATATAATAAATCCTATTTTTCCTTAAATGTGTATATATTTCTACATATGAATATAGCAGGAAAAAGTCTAAAAACAAAAAGGGGCTAAAATGTTAAAAGCCATTATCTCCTGGTGGTAGGTTTTTTCTTCACTTAAAGAATTTTTCCCTCTGTTTTTCTGTATTTTCTCATTTTCCCCACAACGAATACACTCTACTATACTTGTTTTAAATAAAGGAAAATAAAGAACGTTGAGGAAGTAATGAAAGGAATCTCTACTCTGAACTTAAGTCTGATCTAAGAGAAATACAAATAAAATGGAAATCAGGAGAATTTGGGGGGAAAGGATCTAAGCCATCTTATAATTTATAAATCACTAAGGAAAAGAACACCAGGCAGACAGCCGGACTTGTATCTTAGACCTTTGGAAAGTAGGTTTCAGGAGGTACCGAAACAAGAAGGGTATTACTCAGAGACTGGAAGAGGCAGAACGACTCAGGCATAGAGCCCCTGCTGGGCATCTGGCAGGAAGAAGACAGAGGTCAGGAAGAAGGCGGAACCACTCACGTTTCAGCTGCCTCTGGCTTCTCTCTTTGGGGGAGTGACTCTTAAATGGGAAAGGTAAAGAAAAGGTAAAGCGGGAACTGCAGCCCAGGACAGGTAAGTACAGTAGGCTCATCAAAGCCTTAAATGGTTTCCAGGCCCTAAGGCCACATGAACTGCACTCCAGAGTAGGGAGACACTTTGCAGGCACACCTGCAAGCTGTTTGAGGAGCCAGAGGAGAGCTCTGGGCAAAATCGTACATGTGGATCCTGAAATATTACAGACACTGATCCTTAGCAAAATCCTAGAACAAATGACTGAACAGCAACTACAATTACTGAGGTAAGGAAGCAGTGATCACAAAGAATAAGCTGGGGTTGCCAAAAACAAGTCATGCTGAACAAACCTGTTTCTTTTTTGGGGGTTTTGGTTGGCTACATCAAGAGAATGGTATACACTGTGTACTTTATAACAACAAGGCATCTGACTGAAATGTTCATAGTATTCTTAGGAACGAGAAGGAAAAGAACTGCAGGCAGGATGATAGTCTGGTTTGGGGGCTAAGCTGAACGTGCCTCCACCTAAGTGCTGAGACCCAGGCCATCCTGAGCAGTTTGCTGCTATGGTGTCAACCAGGGTCTCAAACTACGGGTGCACGCCAGGACCAGGATATGCAGGCTTCTCCTCGGAGGTTCGTGCTTTCTCTAACAGAATGTTTTATTCTTGTGTTTTCACCGTGATGATCATCTTTTAAAAATGAACATGTACTACAGATCGCTGGGTGATTGCTGCTTAACCAAGATTTGCACATTTCTGGGCCTGTGTGTGTGTTTACAACTGTACTGGTACCAAGTGGCACCACTCTAACTACATGGGCTAATTAAGACAACTCAATTCTGCACATGTAATTCATGATACATCTGTGCAAAGTGAGGAATGACAGCTCTTCAGAAGCCTGGAAAGACCATGCTGCTGGGCACTAGACACTGCAGGGTGGGCATGCGGAACTCAAGGAGCCCGGATGTCAAGTCTGTGCTGCGCTTACGCTGACAGCAGCAATTTGGGCTCAGTCAACTGTTTTCCTCCCAAAATGATGTTGTTGATTTGAGTTTTATTGGCTTTTCTGTAGTTATTTAATTAAATTTTACAGGAACTAGATCTATGAGTTGATAAACAGATTTATGTGCATACATAATTAAGGCTGCAGCCTTATAATGAAAACAATCTAAGTTGACTGAAAAACATTTTCCCTTTAGAGCAGTGTTCAAACTATTTAGACCATGAACCACAGTCATAAAAACAATTTACATCAAGACCCAGTGTACGCATATGCACCCCCACACACACGTCCCTGTCCTGTGCTGATGTAATAAGAATTTCCTGAAACAAAATTTGCCCTTGCTACATGTCATGGGCTTTGGTATTTTTCTACTCTATTTCATTTTTTAAAATGCCAGTTGTGACTCACTAAATTGGTTTTGCGCCCTACAGGCTAGAAAACACGGCTTCAAAGCAGTCTCTCCACCACCCAAGTTTGGGAAACCATGCAAAAGACCTAGAAGGCAAATTAACTTTATGGACGTCACAAAACTGAGGACTGTGAACACAATGGGTGTCTGTATTAGGGTTCAAAGAGATCTTAAAAAACTGGTATGTGCAGTGCTTAACAGCATGAGGCTCCAGACCGAAATGAGAATGCAGACTGTGGGATCGCTGGGGCATTCCTCTCCCAGCCTCAGTGCACCGTCTGTAAAACAGAGGTAATGTCACCCTTACAGGATTCTAGGAGGCGTCAGTAATATGAAAAACACTGAGCACACAGGGGGTTATCAATAAATGGTGGTTTAAACTTTGAAGCTGAGTGAACACTGCACTTGGGTTAAGCAAAAAAAAAGAAAAAAAATCATGCATATAGGAGAGGAAGATAGAGCTTAATAGCGGTTCTCATGAGAAAAAGCCCCAGTGGTTTTGACTCAAAGTTAAATGGGAAGCAGTTAGAATCTAGATGTGGTGGCCGAAAAAGCTCCTGCAATCTTGGACTGAATTTCCAAAAGTTCAATCATAGAAGAAAATAATAGTCCTCATCTGCTCTGCACTCGGGCCCCATCTGGAGTGTCAGGTTCCGTCCTGAGGGACATTTTGAAAGGGGGATTTTCAAATGGAGCTCGTTCAGAGGAGGGCAGCCATGGTGGTGACCAGGACACCAGAGGAGCGATACCCACCAGGGTGTTTATTCCATACATACATTCAATGGGTAGACTTTGGGGTGGAAATTTCGGTTTATTAGAGGGGACAACTTTCAAAAGATGGAATCAGTTGCCTCCTGAGGTAATGTTCTCCCTTCTCTGAAATCATTTAGCCAGAGACAGGATGTGTGTCTCTGTCAGAGATGGGATGTCTAGATGGGGTGGGAACTTGGACTAAATGATCTTGTTTGAGAATTTAAACTTGTTTATAATCCTCCAACCGTGTTGCCGATAAAAACACAAGATGAGTTAGCTGCCGGCAGGGCTGGGAAGGGAAGGCAGGGCCTCTCCCAAGAGGTTCCCCTGGGCTTAGGTTCACTTAGCTAAAAATGGTGAATGACTCTCCCTCAGACATCCCCTGTTATGAAACTGAAGGACACTAGAACAGGACAGAGCACAAACAAAATGAAAACTGGCCCAGTGCTTATTCACCTCCCTTTCCCATCTCCCTCTCTCGCCCTGCAGTCATTATCACCCTGGACTCAAACTGTCTGGAGACTGGGCTGGGCTAAGAGGCTCTTCAGTTAATAAGTTACAGCAGGGACTTCCCTGGTGGCACAGTGGTTAAGAATCCACCTGCCAATGCAGGGGACACGGGTTCGAGCCCTGGCCTGGGAAGATCCCACATGCCTCGGAGCAACTAAGCCCGTGCACCACAACTACTGAGCCTGTGCTCTAGAGCCTGCGAGCCACAACTACTGAGCCCACGTGCTGGAACTACTGAAGCCCGCGTGCCGAGAGCCCGTGCTCCGCAACGAGAAGCCACGACAATGAGAAGTCTGCACACCGCAACGAGGAATAGCCCCCACTCACCGCAACTAGAGAAAGCCCATGCAAAGCAATGAAGACCCAACGCAGCCAAAAATCAATCAATCAATAAATAAAATTAAAAAAATAAATAAACTTTGTAAAAAAAAAAAAAGTTACAGCAGAGTCTTGACGCCCTTGCAGACTGTGGGCACTCCACCCACACCATCTTGGTTGGTTTCATTTGCCTTCCCCGCTGGCCCCTGAAATACTCCAGATCTCAAACCAGTGGTTTTAAGTATCTCTCCTAGAGTCACTCAGAGTTTTGTGGCCCCTGGGCTGTGGACCTGGGCGACTAATCTCCCTGCCACTGCAGAATTATATCCTGGGATTACCCATGAAAGGGAAAAGCAGCATTTCCAATTGGTGTTTGGAAATGAACAGTGGTTAAGAAGTAGCATAGATGCCTAACTGCAGGACTATATTCAAAGGTACTTTAGAACCTCGTTTATTTGGAGCCTTATATTTAAAATGTATAATTTGGACATAAATTGGGCTTAGCTTTTCCTTCATACTATTCAAAGTGAGGCTAAATAGTGTATGAAGCCTGCAAAGGGACTCTAAGGCATAGTTAGGGAACTGTTTTATACCACTGCCACTGTTTCAATGGTACCATTTGCTTTTAACAGCAGTTTATATCTGCTCACTGAAACCTACATTTAGCAAGGTTGGTGAGTGGGGTTATTGCATATTCTTGGAAGAAAAGGCTGCATTTCCTTCAGAGTGCTATCATTCAGACTTTCATTAATTTGGGTTGGCTAAAACCTTCTCAACAGTCCTCTGGCTCGTGAAGTTTTACGGTGATTTACTACACAAGCAATAGTTAGCTCTCTTAGGCTGCAAGGAAAATTTCCAAGGCTATCAAACACGGCTTCCAGACAGGGGTTGGGGGGTGTCCAGTGCCTGACAGGACCACACCTGACTTTCCTTTTCCCCATGCTGGAAGCCAATTTAATTCCAAAACCAGGGGAAAAGCATCCCCTGAGTGTCCCGGCTTTTGAGGTACATACAGATCGTTCATCTCCACCTCCGTCCCTCCAGCTACAGCTTCCTCCCTTCTCAGCCAAACTTAGTGGAAAAGCTGCCAGCACTTTGCTACCCCCTCCTCTCTCACTTGGACTTTCACCCCAGCTCTCTACTGACACTGCACTTGCCCAGGTCACGAGGGACCTCCTCATTGTTAAATCCAACTGACCCCCTTCAGCAGTTTCTGACCCGTTGACGATTCCCTCCTCTTTGAAATCCTCATGGACTTTCTCCTACCTCTCCGGCCAACTCTTCCCTTTGTGGGCTCCTCTTCCTTTTGCCACCCCTGCAATATGGATGTTCCTCAACATCATCTTTCTCACCCAACACCCATTCCATGAGTGACTGCCCACTCACATGGATTCAGGTACCTTCCACAGGCTGATGACTCCCAGGTCTATGAACTGCCTACATCTGCCCTCTGAGTGGCGGACCAGTACATCCAGCCCTCTGTGGGCCTTCCACTTGGGCTGGCCACAGAACTTCCAACACTGAGCTGTCACCTTTGCCCATTCTCTCCCCAGCTTTCTCACCCCCAGCCACCACGGGCCTCCTTCCAGATCCTTGAAGAGCCTCCATCTCTGCCGCTGCCCTTTCCTTGCTTAGAGCTCTCTTCTCTCTTCACTAGCTAATACCCACCTACTCACCCTTCAGGTCTCAGGCAGGTTTTTTTTTCCCCCCAAGAGCCCACTATGTAATGTAACAGGTATGTCATTTCCTCAGAGAGGCCTTCCAGGACCCCTGAGATGAGGTTAACTCCTCTGGTAACTCACCACCCGTTAAATAATCATGGGCTTAATGTCTCTCTTCCACACTCATGGAAGGGTGGCCCAGGTCTGTCTTCACCGCTGAACTGCTACATCAAACCTAACACAGCACAGCGACACTTCAGTGCCTGCAGGCTGAATGAATGATGAATATTTTTGGTTAAACCAGCCTCTCAATCACAAGGAAACCTGAACGCCATCCTCATCACCGTTCAGTCTTCAAGTCCTCCTGGGTCCACCTCCTAAATACAAACCTCTCTCCATCTGCATTATGCTGGCGTTAACCACCTTCGGCCCAAAGTCTTCAAAATGGCCTCCCAGCCTCTGGCCTAGCCACCTCTAATCCAGCCTCCACCAACTGGTCTGAAGACTCTTTTAAAATGTAAATCCCACACAGTTACTCCCCAGATTAAATCCTTCAATAGCTTCCAAAGGATTTTAAGATAACCTTATAAAGGTCCAAACAAGCCACCCCCTCCCTCCCTGCACCTCCCCCTCTCCCACTTTATCTCTTGCCCTTCCAACCCTCCGGACAAACACTTCAGTTTTCTCCATTTCTGGAACTACAACGTGTCCTCTCACTCGGAGCCTAAGCACACTTGCTCCCATTTGTCTGGCCACCTCCGGTCCCTCTTCAGAGCTCATTTATAACTCTCCTGACATCTTCCCTCCTGCTCCCCAAGTCTGGGGCAAGTGCCCCTGCTCTGTGCCAGTGTATATGCCCCACGGCACCCCTCACAGAACTCCCCCCACCCCCCATGACGGAGCAGGGAGTGCAGCTCTGTTCTAGGGCTCTCTCCATAGGCTGACTCAGGGAGCAAGCACCACGTAACAGGAAGAGGCCTCACGTGGGACCCCGGAGCCCTGGCCATCAGACTAGGGGCTGTTCCACTGGTCTTTCACTTGAGAATACTACTCTTGAGACAGGGGCTGAGAGAGAAGGGATCCAAAGAAATACCACAACAGCAGGCTCTGGGAAAGAACTTGGCTCAAACTCCACAGCCAGGCCTGGGGGTACTAGGTTTTTATTGCCTCGTGGGGTCCCACCACCCTGGCTATGGCCATCTTGGCTGTCTGCTATGGTATTTCCCCTGGAGGAATTTCACTCTGTGTAGACAGTTCTCCTGTTGGCTATTTTGGTCAGCTCAGTTGGGCCTGAAGCCAACAAAACCGTTCCTAAGCCCAGTCTTTTCCAGTTGTCTAGCCTGGAAGAATTCAGAGCTGGTGAGGGAAAAGCAAGCCACAGCTGGTTTTAGAGAACAAAGTTGGACCTCAAAGGGAGCTGAGAAATGGGCTTAGAGAATCAGCTTAGCTGGAGAAAGGATCAAGAAAGACTCCAAATTGCTCTAAGCATTTCTGAGAAGCAAATCTCCAACAACTATACTAACCATATAAAGAGCTCCTAACAGTAAAAGGAATTTCATGGACTTTTCATGAAATGAGAACAGTTCTGGGTGTGGCTAATGCCACAGGCTAAAGAATGGAGATCTTGTCTCCACCCAGTTATTGAGCCATCCTGTCTTCCCTGTTCCCAACTTTGACCCCCAGCCTCAGCCCTGATGTGAGTCCACAATTTCATCAAGAAGTTAAAATTCCCTTTATAAGCCAAGATCCATTATTTCTCTCCTTTTCAAGCAAAACTCCTTGCAAGGGTCACCCATACTTGCTGTCCCTCATTTCTCTCCTGCTAGTCTTTCTTGAACCTGTTCCAGCTAGCTTGCCCCCTCCCATCCACACGACAAACACTGCTCCCACGACCAGTGACCTCCACGTTGCCAAGTCCAATGGTTAATTCTTAGACCTCAGCTGGTGTTGATCTGACAGCTGGCCCCTCTTATCTTGAAACACTTTCTTCACTTGGCTTGTAGGGTGGCCTCCTATCTCTCCAGCTGCTTCTTCTAAGACTCCTTTGCTGGGTCCTTGTCTCAAACTCTAAATGGTCGGGCTGCTCCAGGGCTCAGTCTTGGGGCCTATTTTTCTTCTGTCTACACCTGTTTGCTGGGGGATTTCATCTAGTCTCAGAGCTTTAGAAACCAATAATATATACAGGTTCTATATAATGACGACTCCCAAACTTATATCTTCAGACTTGTATATCTTACTGCCTACTGACATCTCCACTTGGAGGTATTAATAAGCAACTCAAATCTACCTAGCCCGAAACAGAGCTCCTGTTATCTCCCTAATTCTGTGCCTTCTTCTGACCTCCCCACGGCAGTGAATAGAACTCCATCCTTTCAGCTGTTCAGCCCTAAAACCTTGGGAGTCATCCTCGACCCTTCTTTTTTCCACTCTACACTTGTCAGTAAACACTTTCGGCTCTACCTTCAAAATATGTTCACAATCTGATTGCTTTCACAACCACTTCTTGTTAACAACCAGGTTCACGTCCCCATCACCTCTCACTTGGATAAGTGCGAAAGCCTCCTAGCTGGGCTTCTGACCTTGTCCCTGCTGGTTTATTCTCAACACGCATCCAGAGATCCATCAGACTTAAATGAAATCATGTTACTCCTCTGCTCAGAGCCCCCAGTACACTCCGTCTCCCAGTCAAAGTCCACACCATGACACATAAGGGGCCCATGTGACCTCTCTGACTTCTCCCCGTCACTCTCCCTCATTCACCGCTTCAGCCACGCTGGTCTCCCTGCTGTTCCTGAACATGCCAGGTATGGCCCCTCTTCAGGGACTTTGTACTTGCTGTTCTCTCTGCTTGAGTTCTCACCACCCCCTCCCCAGACTGAGCCTGGCTCAATCCCTCCTTTCCTTCAGGGTTTTACTCAGACTACCCTCCCGGACCACCCTATGTAAACCGCTCCTCTCACTTCTCCCGTCCTCTATTTGGTTTTTCCCCTTAGCACTTCTCATTGTCTAGTATCTACTAGTTAGCCTTACTGTCTCCCACTAAGATGTAAGCTTCCTAAAGGCAGGGACTTCTCTCTGCCTTACTTAGTGATGCACCCCCCACCCACCCACTCCACAACCTGGCACACAGCAAGTGCCCGATATATGCTTGTTGAGTGCATAAATGAATGAATCCTGGAGGCTGCAGAGCGGGAGAGCCTGAGTAGAATTTAAGAACCAAAGGAGAAAACCTGCAGACTTGCATATCCTGGCACTAGGCTAGGATCCACTCACCAGGTCAACTCTGCCGATCCAGTCCCAGAAGGAACTCAACCTTGCTAGTCACCTCACACGGGGCCAAGAGCCTATGCGTGGACCAGCACGGTCCCGTCTTTCTCCTGGACAGAACTCTCAAAGCACATACCTCATCACCACACACCGGGCACCACATCTCAATGCTTCTTTCAATTAACAAGTACTGGGAAAAAGTTCTTTTCCGAGTGAGTTAAGACAACGTGCGTACCTGCTGTCTGAATACCTCTTATGTGTCTCCACCCTGAATCTCTCTCCTGAAAACGTGACCGTGTCGTTGCTAGTTTGCATCCTATCAGACTGGAAGGGACCCTGGAGAAGTGAGTGGGGACACAGGGCAGCCAGCAGGGGATGGTGAGAACTCATCACTGACAGAAGCAGTCCCAGGAAATGGTACAAAAATACTGGGCCTCAGAACTCTGTCGAAAACAGGAGAAAAAAAAACCAAGACATACTTTTCCCCCCTAAACAATATCATTAGGTACAAACACGTGCTCTCTGCTTTATTTGTGAGTCACTTCACACATTCACCCGGGGCTACGATCGGTTCTGAAATGAGTAGTGACTTCATTTCCCCTGGGACGAGAGGGCTGGCTCACCATTTACTTTTTTGATGGCTGGGAAATGTTTTGGTCTGTTCTGAGGCTAGTCTGAGAAGACTCCCAGTTAGACACTGGCCAGGGGCAGAAATATTCCACATCCAATCACGTGGCCCTGCCTGCTGTCTCTTACTGCCTATTTACACCCTCTGAAAGGCAGCTTTGTGATTCCACCAAGTCCCCTAGGAGAGGTAACAAACACCCCAAAGAGGAAGCTCTGGAGAGACGACATTTGGGAGTGTGGAGGCCAGTGCCTGCTGGTTCCTGCGCCATTTTCACTGCATGGCTGAGACAAAGAGACCACCTAACAGCCTAAATCACGGCACGGGGACAAACACTTCTCAGTGTGGTGGCGCTTCTGGCTAGGGACAGCATGCAGTTCCGATGTTGAAACAAACTATAGCTCGGGGAAATGGCCAAAGGAAGGATTCAAACAGCTGGGTCTGCAAGCACGTTCTTCCTGTGACACAAACAGCCCTGACATCTCAACACTGCTCGGAGCTGCTCACAGAGGGTAAACTGAGAAGCAGCAAAACAGGGCACTTAGCTCTTTATACTCCTCTGCTCCTGAGTGGAGCTCATCTCCCAAGAGCATGCCAGCTTGAAGCCCATCCTGATGAGAAGCAATCCCCTATGCTAGTGGCGGCCTCAGAGCATCGGCAAAGAGCGCGACCTAGACGTGCAGTGAAGTGGTAGCGTCCCTCAGGCTGCCAGTGCTGACTCTGCTTGCTCCTGGGCTCTCTTCTCAGCCTCGAGTGAGGCAGTAGAAAAATCAGTTTTCCATTCTGGAATCCTGTCAACTGGAACAAATCAACCAGTACTACCTGGGAGCATCTCCACAAGGGCAGTCTCTAACCTCCTTCCTACTCAAGCGGACAGTGCCCTTGAGTTAGGAATGCCCCACGTTTTTACCCACTTCATTCATCTTTCCACCCAGCTCCAACAGATAACTGACAGCAAAGTGATACCTCCCCACCCTGAGGTCTCCTAAGAGAATGCTGCTAGCCAAAAACAGATCTGATAACCGAGGAAGTAGCTCTTCAGAGAGAAAGAGACTTTCAACTATGTTCAGAAATATAAAGATCTAAGTGCTGGGCGCTATGAAGGAAGAAATAAAGAGAAAGCTTCTTTCCCTTCCTTCAGCAGAAGGAAGTCACAAGAGGAGTTGCACGTGGATCCAAACAAAAGCAAAGCAAAAGCATCAACAAGTGTATCCACAACGGTGTCCACTTCTCAGCCCATCTTGGCTTCCAGCCCACCATGAAGCCAAGTGTCCTGGCTTAGAGCTTGCTGGGAAGACGTTCACAAACCCAGTTAAGCTGCTCACAGGGACACTCCAGATGTATCACCCAATACACTCACAAGAAAATACTGGAGTTTCTCCAAATAGATTTTGCTCTAAGTCTGCAGCCCACGAGGTTTCAGACCGGACAATGTAATCATTTAAACTCAGAAGTGTTCACATCTCTACATTTTCTGATACTCTACACACCCAGTGTTTCTCTGCATCTTTCATTCTGTGGCTGTTGTTCCATCTCCTCCAAAATAATTCCTAAGTTTTTCAATCTTTGGAAGTAAGGCTTCCAATTTGCGTGTCTACAGAGAAGGGGTAAAGGTAAGTCTTAGAAGAACATGCTACATTTCCATCATATAGATGGGAGTGGGCAAGGTCTAGAAGACTGCTAAACCCAAGCCAATACCAGGGTCTACTGGTTAGCTGCAACAAGCTTAAATGTTTTCAAAAAGGCCCTGGTTGGGCAATACTTGCGTAGAGCAAGCTTGGGAATGATCACATACCTATAGCAAAGAACTGTTTAGGGTACAAGAGACTATGCAACTTCTCTGAAAGGCTGCTATTCATCAACAGAAGAACTAGAAATTTCAAGGCCAAAGATATCAAAATGAACTGTCCTCTCTGCTGTTATGCCATGAGGTTCCTTCCCCCAGGCATTTGCCACAATCTTCTTAAAGCTTCTTCTCTCCTCTGACAAGCCTCCAGAGGCCCAAACTTAATAGAATCTGAGAGAAAAGAGCCTGCCGGTCTATGTGCTGTCAACAGTGAGGCCAAACTCTTCCTCCTTCCTCCTGGAGTCAGTTCTCCCTGCTGAGCAGCCAGGTGACGCTCCAATTATGAACTAACTCTACTTGGGTCTCCTTGGCAAAGAGACTGTGTCTTTAGCAGCCTAGCTCAGGGGGCTCGTAATTATGTCAGACCAGCTTATTTTTTTTTCTTCTCTTTTTTTTTTTTTTGTTGTCATTGCTGCTTTTTTTTTTTTTTTTTTTAGTACGCAGGCCTCTCACTGTTGTGGCCTCTCCCATTGCGGAGCACAGGCTCCGGACGCACAGGCTTAGCAGCCATGGCTCACAGGCCCAGCCGCTCCGCGGTATGTGGGATCTTCCCAGACCGGGGCACGAACCCGTGTCCCCTGCATCGGCAGGCAGACTCTCAACCACTGCGCCACCAGGGAAGCCCTGTTGTTGCTGCTTTTAAACAAAGAGGTTACGCCTCTGTACAACCAAGTGGAAGAACCAGAATTAGAAAACTTACCAATCGCCCCAGCCAATGAGAATCCATTTCCAACAGGTATTAATGCCTGTTAGAAGCCACTGGAACAATGACATCATCAGCCCAATTGATAGGTTGTCTGACAGATTCGCCCCCTTCATCGCACACAAGAATTTAAAACAAAACAAGACACTGCAGTTATATTCATTATTGCAGACACCAGGTTTGTGTTATCAAATCAAAATTACTCCTGTGGTGTGGACTCCACCACCATTCCCTGCAAAGCCTAACTGTGAGCTGGCCAACACCCTAAACTTTCTAGCCCAAAAACTCTTATCCAAAATACCAACTCAACATTTAGCCCTCCACTGTGATACTTAGTGCCTTCTCTGGTACAGCATGCAAGTTTTAGACAGTGCATGCCAGTGTACCTTGCAACAATCATCACCCTTCTATCTGCAACGAAACCCATGTCATGGGGGACCATGGGCCAATTGTTTAAAGCAGAACTCCCTCCCTCCCTTTTTCTAAGAAAACAAATAAGTGAGCAAGAAGTAGCCTCAGAAGAAACAAACTGCGGGAGAATGTGCACTGAGAAAAGCCGGACTGAGTCCCTCTGGATCAAGTTAATTAAGAAACAATTAGACATGACAGTATATTGGAATCAAAACCAAGGAATGAAGTGAGGACGAGTTTCTCAATTGCCCAGAGGAGAAGACGCAGTTCCTTTTCATCTAAAATTAGAAAGCCACCAGGAACATAAGCCAAGAAGCATGGGTAGGAGGCTGAGAACCGTAATGGGGACGAAGGTGGGGTGGAGGAAGAAAGTAAGTATCCATTTTGTTTTATTTCTTCTATCATTCCTTAGGTTTGCTCCTGGCCTTTGGGATTCAGCAGTCCCCTCCCTCCCCCGCCTGGGATGTCTGGTAACAGGCTGGGAACTCTGTCAACAAGTTCTTAAACGTTTCACAATTCTGCAAAGAGCTGGCAGATAATCTAGTTGGAGGTTCAAGGATGCAAGTGAAAATATTAAAAGGAGGTTTCTGCCCACTCCGCAGTCTCAGGCGAGAGGTCATCTGCCTAGGGAGTGCCCTCGTGTCCTGACACCATCTCTCGACTGGGATACATCGCTAACTAGGTTGGCCTCCACACCCAGCAGTGCCCATGTGGTTGGTGCCGTCGGAATTTCAAGCATTCCCCCGCCCCTCTCTGCACACGGGAGAACCTTGAATTGCGGATGGGCACCTAGAGTTAGAGTGCAAGAGGGTCCCCGAACACAGAACAAGCGCACAGGACGTCGACCGCCTCCTCAGAGCAGACCGAGGCAACGTCCCCGGGCCTGGTAGCGCTGACGCGTGTCGGCCACCGGGCGGAGGGGGTGCCAGGCCCGCCCCGGGTGCCCGATCCTCTCGCCAGCCCCCGGAAGCGCCGCCCTCCAGCCCAGCGGGCTCGGAGGGGGCGGGGAGTCGAACGCCCCCTTCCGGGTGCCTCCGCCTGGCTGGCCAGCCCCGCTCCTCCTCCGGGCGGGAATCCTCCCTCCCCGCCCCTCCCGGAGCCGGGCCCCGGCGCCAGGCCCGGCCCCAGGGGGGAACCCCCAGCCCCGGCTCCTCCTCCCTGCGGCTTCTGCCCGTCTTCCCGACTCTTGAGAGCCGGGAAGACCCCGCCGGCAGCGGCCAGGACCCACCGCTCATTACGACATCTTCCTCCCTGGCCTCCGCCGCCTCCGCCGCCACCGAGAGCCTGACACCGCCCGCTTAGCACCCGCCAATCCCGGAGCCCGCCACCGCCCGAGCGACGGCAGCGTTCACCAATAAGAGTTCGGTACATTGGGGACCGACAGCACCACCAACCAATCAAAGAGAGGCACCTAGAGCGACGTTGGTTTGGCCAATAGAACTGTGAAATGTCACTGATGGACGGTAGAGCGCGCCAACCGGAAGCCTACTGAAGAGTGAACGACATGTTCGCCAGCCAACTGGCGGGAGGCAAAGTCCCGCCTACAAGGTAGTTGATGGACAGCAACAGGAAGCTGGATGGGGCGGGGCTTAGCTGAGGAGTGGTTTTGTATTGGTCGTGGTTGACCTTCCACCCACCTCTAACCCAGAAGATGAGTGATAGATCTGCCCTAAAGCCAATCAGAAGTCATCAGGGTGAGGCCGAAAAATGCCCCATAAATAGCATCTACTTTGCGCTTCAATCCAGTGTAGCCCTGGTGTGGCAGGGGCCTTTCGGTCCTCGGTCACTGAGCCCAGTGCCTGTTGAGTGGAAAGCCACCAGTCTTTAATTTAGTCTCTCGCCCTTCATCGCTTCTGGAGAGGGAGGTGAACCTCCGGGCGACTTTGTACAGCGAGGCATTGGAGTCAGACACAATAGCGGGAGTTGGGGCTAAGTGACACCTCTCAGAGGGGAGTATTTTCGCCGTCTCAGTTCAAACCCCTCTTAATCCTCACCTGGTTATTGCATCTCCCCGCTAACGTGGGCACCAAAATCACCTGAAGCTCTCTAAAAGTAGATTCCCGGGGCTGCCTCCCGTGTGTGGGGCACGCCTGGAATATGCATTCTAACCAGCGCCTCGGGTGGACAGAATTGGCCTCTGTCCCACTTACCTCCTTGAACGAGGTGCTGTGAGTTCAGCACTTGGCCAAGGCGCTACCCGGGTAGGTTTATCTTCCCTATGGCTGTGTAACTTTGGAAGGCGTTAGTAAGAAGGAATCCATTCTGGTTTCAGACCAGCCTGGGCTCGAAACTCGCACAGCCTACTTACAGAGAGGCAGGGTACCGAAACTCCGTGCGCCTTGTGTCCTCATCTGTAAAATGAGGCTAATCACACCTACGTCTTAGAGCAGTGGCTTTCCTTTTTTTAAAAAAAATCATAACCCCACAGTGAGAAATATATTTGCATCCTGACCCAGTACACTTATACTCCTGTGAGTGTATGATAAAACTTTCCAAAAACAATACTTACCCTTCCTACGCGTGATGGACTGATGTTTTCTATCCTGTCCTATCTTATTCTTTCTTCCCTCCCGCCCTCTTTCCTCCTTTCCTTCCTTCCTTTCTTTTTTTTTTCAATTGAAGTCTAGCTGATTTACAATATCGAGTTAGTTTCAGGTGTACAGCACAGTGATCCAGATAGATAGATAGATAGATGGATATTCCTTTTCAGATTTTTTCCCTTATAGGTTATTACAAAATATTGAGTATAGTTCCCCTTGCTATACAGTAGGTCCTTGTTGGTTATCTATTTTATATATAGTAGTGTGTATATGTTAATCCCAACCTCCTAATTTATCCCTCCCACCACTTCCTTTTCTTGATCATGACTGGCAGTTTGAAGAACACTATCATAAAGGGTTGGTGTGATAAAATACAGAGCAGAATGCCCAGTATATTGTAATTGTTGAATAAATGTTACTAGTCTCTTCCCGTCTACCCCTCTCAGATTTAGCCTTTGAAAGAACAAGACTTCAAAAGATATCACTCCTCTAGTTAAATCCTTCATTGGCTCCCTGCACCCTTCTGGATAAAAAGTCCATACTCCTTTCTAGGCAAACAATGTCCTTCACACTCTTTGTGTACCTTTCATGCTTTATCTCCCTCTGCCACCCTATTGTCCTTCCACAAATCCTACCTTTTTGCCTCAAGAAAAGATTCCACAGTTCCTAAACACTTATGCATCTCTCTATTTCCCTTCCTACTTTTTCCTTCCTTTTTCCTGGTAAACTTCTATGCATCCTTCACGAACCTGCTCAAAGTCTGAACTCCTGCTGAGCCAGAGCTTTTTACTTCTCTGGGCTGCTCTTGGCACAGGCAAAGGGCTTCACTCACTCACACTGCATTGCACACTTTTATTCTTACTTCTTACTTCCCTACTAGACTGTGAGCTGCAGTGGAAGGTTAGAGGCCCATACTAGAGGACCAACAGGAAATGTATGCCGAGTTAAAGAATGAATATTTGCATACAATTACATCTACACAGGACTTGTTTATATAGACCGTGCATTCTGTTCCCAGGCCATTTTTCAAGTTAAGATTGCTTCACTGTCAAGCCAAGGACTACACCCGGGTTCAGGGACTCAGCTATTTAAGGGTGCAGGGATTTGGGGGCCAGGGAGGTGGGGTTGAATATCCTGCCGGGCGGCTGCCAAACCTCTTATGGGATGAAAGCTGGGGCAGCTGTGCTTCTCCTACCCCAGAGGCCCCATCAGGAAGACAGCAGAAGTGGGGGGAAAAAAAAAGTTTGCGTGTGTGTGGGTGGGGACGCAGGGTGCAAAAACGTAGAAGAATTTGCCAGCAGTTCTGAGTAATTTAAATTGCTCTTCCCTGCCATCTTTCTTGTTCTTACCAGAGGCACAGCTGAGGAAGGGAGCATCTTCTAAGGAGAGGACCCCGTCATACTTTTGTCAGGACCTTTGGTGTCTTTGAGCCTCAGTTACAACACCCTAAAACCACCACACAGTTTTGCTTCCCACAGATTGCTTCCCACAGATGCCCCCATACTCTACAGAGAGGAAGGAGGCTGGGCAGCCGGCCCCTAATCCCTGCTTTGTCCTAGCTGCGCTTTAGACTCACTTGTGAGTGTTTAATAAAATTTAAAGCCTGGGTCCCATCCCAGGCCAAGGAAATCAGAATCTCTGGGAGTGTAACCCTGGTGACGGTATTAAGAAATTCCTCAGGTGATTCCAACAGGCAGCCAAATTAGAGAACCACTCGTCAGCCCAAAGTTATCTTCCGACGGTGGTGCTCAAGTAAGCCGCTGTGAAGCCTCGCATCTGTACCCTCCACCTCTACCCACTCCTGTCCCTCCCCGTCCTGAATTTCTCCCCTGCCCATCCTACCTGCTTCGACCTCCGTGGCCCCAGAGCCAACAGGTGGTTCCAGCTGTGGGTCTCAGCACCAACCAGGAGAAACGTCTCTTCCCTGGGTGCATCTGGAGACAGTTTCTCCCTCGGTGATATTTCCCTTGTTTCTAATGCTTTCAGCCTCTTCCTGTTCTAAGTTGTCACTTTCTCCCCATTTCTAATTTATAAAGCTATCCATTCACCACTCCTAAAATCCCCGTATTTGTCTTGTCCACCATAGCACCTTCCACTCCCAGCACATTGCTTGATATATAGTAGGTGCACAGTAAATGTTTGCTGACTGACTGAATGACTGCATCTTTTTAACCTTTTTCCTGTACTTATTCCCTTCTCTTCCAAGCCCAGCTTCCTCCACCTCCACTTCACTTCTCCTTCCCTGTCTGCCTCTTAACCCCCTTCTCTCTTCATTTTCCCATGCTTTTCCTGCTTGCTGACATTTTCCTTGTCCTTCTTTTCTGCATGTGGCTGCCCCCATCTGATTCATCAGTACCAGAGAGTGAGCATCTATCCCTGAGGATGCCTAGGGCACCAGAAGGAGGGAGGGATGGCTGCAGAACCACAGTCTGCCCTTAAGAAGCTCCACATTCCTTCTGGGGCCTCCTATGAAAGGAACCACATGGTGCAGCTGGTGTTGGATGTCCAGAAACTAGAAGAATATCAATGTCCCAGCCCTTGACTATCTGTTAATCCTCACTCACCCCTACAACCCAAGCTTTATTGTTATTTTTGAAGAAGCCAACTCAGTCTTCTAAAGGCTGCACGTTCTGCCTTAAGAATTTTCCCAGTAGCCTCTGCTTCTCCCCTTTTCTTCCTTTGGTTTTCTACATTCTCATTTCTCCTCTTTCCACCTAGTTTAAATGAACCTTTTTTTTTTTCTCTCCCAGGTCCATCTTTGATTTCAATTATCCAGGTTTCCTTAGTCTTTTTCTGAGCATGAAAAATTAACAGAGGCTGTAAAATGTATCTCCCTATTATACTGTGGCAGCTACCCCACTCCACACCGCAGGTGCACACACACAGCCACCCCTCCTTCTCCACTGCTCAGGGATGCCAGTCCTACACTGACTCATCAACTCCCTTTGCACCCTGGTTCCCCTGCCCAGACGGTTGGCTGTCCTCTACCAACTGCCATGGAATCTTCCAGCAAGGACGTTCCACTCATCCTTCCCCCACAGGGTTCTTCCTTTTTCCCTGGTTCTTCCTGCTCCCAGTCCCCTTGGGATGAGGTCTGTGGAGACTCAGGAGGAAAGGGCAGCCCCCCCAGGAACCAGTTAGGATGGAAGGCACTGGCGCCCCCTCAGCCTTTGTGTGTCGCCACCAGGGGGCGTCCAAGGCATTTCCAAAAGCGAATGCCGGGTTTTTTAATCTTACTGGAGTAGGAAGGCAAGCACGGAAATTCAGTTTAACAAGCATTCATTGAGTGCCCACTGTCTGCCAGGCTTGTGCCCTGATTCACCTGGAAACAGAGTATGTTCTAGCCTCTACAAAGACTCCTTGAAAACAACCATTTGCCTCTCCAAGGAATCATTTCCTACCAACCAGCTCCTCTTACTGCCTGGGTAACAGCATCCTCTCTCCACCTTGGCCTCTCCCCTGCACTCAGCCCCTCTCCACCCTTCCTGACCTCGGGACCGCAGCTCCTTGTCTGCTTCTCTGAGCCCAGGCTTCCCACAGCAGACTGGAAACAGCCCTAGGGACACAGAGGGCTTGTGAGTTTCCCTGGGCGGGTACTTTCTCTTCTGGGTCCCCGACCCCCTTCTGTCAAGGCCTCATCTCAGTCACCATCACTGGCTTCCTGAGAGTCCCCCAGGCACCCTGAGTGTGGAGGGTGGGGATTCAGTGAGGTCATTATCTGGGATGCTGGGCTCAGGAGCATGACCTTCACCTGGAAGCTCCAGCCCAGCTAGCAGAGACTCGGGAAGTGGTGACAATAACAATAATAATATTAATAAAACGTTGGGGCCATGGAAATGGCTGTGAAATGCTCTCTAATGATCGCTTATATTTATAGCTCTCCTTCTCCTCCTAGACACTTCAGAGCCATTGCCCAGTGAATCCTGCTAGCTTCCCTAGGAGGGACAGTTAACCCCATATTTTATGGCCAGAGAAACGGAAGCCCTGAAAAGGTGAGGGAGTTGGCCAGTTACACAGTGCATTCATGGTGGCAGAATATGTAAAGTAGCACTTTATTTTTCCTTTCCTCTAATATCCAGACCCACCTAAGTGTGCGTGCCCAGGTCCACACACACACGCACGCACGCACGCACGCACGCACGCACATTCTCACTGTCCATCCCAATCAGCCTTGCCAGGGACCTCCACATCTGGGAGAAGCTGGACCCGGGGCAACGAGGAGTGCCACCCCAGTCATGACTGAGGAGGGCTTCTCAGGGCCAGCCAGGGCTCTGGGGAAATCTTTCACTGTTCTGTTGGACGAGCCTCGCATCTGGCAACGTGCCAGTCAGGACCAAGCCCCTCCCGACTTCAGGACTCATGAGGAAAGAAGTGTGGGATGTCTGGGGGCCCCACCCAACATGTCCCCCGCTGATAGTGCCAGGGACGTGTTCACCCTGAAAACCAGTATGGGTGAAGGATCCCATTGACCCCGTCCAGCCACAATATTAGGGATGGCGATGTGATTCCAGTGAGGAGATGTGGTAGTCCCAGGGAGGAAGGAGAAGGTCTCCCGAACAAGAGTGACAATTATCTGGCCTACACAGGAAGACAGTGTGGACAGGAGCAAGGGGAGGAGGGGAAAGATGCTGCTGGCACACGCGACTGAATCTCAGCTTCACCAGGAAACTATATAAAAAAATAAGGAGGTGCTTTTGCTTTTTTCTAGTCTGAACTCGGAATGGAAAGGGGGAATGTGCTTTGTTTTTGCAGGAGGGAGTAAGTTTATCTAATCTAAGAGCTTCCTGGTTTACAAAGTAATGCCCTGGAGCAGGTGACGAGGATGAGGGCAGTGAGGTCAAAGTGGGATGACCTGTGGCCAATGTGAACAGGGGTTCCAATTGGCTTGGACGCTGGAAGAGTTATACGTGGGTGGGTCCCTACTTGGAAAGAAGAGCAGTGGAAACCAAGGTGACCACAGCCTGGCCTGGATCCTTCAGGTCACAGACCCTTCTTGACTGGTCCCCACCCACCAGCTCCACTCCAGACTCTTGTCTCCCCCCTGAGCCCGCAGGCAGGGCCTGGGACCATGCCCCTCCCCCCAGCTCCTGGTCCCGACTGAACTCCAAGGCTCCACATTGCTGAGATTTTACTAGAGCTCCCAGCTGGCTCCCACCTTTGATCTGGCTTCAAAAAATAAAGAGCAGTACCAGGAGAGTGATTTTGCCGACCTCCTGGGAAGGAAGGCAGGCTGGAGGCAGGTCCTGACCAGCCCGGCCCCACTCCTCCTTGAGCCTGCAGTCTGAAGGGGGTTGGGGGCCAAGGGAGCAGAGCCATCTTTCCTCTTTGACTCCCCCTCTCCCTGCTGGAGCGCTGACCCAGAGTTAGTCTTCCTTCCCTGCCCTGCAGCCAGCCAGCAACAGAAAGGACAAGCGGGCAGTACAGCTGCATCCCCACCTTCTGCCCAGTACGGGGCTCCCCACCCCAACATCTTCCCTGTCGGGTTGGGCTCAAGCAGTGCCCTGCTTGGACGGGCAGTGCCTCTGTCTCCTCCCCACCATGCCCCTGGCCTGGGGAGTGCTGACCGACCACTCAGGGTGGGGCCTGCCAGTGGGCGAGTCTCTGTCCAGCTGGCGGGGCACCCGAGACATTACTCAGTAGGCTGTCTCGGTGCCAGCTCTGGTCTTGGGAGGCTGGACTACGGGGTGGGGAGGGGAAGCCTAGGCTGGATGGAGGGTGGGATCGGCCTTTTATGGCGCTTCCTCCCCATCCCTCTCCCTCTGGCGCTGCAAGCCTGGCCCAGGATTTCCATCTTCTGGCAGCAGCCCCGCCCCCTCCCAGTTCAAAGGCTCTGGCCCCTCACCTGTCCCGGGATGCCTACCTGGCCCTTTCAAGTGGTTAGCGGTGTACCCCTCCCCCACCCAGCTGAGGTTTAGGGCTTCTCCGTGCAGGTGAAGGGGACGTGGGGGACCAGGGTGATGGGGTGCAGAGTCCAGAGTCAGGGAGAGGCAGAAACGCACCCTCGAAACAACTGAGCTGTCCCCAGTGAGGTAGAGCCTAGATGCACATAATCCTTCCACGGGTGAGGAAGAAGCCAGAGGTCTGGCCCAAGGGAAAACTGGCAGCTGAGTTTGGTGGGCAAGAACTGAGGGTGTAGGGCTGGGGTCAGGTACCTTCCACTCCTGAGTCCCAGCTCAGCCTTTGGGCTCATTGGATGAAATGCGAGGCAGCCCCTGAGCACAGGGGCTTTCTGTGCTTCTGTGTCCTTATTGGGCCACCCGTGTCTCCCTTCAGGTAAGACTCCTACCCCATATACACGCTCTGAAAGTACTCCCTAAATGTTGAGACTCTTCCAGAACTGGCCAGAATCCACCCACCCTCCTGCTCCCACTTCCAGGCCACTGTTGCCCTTTCCTCGTCTGGGAAAAGGGACCTAGGAGCACGAGCTCCCCTGTCCCCAGAGGGAGGCCCTCCTGGACATTGTCCCCCTGCCCTCCCCCACATTGCTCCAGGCATCTCCCCCCGACCTGGGGGCAGAGAAGAGTTCAGAGTGGGGGAGGAAGTTGGGAGTCACCTAGACTCAGGTGGGGCAGGTTCCCCGCAGTGCTAACCATCTTTCTGGCAGCTCCAACCTGTTCTCTTGGTGAGTAATTTTTTTCCTAGAGGAGAAAGGTGAAGGCCTTGGTGGGGAGTTATTCTGGCTCTGAAGTGTCCTTGCAACTTCCCCAGGCTCCCTCCAGGCCTTGTGCAAGAGCTGTAAATCTCTCACCACCCACAGGCCTGTGGGGGGGGACCTGCTGCTGAGACTTTCATGTTGGGAGGTTTTACGCATGCGCTCCTCCCGCCTGGGGCCTCTCCCCAGCCCGTAAAAATCCAGTCCCATAAATCTCAGTTGCCCCCCTAGGGGCCAAGCGGCGTTCCTCCCACTCCACCCCGTACCCGTAAGCATCCCCCCAACCAAGAGACAGCAGACACGGAGCAGTGGCAGGGAAAGGGTGGGGGGTTTTCTGGGGCCTCCCTCTCCCTTGCTGCTCTGGGATCAGCTGCTGCCTAGCTGGGTTCTGACCCTGTCACTGGATGATCTCTTGTGGCAGCTTCCAGCACTGGAGGGGCTTCTGGGGGGGTCCTTGGTGGGGAGGTCCTTGGCCTCCACTGCCTGCCAGCATCCACCTGAACCTCCTGAGACAGGTGGCTGTCTGTCTGCCAAGCCCCCAGGGGCAGTCAGAGGTGGCAGGCAGCCCAGTGACTATGCCACTCTCCTGGATCAAAAATGAGGAGGCTGGGACTTCCCTGGTGGCGCAGTGGTTAAGAATCCACCTGCCAAGGCAGGGGACACGGGTTCAAGCCCTGGTCTGGGAAGATCCCACAGGCCATGAAGCAACTAAGCCCGTGCACCGCAACTACTGAGCCTGTGCTCTAGAGCCCACGAGCCACAACTACTGAAGCCCGCACGCCTAGGGCCCGTGCTCCGCAACAAGAGAAACCACTGCAATGAGTAGCCCCCGCTCGCTGCAACTAGAGAAAGCCCCGCGCAGCAACGAAGACCCAACGCAGACAAAAATAAATAAATAAATTTATTTAAAAAAAAAAAGGGGGAGCCTGAAGAATGGGAAAAGGGGTAATCGTGGATGAGACCTGGAGGTCCAGTGGGTTCAGTAGTAAAACACAATTTGCACCTTCCCAGTCTGATGGGGGAGGCTGGACACTCATCCAGGACTGAGGCAGAGAGAAGGAGGGTCACGTTGCCGGCCTTGGGGTGAGTCTCAGGGCAGGGGCAGGCAGGGAAGGGATGGGCACAGGAGGGGCTCAGGAAGGACAAGGTGAGAGCTGCAGAGGGAGCAGGGTGTTTCCCAGTGGAGGAAACAGCCTGTTTGAAGACTCGCAGGGGGAGAGGATGCAGCCTGGGCGGGGGACTTGAGCAGGTTTGCGAGAAATGTAAGGAGCCTGTGCTTGGCTCTGGGCTTCCTGGAATCAGAGGCAGGAGGTCGGGAGAGGCAAGGTGGGTGGTGGGAGAAAGGGCACCGGGAGAGTCGGACGCAGCCTCTAGGGCAAAGAATTTCCCACTCTGGGGTCTCACTCACCCTCCTGGCTTTCGGGGCTCTCCAGCAGCCCAAGCTTAGAAGGGTTGCCCCCAAAATGGGAGGGGAAGAAGACTGCTGGCCTGGTGGCTCTGTGCCATCTCTGGCTGAGACCCAAGTAGACAGGTCTAGTCCATTATCTCCAGAAGGAAACAAGGAGAGCTGTGTTCAGCATGGCAACCTCAGAGAAGACCTTGGGAAACCCAGGTTCTCTGCCCCAGAGGGCATCTCACCCACCCCTCCCCCATCCCACCATGTCCAAATTCAGCCTGACTTACATCCCATCTCCTCACTCCCACTGTCGAGCTATGACAGTGCTAATGGCTACAATTATTCAACACTTACTACAGGCCAGGCACTGCTCCAAGCACTTTACATACACTTAGCCCCACTTTACAGATGAGAAAGATGAGGCATAGTGAGCTAAATAACCACCCAGGGCGCCCAGGATCACCCCGCTGGATAACGGCACAGTCAGGCGCAGCCCAGCTCCGGAGCCCGTGCTCTCCTCTGCTCTCTACCGCGGAAGTAAGGGGTGCGATCACCGAGGCCAAAGCATAGGGTATCCCCTGCCTTCCTCCCGACTCCCACCGAGGCCAGCAGGGGTGGTGTCCTCTTTCCTCAGATTAGGAACAGAATGGCCTAAAGTTCTGGTCCTCTCTGGGGGCCCTCTGCCTCCCAGGGGATGCCCACCTCAGAAGCAGCATCAGGCACCAGCTGCTGACTCCCACTGGGTGCCCTGCTTCCGCGAGTGCCCAGCCACCATGGGAAAGCTGTAATCACAAAAGTGAAACTGACTCAGCTGCTTTCCTACCCCCACGAGGGGAATGGGAAGCAGCCTTGTCTGGACAACAACCAATTAGGCACTTTTTATTGCCCACACTGAGGATTGTCATAATCCTCAGAGTCTGGCCAGGATGAAGAAGCAGAAATGGGATTGGATGGAAGTCCAAGATGCCCTCAGAGTTCATTCCAACCATCCCCCTGCTTCCGGGTGGGAAAAGCTTCCTTCAGGGGAGGCCTGCCCCATGGAAGTCAGAAGGTCTTTGTGTCTCACAAGAGTCCTTCAGCATCAGAAAGGGGTTTTCACTTGTCCTCAGGGAAGAGAAATCCCAGGTCTGTTTATTCCTAGGACAAGGTCGACAGGGAGCCAGGTTCATACCTGGGACCCAGACACAGTAGTGGAAGCCTCTGACTGGTGCCACCTTGGATGTTGGCATCAAGGGTCAGGAGATCACTGGTTTTTCAAGTACAGTCTGACTCCTCTCTCAGACCATCCATCCCCTCCAATAGACTGAACACTGCTCAAGAAGGTGTCTTCCCAAGAGAGGGCCAGGCCTCGTTTGTTCTCTGCCCCTTCCCTCAAGTGGGCCTCCGCTGCTGTCCATCAAACAATGGTTCAGTCTTTGGCCCAAAGGGGGGGCTGCATGCTGGCTAGGAAGGGCAACCACAACCTGTCAGAGCCTTCACTTCCTCATCTGTAAAATGGGGTAATAGTAAGACCCACCTCAGGGGTTGTTGTGAAGAGTCAACAAGAAACTCTGTGTGATTGGCCCACGATAAAGGCTCAGTAAATGCAAGCTCTTATGAGCTCTTTGGGCAGCTGGCAAAAGGGAAGAGACTCCTTCCTGGGCAGCAGCAGAAACCAGATGGGAGGGACTTCCTTGGTGGTCCAGTGGTTAAGAATCTGCCTTCCAATGCAGGGGATGCGGATTCGACACGGGGAACTAAGATCCCACGTGCCACAGGGCAACTAAGCCCACGCGCTGCAATGAAGATCCCTCGTGCCTCAACTAAGATCTGACACAGCCAAAAATAAATAAATAAATGTTAAAAAAAAAAAGATAGAAACCAGGTGGGACCCCAGCCTCCTAGGTGTAGAGGGGTAGCCCTCAAAGTGGGAGTGGCTCTGTGTGGGTCTCTGCATTTCATTGCTTCAGAAGACTGGGGAGGGGTATGGTGATGTCTTTCTTTTTAAATTATTATTATTATTTGGCCGAGCCACACGGCTTGCAGGATCTGAGTTCCCCAACCAGGGACTGAACCCAGGCCACGGCAGTGAAAGCATCAAGTCCTAACCACTGGACCGCCGGGGAATTCCCGGGGGTATGGTGGTTTCTTTGCTAGGGTGGTAGTAGTCTCAAACCCAACAGAGATGCTCACCCAGCATGGTAGAGGGTTGGGCGTGGGCAGGGGAGTGGACACAATGACCTCTCCCAGACCATGGATTCTAAACTCACCTGAAGGAGGGAGGAGGGGAGAGAAGGAGGTGGAAATGCACCCGAGCTGAGCACACACACATCCACCTACTCTGTCATGGATAGAGAAATGCCCCTGAGTTCAGAGCAGTCCACAAGCTGCTTCACACATGGATACTGCCTCTCATCACACGGAAGGGGGCCTTCACGTTGACAGATGTTGGGAGGAAAAGGAGGCACTGCCTCTGCAGCTGGTTCTGCCCTGAATAAGGGTGCTGGGTGAGCCTGAGTGGGTTGACACTTGGCTTGGAGCCAGGGCCCTCAGGCGGGCAGGACAGGCTAGTGGGAGGAGGAGGGAGCACCATGACATTACAAAAGAGATGGGACAGACCCTCTGCCCTCTGTCTTGGGCTTCCGAGGAAGAAGCAAGTGGGAAGGGGAAGGCAGGGTGGGAGGAGGTGCTCTGAAGCTCTTGGGGGAAAATGCCCTCTCTTCTTTCTTCTTTTTAGTTTCAAATTAAAAGTCACCCCCACTGGAAAAGAAGCCTTTCTTATAAGTTCCCATTGCTCCCTGGGCTTACCTTTGGGGTGATCTGTTTACAGGAGTAGAGAAATGAATGTGCCTGTCTTCCTCCACCCTCCTCCCTCCCCAGGGCTGTTGGCTACGCCTGCCAGTGGGCAGGGTTCTGTGCTCGGTGCTGGGAGTAGGTCCAGAAGGAGATCGTTTCAGGGAGCTCTTGGTTAGACAGGGGAGACATGGCTCTAGACTACAAAGATTTCCCAGTCTGAAGGGAAAGACAGAACACATCCCTGATTCATCATCAGAGTCCAGAAACAAGGGCAGACAGCAAATGAATGGAATTCTTGAGGTGGTGCTGGAAGAATAGGAAGAAAATCTAGGGAGGGGGCTTCCCGGAAGAGAAAGTGAAGTAGATTTAGGGGGAGAAGCCAGTGAATGCCATTTAACCTTAAGCTATACCCATTTATCCGAAGAAGAAACTGCCTGAGACTTCATGGTAAATCTAGGCTAGGACTCCAAATCGCCCCTTTTTCCAGGCTAGGGGGAGGGAACAAAGATAGGTGTGGAGGAAGGGAAGAGGCAGGGGGGCACGGCAGGGCACTCCCAGGGAGCGGGAGGGGGAGCATGTCATTTGGTGAATTTCCTCCCTGGCCCATGGATGAGCCAAAGTCACTGAAATGAAAAAGAGAGTGACTTCCCTGGTGGCACAGTGGTTAAGAATCTGCCTGCCAACGCAGGGGACATGGGTTCAAGCCCTGGTCCGAGAAGATCCCACATGCTGTGTAGCGACTGAGCCTATGCGCCACAACTACTGAGCCTGCGCTCTAGAGCCCACGAGCCACAACTACTGAGCCCGTGTGCCACAACTACTGAAGCCCGAGCGCCTAGAGCCCCTGCTCTGCAACAAGAGACGCCACCGCAATGAGAAGCCGGCAAACCGCAATGAAGAGTAGCCCCCCCTTGCTGCAACTAGAGAGAAAGCCCGCGCGCAGCAACGAAGACCCAACATAGCCAAAAATAAATAAATTAAAAAAAAAAAAAGAGAGAGAGAGAAAGAGAGGCAAGTTGAACAGGTCCCCGTCTGGTGAGTCAGGCAGCCGGCTGGCCGTCTGATCCTCTGAGCCAAATCCCCAAATCTCTGGAGCTTTAAAGGCTCCCTGTGTCCAGCTCTGACCACCAGGTAGGGATCTGCCCCCTCCCTGACCCCCTCCTCTTCCTGCCCTTTTGCTGCACTCTGACCTCCAGAATGGGCCTGAGGGACCCATTCTGGAAGGCTGAGTTACTCCTCCCCCTACCCAGATTTGGGGTAGACCTGGATAAAAATGGCAGGATGAAGAGGCTGTGCAGATGGGCACAGGGCAGGGGTGCCAGAGAAATCCATGTTGTTCAGTCTGGCCACGGCTGGGTCCCACTCCGGTACCGCAGTGGAATTTAACCCTATGTAAGAGGGTGCCAAGAGCAGGAATATGTTGTGTGGGAGAGAAGGAAGAATTCACATGGGTCCCCAGACCCCCTTTATGTGGGTGCTAACTGCCATTAGAGGGAGTTCATTAGAAGGAAACACTGCAGGGAATTCCCTGGTGGTCCAGTGGCGGTTAGGACTCCACGCTTCTACTGCAGGGGACCTGGGTTCGATCTCTGGCTGGGAAACTAAGATCCCGCAAGCCACGCGGTGTGTCACAAAAAAAGAAAAAAAAAAAGAAGAAGAAGGAAACCCTGCAGGGAACTGGATCCTGTGGCTCTGGGTCTGACCCTTTAGGGACATCAGAGAATCCCTTATCAGCCCCTGCTTTAGGGAGGCCCAAGCAGGGCCAGCCCAGGGGGTCTCCTGAGACACTTCCTAATCAAGACACTTGAACTGTCTGGCCTCTCAGGGGGAAGGACCCCCTGAGGTGGCACCTGGGTCATCCCCCTGTCCCCAGGCACATTCACAGGAGTGGGTCTCCTTGGCAGAGTCAAAGGCTCTCTATGTCCCACTCACAACAGGGTGGGACATGGGGGAGAGGGGCAAGAAGTGGGATGTGTGCTCCCCACTTCGTTGGAGGAAAGGAAGGGAGAGGGTATCCCCTGAGCCCCTGGACCCTCTCCCCCAGCCCACAGGAGCTAGCACCACAGACCTGCGCCTGAGTGGCGGGGGGCAGGCTCGGAGCCTGGCTGAGCCCCAGTCTTAGGAGGGAGGGAAGACGGTGCGAGGGGGTGGGATGTCTCTTCCGCCTGGTAGATTAGTGACTCTGAGACAGGAGAGGGCCTGTCACCGGGCCCATAAATAAAGCAGCTGAGTCTCTCCCTCCATCTGTGTTTATCTGTCTGGCCTCGGAGTTTCCGGGACAGGAGATGTCTCAGCACCCCCAGCATCAAAAGCCAGGCGTGGAGGGGAGGGGGGCAGCCTCCTGCCTCTGCTCTCTACCTCTGTTTCTGCTTCCTCAGTCCCTTCCTCTCAGCCCCTCTCTCTTTAGCCTGGTCACTGACTGAGACCAGGGGGAAGGAGCAGGTAGGGTGGGGAGAATGGGCTGGGTCTCTGCCAGACGGCTCTGCCATCCATCCCCACTGGCGCTGACCCTTCATGGACTCCAGAGAAGGTGCCCTGAGGCCCTGAGGGAGGTGAAGGGCAAGACTCAACAGGCTGCTGAGAGACATGAATGTGCAAGGTCCTCCCCAGGAGAGGGAGGCAGGCCTGCTCCTTAGGATGGCGAGGGACCGGGAGGGGACCAGCAAGCAGAGAGCGGCCCTGAGGAGAAGACCCTGCATCTCCCCTCCAGCTCCAGCTGACTCTTCCTCTCAACACCCTCCTCCCCTCTTTCTGCCTCCCTGGGGCCTCGAAACTTCAGGCTGTTCTTAGAATCCAAAACATACCACCAGGGCTTTTAAAATTGTAGTCCCCAGACCACGTGCATGAACATCACTGGGAAAGGGAGGGAGAGACGCTTGTCTAAACGCACAGTCCTGGGACCTCATAGACTTACTAAATCCAGACGGGCGTGGGACCTTTTGTTTTAATGAGCATCCCAGGTGATGCTGGTGTAATTCAAGCTTGAGAACACCCGCTTGTGCTATATGAGGGCAGGTTCTCTTGTCCACCACACCCTCAGGGCCCAGCTCAGTGCCTGGGACATAGTAAGTGTTCAATAAACACCCATTGAGTGAATGCATGTCTAGACAGTGACTACTCTTTCTTTCACTCCAGTTTTCTTCCCTGGCCTCTCCAACAATCCCAAATCCACAGGGAGGGGGAGTTCCAAGTTCCTGCTTTCTGCTGAGGTGGTAACACATCAGCCAGACCCTGCCCCCACCCCACCCCAGTGTCACAGGTCTTTAAATAGAATACGTCTGCGTTCACCACTGACATCCACAGGAACACTCTAATGGCAGGGATTTTAGGCTCATGGGCAGGTTGGTGGGGAGCACCCACTGGGGCAGGTGAGACCCCTCAGAGTCTGCATGGGGAACCACCTCTGTCACCCAACGACAGGGAGTGATGGTGGGGTTTGGGGCTCCTGTGCCGAGGGCAAGGAGTGGCAGGAGGCAGAGAAGGGGAAACTCACAGAGATGGAAAAGTACAGAAACTGTGTGAAAGAAGAGCCACAGCTGGATGAGGTCTAAGGAAGAGGAGAGCACACCTGTTGCACAACTCAGGTCAGTGGCCCCTGGAATTTTCCAAAGGCCCAGATATCCCAGCCAGAAACACATGAGCAAGTGACTTCTCTCTAAGGCTCAGTTTCTCTGAATTGCAAATTACCATCTCTGGAAAGAAAGGAGAGGCTCTTTCAGATGTGGAGTCCTCTCCTTGGCCATCCAGTGTTGCTGCCTCTTTGTATTTTGTTTGCATTGTGTTTGCATTAATTTCATTGGGCTGGACCAATATATGCAGTACACAAATTATTATCAAGTGGCGGGGTTCCAACGTAAGGAGTCTCTCTGAGGTGAAGACAGAGAAGATGTGGATGAGAGACGCTCAGGAAGATGCCTGCAGCTCCAGTGGCACCCCCAGGCTTACTCTGACAGCCTTTCCAGCTCTGGAGTAGAGAGAGCAGTCTAGGACTTTAGGAGCCCTGGCACTGCAGGCCCCAGGAAACCTAGGAGGGGAGTGAGCAAGGGATCCAAGCATTCTGGGGGTGGCGAGGGCAGCTCTGATGAGCAGGGTTCTCAGGCCCCCCAGGGCAGCCGAGAGCCTGGGAGCCAGCCCTAGGAATGTACTAACATGGCAGATGGCAAATACTTGCCCTGAGGCCCTAGAGAGGGATGAGGGAGACAGGAGGCTGGAAGAGGGGGAGGAGGCAGGTGCCAGGCCAGAGTTTCTTGAGGAAGGAAGAGGCAGAATGACTCCCGGGCAGGAGAGGCAGCTGGCAAAATCAGCCACCCTGGCCATGGCAGAGGGTTGAAGGAGAAGTTGAGAAATCAGCCAGTGAAGACCTGGGAGAGGCAGGCTGTCTGGGTCCCTCCTCCCCTGAGAATGGCTCCTCCTGAAACAGGCTTGGGGCAAGTCGGGGAGGCAGAATCCTCAACCCCAGGGAAAAGTCCTAATCTGATGGTAGAGACACAGTTCCACCCTGATGGGAGCCTCTGTCCCCAGGACACAGCCCAGGTCCTTGGGAAGGCCCTAGTCCAGTGGAAGAGACACAGTCCTTGCCTGCAGCCTGCGGTGGAGGGTGGAGGCACAAGGGGATATTACACACATCCTCAAAATTACCTAAGAGTTCTTTCAGCAACAATAACAACAAAGCCAAACTTAGGGGACAAGCAGAGCCTTTCACAGTTGGTGGGAACCCCAACATAAGGGAGCAATCAGCTCAGCAGGGTTAATCACAGCAGGCTCCCTGAAGTGGATTTTGAGTGAGATTTTGACGATAGAGGAAGACAGGGGTTAGGGGTTCACTCTCCGTTGACCTGGAGCAGGGAAGGGTGAGAGCTGGTGGGGATGAAGAGGGGGACAGTGGTCTCAAAGGCCCCTGAGCAGCAGCATTGGATGGCCCTGGTACCAGAAGAGGACTCCACGTCTGGAAGAGCATTTTGCCAGAGCTGGTCATTTGACATTCAGGGGAACCGAGCCTTAAGGAGGAGAAGTGACTTGAACAAGATGACCCAGCCAGTTAGGGGCAGAGCTGAGACCAGAGACCAGATCTTAGGGCTCCTAGTCCGCACTCTTTCCCCTCCCCCAGTAAGCACGCTGATAACCTAGGGCTATTGTCAGAAGGTTCCAGGAGCCCTGCCATCCTCCAGGTGGGCTGTTAGTACAGGGGAGAGGACCCGAATCTCTTAAGGCCTCTTTTTCCCCATCTGTACTTTGGGCCCTTTCATCTAGAGAGGGGAAAGTCCTTTGCAGGAAGGTCCTAAATGAATCCAAGGTAGTAACAGGATTTCTAACAGTTTTCCTGTAGCTAACATGGGTGGATGGAAAGAGAGAGGGAGGCCAGCAGACACCGGGGCACCCCCTCACCCCCCACCCCCACCCCCACCCCCGCTGATCAGGCATACCGCACTTCTTCCAAAAGGGCCTGATCCAAGATTTTTGAGGGGAAAAAAAAGAAGACAAATTTGCATTTGATTTGCATATCGATTGTGTGAATTCCAGGCCTGGCCACGTGCTCTGGAATCTCCCTGGCTCCTGCTCCCTCCTCTGTGGTTTTCCCCACCTGCCTGAGAGCCTCCCGGTTGCCAGTTGTGTGGCCACAGCTGCAGAACAGGGGTGGAGGGTGGGGTTCAGGTGGTGGCCACTGGCTTCCTCAGGACCGACGAAGAGCCTCCCATGGCCCAGCCCTGCCCCGGCCCTCCTGCCTCGCTCCCTGGGTGCCCAGGAGGCCTCCTGGAGGCCTTGTGGGAGGCTCTGGGCTGGCTGATCGATGGCTGTAATCATGCTGAGGGCCTCCTACAGCTCTGCCTTTCCGAACGGGGACCCCCACTGAGGGTAACCCAGCGGGAGTCCCTGGGGCCCCCCTGCCCGCGGGGGCCGGCGAGAGCAGAGTCTGCACCCTTAGCCTCCACGCCCTCGGCGAGGCCCGGTGCTCAGCAGCAGTGGGCCGGCGAAGGGCTGTCCCCTCCCACTGGAGCCAAATAATTGCGTCCTGCTTTGTTGTGTGGTGTCTGGGGCCCGGGGCCTCTCATTTGTGGGGACGTGCTGTGGCGAGAGCCTCCCGGCGTAATTACCCTCCTCCCCATCGCCGCCGCCGCCGCCACTGAGCCTCCTGCGTCCGCTGGGCCTTACTCACCCCCGCTGGCCTGCAGCTCCCCCCGCGGCCCAGACGCGGGGAACTCCCCTCCCGGGTCCCCAACTGTCCTTTCCCGGCAAACAACCTCTCGGCCTCCCTGCTTCCTCACCCCCCGCCGCCCCCAAGCCGGGTGGGGAGGAGAAGTCCCGGCCGGTCGCGGTCTGTCTCCAGGACAGGGACCTGAAAGGATATTTCTGGTCTGAACAAATCCTCCACCACTGTCCCTGCCCGGGAACCTGACCCAGACCCGGGCCCTGGGCACGCGCCTCCCCTTGCGCAACATCTGGACAGGAGTTGCACCTGTCCAGACTCGCTCCCAGTTAGGGTTGGAGCTACCTGCGACCCTGATACCTGGGAGAAAACACTCCACTCTAGCTTCTTCTTCTTTCCCCCACTCCACCCTTTTTCCATTTCTCAACCACCTGTTTACCTACTTGCTGTAAGGAAAAGGAAGAAAACAGAGAGAGAGATGGAGGGAGAGAGGGCCTGAGACACACCCACAGACAAAGAAAGAAACAGATTCCAGCAAAGAAACAGAGACACAGAGGGGCCACAGAGAAGGATACACAGAGAGCCAGAGGCACACAGAGACAAAAGGATGGAGAAGTGGAGAGGCCTTCACTTAAATGGTGACAAAAGAAGAAATAGAAAGAACAAATATAATTAGAAAAGGCAAGCCTCTTGTTTCTTGTTGTATTTTTTTTTAACATCTTTATTGGAGTATAATTGCTTTACAATGGTGGGTTAGTTTCTGCTTTATAACAAAGTGAATCAGTTATACATATACATATGTTCCCATATCTCTTCCCTCTTGCACCTCCCTCCCTCCCACCCTCTCTTGTTGTATTTTATTAAATCTTGGGTAACTCTTGGAGAATAGACCATTGAAGTTGAATGAAGGCTGGACGTGGAGGATGGAGGGAGGTAGTGAGAGACACTGGGATGGGCCAAGGCTCTTTTTTTTTTTAATTGAAGTATTTTGACTTACAACATCATATTAGTTTCAGGTGTACAACATAGCAACTCAACATTTTTATAGATTATACTCCAATTAAAGTCACCAGAAAATAATGTGTATACTTCCCCATGCTGTACAAAGACTCTTAAATTATGAAGAGACAGTCGCATATCACAAAGGTTTGCACACAGGAGGTGTGCCATGAATCATAACTGATGGCAGATGACCCCTCTCTTCTGAGGCCCAGACAACTGAAAATTTAAATGGTAGCAATAGGGATGTAGGATGCACTTCTGGAGGAGGGACTTTCCAAGCATAAGAACCACTCGTCATCCAACAAATATTTATAGAGCTCCTACTATGTGCCAGACACTGTTCTGGGTGTTTCTGATACAATTGGTGAATAAAGTGAAGATCCTTGGGAAGACTTGAGAAGGTCATGGACTCTGCCTGCTGGAAGGAAGTTCAGAAAGTACAAATCCCTCTTCTCAGTGTGTTTTAGGGGAGCTACTTAGAGAGGATGAGTTCAGGGAGTGCTGGGATTTGCCAGAAAACTAGGGAAGGTGAGCTTGAGGCTCCAGGTTATGGAGACCATCGAACCAGTGTAGACCAGGTCTCCCCACTGAGTTCGGAGGCAGGAAAGAGTGGGTTCCTCCTGAGGTCACACAGCGCAGGCAGAGTTTCACTATCTGGTATGGCTGTGGGTTCTGGGGTACCAGCTGAGAAACCAAAAACATTTATTCCAACCAGATAGGCAGTATCAGGAGGAAGAACCGTCACTGTGTTCACACATTTCCCTCCTGGTCCCTCCAAGCACTTCTTACCACCTCAGTTATCAGGAAGTTTTCTGGAAGGTCCAACTCAAAGCCCTCTCCCTCAGTGGCAGTGGAATAAAGCAATGCCTCCTACCCTTTTCCAGGGGGAGGAAGGACAAAGAAGCAGGGATGTCATTTGATGAGGTAGAGACCAAAGGCTCCTTCACAAACACCCCTCCACCTCTCCCCAGCTACTTCTTTTAGGCCCTGAAGCAGAGGAAGAAGAGCAAAGGGACAGAGCTGACTTGGGGTGGTAGGCAGAAGGTGGGAGCTGACTGGGAATGGATTTCAGGAGCAGATAGAGGGAGTGGGGCAGAGGAGAGTAGAGATTCCGGCAATCTCATTGGTTCCTTGGGCATCAAAGCATCCATTGGCTTTCAGCAAAGTAGAACTGGTTAGTGTGTTAGTGTGAGTATTGGTGGTGGCGGTGGCAGGAAAGGGGTGCAGGAAAGGGGTGCAGGATCCTCCACCAACGTGCTCAGTCTGTAGCGCTTCATATCCATCCCCCTTCTTATCCACACACACAAATACAGTCAAGAAATTCTCCAGGAATCTGGCCCCACTGGGTCTTCATTCTGGAGTGACCCCTGTGATCTTCCAGCTGAGTAAAGAGACAGATATGAGAGCTCCTTCAAGGAATCACAAAGCAAAGTTTTGGCTTGACATGTAAAAATATTTTAATGTAAACATTTATTGAACTATGAGATGCATATAGAAAGGGGCCGTAAGTATATGACATAAGTAAATCACAAATTAAAAAATGAAGTGAAAGTTCACCAAGTGAACACACTTGGGTAACCAGCACGCAGCTCAAGGAACAGAACATGACCACCACCCCAAAGCCCTCGCTGTGTCCCCTCCAGTTACTACCCCACCCAAGAGTAACAGAATGTTCTGACCTCAAAGAGCATATACTGTTTTTCTGCCGATTTTCCACCTTCATATAAATGCAGTTGTGTACTGTGCACTCTTTTGTATATGGCCTGTTTCACCCCACATGTTTGTGAGATTCATCCTTTGCTTGAGTGTGAACCTGTCTGTGAGGGGTGGGATGGGATGTATCAGAGATTATACCCTTTAGGTCTCAAACTCAGGCTCCCCTGAGATCCCTTTCAGCACCTCCAGGTCCCAAACAGGATGAACACTCTGGGAGACCTTGTCCTCTCAGGGCTTCTATCCAGGATGGGATCTGGGAACTGCTGGTCCCCCACCACACCCCTCCAAAGGGACTCAGAAGAAGTCCCTGACCTGGGTGGGGTTAATTAGACAGCGCTTTGAGATCTCAGGATGAAAGGACTGCCTAGAGCCATTGTCCTTGGCCTGCTGTCCAGCTTGGTGGGGCAGGGGAAGAAGTACTCTATCCCCTCAGGCCCCAGGGATGGGGCATCAGCCTATTGGGATTGGCATCGCCAGGTTCTGGAGGATTCTTGGTTCTGAGAAGCTCCTGCCCAAAGAGGCAGGGAGCCCAGGGCCGAGAGACTGGGGAGTGGGGAGTCAAGGGCCCACGCCCCTGGGGTCTGCCTCCCTGCCTCCTGGGTAGCGCCCAGACAGCCCGACTCTGGTGCCGTGTGTGGTTTCAGGATAAGCTGCCGATGCCACCCAGAGCGCCCTGCTGACAGACAAGGATCTCGCCCGCTTTCAAAGACGCCCTTTCATCTGCCAGGGCTAATTACACCTGCAGAGTGGAGAGGGCAGTGGAGCCAGCCCCCTCCCTCCTCCCCCGTGCCAGCGCCCAAGCCCCCTGCCTCAGGAACCCTTCTCCTCCCTCCCTTCTGCCTGCTCTAAAGCTCCAGCAGCAGCTCCAGCACCTGCCTATTATGGCTCCTCTAGTGACAAGTGGCCCTGTCTCCTGGGAGGGAAGACCCGTGAGAGCAGCGGGCTCTCTGTCTCCTGGGAGGGTGGGCCTGTGTGTGTACGCGAAGACTGGGGCTTGAGGGGTCTGGGTGGCATTAGGAGGGTTGCTGAATGGCTCTAGAGAGTAGGTGAGGGCCTGAGAGCATGAAAGTCCAAGTTCCCGATGGGGGCAGTTTAATGGTGACCATGAGCACCTAGGCTCTGAGTCAAGCAGCTCCGGGTTAGAGTCTGTGTGCCATTACTTTACCAGCTGCATGACTGTGCTCTGACTTATTTGAGCCTCAGTTTTCTCTCCTGTAAAATGGGGCTATTAATACCTACCTCATGATGGTTGTGAAGCCCTGAGCCTTTAGCAGGGGTGCATCTGAGCATGGGAAAGATGTCACTTTATGTGGGAAGGCTCTTTGGACTCCCAAGACTGGGTAAAAGTCCCCATAGTACTTGGTGCTTACTCCCCTGCCACCCTTAACACACTGCTTTGCAACAATCTGTTTATTGGTCCGAGTCTCCTATCACCTTGTGAACAAATTCCTCGGGGCGCCATATTGGATCTGCCTCCAGCCCAGTGCCCAGAACAGAGCAGGTGCTCACTATAGGATCTGCCAGTGTGGGATGGAGGTACATGATGCAGGGCTCCTCTGGAGTGAGGGTCGCTGTGTCAGCAAGAGAGCGTATCTGACTGCTGCAGGTAACAGGCACATAGTGAGGGGGGTCCGTGTGTGGGCTCGTGCACGAGTGGTCGCTGTGGGCAGACGGGGAGTGGAGTGACTCCACAGCATCTTTCTGCGTTTGAGTCTGAATGAGCCTCTCAGTGGTGGATGAGTGAAGGGGTGTGTGCATGTGTGTGTATGTGTGTCATGGCAGAGGATCTATGTGATTGCATGTGAAAGGGTGCAGGAGGAGATGTATCCATCTATGTCTGGGCGCGTGGGGATGGCAGGGGTCACGTGCAAGTCTGGCTGCACCTGAGAGTCTGTGAGGGCTTCCAGTGGTGGGGAGGTCTTTAGAGAAGCAGATAAGGTCCCCAACTAGGGGGGCTTCTGGGTAAGAGCCCACTCCTTCCCCAGAGTGGGGTAAATGGGAGGCTGCCACTACCCTAACACCACAGTCCTCCCATCCTGGGCTATGGGAACTGGTGAGGTGCTAGAGGTGGGTTTCCTTGGGGGGCCCAGGGAGCTAAGGTAGGTCCAGAGGAGCTGGGGGCAGGAGGGTCAGAGTCCCCTCCTGACTGGCTGTGGAGCCAAGCAGCAATCTGCCCTTGCACAGGAGACCTGATTCCACACTTTCAATATTGGCTGTGGGGTTCTGCATTCGGACCCTTAATGGTCCTACTAACCAAAAGCAAGGAAGTTTTTGGTGTCTAACCCGAATCTCCTGTATCCCAGGCCAACGTGGGCCCTGCCCTGTCCTTGTCAGAGTGCTTACCTAGACATGAATCATTGATCGTGGGTACGCTGGATCCTCAATCAGAGGGCGCCGATATCACAGTTTCCCCACTTTCCTTCTAAGCCTCATCATTTCTCTTCACCTTCCCACATCCCCTCCTCTGATTCTACCCATCTCTGGAAAGTCAATTCCCCAAGCTCATCCTGATAGCAGGTCCTTCCAGGAGTCTAACTGACTTCATGTTCTCAGGGCCTGTTTGGGGGCTGGGTGCAGGGGGACCCCACTGGAACAACGTGATGAGACGGGGTCTGACGGCCGGCTGAGGTCACCGGCCGCTGAAGTACGTCAGCAGAGGGTGTGTATGTCCCAGCCGGCCACACAACCTCCCTTTCATCCTTTGTTCTGCCTGCCCGGCCCATTCCCACCGTGGATTCTCAGATCCCCAGCGTGGCATGTCCGATGAGCCAGAGTCTTTGCCCAGACACGATCCTTTCCCAGCCCTGGCCTCCGCTCACCTCCTCCTTCCTGTCTCCCTCCCAGCCACGGGGAAGCCACTTTTGGGGTGTGGGAGTGTAGGGGGTGGGGTGAGGTGGGGGCAGTGGCTTGCAGTCTCCCTCCCGCCCCTCTCCTTGCCAAGCCCCCACTGGCCACCAGGGGAATTGCGGTCGGACACAAGGAAGAACTTTTAGGGGTATCATCCGGTGGGGAACTTGGGCAGGTGGCAGGCCCCACTTCTCCTGGGAGCAGAGGAGTGCCGGTCAGGAGCATGTGCCTGGGCAGAGAGTGGACAGGGGGACTTCTCCTGTCTCCCTTCTGTCCTTAATGCTGTCCCCAACCCTTCGTTCCCCACAGATGTCTGGCTGCTAATATTGGACCCTCCCAGCTGCCCGGTGACCCCATGTCCTGCCTCCTAGCCCCTTCCCAGGCATCATGATACCTCCCCAACCCGGGCCCATCTTCCTCCTCGTCTCCAAGAATTCTGTGGCTTGGATTTTCTACTCCAGACATCTCCTCACATATTCCTTCCCCTCCTTCTCCAGGGAGTCGGTCTTCACCTGGCCATGCGTCCTCCTTTCTGCCTTGCCCTGTCTCCCTAGTCCTGGTGTCCCCTGTGTTTTCAGCCAGAGTCTGCCAGCGTCTCTTCTGGTGTGTGCGTTGGGTCTTACAGAAGTAAGCCAGGAGTTCCCCAAGGACGCGGCCTGGATCTCCCCCCACCCCTATTAGAAACACCCCAGAGATAGGAACCTTGATATTTTCCCAATTCCCAGAAAAGTCCATGAGAGCAGGGTTGGAAGATGTGAGGGAGGGCAATTATCAGGGAGGTGATGGGAAAAAACTGACAGGAGCTAAAGCATAGATAAGGATGGTGTGTCCCTGAGCTCTGGCCCAGGGAGCAGGGCAGAGAAGAGGAAGGAAGAGTTATGAAAGTTTAGTGGAGAGCGGCGGGGCGGAAAGAAAGTCCTGATGGCTTCTCTGGTGAGTCTGACAGGAGGTTCCCTAGAAGAGTTTCTCAAAGCAAAGGCTGAGAGAGGTGAGGTTTCCTTCCTACCCAGGCATGGGGGAGGCCAGCTTTGGGGGTCAGTTGTTGAGATGGAGGGAATCTGCTCCACTGGTCTCTCTTTCTTGAGCCCTACTTGCCTGGCAGTAGTATTGGGGTGCCATGGGCTCACTGGAGCCATTCCAAGTCATAAAGTGCTAACAAAAGTCCCCAGGCATCCTCCAATCTTGGCCTGGAAGAGAACCCACTGGGTTCTAATCCCGGATCTGCCATTATTTAATTTGCTGAGTGATCTCTGGCAAGTTCCTCAACTTCTCTGGGCCTCCCTTTCCTGTCCCCACCCCTCCATCCCATGAACAGGTGCCTGAGGGAGGAAGTGGAGCTTCTCCTGCCTGGCTCTGAGGCAGGAGGAGGTGTGAGATGACCTCCCCAGAGTCCCTTTTGATGCCGGTGGTCAGAGCCTTTCCCTGGTCAGCGGAGGAGCTTGACAAGGAGGACAGAGTGCTGTTTCAGTCCTGGTGGGGACATTAATCTCTCCACACGTCCTTCCCTGCCCCTCCTCAGGTGCCTCCTGTTCCCTGGGCCCCCTCCCCTGACACTCCCATCTTCCTGCCCACCTGGGGCCCTGCACGGGAGCAGGAGAAAACCCTCGGGAGGGAGAGAGACTAGCCCAGCACTTCTGATGAGCAATAATTTGTTTTATGACAGAAAAGGAAATTGTCTTCAGTTTCACAAGAGCGAAACGAATTCGTTTGAAGTAGTTTGCCCTGCGGCAGGCAAGAGAAGGTTTCTCCTGAGCTTGCCTTTGCACTCCTTCTCTCCCCCTCTCTCCCTCTTCCCTTCTAATTACTGCAGCTTCCAAGCCGTTGGCATGAGTCAATGCCAGACTGTCAGATGTGAACTGCCCCAGGATCTCACCTCTTGGGTGTGGATGGGGGATGTAGCCACGGGAACAAGGTGGAGTGGCTCTCAGTTCAGCTTCTGCCATGCCCCAAGCCTTACCTGGTACCACCACGGAGGGAGCAGGGGAGCCGGGGCAGAGGGCGGCTCGCCAGGGCCCTGGAGGGCCAACAGCTCTGGGCTTGGGAGACCACTAGTACCTTGATGCCCAGGGAGGGGACTGTCGTGGCCTGGTGGGCTTTACCCCATGGACCACCCATGTTTCCTGATCAGCCCTCCTTCCTCATCCTCTCTGATTGCAGCCTAGAAGTTGAATTCCCAGGTGGCATTTGGGCAAGAGAATGGACAATGGCCACCTACTGGCGTCAAGACTCAAAGATTCATTTGGGGGCTTCCCTGGTGGCGCAGTGGTTGAGAGTCCGCCTGCCGATGCGGGGGACACGGGTTCGTGCCCCGGTCCGGGAAGATCCCACATGCCGCGGAGCGGCTGGGCCCATAAGCCATGGCCACTGAGCCTGCGCATCCGGAGCCTGTGCTCCGCAACGGGAGAGGCCAAAACAGTGAGAGGCCCGCGTACAGCAAAAATAAATAAATAAAAAGATTCATTTGGGGCAGCCAGGATGGGGAGGAGAACACCTGTGGATCACCGGTGCCCCCACTAAGAAGTCCAGTAGACTGAAAAATCATGGACCCTCCTAGACTCATTCTAAGACCCTCCTAGACTCCACTAAGAAGTCCAGTAGACTGAAAAATCATGGACCTTCCTAGACTCATTCTAAGGGCCCCCTCCTTCTTTCCTTCCACCTATCCATCCTTCCGTTAGTCCATTCAGCAAACTCATAAAGCCTTCATAGAGTGCCAGGCACCTACCTTTCCAGGCACTGGGAGTGTGGAGCGATGAACAAAACCCCCTGCCTCCAGCAAGGAGTCTGTTAGCTACAGGGGGAAGGGGCTGTGCTCAGCACGTTCCTAGGACAAAGCAGGCGCTTACAAACATCTGCCGAATGAGTGACTAGATGCCCAATATGAATCAGAGGTAACACTGCAAAAAGTCAGCCCGTGAAGGAAAAAAGAATCCCTTGTTTAACCCCTTCCCTGCCATGCCCCATCTCCCCACTCCCTTCCTCTCCAGGGAGGCCTCCTGCCGAGGTCCTGAGCGAGGGTGGGAAGGGGCAGCTGCTGCCTGGAGAGCAGGCAGATGCCAGGGTCCCGGCTGCCAACCTGGCACCGCTGCTTGGCGCTGGGCGCCCTCTAAAACAACAAACTTCATGTCTCTAATTCAGCACTTCCTGTTTGTCTTGATATTGTCTTCTGTCCTTGAAGCCCACAGGCCCAGTCAGGGATGGGACAAAGGGCCAGAGCTTTGGGGAACTCAGAGAGAGGGAGAGGCCAGGGTGCCCTCCCCTGTAGGTTTCTAGGCTGTGTTCAGGGACACTGGGAAGAGGTCAGAGGTGTCATATTCCAGGGTGCTCAGTGAGGAGCCTGAGCCCCCTGCGCCCACACTATAGAGAGTTTCTAGATTCTGGGTTCTGGTCGTCACAGGTTCTCGGATCAATGATATTCCTTCCCCTCTATGACTCTTGGTTTTCTGAATGCTGCAGACAGGGGGAATTCAGGGTGGGAATCACCACGCTTCACTGCCCTCTGTTTCTCATTCTCAACATGGCTGGGAAGTTCTTCTTGATGTCTAACTTGAGTACCTTTCACTAGCCTTTGGGGAAGGACTCCGACTTTGGGTGCTTTAGCACCCACGTCTTATGTGTCTCAGGTTCCCGAATCAATATTGTAGGGACTTTACAGATGAAGCTTATTCTAGACTTTAAAGTCCCCCTGGGACCAGCTGTCTCCCATAAAAGCAGCCCATGCCCCCGCTGTGCGAGCATGTCCACTATGATAGGCGTCAAGATGGCTGCCCTGTGGGTGGTAGGATCAGGGCAAATTCCAGACAGGCCCCCACCCTGGCCAGAGGGGCAGCCCTCTGCCACCCCCAGAGCTCCAGGTAATAACCTAGGGGCCATGCCAGGCTCGCCAGCACCTGAGCCACCGGCAGCAGATAATGACTGGGGAGCTGGGCAGGCAGAGCCAACCCCTCAATCAGGAAGCAAATTAAAAAGGGGAGGAATCTCTCAGACAGACCACAACAATGAGACTGGCCCCCTTTCCAGGGCACTGCCTGCCTTCCCCCTTCCCTGTCAGATTTCGCCTGCCAGCTCCTGAATCCCAGCCCTCCCCTCTAATTCCCCTCTCGTGGGATCCAGCTGGAGGTTGTCTGGGTGACCCTGGCTGCAGGTTGGTGGCAGTGCCCGGCTGGCCACGACACAGGATGCTGGACCTCTCAGTGAGCCTCGTCCACCAGCCTGATCTTGGATTCCTGACAGGGCCCTGGGCACAGTGAGGGGTGAAAGACAAAGGGTCAAGGCATGCTTTTGTGCTTTTGGTGCCACACCTTGATGCCCATGAGGCAAACTCTGCATGGCTGCGACAATAGGATTTATAGAGAACCCACCAACCCCCGGCCTGGCAGCCCATTCTCTGCAAAGGGTGCAATTCAATTCAGTGCAACACATATTTATTGCACACTCAGCACTAGTCATTGTACGAGATGCTGGGGGGATACAAAGATGAATAGAGAAAACTCCAGTCTCTCGAAGGGCTCGTGAGCTGACACACACACACACAACTAATCGTATCACCCATCAGGCAGTGTTAAGGCCTCTATATGATAGAACTCTAGGAACACAGAAAAGGGTAACTTGGAGAACTGGGAAGTCTTCATAGATGAGGGGGACATATAAGTTGGGCTTCGAAGGATCAATAGGAGTTCACAGGCAGAGAAATGGGGAAGAACATTTCAGACAAAGAAGACTATAGGGTGTAACACTGTATGAACAATAGGATGGAGTAGAAGCCCCCTGTGGCTGGAGCCTAGGGAGTGAGAGGGTTGAGGCTGGAAAGGTAGGTTGAGACCAGATGGGGAAATGGGGCTTAAATTCCAGGACCAATGGTACAGACTTTCTCTTGCAAGGAATGGGGAGCTATTGAACGATTTTGAGCTGAGGCATGACATGATCAGGATCCTGCCACCCTGGTAAGAAGAATTTTAACTGCCCACAGAGGGACAAAGAGGATTCTGCTTTTTCTGCCTCTTCTTTTCTCCATGGCTGCTGTCTAGCCAGCCCTTTCTCCCAGCTCCCACTCATTATCCTTGCTCCTTTTGTCCCAAACCTCCAACTCTTTGTTCCAAGCAGGCTGACAGGGCAGAGCGCTTCACTCTCTCCCAGCTCTCACCCCAACCCTTCATGTCTCAGACACCTTGCTAGGTCCTTCAACCTCCATCACACAAGTGGGGGAGGGGCTAGGTGATGGGACAGCTGGTGGGGAAGCTGGGCTCGGTTCCTTCATGAATTTTTGGGTGTCAAGCCTTCTGTTGTGTCTTCCCTCCCTACCCAGGTTTCTGCCTTCACCATTACCCTCCCCGACTAAGGAGCTTCTGGAAGCTTTGATTCCAGGGAAGCACTTTTCCATTCACTCATCTGTGCCCTATCTGCCCCTTCTCAAAGAAAGGTGCTGAGCTAAGGACTGTGTGGCATGAAAAGGATATGGTTCCTGCCCTTCAGGAGCCTACCGACCGTAGGGAAGATAAGACAACTCTGTGGAAACGGGGCACGTGACAATCAGTGCCAGGGAAGTTCACAGGAGCAAGCCAGTGACGTGCTGGTGAGAGAAGACTTCATAGAGAAAGCATGAGGCTGGAGCTTGGAGGATGAGAAGCTTTCTTGAGGGCAGGTGGGGTGACAGGGGTGGAAATAGTTGGAGCAAACTAGGAAGGCTAGACATGTTTAGTGAAGATTAAGTCCAGTGGGCTGGGCTGGAGGCTCTGTACAAAGACCATTGCAAGTGCAGACTGGGAAGGTGATGGAGGCCCAGTAGGAGGGTCTTAAATGTCATGGCTAGCACTGGGGAGCCATTGGACGTGTTTTGTTTTTTTTTTTGCGGTACGCGGGCCTTTCACTGTTGTGGCCTCTCCCGTTGCGGAGCACAGGCTCCGGACGCGCAGGCTCAGCGGCCATGGCTCACGGGCCCAGCCGCTCCGCGGCATGTGGGATCTTCCCGGACCTGGGCCCGAACCCGTGTCCCCTGCATCGGCAGGCGGACTCTCAACCACTGCGCCACCAGGGAAGAGCCCCAATTGGACGTGTTTGAGATGAAGTGTGCCAAGGTGGAGGGACATTTCAAGATGATTAATCTGGTATTGGTCTGCGGGACACCTTGGGTAGGTGGGCAGAGAAGTGGGAGAAAACCCATAGGAGACCTAAAAAATAATCCAAATGAGAAGCAATTCCTGGCAGCTACTCACCCAGGTGGGCCCGCTGTCCCCCTCAGAGCGAACTACCTACCACTTAATAAATCCTCGCTGTGCTCTGTCAGGAAAAAAAAAAAAAAAAGTAATTCCTGTCACCAAGTTGGCACCTGTCTAGAATTTTCACAGATCAGTGCTCATTTCCAACTCATTCATTTGCTCATTCATTCAACAACTATTTAAGCCACACTTACCAAGTACCAAAAACCATTTTAGGCTATTTCTTCATTCTTTTCTTCTCTCTCTCTCTCTCTCTCTCAGGTAAACTCTCACCTGCGCACATCTGGGGGCCTTAGCCCAGCCTCCTCCTTCCCCCCACCCCCAAGCTAATCCAGTAACTTCTGCCTTTGGAGCGGGTATATGGAAAAAAATTAGAGAACTACACACAGTAAGGATTTGGGGGATGGCACGAGTTAGGAAAATCTGAGGGCAGGAGGGTAAGCAGCTTGGGCAGCAGAAAGCTCTTGATGGGAGGGAAAAAGCAAAGTTGACAGCTGAGTGTAGGGGCAACCTGGGATCTCTGGGGGAGGGAGGATGGGGGAGGAGGAGAGAGGTGGAGAGAAGAGTGGGAGACAGGCCTCTGGGTGAGAATGGGGGCCAGGAGGGAGGGAGGGACAAATTAGAGAGCTGGAGAAGGAAGTAGAGTCTTAGCAGCTAGAGGTGGGTGAGGGAGGAGGTGGGGCTGGGAGGCGAGGGCAGAGGAAATGGGCCCAGGCACTGGAGACAAAAGTCTGGGCGTCTGAGCCTCTGAGGAGCCGCCTGGAAGGTGCAGGCAGCGGCAACATCAAACTTGGGATTGGAAGGTTGGCTCTGGGAGTGAGCTGGAGCTGGGTGGGAGTGGCTGCAGGGGGAGCTGAGAGCAAGAGAGGGGCTTGAATCTACCCCGAACCCTGCTGGCTCTTTCCTCTGAACGCCTGGGCTCCAGAGTCCCACCCCTGACACGTAGGTTGAGGCCCCATTGGGCACCGCCCCCCCCACTTGCCTACCTCATGACTGGTGGTGGGAGAGCACTTTGTTCCAAGGTGCAAATAGAGAGGAGGTAAGGGGGTCTCCTGCCAGACAGGGTCCAGGTGAACCAGGATCCGGGAAAGCCCCTCCCCGCCAACCAGGCAGGGTCTCCACGCACTCTTTACTGATCAGAGAGCTGGGGAGGGGTGTGGGCCAGCAGGTCCAGGCCAAGGGCTTCATCCTTTTCCTCTGCCCAACCCCCCACCCCACAAGATTCTCCCATTTTGGACTGGACCTGCTACCTAAGCATATGGAACCGATTGAAAGAATTTGTATGCTCACCTTATAATTTATGCAAATCAACTCTGTAATTAACTATAATTTGGAGGCATCCTTTGGTATTTGAGACATTTATCCATGAGGAAATGCCCTAGTGATAATGTTCCGTATTAACATTATTTACTCCACCTGTGTGGTCTCCTCGCCTTGCTTCCCCCCTCACTCTGATTTTCTGGGCTGGAAGGTGGGGAGGGCCAGGGAAGCCCCTCCCTGGAGCCTGCCTCCGTCCTGACGCCTGGGCTCCCCCAGGGAGTTGTACTCGCGCCCTGTCCTCTTAATTTTCCCTGGGATTAAAGGAAAGGGTGCAGCTCTGCCTCCTAAGCCCCCGACCACTCTATTCTCTCCTGCCTGATGAGTGGCTTTCTGCTGAGCTTTTTCACGCTCCTAAGGGCCTCAATGTTCTCACCTCTGAAATGGGTAGAGGAAGGACCTGTTGGGGACTTTACAGGATAATTACTGCAAAGCTAAAGAGAGGACTGGGAATCTTCAGTCTAGAGATTTCTAGGGGTGTAGGGGGAGGAGCAGGACAAGAGTTCAGGGCGAAGATGCCCTGACTGAATGGGATGTGGTCGCGAGAAAAGTCTCCAGGCCACTCTCCTATGTGGGTCACAATTCCTAGTTTCAGAGTACTTTGGGAAACCAGTCTTATCCTGTTTCATCTGCTTTCCCCTTCCTGGTCTTCTGTCCCTCTCTGCTCCAGGACATGCTCCTATTAGCCTAAAATTCAGTTCACGTAACTCGTTAGGGACGATGGGGGTCCACCTAAATTCACCTCCAGGCCCCTTCTCCCTTTCCAGGCCATGTTCCCAGCCTCTTCACTCTCTTGGAGTTCTGGGATTCCTGAATTATCCATGAAAGTTCTTGGCTGGGCTCTGCCTCTGGTTCTAGGTGAACTCTTGTCCATTCCAAGTGCCCCATGCTACCCTAAGCCAGGGAGAGGGTCTTCCCTCCCTATTTGACAATGAGAGATCCCAGATCCAAAATGTGAATTCTATTGGACCCTCCTGGTGGTTCCAAGTTGAGAAGTAACTGAAAAGGAGACAAAGGAAAGGGAGGAGGGACAGGGCTCCAGCAGAGGAGGAGAGACCCGCTTCAGCTGCCAGAGTAGCCAGAAAGACTGCTGGGGAGCTCTGCAGGAGGGACCATGTGAAGGGGAGAGAGAGAGAGAGAGAGAGAGAGAGAGAGAGAGTGTGTGTGTGTGTGTGTGTGTGTGTGTGTGTGTGTGTGTCAGGTCTTAAAAGTGGTACTTCTTTCTCTCCCACCATGTCCATGGAGGAAACAAAAGGAGGGGGTTGGAATTTGGAGAGTTCCAGCCATCCCAGCTCTCTCCCCTGGCGATGCTCTCATTTCCTCCATCCTGAAAGAACCACTTTTGTCCCTCTCCCACCACCTGGCCAACCTCTGGGGAGGGAAGGATGTCCTGCTCCTCCCCACCCCGATCCCCACCCCCACCCTCAGCTGCCTCTTCCAGCTGAAATCCTCCTTTCCTGGCAGACCTCAGAGACTCAGATCTCAGCCCCACCACTCCCCCAGGAGAGCCGGGGGCCACTGTTTCCTGGATTATCCTAGAAGCTTCCGAGGCCATGAGGACTTGGCAGCATCCCTGCCCAAGTCTCTCACCTCCCACTCTGGCTCTGACTGTTGCCTCCTTTATAAAGCTTGGCTCTTCCATCACCCCCACTTGCCCCTCACGGCCGCTGCCAACTCTGGGCTCCATGGACTGGTAAGAGGGGCTGTTCCCTGTCCAGTTCAGGGGACAAGAGGATCAGGTCTTCACTCTAAAGTGGGGATCATTGAGAAGGGGTTAAAAGGCTTGATTCTCTCTGTACTGGGGAGGGGGACGTAAGAGGGAGATAGTGGATGCATGGAGAACGAAAGAGGGTTCCTTGAGGTCTCTGGACTGGGCTGAGATCTGAGGGAGAAGTAGAGTGGTGATTCACCACTTTCACCGGTTATAGATGACTGGGGACTTCATTCTGAGGAAAAAGATGGGCTAATATAACAGACATACAGGGCACACACTCACCACATGGAAGTTCATGCATGAGAGCATATCTGCAGAAGTCATAAGGGAGAAACCGCTGTGCATGGCCTGTGGGTAACACCCTTTATGATGGAGGAGAGAGGACAGACACCCCACATTCAAGCCCCAAAGGTACACACTGGTGGGTAGGTACACACTGGTGTGGTGGTTACACACAGGCATGGTGGGTACACACACATCTGTAGATACACACACACACACACACACACACACACACACACACACACATAAATGCACTAGCCTCAGCTGGGCTCATCTTTCAGACCAAGAGTGGTTGCGATGCTATAGGGACGTTTGGGTTTATAATAGAATTGGTACTCAGGGTAGTGCTTGGCCCTGGGTAGACCCTCAGTAAGTGTTAGTTCAGTGAATAAAGGATGAACAAAAGAAAACCATTTGGCTCCAGCTCTGGACCTTGTCCAGCTTCCCAGGAGGCTTGAAGAGTGTGGGGGAGAGGAGGGGATATGAGGAAGGTGTCAGTGTCTGTGATCACCAGCTCGCAGCTGGCTGAGTGCAGCCTGGAAGCGGGGGATGGGAGAAGAGAAGCGTGAGCAACTAGGAGACCAGGAATCAGGAGACTGGGGTTCTGGTCCCTGCTCTGCTTCTAACTTGTGTGACTTTGAGCTACTTGCCTCCTTGTTCTGGGGTTTAATTTCCCCTACTAGCAAAATGAGGGTTTGCACTGGACAATTTTTATGGGCAGAACAGTTTATAGTGTTCTGCACTATAAGAATGCAGATATCTATATTCTTATAGTCCAATCTCCATGGAGAGACAGTTGAGGTTTGGAAGAGACCACAGCAATCCAATCCAAGATGGGACCAGTTTGTCCTATCTTAGTAACAGGATCTTGATGGCTTTGATCTGGGGAATAGTTTAAAAATGTCGTCCTCTCCACCTTCAGGATATAGGGGAGCCGGACTGCCGGGGCCATCACTGCTGCCATAGTGAGGCCGGATGGAACAGCAGGCAGAACGTGTGCTTTAGAGCCTAACAGATCTGGACTTAGTTTCTTTCTGTCTCTTAACAGCTCTGTAATCTTGGGCAGGTCATTTAACTTCTTTAATCCTCGGCTTCCTCATCTGTACAATGGGGGCATAATAACAACTACTTTGCTCCATGCTCATGAAAATTAGAGATATTTGTGTGAAGCACCTGGAACGTAGTAGGTGCCCAATAAATAAATGCTGGTTACTATAAGCATGGAGACCAATGAGGCTGCTCCAGGTACAAAGTGGATTGCTGACTAAAATGAGGCATGAGAAGCAGAGGGGCGGCAAGAATGGGAGACAGACACTTGTGGCAAAATCTGTCCGTTTACCCCTTTAGTGGAATGAGGGAAAGGAGTAGAAATGGCCCAAGTCCTGGGCAGATCTCAGTGGGCTGCATGGTTCAACTTTGAGGTGAGATGAGAACATGGCAGTGGGCAGTGGTGATCTTGGCAGTCACGTCAACAGATCATGAGCACCATTAAGTAAGGAAACATCTAGAAAGTGGGAACTGGAAAGGGCTGGAATCAAAAGAACAAAAGCAGAGGGGTATCTGGAAGAAAAGAAAGTGCCCTGAGTCAGAGGCAGAAACCCAGGCAGTGCAGGACGTCAGAGCAGCTGAGTTTTCTGAGACAACTGCATTGCGGTTGAATTTAATGCTGATGAGTGCCAGGCAGATGGAGGGTCTTCGCTTCTGGGAAACCCGGCTGGCTGCGGGTCAGGACCAGGTGGGGTGAAAGGGGGCCTGGGGTGAAAGTGGAGTGGGATGTCTACTGTCCAGGGGCTGGATCCCTTTCCATCTTCTTTCCGGGAAAAGATGGAAGGAGCTAGGAAGACAAGACAATCTGGTGCCTATAAATAAATGGGAGAGGGGGCTCAGGTTTCCCATTGAGAGTCAGATCCTTGCTCAGGTGTTAGCACCTTAAGAGCTGCAGCTTTGGGGAACAGCCAGAGGCCAGCGGGCTGCAGGGGGGAGGAGGAGGAAGAGAATGCTTAGGGGTCGAATCAGACTTAACCCAGGAATTCGAGTAGCAGGCTCTGCAATGTGAGTCCGTAACTCTATTCCGGACATGGCTGGGAACTGAGGTGCAAAACCAACTAAGTCAAGATTTGCAGGCTGAGCGCACGGAGATAAAACCGTATGGACAGAGAGGGCTGTGGATTCAGCCGTGGCCACAAAGACCCAGAGCGCTTCTTGAGAATCTACATCTCAGGGGCCCAAGAGTCGGGAATGAAATCTGACTGATCTGAAAGTACAATCCCTGACATCTGGGAGGCACCTCGCGTCTTCCCAAGTGCCTGTCCTCTACCCCGCAGGGCGGCTGCTCTAACCGCATTTCACCCACGAGGAAACTGAGGCTCAGAGCAACCTCATCTGCCAGCTCAGCTTAGCAAATGCAGGGCTGGAGCTAGAATGTTGGTCTGTCAACTTCTAGCCCGAAGATCTTTGTGACTATACATTTATCCAACAAACATTTGCTGGGAACCGACTTATTTAATAATTATAACGCTACCAACGATATCTTCCCTTTACTCTGAGCTTACCAGGGGCCCCACAGGCTAAGTGTTTTAAGAACATCAATTCCTTTAAGCCCCAGGAAACCCTCCCAACTTGTACTCAGGTTGTCCAGATGAGGAAACTGAGTCTTACAAAAGAGGGATTTGCACAGATGAATCAGACCCTGATTCTGGATACGAGAATGTGTATGTTTGGTGGGGGGAACCATACACAAAAAGATCGATTTTCAAGTGGCTTGTGGATGAGTTTAGCCGTTTAATAGTCGCACTTCGTATTCAGGACAGGTAAACCAACGGTGGTGGAATCGGGGCTGTACCCGCGGAAACGAATCAGCCTAAGTTCTGCTCGGGCTGTACGAAATAGACTGTAAAGACAAAAACGAAATTAAAAAAGCAGATGGCAGAGTCCGTAGGGAAAGCCAACCGAGGCAGCGAAAAAAATTAGAAAGTTGATCAGAGTGCCCCCTGCAACAAGAGTCACTTCAGGAGGTCAAAGCGGCCGGTTCGGGGAGGCATCCACCGGGAAGGGAGTTTCGTACCCGGTCGCACAGGCCATTCCTGGCGGGGAAGGAGAGGGGAACACCCCTACCCACCGCGCTGGATATCTCAACCAACTCTGATCTTGAGAGAAGTTTTTAGGTGGGCGTCGCAAACGCCCTGAAATTCCGCACTGTGTTGCAGACGGTTGCACTGTGTACGTGCATTTGCTTTTCTCAAAGGAATCCAAGACCCTTCCCCAAAATTATGAACCTTGGGTTTAGACATTCAGATGAGAATAGGGAAGGAATGGTGGCAAGAGGTCGCGCAAATGTTTGCAGAAGTGTCCTTTCCCAGGGCTATCCCGGCTCCTGCCCCATCTTTCAGAGCCGGGGGCGAGGGTGGCTGGGCGCAGGCTGAGCACCTCTGGGACCGAAGGGAGCTCGGGTGTATTGGAGAGGCGGACCTGGGAGGCGCTGGGGTTGCTGCCCAAGGGTAGATGGAGAGTGAGGGCTGAGGCGCAGATAGAGAGGGGCCAGATGGATGGGAAGAGGAGAGGAGGAGGTTACTCTAAAAAAGGTGAGTGGCCGGAGAAAGAGAGCCGGGCAGCAAGAGAGAGAGAAAGGACCGGGGAAGGTGCTGGTGGTGCAAAGAAGCGGCGGGAGGAATGGTGAAGGAGGGCAGCGGCCAAGACCAGCTTCTCACGGCCCAGGTCTGGGTGTAGACCGGACACATCCTTGGCGCTCAATCCTGTTTTCTTCTATCCTCTCAGTTCTGGGGCAGCGCTGCCCGACTGGGGCGGGTGGGTGGAGGGCCGTGGAGGCAAACGGCGCCCTAGGTTGACGCGGTATCACCCCCAGGACCCGCCCCCTCCTCCATTCCCGCAGGGTCAGAGTCCTGGGTGCCCGCCAAACCGAGACAGCTCCAGGGCAGTTTTCCACTCGATGGGGCGGGCCCCAGAACCTGGGAAACACTCCGCCCAGGCCCCTCGCCCCAGCAGTGCAGGGGCCAGGGAGGAGGGAGGGAGGGGGCAGGGTGCCACCTAGATAGCGATTCCCTCCGCCCGCCCCCTCCCCGCTGGCCCGGCCCGGCTCGGCCTCTGGTCCGGCAGAGCCCGCAAGGGTTAAAGGCGGCCACAGGTGAGGTGGGCGGGGCCGCGAATTCGGGAAAAAGGAGCGCAGGGCCGAGGATGAAGGCAGAGAGAGCGGTGAGTCACGGGCGGAGCTGTCCTCGCTCGCTCGCTCGCTCGCCGGCTCCCGCCCGCCCTCCGCCCTCCCGCCGCCTCTCTCCGCCCCTCCTCCGCCGCCAGCCGCCGGGTCTTGTCGCGGCCCCCTTTCGCCCTCGGCTCCTGCCCCTCGCCGCTGGAGAGCCCGCCGGCGCGCGAGGCCCAGGAGCGCCCGTCGGGAGGGCGCCAGCCTGCCGTGCCAGGCGCCCGAGCGCAGCCTCGAGGTAGGAACCCGGGTCAGGGCGGCGAGGGGTGCGCGCATCGGGGATCGTCTCGGAAAGACGCGCCCGGAACGCGCCACAGCCTCCTCCGGCCTCGGGGGAGGTGGTCTTAAAGAATCCGAGGGGTTTAGAGCCCCGGCGGAGTGAAAACGGGGCGGACGGGCGAGGCTGGAGACTGGGGAAACTGGAGCGACTGGGACAACTGGAGGGTTGGAACCTTGAGGACCGGGAGTACGGAAGTCCTGACCACCTGAGCACCGGTGATGGGAGAGGCAGCCGGCGGAAGGGGGAAGGAGGGTGTCTCTACCAGCCTTCCCGCCTTGGGGAGAGGCAAGCAGGGGTACGCGCCCGGCTGTCTCCCTTCCCGAGATCTCGGTAGCAGCCTAGTGCATCCCAGGATTGGGCTCCCCGGCCCTGTGGCGGGAGAGGCCACTCTGGAGCCTGGATCGTTAGCCCCCCCCACCCCGCCCCCAACCCCTGGGGCCGTTCCCAGGCGCCAAAAGCTATTAGGGTCCCAGGCCTCACTGCTCCCGCCCAGCCCCTGCTGGGCTGCCCCGCCTGGGCCTGAGGCTCCATTCCTGCCGCTTCACCCTGTTCCTTTCTTGTGGTGAGGCAGCAGGAGCCTGAGTAGGCGCCCCAATCCCCTTCTCCCTCCCTCTCCCAGACCACCAGGGCGACCTCCCTGGTCCCAGAAGCAGAAGGTGGTAGGGTCATCTGAATCCTGATTTAGGAAGGAAAAGTCCCTGCCCTAAACCACTGCGTCTCCTCCCCCATCATCAGAGAAGGCTCAGGCACCCAAACCCACATACTCCAGGCATCATAGCAGGGCTCCAGACCTTAGGGAGAGGTGGTGAGACGAGGGGGAACTTCAAGCGACAGGTATGTGGTCCAGAGAGGGGTGGGGGGTTCTTTAGGTTCCCAGTGGTTTAGGGAAAGAGAAACAGACCAGGAATATACCGTATATACCTCTGGTTCACAGAGGTATATACAGTGCATATTTACTGACTGAATGAATACATTTTTTTTCAAGTGACTTCTCCAAATATGGCCTCAGTTTTCTCTTCTCTGAAATAAGAGGACTGGCCTGGAGCAGTAGTTCTCAACACTTGGCTTCATGTTAGAATCATCTGGAGAGCTCCTAAAAATGATCCAGGCCTAGAATGCATGCCCTATATAATCTCTTTGGGTAAATTCTTCCTCTTAATTTCTGTGTGATTCCGGCTTTTCCTGTTGCTCCCCCCACTCTGTCCCCGAATCCCTTAAGGGGTGGCAATTTTATCTTCCCGAGCGTGCTGGTAAGCTCTTCTCCGGCCGACCCCTCCGAGCTTCACATCTGGTCTCCCCTAGATTGGAGGAGGGCAGGGGTAGCAGCCAGAAAGCTGGCTGGGCACTGGTGTAGGTCAGGACAGGGAGGGGGGCTTAGTTTCTCTGGCAGGGAGAAGTCTTCTGGAAACTGACACTGCAGTTGCACCGCAGGGAGGTGAAGTCCCTGCCAGAGGGAAAGGGGCATGGGAGTGGGTTTGGTGGGGCTGAGGCAACCCAGCCAGGCAGGGAGCTGGGGTGAGTGGTGTAGAGCAGTGAAATGCTTTTCTTCACTGAGCAGGCCTCAGGGATGGAAGGAAAGCTCTTTTTCCAAAACCTCAGAACCTGCTTTGGGCTTCGGGAAGTCAGGTCACTTTAGGCTTTGGGTTAGACCACCTCCCTCTCCCCAACTGCGTCCTGAGTTAAACTGGGGAAGCTGAGATGGGCCTAGATTCTCCATTTGGGCTGGCAGCAGATCTGTGGGTGGGCGGGCATGGGGGCAGGGGTTATGGGGCAATGCCACTGCCCCTCCCACTGGGCTGGGCAGCTACAGTGGTTCCAGCACTGTACTCTAGTTGTATCTGACTGACCTACTTGCCTGGGACCAGCCCAACTTCCAGGATGAGCTGGGTCCTATAGGAGGGATCACCTAGCGGAAGGTAGACTTCCGTCATCCTCTGCACCTCACACCCTCAACCCTTCCTAGCACCCCCAAGTTCTCTTAACCGATCTTTAGTCCCCACCCAGACAGGCCTTCCTCTTTTTCACCTGGGGATGGGAAAGAAGCATTTGACAGGGAAGGGAACTGGGCTAGGACGGGAAATGAGACGGTTACTTTCCTCACTTTACCTCATCTTTTCCTCCTTTAGGTCCCACCTGAGGTGCCCTTGACCATCCCTGTCCCCCACCCCACCCCGGATCCCGGCAATGCTAACCGCCGTCTGTGGCTCTCTGGGCAGCCAGCACTCGGACGCGCCTCCCGCCTCCCCGCCGCGCCTCGACCTGCAGCCTCTCCAAACATACCAGGGCCACACGAGCCCAGAGGCCGGGGACTACCCCTCCCCGCTGCAGCCTGGAGAGCTGCAGAGCCTCCCGCTGGGCCCAGAGGTGGACTTCTCACAGGGCTATGAGCTGCCGGGGGCCTCCTCTCGGGTAACCTGCGAGGACCTGGAAAGCGACAGTCCCTTGGCCCCGGGACCCTTTTCCAAGCTCCTGCAGCCGGACATGTCACACCATTATGAATCGTGGTTCCGGCCGACACACCCAGGCACCGAGGATGGCTCGTGGTGGGACCTTCATCCGGGTACCAGCTGGATGGACCTCCCCCACACTCAGGGCGCGCTGACCTCACCTGGCCACCCCGGGGCGCTTCAGGCTGGCTTGGGGGGCTACGTCGGAGACCACCAGCTTTGTGCCCAGCCGCCCCACCCACACCCGCACCATCTCCTCCCAGCCGCCGGAGGGCAGCACCTCCTCGGGCCTCCCGACGGGGCGAAGGCCTTGGAAGCAGCCGCCCCGGAATCCCAGGGGCTGGATACCAGTCTGGATGGGGCGGCCCGACCCAAAGGCTCCCGGCGGTCAGTACCCCGCAGCTCAGGCCAGACCGTGTGCCGCTGCCCCAACTGCCTGGAGGCGGAGCGACTGGGGGCTCCGTGCGGGCCCGATGGGGGCAAGAAGAAGCATTTGCACAATTGCCACATCCCGGGCTGTGGGAAAGCCTACGCCAAGACATCGCACCTGAAGGCACACCTGCGCTGGCACAGCGGCGACCGCCCCTTCGTGTGCAACTGGCTCTTCTGCGGCAAGCGCTTCACGCGCTCCGACGAGCTGCAGCGCCACCTCCAGACCCACACCGGCACCAAGAAGTTCCCCTGTGCAGTCTGCAGCCGAGTCTTCATGCGCAGCGACCACCTGGCCAAACACATGAAAACCCACGAGGGCGCCAAAGAGGAGGCTGCCGGGGCGGCGGCGGGAGAGGGCAAGGCCGGCGGAGCGGAGCCCTCCGGGGGCAAAGGCAAGCGCGAGGCCGAGGGCAGTGCGGCTCCCTCCAACTGAGCTCCTCGTCCCGCCTCCCCGTCCCGCCTCCCCGTTGGTCTCCCCTGGGGCCATCAGAAGAGAGCCCTCTGGCCTGATGCCCTTGTGGGGGTGGCTTGAGTAAGAGAAGGTGGTTATTTATTGAGAGGGAGGGAAAGTGGTGCGGGGGTCAGGGAGCCGGGTCGCTAGGGATTTCATAGTCTCTGGGGCTGGACAGGACGGACGCGTTTGACTGGGCAGGGAGGAGCTGCGCATGCCCATCGGTTCTCCCCTTCCTCGCTCTTTCACTCACGCCCCTGGGCTGGGGGGTTGGGGCGGACTACCCCTACGGTGGCTGGAGGGCCGAGGGGATAGGTTGGAGGATACGGCGCGTCCCCGGAGCAGAGAGGAGTGGGGCCGCCCCGGGCGCTCCGGGTAGCTGTCTGGACACGTCGTTAGCGCCTGGGAACCCGGACATAAAAGGGCCACTGGAGCCGCGCTGCAGCCCGGGTCCCTTTCATCCCCCTTAGAGTGCTTTACGCCGGGGTTTCCGGAGGGAGAGCTGAGATGGGGTAGCAGAGGCTGGGGGTCCCCCTAAGGGAGGAGTTTCTATCTGGCTGGGAGGATTGTCATCGCAGAAATAATGTCTCTGATGTGCCTCCTTATTAAGCCTTCCAGACCCGGCCTGATGGAGCCACGAGGGAAGAAGGGAAGAGGGCCAGAATGGGCGACAGCTTCCAGCCAGAACTGTGGGGTGGAGGAGGGAGCTAGATGTGGAGGTTGAGCAAGGAAGTCTCCTCTAAAATGAGAGAAAGGGATTTGGTCAGGGAGTGGAACTAAGCCCTTCCCTCTCTAACTCTGATTCAGTCCTTAACTCTTGGTCTTTATAAAAGTAAAGTTCAGTAGTCCACTCTCATCTGTCACCCCAGGCAGGCCTTCAAGACAGCCAAGAGCCCTTGCTTCAGAATTGACGTAGTTCCTCACCCTTGGTGCCTGGCATTTGCCCTCCCCTTAGGGTTGGAAGGAAGAGGGTTACCTCGGTTGGGTGAGGGTAGGTGGGGGTGTCCCAGCAGAGGGACCTCCAGCGGTTCCTGCTCAGAGCGGAGGACTCTGTCCCTGCCTGGCCATCTGCTTGCAGAGAAGCTAAGCCCCACTCTTTCTTTAGCTCGACGCTCCCCTTTCGTGCTGCCTAAAAGCCTTGCCCCTCCTGTAGAGTGTGTTAGGAGGCTCCTCCCCATCTCATCTCTTGTGGGGCTCCCCTTCCATAGGAGGAAGTTGTCCTGTCACTGGAAGGGGCCTGCCTTCTGAGGTGATGTCCAGGAAGCTGTCCCTGTTCCCTTCTTTAGATGCTAGAAATACATCCTGTTGGTAATCCTGGAGTGGGGAACGTGGGGAGGGGGGGAAGCCAGAAGAGGCTGAGCCAGGCAAAAGGAAAAAAGCTGATGGGGGCAGGGACTGACAGGCCACAGGAGCCTGGAACTAGTGGGCTTTCCCAGGCTCCAAGTAGAGGCCTTAAGATTCCCCCCGACCTCCCGTTTCCCTGCCTTTCTTTCTCCACCCAGAGCCCTGTGCAAGGATTAGTTGTGTATTGATTTTTTAAGTTATAAGCAAAGGGTATTTTATTTAATATTAGGACATGTGTGTTCATGTTTTGTGTACCTGTGTATGTATGTGTTTCTGTGTGTGTGTGTGTTTCTCTACTGAGCCTGGGGTCTCCAGCCAGGGAGACCCCATCTTGTTCACCCCAGCCGAGGTCCTGGAGCCTAGGCCCACAGCATCTCTTCCTTCCTTGGGGATATCAGTCCAAGGATTGGGTGCTATTGGGAAGTGGGGCTGGGATCTGGGTGGGAATATGTTTGTGTAGAAGAGAGCCCTTCTTAAGAGGGATGGGGTGACTCTCCCTGAAGGACGCATGGGCCTGGGGTAGGTTAAGAAGTAATGTCCTTTCTTTATGCTCCCTCTTCCCCTACCTCCTGCTAATCCGACCAGAGGTCCCTTTCCTTGCTGAGAGGGCTGGGGGCAGAAGAGAGTTGGCAGTGCCTGCAAGTTGCCTAGCCAGGTGGATGAGGGGGAGAGAGGGAGGGCACTGTGGGTGTGAGATGCCGTTTTCCTCCAGCTGAGGAACCAGCCACCTCTCCCTTTGCTACTAGGACAGCCTTTCCCAGTGACCATCCTCAGGGGAACTCCCAAATGTGCGTTGGGGAGAGGACAGCACGGATATTCCCCCCATGGAGGCCCCGAGCTCTAAGGTGTGCTGGTGAGGGCTTTGGATAGGTTTTCTTCTGCTCCCCTCTTTTATAGATCTAGGTTGCTTGGCTGTCTGCCCCCTTCTAGGCAGCCCCCTAGAGGAGAAATGTAGGATTTTTTTTTTTCTTTAAGTGCTGTGAACCCATTTTGGGGGGAGGAGGAGGAAGAAACAGCCTGTGTTTTTTATGCCGCAATAAAGTCATCAAACACATCACTGCTTCATTTGTCTTCCAGCTCTGGTTTCCTTTTTGACTCATGGTGTCTCAGCAGCAAGGACCAGGCTGGCTGCAGGGTGGGGTGGACACTTCTCTTTGATCCTGCAGCCCTGGGCAGCCTCACCTCCCTTTGTTTGGGGGCAGAGCTGAGCTGATTGAAGGGTCTGATCCTGCCCGGAGGTTGTTGATGCAGAAGGAGGGTGGCGCTCCCTCGGGGTTGGTAGCTGGGCTGACTGTCCCTCCCTGGTCTTCTCCTGTGGAGATGAAAAGGTTCTAGAT